>NC_133504.1:132202500-134602500 GCF_049354715.1 Callithrix jacchus
ACAGGTTTTTGTGTGAATATAAATTTTCATTTCTCTAGGATGAACACCCAAAAGTACAACTGTCAAGTCATACGGTAGTTGCAGTTTTAGTGAGTTGAATTTTTGTTGTGTTAAAGAAATAACTGGCTGAGTAAGGCGGCTCCCATCCCTTTGGGAGGCTGAGGAAGGCAGATCACTGGAGCCCAAGTAGTTCAAGATCAGCCTGAGCAGCCTAGCAAAACAAATTCACTACAAAATAATAATAATTTTAAAAAGGTAGTGTGGCACAAGCCTCTAGTCCCAGCTACTTGGGAGGCTAAGGAAGGAGAATTACCTGAGCCTGGGCAAATTTAAGGCTGCAGAGGGTCATGACTGGGCAACAGTGAGACTGACTCTGGTGTTGTCACCGTTTTTCATTTTAGCCATACTGATAGGTATGTAGTGATCTCATTGTGGTTTTAATTTGCACTTCCTTAATGTCTAATGATGTCGAAATCCTTCCACGTGTTTATTTGTCATCTGTACATCTTCTTTTCCTAAAGAATAAATATATTTTTACATTCTTGGTAATGTTTCCAATAAATTCTCTAGTTAGCCTACACACGAGTGGTATTTCAACAGAGATCAGCCAAACCCAACCACTTGAACTATGAAAAATGTTTTAAGCCCCTGAACATTTGGATGGTTTATTACATAACAATAATAGCTAACAATAGCTAACTTACAGGCCTGCCTTGCTTCCTCTATAACATCACTGTATGAATCCTCCAAACATTAGGTCCCTGATGCAGTACTGACTCAAAGAGTTTCAACAAATTAACATTTGGAAATAGGTTTATGCACTTGTGACAAGCCTATAATAATACCTATATTGAAACTGTTTGATGAATTTAAATGAGAATTTATGTGAAATTCTTTATCCATGGTTTGCATTCACTAAATGCCAGAGGCAATAACACTTATTAAATATTTAATCTTAATAAATCCCAAGGAATATTGTCCTTCTCTGTGTAACTTGTTTCTAAAAGATTAAAGTCCTATCATTCTGAAGGGGCAGCTACCTTGTGATTGACTCCCATGAGCTTTGGTTCGTATTCGGGTCATATTCCTACCATTTGCCATAACTTTCATCCATAGTCCTAAATCTATCATAAACTATTGATTCCATCAATATTTGTGCTGTCTTCCTTCTTACTATGTTGGGGTTTCAAGTACAATATTTTGTACAGAAAAGCAAATGACTACTATTAATACTTTCCATGTTCACTATAATTTGATCAAGTATGTGAACAGTTATTTAAGATAATTGGCAATGTTAACTGACCATTTATTAGATACTGAAAATAAAAACAATTGGTTATATACTAAATATTAACTTACTGATGTTTATATAGCCTTATATAAAACTCATATTCTAATATCCTTGCAACGGCCTTACAGGTAAAAATCCCTGATAGATCAGATAATAATATCAAGTGAAATATTGTATGCCACTACAGCCTTTAGCTTACATTTGCAGATTTAATGGCTGTTAGATGGTCTGAATGGATTCAATTCTGATATTACAAATATGTTGATATTTTTTGAAATTATTAAATATAAGTTGTTCTTTTCAAAATAATGCTTAATAAAAACTAATACCAAAATGTCTTTGATATTGATCCTTATTATTATAAAATTATTGTTGATTTCATCCATAATTAATGGATATTTGGCTACTTATTGGAAGAATATTTTGAAATTTGAGCATGGTATATATTCAAAGCCAACATTCCATAGAGATGCTGGTGCTCATGTTAAAGCTACAGAAATGTTTACCCAAATCAAATTATTTGATCATTAAGCAATGATTGTTAATATCCTGTATTAAACTGAGGATGACTAAAAAAATTCTGACTTTAGGCACCAAACTCAAGTAGGGATAGATGATACTTCAATCTAAATAAGAATTTTGATTAGATTCCTAACTTTTCACTGAGTAATGTTTATTTTGTTGCAAATTTATGTAATAATTATAAGGTATATCTTTCCAACTTTAATTTGCTACTCAAAATACTAACTATTAAAGTCTTTTTTTCTTTTCAAAGAGACTTTGAAGTCTTTTTTTCTTTTAAAATCTCACTGAGAAAGTAGAATTTGGGGGAAATTTCTGAAACATGTGCAGTCCTTACAATCATCTCACTCTCCTTGAGTAAGCCTGACAATTAAAAAGTAAAAATTATTAAGTATTATGTTTCAGTTTTACAGAAAATTATTTGAGTATGTTGCATTTTATATTATGTCCTTGACTTTTGTCAGTATCACACAAATAAGCACATGAAATCAAATATTACAAGAACTATATGAAATACTTCAGCTTTTGTATTAAAGGAATGAGTGTCGAGTATATTGACTACTTGTAGTATTACTAAAAAAAATTAAGAATTAAAGTATTCCTTTAAACTTTGGTGCTTGGAAAAGTCTGACCTTTCTTAAAGAATGAAGCTACTTCCTCCTTTTTAAAAATGACACCCTGTCATTGACCATATTTTAATCACATTTTTCTCTTTTGGTTTTAAAGTTAAAAATAATTATTTTAACCACTGAAATTATAAAAAAGTTTGCTTATCTGAGTTCTTGTCTCCAGTTTTTATTACTACCTACACAATCTTTCACTCACTTATTTTCATTTTTTTCTGTGCACCATTTATCCTATTTTCTTTAAAAATGAAAGCCCAGAAAAAACATTACAGATTTCTCATAAAAGGAAAAGTTTTGAAATCTCCAAAGATAATATCTTATTTACAGTTTGATAGAAAATAGTTTCTACCTTAAATCATATCTGCAATTGTAAAGTTTATACTCTCTAGATTGAGCTCTTCTCATCCTCCAGGAATCTCTCAGATTTTTTTAGAATTGCTTAATTCTTGAAAATGTACATTTCATGTTCGTCCTTTTTCTGTCTCTAATTTTCAATTTTTCTTTTCTCCTTTCTCTTCCTCCTTCTCCTCTTTCTCCTTTTTTCCTTTTATCTTTCCTAGACTTTATAAATATTGTTAAACTCAGTTCTGTGTTTATGCTAGTTTGGGGCCTGTAGGTTTCACACTTTCTTTAGCTCCTGAGGATAGGCTTTATTTTCTCCCCATCAACTGAACAGGTAAATGTCTCCAGCTTGAGGCTTCAGTGTTCCATTTCAATTAGGATACAGTCATTACTTAAGAGTTCTGACTGGAGTTGTAAGAAATTCAGACTAATTAGGTAGTTTGATCCTTGCTCTTTTTTTTTTTTAATTGAAATGTAGTTCTTACAGATTCTTCCATTTTGCCTTCTTCTCATCATTGAGGCATTAATTCAAATATAATTCCCTTTGATAGGCCTTTACTCAATACCCTTTTTGAAATCAGCTGTCTAAATAAGCAACTCTCAGTCACTCCTTAGATTGTCGTTTATTTAACTTTCTTCATAATCATTTTTAATATATTATCTCTGTCATATAGTTTTGTGCATATTTACTTTGTTTCTGCCATTTGAAGGTAAGCCCCATGAGGACAAGAATTCTACTTTCTGCTTTAATCCCCAGCACCTAGAATAGTGTCTGACACATAATTAGAATATAAACAACCAACTCATCTCTTCATTTCTAAGATCATTAGAATTTGAATATTTTTATTGTTTGATTTTAGTGCAGCTGAAATCATTTATGTTTCCATAAATGAGAGGAGCCCATTGATTGATTTTAAAATTTATAGACATAATCTCAATTCTTTTAAGAATTGCCACTCAGTAGGAAGATTATAATTTAAAGCATTTCCTTCATCCCATTTATGTTTTTCTATATACAAATAGATAAGTGATATTTATTCCTAATGAAAAAATGAACAAAAACTAGTGTTCTTTTCTTAAAATACAATTTAACATGTGATATGCAAATATATATTATTGTACCCATAAATATACTTCTGATTAACTTTCTAGATTCTTCCAAAAATAAATTGATAATCTGAATCACAACTCTTTGTGGCTAACCTACACCATAATGGTTTAGACAATAGTGGCAGATGTGATTTAAGTTCCAGCTAAATTTGATCTTTGGTTAAAATGACTATTCTGTGGTCAGCTTAATACCTAGGGAGAAGGACAAAAACCTGCTGACTAGAATTGATGATAGGGATTAAGAACCAAAATAACACAGAAAGCCTCAACGGGAAAATAAACATCCTGGCCACCACTCAGTAATACAACTTCAAAATGTGTGCAGCCTATTTACCACATGACCTCTTCTGCAATGGGAAGAATCAAATCTTCAACACATTAAAACAAAAACAAACAAACAAAAAAACAGGTATTAAAAACCATTACCATGTTTACATACAAGTTACATACTATTGTAAAAATAAAGCAATTATATATTTTCTAATTTTCTAATTTTTTTCTATATAAAACATATAATTTTCTAATTATATATTTTCTAAGATACAAATATGCCTATACATCATAGCAAAAATAAACTTTCCTGTTTTTAGCAAAAGTTTCATGTGGTCATGGAGTTTGGGATTTTTTTTCCCCGCAGATATCAATTTCTCTAAAACCTGCCTAGTGTTTGATGAGTGGCAGCACTAGCTTAACAGATTTCTGCCTGTGTAGGTCTATGGGATAAAAATTTGTAAATGTCTGAAA
Source organism: Callithrix jacchus (assembly GCF_049354715.1). Taxonomy (NCBI): domain Eukaryota; kingdom Metazoa; phylum Chordata; class Mammalia; order Primates; family Cebidae; genus Callithrix; species Callithrix jacchus. Next base: position 132,207,136 of record NC_133504.1, read on the forward strand.
TAACCAAAGACTTTTTACTAACCTATTATTTATTCTTTTAAAAATGTTTTTGAAAATCACTAAAGCAATACTTTTGGCTTCTTAGGGGTACTATTACAACAGGAATAGAAAGTCAGAGCTTGGTCAATAATTTTTTTTTTCAGTCAAGGTAAAGGGATATCACCTAACATTGTAAACCAAGGTTTACTAACTTAATTTTTTAAGGATTTCTGTTTTATCAGCATTTCTAACTTATAATTTCAGTTCTAGAGCAGCAATCAAAGTTTAAGGTTAAAAAAAAGATGATGAAAGCAATTACTTTTCAGCATCAGCACTACTTAATATAGTTCATTAAAAAACAGGATTTTATAACTCTCTAATCGAGTATCCCTTTTCACTGTTGTAACTATTGTTCTACCATTCTGAGTACCTGGAGAATATGGAGCTGCAGAAAAAACACAGAACTTCGTCAGGTGCCTGCTCTTCTCAATTTGTAGTTACAAGGGAGCTGCTGTAGTTGTAATCACAAGGTGCTGCCTTCCTGGTACCTGGTACCTGCTACACACTCCTCAGCAATCTATTTGGTACATAGAATCCGTCAGAGTAGGACAATTTTACTGAGATTCATTCTGTGGCCTTACATACACATTATTTGTGTGTGTAAAAGCATTCTAAAAATTTGAAAAGAAAAGAGCTTTAGATTTCAATACATATATTACATATATAATATATATGAATGTATAAATGTACACATGAATATATTTTATATAATATCTAATTGTGATGTAATAATATAATATATTTATATATCAATAAATATATAATTATATTTATTTATATTTTAATATATAATTTATGGTAGTTAATATTAGTAAATATATATTATAATAATATATTTATGTATGCATATATACATTCTCATACATGTATATGTGTATGTACTGAAATATATGTATTAAATTTACTTATATATTATATCTAGCTGCTATGTATATTATATAATTACTTCCCTCTGCACACTTGCTCTGTCTTGCATGTAGTCTTCCACTACTGATTTGTTTCTGTTTCTACCTTCTTATATTCCCATGGTGAAAAGAAGAAAGGAAGTTATTATTTTTCAGTAGGCTCTGGTCAGGAAAGATCTCATTGAGAATATGCCATTTGAATTAAGACTTAAAGGAAGGGAGAGAGAGAGGAAGCCACTTGCTACCTGGCAGAAGAACATTTTAGTCAGAAAAAGCATCGCATTCATGAAGCCTGATGTGATTTAGGAACAGAGTAAAGGAAAGAGAGTCAAGAGACAGAATCAGAGAGGAGGGGACATGGTAGGGTTGGGGTTGGGGGATACACAGAAAGCAGGGTGTTACATTATTAATGAGTTATAAATAGAGAAATACAGAAAAGTTCCTAAGTCTCTGAGGACCTCATAACATGTCATGCGCCTCTCCACTTCAGCATTTCTCAAAGCTGAAGGTATATAACTGTCACTTAATAAACACTTATTGGAAAATGAATTGATTGAAAATGCTTGCAGTGAAGGGCCTAGAGCCCATGTGAATAATTTCTTCTGTAGCCATATCTGTAAATTTGCCACATATGGACTGTAATCTGTTACCAATTCCTCTCTTTCAAACTTTTTTACTTATGCTTTCTTTTAGCTTTTTGGGATGTTTCTTGGGGGTGGTAAAAAAGTGCCCCCAGCTGGGTGGCTTAAAATATCAGAAGTTTGTTGCCTCACAGATCTGGAAGCTAGAAGTAAGAGATAGATGTATTGGCAGTGTTGGCTTCCCTGGAAGGCTGTTAGGGGAAATATATTTCATGCTTCTCTTCTAGCTTCTGGTAGCCTCAGGTGTTCCTTGGCTTATAAAGATGGCCTTCTCCTTATGTCTTCACATCTCTTCTTTCTGTGTGTGTTTTGTCTCTGTTCAATAAGAAAGCAGTCATTTTAGATTAGGACCTATTCTAATGCCCTCATCTTAACTTGATCATGTGCAAAGACACTATTTCCAAATAAAGCCACATTCACAGACTCTGGAGGTTAGCATTTTAATATCTTTTTGAGCGACACAATTCAACCCAGAACATACTCCAATCAATATATTGCCTCCAGATCATCTTTACATTGAAACTGCTCTGGCCAGGGTCACTGATGGCCCTACATTGCTAATGCTATTAATCCATTCTGTTTTGTTTTTGTTTTATTAAGTAGCATTTGATGAAGATGACCCTACCTTATTTCTTGAAAAACATTCTTCACTTGGTTTTCATGTTAGCACATTCTCTTGGTTTTTCTAGTATATCGGTGCTCACCCGCAAGACCGTTTGTTTGTTTCTCTTCTTAATGTTTGTCTTAATGAAGAAAGAACCTAAGGCTCAACCCTCAGTCCTCTTCTCTATCTGTACTCACTGCCTTAGTAAAATAACCTAAATTCCTGGCCTTAAATATAATCATTGTGCAAACAATATCCACAAGCGTGTCTACAACTCAGCCTTTTCTCCCACATAATCACTTGTATATGCAAGTAACTACTTCTGTTTGCTAGGATGTCTGATAAAACTTTTAAACTGAACACATAAATAATTTAATTCCTGGACATCCTCTACTTGCTTATTTCATTGACTTTCTTATCTCAGTTTTTGACAACTACATCCTTTCACTTTTTAATTTTAAAAATGTGGAGTTTTCCTTGACACCTTTATTGTATCATGCTCCAAAACAGTGTCTTACTATGTTTAGCTCTAGTTTCAAAATACTGACAGAATCTGACCATTTTCTCCATCACTATTTCTAGAGCTCTGCACAAGTCACTGTCATTTCTTGGAGGGATTACTAATCATCCTCTAAGTGGCCACATGGATATGCTTCTTGTACCTATAGTTCTCAACACCACAGCTACAGTGAAACTTAAAGACGTAAGTCAGATCATGCCACTCTAATATTCAAAATACTACAATGGCTCATTTCACTCAATAAAAATGCCAAAATACGTAAAGTGCCTCCAAAGCCCAATGTGATCTTCACCTTTCTATCTTGACAACTTTATTTCATAATTCTCGCTCCTTGGTCATTTTTGTAACCACACTGCCCTTCTCAATGTTTTCAATAGAGTAAGTCCTCACTTAATGCCATTGATATATTCTTGGAAACTACAACTTTAAGCAAAATGATATATGACAAAACCAATATGCTTTTTCATCAATTTTGTAATGCTCTGCTGTATATCTTTTCACTTCAAGTCACAGTTTCCAAGAAACTATTGACAATGTTAAGTAAGGACTTAGCAAGAAATTCTTTGGGATACTAAAACAGGATTTTCACTCTGCTTGTAATACTTTACTTGCACATACCTGGATGTACTTCATCTACTTTGTCTCGACTCAAATTCAATTTTCCAATAAAATGAATTCTGATCTTCCTATTTAAAATTACAGGTTTTCTCTTCTTTGCTCTATCTTTTGTTTTCCATTGTACTTATTAAGTAGTACCATATCATATTTTTAACTTACATGTTTTCTTAAAAATGTGTATCTACCTTCTCCTGAAAGTTCCATGAAGGAGAGTATCCTATTAGTTTTACTGATAGTTCTACTCATATGTCCCAATTGATTAGAAAAGCACCAGAACCAGTAATATGGTAGCACTTAATAGATTGAATTAATCACCACTGATTGTTCTATAGAAAGAGATGGGTGCATTACTTTGTAAGAACACAAACATAATAACACATTCAGAGATAAAGACAATTCAAATTAAAAAAATTAAAATCTGTTTATATGTCATGACAGCTTTTTTCACACTTAGAAAAATTCTCTATTTCTTACTTTTTAAAAGCTACATTTTTGCATGCTATATTGTTTCAGTTATAGAATGATGTATAGTAGCTGCTAAAATAGTTAAAAATATTAAAGTGGGAGATTAATCTTTTTCAATGAGTTGCCACTATTTGCTCTTATTATTTTAATTATTAAACAACAATTGAATTGCTACTATGTTTTTCCCACATTAACAGAAATTTAAGTAAACAGAAAATGTTTTTTTGTCTTAAGCATGTTTTTAAAAAAGGAAATTTCTGATCTTACCTTTCTCTCAAAAGAAATTATAACAAAAATCTATGTTTACTGAAAAAAGAAATAAATCAATTATTTTCTTTTACTTGTTACTAGTATTTGTCTAACATATGGACAGACTAGGAAAGAAAGAAAAAAATAACCCTGCAGCTCAGAGCATCAGTAATACTGCAGAGAGGATTAAATTCCAAAAAAGGCACAGATAAAAGTAAAAGCAAATAAAATGATAAGACTCAGACTTCAGCTGAAATATGTTAGAAGAGATAATTGGGGCTGGGCGCAGTGGCTCATGCCTGTAATCCTAGCACTTTAGGAAGCCGAGGCAGGCAGATCGTGAGGTCAGGAGTTTGAGACCAGTCTGGCCAACAACATTGTGAAACCCCATCTCTACTAAAAGATACAAAAAAAAAAAAAAAAAATAGCCAGTTGGGGTGGCACTCACCTGTAATCCTAGCTACTTGGGAGGCTGGAGAATCGCTTGAAGTTGGGAGGGGGATGTTGCAATGAACCTAGATCATGCCATGGCACTCCAGCCTGAATGACAGGGTGATACTCCATCAAAAAAGAAAGAAAGAAAGAATACTCTAAGATGAGAGAATAAACTACTACAGGCCAGATTCTCATTCTCCTACCTCTAGGGAAATCCAGTTTAAATAGATTTGATGAGTAAGTATTCCCCTGGAGCTACAAAGGATGAGAGTCCAGCCCTATGTCTTGAATTCATACAAAGTATATTTTTATATGAGAGAGATCTCTAAGAGGTGTTGTGCCTGAGAGTTGGAAGTTTGTACTGTATTAACATAGATAACAGAAAGTGTTCTATTTCAGCGTCCTTGTATCACAGAGGCAGGACACTATCCTGAGGCAAAGCATATTTAGATAACCTTTTGAGGTTTGCTTGATTTGTCCTCAGTTCCTAGTTAGCCAACTTTATATAAAATGAGAGCTGGTGTTACTGAATATTTTTTTGAAAGAAAACCTTTGAGACCCCAAAGTGTTCTATCACATGCTGCAAACCTGTATATCATAATGATAATGAAATCTGACCTATGAATACACAAAAGTTTTACTAACAGCTTTTTCTGCATTATCTAGATAGTTGCTGGTTCTTGTCTTCCATCTTAAACTCGTGAATTATATAACTAAATCTTTAACTCACTTGAAATGTTACCATCATCTTCTCCACTAAACTCTATATTCATTACTTCCATATAGTGAAATGTATTGCCTTATTCCATTACTATTAAGTCTGAATTTTATTAAAATGACACCAAAATGCAAATTATTAAATATTTTATAAATAAAATACTAATTTCACTCTTTACTATGTTATATATAACATTAAGTAAACGTGATTATATGCAAACAAATATGATTATGTGTAGTACGTAAAGAATTCATTTTAGCTAAAATTCAAAATGACAAATTTACTAAATCGGACTTTTTCTTCATTAATCAATCAACTGAATTAAAAATAGACACATTGCTATTTTTATCTTTCCAACTTGTTTTGCATTCTTAAATTATATAATTAAAATATTTTTGGATATGTGTTTAATATGTTAGGCATTAAAATTGCTTTTAGTAAAAATATTAAACTTTTAATTCCATGTAAAAAGCCATACTCATGATTCAGCTACTAGATTTGGCATTTGTGGAATTGACTCATTGACTCATTGACTCAATGATGCATTTTAAATAAACATTATATAATTTATCACCTTTCTTCACACAGTCCTTATTTGATATATCTAGTGTTTAGGATCTCAATAGGCCTATTGAAAACACTAGAAACTAGATCACTTTTTATATTCTGTATTACTAGGGCAATTTATAGTATATTGTTGTTGTTATCTGGGCTTTTTGGTACAAGAGAAACAATTTTAAATTTCCATAGTCTCTTGAAAGGTTTTGTTTCTTCATAACCTTTAGAAACACTTCCTTTATCAAGACTCTTTTTAAATTAATTTAGTAGCAAGTGTTTTTGTTGTTGATTTTTTTTTTTTATATGGAGTCTCTCTCTGCTGCCCAGGCTGGAGTGCAGTGGCTTGATCTCTGCTCACTGCAACCTCCGCCTCCCAGGTTCAAGCGAGTCTTCTGCCTCAGCCTCCCAAGTAGTAGCTGAGACTACAGGTGCACACCACTACACCAAGCTAGTGTTTGTATTTTTAGTAGTGACAGTTTCACCATTTGGCCAAGCTGGTCTCGAACTCCTGATCTCATGATCCACCCACCTCGGCCTTTCAAAGTTTTTTTTTTTTTTTTTTCCTTTAACTACATTGAAATATTTCTATTATACCAACTTTAATTAAAATTGAGATTTTTATATAATTGACAGTTGCTCATCTGTGCAACATAATAAGCAGGTGGCTGTACAAATGTTGCTCAAATTTATACAACAACTGTAGAGAAACCAATCTTTATACAATTTTCAGTCAGATTAAAATTTTCTTAAAATGTTCTCAGTAGTGAATATGTTTTCAAAACTCAATGTTCCCATAATATACTTGTTTATTTACATCAGACAAATCACCTGATTATTGAGGTTTATATTCTAAACAATAAGGTTTATATTTCAAAACAGTAGTTTTTACATTAAAATATAGTATTAAAATCAGATAGCTTTAGATTTAGATTATAGCTCTTCCATTTAATAGAGGAGCTGTTAAAATCTCAGTATGTTTTACCACATTGCCTTTACATGAAAAGTGTAAAACGTGCCTACTCATCATGTTTGGGAGCTAATTACATGAAGTTAATGTGTAAAAATAAAAAGGAAAAAAAATTTAAAAATAATTGCACATTTCCTGGCCCATAGCAGTTACCATGTTAGGGAAAAAAGTCATGTAATGACCAAATCTGGTATTTTTTTTCTTCCTGTGCATGCAGGAACAAGATATTGCACTTATATAACACTAACTAGCTCTACCAGAGGAAATGGAATGTTATTTCTGGGCTGAAGAACTGAAGAGCCAGAGCTCCTGGTTTATTGTCGGGCTCACTTTATCTGTTGCGGAGACCATAAAAGCTTTGTGGTGAGTCCAGGAGCTGTGACTCACACCTGTAATCCTAGCACTTTGGGAGGCATAGGCGGGAGGGTCATCTGAGGTCAGAAGTTCGAGACCAGCCTGGCAAACATGGTGAAACCCCTTCTCTACTAAAAATATAAAAATTAGCCATGCATGGTAGCAGGTGTCTGTAATCCCAGATACTTGGGAGGCTGATGTGGGAGAATCGCTTGAACCTGGGAGATGAAAGTTACAGTAAGAACTCATATTGTGCCATTGCACTCCAGCCTGGGCAACAGAGTGAAACTCCCTCTCGAAAATCACAACAAAAAAAGCTTTGTGATGAGTGAGCAGAATCACAAGATAGAAGCAGGAGGATATCTGAGTCACTGACTGAAGGAAGAGAGCTGCCCTTAAGAGGCACCAGACCAGTGCAACTCTGTGTAGGAGTCAAATAAATGATTACCCATTAAGTCCCTGAGAATCTGACTACTGGATAAATGATAGCAGAGTAGTAACCAATGGCAATGTTAGTAAAACTACTTCTGTGTATGTAATTAAAATATATCAATAATAAGTACAAAATTTCTTATTTGTTTATTTGTAAAAAATAAGTGCAAAGTCTGTTAACAATTTTCACACTTCCTTTTAAGTAGCTCCAGCAAATAGATCCAATTACTGAGATAATTTAAAGTTTAATTTCCTGACAAAAACTGTCCAAAATGGAGTTACTATTGATTTTTTTGTAAATTGATTTTACTTATAAAATGAAAGCATACAGTGTGAAAAAAATTGATAGTACCCACTTTGAAAATAGGTGAACTTATAATAATAAATCATTTGTGGGTCAGCTATATAAACAAAATATTATGGCCTTCTGCAAAGCGAGTGTTTATGTACATACGTATGCGCACACTCACACAACTGCCTTTGATTAATAAAAGTCATCAAATGATCTCACATGTATAAACATAGACAATATCTTTGGTAATGTTGATGGTTAAATTTTCATATTGAGAAGCACAACAATCCTCTGTATTGGTGGCTTTTGTTAACTTACGAGTCAATTTTAAAAGTATATCCTTACGTTACAAGACATTTACTCCTTGTACCTCTCTCCAAACCTACTATTAATATTAACCATGATCTTTGAGGGACCCAGGTTCATGGTCTTTCAATCCTTTTAAGCTTCCATGATTGTTGACAGTATTCTTTATGGAAACTACAACATCTATTCCTATTGCTATATGATGCATTATGTCAAGTCCCTTGGTGAATGCAATGGTAGACACCTAAAACTAATTATTTATACTCATATTTAACTTTTTATCTCCTTCTATATTTTGGAGAGTCCTTCCGATGCATCACATGTACTTCTTCAGAAAAGGAAAAAATAAAATTTAAATGCATGTAGATTCTACAGTTAAAGATAATAATATTAGGCTTTAACACATTGGATGAATTATTTGAAAAAAATTGAGAGCAGTGACTTCTTTCTACAGATGCTTTCAGTTCTAGAAAATTTACAAATTTCATACACTAGAATAAAACTTATTTATTATGGAGTGAATTAAATTTTGTCTTTAAAAGTGTGAGGAGTAATTATCTGTTCTTTGGTTTAACTGCAGCCCTTCTAACAGGATTGTACTGTGTGCCCTGTCTCATAAGACTGAGATAGCAAATCAAGTAAAAGATTTCTCATTATGTTGTCAAAACATGAGTGATAGATGACATTATCTCTTCCAAATTCAATTGCTTCTTTGTTTAGCACCAAATAATTAAAATTTACATAAGAACAGCACAAGAAAACAACTCAGAAATTCTAGTAAATGAAATAGAGTAAAGGAGAATTTATTTACAGTGTGTGGAATGCAAAGTAGAAGGTTGAAGGGAACATACTTATGAAAAAATAAAAACTTAAGCCAGAATTATCCAAAATTTGTATCTCGAGCTTTGCCCTCTCCACTGAAATTGAGTCTTTTATATTAAACTGGCTGTTTGCAGTAAATAATTCAACCACTCACAATAAAGTTGGTAATCCTCTCGTTTTTTTTTTGCTGGCTGGTCCATAGCTAATGCATCCGTAAATCTTGTTCATTCTACTGTCAAATTATTTTCCAAATCTGAACACCTCTCACCTTTTACTTGTTTATTTTTTACCATCTGTGGTAGGCATAACAATGGACCACCCAAAATGTTCATATCCTAATCCTTGGAACCTATAAATATATTAGGTTACATGATGTCAAAAGACTAAATTATTGCATATTTAGTTATACATCTGTCTGGCTTTTATTTGGATTTATGAATTGAGGCAGCACTTCATAAACTGTTGAATTTCATTCAACAAAGTAGAATGAAAGTTCCCACTGAGCAATAGCAGAATGGTGAGTGTTACAAAGTGAGAAAAAAGAAACAGAACAATAGAGAAATAACTGGTTTACATCAGGTTGTTTCTGGTTACTTTTTTGTACATGTTAAGCAGAGGGAACTTGCTTACTATGCTGACTCATGTATTCTGGAATCTCCTGTTTTCAGGAAAAACATGTTGTGGGATGAACCTACTTTCTTGCTTTTATTTTGATTATGTTTTGTTTAGCATTAGGGGCTCTATTTTGGTTTGATCTGGTCTGTTAAGGCATAGTGAGTGCAGGCTCTCAGTTATCAGAAAGGGCCTCCCATACATTTTTTTTAAAATGGCAAAGAGGAATTAAGGTTGTGGACAGAATTAAGACTGCTAATTAGGAGACACTGAGAGGAAAAGATTGTTCTGTATTATTTAATATAATCACAAGGCTTCTTGGAAGTGAAAGAGTGGGGTAGAAGAGGAAGAACTGAAACATGGCAACGTGAGAAACACTCCACTTGACATTGTGAGATTTGAAGATGATGAAAAATAACAATAAACCAAGAAATGTTCGTGGCTTCTAGAAGCTGGAAAAGGCATGGTGACATATTTTTCCCCAGAACCTTCAGAAAAAACATGGATCTTTTGACACCTTGATTTTTAGCTCAGTAATGCTTATTTCAGAATTCTGACTTCAAGAACTATGTGAAAAACAAAGAAAAACTCTGTGAAAGTAAATTTCCACTCTTTATGCCAATAAGTTTGTGTAATTTTCCAGGGCAGCCAGGGGACATGAATACATAACCTTACTTAAATTATTGTCAATGATAGCTTACCAACTAGTCTTCTTAATTCTGTTCTTATTTTCCTAACAGTCTGTTTCCTACAAAGATAAAAGGTGATTATTTATAAATGTAAATTATTTACTTATTTACTCAAACGATCCAATGACATCACATCACAATCAGAAAACAAATAAATTCAAGGAACTCATCCAGATCTGCAAGCTCATTCATTGTCTAGGCCGTGTCACCCTAGACACGTTGCCTGACATCGTTGCCTGTCTCTTCATGCTATTCTCACTTCCTGTCATCTATTCTGGTATTCTGTCAGAATCTATTACACTCCACACTTATTTCTGACTCACAGTCTCTGCTCTTGTGAATCTCTCTTTCTGAAACACTCTGGCCTAAAACTCAGCATAGCAGTATCCCTCTTAAAATTCCTTTCTCTAATCAAACATCCACTTCTCAGTAAAGTCTCTAGCCACCCAACCAAAGTAAAACCTGTTCTCTCTAGTCATCTCGTTTCATTTCCTTGAAAGGACTTACACTATGTAATCACATAGTCCATGCTGTGATTATATGTTAATTCGTTTATTCTGCACCCCACACATCAAACTAATGTAAGCATTATTAGAGGAAAAACTTTGTGTGCTTTATCATAACTGGTAGTTAGAATAGCGTCAGACACATTATAAATACTGCATTTATATTTGTTGAGATAATGAATGAAAATATTGAATGAAGTCAATAAAGACCTGTAATATTTAAACTATATGTGATTAAACATTAGTACATGTTTTTTCTTAATTTAATTTTTTCACTACAAACACGCATATTTTGACTTTGCTGATTAGTGTGAAAAGTGTGTGTCTAATAATGGGATCATACTTTATGTAGTAGAATTTTCTGCTCATCATGATATTTAAGTTTCCTTTACCATTAAAGTTTCCAAGAGAGATATTAGCTTGTGAACTCCAATTATTTCTTTTGTTGTGAGTTAGAGTGAATATCATTTTTTTTCTGCATGTGGCTTATTTCATTCTGTGATGACAGTTGTCTTGCATAGGTGCATGTAAATTTATAGAATCTAACATTTGTACTGTAAATCAGTAATAATGAGAATGTTACCATAGGCCTCCATATATAGTCTCCATAGCCACATGCCTGCATTTATTTCTCTTTCAATGAACTACCTGTTTGACCTTGGACAAGTTAGTAAACTCTGTGCCTTAGTTTCACAATCCATAAAGTTATCTTAATATTATAACTACTTTGTAGGTGTTTGATAAGAATTAAATCAATTGAAATATGGAAAGAATTTGGGGACACATAGTATGTATGAAGTAAATATATACTTATCAGGGAAATTACACATCATCTTGATTCCATTGACACACATCCTTTAACTAATATTTCAGCATCAAGTAGTTTTCTATAAAACTAAATTTTAGTCTGGGCGTGGTGGCTCATGTCTGTAATCCCAGCACTTTGGAAGGTTGTAGCAGGCAGATAAGTTGAGGTCAGGTATTTGAGACCAGTCTGGCAAACATGGTGAAACCCTGTCTCTACTAAAAATACAGAAATTAACTGGGTGTGATGGAATGCACTTGTAGTCCCAGCTACTCAGGAGTCTGAGGCAAGAGAATTGCTTGAATATTGGAGGTGGAGGTTGCAGTGAGCTGAGATCGCACCACTGCTCTCCAGCCTGTGTGGCAGAGCAAGACTTCAACTCAAAAAGAAAAACAAAAACATCCTAAATTTTAATTCATTATACACACACACACACACACACACACACACACACACACATATATATATTTGAAATGGACAAATTTACCTAAACTGAAATACTTGTGTGCAGTTTTAAAATTTCACCTAATTTTCACTCTGTGTCTTGTGGTGTAGCTTAAGGATCACATTTAATAAATTTGGCCTCAAGATTTTTCAGTTACTCTAATATATTATTCTGTAATTTGGCAGCACAGTCAGGGGATAGGGTGTTATGTGTAGGATATGACAATAAGAAAGTTCTCATTTTAATTGTGGAAATACTGATGATATTCTTCAGATATTACCTTTGAACTCAAGATCCAAATATGTAAAATTCTGAAAAATAGCCACTTAACATCTATTTTCATTAAATATATATGGCAAAATATTATTCATACAGAGTATTCAATCATTATTAAATGAATAGAGTTACATTGAAATAATTAAAATCTCCAAAAGAGATTTTAAAAAATCATATGGAGCTTATAATTTTTTAAAAATTCATAGTATGCTGATTAAGTAAGATTTTTGATTACTGTAAAATAGGCTGTGATTTGGCTTGTTTCATCATAACATCTTCTCTTTGATTTAAAATTGCATTTCCATGATTTGGATATGTGCTTCTCATTCCCCTGAATAAAATTACAATTGTTGGTCACTAACTGGTTTATGGTTTTACACAGAAGTTATTAAAGTAGATACTTTTAGGATATGAAAACACTTGTAGAGATTAATAATTAGATCAATTCTTCTAGAACTAAAATTTATTATTATTATTTTTGGCATGAGTGGTCCCAAATTAAATTGACTTATTGTAAAACTTCTGCATAGTGGTTCAAAGCATGTAGTTAGTAACAGGTTCATTTTAGAGCTAATTTATTCTAATTGGTTCCTTTGGAAGAACTACTTGTCAAAATTAATGGTATAATGGATGCACATTTATGATTCATTATATTTCTATATTTCCTTATATATTTTATGGCTGATGTAAATTATTATGACTCTGAGCTAAAATATTCAGGTCAATCATATTCTAAAAATTGGGAGCTTGATATTTATATAATTAATCCTCCTCCTCTTCTCATTTTTCTCTTTTTCATTCTCTTCCTCCTCCATTTTTGGTTTTAGGGAAGAGAGCAGCAGAAACCCAGGGATTACCTGAGGATAATTTAGGTCTTTAATATGTGCATTCTCAGCTCACCACTGTGCAGAAATGGTATGGAAATCAATTTAAGTTAGAGTCTTCATTAAGCTCCCTTTCTTTAATAAGCAGTTGTCAATACTATATTTCCTTCATTTTTTTGATGCATGTAAACAAAGTTTATTACCTTGCTCTTTCCACACAAATAATCTTGCTCGTTATTTAATTTTTATTTAGACTTCTAAAAAAAATCATAGAATCATAAAATAAGTGCATACATATATAATATATACAGTAAAAATGTTAAGATAGAAATGTAAAATTATGTAGAAATAAGAAATTTTATTATCCAATTATGAAGAGAATAAAATCTCTACCAGAAGAAAAATGTTAATACAAAAATTTTCTTTTTATTTAGAAGGAATAAATTGGCTGGGCGCGGTGGCATCCTGTAATCCCAGCACTTTGGGAGGCCAAGGCGGGTGGATCATAAGGTCAAGAGATGGAGACCATCCTGGTCAACATTGTGAAACCCCGTCTCTACTAAAAACACAAAAAAATTAGCTGGGCATGGTGGCATGTGGCTGTAATCCCAGCTACTCAGGAAGCTGAGGCAGGAGAATTGTCTGAACCCAGTAGGTGGAGGTTGCAGTGAACCGAGATCATGCCACTGCACTCCAGCCTGGGTAACAAGAGTGAAACTCTATCTTAAAAAAAAAAAAAAAAAAAAAAAAAAAAAAAAAGAAGGAATAAATTGATATTAAATTGAAAAATAACAACATAAAAGTGTAGAAAAGGAAATCATAATAATTTTATTATGTCATGATATTCATATATTGTCTAAACAGAGATACATACAATGCATATGCACGTCAAGTCATTTGATGTGTAACAAAATTTTAATGAGAATTTCAACTGGGCTTCGTTGAGGGTGAAACCAAAAAAAATCGTTAACATGGTAGAATAATAACGATTTTCTCGATATAATTTTAAAACTAATAATTGGGAGGATAAAATATGCTCGAAATGTTATATAAGGTTTGCACTGAAAGAGAAAAAAATCACTATAAAAATATTAGAAACTACCAATAAAACATGTGTAAATGTACCCTAAGATATGGTTACATTAAACTATAATTTACTGAAAATATGTTTTATTGCATAAATAAAACATATTTTTATGTTTCTGCTACTCAAAATTTTGATTGTACTTTTGAAAGAAAACAACTGAGCAATGTTCGTCAAACATACAAAATTAGCACTAGGAAAACTATAAACCCACTGTAAAAATTTAAGTGTAAAAATGACAAAGTAGAATACTATAAAAAATAGAAAAATATAGAAAGCGGAGGGGTATTTGGTGCATAGAAGTGTGGAAGGTAGTAGAGAATACTGGCAAAAATCCATTTTCCCAATTGTTTTTCACTAGGTTTTTATTGAGGAATTCTATAAAAAACAAATTTCTCCAACGTAGCAAGGCAGGCCAATATTCAACTCCAGGAAATACAGAGAACACCACAAAGATATTCCTCAAGAAGAGTAACACCAAGGCACTTAATCATCAGATTCACCAGGGTTGAAATGAAGGAGAAAATGCTATGGGCAGCCAGAGAGAAAGGTCGGGTTACCCACAAAGGGAAAATCATCAGACTCACAGCAGATCTCTCAGCAGAAACCCTCCAAGCCAGAAGAGAGTGGGGGCCAATATTCAACATCCTTAAAGAACTTTCAACCCAGAATTTTATATCCAGCCAAACTGAGCTTCATAAGTGAAGGAAAAATAAAACTCTTTGGGAACAAGAAAGTACTCAGATATTTTGTCACCACCAGGCCTGCTTTACAAGAGCTCCTGAAAGAGGCACTACACATAGAAAGGAACAACCAGTACTAGCCACTCCAAAAACACAACAAATGCTAATCTGGGGGTCCCTCTTGGCCAGCAAGAGGGTTCCAAACCTGAGTGGGGGAGTGCGCGGGAAATAAAAACAGACAGAAAGCAGGGTCAGGAGGGGTGTGGAAATCTTATTCTGCACCAAATTTATTTTTCAAAGCCTCAGTATATGTATTTTCTTCCAGGCTCTGGTTTATGTTATTGCAAGAGGAAATACAAATTGCTCGATGACCTATACACAATCAGTGGTTGTAAAAAGTGATAGTCATACCTGGTGCTCATAAAGAACATTTACATGGAGACATTGTTCCTCGTGACTGCAAGAGATTTTGGTTTCAAACATCTGCTTATCTTTTAAATAGATTCCCTTTGTCTGTTCCTGATTCTTTTATCTCAACTCCACTCTTCTAGGAGGCCTTGTGTCTGGGCTCAAACCGCTCATATTGTAAAACTCGCTTTGCAAGTATTTACACAGGCGGGCTCCCCACATGCTAAAGAGCATCAAGAAAATGAAGAATCTGCATCAACTAATGAGCAAAACAGCCAGCTAGAATCAAAATGGCAGTATCAAATTCACACATAACAATATTAACCCTAAATGTAAATGGGCTCAATGCACCAATCAAAAGACACAGACTGGCAAATTGGATAAAAAGCTGAAACCAATTGGTGTGCTGTATCCAGGAAACCCATGTCACATGCAACGATACACAAAGGCTCAAAATAAAGGGATGTAGGAAGATTTACCAAACAAATAGACAGCAAAAGAAAAGCAGGAGTTGCAATTCTCGTCTCTGATAAAATAGACTTTAAAGCAACAAAGATCAAAAGAGACAAGGAAGGGCATTACATAATGGTAAAAGGATCGATACAAAAAGAAGAGCTATTGATCTTAAATATATATGGACCCAATACAGGAGTGCCCAGATATATAAGGCAAGTTCTTAATTACTTACAAAGAGACTTAGATTCCCACACAATAATAGTGGGAGACTTTAACACTCCACTGTCAATATTAGACAGATCAACTAGACAGAAAATTAACAAGGATATCCAGGATTTGAACTCAGACCTGGAATAAGCAAACCTGATAGACATTTCCAGAACTCTCCATCCCAAATCCACAGAATATACATTCTTCTCAGCACCACATCACACCTACTCGAAAATTGACCACATAATTGGAAGTAAAGCACTTCTCAGCAAATGCAAAACAACTGAAATCATAACAAACAGTCTCTCAAACCACAGTGCAATCAAGTTAGAACAATTCAGGAACTAACTCAGAACCACACAGCTTCATGGAAACTGAACAACTGGCTCTTGAATGTTGACTGGATAAACAATGAAACGATGGCAGAAATAAAGTTCTTTGAAACCAATGAGAATGAAGACACAACATACCAGAGTCTCTGGGACACATTTAAAGCAGTCTCTAGAGGAAAATATATAGCAATAAGTGCCCACATGGGAAGAGTGGAGAGATCCAAAATTGACACCCTATTGTCAAAATTGAAAGAGCTAGAGAAGCAAGATAAAAAAACAAAACAAAACAAAACAAAACAAAAAAACTCAAAACCTAGCAGAATACAAAAAATAACTAAGATCAGAGCATAACTGAAGGAGATAGACACTAAAAACCCTTCAAAAAATCAATAAATCCAAGAGCTGGATTATTGAAAAGATCAATAAAATAGACCACTAGCCAGATAAATAAAAAAGAAAAGAGAGAATAACCAATAAAGGGGAAATCACCACAGGTTCCACAGAAATTCAAACCATCATCAGAGAATATTACAAAAAAACTCTATGCACATAAACTAGTAAACCTGGAAGAAATGGAAAAATTCCTGGACACTTGTGTCCTCCCAAGCCTAAACCAGGAAGAAGTCAAAACTATAAATAGACCAATAACAAGATCTGAAGTTGAGGCAGCAATTAAGAGCCTACCACACAAAAAAAGCCCAGGTCCAGATGGGTTCACAGCCAAATTCTACCAGACACACAAAGAGGAACTGGTACCATTCCTTCTGAAACTATTCCAAATAATCCAAAAAGAGGGAATCCTTCCCAAATCATTTTATGAGACCAACATCATCCTGATACCAAAACCTAGCAGAGACTCAACAAGAAAAGAAAACTTCAGGCCAATATCCATGATGAACATAGATGCAAAAATCTTCAATAAAATACTGCCAAGCTGATTACCACAGCATATCAAAAAGCTTATCCACCATGATCAAGTAGGATTCATCCTGGGGATGCAAGGCTGGTTCAACATACACAAGTCTATAAACATAATTCACCGCATAAACAGAACCAAAAACAAAAACCACATGATTATCTTAATTGATGCAGAGAAGGCTTTTGACAAAATTCAATAGCTAAAAACCCTCAATAAACTCAGTATTGATGAAACATATCTCAAAATAATAAAAGCTATTGACAACAAACCAACAGCCAACATCATACTGAATGCGCAAAAACTGGAAGCATTCTCTTTAAAATCTGGCACTAGACAGGGATGCCTTCTCTCACCACTCCTATTCAATATAGTACTGGAAATACTAGCCAGAACAATCAGGCAAGAAAAAGAAATAAAGGGTATTCAAATAGGAAAGAAGGAAGCCAAATTGTCTCTATTTGCAGACGGCATGATAGTATATCTAGAAGACCCCATCGTCTCAGCCCAAAAACTCCTGAAACTAATAAGCAACTTTAGCAAAGTCTCGGGATACAAAATCAATGTGCAAAAACCACAAGTGTTCCTACACACCAATAACAGACTTAAAGAGAGCCAACTCAAGAATGAACTGCCATTCACAAATGCTACAAAGAGAATAAAATACCTAGGCATACCACTAATAAGGAACGTAAAGGACCTCTTCAAGGAGAACTACAAACCACTGCTCAACGAAATAAGAGAGGACACGAACAGATGGAGAAACATTTCATGTTCATTGTTAGGAAGAATTAATATCATGAAAATGGCCATACTGCCCAAAGTAATTTATAGATTCAGCGCTATCCCCATCAAGCTACCAATGACCTTCTTCACAGAACTGGAAAAAAACACCTTAAAGTTTATATGGAACCAAAAGAGAGCCCGCATAGCCAAGTCAATTCTAAGCAAAAAGAACACAGCAGGAGGCATCACACTACCGGAATCAAACTATACTACAAGGCTACAGTAATCAAAACAGCATGGTACTGGTACCAAAACAGAGATATAGACCAATTGAACAGAACAGAAACATCGGAGGCAACACAACGTATCTACAACCATACAATCTTTGATAAACCTGTCAAAAACAAGCAATGGGGAAAGGATTCCCTGTTTAATAAATGATGTTGGGAAAACTGGCTAGCCATGTGCAGAAAGCAGAAACTGGACCCCTTCCTGACACCTTACACTAAAATTAACTCCAGATGGATTACGGACTTAAACGTAAGACCTGGCACCATAAAAACCCTAGAAGAAAATCTAGGCAAAACCATTTAGGACATATGAGTAGGCAAGGACTTCATGACCAAAAGACCAAAAGCATTGGCAACAAAAGCCAAAATAGACAAATGGGACCTAATCAAACTCCACAGCTTCTGCATGGCAAAAGAAACAGTAATTAGATGGAATCAGCAACCAACAGATTGGGAAAAAAAATTTTCAGTTTACCCATCTCACAAAGGGCTGATATCCAGAATTTACAAAGAACTAAAAGAGATTTGCAAGAAAAAAATCAAACAAGCCCATTCAAAAATGGACAAATAATATGAACAGACACTTTACAAAAGAAGACATAAATGAGTCCAACAAACATATGAAAAAATGCTCATCATCACTGGCCATTAGAGCAATGCAAACCAAAACTACATTGAGATACCATCTCATGCCAGTTAGAATGGCGATCATTAAAAAATCTGGAGACAGCAGATGCTGGAGAGGATGTGGAGAAATAGGAACACTTTTACACTGCTGGTGAGAGCGTAAATTAGTTCAATCATTTTGGAAGACAGTGTAGCGATTCCTCAAGGACCTAGAAATAGAAATTCCATTTGACCCAGCAATCCCATTACAGGGTATATATCCAAAGGACTATAAATCGTTCTACTATAAGGACACATGCATATGAATGTTCATTGCAGCACTGTTTACAATAGCAAAGACCTGGAACCAACCCAAATGCCCATCGATGATAGACTGGACAGGAAAAATGTGGCACATATTCACCATGGAATATTAAGCAGCAATAAAAAACGATGAGTTCGTGTCCTTTGTAGGGGCATGGATGAATCTGGAGAACATCATTCTCAGCAAACTGACACAAGAACAGAAAATTAAATACTGCATGTTCTCACTCATAGGTGGGTGATGAACAATGAGAACACATGGACACAGGGAGGGGAGCATTACACACTGGGGTCTATTGGGGGGAATAGGGGAGGGACAGTGGGGTGGGAAGTTGGGGAGGGATAGCATGGGGAAAAATGCCAGATGTGGGTGAAAGGGAGGAAGGCAGCAAATCACACTGCCACATGTGTACCTATGCAACTATCATGCATGTTCTGCCCATGTACCCCCAAACCTAAAATGCAATTAAAGAAAAAAAAAAAAAACTAAAGAAAATGAGAGGGGGGCATTGGCAAATTTTTCAAATGATTAAATATGTTCCACCAAAAAAATAAAAAATAAAAAAAAAAACCTAATCTTAATCATAAAAAAATAAGACAATAATACATTTTGGAGCAATGTTAGTAAGAAATGTATAGGTGAATATCTAATCTCTTTTTTTTTTTTTTAATTTTTTATTGGATTATAGGTTTTGGGGTACATGAGCAGAGCATGCAAGACAGTTGCGTAGGTACACACATGGCAGTGTGCTTTGCTTTCCTTCTCCCCTTCACCCACATTTGGCATTTCTCCCCAGGCTATCCCTCTCCACCTCCCCCTCCCACTGGCCCTCCCCTTTTCCCCCCAATAGACCCCAGTGTTTAGTACTCCCCTTTCTGTGTCCATGTGTTCTCATTTTTCATCACCCACCTATGAGTGAGAATATGCGGTGTTTCATTTTCTGTTCTTGTGTCAGTTTGCTGAGGATGATGTTTTCCAGATTCATCCATGTCCCTACAAACGACACGAACTCATCATTTCTGATTGCTGCATAATATTCCATGGTGTATATGTGCCACATTTTTCCAATCCAGTCTATTATCAATGGGCATTTGGGTTGATTCCAGGTCTTTGCTATTGTAAACAGTGCTGCAATGAACATTCGTGTACATGTGTCCTTATAGTAGAACGATTTATAGTCTTTTGGATATATACCCAGTAATGGGATTGCTGGGTCAAATGGAATTTCTATTTCTAAGGCCTTGAGGAATCGCCACACTGTCTTCCACAATGGTTGAACTAATTTACACTCCCACCAACAGTGTAAAAGTGTTCCTTTTTCTCCACATCCTCTCCAGCATCTGTTGTCTCCAGATTTTTTAATGATCGCCATTCTAACTGGCGTGAGATGGTATCTCAATGTGGTTTTGATTTGCATCTCTCTGATGACCAGTGACGATGAGCATTTTTTCATATGATTGTTGGCCTCATATATGTCTTCTTTCGTAAAGTATCTGTTCATATCCTTTGCCCACTTTTGAATGGGCTTGTTTGTTTTTTTCCTGTAAATCTGCTTGAGTTGTTTGTAAATTCTGGATATCAGCCCTTTGTCAGATGGGTAGACTGTGAAAATTTTTTCCCATTCTGTTGGTTGCCGATCCACTCTAGTGACTGTTTCTTTTGCTGTGCAGAAGCTGTGGAGTTTCATTAGGTCCCATTTGTCTATTTTGGCTTTTGTTGCCAATGCTCTTGGTGTTTTGTTCATGAAGTCCTTGCCTACTCCTATGTCCTGGATAGTTTTGCCTAGATTTCCTTCTAGGGTTTTTATGGTGCCAGGTCTTATGTTTAAGTCTTAAATCCATCTGGAGTTAATTTTAGTGTAAGGTGTCAGGAAGGGGTCCAGTTTCTGCTTTCTGCACATGGCTAGCCAGTTTTCCCAACACCATTTGTTAAACATGGAATCCTTGCCCCATTGCTTGTTTTTGTCAGGTTTATCAAAGATTGTATAGTTGTATGTATGTTGTGTTGCCTCCGGTGCCTCTGTTTTGTTCCATTGGTCTATATCTCTGTTTTGGTAGCAGTACCATGCTGTTTTGATTACTGTAGCCTTGTAGTATAGTTTGAAATCCGGTAGTGTGATGCCCCCCGCTGTGTTCTTTTTGCTTAGAATTGACTTGGCTATGCGGGCTCTCTTTTGGTTCCATATGAAGTTCATGGTGGTTTTTTCCAGTTCTGTGAAGAAAGTCAATGGTAGCTTGATGGGGATAGCGTTGATTCTGTCAATTACTTTGGGCAGTATAGCCATTTTCACGATATTAATTCTTCCTAATCATGAACATGGAATGTTTCTCCATCTGTTTGTGTCCTCTCTGATTTCGTTGAGCAGTGGTTTGTAGTTCTCCTTGAAGAGGTCCCTTACGTTCCTTGTGAGTTGTATTCCAAGGTATTTTATTCTTTTTGTAGCAATTGCGAATGGCAGTTCGCTCTTGATTTGGCTTTCTTTAAGTCTGTTATTGGTGTAGACGAATGCTTGTGATTTTTGCACATTGATTTTATATCCTGAGACTTTGCTGAAGTTGTTTATCAGTTTCAGGAGTTTTTGGGCTGAGGCGATGGGGTCTTCTAGGTATACTATCATGTCGTCTGCAAATAGAGACAATTTGGCTTCCACCTTTCCTATTTGAATACCCTTTATTTCTTTTTCTTGCCTGATTGCTCTGGCTAGAACTTCCAGTACTATATTGAATAGGAGTGGTGAGAGAGGGCATCCTTGTCTAGTACCAGATTTCAAAGGGAATGCTTCCAGTTTTTGCCCATTCAGTATGATATTGGCTGTTGGTTTGTCATAAATAGCTTTTATTACTTTGAGATATGTTCCATCGATACCGAGTTTATTGAGGGTTTTTAGCATAAAGGGCTGTTGAATTTTGTCAAATGCCTTCTCTGCGTCAATTGAGATAATCATGTGGTTTTTGTTTTTGGTTCTGTTTATGTGGTGAATTACGTTGATAGACTTGCGTATGTTGAACCAGCCTTGCATCCCCGGGATGAATCCTACTTGATCATGATGAATAAGTTTTTTGATTTGCTGTTGCAATCGGCTTGCCAATATTTTATTGAAGATTTTTGCATCTATGTTCATCATGGATATTGGCCTGAAGTTTTCTTTTCTCGTTGGGTCTCTGCCGGGTTTTGGTATCAGGATGATGTTGGTCTCATAAAATGATTTGGGAAGGATTCCCTCTTTTTGGATTGTTTGAAATAGTTTTAGAAGGAATGGTACCAGCTCCTCCTTGTGTGTCTGGTAGAATTCGGCTGTGAACCCATCTGGACCTGTGCTTTTTTTGTGAGGTAGGCTCTTAATTGCTGCCTCGACTTCAGACCTTGTTATTGGTCTATTCATAGTTTCAGCTTCCTCCTGGTTTAGGCTTGGGAGGACACAGGAGTCCAGGAATTTATCCATTTCTTCCAGGTTTACTAGTTTATGTGCATAGAGTTGTTTGTAATATTCTCTGATGATGGTTTGAATTTCTGTGCAATCTGTGGTGATTTCCCCTTTATCATTTTTTATTGCATCTATTTGGTTGTTCTCTCTTTTCTTTTTAATCAATCTGGCTAGTGGTCTGTCTATTTTGTTGATCTTTTCAAAAAACCAGCTCTTGGATCTATTGATTTTTTGAAGGGTTTTTCGTGTCTCAATCTCCTTCAGCTCAGCTCTGATCTTAGTAATTTCTTGTCTTCTGCTGGGTTTTGAGTTTTTTTGATCTTGCTCCTCTAGCTCTTTCAATTTTGACGATAGGGTGTCAATTTTGGATCTCTCCATTCTCCTCATATGGGCACCTATTGCTATATACTTTCCTCTAGAGACTGCTTTAAATGTGTCCCAGAGGTTCTGGCA
The DNA here is from genome assembly GCF_049354715.1 of Callithrix jacchus. NCBI lineage: Eukaryota > Metazoa > Chordata > Mammalia > Primates > Cebidae > Callithrix > Callithrix jacchus. The sequence goes on from NC_133504.1 coordinate 132,230,131, forward strand.
CGTTGTGTCTTCATTCTCATTGGTTTCAAAGAACTTCTTTATTTCTGCCTTCATTTCATTGTTTACCCAGTCAACATTCAAGAGCCAGTTGTTCAGTTTCCATGAAGCTGTGCGGTTCTGGATCGGTTTCTGAATTCTGAGTTCTAACTTGATTGCACTATGGTCTGAGAGGCTGTTTGTTATGATTTCAGTTGTTTTGCATTTGTTGAGCAGTGCTTTACTTCCAATTATGTGGTCAATTTTAGAGTAGGTGTGATGTGGTGCTGAGAAGAATGTGTATTCTGTGGATTTGGGGTGGAGAGTTCTGTAAATGTCCACCAGGTTTGCTTGCTCCAGGTCTGAGTTCAAGCCCTGGGTATCCTTGTTGATTTTCTGTCTGGTTGATCTGTCTAGTATTGACAGTGGAGTGTTAAAGTCTCCCACTATTATTGTGTGGGAGTCTAAGTCCTTCTGTAAGTCATTAAGAACTTGCCTTATGTATCTGGGTGCTCCTGTGTTGGGTCCATATATGTTTAGGATCGTTAGCTCTTCTTGTTGTATCGATCCTTTTACCATTATGTAATGGCCTTCTTTGTCTCTTTTGATCTTTGTTGCTTTAAAGTCTATTTTATCAGAGATGAGAATTGCAACTCCTGCTTTTTTTTGGTTTCCATTAGCTTGGTAAATCTTCCTCCATCCCTTTATTTTGAGCCTTTGTGTATCCTTGCATGTGAGATGGGTTTCCTGGATACAGCACACTGATGGGTTTTGGATTTTTATCCAATTTGCCAGTCTGTGTCTTTTGATTGGTGCATTTAGTCCATTTACATTTAGGGTTAATATTGTTATGTGTGAATTTGATACTGCCATTTTGATTCTAAGTGGCTGTTTTGCCTGTTAGTTGTTGTAGATTCTTCATTATGTTGAAGCTCTTTAGCATTCAGTGTGATTTTGGAATGGCTGGTACTGATTGATCCTTTCTATGTGTAGTGCCTCTTTTAGGAGCTCTTGTAAAGCAGGCCTGGTGGTGACAAAATCTCTGAGTACTTGCTTGTTCGCAAAGGATTTTATTCTTCCATCACTTCTGAAGCTCAGTTTGGCTGGATATGAAATTCTGGGTTGAAAGTTCTTTTCTTTAAGAATGTTGAATATTGGCCCCCACTCTCTTCTGGCTTGTAGTGTTTCTGCCGAGAGATCTGCTGTGAGTCTGATGGGCTTCCCTTTGTGGGTGACCCGACCTTTCTCTCTGGCTGCCCTTAGTATTCTCTCCTTTATTTCAACCCTGTTGAATCTGACGATTATGTGCCTTGGGGTTGCTCTTCTTGCAGAATATCTTTGTGGTGTTCTCTGTATTTCCTGCAATTGAGTGTTGGCTTGTCTTGCTAGGTGGGGGAAATTTTCCTGGATGATGTCCTGAAGAGTATTTTCCAGCTGGGATTCATTCTCTTCGTCCCCTTCTGGTACACCTATCAAACGTAGGTTAGGTCTTTTCACATAGTCCCACATTTCTTGGAGACTTTGTTCATTCCTTTTTGCGCTTTTTTCTCTGATCTTGGTTTCTCGTTTTATTTCATTGAGTTGGTCTTCGACTTCAGATATTCTTTCTTCTGCTTGGTCAATTCGGCTATTGAAACTTGCGTTTGCTTCGCGAAGTTCTCGTATTGTGTTTTTCAGCTCCTTTAATTCATTCATATTCCTCTCTAAGGTATCCATTCTTGTTATCATTTCCTCGAATCTTTTTTCAAATCTTTTTTCAAGGTTCTTAGTTTCTTTGCATTGATTTAATACATGATCTTTTAGCTCACAAAAGTTTCTCATTATCCATCTTCTGAAGTCTAATTCCGTCATTTCGTCACAGTCATTCTCCGTCCAGCTTTGTTCCCTTGCTGGTGAGGAGTTTTGGTCCTTTCTAGGAGGCGATGTGTTCTGGTTTCGGGTGTTTTCCTCCTTTTTGCGCTGGTTTCTTCCCATCTTTGTGGATTTGTCCACTGGTCGTCTGCGTAGTTGCTGACTTTTCGTTTGGGTCTCTGAGTGGACACCCAGAATGTTGATGATGAAGTATTTCTGTTGCTTGGTTTTCCTGCTACCAGTCTAGCCCCTTCGCTGTACGACTGTTGAGGTCCGCTCCAGACCCTGCTTGTCTGGGGTGCACCTCTAGTAGCCGTGGCACAGCGAGGGATGCTACCAGTTTCTTTTTCTGCTCTCTTTGTCCTGGGATGATGCCTGCCTAATGACAGTCTTTTGGATATAGAGGGGTCAGGGAGCTGCTTGAGGAGACAGTTTGTACTTTATAGGGGTTTAATTGCTGAGCTGTGCACTCTGTTGTTCATTCAGGGCTGTTAGGCTGCTATGTTTGATTCTGCTGCAACACAGCTCATTAAACAACCCTTTTTTTTTTCTCAAATGCTCTGTGTTGAGGGGTTTCGGCTTTATTTTTGGATGTCCGATCAGGTGTCCTGCCCAGCTCAAAGGCAGACTAGCCACTGTTTGGCTGCCGAGGCTCCGCCCTGCTGTTGTGTGATTCGCGCTGTTCCTGCCGGCTCTGCTGTGGTCTCCGCCACGCCCTGCGGCGGAGTCTCTTTGTTGTAGCGTGTTGCCTCAGCAACGGCAGGCTGCGTCAGCAGTGGGCGTGTATCTCAGTAGGGACGGGTTGCCTCTGCAACGGCTGGCTGCGTCAGCAGTGGGCGTATATCTCAGTTGGGGCGGGTTGCCTCGGCAACGGCTGGCTGCCTCAGCAGTGGGCGTGTATATTAGTTGGGGCAGGTTGCCTCCGTAGTGGTGATCGCCCCTCCCCCACAGAGCGTCTCGGACCGTCTGCCCGGGATAGTTTGAAATCGCGGTTTTGTTCGTCCCACTGGGTATCCCAAACGATCTGTCCCTGCAATCCCCTGGGCTGGGCTATTGTGCAAGTCTCGTTCAGTCTCAAGTCCAGCCCTCTCAAGTCTCAGGTTGCCGGTTCAACAAGGCACCCGGACAAGCGCGCCCTGTGGGGATTGCAGGGTAGGGCCGGCCGCCGCCGCCCCGGCTGCCGGCTTCGCCAGGCAGACCTACTGCCTGGCGTCCCGTGTCTTTTTATACTTGGGAGTTTCCCCGTTCTGTGGGCAACAAAGATCAGTCTGGAAATGCAGCACTGACTCACCGTTTGCGAATTCAACGCGGGCTCCAATCCTGGGTTGTTCTCACAGCGCCATCTTGAGTCCACCTCTAATCTCTTTTTGAGCACCCATAAATAGACTTTCTCTTGTACTACCCAAATATCTACCTATGATGTAAAGTTTAAAAGCTTTATAATGTAGAATCTGTGAGTTTTATAATTTTTATTTTTTAGACTTATGTGAAAAGAAGATTGTAGTCAAATTTTAAACTAGGTTTATTTTTGGGTAAAATTTTCTGGCTTTTAGGATCTAAAATTCATCTCATTTTAACATTCTGTTGTTATTTTAATCACTGCTTTTAAATTTTTTATGTTTCTTAATGGCATTATGTTCATTAGAGCAAGTTGACTCAAGGTATGTTTGTAATGATAAGAACTATGCATATGAAGAAATAAATAAAAGACAATATTTCTGTGGTCTGTGATTATGTTAAGGCATGAAATGTGTGACATTGTCCAAATGATATAGTGCCATTTTCAAAATGAAAAATAAAGAAACCACTGGTGTCAGAGGAAAGAAAATATTTTGTCTGTATAAAGTAATTAATGTTTAAGAGTAAAATATTAGTTTAATTTTATAATCTTGTATTATATTTTTTAAAAAGTACAGACACTTTAAAATGTTTAAGAAGTAAGACACTGTTTACCATGGGTATTATCGTTACACTTTTTAACTATTATATTTAGTCACAGGCTTGTTGAAAGTCATAATTTATCCAAGTAGCTTAATATATGTCAAGTGTTCAGAAATGAAATAAATTAGAATTAGCACCTTAAAGAATTTGGCGATAGTTCTGATAGATAAATAATTAGATATATGTGAATATAGCTATTGATAGTATTTGAGACCTTTTCCTTTTTTCCTTTTTATTAATATACTTTTCGAAATGCTTTTCTTTGAAGAACTGTTGTTTCTATATTGAGAGGCATGCTTAGTTTTCTGGTTCATGCTTGTGAGGCGCAGTAAGAAGTAGACATACATTTTGGAGGACAAGCGCTTGCCAGTTGGGCAGTGAGGGAGCCACGGGAAAATATGGTGAAATAATTATTTTTTCATTACCAGATATTCTGAACCTTTGTAAAAGAATAAAATTTTTTTACATTGGTGTTTGGAATGCTCTTAACCATACTAATACCTGAATATTTTATTAATAAAATATTCAAAATAAGTCTGACATATTTAAGGAGCTAGAACACAAATCAGGTGTTGTTTAAAACCAACGCTATTGGTGTTGGATTGACCTTAATTTGTCATTAGGAATTAAATGAAGGTGAAGGTGAAGAAAGTGGCTTGAAGCTAATTAAAGTTCCCTGTAAGATGAAAATAATATAAGGAGTTGACAGTGAAAATAGTACTTTATTTTCAATAACATCCAGTTCATAATAGTCATCACACACATTAGAAAAAAAAGACTGACATCAGTACTTTAATAAGTGTATTTAAATGAGTAGAAATCATATATATATGGACAATTTCAATTTGGGTAGTGTAGTTTGCCTGGTAAAATAAACAATGGGTAACAGGTCTTATTTTAATAAAAAACCTTGCAGAATCAATACTTGTTTTTAAATAATATCAAATAATGAACACAATACAATGGATTTGATATTCAAAGGACAGAAAAGTAAATAGCATATATTGAAAAAAATTGTAGTATGCTTTTCACAACATTATATTTGAAAAGATAATTTACTAAATTTCTTAGTACACTGGGGTATTGTATATATTTACAAGTAATTATAGAAGAAAAGACTGAAAAGCATAAAAGTAAGAACTCTAAAATATTCATTGTCTTACTAATTTTAACTTTTAAAAATGTATAGATTTATTAAATTAATATCTAAAATTGAAAAATATTTTATGGTGATGTATTTGTACATAATATTCCAAAGCATGTTTTCACATCATTTATAAAATGAGTAGTTTGTGCATTTGTTTTTTTTATTGTACAGAGGTGGCATTGGGTCCCGCATAAGGTGTCACTTTGAAAATTTATGTTTGCAAACAATTGACAAGAATCTTATTAACGTGAATCAACTGTTCAGAAAAGTCCACCTTTTGAGTCATACATCATGATGGTGCCTTAGCACCAAAGATCTATTACTTGAACACTACAACAATGTGACAGTTCTAATGATATATGAGATAATCCATCATGAATGTTAAGTTTTGTTATATGCTTCAAAGAGTGGTACACTTTCTGAAGAAGTATGAGACTAAGAAAACAAAGTGGGTTGGGCTCCATTGGAAGAGTTTGTCAGTCGTTAAGAAGTTTATAGTGCATTTATGTCTTTGACTAGAAAGCTAAAGCATACATTATGAAAACTGTTATGTGAAGCAAGTGAGGCAGGGCCACTTTTTTCCCGAAGTAGTGTGCAAACAACTTGAGGATTGAAGTATTTATATCAAATATAATACATTTTGGTCGATGCATAACATTTTAGTGCCCACTATTAGGCAAATTATAAATGCTAGTGTTTGAAAAATAAATAATATATAAAAACATAGTTTCTATGTATGAGGAAAGTTTAGTTGAATTGAGGAAGGTAACTTTAAGATAGGAATAAAACAAATGTGAAAAGCTTCATTTTAAGGGATTATTCATAATGACCCTTTCTCATATTTTGAAATCAAAGCCAGAACAAATGTTTAAATGGGACTAGGAAGACAATTTTTGTTTAGTATATAGCTTTATAGAAAAAAAATGTTTTGCGTATACAAACCCTTGAAATGACTTTATGCCAGGGAGATGAATGGCTTTAAGTGAATAATCTTTTGGCTGCTAGAAATTCCAGCTAATGTGCTGGAAAACCTCCAGTTGAAAAAATAAGCAAATCTTTAATTCTGTTGGTTTCTTACTTTTGTATATGATTGTACAAAGTCATATTATATGTGCAAAATTATATTACATTTAGATATATACAAAAAATTAGGCAGAAGGAAAACAGTATTAAACAATCTAATTGAGGATACAATCATCTCTAAGTATCTGTGAGAGATTGGTTCCAAGGCCTCCACAGATAACAAAAACACAAATACATTAATGCTTAAGTACCTTATGGAAAATAATGTCATATTTCCTTAGCTTATATACAAATATATTGCTATATGTAAATATAAACTATTATAAGGTATGCTGAGCTTAGAGAATTTTATTCTCAGAGATTTATAGACATTTTGAAGAAATTTAGGTAGAAAAGTTACGTGATCCTATTTTTCTTAGTAAGACAACATAAATCAGTTCTCCAGAGGTGCAGGATCCACATTTGTGAATTCAACCAATGACAGATTTACATAGCATTAAATTATACAGGAGGATGTGTAACTCCTGCATACTTTAAATTATCTCTACATCACTCCTCCTGTATACTTCAAATTATCTCTAGGTCACTTATAGTCTCTAATTCAATGTAAATGCTATGTAAATAGTTGTTACACAGTATTGTGTTTGTATTTGTATTAGTTTTGTTGGCATATTGTGATTTTATTTCTAATTTATAAATATTTTTCATTCCACATATATGGAATCTACAACTAGGGGAACCGACTATATGTTGTCTTACTAAGAAAAATGTGATGACATCAATTTTCTACCTGAATTTCTTCAAATTATCTACAAAACTCTGAGAATAAAACTCTCAGCATGAAGACTATGCATGATCTTCCTACTCACCTACTAGGCCATCCTTATCTCAGATCTCTGCCCCTTAAGCTTGATCTGAGAATATTGGCCTTCTACTAATTTCTGTTGTATGTTATGTTTGTTTTTTTAATTTTTTTCTTTTCTTTTCTTCTTTTCTTTCTTTCCCTTTTTTTTTTTGAGACAGAGTCTCACTCTGTAGCCTGATCTGGAGAGTAGTGATGTGATCTCAGCTCACTGTAACTTCGCCTCCTGAATTCAAGCTATTCTCCAGTCTCAGCCTCCTGAGTAGCTGGGATTACAGGTGCACACCAGCACATCCCGCTAATTTTTGTGTTTTTAGTAGAGACCGGGTTTCATCATGTCGGCCAGGCTGATCTCCAACTCCTTTCCTCAAGTGGTCTGCCCTCCTTGGCCTCCCATACTGCTGGGATTACAGGGGTGAGCCATCAGGCCCACCCTGTTATGTTTCTCATCTTTCACTGTTTTCAGAATTTTTTCTTTGTCTTTAATTTTTGTATAGTTTGATTATTATGTGCCTTGGTTAATTCCTTTTTTGGTTGAATTTGATTGGAGGACTCTGGGCTTCCAATCATTGGAAGTGGAGTTTTCAACCATTATGTATGTTAATATGCTTTTTCCTTCTGAAACTCTTTTTTTTTTTTTTTTTTTGAGACAGAGTTTCACTCTTGTTACCCAGGCTGGAGTGCAATGGTGCGATCTCGGCTCACTGTTCCTCTGCCTCCTGGGTTCAGGCAATTCTTCTGCCTCAGCCTCCTGAGTAGCTGGGATTACAGGCACGCGCCACCATGCCCAGCTAATTTTTTGTATTTTTAGTAGAGACGGGGTTTCACCATGTTGATGAGGATGGTCTCGATCTGTTGACCTCGTGATCCACCCGCCTCGGCCTCCCAAAGTGCTGGGATTACTGGCTTGAGCCACTGTGCCTGGTCCCTGAAACTCTTATTATACAAAAATTAAGTCTCTTGATAGTGTCTCATATTTTCTAAAGCTTTCTTATTATTTTTATTTTTTTTCCTTTGACTTTTCTGACTGGATAATTTCATGTTTTCTGTCTTCAAGCTGATTTTTCTGCTCAATTGAGCTTGTCATTGAAGTTTTCTCTTGCATGTTTTTAGCTCAATCATTTCAAACTTTATCTCTGGAATTTCTACTTGTGTTTGTTTTGTTTTGATTTTTTTGTCAAATTTCTCATTTGTGCATGTATTGTGTTCCAAATTGCACTTAATTATTTATTCATATGTTTTTGTAATTCACAAAACTTCAAGAGGATTATTCTGAATTCTTTGTTATTTTGGAGAGTTTCATTTCCTCAGGTTAAATTTCTAGACTTTTGCTAGATTCTTTTAAAGGTGTCATGATTTCTTGATTCTTTAAACTCCTGTTTCCTTGTGTTGGTGTCTGCATATTTGAGGTAACAGGAATCTTTTCTGGCTTTTTCAGATGTTCCTTGGCAGGAACAGACCTTCTCTATTTAGCCTATAATTCTGGTTAGGCCAGCTGGTGATAACCCTGGTCAGGCAGAACTTTCTTTTTGGTTTCCTAGATAGTTGTGCCACTGCCTTTGCTCTTATTTGGATGCAGCTGCTGGCTGAGTTTTGCTCTCAGGCAAAACTATGAGCTGAGCTCTGCAATCCTGTGAAGCTGAGTTTTGCTCTCAGGCAAAACTGTGAGCTGAGTTCTGCAATCATATGGTGCTTATAGCTGGGCACTGCAATCACCACTGACTGAGTGAGGCTATAGGGTGTGTTCTCTGGCCAAATGGTACTGTTATTTGAGATCTGCAGTTTGACACATTTCCAGAGGCCTTAAGCTTAGGGAGTGTAACTACTTGAATGATGAGATCAGCTGCAATGCTCAGTAGAAATGCACAGTTGAGATTTACCAACCTGCCTAGGTGGGACTTACTGGTGGGCTATGAGACTGAGCTAAGCACCTTTAAACTTTCAGGAGTGACAAAACTAGCCCCTGCTCTTTGCTGAAATATACAATGGTGGTCATCTCCTTTCCTGAGCGAGGTCTTCAAATCGATTTTGAGGCTGTGGCCCAGCACTATTTAAACTCCAAGATGTCAGAACTCGCCCCTGCTTTTTGCCAAATTGCACGGCAGCAAACATTTCTCTCCTGCAGAGGGCCTTGGGTAAAGTCTGAAGATGGGCCTTGAGGCTGGCAGTCTGGGAATTCAAGTCAGGTAGAACTTCCCACTACTTCTGGGACTGATCATCTCAGCTTTGTAGACGTGCTATGCTGTTGGTTTTCATCTCTGATTAGGCACAACCATAGGCAGTTACACTGAGCTACCACTGGGGTCTGTGAGCTGGCTGATATGAGGCCATCTCTGTGCTTTGTTTCTACCTGACTCCAGGTGGCCTAGCCCTGCTATTAACCCCTCTGTTCCTCTTAAAGTGAGATAGGAGTGAGCTTCCTGGGAAACATCTTGAAACACTAGGGAAACTGGATGTCTGCCTCCAGTTCTTTTTTCCCGTTGAAAAAGCCTTAAACCCTTGGAAATCCTCTCTGTTTGGCACTGTGCCAACTTTGGTGAGTGGGAGGGAATGTGTTTAACCAGACCATTTATTTTCTTACCGTCTCTTGTAGAGTTTATTCAGTTCCATGGTCCACACAGGTATTTCAGGCTTATTCCTGAGTTTTGGGGTTTCCACAGATATGTTCTTGACTGTAGGTAATTGCTTGTTGAAATTTCTGTGGGGGGTAATGAAACTTGAGATCTCTTATTTTGCCACCCTGTTCCAAAAATTTATTCATTTTGTAAAAATAGCATTTAGGATTTTAATTTTGTTCTTTTCTTCCTCCTTTTCTGCCTTCTTGCCATCTAGCCATTTTTGGGGTGTTCAAAAAATGCCGATATGAACAATGAAGTATATTCTTCTTTGTTTACATATGTATGTCTGAATAAGATGTATGAGGGTCTTTAATTTTTTAAAATAATTATTTGTATTACTGTCTAAAGTCACTGGATGAGCTCATAATTTTCTTTTTTTCTCAGCATCTTTGTTAACATTTAGTGTGAAATGTTCTTATTAGGATTTTAGTGACATTTTCCTGATTCTAGAAAATTCTACCTCATTTCAAATGATCATTATACTCTTCTATGAATTACCCAATTTAATATTTTACTTGTTTATTGGGTTAACTTTTGTTAATATTTAGCTTTACATGTATAAAAGATATGAACTGTTGCAAATATCTGTATCTCTAAGTCTGAGATTATATTTTAGCTTTCTGGTATATTTTTATAAAGATAAATTATTAATTATGTAATCAAATGTGTAAACATTTTTCTTTAATGTTTGTGTTTTTTATGTTTCATTTAAGAAATCCCTCATTTTATAAAAATATTATTATTTTATATTTTCATCATAAATTTAAATTGGTCTTGAAAATTAAGGCTTTTAATATTTAATTAAATTAATTCCTCTATTTAAAAGTATTTCATAACAAATTTTATTCCCCTTTATTATACTCTCTCATTGAAATGCACCTCTGTTTTATTGCATTTCTATATTTGTCTCTGGGATTATTTGTTCATGTCTTGTCTCTACTAACTATAACTGCAATAATAATAAAATAACAACACAACATGAGCACTATTATTTAGTCAACACCCACAAACACACAAACTAAGGCAAATTCTGAATCAAGGAAGTATCGGGTAGGGATTTAAGTCATTGTCTTAACAGACAGGTTACTCAGGGCAGGTTTACGCCCTCCAAAGACAATCCAGGAACCATGGATGTTAAACAGTATAGTTGACTTTTTTCTCTTTGTATTTAGGTATATATCAATATACCAATTGAATAAAATAAGTCAAATAAAAAGCCCTCATGTCCTGGACTTTACTGATTTCATTCTTAAAACATAGATCTCTACTATTTATCTATTTCTATGTCTTGCACATCTTGAATATGAAGGAGGAATTTATAAATTATGTGATCAGGTTCTATAGGAAGGCTTTGTCCAAGCAATGCAAACTGTAGTTTGATTAATTTTTTACTCAATTGATCAGCTGTTACTTTGTTTACTATAATTAGCTGCTAAAAGAATCTAAATTATAGGTGAAATGATGATAGGAACCTTTACAGTTAAATGTCCAGAATAGGATTTTCCACTTTTACTCATTTAGAAGATATTTGCTTTTCTTAAATTCCATGTCTTTGTCTTCAAATCTGATCAGATCTTCATCTTTCTGAAAAGCAGCACAAAAACATTTCTAGAAATGACCACTTATATTTTCCCAGACTGTCTTTTCCCTGGAAAATGTTATTTTCCCACTAGTTATTTTTCATATGTGTCCTCAATAGGATCTTTAAAAAGTGTCATCAACTTCCATGGCTGGAAATGTACTCACTAGTGATTCCTTTTTGGACAACTTTGATTTAAGTGGCAAAATGTTAAAGAAACTTTAAAAGCAACACTAATATACAATGAAATGCAACAGAGATGGAGATTTTCTAAGATGCAAAAACTCATATAGAGCTGCCAAACCTACTTATACTAAAAACAAGTGAGAAAAATGTGGACTGCCTCCTGAGCTTTCAGAAACCATCAGACACTCAATATGTAGTAATGACTGAACATATTCACTGTACTTAAAGCCTATATAAAAAGAAATGTCTAGAGAAATTTGAATTAAAGAAGATTCTGTGAAATTTGCCTAAGTACAGAATGCACATCTATTTTGAATTTTCTTTTATTTAAGACAAGTGGCAGATAATTTCACAGCTGTCAGTTAATGCACATAATGAATGCCTTATCAAAGGATGAAAGCATGAAGTTGTATTCATGTTCCCCAAGTATGTAAAATAAATTCAAAAGGATGTCAAGATCTTGTATGAAATAAAAAGTGCAGGAACACTTTCGTTTAGCAATGTGTTGGGGAGAGGTGTGATGGAGGCAGGATTGAATATTCACCCTTGTCTCCCTGTAAATTAAATCAATAGGAGAATAGGCAACGCACTAACTGCTTTATCACTCAGGTTTTTGCATCAGATTTTCAGGACTTTTTATATGGCATGTGGGCAAAATTACATTAATTGCTTTGAAATACTTTATCTTTTAAATTTACTACTAAATTCTATTATTCTTTAGCTTTTAGAATCTGTGGAAGTTTTTTTTTTTAACCTAAAATCAATGCATAAGGATATTCTCCAATTGGAAAAAAAGAAGATAATAATACTAACAAAAAAGAACTCTATAATGTCAACATTGTGTATGTTTAAAAAGTATGTCTTATCTATCTACTCTTATAGCATTCCAAGAAATTGTATCAGAATTACTTTTAGATTTCTAAAAATGAAATACTTAAGCCCTATTCATTAATGGTATTATTATAATAATTATGTTGATTTTAATGTCAATAAATAGAACATATGAGAAAGTAGACTTGCTTCAACTTACCAAAAACAACATAAAATTTAAATATATTGGACAAAGCGTGTAATGACATACTTAAAATGTGGAATTATATTCGATGTGAAGACAAAGTGATATCTGACTTTCTTATTCATTTTGGTTTACTTCTATGCATGTCTCTGGAAATCAGTATAGCTTTGCAGTCTTAAATTTTACATTCGAACTGATGTTATAATCCAGCCTAATGAAAGAAGGAAACTAACATCAATTTATTAAATAGTTTTAGAGTTTGATTTTACCAAACATTTAAAGAAGAAATCATTCTAAACTTAATTTTTTTCAGACAATAGGGTAATATAATGCACTTCCTATTGCATTTTAGAAGGCCAGCATCATTCTCATAACAAAATTAAACCACCAAAATCTTTGTGTCAGGACTTTATTTTTTATAAAAATAAAAGTAGCCACAGCACTGGCATATTAATGTCAGTCTCCTAAGTCCCAATTCCACAGGCGATGCACAGAGGGCCAGGTGACACCAGAACATGCAGTTAGGCTGCATCACAGGAGATGAATTGTGAGTTTACAGAACCTGAATCTTTTATAATAGACAGTGAGCATTCTTGCCCCTTGAAGAACTTCTTCACTTAGCAGATAGTTACTACCTCTGGACCTGGAAGATACAAGCTAAGTAGTTTCTAGTTTCTTAGCTTATACCTTAAACTACTTAGCTTATACCTTGAATATAGGCTAAAGAAATGGAAGAGTATAAGCTGAGTAGTTTCTCTTTACTCTAGTGTAAGATACTATCGCTTATTTTCTAAGATTGCTTGCTTTACAAACACCTTTGAAAAGTTAACATGGAGCAATATTAGTCCATCTCTCTGCTTGCAAAGTGTGCAAAAATATGAGAGACATCTGAAAATTATATTTCAACAATAACAAGAGTGTGGTAGTTAATATTGAGTATCAGCTTGATTGGATTGAAGGATGCAAAGTATTGTTGCTGGGTGTGTCTGTGAAGGTGTTGCTAAAAGAGATTAACATTTGAATACGTAGACTGGGAAAGCAGACCCATCCTCAATCTGGGTTGGCACAATCTTAACAGCAGCCAGCATGGCCAGCATACAAAAAAGACAGAAAAACATGGAAAGACTAGACTGGTGGCCTGGCATGGTGGCACACGCCTGTGATCTCAGCACTTTGGGAGGCCAATGCTGGTAGATCACCTGAGGTCAGGAGTTTGAGACCAGCCTGCGTGATCAATATGGCGAAACCTTGTCTCTACTTAAACTACAAAAATTAGCTAGGTGTTGGGGCAGGCATCTGTAGTCCTAGCTACTCAGGAAGCTGAGACAGGAGAATTACTTGAACCCAGGAGGTGGAGGTTGCAGTTAGCTGAGATTGTGCCACTGCACTCCAGCCTGGGCACTCCATCCAAAAAAAAAAAATGAGTCTGGGTAGTCTTCTGGTCTGCATCTTTCTCCCATGCTGGATGCTTCCTGGCCTCAAACATTGGACTCCAAGTACTTCAGCTTTCGGACTCAAACTGACTTTCTTGTTCCTCAGCTTGCAGACAACCTATTGTGGGACCTCACCTTGTACTCCTGTGAATCAATACTCCTTAATAAACTCCCCTTTATATATACAGCTATCCTATTAGTTCTGTTTCTCTAGGGAACTTTGACTAATATAAAGAGTTATTATAAAATACAGTGACTATGATTGTATGATATTGGCTGGAGAACAGGCAAATAAAGAACAAAGTCAAGCAACAAATCTATATACTTAGTTAATTTTTATAATGTGCCACTACAGTAGCAGTGTACTCAAGAAAAATAGCACTGTTAACAAACTATTTTGTGTTAATTGAATAGCCATATGAAAATTATGTATGAATGTGGATCTGTGAGGGCATACACACATACATACATATGTTATACACAGATAAATGTATATTTATATTATATATGTATTATATGTCTTATGTATATGTATACACACACAGTGACCTTTATAGACATACATATACACACATCCATGTCTCTCTCTCTATATATATATATATATACACACACACACACACATATACACTTACATACACATGTTGACTTCTACTTCATACTCTACACACACACATACACACACATGGAATCAAAATGAATTGTAAATTTAAATATAAAAGATAAAATATACTTCTATGACATAGATAAGATACTTTTATGACTAGATTTTTAAACATCCCTGAAGAGACAGATTTGGGTAGTGATGCATTTTAGCTGTGGCTAAAAGGGGACAACATACAGCTCAGGCCATTGCTTCAGAGGGTGCAAACCCCAAGCATCAGTGGCTTACACTTGGTGTTCGTCCTGCAGATGAACAGAAGTTAAGAATTGAAGTTGGGGATCCTTCACCTAGATATCAAAGAATGTATGGTAATTCCTGAATGCCCAGGCAGAAGTTTACTGCAAGTGTAGAGCCCTCACGACCTCTGCTAGAGCAGTGCAGAAGGGAAATGTGAGCTTGGAGCCCCCACACAGAGTCCCCGTTGGGACACTTCCTAGCAGAGCTGTGAGAAGAGGGCCACCATCCTTCAGACCCCAGGATGGTAGAGCCACTTACAGCTTTCACAGTGTGCTGCAAAAACCACAGGCACTCAGTGTGAGCCCATGAAAGCAGGTAGGAGGGGTCTGTACCTTGCAAAACAAGAGCTGTTCAAATCAGTGGGAGCCTGCTTCTTGCATCAGCATAACATGGATGTGATATCTGGAGAAAAAGGAGATCATATTCAAACCTCAAGGTTCAATGACTGCCCTGTTAGATTTTTGGACTTCCATGGGACCTGTAGTCCTTTTGCTTTCATCAATTTCTCCTATTTGGAAAGGGTGTATTTACCTATTGCCTGTACCCCCATTATATCTAGAAAGTGACTAACTTGCTTGTGGTTTCACAGGCTCATAGGCTGAAGGGACTTGCATTGTCTCAGGTGAGACTTCGGACTTGGACTTTTGGGTGAATTCTGGAATGAGTTAAGACTTTGAGGAGGCTGTTGGAAAGGTATGAGTGTATTTTGAAATGTGAGGGCATGAGATTTCAGAGAGGCCAGTGGCACAATGATATAGTTGGCTCTATGTCCCCACCCAAATCTTATCTTGGATTTTAATGATCCCCTTATATCAAGGACAGGACCAGGTGGAGATAATTGAATAATGAGAGAAGTTTCCCCTATCCTGTTCTTGTGACAGTGAGTGAGTTCTCATGAAATCTGATAGTTTTGTAAGAGGCTTCTCCCTTAGCTTGGCAGTTATGCTCCTGCCATGCTGTGAAGAGATGCCTTTGGTCATTATTATTACACTCTCTGGATCATTTTTTGTTTTGTTTTGTTTTGTTTCTTTCTTTCTCTCTCTCTCCCTGTCATTTATTTTTCTGTTTGGTTATTGTTATTGTCTTTTATTGCCCACTAGAGTATCCTCCTCCTCTCTTCATCTCCCAGTACCCTGACACCTTACTCTCACTCCACCTGGGGGCTCAGTGTGTAGGAGGGCGCATGCATCCCCGCACTCACACTCACACTCACACGTGTGCACATGCCTTACAGCCACTCAGCCCTCGCTCCTCAAAAAAAAAAAAAAATCTCTATATATATATAGATAAATAGATACATACATACATGTAACCATGTGCAATTGTGAATCAATTAAACTTATTTTCTTTATAAATGACCCAGTCTTGGGTATTTCTTCATAACCATATGAAATGAATGCTTTTCCTTTATTCCATAGTGTTTGGTATGTTTTACTATCATTTTCATTTGTTTTCAGAATTCCTAAAATTTGTCTTCTTAATTTGTTTTTTAAACAATTATTTGTTCAGGAGAATGTTTCATTTTCATATGCTTCCATAGATTCTTAGGTATCTCTTGTTGTTCATTTTTTATTTTTATTCCATTGTGATTGAAAAAGAGATCTTGGTTACTTGTTTCACTTTTTAAAATTTGTTGAGACTTTTTGTGGCCTAATCTATGGCCTATTTTGAAGAATGTTGCATATCTTGATTAAAAAAACAACAACAACTGCATATTGTAGGTGGGCAATCCCATAAGCACCAAGGCAGAAGCCAGAAGCTTCAGCCTATTTCCATATAAATAATGAAGAAGAAAGTAACTAGAAATATAACCATAGTCATTATTAGTTATTCATAGGTGATTTTAGTTATTCATAGATGATCTTAATTCTTTTACTAATTCCTCCCAGGTCGGAAGTGTGAACCTGGGGTGACATTATGAAATGAATGACTCTAAGGCAAGATGCTTTAAGACCTCTGTCACTCCCATGTAAGGGCTGTGAGGGCGCTGAGGCTGTGTGGCAGTGCCAGAGCTGGGAAAGCGCCTGCTGTTTAGCCAGCCAGGGAAGGAGGCGTCCAATATGGCCAAGATGTCTCCCTCTCCGGAGGAGTTAGGAGAAAACTCTGCTCCTCCAAGCTTTTGCAGTAGGCTTGATGCTGTCAGGTAAGCCCACAGACATTTGGAGGCTTAATTGTCTCTATGTAAAGCTGTGCTTCAGTGGTCGTGTTTGATGTCCACTCTCATGTTCCACTTCTGCACCTGGTTCCTTTTTTTTTAGAGAGATAATCAGTAAAAGTAACGTAAATCTTAATGTCTTTGTTCTTTCTTGACAAGTTTGGAAAAAGTGCTGACACATTATGCTCCTTACCTCATTTCGGCTACTAGAAATTCCTGAGCCCCTACCTGTATGAGAAGATGTACTTAACCCTATCACTGCCACGCCCTATCTACCCTGCCCCCAGTCGCTGACCACCAAGGCCACACCCTACCTACACTGCCCCCAGATTTGCAACTTAATAAAAGTGTGAGCATCTAGGCATTCGGGGCTACTGCCAGACTCCATGCTTTGGTTGACAGTGTACCCCTGGGACCAAGCTTTCTTTTCTCTATCTCTTTGTATTGTGTCTTTGATTTCTACAATTTCTCTTCTCCACACCAGGATAGAGGGCTCCCAAGGACCCTGTAGGGCTGGATCCTGCACATAGTCTTTAGCAGTTGGATGAAGTGTTCTGTAAATACCAATTAGACTTATTTTGTCTAGTGTGTAGCTTAACTCCAAAGTTTCTTTTTTTATTTTCTGTCTGGATGATCTGGCCATTGCCGAGTGTGGGGTCTTGAAGTCCACTACTATTCTTGTATTGCAGTCTGTTTCCATTTGGATATATTAATATTTTCTTTGTATATTTGGGGGCTCTTATGCTAAATGCATAGATTTTTATAATCATGCCCGCCTGCTAAATTGACCCTTTTATCATTACATAGTGACATTCTTTGCCTCTTTTTACAATTTTAGATTTAAAATAGTTGTCTATTTTATCTAACTATAGCTACTCCTGTTCTTTTCAGGTGTCCATATTCATGGAGTATCTTTTTTCATCTCTCTGTTTGCCGTTTATAGGTGTCTCTGGAGGTGACATGGGTTTCTCGTAGGCTGTGCATTGTTGAGTCTTGTTTATTCAGACACTCTATGACTTTTTAAATTTTTACATTATTTTTGTTTTTTCTTTTCTCAGAACATTCTTCATAAAAACATTCTGTGACTTTTAATAGGAGAAGTTAGTTAATTTACATTCAACATTGTTATTCATCAGTAAGGAATTCCTACTGCCATTTTGCTGTTTCTTAATTGTTTTGCAATTCTTCGCTTTCTTCTGTTTTTTACTGTCTTCCTTTTTGGTTATTTTCTCTGGTAGTATGTTTCAATTAGATCCTTTGTATTTTTAGTGTATCAATTATAGATTTTTGCATTGTGATTATAATGTGGCTTACAAATACATTGTATAAATGTAAGTTATTTTAAATTACTTTATTAAAAAAAGAATGTTAAAATCTATACTAACCTCCTTCAGTTTGACTCTTTGTTCTATCAATTTACATATTTTCATATTGCTGATCTCTCAATTGCTGGAGCTATTACTGCTTTTGACAGATTTGTCTTTTATGCTTCATATTAGAGTTATGTGAGGACTGCACATCACACTATTGGAATATACTGGAGTTGCTTTTGTATTTAATTTCCTTTGTATTTAATTTTGCCAGTGGGTTTTATATTTTCAAATGATTTGGGTTTTCTTTGCATTTCAGTGTGATTTTTGTTTGTTTATCTCAGAATTAAAATTTTTTAGTATTTCTTATAATATGGATCAGATGATAATAAATGATTGCAGATTGTGTTCTAGAAGAGTTTCTCTCTCCTTCCTATGTGAATGATAACTTTGCTAAATACAATATTCTTGGATGATAGTTTTTTCTTTCTTTCTTTGTACTCTCTCTTGTCCTGTATGGTGACCTTTGAGAGGTCAATTGCCAAAAAATTGAAGTTCTTTTATATGTTATTTTCTCCTTTTTCTTGATGCCTTAGGATTCTTTCTTTGCTCTTGAACTTACATTATTTGAGTATTATATGCCTTTGTTTAGTCTTATTTGGACTGAACTTTTTTGGTGTACCCTGACCTTTCTGTACCTAGATATTTAACTCTTTCTGAAGTTCTGGGAAGTTTTCTGTGATTATTTCTT
This sequence comes from Callithrix jacchus, assembly GCF_049354715.1. Classification (NCBI taxonomy): domain Eukaryota; kingdom Metazoa; phylum Chordata; class Mammalia; order Primates; family Cebidae; genus Callithrix; species Callithrix jacchus. Next base: position 132,248,879 of record NC_133504.1, read on the forward strand.
TTAGTAAGTAATATTTTAACCTCTTGTTTTTGCTTAACTTTATCTTGAACACCAGTAATTTTTAACTTGGTGTTTTGAGGTAATTTTCTTTATCTTATAAGTAATTTTTATTTCTTTCCATTCTTTTTTTCCTCTTCTTCTCGGTATATTTTCAACGAGCTTGTCTTCAAGGTCACTGGTTCTTATCTCTGTATAATCTATTCAGCTGTTGAGAACCTCTAATGAACTTTTCAGTTCAGCAAATGTAATTCATTCAGATACTAAGCCTAAGTACCCATTAGTTTTCCTGATCTTTTTTCTCCTGCAGCCCTCCATCCTCAAACAGGTCCCAGTATCTGGGACCTATATTGTTCCCCTGTATTTGTTCATGTGTTCATATCATTTACCAAACATGCAGGATTTGGTTTTCTGTTTCTTCATTTTTTTTTTAGGGTTAATGGCCTCCAGCTCCATCCATGTTCCTGCAAAGACATGATCTCATTCTTGTTTATGGTTGCATAGTGTTCCCTGGTTTATATGTACCACATTTTCTTTAAGTCAGTCTTCCATTGATAGACATTTAGGTTAATTATATTTCTTTGGGAAAAGCTAAAATTTACAAAAAAAAAAAAAAGACTGATCATACTAAATAACAAATAAGAATGTTCAATGATCACCATTTGGAAATACAGCTAATGGTAGTTAAAATAGGTATAAACTCCAGAAAAACTGACATAATCTACTAAAACTGAATTTATGTAGGCCCTGTGTTCTAGCAGTTTTACTACTAGTCATTCTTTTAAAAGAATGGTACATATATACTACAAAAGACATGTACAAGAATGTTAATATGCTTAATAATCTAATACTAGAAGGAACCCTGAAATCCACCAACAGTGTAATTGGCAACGCAATCATGGTCTATTTATAGAGTGAATACTATATGGCAATCAAAAGGTTGAGCTACTGCCACAGGAAACAATGTACTACATTTTACAACAATGCTGAGTGAAAGAAAATAAACACTGAAAATAAATATTCAAGAAGTCTCTAGAAAGTTTCAAATCTTTTTACATTTTCCTGTCTTCTTTTGAGCACTGTTCCAACATCTACCTGGAACCCAGTACCAAATTCACTTCCACATTTTCAGGTATCTTTTCAGCAGTGCCCCACTCTACTAGTACAAGTTAAGTGTATTAGTCAATTTTCACACTGCTAACAAGAACATACCCGAGACTGGGAAGAAAAAGGTTAATGGACTTATAGTTTCACATGGCTGGGGAGGCATTACAATCATAGTGGAAAGCAAGGAAGAGCAAGTCGTATCTTACATGGATGGCAGAAGGCAAAGAGAGAAAGCTGTGCAGGAAATTCTTGTTTTAAAACCACAGCTCTCTTCACTCTCACAAGAACAGCACAAGAAAGACCTGCTCACATGATTCAATTATTTCCCAGTGGGTCCCTCCCACAATGTGGGAATTATGGGAGCTACAATATGAGATTTGCTTGGGAACACAGAGCTAAATCATATCAGTTAGAAATAAATTATTTAATTACATAGTTTTCTTCCAAATTATGCCAAATCACAATATTCCTTATAATCTGTTTATTTTTTTCTGAAAGTATTTTTTTCTTTTGCCCACAAAAAATAATATTGCTTGAAAATATTTGAAAAAATTACATGGAAAAAATATGATATATTCTCAAGATTATTGAAAGTTAATACATTTAAATTTGCTTCCACATATTTGGGGGGGTCAAAGTAACCCTACTTATTCTTCCAGGGCAAATGAATATAAAATTATCTCCAAATGCAAAGCCTTTGAAAATGTTTTAAGTTTGACAGTTATAATGTGAAACATTCACTTTGCTCTTTGAAGAATATCTGGATAAAATAACATTGTAAAAACAGATGAAGACATAAAATATTATGAAGGGTGTTTTTGTTTTCATAAAAAATATCTACAGAAAAATTGGATAATGTTCAATGAATGGAATGGATGAATTGAATTTTATTTACTGTTCCCCTATATATTTGTATTAAATTCAAATATATTTAAAATAATAAAGGAAGATATTTTGAGCAATAGTATTGCTCTTTATTATGGGCTTTACCTTAATTCAACTTATTTAAACTTCCTTGTTAAGGCAGAACACTTTTGAATGCAAATCTCCAATCAAAAATTGAACATTTATTTAACAATCTTGTATTGACCTAAATACATTTGTCTGTTTAGTTATGCTTTACATTTGGTTTAGAAATGTGAGTAATTTTTTTATTAAAGGCATTTACATCTGCAATACAATCTACCTGTTATCTGAATAGATGTTCTTCCCCACACCATGCATTATGGCTACCAACTTTGTGTATCAGTCTCTGCATGGTATTTCAACTATCAAAATGTTGAAAAATAATGTAGATCTTATTAGCATTGTTTCCGTCAAAGGGAAAGAGTATTCATATTTTGTATAACCCAGAATATCCTAAAATACTTTAGTCCTATTTCATCCTTCTTAATGCTTCCTAGTCTTGCCTTATATTACACCTTTAATCCCTTCTTTTATTACTGATATGTATTTTTGCATGCACTGAAACTTTGTATTCTAGTTTGATACCAATTACACCCCACTCTCAATCTTCTTGTAATTCTAGCAGAAACATTCTGTAGCAAGTAAACTTTAACACATGTAACCCAATATTAAAATCAGCTTTAATTAATTATGTTTTTCAAAAATATGAATTTTAAATAGTCAAATACAACCCAAAATTGAACCTTCAAAATGTTTAATTTCTGAAAAACATTTTGAGTAGTTTTAGCAATATCAGGCAAAGAAGGCAAACTGACAATCTGTCTTTCCTTTGTCACCTGATCTAAGAAAAAACTAATAATCCTATATTAATAGATATTTTCCCACACTGATTTGTTGCCAGTTCAACCTCTATATTATGGGTCATAGTATTTGGCTATAAAAGTGCAAGCTCATGAATTTCATTTAAAAATTCTCTATGTCTTAAAATATAAGAAATATAATAATTCTACATCATCTCACCTTTCTCAAGCAACCAGTATAAATTTGTTGGTCTATAGCAAATCACATTGTCAAATCTGATAAGATAAAGAGAATCTTGTTACTTCTAGGTAGCCCTGGCCTGTTTCTGTGATTTGGGTCTGATTTGAATATTTAACTTCCTTTTGGAAAAATCATTATTAAATTACCAGAAGCCTTTTTAATTGTGCTAAGGCTAATAAAATAATGATATTTATTTAGAGAAAGAACTGGATGAATGAATAAAATATAAATAATCTGGTCAAAATAACATTGTGGGCCTGTACTGTGTTACCTTCTTATAAAGCATCTGGTACTATTTCATGAGCAAGAAACAGTTCACCAGATGAGCTGGGCCTGTTTCATTTATAAGATTGTTATGTTCTCATGGAAGCTTTTTTTTAATGGAAAATGACATCATTGATTTAATAATAAGGACACTGTTAGAGAAGATGTAACAATATGCTATTTCCCCTCTAACAAACAACAAATAATATTTCCAAGGCAAAATTGCTAAAGTTGATGCTTTCCATCTGGTGGAAGGTAAAGGAAAATGGCACCAACATAATGTTCCTAAATAACTAAAATTTACGAGATATATCCAGCTTTAGATGAGAAAGCTTTCTCTAAATGTCTTGCTACAGAGGTTGGCAAAAGACCTGGATTTTATAAATCCTTCTTTAAACTTATTTAAGGAAATTCTAAGAAGCAACATCATCTTTAAAGACTTTAAGGAACCAAATAATTTTCTTCTTCAAAAGCTACACTTTTGGTCCCATTTTTCCTTCATTATTTGTGGAGATAATCAATAGCATTATGTTTTGAATGCATTGTGTCTGTTTTGTCCCTTACGTTTGACAGGTGTATTTTTAGTTATTCCATTGAAGTGTTTTAAAAATCTGTTAAATATAAAGATTCTTCAACCACACTGTTGAGGTAAATTCTGGCAACAAAAATATGCAACATAAAATATAAAATACATAGAAATGTATATATCTAAAATGTGAAATTTCTGTACACTGAAAACTATAAGACATTGATGAAAGAGATTGAAGAAGACACAAATAAATGAAAAGATATCTTTATTTTGTGTTCACAGACCAGAAGAATTAATATTGTTTGAATGTCCATACTACCCAAATTCATATATAGATTCAATACAAACTCTATTAAAATTCCAATGACTTACTTCACAGAAATAAAAAATGAGTTCTAAAATCTATGTGAAACCACAAAAGACCCAAAATATACAAAGTAATTTTAAGAAGGAAAAGCAAAACTGAAGGTATTATAATATATGGTTTCAACATATACTGCAATGCTACAGTAATAAAAACAGCATGATGCTGGCATAAAAAGACATATAGACCAGTGAAACAGAATTGAGAGACCATTAATAAACTCACACATATACAGTCAATTAATATTTGACAAAGGCACCAAGAAATCATAATAAACAAAGACAGTCATTTCAATAAATGGTTCTTGCAATAGAAAAGAAAAAAAAACTGAACACTTAAAACCACTCACAGAAGTTAAATCTATGATAATTGATTATTTAAATCTAAAACCGAAATCATAAACTTCTAGAAGAAACAATTGATCTTGTTAATGTCTTTTTGGATTTTACACCCAAAGCATAAGGAACAGAAAGAAAAATAGACAAGTGGGACCACAGCAAACTCAAAAGGCTTCCGTACAGCAAATAAATAAACAAACAAATAAATAAATCAGCAAAATAAGACATTCTAGAGAATGGAAGAAGATGTTTGCAAACTATATATATGATGAGTTAATATTGAAAATATGCAAGGACTCATACAACTCAACAGTACAAAAGGCAAAATGTGAAAGACATCTTCATTAAAAGATGTACATTTATTTATATAGCAGTGCTTGGATTATGTGATCTTGGAGTGCTTCTAATAATATCATTTTAACTAGAAATATGTGATATAAATGTAAAAATATTTTCAGATAAAATGTAGAAAACTGTTATAAATCCTAAACATGACCCTTAAAAATACTAACTAAACAATTGCCCTATGATTATTTGGTTACACTAACTCTAGGTCCAACATGACTTTTAAATTGTAGTGTTGGTGGTGATAGTAGTGTGTGGTTGTAGGTGTATGTGTGATTGTGATATACACTGAACCTGTCATGATTACACTCAAATATATACAATTTTTCTAAAACTAAATAATTTTTAAAAGACACATTCAAAATTTTTTTCTAAGATGATGACCAAAATCTATAGTACATAAAAAAATTTTTAAATACAGTTTAACTACAAAAAGCTGTAATTTTTATTAAAAATTATTTTGTAATAATATGAGACAGTTTCTACTTTTACATCCAATAGCCATCCTCCTTGTCCCATCATTAATGGAAACTTCTTTCTAAAATTATAGAACCTGAGAATGCCATAGACATTCCTGGATTCTCTTCTTCCTAGAGTTTGTTACGTAAACTGGCCAAGGGGTCTGAGAACTCTGTTGAAAATTTTTCTTCTTTATTTAAAGTGAATTAAAGACATTATATATCTTCATTGCTTTATGTCTGTCAGACATGAAGCCTGTAACTGATTGAGTTGCATTTGTGACCACAACAGGAAAGACAGCATATATCTTGAGGATGGCATCGAGAACAGATGACAACCACCACTATCATCAGCTACTTCATTAAGATGAAACATCAATGTTGGAATTTCTCTACCATTATTCTTTTTACCCTATGAGATAATAAACCCTCTTAATTTATATTTATTTTTATAAAGGTATTCTGTTACTTGTAGCTACATATATCCTAAGCAAGGGATAGAGTGATTCTATTTCCTCTGTGAGAACAATACATTTTAGTATTTCTGAAGAGTAGTTGTAATACTTATATCCTAGTGTGACTCCCTAAGGAATCATGCACTAGTATTATTCCCTCCCCTTAAGTGTGGGCAAAACATGTAAGTTGCTTCCAGCAGGTAGAATATAACAAAGTGATGGGATAGTCACTCCCTAGATGATCAGGTTACTTACAAAAGACCCTCTTTCTGCAGACAAGAATAAGATTCTCCTACTGGCCTTGAGAAAGTAAGGTGCATGCTGTGAGAGGGCCAAAGACAAGAAACTACAGGCTAACCTCAGGAGCTGAGGGCAACTCTTGTCTGATAGTTAGCAAGAAAATGAGGGCCTCAATCCTTCAACCACAAGAAATTGATTTCTACCAACAATCATGTGAACTTGAATGCTGAGCTCCAGAAAGAATGCTGTTCAGCTGATAGCTTGATAGCAGTCTTTTAAGACCTAGAGCCCAGGATCCACCCAAGCCTTGCTTAGATTCCTGATCTATGGATGTTGCCAGATAATAAATGTATGTGATTTTAGGTTTTTGGTGATTTGTTATGTGGAAATTGATATCTAATATATTATCACAAATACTTGCTCTGATAGATAATTTTTATTTCACAATCACTTCATATTCACCAAATCTATAATTGAGGCTCTGGGTCTTGAGAGCCAAAGAACAAATATTACAACTCATGATTTGCAATGTCTATTATTTCACCATTTATATCCAGTAATACCATCTTTACATAAAATATATACCATCGACTAAGCTTTTTAAAGCACTCTTCCATTATTTTTCTTTCTTGAAAGGTGTTATTTTGTTTTATTCCTCATAATTGACACAGCTCTTTATAAATATCAAATATTAGCACCTAGCAATGGTGTGGAAAATTAGGCACTCTCATACTATGGCAGTGCTTAGAATAAATTGTAAAAATATTTTAAAGAGTAATTTGGCAATGTATTTTAAGGCTTTAAAATATTTTTCTTCATTACCTCAATACATCATATAATTCAAATGAAGTACTTAAGCTTATACCTAGCATACCTCATCAAATTGCACTTGCATAAAACAACATTCATGTGTTTTCCTCTCAAAGTTAACCACCCCCTTTTCCCCTTTTCAATGTTCACTATTTTAGTAAATGTTACTTCTATGATCCCAATTGTCCAAGCCTGTGTGTTTTCTTCCCCAGCTGTCTTTATCATTCAAAATGAAGAATTGCCAGTTCCGTATCTGCCATTTCTACTCTCCAGTCAAACTGATCTTTTAATAACATTGTGTTACTAATAACTCACTATGTTATTACTTAAACAAAGTCCTTCAATTATGCTTCATTACATGAGTTACAAGGACCACCTAACCTTGTTTAATATTGATGTTCTTTCTTTGACAATGTTAAGGAAAAAAAAAAAAAGACAGAATCTTAGATCTGGAAGGGCCTTAGATAATCAGTTAGCCTAATGCTCATTTCATAGAATGTAAGACAGAGTCTTGTTTCAAAATTATACTCCCTCAAATTTTGTATAGATTTAGAATGCATATTTAATATTCTTTGTTCAGACTCAAGGTCATTTTATCTTCTGCATTAAATAAACTGGTAAATTAAATTTAATGTGTTGGGTAGCTTTAGTTTTATTATAAAATATATCATTTTTAAATAGAATGCTTTTGGACCAGTTTTATGTTCTGATAAAAATTGAGTAGAAGGTACAAAGATTTCCCGTATACCTCTGCATGTGCATACACATAACCTTCCCTATTATTAGCCTCCCCCACCAAACTAATACATTTGTTAAAATTGATAAGCTGGCACTGACAATAATCGGGTAATTATTATTACCCAAAGCCCATAGCTTACATTAGGGTTAGATCTTCATGTTTTAAATTCTATGGGTTTGGACAAATATATAGTGATATGTATTCACCATTATGGTATCATGCAGAATCATTTTATTGACCTAAAACTCCTCTACTCTAAACTTATTTATCCCTAACCACTGGCAACCACTTATCTTTCACAGATAACTGATCTTTCACTGAACAGAAATTATTAATTTTAATAAAGTTCAACTTATTTTTTTTCTTTTTTGCATTATGCCTTGGAATTATATGTAAAAAGTCATTACCTTACCCTAGATCTTCTAGATTGTCTCTTACGTCATCTTCTAGGAGTGTTATAGCTTTTCATTCCGTATTTAAGCATGTAATCCATTTGAGTTAATATCCATAAAAGGTGTAAAGTCTATTCAGTTTTTGTATGTGTGTCCAGTTGTTCCAGCACCATTTATAGAAAAGATTTTTTTTTCTCATTGCATTGCCTTGCTTTTTTGTCAAAGATCAGTTGACTATATCTGTGTGGGTCTATTTTTAGACTCATCTTTCTATTCCATTGATCTATTTGTCTATTCTTTTGCCAATATTACATTGTCTTTATCACTGGATTTATAGTAAGTCTTGAAGTCAGATAGTGACAGTCCTCCACCTTTGGTTCTCCTGCAATATTGTGTTGGCTTTTCAGTGCCTTTTTCCTCTCCATATCATTTTCTAACTAATTATAGGCCTATTCAGATTTAGTAGTTCTTTAGTTCTGGTTTTTATTCCTAGAAATTTGTCCATTTCATCTAGTTTATCCAATTTGTTGGTATACAATTTGTCACGGTGCTCTCTTATAAGTCTTTTTATTTCTATAAATTCAATAGTGATGTTCTCATTTTCATTTCTGGTATTAGTAATTTAAGGGTTTTCTCCTTATTTTCTTCATCTATAGTTAAATTTGTCATTTTTTTCAAGTAAAAAACTTTTTGATTTCATTGATTTGCTGTATTTCCTTTTCATTCCCTATTTTGTCTATCTTTCCACTAATCTTTATTATTTTCTTTCTTCTGCTAACTTTAATTTTATATTTTTCTTTTTATTTAGTTTATTTAGTGGTAAAGTTAGATGTTTTTTATTTATAATAGCATAAAAATAATTATATACTTGGGAAGTGACTTAACCAAAGAGGTGAAAGTCTTAAATCCATTTAGATTTGATTTTTGTATATGGTGAGAGATAGGGTCTAGTTTCATTCTTCTGCATATAGATATCCAATTTTCCCAGTACCATTCGTTGAATACTGTCTTTCCATCAATGTGTGATCTTGACATCTTTGTCAAAAATGAGTTAACTGGATATGTATAGATTTATTTGCGAATTCTCTGTTCTTTTCAATTGATCTATGTGTCTTTTTTTTTATGCCAGTACCATGCTGTTTGAGTTACTATAGCTCTGTAGTATAATTTGAAGACAGGTTATGGAATTATTCTAGGCTTGTTCTCTTTGCTCAGGACAGCTAGGCTATTCTGTAGATCTTTTGTAGACCCATATAAATTTTATGATTTTTTTTTTTTTACTGTGAAGAATGTCGTTAATATTTACTGATTTTTTTATGTGTTCTATAGCTTCTTTTGGTGATATCTTAGGTTTTTCCATATATAGTCATATTATCGGCAAACAAGGAGAATTTGATTTCTTTCTTTCTTATTTGGATGCCCTTTCTTCCTTCCTTCCTTCCTTCCTTCCTTCCTTCCTTCCTTCCTTCCTTCCTTCCTTCCTTCCTCTTTCTCTCTTTCTCTCTTCCTCTTCTCTAATTGCTCTGGCTAGGATTTCCAGTACCATGTTGAATCATAATGGCAAAAGTGAGCATCCTTGTAGTGTTCCAGTTCTTAGAGGAATGACTTTCAGCTTTTCCTTACGCAGTATGATACTAGCTATGGGTCTGTCACATCTGGCTTTTATTGTTTTGAGATATGTTCTTTCTACAATCAGTCTTTTTGAGAGTTTTTATCATGAAATGCTGTTGTCTTTTATCAAATGCTTTTTTAGCATCAATTAAAGTGATCATTTCAATTTTGTTTTTTTATTGTGTTGATATAATTATCACATTGATTTGCATATGTTAAACCCTCCTTGCATCCCTGGGATAAATCACATATGATCATGATCAGTGATTTTTTAATGTGTTTAATGGCATTTTGTTGATGATTGTTGCATTAATGTTGATCAGGAATACTGGCTTATAGTTTTGGTTTGTTTTACTTTGTTTTGTTTGTTTTCTGTTTGTCTGCTTTTGGTGTCAAATTAATACTGGCATTGTAGAGTAAGCTTAGAAGAATTTCCTCTTCTTCTATTATTTAGTTTAGTTTGAGTAGGACTGATGTTACTCCTTTTCAAATGTTTGGTAAAGATCAGTGAGATCAGTAGAGAAGCCATTGACTGGGTCCCAGTCCTTTTTTTTTTTTTTAATCAGAGACATTTTATTACAGCTTTGATCTCATTCCTTATTATTGGTCTATTCAGTTTTAGGTTTTCTAATGGTTCAATAAAGTTATGTTGTATGTATCTAGGAATATATCTACTTCTAAGATTTCCTATTATGGTTACATATTTTCTCATGGTAGTCTTTAAAGGTTTAAAGGTCCTTTGCATTTGTGTGGTATCAGTTGTAATGTGTTCTTTTTAATCCCTGATTTTATTTATTTTGGTCTATTCTCTTTTTTTAACTAGTCTGGCTAAATTTTTGTTGATTTTATTTTTTAAAAAAACAATTTTTAATTTTATTGATTTTTTCATTTCAATTCTATTTATTTTTCCTCTGATCTTTATTATTTCTTTCTTCTACTAATTGGAGGTTCAGTATGGTATTGCTTTTCTAGTTATGTTCTATCATTAAAGTTTTTATTTAAAATATTTCTACTTTTGTGATGTAGGCACTTATTGTTATAACCTTTCCTTTTACTACTGCTCTTGTTATATTCCATAGGTTTTGATGTGTTATATTTCTTTTTTAGCTTGTTTCAAAAAATATTTTTATTTTCCTTAATTTCTTCATTGACCCATTGGGAATTAGAAGCATGCTGTTTCATTTCCATGTGTTTGCATAGTTTCCAAAGTTCTTGTTATTGATTTCTAGTTTTATTCCATTATGGTCAGAGAATATGCTTGATTCAATTAAAAAAAAATAAAGACTTGTTTTGTGGCCTAAGGTATGGTCTGTTCTTGAGAATGATCTGTGTGCTGAGGAGAAGAAGGTGTATTCTGTAGCAATTGAATAAAATGTTCTCTACATATCTATAAGAACCTTTTAATATATGGGGCAGATTAAGTTCAATGTTTCTTTGTTGATTTTCCATTGGGGTTATCTGTCCAATGGCCAGAGTGAGTTGTTAATGTCTGCATTATTGTATTGGGGTCTATTTGTCTCTTTAGCTCTAATACTATTTGCTTTTCATATCTTGTTGCTCCAGCGTTGAGTGCATATATATTTACAATTATTTTCTACTCTTACTGAATCAACTTCTTTGTCATTATATAACAGCATTATTTGCATTTTGGTATAGTTTTTACCTTAAAATTAATTTTGTCTAAGTACGCCTAATCTTTCTCTCTCTCTTTTTTTTGGTTTCCAGGTGAATAAAATATTTTTGCCATCCCTTTATTTTCAATCTATATGTGCCTTCATGGGTTAACTGTCTTTCTTGTAGGCAAGATATTGTTCTTGTTTTATAACCCATTCAGTTACTCTGTGTCCTTTGAGTGGAGAACTTTGCCCATATACTTTCAATATTACTATTAAACCAGGAGTTAGTACTTCCATTTTATTTGTTTTCTGATTTTGTGTGTGTTTGTTCCCTTTCTCCCTTCATCCCTTCTTCCCTTCCTTCTTTTCTTCCCGTCCTCCTTTTTGTGATGGTGATTTTTCTAGGGTTATGTTTTAATTATTTGATTTTCATTTTTTGTGTATCTGTAGTAAGTTTTTTGATTTGCACAGTGATTGCACAAACTAACAAGTGAGGGTAAAGCTAATAAAAACTACAAGTTTACTTCATCCTCCACTCCCTGCTTTTTAACTTTTTGTTTCTATTTATAGAAACTTTTCTATTGAAAAGTTATTGTAGTTGTTATTTTTGATACGTTTTTCATTTAGTCTTTCTACTAAAAATATGAGTAGTTTATGTATGGCAATTACAGTGTTACAATATTCTGTGATTAACTGTGTACCATTTATCTTTACATAATATTTTATCTTTTCATTAGTATGAGTGCTTTATAATAAAAATCATTGTAATTACTTTTTCTGTTTTTTATATTATTGTTGTTATTAATTGTCCTATACATAACCATATATATGTGTGTATATATATACACACAGATACACACTCACACATAATCAAATACCCAATTGCTATTACTATTTTGAACAAATTGTCATGTTAGGTCAGTTAAAAATAAATTAAAACTTTTATGTCATTCTAACTTAGATCTTCTTTATCATTCTTACTTATTTAGATCTGAATTTATGACCTTGATTATATTCCTTCTCTCTGAAGAATTTGTTTTAATATTTCTTGCAAGGTGAGCCTAGTGGCAACAGATTCCCTCAATTTTTATCTTTATTTCTCCTTCACTTTGAAGGATAATTTTTTCAGTGTACAGACTTCTAGCTTCATGAGTTTGTTTCTCTCAACACTGTAAATATTTCGCTACACTCTGCTTTTGATTATATGCCTTCTGAGGAGAAATTTAATGTAATTCTTATCATTTCTCCTCTGTACATAATGTGTTTTTTCCTTCTGTTTTCTTTTGAGAGTTTGTCTCTGTCTTTGATTTTCTATAGTTTGAAAATTGCATAACTAGAAGTGGGTTTTGAGGAAGGTAACATGCCTGGTGTTATTTGAGTTTCCTGTGAATATGTTTTGCTGTCTAATATTAATTGGGGGAAATTTGAAATCATTAGCTCACATTTTTCTGTTCTTTTCCATTTTGCTCCTCTGGAATTTTTATACACCAATGTTATACCTTTTGGAGTTGTTCTGTTATTCCTGAATATTCTGTTATCTTTCTTCAGTCTTTATTTTATCTTTTTTTTTAAGTTTTGAAAGTTTTTACTAAGATATCCTCAAGCTCAGGAATTTTTTCATCAGCTATGTCTGACTTACCTGAAGTCCACTAAAGACATTTCTTTATTTCTGCTATAATATTTTTATAACTAACATTTATTTTTAATTCTTTGTTCTAACTTACATCTCTCTCTACTTCCATCTGTTTAACATGCATTCTACTTTATTCATTAGTGCCTTTAGCATTTTAGTCATAGTTCTTTTTAAATTCCCATTCTGAGGATTTCAACATTCTTGAAATAGATATCTGTGTCTGGTGGATATGCTTGCTCTGTCTCTTCAAACTGTGTTTTTGCTTTTCAGTATGTCTTGTACTTTTTTCTTCATAGCCAGACATGATATGTTGGGTAAAATTAACTGATATACATCTTTCTTTACTGCTGCAGTGGTAAGATGTGTGGAGAGGGAAAGCATTATATAGTTCTATGAGACCATCTTAAGTGTGTAATCAACTTGTAACTCTGGACTATAAACTTCAAATGTACATCTCAGTTTTTCATCCCTCCTTTTGTACAGAATGGCTAGGGCAGAGTGAAGCTGGGTATTTCCCTTCTTCCACATGGAAGTTTAGAGCCATCTTCATTTGTATATTTCCCTTTCCCCTGATCAGTTACTCTCTGATTAAATGGTTTCTCTGGAGGACAGGACTTGTTAAGAACAGAATGCTCTGGCCATTTCAAAATAGTTCCTTTTTTGTTTCTTGCTGCCAAGAGAAAGGGGACTTTCCTCCAATATTCACAGTGTGAACCTTGTTGAGCTCCTAAAATTAAAACTCACAAAAGTGTCAGGACCCCTATAACTGAGTTCCCCTTGAGATTTTATCTCTCAGCCTTGTCTACAATAAGCCTCCAGCAATTTGTCAATTATACTTCGGGTTTCTCTACTTCACCACTGTTTTCCGTGAAGGTTTGGGCTTATGGGTTTCTGGAAAGTCATAGTTCTCTACATTCACCTGTTGGCTGCTCCAGTTTTTAGGACAGTGACCTGCACTGTGACCTCTCCTCATTGATGAATCTAAGAAGAAATGATGACTTTCAGTTGGTTAAGCTTGTTACTTGTTAGAATAAAGTGTCAACTTCTAGCTTTTTGCATGCTGAATTGGAAACCAGAATTCAGGCTAAGGGTTTTGAAGTCAATATATTGCCCTCATGTGTTCAGGCTTCTATAAAGAAATGCCATGGAGTGAGTGGTTTGTAAGCAACATTAATGTATTTCTCAAAGTTCTAGATGCTGAAAAGTCCAAGATCAAGACAACTTCATATTGTTTTCTGACAAGGGCCTGCTTCCTTGTTCATCAACAGCCTCACATGGCAGATGGAATAAGGGGGCCCTCTGGGACGTCATTTATAAGGACATTAATTCCATTCATGAAGGCTTGGTTCTCATGATCTAATCATTTAACAAAGGCTCCACCTCCTAATATTATCACATTAGGAATTAAATTTTAACATATGAATTTTGAAGGAATACAGCATTTTGACATTTGAATTTGGGGGATGGGAGACACAAGCATATCATTATAATGAATGAAAATATCAAGGCATAGAACATTGGCAACTTTCTATATTGTCATTTTTTAGTAAATCCAGTTCACTTTATTAAATTCAGGCTCAAGTGTCAACTCTGATTTTATCACTTAGTAACTACAATCAGGAGTAGCTTGCCTTATTTTCCTTATACACAAAACAAATGTAATAATTATACCTACTTCAAGATTATCCTGACCACTAAATAAAACTTGATCTTTTATAATCCTTTATACAATACCTCACATGAAGTAAATGCTCAAAACAAACTAGCTACAATGTTGTTCTTCTTCTTGTTGTTGTTGTTCATGTAATGGAAAATGAGCCTCTAAGATATTTTCACTGTGAAGTTAATGTTACAATTAAAACTACAATAAAGGTATATTGTAATTCCATTTAGTAGACTAGTATATAGATTTTTATACAAAATATATCTATTTAAAAGTACAATAAAAAACAATAGTTGGAAACAATATTCTACAAATACAGACTAGGAAATTTCACTAGAGTTTGTGGAAATAATTGGAAAAATCCAATTTGTCATAAGAACAAGTTTTTCTGTAATATCTTGTCTTGCCTTTATAAAAATAGTAGCCATAATGAGAAAAACAAACAGACTGAAACAAGATTTTTATTTTATTCAGAGTTATTTTTTAGACTGGTTAATTTTTTTTTCTGGTTTAAAAATCCAGTTCTGTTGCTGATTGATTACTGTTTAGTTAATATGCTACATTTATTACGATGGCAAATCAAACCATACCATTATGATCGACCTTGGCCATCTACGTTTGGTATCATTCTTTGTCTACTAAAGTTCATTGCTTCTATGAGTTCCATAGAACAACTTATTACATGCACCAGTTTGTAAGTATTAAGAATAGTACTTTGACATAGAAACAAATTGGTTAATAAGGAGATTGCAACAACTGCTGTGCCACAGAGAAAACGATGTAAGAATAATTTAATTTTTACTCAATGATTAGTTGCTCTTTTTAAGACTATAAATATTTGGCAGAATTTTAATTGCCACCATATTATGTTGATTTATATTCATATACTTAATTCTTATTACATATCTGGAATATATGAAGTTCTACCAATGTTTAAAGAAATAGTAATCATAATTTGTTCCTAATATATCACATTTTCTCTTATAAAATTTAGTCTGTGGTGGAGATAATTGCATTGAAATTTATTTAATATTTGATAAAGAAATTAATAGATGAAAATAACAAGCTATTTTTCTGTCTTCTGTTCTAAACCTTTTTCTATATTTGGTCAAAATTTACTTATGCTTTGTATTTGTTGGGTTGCAAAAATGTTTAACCCACATTTAATCCTTTGTTTTACTATTTGCGTTTTTATATGTCTTATATAAATATGCAGTTAATAAATAATTACACTTACATTTTATAAGTTGATTACTTTATAAGAGCTATGTTTAAGGAATATTAATGAGCTGTTAAATGAGAAAACAAAAAGAAGTATGTTGCACATAGCTAATCCTAGGTGAGTTATGTTAAATGGTCCACAATATAAGCTTATGTATTACTATATTTAAAAACACTTTAATTCTTATGATTATGTATATGGTAATAGCATTCTCCTTTTGCAGATGAAGAAATTGAAGCTAAGAGTTGTAATTAAATTTGACCGGAGTTACACAAGTAATTGTTTCCTGAGATATGATATGTGACCCATATTTGCCTGACTCTGGAGCAGCTGATCTTTGTATTTCAAATACAAGCATTTAATAAGGAGAAGCAGAACTATGGGGCCTGGAAGTTTCTAGGGACCAAACATTTTCTTCAGTAGGAGGAATAATATTGATTTTGCAACACTGATTGCAAAAAAGCATCTGAGACAATTTGAGAAAAATAAGTTATAGGATTTTGTTTGCATTTCTATTAAACACCAACAAGTCAAATACACAAGCATATATGTGTATCCATGCTTGCACATACACACGTTATTCTCTTTGCTTATAATAAAGTTTCATAATTCTTACACCTTTATATATTTTGAAAAACTCTTCAGAATTATAGGCATGAGATTTAAAACATAGCTTGGAGAGTTCTGTTGTAGGGATGAAAATAAAATGTTGGTATTGCTTAGCCACTAGTTTATGTTTTCCTTCTTTATTTAACATTTAAAATTTTCTCAAAGCAGTGTAAGACAACAGCATTACCTGATCTTTTTCGAATGAGGATATATTTGTATTTATAATTTTTAAATTTATAATTGATATATAATAATTCTACATATTTATGGGTTGTAGTATGAAGGTTCAATGCATGCATCCATTGTATAATGATCAAATTGGAGTAATTAGCATATTCTTCACTTTAAACATTAATTTCTTGTAATGACAACATTCAAAATCTTATCTTCTAAATATAGACTACATTCTTATTTACTAAAGTCATTCCACTATGTAATAAAATATCAGAATTTGTTCTTCCTGTGTTGCTGTAACTTTTTGCATGTTGACAAACCACTTCCAGCCTCCTACTTCCTCCTATCCTCTCCATTTTGTTACCACCATTATACTCTTTACTTCCATGAAATCAACTTTTTAAGATTCCACATGTAAGTGAAATAATGCGGTATTTGTCCTTCTATGCCTAGTTATTTCACTTAACACAATGCTCTTTAGATTTATCCATGTTGTCACAGTGACAGATTTCATTCTGCCTTATGGCTGAATAGTATTCTATTGTGTATATAATCCACACTTTATCCATGCATCCCTTGAAGGACTCTAAAATTGACTCACTATCTTGACTATTGTGAACAATGCTGCAATAAGCATGCAAAAAGAGATGTCTCGTTGACATACTGATTTATTTCCTTTGGCTATATACTCAGTAATGGGATTTTAAGGTTTTGGGGAACTTCCATACTATTTTTTATTGGCTGTACTAATTTACATTTCAAACAATAAAGTATGTGTTCCCTTTACTCTGCTTTCTTGCCAACTTTTCTTAGTTTGTATATTTTTGAAAGTAGCCATTCAGAGTGGGGTAACATGATCATGGATTCCATTTGACTTTCCCTGATGATTAGTGAAGCTGGACATTTTTTCAAATATAAAATGCATGTCTTCTTTTGAGAAACAACTATTCAAGTCTTTTGCCATTTTCAAATAAGATGATTTTGTTTGTTTGTTTGTTTTATTGTGCTGTTTGGGTTACTTTTATATCTTAGATATTTACTCCTTGTCCAATGAATAGCTTGCAAATAACTTCTCCCATTCTGAAAGTTGTCTTTTTACTTTATTGATGATTTCTTTAGCTGTGAAGAAGCTTTCTATTTAGTTGTAATTGCATTGTTCTAGCTTTGCTTTTATTGCTTGTGCTTTGAGGTCTTATTCTAAAACTCTTTGCCCAGTTTAAATTTATGAGGCAGTTACCCTACATTTTATCCTACTAGCTTCAATATTTCATGTCTTACATTTAAGTCTTTAAGTTATTGAGAGTTTATTTTTGTACATGGTAAGAGAAAAGAATCTTGTTTCATTCTTCTGCATGTGGCTAGCCAGTTTTCCCAGAACTATTTGTTGAAGATACAGTTCTTTCCCCATTGCGTGTTCTTGGTGCCATAGGTGAAAACTAGTTGGCTGTAAATGCATTGATTTATACCTGGGTTCAGTATTCTGTTTATTATTCTGGTCAATGTGTTTATGTTTATGCCAATTTCATGTTGTTTTAATTACTATAGCTTTGTAGTATATTTTAAAGTCAGGTATTGTGATGTCTCTAGCTTTGTTATTGTGTTGTCTATCCTAGGGTCTTTGGCATTTTCATGTGAATTTTAACCTTGTTTTACTATTTTTGTGAAGAATGCCATTAGTATTTTAATATAGGTTACACTGAATACAGATAATCAATATGAATGTGTTTACATACTAATTCATCTAATCCATGAACAAGAAATATATTTTCATTTATTTGTGTTCTCTTTAATTTTTTTCAGTTTTTTTATTGCAAAAATTTGTCATATAACTAGTTAAGTTTATTCCTAGATATTTTATTGTATTTTTAGAGCTATCATAAATGGAATAGCTTTTTTAAAATTTATTAGATAAATAGAAACACTACTAGTTTTCATATGTTCATTTTTCTATTCTGCAACTTTCCTAAATTTACTTATTGTTCTTATAGTATTTTGGTGGAGTCATTAAGATTTTCTATATATATGATAATTTGTATGCAAACAGGAACAATTTAACTTCCTCTGTTCCAATTTGGATATCCGTTTTATCTTTTGCTTGCCTAAACGTTGTACCTAAAACTTTCAATATTATGTTGAATGAAAGTGCTGAGACATACTTACCTTGTTCCAGATATTACAGAAAACACTTTCAACTTTTTCTGTTCAGTATAATGGTAGCTATGGGTTTGTCATATATGTCCTTTACTGTTTTGATGTATGATCTTTCTATACCCAGTTTGTTAAGGTCTTTTATCATAAAGATATATTACAATTTATCAATTTTTTCAGCATCTGTTGAAACAATCTTGTGAATTTTGTTCTTGATTTTGTTGATACATTATGTTTATTGATTTGTATATGTTGAGCCATCCTTACATCTCTTGAATGAATCTGACTTGATTGTGATAAATGATCTTTTAAATGTGTTGTTTACTAGTATTTTGTTGAGGATTTTTGCATTTATATTTATTGGACATATGGGCCAGTAGTAGTAGTTGTTGCTATTGTTGTTGTTGCTGTATCCTTGTCTAGTTTTGGTGTTACAGTAATGCTGGCCTCATGGAATTAGTTTGGAAGTATTCCATCCTCTTCAGTTATTTGCAATTATTTGAGTAGAATTGGTATTAGTTCTTCTTTAAATGACCAGTAGAATCCGGCAATGAAGCCATCAGATCCTGGGCTTTTTTTGACAGGAAACTTTTTATTACTGCTTCAATCTCATTACACATTTTTGGTCTGTTCAGGTTTTCTATTACTTCAAGAGTCAATCTTAATAAGCTGTACATATCCAGGAATTTATTGATTTCTTCTGTTTTCTAATTTGTTGGTATTTGGTTGTTCGTAATACTCTCATAATTCTTTGTGGTTTT
Source organism: Callithrix jacchus (assembly GCF_049354715.1). Classification (NCBI taxonomy): domain Eukaryota; kingdom Metazoa; phylum Chordata; class Mammalia; order Primates; family Cebidae; genus Callithrix; species Callithrix jacchus. Next base: position 132,268,301 of record NC_133504.1, read on the forward strand.
CTGTTGTCAGTTGTAGTGTCTTTTTCATCTCTGATTTTATTTGCTAGCTAAAAACTGTCCCTGGCCCTTTGTACAAGCTGTATTTTTTTTTTTTTTTTTGTGATGGAGTCTGGCTCTGCCCCCCAGACTGGAGTGTAGTGGAACAATCTTGGCTCACTGCACCTCTGCTTCCTAGGTTCAAGCGATTCTCCAGTCTCAGCCTCCCGGAGTAGCTGGGATTACAGGCACCCACCACCACACACAGCTAATTTTTGTATTTTTAGGAGAGACAAGGTTTCATTATGTTGGCCAGGCTGGTCTCAAACTCCTGACCTCAGATTACACTCCTGCCTCAGCCTCCCAAAATGCTGAGATTACAGACATGAGTCACTGAACCCAGCCAGTGTTGTTTTATCTGATGCAGTTTCACCCTCCTCAATCATGGACCTTCAGCTGACAAACTCCTACCACACTTTGTCATGTATCTGAGTAACTTGGAAATCGATTTCTAATTATCTGTAGTCTCTAATAAATTTTAAATTTCTTAAGAGTGAAGTTTTTTGTTTTTTTTCCCAGAGCTTAACCTAATCCCTAGTTTAGTGTTTTATGTATATTAGCTGTATAGAAAGTTACCGAATAAATAATATTATTTAATTAAGCTTTTGACGGAACTAACATCTATATATTAGTTGCCACTGATTTGTCAAGTAGTCGTACATATATTGATTGGAGGCCACACAAGGAAAAAGAAATGAGAAAATGTATAATTCTGTGAGTAGGAATAACAAAAAAATTCAGATTTTCAGATAAATAAATTGTTCATTGTTACTTACCCCACAGAAATCAGACAAGTCAAGAATGGGCCTATCATATGAGATTGAGAAATGTCTGTGTAGCTTTTAGAACTAATTCAAAAATAAATATAAAAAAATCAATATTTAACATGAAAAATAACCTCTTTAAATTATTCTATTTTTAAATTTAGTTGAGAGTCAATAACATTCTGTTAGTGTCTGTAAATATCTCCAGAGATTTTTAGAGCCCATATCTGTGAAAGATATGTTCTTGTTTTGTTTGACTTGGTTTGGTTTTTGAGACGGGGTCTTGCTCTGTCACCCAGACTGAAGTGCAATGGCATGATCTCGGCTCATTGCAACCTCTGCCTCCTGGGTTCAAGTACTTCTCCTGCCTCAGTCTCCCATGTAGCTTGGACTACAGGCACATGCCACTACGCCCAGATAATTTTTGTATTTTTAGTAGAGATGGGTTTTCACCATGCTGGCCAGGCTGGTCTCAAACTCTTGACCTCTGGTGATCTGCCCACCTCCCAAAGTGCTGGGATTGCAGGCATGAGACTCCGCCACTGGCCAAAAGATATGTTTTAATTTATATTTTGGTTTAGGGTTATATTACTTGTCTCTCCAGCTTTAGTTCCTGAAGACAATTATCCTTAGCATTTTTATTTAGATTAACCTTCCCATTTTCAACATCCACAAAACTGTAAAAACACTTACAGAACTTAATATATATAAGATATTTGTTTATAAAATACTTTCTGATCTCAGAGAACTTCTTGGTAATGCTAATTGTGTTAATGATTCAATAGTTTTTTTTTTTTTAAGACGGGGTTTCACCATGTTGGTCAGGATGGTCTTGAACTCCCGACCTCAGGTGATCTGCCTGCCTTGGCCTCCAAAGTGCTTGGATTACAGGCATGAGCCACCACACCGGCCTCAATAGGTTTTTTTCTTTTTTTTTAACACATAGTCTAATGTCCTGTTTTCCTCCATTCTCTTTATGCATTTGTGCTTCTAAGTAAACTATTTCTATTGATTTTTTTCTTAACACTTTCATGTTATTACTCAAAGGAGTTTATCATCTTTTATCTCATAATTTGTATGAATGCAACATGGGACTGTCTAAAGATAAGGATGCAAGGAATAGGACAGTAGATACCGCTATGAAGGAAAGCAAGAGTACAAGTCAGACCCTCATTTCTATGGAAATGAAGTGTTAGAGAAGTTTTTATTCCTGCTGCTTCAGGATGGATATTGGATCTATGGCAGTAATGCAGCAAAGGATTTTTAAGAGTCTCCGGGATTTTGGCTGGTGCCTTCTTCGTGTTTAGTCGCACAGCTGGTGCAGGTGCATTTTGAGCCATAGTAACGAATAACATTCCCAATGGAAACATTCAACTGTGGTAAAACAGACAGAAATCTATTAAAAATGTGAGTGCAATGTCAATGTTTACAGAAAGAGGTCAAATAACAGAATTCTATTTGGTAAATGTCAGTACTGTATGAGTTGAAAGCCTTCACAATATTTGCATTCTTATTAGAATGATACATGCAAAACCCATAAATATTTCATGGATTTTTTAACTTCTATTTTTTCTCCCTTACCAGAAATTGCTTTTCTTTCCATATCTCTGACTCTCAAAGTTTAGTCTGTTGCTTACATGCTTTCCAGCATCTGAGGTTATGTGGTGAATCACTAGACTAGTATAATGTTCAGATCAACTTTAACTTACATGACACAGTGTACACTTATATTCAGATGTACACCCAAAAACAAAAGCTTCTTCCTACGTAAATCACTGAAAGGCATAAGCAAATTTTTACTGGGTCACCTTAAATCAAACATTTATGTCTTACATTGATTCATTCATTCTCTGCAGTCTTCAGCATAGTGAAATTTATCAGATCAACCACATGTGGTGGTAACTGCTTTTTTAAACACAAACAAAAACCAACACCATGAGATTTATAGTGAGGAATATATAAAAACTTAGAAATGTATATTTAAATATATATGAGTGATACTTGTTTTGAGTACCAATGTTAATACTGTATAATTATTTAAAATCAGAACTTGAAAGAGAATGTAAAATGTTATGCTATTTAGTATCTTGGTAACTTAACATTGTTTTCTGTGAAAATAAGTAAACATTGTTCTCTTACAGATAATAGAATTTGAACCAATCTTTACAGAAGTCTTCCTGCCATTATTACTCCTTATGTAAGCATTTAATAGTATTCAGTTAGGTGTAAAGGGAGGAATTAGAGTGTTTATTGTTCCCTAGCAGTTTGTTTATAAAGAAAATAAAAGGTAGCATCACTCTGGAAAACAGTTGTCTGAAAGATTAAAAAATTGAAATAGAGGCTGATGGGTGGAGTGGAACTTGCCTGTAATCCTAGCACTATAGAAAAGAAAAGATATCCCAGGTGTGGTGTCGGGCCTGTGGTTCCCCCTACTTAGCAGGTGAAGCCAGAGGATTGCTTGAACTCAAGAGATCAAGGCTGCAGTGAGCAGTGATTGTACCACTGCATTCCAGCCTGGGTGATAGTGTGAGATCCTGCCTCAATGAAAAAAAAGAAATAGATGCTGATACCAGCTATGCTATTCTATTCTAATGTGCTTCCATGTGAGGAATATGTTGAAGTTTTTGCTAAAGAATGCTCTTATGCAAGTAGTTTGCAAGCCCAGTTTCCCATTCTGTGGCTTTAAGGATACTGCAGTGGTCCACCACCATTGGTTTTATGGAGATCCTCTTATAAATCTTGTTGAAAATTATTAACCCTATTACCTCAATTTCAAGATATTCCTCTCAGTTACAGAAACTAATCTCCCAGAGCAGTGATGTGCTAGCAGAGAGAACTCCAAAGATCTTGATTATGTTAAGTGATTGAAATGGAACATAAATGACTTTAAAAATGCAGTGAGAAGACACATGAAGACACAGAAGGCTACAGAAAATGTATACATGGCAATAGTTTTGAGATATACATTTAAACATAAAAATAAACAGTGACCTCAAGTCAGTTTGATATAATTTGAATCAATGTGATTCAAGTCAACATGATCAATTCTTTGGGCTGTACAGAAAGATCACAAAGCAAAGCCCTACCAAAAATCTCTTTATGGATATATAAACACAATGTTAGTTACATACTTGATCTGCTTCAAGAATCAGAAAGAGACTCACAAAACTAGATATATTTCTGTGGGTGTGAAACATAACATAAAGTTATGACACTTGATACATACTATATGTTTTTTTCTTTACATAGGTTATGAAATTGCTTATAAAGTATAATATTGGTTTAGGGTTTCTTTCAGAAAAATCAAATTAATGGTACACATTAATTATAAGACATATTCTGATTTTAGAAACATTAAAATATCAAAAAATCACAGTATTGAGGAAATATCATATTTATTGAATGTTTAAAAGTTAAATTTCAAATGTTTTCAGAAAATCATATATGAGATTAAAGCCACTTGCAACTAGAATGCATGCTGTGGTGAGACACTCTGATTTCTTCAGGATTAAGACACCCATTACTCTAGTCATTAAGATAATTACCTCTTAATTACCTCTTAAAGGACTATAGTCATTAGTCCCTTATGGTCACCCCACCTTCAGAATCTCTATTGCCACTGCATGCAGTTCAGCTTCTCCTTCTGCCCAATTCTGTTCCATTCACAGGTATTCGTGAGATACTCCCTCAATCTCAGAGTGACAGAATCAGTTGCTCAATGTCAACAACAAAAAAAATAACGTGTAGAAATCTGTATACTATATAGCTTCAAGTATAATGGATGTTGAAATAGTGACAGAGTCAAATATATGAAGCTTATGTACTTTGAACAAGTGACTTTATTAACCAATGGAAAGATAGTGTCTTAATATAAAAGAATAATTGTCTCTTTAAAGTTAAGAAGCGAAAATATTTTTTACATAAATGACAGTTATCTGATAGGAAGGTATCCACCATATAGGAACTATAATATATAAAAATATGAGAAATGTACACATATATGAAAAACAAAAAACAATTACAAATGGCCTTTACTTTTTCATTCTCAGTGGTTTCGTCCTTGTGAATAATGAAGTCTTCTAAATTCAGAGCTTTGTTTCTTCACTAATGATTAAAATTAACCAAAGACTTGATCAGTATCTGAGTTGATTGCCTATACTAAAATAGAACCTACAAATAGGCTATTTAGGTAAAAAATAGTTCTAGCAGGAAGAAAATAAATGCAAATACAGCAGCTAAGACATACAAAGGACTGTGGAAATTATTATTCTTTCTCTAAAGCAAGAAACTTGCTGAATGTTTGCATTATAAGGGATTTGTTTCCTTATTTTTCATTGATCCAATGCAATTATTGGTTGTGTGCACACATTACTAAAATGTAGAAATAAGATAAAGTGCCTCATACACCCAATTATGTTGGCAGTTGATATTGGGTATGAATATTTTTGTAGGATTTTAGAAATGTGTCTTTGCAAGATACTTCATTTTAACAGACCCTTTGCTAATGAAATACAAGTAAATATTAAATAGAAAATATATGACCCTTTCTGTGTTGAAATTATTCAAAAATGTAAAAACTATGAGGCTATTAGAATTTCACTTAGTACAATTCTACTTCCAAAGCTAAGTGAACTTAGTAAACATTTTTCATGTCTCCACTATGAAGCAATGAGTGGTATATTTTCATTAAAATTCTGCTTTCATTTATATTATAGGCATCTTAGTCAACAGAAAAGTTGATATATTCTATGTCTGACTTTAAAAATGAAGTACAATTTCTTAACCAACAGCACTCAAAAATTAAAATAAGATAAAAATGCAGTAAATACAAATGGTAATAGTTATAATGGAATTGCTTGTTTAGCATACCCATTTGTGTTTATTAAAAGAATAAAAATTTCAACGATATCATTTTTTTAAATTTTGCTTAACCAAGAATGAAAAAAATGTAGAATGCATGAATGTAAAAATTATAAGTTATCAAAAAACAGGCATCATATATTTGTAAGGATAATAAATTTAATAAATAGTGGGTTTGCTTGGTACAGATCTGAGTTTAAGTCCTGGATGGCCTCATTAATTTTCTGTCTCATTGATCTGTCTAATACTGACAGTGGAGTGTTAAAGTCTCCCACTATTATTGTGTGGGAGTCTACGTCTCTCTGTAGGTCATTAAGAACTTGCTTTATGTATCTGGGTGCTCCTGTATTGGGTGTATGTATATTTATATATATTTAGGATTGTTAGCTCTTCTTGTTGCATTGATCCTTTTACCATTATGTAATGCCCTTTTTTGTCTCTTTTGATCTTTGGTTTAAAGTCTATTTTATCAGAGACTAGGATTACAACTCCAGCTCTTCTTTTTTTTTTTTTTTGTGAGATGGAGTTTCGCTCTTGTTACCCAGGCTGGAGTACAATGGCGCGATCTTGGCTCACCACAACCTCCGCCTCCTGGGTTCAGGCAATTCTCCTGCTTCAGCCTCCTGAGTAGCTGGGATTACAGGCATGTGCCACCATGCCCAGCTAATATTTTGTAGTTTTAGTAGAGACGGAGTTTCACCACGTTGACCAGGATGGTCTTGATCTCTTGACCTCATGATCTACCTGCCTCGGCCTCTCAAAGTGCTGGGATTACAGGCGTGAGCCACCACGTCCAGCCCAACTCCAGCTCTTTTTTTGCTCTCCATATGCTTGGTAAATCTTTCTCCATACCTTTATTTTTAGCCTATTTGTGTCATTGCACATGAGAAGGGTTTTCTGAATACAGCACACTGATGGCTATGACTTTTATCCAGTTTGCCAGTCTGTGTCTTTTGATTTGGGCATTTAGCCCATTTACATTTAAGGTTAATATGGTTATGTGTAAATTTGATCCTGCCATTTCGATGCTTGCTGGTTGTTTTGCACATTAGTTGATGCAGTTTCTTCATTGTGTCTGTGCTCTTTACCATTTGGTACATTTTTGGAGTGGCTGGTACTGGTTGTTCCTTTCTATGTTTAGTGCTTCTTTCAGGAGCTCTTGTAAAGCAAGCCTGGTGGTGACAAAAATCTCTCAGCAATTGCTTATTCATAAAGGATTTTATTTTTCTTTTGCTTACAAAGCTTAGTTTGGCAGGATAGGAAATTCTAGGTGCAAAGTTCTTTTCTTGAAGGATGTTTAATATTCGCCCCCATTCTCTTCTGACTTGTAGGGTTTCTCCCAAGAGGTCCACTGTGAGTCTGATGGGCTTCCCTTTCTGAGTAACCTGACTTTTCTCTCTGGCTGCCCTTAGCATTTTTTCCTTCATTTCAACCCTGGTGAATCTGATGATTATGTGCCTTCAGGTTGCTCTTCTGGAGGAATATTTTTGTGGTGTCTCTGTATTTCCTGGACATGAATATTGGCCTCCCTTGCTAGGTTGGGGAAGTTCTCCTGGATAATAACCTGAAGAGTATTTTCCAGCTTGGATTTATTCTCTCCATCACATTCAGGTACACCTATCAAATGTAGATTAGGTCTTTTTATATAATCCCATATTTCATGGAGGCTTTGTTCATTTCTTTTAACTTCTTTCTCTAATCTTGCCTTCTCATTTTATTTCATTGAGTTGATCTTCAGTCTCTGATACCCTTTCTTCTGCTTGGTCTATGTGGCTATTGAAACTTATGTATGCTTTGTGAAGTTCTCATGTTGTGTTTTTCAGCTCCATTAAGTCCTTTATATTCTTCTTTAAGCTGTTTGTTCTTATTAGCATTTCATCAAACACTTTTTCAAGGTTCTTAGTTTCTTTGCATTTGGTTAGAACATGTTCTTTTAGCTCAGAGACCTTTACTGAAGCCTGTTTCTGTCAATTCATGAGACTTATTCTCCATCCAGCTTTGTTTCCCTGCTGGAGAGGAGTTGTGATCCCTTGGAGGTGGAGAAGCATTCTGGTTTTGGGCATTTTCATCCTTTTACCCTGGTTTCTTTCCATCTCTGTTGATTTTGTGGACTTGTAGTTGGTGACTTTCAACTGGGGTCTCTGAGTGGACACCCTTTTCGTTGATGTTGAAGTTATTTCTTTCTGTTTTAAAAATTTCCTTCTAACATTCAGGCCCCTCTGCTGTAGGAGTGCTGGAGGTCCACTCCAAACCCTGCTTGCCTGGGGATGACCTTCGGTGGCTGCAGAACAGTAAGGGTTGCTGCCAGTTTCTTCTTCTGTTATCTTTGTCCCAGAAGGATACTCACCAGATGTCAGTCTGAGCTTTCCTTTATGAGGGTGTCTTTGGATATATAGGAGTCAAGGAAATGTTTGAGGAGACACTCTGTCCCTTATAGGCACTCAGGTACTGTGCTGTGAACTCCATTGTTCCATTCAGAGCTGCACATTTAAGTCTGCTGCAATGGAACTCATAACTGCCTTTTTTCCCAGGTGCTCTGTTCTGGGAAGGTGAGGCTTCATTTACAAGTTCCCTAGTGCTGCTGCCTTTTTCCAGAGGTGCCCTTCCCAGCAAGGAGGTAGCCTACTCACAGTCTGCTAGCAGATGCAATGCTGAGCTGCTGTGGACTCTGCCTAGCTGCTATGCGAACTTCCTTGCAGTTTTGTTTACAGAGGTATAGTTAGAACTGCCTGGGTATTTACATCAACTAATGGGCAAAACAGCCAGCTAACATCAAATGGCAGTAATAAACTCACATATATTATTATTAATTCTAAATTTAAATTGACTAAATCCCCCAATCAAAAGACACAGCCAAAACCCATCAGTATGCTCCATACTTGCATGTAATCTCACATGCAAGGATACACAAAGACTCAAAACAAAGGGATGGAGAAAGATTTACCAACCAAATGGAGAGCAAAAATAAATAAATAGCAGTAGTTGCAATTTTCACCTCTGATAAAATAGATTTTAAAGCAACAAAGATCAAAAGAGGCAAAGAAGGTTATTACATAATGATAAAAGGATTAATGCAACAAGAAGAGCTAATGATTCTAAATATATATGCACTCAATACAGGAACACCCAGATACATAAGAGACTTAGACTCCCACACAATAATAGTGGGAGACTTCAACATCAGTATTAGATAGATCAACGAGACAGAAAATTAACAAGGAAATCTAGGACTTGAACTCAGATCTGGAACAAGTAAACTTAATAAACATTTATAGAACTGTCTACTTTAAATACACAAAATATACACTCTTATCAGTACCACATCACACCTACTCACAGGTTTAAATGAAATATTGATTGGCTACTTATTTATTATTTTATTCCCTCATTTTTTTCTGTCTCCATTATTAAGCACAATTATTGGAATAAAAGAGGTTTTCAATACCCATTTTTAGACTGCATTCTAGCCAGGGGAATAAAGCAACACTCCCATTCTCTCTCCCTCTTCCTCTTTCTTCCTCTCCTTCATTTTTTTCCTCTTTCTTTCTCTCCTCTTTCTTTCTTTCTCTTTCTTTCTTTTTCTGTTTTCAAAAAAAAAGAAAAAGAAAGTTTTTGTTTAGCTGGCATCAGATCTCTATTGGCACCCTAAGCTGCTTCTGAAGCAAAAAAATATAAAAATAAAAGCATAATATGAGTAGCACTGGCCATGGAGTTGGAAAGTTCTGGTTCTATGACCTCTCTCTGGTACTTCCCAAGGAAGATAGCAAGCCACTTAACCACTTCCTTCATTTGTTAAAAAAGGCTAACAATACCTTCAAAATATGTTTGTCATTGAGGGTTAAATAAGACTGCGAGTGAAATATAGAGCTAACACAGTACTTGGCTTGGTATTGAAAAAATATTTGCACCTTTCCTCTTATCCCCTCATGATGAGTCACATGCTGACACTTCCACAAGTAAAATGATTTCAGCTCCTTCAAGCACTTATCATAAAAACAGAATAATAACAGCACCTACCCACAGAATGTTTATGAGGATTAAAGAGAGGACAGTACATACAAAATACTAAGAACATTGCCTAGCACAGAGTAAGCACTCGAAACGTTACCATTATACTAGCTGTGTTAGACATGATCTCTGCCCCTCACGTCTTTTGCTCATCTCTGAACATTCTCCAACCGAGTACTGTGTTCCAGGTATGGTCTGACCAGCCTGAAATGGAACAGGACTATCATCTTCTTCATTCTGACACTCCATAATCACAAAGCCTCAGATTAAATTATTTTATTAAGCAAAAAAAAAAAAAAAAAAAAAAAGAACTGCCTGCTGGGTAATGGCTGTCTGGCTGTCTGCTTCAGTAATGGTGGACTTCCTCTGTAATGGTGGATGGTCTCAGTAATAGCAGATTGCCTCAGTAACGGCAGACTTCCTCAGGAGTGGCAGTCTGCCTCAGTAGTGATGGACTGCCTCGGTAATGGCAGATGCCCTTCCTCCCACAGAGCTGGACCATCCTGGGTCCAGCTGCGCTTGCTGCAAAACTCTCAATCCAGAGCATTTCAGATTGCTGGTCTTTGTAAGGGTGAGACCTGCTAAGCCATATTACCTGGCTCCCTGTTCTAGCCCCGCTTTTTTCACTTGAATGGGTGGCTCTGTCTTCCAGGCATTCCAGGTGCTAGTTGAAACGGCAGCCCAGATTTGTGTGGGTTTTTGTGTGGAGACCTGCTGTGCAGTGCCGGGAACTCATGATGCTTTTCAGCCCAGGAATCTCCTGGTCTGTGGCAGCAATAACTCTTTTAGAAATGCAGTGATCACTCACCCTCTGCATTGTTCTCCCTGGGAACTTTACTCCAGAGCTGTTCCTATTTGGCCATCTTGGATCCTCCCTTGTAAAACTGTTTTTGAGAGTCTTCTTAACAGAGGCACTCTAAAGGTGATTTTCTATTACTAGAATCAGCAACTTTCCCAGCACCTTTTGAATTTTGAAATTAGTTCTCTACTAAGTAATACTAAAAAAGGAAACATAATTAGATTAGCTATGAGTTCAGTTTATACCCCCTCTCTCTGAAACAATTTTAAAAATATTCCTCTTATTTGAATTTTAAATAATTTACTCTCTCACTCTTAAGAATTTAAAATATCTATTTTGAATATCTATCTATCAATGGTGCTTATGTTTTTGTTTTATCTCTCTAATATCCTTATAAGTAAAAAAAAAAACAAAAACCAAAAAACCAGGAACCATATATTAAATATTTTAAAATCTCCCACAAACTGAAAATATTTTGGACTAAATAGTTATGACTTCCAGACTGACAAGATTTATACTTTTTCATATAATTAATGCACAGTGTTTTGTTACACTCAACATATTATAATTAAATGATCATGAATTTTAAAATTGTATATCAGTTCAATTTCTCACAGTGATATTTATTAGTGATATGAATTTGAGACTTAATTTCATCTCTCAGTTATACTGAGACAAGTATTAAATATGAAGTATTTCAGTTATCTGAAATACTGCCTTACAAATAACTTATAAAATATTGACTTTCTTTTTCAATCTCCAATGTTATTATGATTATTTTATTAAATAATTACTTACTACAAATGTTATAGAATGTCCACAAATGGCAATTTCTGTTATTATTTTTACTGTTATTATTAAATCAGAAGGTTTTATTTTGGTTGAATGCCATTATACAAAGAAAAAAAAAATTAAAGACCCGTTAAATATTTTATCAGTGGATATTACATTTTTGTTAAATTTGGTCAATTTCAGCCAATTGGCACTACCATAAAGGAGCCAGCTTGCTAAATGATTTTATTTAAGTAATCAATTACAATTATTTGTTGCTTGTGTACTATGTGTGTAGTTCTTGTGACAATAATTTTTTATATCCATATTATTTGTCTTTTGTGAAATGTTGTATAATAGAGATTTTTGGTGCTCAAGTTGTAAGAATTAAAGAAAGAGGAAAGAAACATGAAAGATGGCTTGCCAGTCAAGACAGGTTTATTTTAGAGAAAACAAATATGACAGGGGCTACTGGCTGCGTTAGGTCAGAGGTAACCTCTCTTATAGACTAAGATGCTTTAAGGATTTAGGGTGGGAGAGTTTTTTAGAGGTTTGGGCTGTTTCTGTGTCCCTTGTTATGCTTATCTCGGAGGGAGAATTGTACGTCTGTTCCAGTACATCTTTCTGCAGCTATAGGCATACCCCCCATGTTTGCTTTTAGCTTCACTATCTTAGTCCACCTGAAGGGAAAGAAATGCCCTTATTAAGGCCCACTGTTTTACTGTGTCCCGTTGTATGAGGGTAAAGTTGAGCAGTTACCCAAGAGACTTTCCCCCCACCACCCTCTGTGCACAAGCTGTCTTATTTGTGTTTTATTTTTTGCTCTTTCTGGCTGCTTGTAGTTAGAAGAGGAGTGACTCCCTTGAAATGCATGGGGCTCAACAGGAAGCTAGAACATAAAGTGATGGTGTTTTTCAGAGAGGACGGTGCTCCTGCTCTGTTACAAGTTAAAAAGTCTTTAAAATGATTTTTTAAAGTCACCCTTGCAATGCTTTAAAGTGTTCTCACTTTAAAATCTTAGAATATTTTAAGCCTTAGGATATTTCTGATCAAAACTAAGAGCAGACATGATAAGAATGAAGTTTTATAGGAGTCAGATAGTATTATTTTTCAGCTGTCATAATATTTAAAATAACATTTTAAAAACTTTGCCAGAAAGTTCCAATTTTTATTTTTTACCTGAAAACTTCTTCTAAGTCAGTACCATAGTTGAATGAGATTGGAGATTCAGGAATTGCCTTTTGAATAAATTTTACTAAAAGTCAATGTTAGCCACTTTATCTTATTTTGTTTTAGTAATTCTTGGCCAATTTGAATACTTTTTGAAGGACTTTTTAAAAGGAAATTTATACTAAACATATATCATTTCAAAGGGAGTTTGTTTATTTTTATAAAGTTGGTTTTTAAATTTTGAAATAGCTTCAAATCTAGATAAAAGTGAAAAAGTTTTAAGGATAGGACAAAGAATTTCAATATTTCCTTACTCAGATTCCTTAGCTATTAACACTTCAACCTCATTTGTGTGCACTCTCTCTCTAGTATGTACATTATTTATTTACATATATGTAAAATTTATCTATATGAAAAATGTCTATGCTTATGCTAATATATACACTCACATACTCATATATTTATGCATGCATATATACACACATACATACACATCTATGTGTATATCTATATATAGATAAACATATACCTATTTGCATACATATGTATACATCTGTATGCACCCCTACTCATATCTATTTTTGTACATCTTTCTTCAGAGCATGAGAAATCTGGCTCTCATTCACAATATGATTATTTATTTCCTTAATTAACTTCTTTGCCTTAATCTCCCTACCATTCTTCCTCTGCCGACTAGTTCTTTTCTCCACCTCCACTAACTGGATTCCTCCCTTGCAGAACTGTTGTGATGCTTCCAAGTGTCACCCCTTTCTCCTTGCTGCTTCATTTGCTTGGATTCTGACATTTGCATGATAGAAGAAAAGAAAAGGAAGCAAGGATAGGAATGGTAGAAATGAAAGGAATAGGAGATCTTATGAATGTTTCTGATCTCCTCACCTACAGATGGTTGAGTAACCACACACAGTCAAGTGGTTTATGTTACAGACATGATTACATACATGGTATCTAAAAATTTGGCTGGAAATACTTGCCCTTGTATATATTTAACCAACTAGTTCATTTATTTCCTTATTTTTAAGTAATATGTATATATTTCACAACCATTTGCAAAATATCTCATCTTTTTAAAAGTTATTCCATAGTTACATGTTTTTAGGCAGATTTGGATGGTGTTTTATCATCTCAAAACTTTATTTTGTTGCAAAATACAGTTATTTTTTCTCAAATATCTAACTCAACAAGATAAATGTAGATTCATTTACCTGAGAATCTATTAAAACTCTAGGAAATGCAATATATTTCAATGACAAAGAATTAATATTGTAAATGGCTAAAAATAAATAAATTTAATTTCATAAATATGTGTTTAATATGTGCTTTAATATGCCAGGCTTTGACACTAATAGCAAAAGCTTCAGGTTCTGTAATTTAGATGTAACTATTATAATATCATCAGAGTAGAAAATTAAGAAAAATTGAGGAGGCAATCAATATGATAAATATTAATCGCCAAAGCCCAGAATCCTATTGTTCATAAAATAAAAATAACTGTGTTGGAAATTTGGCTCTTTTAAAAAATGAAATGAATGAAATCGTCTCAAGAATTTAAAATCCTGTATGGTTTAAGAATGCATTCATTGGCTTTCCCCTTATTACCACTGCTGTGTATCTTACACTTGATTCAAGCAAGCATCAGATGCTTCTACTAGAATATGAATAAATAAAATAATTAAAATAAATGTATCAGTCGTAGTAGTAACAAAGTTACTACATTTTTAGTATTTTGTATTTCATTAAAAATTTTGGAATAACAGAATTCGTCAGGTCAAATAATTAAAACTCTAAAATGACTTCTTTGGACTGGATTTCCAGTTCCTCCTGCCTTCTCATTTTCAATTTCTTGTTGAAATATAATGAAAATCTAGCTTTATAATAGGTTGACCAAATAATTTTATTTTTATTTTATATTTCTAACAAACACTATGTTGGTATAGACAGGGCTAATACAGTAAGTCCGCCTTTGCCAACCAGGTTTTAGTCATATTTTGTCTCTCAATAAAGCCATTTTTGGAACATAATATTTGTTTTCATTATTTTCAACTTGTGGTTGCAAGATTTCTCCTTTACCTCCAGCCAGTGTGCTAGGCCTCCATCAAAAAAGAAATAAAATAAGAGGAAAACACAAAACATACAGACTGTCTAGACTATATTCTTTTGAAAGCTTACTTATTAGCCCCATTTAGTGAATTCTTGTATCTCTTGCCTGATGATAACTCTATGGGACACTGAGAAATGTAATACTTATTTTCTAACAAACATTTTCCATATTTCCTCAGTTTGAATGACATGGGAAGATTTTTCTTTGAAAGAACAGTAGAATAAGCAACTAGGAATGACTATCATTGTGGGATTTGATAGTGTCTTATAAAATAAGGCTTAATTTATTTTTAACTTTAATCAGGACTTAGGTTTTACTGTAGCTTTGGGAGATAGAAAGCCAAAGTAGATTATTCTAGCAATTATGAATATATTTATATAAATTTGGCTATGTGAAAAATTGCATAGATAATAATAAAAGACATATCATTTTTATGTAAGTACAATGTGCCAGGCACTGTCATAAGTGCTTTTCACACTTTTTATTGAGTCTTCTAATGTAAAAATCTAAAAATAATAAAAAAAATTATTCCTATTATCCAGATGAAGATTCAGAGGCATAGAAATATCAACTAATTTATTTCCCCATAGTCACATGTCTAAGAAAAGGTAGAAAAGTGCTTAAAACTCAGTCTGGCTTCAGAACCTAAACTCTCAACTACTTTCTATTTATCCATCAATTTGGATACAAATGCTAAGGCCACCCTTTTGATAAAAATCTTTAAAAGAATATTAAGTTTTAGATTCATGTTTTAATTTGTGCAGGTGATACTTATATAACGAATCATCCAAAACCACTGATTTGACATGGACAAAAGTACTAATAAAGCCATGAAATATAGAGAGCTCAAGGTCCTAAAGTTTAGATAAGGTAAACAGCATTTGATCAAGCAATTATTAAAATATACTAATGAGGGGAAAATATGATATAAGGAGAATATATTCTTACAAATTCAAGATTTCTATTATTTGACTCTTTTCAGAACCACTTTAACTGTACCCCGGGGGTTTACCATTTCCTAAATCACCTTGGAGTCTTTAATGTCAAACGACGGCAGGATAAAAATCACCCACTGTGAACAACTAAAAGCTGAAAATAAATTAAAAAGGATGAGTAGATAATATAAGGGAATTTTCTTATCCTCTGATAATAAATCAATAAATGATGTAATTTTAGAAACTTTATCTGTAAATATAAATTAGTTTTGGTTCCTGCTTTTGAGTACAGTATACTAATTCTTAGCAAACCCATACTCACTACAGCTACTGGAAAAATTATAAAAATAATATTTTAAAGTCATCAACATTGTCTAGAAGAAATAGATGAACCAAAATTCCAGAAATAAAAAACACCTATTTTATGCAAACTGATAATATTCACCCAATATTTTTACTGGGCATATTTGCTGATTTTGGTGCTATGCAGATGGTGCTTAAGTTAGGCTTAAAACTAGAGCTTAATATTTATTTTTTGAAGCAAATGAAATAGCATCTTCCCTAGTCTCACTAAGGTTAGGAAACAAAGAACAGTTATGATAAAAGCATGCCACAAACTCACTGTAGGCCCCAACTTCCAAATTTTGCCAGGTTTGAGGTTATCTGGGATAGTTTCCTGGGCCATGAGACTGGAGAGATATCCTGGAAAGTGAATATGCAAATGTTATGATCATAGCTGGATATTCCACAGTATTTAATGTCTGTGAAGACAGAGATCCAACAGGTTTTCAATCAGAAGCCTTGGATGGCTATATACTAAGAACAGAAGTGGGCTTCCAAAAGACTTAATTTTACTAAAATGGCAACCCAGTTTCAATCTAGAATAATTCCTAAAAGGATTAAATTTCCATCAACTAAATGTGAAAAAGAGAAACCATAACCAATAGGAAGTTTTATCATCGGAAGCCCCTGCAATTTGTAGGTTTTTCTTTGTTTTGCTTCTTTTTGCATACTGCTGGAATATTAACCCAAATTACAAGATATAAAAATAAAGCAGCAGAATGTGACCTACCATCAATAGAAAAGGCAGAAAGAAATAGAACTTCGCTTGATCTAGATATTGGACTTAGCAGAAAACAATTTTAAAACAACTATTATTAATATGTTTAAGAAGCCCAGGTATAGTGGCTCAATCCTGTAATTCCAGCAATTTAGGAGGCTGAGGCCGAAGCGTCACTTGAGGCCAAGAGTTTGAGACCAGCCTGGGCAATATAGTGAGATACCATCTCTAGAAAAAAAATAAGTATTTTTTTTAAATATAAAAATTTAAAAATAAAAACATTAGGAAAATAGGGAAGAGCAATGAGGAAAATTAACAAAAAAACGGATATTTTTTAAAAAAATAATTGAAATAGTATAGCAGGGCTTTTTTCACCTATGCCCAGCCATAGCTCAAGGTATTCAGAACACTTGGTCATCTGCATCAGCAGCCAGAGCCACCTTATTCTTACTGTGCAAAGACCATGGTGCAAAAGGACCCTCTTTGCTCCTTGCTCAGGCCATCTTTCAGGAGTCAGAGAACCCACTTGCCTAGATCAGCATTTTAAGATGCCTCACCATTCCTGTGCAAAGACAATGGTAAACCTGGGCCCTTTCTACTTGATGCTCTGGCAGATCTCCAGGAAGTCAGAGTACTCATTATCTGAATCAGCAGCCTGAGTTGCCCACTTTTTCTGTTCAAAGACCATGGTGGAGGAGAGTCTATGCTCCATGCCCAGACACATCTCCAGGCATTCAGAATACTTGCTCACCTGGATCATCAACCTGAGCTACCACACTGTTCCTGCACAGATACCATGGTTCAGAAGGGCCCTCTCCACTCCATGTCCAGCCATTCTGAGCACCTATTTGCCTAGATTAGCAGACTGAGTAATCAACCCTTCCTGTGTAGAGACCATGGTGCAGTGATGCCTCTATACTTTATTCCCAGGCAGCTCTCCAGGCATCTGGAGCACCTGTTCTCCTAGATTAGGAATTTAGGCTGACTCCCTCCATATGCAGAGAACTTGAAGCAAAGGAAAACTTGAAGCTGCATGCTTACACACACCTCTGGGAATATTGTGGCCACCTACTCGATTCTCTCTCAGTGCTGGCTCTTGTGCCTGCTATCTGGGGACCTATAGACAGGCTTGCCTCATCTAGTCCCTCTCATTTTGGTTCCCATCTAGGGAATGAATAGGAAGCTCAGACCAATGTGTACTCCACATATCAGCCCATTGCCTGGGGCAAGAGATAAATTCTCCCAGTAAACAAGGATCAAGTATATATCTATTTATTTTGGCTGTAGCTGGCTTGTACCCATAAATACCATCTACTGGCCTATAGGTTGAATGCACAGCCCAATATAAAATTTGCCAACAGAAGCTTATAGGGCTATAGAAAAAAAGTCAAAAGACTTTACCCAACCTTCTCTACAATCACATGCCCTAGGGAAGGGGATATGGAAAGGAGTAATATAACCAATAATATTATATGAAAAGAAAGAAAGAAAAATAAATCCTATTCACACAAAAATAACGACAAAATTAGAAGCACCAAAAGCTTAAGATGAGAAGAAACCAGTGCAAGAATTCTGGCACCACGAAAAATCTAAACAGTTTGATGACACCAAACGGTCACACTAGCTTGCCATCAATGCTACCTAACCAACCTGGAAACTCAGAAATGATGAAATGACAGATAAAGAATTCAAAGTACAAATTGCAAGCAAGCTCAATGAGATCCAAGAAAAGTTTGAAAATCAAAACAAGGAAACTTCTAAAGCAATCCAGAAAATGAAGGAAGATATAAATGTCTTACAAAGAAATCAATCAGCAGTTCTGGAATTGAAAAACTCACTTAAGAAATTTTAAAATACACTTGAAAGTGTTTTCAATAGACTAAGTCAGTCAGAGAAAATAATTTCAAAGATCAAATACTGGTCTTTTTAAATAACTCAGTCAGTCAGAAATAAATTTTTAAAATTCCAAAAATAAAGAAGTCTTCAAGAAATATTGTATTATGTAAAGTAATCAAACCTATGCATTATCAACATTCCTAGGAGAGAAAGATAAAATGTGACCAACCTGAAAAACAACCTAGAGAAGTAGACAAATATAGGGAATACAGAGAACACCTATGAGATACTATACAAAATGAACATCAGCAAAGCATATAGTCACTAGACTGGTCAAAGTCAATACTAAAGAAAAATCTTAAAGATGGCTAGAGAGAAAGGTGAGATCACACAAAAAGGGAACCCGGTAAGGTTAACGGTGGTCTTCTTAGCAGAAGTTTTATAAGCCAGACTAGAATAAAGGTCAATTTTTGACATTCTAAAAGAAAATAAATTCTAACCAAGAATTTGATATCTCATAAAACTAAGCTTTATAAGCAAAAGAGAAATAAAATCTTTTTAAGAAAAGAAAGATCTAAAGGAATTTATTACCACAAGAACAACCTTACAAGAGATACTTAAGGGAGCTCTAAATGTAGGAATAAAAGAATGATACCTGCTACCCCACAAAACACATTTAAATACATCGCTACAGTCCCTGTAAAGTAACCACACAATAGAAACTAAAAATCAACTGTCTAACAACTTCACAATAGGATCAAAACCCTTACATATCAATATGTCAATATTGACCTTGAATGTAATGGATAATGGTCTAAATATCCCATGTGAAAGGCAAAGAGTAGCAAGTTCTTTGTGTTTGTATGTGTGTGTGTGTATACAGATATAGATATAAATATATATGGTCTGCTTTCTTCAAGAGACACATCTCACATGTAACAACATCTACAGACTCAAAGTAAAAGGGTAGAGAAATATCTATATCCCAAACAGAAAACAAAAAAGAGCAGGGGATCTTAAATCCTTAAAAGAGCAGGATACTCTTAAATCAAATAAAACATAAGTTAAGCCAAACACCACAAAGAAAGATAAGAACAAACTAACCCCAAAGCAAGCAGAAGAAAATAAACAACTAAAATCAGAGCAGAACTGAATGAAATTGAAATCCAAAAATCCATACAAAGAACCAATAACACCAAAAATCGATTTTTGAAAAAATAAACAGTAGACCACAAGCTAGATTAACAAATAAAAAAGAAGGAAAATTCAAATAAGCACAATTAGAAGTTACATAGGTGATATTACAAATGGTCCCACAGAAATATAACATATTCTCAGAGACAATTATGAAAAATTTCCATGCACACAAACTAGAAAATCTAGAGAAAATGGATAAATTCCTGAAACATAACCTCCAAAAACCTCTAAAGATTGAATCAGGAAGAAATTGAAACCTTGAACAGAACAATATCAAGTTCTGAAATTGAACCCATAATAAAAAGCCTACAAATAAAACATCTCTGAAACAGATGAATTCACAGACAAGTTATATCAAAAGTACAAAGAAGAGATGGTACCAATTATATTGTAACTATCCCAAAAAAATCAAAGAAAGCCTCCTTCCTAAAGTATTCTACAAAGCCAGCATCATGCTGATATCAAAATCTGGCAAAAGAAACAACAACAACAACAACGAAAAATGCATATCAAGTTCCTTCATTAATGCAGATGAAAATATCCTCGACAAAAAATTAGTAAACTGAGCTTAGCTGTGCATCAGAGTTAATTTACCATAGTCAAGAAGGCTTTATTCCTGGGATGCCAAGTCAGTTAAACAAACAAAAATCTACAAATGTGACTCACCACATAAACAGAATTAAAAACAAAAGCCACAGAGTCATCTCAACAAATGGAGAAAAGATTTTCAATAAAATCCAACATCTTCCAAAAACCATCAACAAACCAGGCTTTGAAGGAATATGTCTCAAAATAGTACAAACCATCTATAACTAACCCAGAGCATGAATGCACAAGTGTTGATAGCATGTCACCTTAGAAATGAAACAAGAAAAGGATGTCAACTCTCACAACTCGTATTCAACATAGTATTAGAAAACCTAGCCAGAGCTATCAGGCAAGAGAAAAAATAAAATGCATCTAAATGGGAAAAAGATAAGTTAATTTGTCTCTCTTTGCTGATGATATGATTCTGAAGACTTCATCAAAAAGCTTGCAGGACTCATTAGTGACTACTCAAGTTTCACAATACAAAATCAACTTAAACAAATCAGTAGCATTTTTATTTACCAATAGCATTTAACCTGAAAGCCAAATAAATAATGCGATCTCATTTACAATAGCCACACACATAAAAATACCTAGGAATACATGTTAACAAGGAGGTGAAAATCCTCCACAAAAAGAACTACAAGACACTGCTGAAGGAAATTATAAAGAACTCAGACAACTGAAAAAAAAAATCCATGCTCATGGATTGGAAGAATAAATATCATTATGATGGTAATACTGTCCAAAGTGATATACAGATTCAATGCTATTTCTATCAAACTACCAATGTCACTTTTCACAGAATTTTTTAAGAAGCCATGTTAAAATTCATGTATAACTCACAAAGAGCTCAAATAGCCAGAGCAATACTAAGGAAAAAGGACAAAACTAGAAGCATCATATCACCTGACTTCAAACTACACTATAATGCTGTAGTAATATGGTTTGGCTGTGCCCCCACTCAAATCCCATCTTGAATTCCCACATGATTTGGGAATTGGTGGGAAGTAGTTGAACCATGGGGGCAGATCTTTCCCATGCAGTTCTTAGGATAATCAATAAGCCTCACAAGATCTGATGGTTCTACAAAGGGGAGTTTCCCTGCACAAGTTCTCTTTCTCTTTGCCTGCTGCCATCCATGTAAGACGTGACTTGCTCCTCCTTGCCTTCCACCATGACTGTGAGGCCTCTCCAGCCATGTGGAAATGTAAATTCACTAAACCTCTTTCTTCTGTAAATTGCCCAGTTTCAGGTATATCTTTATCAGCAGTATGGAAACAGAGTAATACAGTAACCAAAAAAGCATAGTCCTGGTAAGAAAACAGGCACACAGACCAATGGAACAGAATAGAGAACACAGAAATAAAGCCACATGTCTACTACCAACTAATCTTCCACACAGCCAACAAAAATAAGCAATGAGGAAAGGGCTTCCTTTCAATAAATGATGCTGGGGTAACTGGCTAGCCATATACCGAAGAATGAAACTGTTCCCTCAAATTTTACCATATACAAAAATTAAATGAAGATGAAATAAACATTTTAATATTAGATCTCAAACTGGAAGTGTCCTACAAGAAAAGCTAGGAAATGCCTCTCTAGACATTAATCTTGGCAAAAAAATAAATAAATAAAAGGAGGAAGAAGAAGAAGACTAAGCCTTCAAAACCAATTGAACCAGGAACAAAAATTGACAAGTGGGACCTAATTAAACTAAAAAAAATGTCTGCACAGCAAAAGAAAATATCAACAAAGTAAACAGACAATCCACAGAATGGGAGAATGTCTTCTCAAACAACAAGCAAAAACCAGATAACCCCATTATAAAATGGGCAAAACACATAAACGACACTTCTCAAAAGAAGACATACAAGTGGCCAACAAACATGGAAAAATGTTCCACTTTACTAATGATCAGATAAAAAAATAAAAACTACAATGTGATACCACCACTCCAGTCAGAATGGCTATTATTAAAATGTCAAAAATAATAAATGTGGACAAAGCTGTGGAAAAACGAGAAGGCATATACTGTTGGTGGAAATGTAAATTGGGTTAGTCACTGTGGAAAACAGTTTGGAGATTTCTAAAGTTAAATGGAACTACTGTTAATCCAGCAATCCCATTACTAGGTATATACCCAGAGGAAAAAAAATTGTTCTACCACAAAGACACATGCAGTTGTGCATTCAACATAACACTAGTTACAATAGCAAAGACATAGAATCAATCTAGGTACTTATTAATGGTGAATTGGATAAAGAAAATGTGGCATATATATATATATATATATACCACATGTCTACTACCAACTAATATATATATATGATGGAACATATATATATGATGGAATACTATGCAGCCATAAAAAAGAACAAGTTATGTCCTTTGGAGTAATGTAGGTGCCACTGAAGGCCATTATTCTGAATTAACTTAAGAACAGAAAACCAAATACTGTATGCTCTCAATTATAAGTGCGAGCCAAACATTGGGCACACATGGACATAAAGATGGGAGTAACAGATACTGGGGGCTACTAGTGGAGGGAGAGTGAGAAGAAGGCGAAGGCTGAAAAACCACCTAGTGGGTGTTATGCTCACTTCCTGGGTGAAGGGGTCATTCTCACCCCAAACCTCAGTGCCATAGAATATAGCACTTGACAAACCAGCAAGGGTGCCCCCTGAATCTAAAATAATATTGCAATCAATTTTAAAAAAGATTTAAATCAAGGAAAAGAACACATGGATATATAGAAAGGAATAACACAGACTGGGGCCTTTCAGAACAGGGGAGGAAGGAGAGGATCAGGAAAAATAACTGATGAGTATTATGCTTACTACCTGGGTGATGAAATAATCTGTTCAACAAACCCTCATGTCACAAATTTACCTATGTGACAAACCTGCATCTGTACCTATAATCTTAAAAGAGAAGTTAATAAATAAATAAATAAATCTTAAAAAGCAGAAAATTCAAAAAAGAGTAATTGAAATTCAATAAATAAGACCTAATAGATCTAAAAAAATAACAACTGAAATAATAGAAGTTTTTTAACAGTAGACTGGAAATAGCACAATACAGGACTGTTGTCTTACCAAAGTAAATACGGTAAAAGACTATTGTCTTACCAAAGTAAATACCAAATAAATACTTTACCAAAGTAAAAACAATACAGGACTGTTGTCTTACCCAAAGTAAATTATAGATAGTAAAAAAATGGAAACACAGAGCAGAATATAAAGGATATTCAGTAAAAGCTAAAAAGTAGACAGAGAAAAAGAAATACTACATTTTAAAGAATAATTATGACTGACAACTGGCTTTGCAAGCAAAACAATAAAAGCTAGAAGGTTATAGAATAACAACTTTAAGTTTCTAATGAAAAATAACTGCTTTCCTAGAATTCTATACAACAACAAAAATAATCCCAAAAGTGGAAAATATATTTTTTAAATGTTGACAAAAACTGAATTTGTTAACTGCAGATGAACTAGAATCAAAATAAGTTTGGAAATAAACAATAAAATGTAATTCTAGAAGCAAGTAATGCAACAAAGAAATTTGGAAATACACAAAGGTATAAAGAAAACCAGAAAGGGTAAATATGCAGGTAAATTGACTATGGAGTACAAAAAACAATTGACTATAGAGTATACAAAACAGTATTTGATATCCTGTGAAATGCATTAGACCATAGGAGGCCCCCAAAAGTTCTCACTTTCTAGTATTCTCTTGTGTAGTCCCTTCACTTTGAGTTTGAATGGAATCTATAACTTGCTTATAAATAAGAGAATATAGCAAAGTGATTGGATTCACTCCCATGGTCATGTTGTTTAACATAAAACTCCATATTTTTAGTATGCTCCATATTTTTAGTACGCCAAACTCCCCTCACTAGGCAGCCATGATGGAGGAAGCCATGTGGCCAGGAATAGCAGTGACCATCTAGGAAGAACAGTCAACTTCTGGGAACTTAAAAGAGCCCCAGGGAGCTAAAGGTGGCCTCTAGCCTCCAGTCAGCAAGAAGCTAGGACCTCCAGTTTTTCAGCCAAAAAGAAATCAGTATCGCAACAACTTAAGAGGTCCTGAAAGTAATTTCTCTCTAACTGAGCCTCCAGATAAGAGTATAGTTGTCTGACAAGTTGCTAATATCCTTTTGAGACTTTGAGCGGAGAACTCAGCTAACTCCTGACTCCTGAATCTTTAAGATAATACTCTTGTACCTAAACTCCTGACTCTCAGAATCTTTAAGACAATAAATGGCTTAAAATTATTAGATGAATGGCAATTTGGTACACAGCATGAAGTTCAAATTACATGTAAATTTATTATACATTAAAACAGCATTAAATGTGAGAAATGAATTGAGCCAAAAATGTAAAATTTTAGTGGCATTAAGTGCTAAAAGTAATGTATATTTAATTCTATTTAGAAAATAATCTGTATTATAATTTCTATGTAACAAATGAGAAATATGTAACTTTGTCTATTAAAGCTAAATGTATTACATTCTATAATGAAACAATTTCTTTTCTAAGCTTCCATCTAATAATATGAATACAGATACCGAAAGTCATCTACAAAAATATTTATAGCAGCATTATTCTTTATTGTTCCAAACTAGAAAATTCTTAAATATTCATCAATAGTTAAACTTTGTGATATATTAAAACATGGGTAATTTATAATAATATACAACATATAAATAAATCTCCAAAAAAATTGAGTAAAAAAAGTCAGATACAAAAGAGCGAAAACAATATATTTTGCTTTTGTAAGATACAGAAATGTTGAAACTAATCTGTGCTGGTAAAATGAAGATAATGGTAACCCTTGAAGAAGTAAATTTATGATTAAAAAACAGAACAATGGAGTCAACAATGTTTTCTCTCTCAATTTGGATTCTGGTTACAAAAATACATTACATTGGTTAAAATCCAGCAGCTGTAAACATAGATAATATGGATGTAAAAAAATAGAATAACTTTTTATAAGATTATTTTCTTTCCAGAGAATTTGCTTGGTGTTCATCTTGTAGGAAGCAGTGGGCTAGGTGCTGGGTGCAGGTGATGTTAATAAAAGTAAGCATTCTTACTCTTAAGAATTTTCAAATCTTGTGGTAGAGATATTAAAATGGAAAAATGCTAAGTCAGAAAGCTACAAGAGTGAAGATGGTTATATGGAAGTATTAACTCTTACTTGAAAAAAAAAAGAGCTAAGAAAATAAGGAAGTGGTAACAGAATGTGTACTTGCCATTCCATCTCCACCTACAGGTATTGGCAGTGAAGGGAGAAGAGCCATATGGTAGAAATGAGAGGGTAAATAGAGGATCAAACACAAGATTGTGTTTTCTTTTTGAATGGGAGAATATGTTCATACATTTTGGGAAAATCATTTATTCATACATTTTGGGAAAATCATTTGTTTTAACAAGAGATGTAGAACTTTCAATGTAAACAATAGTTAAAATTATTGAAGTAATGTACCAGTGAGAATAAGAAAGAAAAAAAGGTATAAACACACAGGTGGAAGAATCACTATTGAAAAGAAGCCAAACTTTCCCCCTTATGTCTGAAGCATTTTTCTGAAATGTATTGGAAGAACAGCATGTGGCTGGACTAAGGACACCTACTCCTTGGCAGTGTTTGGTCACCTGGTTCCTCTTCAATCTTCACGTGTAAGAACTACTCTGTAGTTGTGTTGAATGAAAAGACGGAGACACAGAATGCTAGAGCTTCCATAATGTATGTGAATATGCCTCAGAGACTGCCTTATTTAAATTAGACCTATAGAAATATGTGCCTATGGGATTTGATGATTAACCTAAATCAATTTAACTGATGAGAATAATCATCAGGACTCTAATTTATACTATAGAAGAAATTAGTTCTATAAAACTTACAGATTAAAAATCCAGAACCAGGAAAATATTTTTTCTCTTCTCATAAAAATATTGTCATAGAAATTTAAAATTTAAGGTTTACACTCATTTTCAGTAACTTTAATCTACTTATATTTTTTGTAGAATCATTTTCCTTTAATACATTCTTCCCTTTATTTTACATTGAATGTTTTTAAAGTTTTATTTGTGTTTAAATATAAGCCCTCATATCTTAATTAGCACTTATACTCAGTTATATATATTCATCTTCTACATAGATACAGCTAAACATGAAATAGTTTTTATTTTGTACTTTGAATTTGCTCTATTATCTAAATCTTTGCTACTCCAAGTGTGGTCCATGGACCAGCAGCATCTCCATCAGCATCCCATGGGAGCCTAGTATTCCCCTTCAAATCTACCCAGTCAGAATCTTTATTTCAACATGACATCACTTTTAGGTGGTTGGCATGCACATTAAAAATTTAAATATACAATTCTAATTTATTTTTCCCCTTTTCTTTCAGATTATATTAGATTTCTATTACTACATAATAATGCACCATAAATTTAGTGGTTTAAAACAGTATATATTTATTATTAATATTTCACTGTTTCCATGCCTCAGGAGTCTAGAATAGTTAACCTGGGTCCTCTGCTTATGGTCGCCTAAAACTGCTGCCTAGCTGTCAGCCATGTTATGTTTCTTTCTGGACCTTTATGTCCTTCTAAAGTCTATGTGGGTTGTTGCCACAATGTATTTTCTTGGAGAGTGGACCTCATGGAAACTACTTCTTCAAAGCTGACAGGAGAATTTCTCTGATTTTAAGAAAAGAATAACACCATTTTTAAAATCTTGCCCGATTAGATCAGGTCCAACCCCAAGCTTCCTTTTGATTAACTCAAAGTCAAACTAATTAAAAACTTTAATTGGATCTGCAAATATATTTCCCATAAAGTATAACCTATCAAGGGAGACACCTGGATTCTATCCAAAGGCCTTGCCTACACAGAGGAAGAGATTATAAAAGGCACTTTGCCCAGGGAGTGGAGATGTTGGGGGCCATGTTAGTGTTGCAGGACTTTTCCTTAGTTCAGCTAAAAATGGCCATGTCCCATGGCCATGAAAATTCAGGCTCGCAAACAATTTGAATGGTGAGTAAGACAGTTTTATTGGGTGAAAAGGAAGGAAGGGAGAAACAGGGACTCTCCAAAGGCTAGAGTCCCTGCTAGAGTGCTTACTGCCCTCTGCTTGAATGCCAGGTTCCACACCGGAAGAGGAGGGGCTAGGGTCCTCCCTGCTGCAAATGTCACAAAATTCCTGAGGCTGGGTGTTTCTCCAAGGACCCCCTTCCACAGACTGTCTCATTCCTCCCTCTAAAAAAGTACCTATAACTGCCATTAGAATAAGGATAAGGACAAAGACTGATCTTTACTGCTTCCCGCTGGCAGGGGGCACTGTTTGGGGAAGCAGCAGTCAGAGCTCCCTCAGAGGCTGACCTCTGCACAAGGGGGCTCCCAGCACGAGGGGCCAGCATTAGAGGCTCCAGTTGCCACGACTGTTTAGAGTTTGATGGCCCGAAGGCAAGAACACACAAACCGAGTTATTGAAATCATGTATCAAAATGAAAGGAGGGGAGGAGTAAGGATAGCTGAATAATTTTGATTCCTTTTACCAGTTTGCACAGGGAGAGGAAGACCAAAAGCCTAACTGGTTAAAAAACTTTACCCTTTTGCGTGCATGTTGGGCTTCTGGGTTCTATTCCCCGGAGCCCAATCCTAAGCCAACCAGATTAAAGTTTGGAAAATTAACTCTTTCCAGTTGGGAAGACGCATCTGAGAAGAGTGTCCCATAGTACAGAGACACAATTAACTATCAGTGAAGAGAAAGCCGAGCAGAAGAAAGGAATAAAAAGTTGGCATTTTTTTAAAGGAGTCCCAGGGGTTCAGGATGCATTCTAAAGTGGTACATATTGAAGATGAATGGCTACCCGTCTAGAAAGAGGGGCAGGCATCCATGTTTCTCTTCTCTTTCTAGCAGATACCCAGGGTGTGTGAGGGAGAGAGGGAGGAGTGTCTTCTTTCCTTTTCCATCCTTGCATCCCCAAGTTCTGGTAACCTTGGCAGGCGCAGCTGTAAGTGCCGCAGCGGCTTGGACACGTGAATCTGGGAAAGCCTAGAGAATAGAAATTATTCACTCTCACCTTTGTCTCTTTCCTACCTCCTGTCAGTAGCCTTGGAGTTCCCTAGACCTTATTTATGTCATGGATATTAATGTGAATATCTGTTTTCCATGAAATGGGAAGATTGGGATTTCCTTAATTGGCAGAAATCAGCAACACTCACCTATGGTATGCCTTTTAGCCTCTATTGCCATCTGCCTCTGGATCCCTTAGATTCAGTTTTTTTCTGGGGATTTTATCTGAAGCTTTAAATTGAGCCTGGGACAAAAATGTGTCTCAGGGGGTTGCATGGACTACTTAACATAGTCAGATGCTAAGGCAAAACTGTGGAACTGAGTTCTCCTCCAGCAAGGAAGAGAAAAGGATGTCTTGTGGCACACCCAGAAACTGGTGTCTATAGTCATGCTTGCTGGGATTTGAGTGCACAATGCTCGGCTTTAGTTAGCTCCTTGGTCTTACTTTTCCCAAGGTAATCTCCTATTTATTCCATCACCTGGCAGGATTTGCAGGACAATTGCTCAGAACTAAAATATTGATCCAGATTTCTACATTGCCTTCCCTTTTGTTCTTTCTGAGCTGCAGCTGGAGATTGATAGTAGGTTCACAGGAACAAGCAGGATTAGTCTAAAATGTAGGCAAAACTTCAAAACCACTAATGAGTTTAGAAGCTAATGACAAATACATGATAAGTTTTGAAACATTATTTGTCTCTCCAGTCCTCATGATTGTTAAAAAAACAAAACACATAGGACTGAGTGGTTAGCAAAATAAACTTTAGTCTTGTACTTGGCCTGATTATTTGCATAAATTGCAGCAAGAATAATTATTTATATATAGACCTTTTGGGTTTGCTGTGATGGAAGTTTGCTCCACAAGGAATCTCAGATAAGACCTTTTAAAGTTGAGCCCAACCATGGGTTTGTATCCTTGAACACCTGTGAGTTGGGTGATCCTCTACTCTTAAGGTCCCAATATAAACTTGGGAGCTTTTAGATCTGATTGAAAGTGACATTCTTTACTGACCGAAGTCAGGAACTTTGTATAGGGACTGCATGGATGAGAATATGAGTCCAGTTTCCCAGTGGGGCTTTTATTGGCTCTGCAAGTCAAGAATGACTCCTTAAAATCAAGCATACCTATCCAGTCAAAACCTTGGTAAAATTACCAGTTTTTCCAATTGTGTTCTGCTGTAAGAGAAAAATGGATTCTTTTGCACTGATGTAAACAATTACATTTCCATAAGTTAAGAATACTCACAGAGAGCTTCTAAATTCTAGAGGAACCAGGCAGAGAGAAAAGACATGCTCTAAATCACAGTAGTATATACCTTACTTAATTATCAAAGGCCATAAATAGTTCGAAATAAGTGTCCTTACACTGAAAACAAGAATCAGTACTATTCAAAGCAAAAATTAAAAGGATTGCTTTAGTATCCTAAGTTCAATCCATTTAGTAAACTTATTTTGTTAGATATTTGTGAATATTTTAGCTCTTCATGATTCCTGTTCATTTTCCTTTATTCCAATGTCATAATCTCTAAAGTTATCAGATGACTGTATTTGAGAGCACCTGTTAAAATTCTATAGCTCATTATAAACCATCTTTGAAAAGCATTAAAACAAAAAAACAACTGTCTATGAATAGCAAAATGTCCAGGGTATTTATAGTTAGAAACATAATTAACAAAGAAGTGTGATTATCTCCATGGTTTACAATAGCTTAACATAAAAACATTAATTATGATTGATAGCACACACTAAGACATTAGAATTTTAGAAATCCCATACAATTTTGTAGCATATTTTAGCATTATTCACCAAAACATAACCTAAAGAAGATTGAGCATCATTCTGACAAGCCCATGTACCTAAACATGTCAGAGAATCCTGTTTATCTCTCTTTTCTGGATGCTTCAGGGTCCGTCTGGAAAAATTTCACAAAGATTAAAGACAAGTGAACTGAAAGGTACCACAGCTTTTACCTTTCCTTAAAAAAAAAAAAAAAAAAAAAAGTTGATCCAAGCCTTGTCTTTCTTTTGGCCAAATTAATTAGAAGAAAATTCAGTTGCTGTGTATACCCTGGCCCAGTAAAACATCTTCTAAAAAAACAGCAACAACAAAAAACTTTAATAGTTAACTGCCTATGAAGTGGAGAAGTGGAAAGAAAAAAGAACAGCTTAAAAATTTATGGGGAAGAACCTTTTATTCTTAGGCAAGTGGTTCATCTACCAATAGAAAAGCTTAATTACTGTCTGATGGAGTTGAACCCCTTGGCCTGGTGGGGGAAGGCTGCAGCCTGGCTGGAAACCAGTCAGCTGGGTGTGTGAGACTCTTGTACCATGTGTCCCAGCCCCAGCAGGGAAGGGAGTGGGGAGCAGCTGAGAGCTGCTGCTCACCGGTGGGTCCCAAAAAGGAAGGAAAAGGCCATGAAAAGGCCCTGGGAGCCATAGGAGGTGGGAACATGGTTTTCCCCATCCCCAGAAGTCCCAGAGTGAAAAGGCTTAGAAGCAACAGTGAGAAGTTTTGAGTTCACATTTCACTCCCTGCTTTTTGAGCCCCCACGTTGTGGTCCAAACATGTTTCAGTATTTTTTTCTTAGTTCAGCTAAAGACAGGCTTTTGTCCCACAGACAGGAAAATTCAAGCTCGCAGACAATTTGAATGGTGAGTATGACAGAGATTTACAGGATGAAAAGGAAGAAAGGGGGGAAAGAGAGACTCTCCCAAGGCCACAGTCCCTGTTAGAGCCCTTCCCATGTGGTTTGAATCCCAGGTTCCACACAGGAAGAGGAGGGGCCAGGCTCCTCAATGCTGTAAAGGTGGTGAACTTCCAAAGGCTCCACTTCAGTGGGAGGGCTGGTTGAAATTTCTCCAGGGAACACCTCCCACAGGCTGTCTCATTAGGATCTGTCTACCCATGAATATAGACATAGAAAAATAAGCATACAAACAAAAAAGAAAGGTGGAATGTATTTCCTAAGACATGTGTTCTTAAACTTGTGCACATCCTGTGCTACATAAATATTCTGAGAAATACTGAAATTGTGAATATTTATGTGATTATATAAATACACTGTATACATATATACTGATTTTCATTCAAAATACTACTTGTCAAGCAAACCCACACACTCTGCATTTCCTATTGTGTATTGTTTTATCAGAACCAAATACATTTAATTTGCTTTATTTTTAACAACTCCACCTGTACAGATATGTTGTTCTTTCCTATATAACCAACTATGTAAAAATTCATAGTTCTTTCTTATTTTTAAAATTAGGAATCACCAATCTGAGTGTTTTTCTGTATGTGCATACATCCATTTTGTTATTACAGATAATAAAACAGGATTAGAATTTTCTAGTTCAGAGAAGGCTGAACCAAGGGTGAAATCTATTGCTGTTCTGACAGAAAATAAGATGTTTCACTTTCAAGATACTCTGATTTGGGGTTGTTCTATTTTGAAGGGATAATTAGCAGTAGATGTTACCAAAGGGAAAGTACTGGAATTTCTGCTAGCCTTCATATCTTGCCCTGATGCTGAGATATAATTATTTATTATTGTAATCCTCAATTATAAGGTTTTATTGAATACATTTTATAATATAAATGTAAATTCTATAAATACACCAAGATTTATGTCTCATAGACAATATAATTTATTTTGTACTGTGAATTTTTTAAAAATTTTAGATGCATACTCTTGAGTCTCAGAGAAATTTAAAAGACAAAGGTTAGTGTATGTTGGGATGGGCATTTTTTTAGGTTTCAAATCCTCTTTCTTGAAGATATCTTCCAGGAGTCTTTATATGTTAGTGTGCATTCAGAATTTCTTCATTTAACAAATATGTACTGAAAGTCTATCATATTCCCAGTATTATGTGTGTTGGCTCAATTTTTTAAAAAAATGAGGTTCAAGTTGGGAATGCCAAAGGCATTCTAAAGTCAACCTGAAACACTAATTCATACCGTGGTGAAAATGGATGGCCAGACATGCCTCACCGTACCCTCCTCCTTTTGAAATTCAAGCATAGCTTACTAGCATTAACATTAAAACCAAGAATGTAACAATAAGACAACAGTGTGATAGATAGGAAGCCCTTGAAGAAACTGAAGTATTTTCTCCAAAAATATATTTATTTTTTATATTTTGAAATGGCCCTGCAAAACTGCCTTTTGTGCAGAAAAAATCTATATTCTGTAGAGAATCTCCTTCCCTTCCTAGGTCTTTGTCCTGATCAGGGAGAGAATTAACTAAGACTTTGGCACCTTTTGAAGTCTCCTATGAAACAATTACAATCTATTCTCTCTGAAGCCTGCTACCTGGAGACATAACAAGAACTTTGGTCTCCACAATCCAGTATCTTAACCCAGACACTCCCTTCTATTGATTCAGGTCCTAAATAAACTCTTTCAACTAATTGCCAATCAGAAAATCTTTGAATTTGCGTATGACCTGAAAGCCCCCCCCTTGAGTTGTCCCACGTTTCCTGATTAAACTGATGAACATCTTGTAATAGCTAAAAAAGAGGAGGGAAACACGAAATATGGCTGGCAGTTAAATACAGGTTTACTTAATATAAAACCTGAGAGGCATCCTGGCCAATTTCTGTCAGAAGCCCTTCCTCTTACAGACTAAAAGTATATATTGATTTTAGGGTTAGGGGGCTTATCAGAAGCTTGAAATGTTCCTGCTTGAGGAAAAAGTTTTATGGCAAGGTTGGTGTGTTTCTGGGAGGAGGGGAGTTTATCTTGGAGCAGACATCTTTCCAGCTGGAGGGGTGTTATCTCGATACTGTCATCTTCTCGGCTGGAGGGGGGTTATCTCTGGGCTAGCAGCTCTCTGTCTGGGGAGGGGTTTTGAATATTTTTGGTTGGAGATATTATTTGTAGTTTATGGTCACGGTGAACTTAACTATTAGGCTGATGCTCTTGGGATTTAGGTGTTTTTTTATTAAGGTGAACTTTACAATGAGGGGGTTGTCCCAGATGGTGATGATTGAATTCTGCTCTGTCACATCTTACATGTAATAATTGATGTCCCTTTTGTTACCTGAAAATGTATATGACCAAGCTGTAGTTGGACCACCTTGGGTTCATGATCTCAGGACCTCTTGGAGCTATGGTCACTCATATTTAGCTCAGCATGAATCTCTTGAAATATTTTAGATACTGAGTCTTTTTATCAACAAGTTATTTTTCTTTTCAGCCTCTCTGTATTGCAAATTATTCTTAACATAAGAACTAGCTTCATGAAATGTTTACATCTAGACTGTTGCCAGTAAAAATGCCCTCTCAAGTTAAAGATTATATGAAGGCTGTGCCTGTAAGATACCTGGTTAAGACCTTTGAAAGATTTAAGGCAGGGCCTCTAGAGTCTCTTAGCCAAACAAAACAAAATGAAAATGCTTGTAAGAGTCATAAGGTATATTCCAACAACATCTGACTTACAGCCCTAAGAAAGGCTTACCTCCAGGAAACTTATGTGGTGGTTTTATCCTAAAGGAATGGAAAATAATTTGTTATGTGAAAATAAATCAAATAATTAAGGAAGTTTTCCAATTTAAACTGAAGGGCCAAGAAGAGAAAAAAATGAATATAAGCCTCCAAGCCCAGATTTCTACTTTTAAGATACCAACTGAAAAAGCTCTTCTACTACAGATGTTACTGGCAGCAAATCTGTATGGGTCTGCAGCAACCTCACTTCTTGCATCCCGTAAGAAATAATTCAACTGAGAGGCATAAGGCAGAGTGAGAGACCCAGGAAGGTTTTACAGCAGTAGTGAAAGTGTATTCAAACATTAGAGCAGGAAAGAAAGGAAGTAAATTACACTTGGAAGAGGGCAAAGTGGGGAACCTAAGAGAGTCACGTGTGCAGTTTAATCTTTGATTTGGGTCTTATACATTGGCCCGCTTCTGGAGTTGTGTTACTTTTCCCTTGATTTTTCCACTGAGGTGGGCTGTCCACATGTGCTGTGACCTGACAGCAGTTGGGAGGGACCACATACGTAATGTGTTTACTGATATTATACAGAAGTTCAATTGAGGTGTTTTTCCCTTACCAGCTGTGTGATCTAGAGGAAAGTCATAACCCGTTAAATTCTGCCATTTTGCTTCTTAGTATGCATGCCTAAGCCCACCTACCCAATTTCTGAGATCTTACCTGAAAGCTGTTGATCACATTTCAGATGATTCTGTCTATTGAGAGAATGCCTTTCCATGGTGCCAGCTGCAATCAATCATTATTTTAGAGAGACAGTTAACAACCACTTGACTATCACCTGATTGTTGCTTGAGTTTCTTTGTTGCGGTGGGTGGGGATTCTCTCCTGCCCTGCTCATGTCTGCCTAACTACTGTAACATGAACATTAGCCATTCCCTTTTTTCCTGCTCTCTGTGAAGAGAAACATGAATCATTTCTTAGTAATAAAGAAGACTGTCTCATTAAAAATAAATATCCAGTGTCATGGATGGTGAATCTCAGAGCTTCATAGAAGCACTTCCAGGAAGCAAAACTAGGGTTTAATCAAGGGACTCTGTTAACATGTGTTCAGCTATAAACCAGTGCCTCTCATGTCTTCCCTTTCGAATGGGAGTATTCATTGTATTATTCCCATCCCTTTCTCACCAATGAATGTTGGATGTTTGGAGGCAGAAAACTGGTCTGTTCAGTTTGCAAGTCTTCACTTGGAGAAGAGTCAGAACGGAGAAAGCTCATTTACATTTTACTTTTATGCAGATTATGAGATTCTGAAGTTTAAATTGGCAAGATAATGGGATGAGACATTTGGGGAAGAGATTAATATATTTGCATATGGGATGGGAATAAACTGTGGCCACAAGGAAGACTATATGGGATTAGCTACAGATTTGGCTACCAACAGTTTCTCTCATTTCTCTATAGGCATTATACCTTCACACATTTAGAGATGGAATCCATTACTTCTCCCTTTGAATCTGGGATAGCCTGTGAACTAATAGTTTTGTCTCTCAGAAATCCGTTATGGTGGAGCCAGGAGAAGTGTAATCCCAGCTACTAGGTAGGCTAAGACCAGAGGATTACTTGAGTGCAGGAGATTGAGATCAGCCTGAGAAACATAGCAGGATTCCATCACAAAGAAAAACAAAAGAAAAAAAGAAAAAGAAATTGTGACAGTGACGTTTTGATGCTTAAGATAACTGGCAGCTTGAGACTACACAGAGATTGTTAAGGACCTGTGGGCAAGGAACATAAGTTCAAAAACTCTCCTCCTTCAGGCTAAATATAGTTCAAATCATGCACAAACAAACAAACAAAAAACAAATAAAGAAAAACAATGGAGTTTGGGTAGCTTTTATAGCATTAGATACTTAGAGATGCACTAACAATTTAAGTATTAAACCTTGTTAAGGCTACAGCAATTATTAAACTAAGCTCACATTGTAGCCTAAAGTCCTGGCCTGTGGACCTGTCTGAAAAACACACTAGAGTTACAAAATTATTCTGCAGACCAAAGACTACTAAGAGCTGATTTTTATTTTAGTTTCCTGCAATACCATGTGCTGTCCTAGCCTCCATATTTCAAGGTCAAGTAGTAGTAACCCACACATGGCCAGTCATCTACTAAGGCCAATGAGGCCCAAACTCATTTTATAAGGTCAGTACTTGTGACCCTGTCATTTTAAAAAGCTCTGCTGTATAAAATATCTGTCACCTGTGTGGACAAAGTTGCAATTAGCTTTTTGAAACTACCAAGGTCAAAAGTCCCTGCTTATTAAAAACCTAAGTCCTGAAGCTGTTTTCTCAGGCTTTATTAGTTAAAATCTAACAGACCCTTTCTTCCCCAACCAAAACAAAAATTGCAGAGTTCAAATATCCCACTATGAACTGCCAAGAAAATATGACACATGGGCCTTGTTTGCTAAACCCCACTGCCTAAACATAAATATCTTGGATATACTAGTTACACTATTTCTGATTAAATCCAATGTGTTTTTGTTTTCAAGCACAATTACAACAGAACTTAAATGGTCAGTTACTAACATTGCTTTTGTGAATTAAGCAAGCTGGACTATGGGGGCCATAGGCAGTACTGAAAACCTTCGTTGCAAGTTAGGATGCTTAAGAATGACAAAATAAAAACTGGACCCTGTTCTTTATTCATGTAGACAGGTCTCAAATAAAAATAGTCAGAAGCTGCACAACACCTGCTGCTCAGTTTTACTGTCAAACTCATCTGTCACTTATTTCTCCATCCCTGAAGGAGAAGACAGTAAAAGTCAGGAAAGGCTACAGAATTATTGTCATATAAGTAGACTGTATCAAACATTAAGCAAAAATCACTCCATTTATCAATTTGCTATAATGTATGTTTTGGAAAAATGTGACAAGATGGAGAAATATCATTGAGAAAATTATATAGGGATTAGATAAGCACACGGGGCACCATGTTAGACAATGCCTGGAGTGAGAGTGTGACTTCTTCAGGTACGTTGGCCTGCGATGACCTCTTTGAAAAGGTGACATCTGAGCTGAGTTCTAAATGGTAATAAAAGGCATCTTTGCACAAACCTGGTGTAATAGGATCCTTAGGATGTCACTTCAGTAGCTGGAAACCTCTGTGGCCAGTGGGACCTTATGCCTGAGTATTGCTGGTGCCCGCTGGACTTGTTCTGCCCACTTGGCCTGGCAGCTGCTCTCACCTCCTGCAACCAGCCCAGATCCCATACCTGCCAAATGCAAACAGGGCACAGAGTGGCAAGGGGTGTGTGGGCAAGTGAGTGCAGGGTCCAGCCACTGTGCACAGCCAGTCAGGCACGCTGGCTGCTCCAGCATGGCAGGTAGCTCCAGGCACTTGCATAGGTGCTGGCTCCATGTGAGGCTGCGGCTGGACCAGATGTATTGCAGGTGGTTTCTTCTGAGGGTACCTGCCTCTGGACAAGAGGAATGCAGTGGTACCTGCAAGATTGGAGATGCCAGGAACCTCAGCACACCAGAGGGTGTCACAGCCCTGGCTCAGGGAGCCCCTAGGTCTGGGCTTCCAAAAGGGCCAGAGCTCTTCTCTCTTTCTCATCACCTGAAGCATGGCAACTGTGGGGATGGGTTTCAGTGCTGCTGGTATTACAGCCTATTTAGTCCTGACATTTGGTGGGTCATGAGTTCTTGTCCTGCATCCGGGAAGAATGAAGTATGTGGTCAACTGGAGGGTGAGGGAAAACTGGAGGGTGAGCAAGCAGAGAGGAGCTTCATTGAGTGGCAGAACAGTTTTCAGAAAACTCAAAGTGGGTAGCTCCTTTCCAGAGGCAGGTCATTCCAATGAGTGTCCAGCTCTCACCAAAGAGGAGACCCACAGTGGATAGCTCCTTTCTGCAGGCAGGTTGTCCCAATGTCTGTGCAGCTGTCATCAGAGGTAGACCCAGAGTGAATAGCTCCAGTCCACAGGCAGGTCATCCCAACATCTGTGCAGCCCTCAGTGGAGAGGAGACCCAGAGTGGATAACTCCTTTTAACAGGCAGGTCTTCTGGTCATCTGCCTGAGTCTGGTTGAGTCCAGGGGTATTTTTGAGCCTCAGAGGGGAGGAATTGTGTGCTGACTGGTCCATGGTTGGCCATGGATGGGCCTGGAAAAAGCACCATATGTTCTCACTCCAGTTAGTGGAATTAGCAGCCCAGCCCCCAGGCTTAAGGCCATCCCTGGCTTGAAGGTGAGGCCTCACTAGGAACTTCCAGCTTTCTTCCCAGCAGCCTGTCTGCCTCCTGCAGCCATCAACCTGCCACCCACAGCTCCCATGGTGCCCAGGCTGTTCATGCTGAGGTATGCCAGCAGGCCCACACCAAGTAACCCTTAGCCTATCCTCAGCCAGCCTCATCCCTTCTCCTGTGCTCATTGGTAACTGATTCCTGTAGTGGGTTGAGGCAGCATGGGACTGTGTGTTAATGCTGCCCCAAGTATGCTCACATCTGGCTGGGTTACAATAGTGCCTAGGTTGGGTATCATATTTGCTCCAAAATCGGAGCAAGGGCCAGGAGTGCAGAGAGGACCAGTAGCAGGAGCAGGCACTTTTGAGCCTACAGTGGGAGGGGACCTCCTGGGCCTCTGAGAGCACAGGGATGTCTGGTCTGCAGCTATGGCTGGGTGGCTGCTGCTGGACATGGGAGGGCAGGGCCCCTGCTTCTCCAACTTGGAAGAAGGCAGGGCTCCCACAGGCTCTTGGCTCCTAGAGGTCCCATGGAGTGCATAGCCCTGGCTGTGCCTCCTTGACTGCAGCCGACATCCTGCCAGCAGCCACTGCAGACTGGCCACCACTGCCATTACCAGCAGGAAAACGAACATTGCAAATACAGGGTAGAACAAATACAAAGTATATAAGAATGGAATGAACTTGGCAATACAAGGAAGTTGGGAGTATAGAGAGATCCATCCATGCAGCTGGAACTTAGTGAGGGGAGGAATGTTGTACAAAATGAGATTGGAAGATGGGCAAAAGTAGGTCAGAAAAGATTATGTAATATGTGCTAAGGAGTTTGCTTTTTATGGCAGTATGAGGGAAAAAGGAGGTTGTAGGCTGAGCTTTTACAGAACAGGTTTATATTTTGCAAGACCACTCTGGATTTTGCATGCAGAATGGGTTGACAGCAAAAGTGAATAGAAGCTATTATGGAAGTCTAAGAAAGAAATGGTTTCAACTGGGATGATAAGGAAGATAAGGTGACTAATTCTTGACTTAAAATATATTCAGTAGTGGCAACAAAATTTGATTATGTATTAAATATCAGAGATAAGGAAAATGAAGAAATAAAGACATTCTTAATTTCTGGGCCATCAGCAACAGTGAATGATGTTATTTATAAAAGTGGAAATACTGAGGATTAAAAACACATGTGTGGAAAAAAATTGATGGTAATATATGGTATATTAAGTTTGAGATGCTTAATAAGTATGCAAAAATCCCTTTGGTTAAATGAGTATGAAAATCAGTGTAGAGGAAGTCATGAAGATAAAAGTACTATTTGTTAACATCATGAGCTCAGTAGTTAGCATTTGTTTTGAAACTAAATACTATTTTTATGTGATAGCTCAGGCAGAGCATGTTGAAAAGAAAGAATGTCTAAAAACTGAGCCTTCAAGTGTTCTGCCAATAACAGATTAGTAGGAAAGGAGGAGCCAGCAGAGAAATCTAGAAGGATAGGTCATTTAATAAGAGCATAAAATAGTAAGAGAGGTTAACAAAAACTAAGTAATTGTTTCATGGTGGAAAGATGAACTATCAGAAGTGAAAGACTTCAAGAAATGACCATCATCTTTTCTCAGAGCTTCAGAATCAACCCTCAGACACTTAGCTCAAAATGTCTGCAGCAAGGCACCCAAACCATAAATGAGTCTTATTTCGGTGATCTGAGCACCATTTTTAGAAACACTGTCACAATTTTGTTTTTGTGAATTTAACTGATTGCTTTTTAATCACAGAAAAAAGAAGTAGTTGTTTCATGGTGGAAAGATGAGCTATCAGAAGTGAAAGACTTCAAGAAGTGAGAAAAGATAACTATACATGAATGCCCATAGCCTTTTCTCTTCTCTTTCTTCTCCCTCTTCCAGTCAGAGCTTCAAAATCAACCCTCAGACACTTAATTCAAAATGTCTGCAGCAAGGCACCCAAACCACAAATGAGTCTTATTTAAGTGATCTGAGCACCATTTTTAGAAACACTGTCACAGAATAATTAGAGAATAAATTGTTCCTTGCAAGGAGCCACAATATCGTTTTTGTGAAATATCACAGTCCCTATTAATAAAAATGAAAACACTTTCAACTATAGCATTTATTTTTATTTCAATTATTTGTACATTCACTTTAATGATTAAGTATAAAGTTCGATATCAATAAATTTTCCCTGTCAGCATTTCTTTTCTGGCTATTATACATTTCATGTCATGGTTATTCCTGACAATGATGTTGTCATATAGAGAAGTATACTATAAAGAAATCTTCTACTCTAGGTGGCAAACAAGCTAAGTACACCCTTAATGGTAATTCCTGTGAGGTCAAAGAGAAGATTCAGATTTGTAGTCAAAGACAAAGGTAGTTCATGCACACGAAAGTAAAATCAGTGTCTTCATTTTTATTAATAGGGACTATGAGATTAAGGATTATTAGAATTAAAAGGTAATGTTGATTGCATATATATACTTTTTAGTATCCACTTGGAAAAAAGGGAATTAATTCTGTCACTAAAGATTCTTTCAAACTGACTAAAATTAAGTAGATAAAGCTATATATATATTTTAAGATGGAGTTTCCCTCTTGTTGCCCAGGCTGGAGTGGGAGTGCAATGGTGTGATCTTGGCTCACTGCAACCTCTGCCTCTTTGGTTCAAGCGATTCTCCTGCCTCAGCCTCCCAAGTAGCTGGGATTACAAGTGCCCACCACCATGCCTGGCTATGTTTTTGTAATTTTTGTAGAGACAGGGTTTCACCATGTTGGCCAATCTGGTCTCTAACTCCTGACCACGGGTGATCCACCCTCCCTGGCCCCTTGAAGTGTTGGGATTATAGGCGTGAGCCACTGCACCCAGCCAAAGGTATACTTTGTATTAGGTTAGACATATAACATTTTTAAAGGGAAACTCAACAAGAGCAAAGAATATGAACAAGTATGGTTGGGGGTTAATACCAAAAATATGTCTATATACAGGTTTTTCAAAATGTCAATATAATTTTCAACATACAACTTAAATAATTTCAGAAAAATGAATTAGTCTATGCTCACTTGGGTCACATCTAGCACCTGTGTAGAGAACAGTTCAGTATAGACATTTTAGAGAGAAATCATATTTAGTGGTTGACAAGTGAATGGGTTTTCACGAAGTTAAAAAGAAGAAGAAAACTTGATTAAACTCTTATGATTCTAACATCTGATTAACTCCAATTAAAGGGTAGGGTTGAATTGAGAATTTGAACTATAGATTTGCATTGAGATGTGATGTGCAATTCTTTTTTTAGGACTCAGAGACCTATTACTCCAGTTGCTGAGAGTGTTTCTGATAAGCAGCCTCCCCAGTCATCAACATTTTTTTGCAATTAACTTAGCTGAGGAGAGCCATTTCACCCAGTCACCTCTTTTCCAAAGAGGTTTGTATACAGTGAATGTTCAATACAGAATACAAAATCTTCATCTGAACCCAGAACAAATCAGAAGGGCCATCTTTGAGTCAGAGCTGCCCACAGGATCTACTGAGGATTTTGTTGAACATATTCACAGCCTAGCTCCTCTCTCTTCTTACTTATACTACCTTTCTCTTCTTTATGGTATTACTCCCTCATCCATGGGAGATAATGTTCCAAGACCCTCAATGGAGACCTAAAATAAGTGCTGAATCTTACATATACTCTACTTTATACATATCTATGTAAGCATACCTATGTAATATGGTTTGAATGTGTTCCCACCCAAATCTCAGACTTGGGTGGGAACTTGAATTGTATACTTGAATAGTATCTCCCAGACTTCCCATGTGTTGTGGGAGGGACCCAGGGGGATGTAACTGAATCATGGAGGCCAATCTTTCCTGTGCTATTCTTGTGATAGTGAATAAGTCTCATGAGATCTGATGGGTTTATCAGGGGTTTCCACTTTTGCTTCTTTCTAATTTTCTCTTGCTGCCACCATGTAAGAAGTGCCTTTCACCTCCCACCATGATTCTGAGGCCTCCTCAGCCATGTGGCACCACAGTATAATTAAATATCTTCTTCTTCTCAGTCATGAGTATGTTTTTATCACCAGTGTGAAAATAAGCTAATACAGTAAATTGGTACCAGCAGAGTGGAATGCTGCGGAAAAGACACCCAAAAATGTGGAAGCGACTTTGGAACCAGATAATAGCAGAGGTTGGAACAGTTTGGAGGGCTCAGAAGACAGAATAATGTAGGAAAGTTTTGAACTTCCTAGAGACTTTTTGAATGACTTTGACCAAAATGCTGATAGCAATATGGACAAAGTCCAGTCTGAGGTGGTTTCAGAAGGAGATGAGGGACTTGTTGGAAACTAGAGCAAAGGTGACCCTTGTTATGTTTTAGCAAAGAGAATGACAGCATTTTGACCTGCCCTAGAGATTTGTGAGACTTTGGACTTGAGAGAGATGATTTGAGATAGGGTAACTGGCAGAAGAAATTTCTAAGCAGCAAAGCATTGAAGATGTAACTTAGTTGTTGTTAAAAGCATTCTGTTTTAAAAAGGAGACAGAGCATAAAAGTTTGGAAAATCTGCAGCCTGACAATACAGTAGAAAAGAAAAACCCATTTTTGGGGGAGAAATTCAAGCTGGCTATAGAAATTTGCATAAGTAGCAAGGAGCCTAATGTTAATCCCCAGGACCATGGGGAAAATGTCTCCAGGCCATGTCAGAGACCTGTATGTTGGCCCCTTCCATGAGAGGCCTGGAGTCCCAATAGGAAAAAGTGGTTTCATGGGCCAGGCCTAGGATCCCTGAGCTGTATGCAGTTTAGAGACTTGGTAATATGCATCCCAGCCACTCCAGCCATAGATGAAAGGGGCCAAAGTACACCGGAGATGTGGCTTCAGAGGACGGAATCCCCAAGCCTTGGCAGCTTCCATGTGGTGTTGAACCTACAGGCCCACAGAAGTCAAGAATTGAGGTTTGAAAACTTCTGCCTAGATTTCAGAAGATGTATGGAAATGCCTGGATGCCCAAGCAAAAGTTTGCTGCAGGGATTTGACCCTTATGGAGAGCCTCTGCTAGGGCAGTGCAAAAGGAGAATGTGACGTTGTAGCCTCCACACAGAGTCTCTATTTAGGCACTGCCTAGTGAAGCTGTGAGAAGAGGGCCACTGTTCTTTAGATCCCGGAATGGTAGATCCACACACAACTGGCACTGTGTGCCTGGAAGAGCCACAGACACTCAATGCCAGCCCGTGAAAGCAGACAGTAGGGAGGCATTACCCTGTGAAGCCACAGGGGAAGAGCTGTTCAAGACCATGTGAATCTACCTCTTGCATCAAAATGACCTGGATGTGAGACATGGAGTCAATGAAGGTCATTTTGAAGCTTTAAAATTTGACTGTTCTGTAGTATTTCTGAATTTCATAGGCCCTGTAACCCCTTTGTTTGGCCAATTTCTCCCATTTGGAATAGTTATATTTACCCAATACCTGTACCCTCATTGTTTCCAGGAAGTGACTATCTTGCTTTTGATTTTACAGGCTAATAGCCTTTGTTTTGGCCAAGTACTCCCATTTGTAACAGCTGTTTTACCCAATTTCTGTACCCTCATTGTATCTAGGAATTGACTAGCTTGCTTTTGATTTTACAGGATAACAGGTGGGATGGACTTGCCTTGTCTCAGATGAGGCTTTGGAGTGTGGATTTTTAGGTTAATGCTGAAGTCAGTTAAGACTGTGGAGGACTGTTGGGAAGGGATGATTGGTTTTGAAATGTGAGGACATGAGATTTGGAGGGCCAGAG
This sequence comes from Callithrix jacchus, assembly GCF_049354715.1. NCBI lineage: Eukaryota > Metazoa > Chordata > Mammalia > Primates > Cebidae > Callithrix > Callithrix jacchus. The sequence goes on from NC_133504.1 coordinate 132,311,967, forward strand.
GCAGAATGATATGGTTTGGCTGTATCTGCACCCAAATCTCAACTTAAATTGTATCTTCCATACTTCCCATGTGTTGTGGGAGGGACCCAGTGGGAGATAATTCAATCATGAGGGCCGATTTTTCCCATGTTGTACTCATGATAATCAACAAGTCTCATTAGATCTGATGGGTTTATGAGGGTTTTCACTTTTGTTTCTCCCTCACTTTCTCTTGTCACCACCATGTAAGAAATGCCTTTCACCTCCCAACATGTTTCTGAGACCTCCCCAGCCATGCGGAACTGTAAGTCCAATTTAACCTCTTTTTCTTTCCAGTTTCAGGTTAGCTTTATCAGCGAAACAGACTAATATACTATGGTAAAGTTTAATTTATAAATTAGGCATAGGAAAAGGTAGCATTAATAACTAATAATAAAATAAAATATTCTAGAATATTATAATAAAATAATGTAAATGTCTCTCTTTCAAAATGTCTTCAGACAAAATGTTTTTGGACTATGATGGGACTGTGGGAAACTGAATCCATGGAAAGCAAAATCATGGAAAGTAAAACTGCAGATAAGGGAGGAGCTACTCTACATAGGTAATAATTTCTACATTCCAATCCCAAGCTTTGGATTTCCTTACAGGAGAATCTCACCCATGATGAGGGTTCTGGATGTGATCCAAGTGAATACAGACTGTTAGAACATTGGAGCTGGGTCATCTGCTACTAAGCTGGCAGTAAGAACGTCATTGCCGATTGTAAATGGAATAGAAGTAGCTTCTGGCACCAGTCTGCAGTGCAATTGCTAAATCTTTTGTTAGTGGCAAATTGGAATGAACTACCCTTGAAGGGAATGTGCTAATTGGTATGTTGCATCAAAAGTTTAGCAAGTATGGGGTAAATAAGTAGATATAAGGACAGTGGAATATGTCTACTAATATTTTGGAATGGGATAACTAAAGGCCGAGAGTCATTAATTGATAATTAAAAGCTAAACATAAAAGCCAGGAGACATTCTTAGTAATATATTAAAAAAAAAATAGGTCTTCATTTTGTGCTGCAAGGGTCATGTAAAACTATACAAGGCCCAAGATTTAAATATTAAGGTAGTAGAGCCCCCAAAACTCTGTCTATCTTGCTATTACCAGAGATAAAGTGGAGAAAGAATGTGGCCCTGGTAAATTTGATAAGGAAATCTGGGTTGATATATCTAACAATGTTGAATGCTCAAATTCTCATGAATTCTTTGAGTATCAAGAAGTGGTCTTACTTTCCTGATTGGGGGCTTGTGCTCTTTCCAACTTGTTAAAGGTAATATACATGGCTGTTCTCATCAAGGCAATATTCAGTCCTCTCACGATCTGTTCTTTTTTTTTTTTTCCCCAGCTGGCACATTTATTGGCATTAAACACAAGACCCTTCCCTTTCCAGCACCAGGAAGCCACGCCCAAAGGGTGTCCCTCCCCATTTCTGCAAAAACTCTCAGGCCTTAGCAGTAGCCTGAGCTTCACCCAGGGCTGTGAGCTGCTGAATCTTCTGGCTCATCATTTCCATGACAGCCTGTTTCATGGCGTGCTTCTCCTGGGGAGCTGGTTGGATTTTCTCCATCTGCTTGGTTAGAAAATCCATCTTCCTCTTGAAGAAGTCCTTGGCATCCTCAGCTGTCTTCTCTACATAGTACCCAGTTCCCACATCGATGAGCACGTGCTCCACATCATGCAGCTTCCCAGGGACATACATAGGACTCGTCAGTGGGACCAGTAATTCTTTCCCCTCGTTGCTCTTGTTCAGCACGTTCAGACAGTCCTTGGCTTCCACATACTTGGACTGTACCACTTTGAGCTGGGCGATGGACGTGGACAAGAACTCCACTTCCTGGTCCAGCTGGTTTTTGAGCATTTCTAGCTGCGGCAGATTCAGCTGTGTGATGTTAATCGACTGCGCCATGTTGGGAAGCTCACGAACTGTTCTTAACCATTAAAACAATAACTAGGGAGGGGAGGTACCAGTATCTTTTAAGTGGCCAGCTCTTGTGGTAACCAGTAGGGTGAGAACTTACCCCACCCTCTCAGGGAAGACAGTAATCTATTCATGAGGGGTCTACCCCCTTGACCCAGACACTTTTCATTAGTTTCCACCTCCAACACTGGGATCAAATTTCAATATGAGATTCTAAGGGGACAAGCATTCAAACTATAGCAGCTGGACAAGAGAGAGTCTATCAGATTGAGGTATAACACATATAGTACTCTGACAGTGACCTAGACAATGATGTAAACATGCTAAGTTGGCTAGCAGAAGAATGCAAAAAGCTATCATTTATACTGAGACAGCAATACCAACATCATTATGGCAGATGGTGGAAGAAGAGAATAAAAGAGAACTGAGCATGCTAGAGTGGATGTAGTGTGTAAGGGTGGGAAACCCACCAGAGCAGGGCCCACATGATAACGCAACACTTACAGGAGAATTTGGTAATGTGCTGGCGAGCGGCTCCCATTATTACTGCAAGGATCAGTGATGACTTTTTTTATTTTTCATTCTGTCAGTGTTGACAGTAAGTGCTGTCATTGCAGAATTAGACTGTATGATAGCAACTTGAAAACATAAGACTGGGTGCTGCTGCTTAATCAGCAGATTTTAGGATGCAATTACTGTAGGAAGTAGCAAAGACATAGTGGCAGTCAGCAGGGGAGGGTCCCTAACCACAAAAAGCTGTGGAGACAGTAAAACATCATATGTCTAGGAGCAAAATTGATGTGAAGTTTCTCTGTAACTTTAAAAGAAATAAAGAATAATTGATTAGGAGATGAAGGGTGGTCACCCTATTTTTAAAAGAACCATCTCTTGCTTAGTCTCTGGGCATGTGCCAATGGACTTAGAAATCATTGACTAATGCAGACCTAGATTCTTTATTAGAGTGTTAATACTATGAGAAGTATATATGACACTCTATTCACTAAACTTTCCTCAAATGAACCCATGACCTATTATTTGAATAATAATACCCCAGGGAAACTCTACACTTAAATATTTTGGGGATTTTTTGACATGATCTGTGTTGATACTGGGCCCCCTGTTAGAGTGGAAGTTTATGGGGGCCATATGATAAATGGAATGGTTTAGTTAACAGGGTTCCATAGACCTACTGTTTATTCTTCTGTTCTCCAAATGTAGAATAGGAGCAGATCTCTTTTGGAGTTGGTACAAGTTTTACACAGGTTTCTTTCCCTTGGAAGGAAAATCAATTGTGGTAGGGAGGTCCATGTAGAAGCCTCTGAAATAGCCTCCACTCAAATCTAAATAGTAAATAACAATACTGTATCCCAGTGGGATAGAATAATTTAACACCACCCTTGAAAACCTGAAAGATATGAAAACCCATCCTCTAATTCAGCAGTGTGGCACTTGTCAAAACAAGATTGATTTTGGAAAATGACTGGACTGCAACAACCTCATCTGATTGTATCTGCTGTGACAGATATGGTGCCTTTGCCAGAGTAGATTAACTTGCTCTCAGATACAGAATGAGGGAATTTTTTTTTTTTTTTTTTTACTGTGTGCATTTTGTCTGTTTTTCTATCAGAAGAAAAGATCAGAGATTGCTTATACTCTCTTGGATGTTTTGGGTTAATCTCCCTCCCACTTCTTGTCATGACACAGTCCAAAGAGATCTAGACAGCCTGGACATCCTCCAGAACATCACATGGACCAACTCAATGACACCATGCTAATTAGACAAGCTGAGCAAAAAAATGGCTAGTGCATTTGAGGCCTTGGTAAGACATGTGTACTTGAGAAAAGGAGTGACAAATTGTATAAGTCCTCATGGGCCTATAGTATCTGTAAAATTATTAGGAAACCAGTGAATAGTTGCCAGGATAACCCCACCAAAGTACCCTAACCACACAAAGAATGAAGCTCACCAGAAACTATGTCTCTTCATCCATGGAGATCACCATATTCCACATCTGGGAATACTGAGCAAACTCTAAACTGGGTGGCATAAAAGGCTTCCAACTCTGAGGTAGACAAAAACGGGAAAGTGCTCGGCAGCAGAACTGGGCTGTAATGCATGCAGTCCTTGCACTGTGGTGTTGGAAGTAGCAATGCTAGCAAAAACCCCATGTGGAGTTTCAGGCAAGTCCACTAGGATTCTGGAGGGAGACCATGCCACTTTTAGTGGAGAATTGTATTCCTTTTTGAAAAAACAACACTATCGGGCTCTAATAGAGTTGGAGCTATGGATCATGTGATAACATATGACTGTGAAATTTGAGACTGGAATTGACCACTTAATGCTGGCTTCTATTAGATTCACCAAGCCACAAATCAAGGAGTTCAACAGTCATATGTCTTAAAATAGAAGTGGTACATGCAAGATTGAGCATGCACAGAGAAAGAGGGAAAAAACAAGTTGCTTGAGCAGATAGCCTAGATCCCTATGCTATTTATCACTTTTGCAATGGCACTTTTTTCTCAGTTCCCATATCTGGATATTTGAGAAATTAAGACAGAACTCAAGTTTTATTCTCAAATGGATCAGCTCAATATGTGAGTGCAAACCACAAGGGAATGGTGGCTGCATTACAGCTTCAGTCAAGTGTGACCCTCAAAAGACAGCGGTAAGACACAAGTCTCCTGAAAAGCTGAATTCTGGGCAGTACACTTGGCCATCTTTTTTGTGAGGAAAGAAAACTGGACAAAATTAGAACACAAATGGACTCACAGGCACTAGAAAAATGACTTGACTAGCTGGTCATAAAGCCCAGAGGAAAAATTCTGAAAAATCAGCAGTCTGGGCTAGAAGTACGTGGATATATATAAGGAAGTAGGCACATTGTGTATGAAGTTTTATTTTTCTTGCATTGCCATAAAAAGATCATCCACCATGGAAATGAGACTGCAAAACCAGGTCATCAGAATTACTGATATTTGACTTTACTGAATTTCTGTCATCACGAATTCTACCTGTCCCAAATGAGTGGGATAACTGGGTCTAAGAATACAGAAATAGTAGCAGGAATGGCTCCTGCTAATCTGAGCCTTAAAGGAATGATCAATAATAAACGAACAGTAGGCATAGGCCAAAAGCATGGGCTTCTGTTTACCATGACTGATACAGTTGGCAGACATTCAACCTGCCAGGAATAGACCACAACCAAGATTCAGGTATCCCTTGAGAATACCAACAGCTACTTGATGACAGATTGACTACATTATATCCCTTATTCCCTGGAAATAGTAGCAAAATTTTCAAGAGAAATACACACACATTCTGAGTATTTGTTTGCCTTTTTGGCCACAAAAACAACCAATGCTGTTATCCAAGGACTTATATCGTTTTGATCCACTTGAAAAAGATCACACCCACCGTCATGGTAAACATAGGAACTTACAGCAACAGATGTGTGGGAGTCAGATCATGGATCTACTGGCCAGATTTTTATACTGTAATAATCTGTATATACATTTGACACTATAAGATGCATAAGTTCATGGGCTGATTGAATGATAGAGGAGACTGTTGAAGACATAATGCAGTAGCCACTCAAAGGCAATCTCTTGTGAGACTGGAGCACTATTCTCCAGAAATCACTATACACTGTATGTGGACACTAGATAGATAGATGATAGATAGATAGATAGACACATAAATAAAGTTTCTAAGAGATACAATAACTGGATCCAAGAATACAGTGTTGTAAGCAAAAGTGAAACCTGAAAATCTGTATTATGTGAGGGTAAGAGCCATCGTTTCCAAAAAAGTTCATGACAGCAGTTCCATTGATTATAGGCTTTGGGTTTCTCATGCCAAAATATCAGCAGACAAAAAAAAAAAAAAAAAGCCTTCATCTCATCCGGGATGATGGACTCTATTTATCAGGAGGAGTTAGTGCTGCCATTACATAATGTGTTCTATTTTGGTTATTCTCTTGACCAGTTTTGATGTTAAATGAAAAAATGTACCAGCAAAAGCTTGAAAAGGGCATAATTACCAGAGGCTCGAATATCTCACTGCTGAAAACCCATTTTCTGCCACAAGGCAAACCTTTAAAACCATCTTAATGACTAACTGAGGATATGGGGTGTCTAGAATAAAAAGATGAAGCAAACACTGAATATCAGTTGTGGTCCCAAGAAGAGTTGCAGCAGTAGGGCTGTAGCTCAGTTTCCCTAAGGGAAAGAGGCCCACCACAGTCTGCTAGGAGTAGCTGCTCTAAGGACTTACCGAAACAGGTGTGTCCTGGCAGTCAAGAGGTGGGCTTCAGTGGATGCTGGATGTTCCTCTCCAATCCCCCTTATTATGATGAAGTCTTACACCCTCCACTGTTCGGAGTGCTGCCAGTAAATAGCATTTGGTGGTCAAGCTCCCTTGGCATTGCCCTGGAAGAAAACAGTCACAATGCTGAAGTCATTCACCCTTTTCAGAGCAATTCACATTTGCTGTCTGTTTGACCCAGAACAAAAAATTTCCTTAGCTCAGTTAGAAGTAACTCGGATGGGCCACATTAGCTTCATAACCCTTGGATTGCCTGAAACATTCTCTGAGATTGCATTGCAGTCTCATTTCTTCCTTTAACTTGTCCTGATTCTTTTTGCTTCTTCCACAGCAATTGATCCTAAGAGCACTTTCCAATAAAACTTTTGTATACTAATCTTGGTCTCAGACTGGTTCTTGAAAAAACATGCCCAAATTCTTTTCAAAGTCTTCTGTAGTAGATGTGAACTATTTTAGTTTTATTGAACGGTTTTATTAAATTAGATAAAATTACTTTGAGAAGTTTTATCATGCTTAATCTGCATAATTTTAAAATGCCATTATAAAAGTACTTTTGCTATGTATTATTCTTGTCAGTTCTAGATCAGATGAGCATTTAAATCCTCATCATTTTGCAATTATCATTATTAAAGTTTCAATTATAAGAACAAGAAGGCACCTGATTTTTTTTTCTCCTTAGCCCAAAGTCTCAATTTTTTGTCTGTTCAATTAATGCATTCTAAGAATTTAAACAGTGATTCTCTGTAAAAACTGCAGTTAAAGCCCTCATAATAATGTCAAGATATAAATTGGGAACATTTTTGAAGTTGACATTGTGGTTTACTAGATGAAGAAAAAAAACAGCAGTAAACACAAGTCCAGGGAGAGATGGAAGTTTTTAATTTTATAAAGAGTAAAATGTAGTAAGATTTTTAAGTTTTAATTATCGTCTTTACATTTTTGTTTTTCAACCAAAAATATTGTTTTTCATATTTAAATGCTATACTGTCAACTTGAAAAGCAAATACAGGAATAAATTAGGAAAAGAGAGAGAAAAGCACAAGTAATCATTTGATATTGCCTAATTTAATTTGGATAAACCTTGTACTTGCTTATGACATGATTTGTATTTTGCTAATCGTATTGGAATGCTTGATTGATTTTACAATACACTTTGTTTGATCATAGTTTGAATTGCAGCTTTATAGCCTGTGGTGTTCATTGTCGAAGAACCATGGGCTGTTGATTTTACTTTGTGATGTATTAAATTGATTCGATACATTCAATTGTACCCTGACTATCTTTGATCCCTTGCTGCTACTTCTCATAATAGCAATAAAAAAAACTACCTAGAAATCTTCAAGTTCTTGTAATTAAAGCTTATCAGTTTTGCTTATAGAATCTGTAACAAAATATAAAAGGCATCATGGAAAAATGCAGAAAACGGATCTGATGCTGCCATGATCATGGAAAATGGAGTAATTTGATGAGGAGTAGTGTAAGAAGGATCATGAGAGAAACACAAATGAGTATGGTTCCTTCTATACAAACTTCAGCCTAAATTGTACCTTTGATTAAGATCCCCAGTACTTATTGGAATATCAGTTTTCAAGCTTAAAATTCTCTTGCTTTAGGATCTGTTTAATATTTCCTTTGAAGGTTTCTGCCCTCTCAATTAAATTTTCCAAAACAAATAAATCCTCTCATGTCTTCTTTAGATTTTGAAATGTCTTCACCCTAGTCTCACTGACTTTCTTAGGCACTCATGTAACAAATTGACATTGTCTAATAATATTTTCCTCAACTTTTACATATAAATCAATATTTCTATATTGTATATATTTTTCTTTCTCTTTCACAAAATCATCGTACCTAATAACACCATAGCTATTCATCATATAACACAAGGATTACTTTATTTTTATCTATCTATCTATCTATCTATTTTTGAGACCGTATCGCTCTGTCACCCTGGCAGGAGTGCAGTGGTGCGATCTTGGCTCACTGCAACTTTCACCTCCTGGGAAGTGATTATCCTGCCTTAATCTCCAAGTAGTTGGAAATACAGGCATGCACCACCACACCCAGCTAATTTTTATGTTTTTACTACAGGCAGGTTATCACTATGTTGGCCAGGCTGGTCTGTCCTCTAGTGATCTGCCAGACTCAGCCTCCCAAAGTTCTGGGATTACATGTGTGAGTCACTGTGCCCAGCCTAACATGCGGTTCATTATAGTAGCTATTTCATTGCTTTTAGTTAATCCAAATATTTTACCTCAATTTGTTCTCCTCAATTTTCTGCTAGATTAAGTATTCTTTTTTTTTTTTTTTTTTTGAGACAGAGTTTTGCTCTTGTTACCCAGGCTGGAATGCAATGACGCGATCTTGGCTTACCACAACCTCTGCCTCCTGGGTTCAGGCAATTCTCCTGCCTCAGCCTCCTGAGTAGTTGGGATTACAGGCACGCACCACCATCATGCCCAGCTAATTTTTTGTATTTTTAGTACAGACGGGGTTTCACCATGTTGACCAGGATGGTCTCGATCTCTTGACCTCGTAATCCACCCACCTCGGCCTCCCAAAGTGCTGGAATTACAGGCGTGAGCCACTGCGCCTGGCCTACGTCTTTCTTTCTTTCTTTCTTTCTTTCTTTCTTTCTTTCTTTCTTTCTTTCTTTCTTTCTTTCTTTCTTCTTTCTTTTAATTGCATTTTAGGGAGCAGTACACACTGGTATTCTTAATAATAACAACAAAACTACCTTAGTCATACCTTCATTTTAAAATATTATTAACTTTCTGAAGTATTCACAATCTTAACTAATTAAATCCAGTCCAAATTTATCTGATCATTTTTATGACATAATTCTATATAGTTACTTATACAAAAAACTTACTTTGTGCTAACATTAAAACTATTTTCAGCTTTACCACCTATACCTTCTTTTGCATTGAATTTTATTCATTTTATATGTTAGATGTATAAACCAGGGACTACCAACCATTTCTGTTAAACCTCATCTGCTGAACCTCTGATGTCAAGCCACTTGCTTAAATGGATCCAATTTACAGAATAAGGATAAAAATCCAGTTTTCTGACATCATCATTTTTAAAAAAAAATCATGCCTCCTCCACTCCATCTGCTTAAATTCTTAATGGACTTCATTATTTTCTGCCCTTCTACTTTGATTCACACCTTTTTCCCTCTACTAGTGTATATCCTGGCCTCTATGGTGTAGATCAAATTGAATGTCTAACGTAAAGTTTTTCTGACAATCACAGGAGAAATGATCTTTCCTTCTTTGGATTTTATACAGGGAAGAAAACATTTTACCAATAGGAAGAAAAGGTTTTTGCCTCCAAGAAATAAAGTATTTATAGTTGCAAAATGTATTGCATTGTTTCTTAGTTGTTTAGATGACTTAAAAGATAAATTGTATCAGACATCATGCTAGTGATATAGGATTTTTATTGGCCCCCTTTTCAGACTTGCAACGGGGTGCCCGATTTACTTGGCCTGCCCCACTCAACCTCTTGCTGGAGGGAGCATGTGAGTGAGCGAATGTGGGACCTGGCCAGCCACTCTGGGCATTAACATAAGAGCAAGCTTAATGCAGGGCCCACGGTGATGTCCAGATGAGGTTGCCCACCACCCTGAAGCCCCGGAGGGAGTGTTACAGTGCTCCTTTAGTTCTACCATCCATGGACAGCTGTGTTAGCTGCTCAGGTGGCCACTTGCCTCTTCATGTAGGTGACTGTCATCCACCGATGACAGCAAGGGGCCGGTATGACAGACTTTCTGGATGGCCACACTCAGTGGGTCCCAAGCTCCTGCCTGGTGTCCAAGAAAAATGAGGTCATGCAGACAAATTGAAGAATGATGAAGGTTGAGAATTTTATCGGGCAATTAAAACTGCTCTCAGTGGAGATGGGAGCTGGAAAGGAGACAGGGAAGGCAGGTTTTCTTCCCTGAGTTCAGGTTGTCTCTTCCCCAAAGTCAAGACATCTTTCCGAAGTCAGTTAATCTCTCAAAAAGACTATAATCAATAGGTAAAAAGGCATTATTCAGAAAGCACCAATCGGGAGAGAGTGAGCAAACAGGAATAAAAGTTCTCACTATTCAGGCTTTTCAGCTTGAAGATAGGGATTCACCAGGGATCTACCCATGTCTTCCTAGAATTTGTTTGCCTCCTGCCTCTATCAGTAGTATTCAATGAATTAAACATGTTTCTGTCTCAGTAAGGAGTAAAGCTGTACCTCAAGTGGTACCATTTTATACTCTGAATTTTTGTTTTTTTACATGCATATGTCTCTCCTACCCAGTTAGATTGTAGAATCCTTGAGGTCAGGACCTACCCTGTCTTCACATCTGGTACTCAACAAAGCTTTTCACATTCAGTGTTACATTTGATAAAAGTACCTAGTTATTGGGAATAGAATATCTGGGCTTCAAATTGTCATTTTTACTGTCTATAAGAAAGAATATGCATTTCTTTTAAAGGAGAATTGATGAATGATTTACCAGCAAGGCATATCTACCACTTTGGTAAGTAAGCACGGAAGAAAATACTATTTTCACTTTTGAATGTGAGAAATGAGGCTCACAAAATTTAAGGAAGCAACCTGTGGTCACTGAGATATAAAGCTACTTAATGTAAAGTACAACACAAATCTAACACTTGAGCATCATCCCTCCAAGCAGTCAAAATGGTGAGTGGTTACAGATCTACATTTAATACCCACTTGCCTGCCAGACATCACTCCAAGTTATTTATATCTACTAACTCACTCATGTCAGTAACTTTATGAGGTAGGTAGTTTTATATTCTTTATATTCTGATGAGGAAACTGAGACAGAGAGAGTAAAGTCTGTGAGTCCAAGATTTCAACAACTTTGAAACAGACAAAGAAGTCAAACTCAGAGAGTCTTAGCAGCCATTTCTTTAATATTAAGCAAATTCGGTTCTTTCTCACACTAAACATGAAAAGTAAAAAAAAAGGAGATATGATAAATAGTACAGCTTACAAAGGTACTCATTTGTAGTGTATTAAAGAAAGCACGCTGTAATATTGTGAAGTTTTAAAAAATGTAGTCTAAATTTAATGTTTTTTTTTTCCTAGATACATATAGTCAAAACAAACATACACAGTGGAAAGAACCTTCTGGATATTTGCAGAAATCACTGAGAATTCTAGGAAGAACTAGGAGCTCATTAAAAAATCTGAAGGCAGCAGATGCTGGAGAGGATGTGAAGAAATAGGAACACTTTTACACTGCTGGTGGGAGTGTAAATTAGTTCAACCATTGTGGAAGACAGTGTGGCAATTCCTCAAGGACCTAGAAATAGAAATTCCATTTGACCCAGCAATCCCATTACTGGTTATATATCCAAAGGACAATAAATTGTTCTACTATAAGGACACATGCACACGAATGTTCATTGCAGCACTGTTCACAATAGCAAAGACCTGGAACCAACCCAAATGCCCATCAATGATAGACTGGACTGGGAAAATGTGGCACATATACACCATGGAATATTATGCAGCAATCAAAAATGATGAGTTCCTGTCCTTTGTAGGGACATGGATGAATCTGGAGAACATCATTCTCAGCAAACTGACACAAGAACAGAAAATGAAATACCGCATGTTCTCACTCATAGGTGGGTGATGAACAATGAGAACACATGGACACAGAGAGGGGAGCACTACACACTGGGGTCTATTGGGGGGAATAGAGGAGGGACAGTGGCGGGGGAAGAGATAGCATGGGGAGAAATGCCAGATATGGGTGAAGGGGAGGAAGGCAGCAAATCACACTGCCACGTGTGTACTTATGCAACTATCTTGCATGTTCTGCACATGTACCCCAAAACCTAAAATGCAATAATAATAATAATAAAAAATACATCTGAATGGGAAAATTTTCAATTCTTTTTCAGGTTCAGGTTGTCTGGCAGCTTATTTTTAGAGATCCCTAGGACACTGAAATAACCGATGATTCATAGGCAAATTCTTTTCTGACTTGGTAATTATGTCCACAAAAACTATAGAGTTAAAAAAGATCAACCTGGACAACTAGCATATTTTCCCTGAAGATCTCTCAGTAGAATGGGGCAGACATTTTTATTTTTAGTAATTATTTATGTGGGTTCTATTAATGTTAAAAATTAATACTGAGAAATGCTTAAACTATGTATACAGTTATCTTAATATAATTTATATTTTAAGTTTCTATGAAAATTAATTTTATTTTTCAGTAATAATAATAAAAAGAAGGATTAGGAGCTCAAACAGTGGTCTGAAGGAGCAGAAGAAGTCAGCATAGCTGAAGCAGTGAATGAAGCTGAGAGTACAGGGTATGAGATAAAGCAGCTGGCAAGAACCAGATCTCATGAGATCTTGTAGATCATTGATAGAATTTTAGCTTTAACACTTCATGTAGTAAAAAGCCATTCTTTTCGTTAAAATAAAAAAGGATTCTGAAGAAAGGAATGATGAAAATATGACTTATTTTTTAAGGGAAAATTTGATACTGTATTAAATATAGACTGAAAGGGAAGGGCAGAAGTGGTATGGGAGGTAAAGAGGATATTCAATAATGCAACCAAGAAAAGATTGTAACCTAGATTGGGAGAAGAGCAATACAGTGCTGCAATATATCCAACAGTATTTAGTAAAGCATTAGATGTGTTGCGAAATAAAAAGAGGATCAAGAATGACTCCAGGTTCTTTTGGCTTGGGCAATTTTGAAGAAAATCTTGACATTAACTAAAATAAGAAAGACTGAAGCAGGAGAAGGACTGTGGGGCCGAGAGCAAGAGCTCAAATTGTGTGTGTGTGTGTGTGTGTGTGTGTGTGCGTGTGTGTATATTAAAATGTTTATTACATGTGCGTATGGGGCTTTCCTCAAATTCAGGAGAAACATATCATATTAGGGTTCTTGGTCTATAGACACCATGGTATACAATAGTAAATGAATCTAGAAAACCCCAATACTAACAGAGTGTAGAAGAGGAAGAATTACCAAAAGACAAGAGAAGGAGGATCCATCGAGATCTTATGAAACCAAGATTGTACTATGTTGGGAAAAGCTGCAAAGGAGAAAGGACTTACAGAGTGCTTACACAAATTGGTTATGAGTAACATGTAAACAAGGAACAACAAACTGCGGAAGGCTGAAGGAAGCCTCTGAGGAGGAAGGCCTCTCCATGCCTCATGTTCCAGTGCAGGGTGACCTAGGCCCTCTTACCATAAACATTGTGCTCGAGAATGTAAAACCCCTTTGTAGCACTATGATGTAGCCAGACTTGTAGGCTCCTTGTAGGGCCCGAGTTCCACCAGCTGTACATAGATAATAAACTAAAGACAACCACATGTTCTAGTTTTGTGAAACTCCCAAACCACCACTGTTAGCAATCCTTAGGACGACACACCAGTTCTGGCTCTCTCATTCACTTCTGGTTCACTGATTTACTCTACCATCACTCCACTCCTACCTTATAGATCTAAGTGACTGTTATCCACATGAATGTTCGTTGCAGCAATGTTTACAATAGCAAAGACCTGGAACCAACCCAAATGCCCATCGATGAGAGACTGGACAGGGAAAATGTAGCACATATATACCATGGAATATTATGTAGCCATAAAAAAACGATGAGTTTGTGTCCTTTGTAGGGACATGGATGAACCTGGAGAACATCATTCCCAGCAAACTGACACAAGAACAGAAAATCAAGCACCACATGTTCTCACTCATAGGTGGGTGTTGAACAATGAGAACACATGGACACTGGGAGGGGAGCACTACACACTGGGGTCTGTTGGGGGGAATAGGGGAGGGACAGCAGGGGGTGGGGAGTTGGGGAGATATTAGCATGTGGAGAAATGCCAGACTTAGATGAAGGGGAGGAAGGCAGCAAATCACACTGCCACGTGTTTACCTATGCAACTATCTTGCATGTTCTTCACATGTACCCCAAAACCTAAAATGCAATTTTTTAAAAAAGTGACCATTATCAATAAATAGTGTGGATTATCAGAGCTCGTGGCCTTCACTGTTGCCTCCAGAGTAATGAAGTGACAGCCTCCTGGTCCCACTTTTTCTCTTAATCTGTCTTTTTCTCTTTCCTTTGTTGCCACCAAACTTAGGGTACCTACGGGTGATGTAGGTACCTACATTCTGCCTACATTCTGGTGCCCAATGTCGGGCTCATGGATCCCCACATTCTGGTATACCAATGTGTGGGAATCATGGATTACCCACAGTTCTACATTTAAAAGTCAAATGAAGAAAATCTTTTAAAGGATGAGGTAGAAATTTGCCGTATCAAGTGCTGCTGATAGATGAAATAATATCTGAAAATTGGCTATTAGATTTAGGAAGGTGGCAAGTATTAATGACTACAATAAAACCAGTTTCAGATGGGTGATGCGTTTCAAGCCTCAAGCAAAATGAATTCAACACAGAATGGGAAGGGAACTATTAACAATAGTCAATAATGACAATTCATTTCAGTGGTTTTGGTAAAAAGGGAAAAAAATATAACAGTAGCTCAATAAAAACTTCAGAATCTATTCGGTATTCACCAGGGTTCTGAGAGTTATAGTCATAGCTACCTTATAGTTTCTTGCACAGATTTTATTACTCTTATGACAAAAATAGATGAGAATAAATCTAACACAGATGATTCACCAAACTTGGAAGAGGATGCTATAGGTAAAAAGATAAGAAGTGTTGAACAAGAATTTTTTTTACTAACAAATTATCTATCTTCTGCAGTAATATTAAACGTGCTGTGTAAATATCTGGTACAAAGAAGCCCTATTAATATGGAAAGCTATATTCTGTAGAGAAAATAAACATAATGTACTAGAAATACTTTCCTTTATAACCTGGGCTTTGTCAGCAGAGATGGCTGATACTCAGTAATAAAAGCAGTCTCATTGAGCTAAGGCAGACAATTAGGGAGAGGCCAGTAACAAAAAGCACACAGAAATTTCAGCAAATATCTGAGGAGAATGCTACCTTGCAGAACAATTGCTTTTCTCATTTGCTTCATTGACATTTCTCGTTTTATCTCTCTCTCTCTCTCTTCTTCCTGAACGGCAAATCAGTGGCTGTGTGTTACTCATGTTGGTATCTTTTTAAATTGTGAACAAGTTTTAAACAGAGCAAGCTTTAAATAATTATTTTTTGCATTGAACAAATATATATAATGCATACATCTAATGAATACTGTGTCACTACATCTAATTTCATAAAGCTTTAAGTACATGATTAAACACAGCATTGAAAATATGAAGAAAGATCCATATTATAAAAGATCTTGATGAAGTCAGAAACTTGGACTGGTTTTTCCTTTCTGTTCCCTTGATATATTAGCTAGGTCATTTTATAATCATTACCACCAGTGCTGATGTTTCCTTGATATAGCACTTGCTTCATTTTATACTCATGATGAACGGCAATGCCACACATGCAGACTAAATGCAAGGATTCAGAAGTGTCTCACATACTGAAATTTCCGTCCCCAAAAGTTATTTCTCAATTTTGAGATTCAAAATGAAGCTCCAAATATTCTTATATTGCATTTTGAAGGAATACAAGAGGAACATTTTTGGCTGAAGTGATAGTCTACTTAAACAGCGTAGGAAAATATGATTAGTAGGGTGATTTTTCCTGACCCTCACCTACAATGGTTTTTATGTCCCACTCCCCGGAACCTGTGACTTTATTAGGTTACATAGCAAACAGGAATAAGGTTGCAGATGAAATTAAGGTTGCTAATCAGCTGATCTTAAAATGGGGACATTATCCTGGATTAACCAGTGGGTCCAATAAAATTACAACTTTTTTTAAAAGAAAGAGGGAGTCCGAAGGGGATGTGAAAGGGATACAGTGTGAGAAAGACTTGACCCGCTATTGCTCACGTTGAAGATCAGGGAAGAGATCCAGCCGTGAAGGAATGTGTGTGGCCTTTAGAATCTGAAAAGGGTGAGGAATAGGTTCTCTCATGGAGCTTTCAGAAGGAAACACAGCCCTGATGAAATCTTGATTTTAGTTCAGTAAGTTCCATTTTGGACTTCTGAACTATAAAACTATGAAAATTAATGTATGTTGTGTTAACTTTGCAATCATTCATTTCAGCATTAACAGTAAACTAACACAGAAGATAATACACAAAAATGAACTGAATAAACATTATACATTAAAGTATTGCACAAAACTATTTTTAAACAATGAGGGAGCTACCAGGTATGTATTACATGGCATGTTTTGTATATAACTCATTGTTATCCAAGTTTAAAATGTGTGAGGATTAGAGACAAATTATGCAATCTATGTAATCCCATGGCATGGGAAAGTTAAAGCAAAAAATAAAGTACAATGGCAAGAAAGTTAGAGGATGAACATTGAAAAATGTCAACCTCTAAGTGTGAGGTGGAGGAAAATGAGCCAGAACAGACTAAAAAAGATTTGGAAAGGTAGGATAAGAACGAGCTGTTTGAAGTGTTATAGAATCTAAGACGGAAAACTATTTTAAAACAGAGTGATCAGCTATGTCAAGTGAGTTTTTTTTAATCGGATGAGTACTGGCTCAGGTAGGAAGTCACTGCTGACCTTTACAGAGAAGTTTCAGTGAAACAGTGATAATAGCAGTTGTGTCTGACACCAAAGAGAGGTGGGGAAAGGGTTGTGTGTAGCAATGATAGAGGGCAAGACAGCATTGAAGCAAAAGTATTTATGTATTTATTTATTTTTTTCAAAAATGCTTCCAAGTAAGCTTTCACAAAATGGCTTGGAAGCTGGTCTCATTCTCGAGAATTTCTGCCTGAAATTATGTTACCCAATTTGTAAACAGCTGTAAAAACTGAGTGCAATAATATATTGTTTACAATAATTATGTAATACCAAAGGGAGTATACTTAAATATCACTAAATTGAGTAATCAAGGGAATTTTCAGGATGAATAGATTAACCAAAAGATCCCTGGTGAAAACTTGCTGCTTAAGTTCTTGTAATGTATCCAATTTATGAGTCATGCATTCAAAGATAAAGAGCTTCTTAGAAACACAGGTAAAGAGACTTTTCTTGGAGAGCTCTGTCTTGAGTAAATATTCTGCGGAAGTTGACAAAACAAATCTGCAATCCATCACATTGATGTGCATACAAGGGCCAAGTTTGTCCAGATGTCTAATATGGCACAGATGGGCAGGCAAGGCATTTGGCTGTGGTTTTCTTGTAAACATAAGAGAAAGCAGTACCCAAAGCTAACTTTTGAAGGCAGTAGCCTTCCAATTGGGGAAATGTACCAAGCTGGCTGACTGTCACAGCACTAACTGTCATCAGCACCCTGTGGCTCTGCTGCTTGGCATCCAGAGAGAGGTGCAGCCCCATGCACACAGCAGAGCTGCAGCCAGGAACAGCTGTCAAAACCTGTAGCAGCTCACTGACTAGGTTCCATGACCTAGTTAAGACCTGGACAATATTTTTCTCTTACAGTTGTGAAAGTTGGTATGCTCTTTGCATGGAAGATGTCAGATACGGAAGATTAACTTCCATGGCAAATAGCACCTCAGGGGAAGGAGGGGGAAAGAGAGAGGAAGATAGAAGAGAGAGAAGTATTTGCATTGAGTGTTATACAGAATTTCTATCTCATTCAAATGGGAAGACAGAATAAATCATTGGAAGATACAGAAATAGAAAAAATTTCCAAACTAAAGTCACAGTTGGGTGTATGTGTGTGTGTGTGTACATGCCCATGCAAATGATTTTTCTTTTAAAATCTCTTTTGTACAAAGGGAAATATACACATTTTTAGCATGCTTTAAAAATGATCTAAGTTATGAAAGCAAAATGCATTAAGTGTATAAACGTGTTTTCTCTGGCTATTTACCAAGATGTGTGTCTTATATAAAAGTAACTTTATTCAGAAAATAGCAGTACATTTGTTAATTTAAGGTTTGAATTTTCTCTTCTTTTTGAATGTTTGGCTCCTACAGCACTCTCACTGTTAGTTTTTTGTCATTTTATAAGAGATAAAAAAATCTTCATCTATGAGGAACATCAACATACCTGTACTAGTAAAATAAACAGCTACAATGCTTTCAGTGTCCCTCACAGCATCAAGTAGATACTGAGATCATTTATTTTCAGAAAGGTGGCCTGAGGGAAAAGGAAAAGAAAACTGTAATTGAGGACATTCTCTTTTAGATGGAACCTCCTCTAATCAGGCCCCTACCCTTTTTTTTCCTGTGCTTTAAGAATTAGAGGATTCTGTTTCTGTGAGCATTGCATGTTTATCACACTCACTCATTACTGAAAACCAAAGATTGCTACAGATAATAATACACATTTCTTTATTTTCTCATTAGGTAATTAGAAAAATGAGAAACTGATATCATTTTGATTTGATGTTTCCAACTGTGTGCCCCTATCACATGCTACAGAGGGTGAGAGATGTGATACAGGCAGGAAACAGGAAGAAGCTTCATGTTGCAAAGAATGTGTCATGTTTTTCGCCTATGAAAAGCTGTACTTTTGGATAGAATAAACATCTGAAGATGTCCTAAGCTGTTCACCAAAACTTTTTTCTTCCCAGTTAAATATAGATGTCTTTTTTTTTTTTTGAGTTTTTTATTTTGTGGTTAGGAGATGCTACTGTTTGTCAATATCACTTATGAATATTTTTAAAAGATTTGCAAGTGTATGAATTTAAGAGCATACAGGAATTGTAATTTGTACCTTGTGGACTATTTCATTTTAAAATATTTATTTATTTATTGGAGAGGGAGTCTCACTCTGTTGCCCAGGCTGGAGTTCAGTGGTACATACAATCTTGGCTCACGGCAACCTCTGCCTTCTGAGTTCAAGCAATTCTCCTGCCTCAGCCTCTCAAGTAGCTGGGATTGCAAACTTGCATGACAACGTCTGACTAATTTTTATATTCTTAGTAGAGACGGGGTTTCACCATGTTGGCCAGGATGGTCTCAAACTCCTGACCTCAAGTGATCTGCCTGCCTCAGGCTCCCAAGTGCTGGAATTACAGGAGTGAGCCACTATGCCCAACCTTAAAATATTAGTTAATTATTTGGTGGTATAAAAGCTATGTAACAATTGAGTATTGGCTTCTAGTTTATTTTATCATTGTATTTATTAACTCAAACTTATTTTATTATTGTTTTATTTTATGATTGTATTTATTAATTCTAATTCAAGCCCACTTTAGTAATAAAAGATTTCAAAGTTGGTTTCTAATTAGCACAGGATACTCTCTCTTTTCTATATAAAACCAGGTGTGTGCAAACACACACACACCCACACCCACACATACACACACACAAGTTGAGCCTAATACACTTAAAACAATCAATAATCCAAAAACAAAGGGGAAAAACAAAAAATTTTAATAATTTCCATTTTGCTCTAGTTCTTCACCACTCTAAAAAGATAGTATAAGTCACAGTAGCAGATTTACATAAATTATTCTTATTACCTGCTGTTATGTTTTGGAAGGTAGTTAGTTATACAATACTTAACCTAGATTTATACCAGTTTCTTTTTTAAGATACTCAGTGATAACCTAGTTGACTGTGATTAGAAAAACACTTGAGCTGTTGAAAAAGTATGAGCCAGTATTTCACTGTTTAATTTTACGTGTAAGTTATACAAAGAGTAACTATTGTTTGTTATTGAAGAATATTAGATTACATATATTTTAGTTTGCTTCTAAAAGTACATGATACATTATAACAATTCTGAAAGAAAAGTGTCTGATGATATGATGAAGCAAAAATTTTGAAGTCACAGCTATAAATTCCTAATAAAGAATCTAAACTATAAATGGTACCTCAGATTATAATTATATATTTCTCATTTTAAAATTGCATGCCAATTATTTGCCTCTAGAATAGGTTAGAAAGTCACATTTATAATCAATTTGAAAAAGTCCCAAAATTCTTGTTAAGAATTTTAGATAATCTTACATTTCAAGAAATATGTCCTAAGAACCTTTTAACTTCTTATGATGAAACCCTTTCCAAGGCTTGTAATATTAATAGTAATCACAGGTAGTTTTAGAAAAATAAATTTGTAATTTGTCAAACCTTATTTATTTAAAATATACTTTTTCAGCACTTACATATAAAATACTTAATGAATGAGGTCTGGCAATAGTGATTTAACAGTCAGAAGTAGTACTAGCACTTTAGCTGGGCCTCCAGAATCTGGCTTAAAAATAACCCAAAATATTTACAAAAATAGATGGGAAGTATTCAAGGAAACATCAAAATGAACTTATATAAAGTGAAACAATTAATGGATAATAAAAAGTGACCTAATTATGGATAATAAAGAGGGATACTTGAAGAGAAAGGAAAACTGCAGAACTTTAATACTTGTTTGAGAAGTAGCTCTGACCTTTAAGGAAAGTATAGTATAGTCTTTTGCTTGGAGAGATTGCAGTTAGAAATCCTTTATTTGTATAAGGGAGCCATATATTCCTGAGCCAGTGAGTGCACATAAAAAGATCTGTCTTTCAATTTCTGTTCCCCATAAACAGAACAGACCTTAATTTGAGTATATTTTAAATTGTAGACAAATACCAAATTTTATGTGAGTGTGATAGTTAGAAAAATTGGTGAACAGGAGTAATATAAAACCTTAAGAAATGCAGACATCAAAAGTAAGCTAAAAATATACATTAGCCTTTACAATTTGTGACATACAGAAAAAGAATCTTGGTAATTTCAACCCTTTTTTTTCACTTCTAAAGAGCTTATGTTAACCTTTCTTTCCTGTCATATCTAATAAAATATATATATCTGGGTACAATATTGTGTTTGTCAGCAAGTCTATGAAAATGAAACAACACAGAAAGTGACCTTTAGCTTCCACAACCTGTGTTACACATGTTATAGTTACAAAAACCAAAAAATCCAAGTAGTCTAGAATAAGAAGGAATCAGTAATAAATCTGAACTTTACAATGTTTACAGGCATTTTACAAATGCTTTTTGAGTTTGAAGTTTTGATTTACTGCATATCGCAGGATACTGTTTGTGCTCACTCCCTCTTGAGGATCATTTTAAAAAATTCTGTGTCCCTATAAAATATTTTGGATTATTGCTTTTAAAAGTAATGTCATGAAAACCGAAACTGTGTCTTTGGTTTGCTTCTCACACAATGGTTTGATTATACTGAATGTGTTTGTTGAGGATTTTCATGGTTGACATTTATGAGAAAATGTATCCTTTGATCTCCAAAAGCCACTCAATATAGCTCTTTCTGTAAGTAATGGGATTTTTCTGAGGTATTTTGTCTCCTTCCTTGCTACCTAGCATTATACAATATTTATTAATTTGGTATTAATAAAGATTACTGAAGTAAGACTACATATGTAGCATCTGGACATGAAAAATTCTCTGGGAAATGTAAATGTGTGCACATGGATTATGCATATCCTTTGAATATAGTGAACATAATAAAATGTATTTCATTGAATGATTTTTTTTGTAATAGCATGTTAAAGTGTTGGTTTAATGGTTATTATTCATCTGTTATTAAAGTATCTGTCAGGTGAGGTGTTGAGAACCTATAGTGTAGTACAGCTTAGGCAATATAGTGAGACTTTGTCTCTTAAAATTATAAACAAAAGATTTCTGAGTGCAAGTTGTAAACTAGACATTAAAAAATGCTATTTCGATATATTGAGAGGAGAATCATTATTTCTCATTCAAAACACCATGCAAAATGATTCATTAACAAATATTTCATGAGCTCCTTTTATCTTTTTTTTTTTTTTACTTTAATTTCTAGGTACATGTGCAGATCTTGCAGGATTGATACATACAGGTCATGATGGTTTGCTGCCTCCATCCCCTAGTCACCTACATTAGATATTTCTCCTAATGTTATCCCTCCCCTATCTGCCACCCCCTGCTGTCTCTCCCATAGCCCCCCACCTCCCAACAGACCCCAGTGTGTGATGTTCCCCTCCCTGTGTCCATGTGTTCTCATTGATCAACACCCACTTATAGGTGAGAACATGCAGTGATTTTTTTTTCTGTTCTTGTGTCAGTTTGCTGAGAATGATGATTTCCAGTTTCATCCATGTCCCTACAAAGGACATGAACTCATCCTTTTTTATGACTGCATAGTATACCATGATAAATATGTGCCACATTTTCTTTATCCAGTCTATCTATATCTATATATCTATATTGGCATTTGGGGTGGTTCTAAGGGCCTCAGTGGACATATCTATGCATGTGTCTTTATAATGGGTCTATTTATAATCTTTTGTGTAGATACCAAGTAATGGGATTGTTGGGTCAAATGGTATTTCTATTTCTAGATCTTTGAGGATTATAGACATACAGAAAAGGTTTTTATTTTATTAATTAATTTATTTTTATTGTACTTTAGGTTCTGGGGTACATGTGCAGATCATGCAGGATTGTTGCCTCTGCAACATACATGGCAATGTGGTTTGCTGCCTCCATCCCCCCATCACTAATATCTGGGATTTCTCCCCGTGTTATCCCTCCCCATCCTTCCTATCCCCTTCTGTCCCTCCCCTAGTCCCCCACAACCGACCCCACTGTGTAATGCTCCCCTCCCTGTGTCCATGTGTTCTCATTGTTCAACACCCACCTATGAGTGAGAACATGTGGTGTTTGATTTTATGTTCTTGTGTCGGTTTGCTGAGCATGATGGTTTCCAGATTCATCCATGTTCCCACAAAAGACACTAACTCATTGTTTTTTATAGCTGCACAGTGTTCCATGGTGTATATGTGCCACATTTTCCCTGTCTAGTCTATCATCGATGGGCATTTGGGCTGGTTCCATGTCTTTGCTATTGTAAACAGTGCCACAATGAACATATGTGCGCATGTGTCTTTATAATAGAATAATTTATAATCGTTTGGATATATAGCCAGTAATGGGATTGCTGAGTCAAATGGAATGTCTCTTTCTAGGTCCTTGAGGAATTGCCACACTGTCTTCCACAATGGTTGAACTAATTTACACTCCCACCATCAGTGTAAAAGTGTTCCTATTTCTCCACATCCTCTCCAGTATCTATTGTCTCCAGATTTTTTAATGATCATTGTTCTAACTGGTGTGAGATGGTATCTCAATGTGGTTTTGATTTACATTTCTCTAATGACCAGTGATGATGACCATATTTTCATACATTTTTTTTTGGCCTCATGTACGTCTTCTTTGGAAAAGTGTCTGTTCATGTCCTTCCCCCACTTTTGAATGGGTTTGTTTGTTTTTTTCTTGTAAATCTGTTTTAGTTCTTTATAGATTCTGGATATTCGCCTTTTGTCAGATGGGTAGATTGCAAATATTTTTTCCCATTGTGCTGGTTGCCAGTTCAACTCTAATGATTAATTCTTTTGCTGTACAGAAGCTCTGGAGTTTAATTAGATACCATTTGTCTATTTTGGCTTTTGTTGCCAATGCTTTTGGTGTTTTAGTCATGAAGTCCTTGCCTATACCTATGTCCTGAATGGTTTCGTCTAGGGAAATCCCTAGAAGAAAGGTGTGTGTGTGTGTGTGTGTGTGTGTGTGTGCGCGTGTGCACGCGTGCGTGCGCGAGCATGCCATGACTCAGATCTGAGCAGAAAAGTTTTAAAACTGGTTCAGAGAGCACCAGTATGACCTCAACAGATTTTACTTATGTTGATTATCATGCATAAACACAGTACAGTTATCACAGTTAAGAACTTAACTTTGGTACAATACTATTAACTAAAGACTTTATTTCAATTTTACCAGTTTCTCCACTATATAGTTTTTTCTCTGTTCTAAGATTTAATATAGGACTGCACATTGCATACAGTTATGTCTCCTTAGTCTTCTCAAATCTGTGACAATTCCTCAGTGTTTCCTTGTTTTTTATGACCTTAAGATTTCGAAGAACAGTTGTTTTTCAGAATGCCTTTCAATTGGGTTTGTGTAATGTTTACTCATGATATTTGGTAGTGTTTTTTTTTTTTTTTTTTTTTTTTTTTTGCTAAGAGCATCAAAGAAATTATGTGCCATTTCAGTGCATCCTAACCACAAGATCTGTATGCCACAGTACTGGTCATACTAACCTTTATATTTTGGTTAAGGTAATATCTCAGGTTTCTCTACTGTATGAGGAGTTTTTTTAAACCAGTGATAGTCCTTGTTCCCAATGCTCCTGTTGTCTGAAAGAAGAATCTATAAATATAATACATCATGCAGCTGATAGAAATATGGCTATTGTTGAAGCACTTAGGAGAACCTAACAATACACTAGGATCAGGCACTTTTTTTTAATGGAGAATATGATATGTAAGCTAAGATCTGAAGAAAGGGTACGAACTATCCAATTGAAGTAGGACAGCAGAAAGATAGAAACTAAGTGCCAACCATAGCAACCAGGACTTGTAAAGTCACGGATGTGTTGGAGAACTGTAAGCAGTGAAAGATGCCAAAGACATAAATTACTTCATGGTGAATCTAGGTTATTTGGCTGAAGAAGTTGTCAAGAGCCAAATGCTGAGTGTATTCTAGGCTTTTCTAAGAATTTGGACAATATCTTATAGACTTCTTATTTTCAGCAAAGCAAAATCTAAATTTTAGTATCATGATTGTCTATTCCTCGAACAATGTTATCTCAAGCTTTTTTTCCATTCTCATCTTCTGCTAAACCCCTCCATGCGTGTTATATTTCACTTTTGTGGGTGCTGGCATTTACTGCACTCAAACTTGCTATATGCTTTAAGGCTTCTGTGCTATTAATGTGTATTGTGGTTTTACTATTTTCTGTGACAGAATTATCCTTATTTAATAAAGTCTAGAACAAATATCAACTTCTCCTGAGAAAACTCCTTCTTTGGAATATACTATAATGTTTCTGCCATATTAGTATTAGAACATTCACTGCAGTATATTATTTGAATATGTTTATGTCGATCTAACAGAATATGAATGATGTGAGTATAGGAATATCATCCTTATTCTTTCTATTTCCATTTCCTATATCAATGTTTGGCTTATGGTCAGAGTTCAATAATTAACTGGTGAATTAATGAATACATTTTTAAAAATAAACAAATAGTGTAATCATACATGGAAAACTCCAATTGAACCAGTTGCTTTTTGTCATTATTCTGAGTTGATAAATGAATCAAGTTCAAGAGCATTATTCATGTTATTACTGCAGTAAGAATCAGCATAAAGAGAGAAATTAATGTGTCTTCTAATTTCCTGTTATAAATATTCAGTGACACTTGGTGAGATTGCAAATGCTGTTTAGTTGACTTCATAGTTTAAACATTGAAATCAAACTTTATAATTACAATAAAATAAATATGCAGTAAGTTATTACTGAGGTTGCTACATAAAGACAAAAATGCAAAACTATTTTATAGATTTTCTCATTTTTTTTGTATTTTAATGTAATAATCAGAATTAAAATTGAGGATCTAAACTTTTTCAATTGATGAGTGACATAATTCATATCGTATCAAACCTGAAGCAGGGTAAATATTACTTGGAGGATATGCCTATATGTACAAGCAGTAGTTCTCTAATAGTAAAATAATATTAATCTAATTAGATGTTTCAGTGGAGTGCCTACTTTGGTCAGTTTCTGAAAATTTCCCTTGGAGTAAAAAAAACCAATTAGCTCAATTTGTCACTGAACTCTCTTATTTTTTTTGTTGTTGTTGTTTGTTTTTTTTTGCAGAATCAAATTTGAATTAATGCCAATGAATTTCTCAAAGAGCCTTATCTCGTCCCATGTGAGATACATGAAATTAGAAAGAAATTGGGCCAGTTGTCCAAAGTCACTACAAAGTCAGTGATGTTTCTTTCATAAGATATAGCTTCACATGTTTTACACAGAAGTGTGGCAACCTGATAAATTAACAAGGTATCAAGAAAATTATTATAACTGTAATCATGCTTTTACTGTATGTATTTTAGCAAGATGTTTAAAATTTTGCTTCCCATTGATTTTTCTTGCAGGGAAATTGGAGTATTGCTAATAATATTGAAAGAATAAGGGTCAAGAAATAAACAGTTGTTGTGGCATCATTACTTATATTAAAACAACTAGTGAGTAAGGCAAGTCAATCACGAAGGGGTGAGGGAATGGCAGGAGCAAAAAGAGACAGACACAATAAACAAAGGAGAATCATTATACAATCAGATAATGATCAGTCATCATTTCAAATGGCACAAACAAAACATTCTTAGATTAGCAGAATCAAAGAGAGAAGTTAATGAAATAAGATCGTTTCATAGAGCAAAGATACTGAAAAGTGAAAGGAAAATAGTGTCAAGTCAAACATGAAATCTTGCACAGAAACTATGTAAAAGACAGCAGAAGTTACTGAGCTATTTATCATCTTGGAGCTCTTAAACAGAGGATGAATGTTTGCACTTAACCTCTAGAGCAAGAAAAATTTCATCCACATGCAGCTGGTGCGACAATGAAGCTTTGGTAACTAAGTTCTAAATAATGGAAAAGAAAACAAAATAAAAAGATAAGTGATGGTATATCCTTAGGCGAAAAAATAAAACCCTGAGTTGACACAATGCAGAATAAAAAAGGAGCAGACTTGCTAAGGTTATGGCTTCTTCTAGATTGTGTACTGTGATGGAAATAAACAAAGTGCTTTATGATAGGTTTGACTGCTCTTTTAGAGACAGTGTTCAAGACGCACAACTAAAATAGAAAGAAAAATAATTCAAGCTTTTCAAAAGAGAATTTAGTTGCAGAGGAAAAAGGTTTTATAGTGCCTTCCCATAGAAAATGAAACTGCATGAGAATTTTCTGAGACATACTCGAATGAGTGGTGAACAGCTAGGAAGGGAACACAGAGCACAATGATGGTGACAGAAGATCTTTGGTACTAAGTTGCAGGTATAGAAGTGTGTAAAGTTTCCCCCATGCTAGATTTCTTCTCAAGTATGACCATTTCTGCCAAATAATCTATTTCAGGCTCAGTTTATAAACTGTTTTCTCAGGGCACGCACTTTCAATGAGAGAGGCCACTTGGTCACTGTTTCTTAAAAGGTAATGCGAAACTGTGTCAAAGGAGCATAGAACATTAAAAAAAAAGTTTTAAAACTATCATTGTGCTTGAAACTGTGTACTAGAATTACCAATGTCTTACAGAGGAAGTTCTTATATATGATGCACTAAAAATACATCATTTTTGACTACCCAAAGATAGAAACAAGAAAGGAATAGTTTTACAATTTAACTGGAATGCTCTATGCTGCAAGGTTTGAAATGGAATGAAAGACGTTAAAATATAAGCAGAATATTGTATTTTTTCCAAAATAGTAAAAATAGGACATGTATAGAAGAAGGAAATACATTTGTAAAAATTTTTCATATAAAGACATGAAAATAATGAGGTTTTTTAAAGTAAAATTATTGTAGTTTGACGTCTCAGGTTTCAAAGAGCTAGCTTCCTGACATTCTTGACTATTATCATTATTTTGTGGAAAAATGATAACAGATAATTCCAAATTTGAGTAATATTCAATAAAAGAAAGCAGCTATTTTTTCAACCTTCATACGTTTGTCTATTGACACATTTTCCTGTTAACTATTTACTTAGTTGGCTTCTACCCCTTGATTGTAGGTTTTTTCTCTCTTTTTCTCTTACTTAGATTTCATCTATGCAATCAATTATTCTGTGCTTGTAGCATATAATGAAAATAGAAAATTAAAAGCAGAATTTGGAGTATTGTTGACAATGTTATTTAATATTCATAGGCAATTTCTTCAGTGCTGAGAGTTTGGAACTGTTTTGTCTGTTTCAGACTTTACTATACACATTTGATAATTTTTCTTTTCATTTTATAGATTAGGAGACTATGTCTTAAAAAGGTTAAACAACTTTCTCAAACAAATTCTAATAATAATGGATGAAGTCAGAATTTAACCCAGGTGTATATGACTCCAGGACTGAGCTCTTCACTGTGGTAGACCCAAGAGAGATCTGGAGAGACTCTGGTCATTTTCAAGGCTTATATTTTGGAATTTGAGACTGGATATAAACTTTTCCAAATGTGCCAGATGTGATTGGCCATACACACAAAACAAAAGTCCAATGCAAATTTTCTGCATTGCAACATATTACTTAGATTACTTCAAAATATTACTTATATTATTTCAGACTATCTCTGAAATATTTCTTAAATGTGCTAATCTAATTGCCTCAAATGTTTCTCAGGATTACACACATTTAAATAACCTGCTTCAATCTCCAGATAGTCAGTCTGGAGATTGAAGCAGGTTAAATCCTGCCTAATCGTCAGGATAGTTCTACATTTTCAGTGGCCTGTAGAAAGAATGCTTAACTGAATCAATGTCCTGTCTCCAATTCCTCAGGAAGTTTTCTAATACCCCTTAGAAGTGCCAAAGAATACTAATGTACCTAGAAATAACTGGGTACCTTTAAAGTATGCCAAAACATATATATATATTTTGTTTATTCTCTGGTCAAGTTATTTTAGCCATATCTGCATTCCAGTATTAGTCTTTGCATCTTACCATGTGGTTAAGCTTAGTGTTGTCACCTCTGAGATTATTTGTATTGAGCCTTATCTGTACTTGAGAAATAAAAGAAAGTTGTCTTATGAAAAACTGATTTTAGGAATCTATCAACTTTGAGAATATGAGGCCTATATAAGGCAGTGTAGGCATTCAGAATTCTTGAAATTCCCAAGGAAAGAGATGAGATTAAATGTAGTGAGCATTCTTGCACATGTGTGACTGTTGCAGAGGAGAGATAAGGAAGAGAAATAAATGAAGAGGGAGAGAGAGAAGAGAGAGCATGAGAGCCCACAATATATGATTTCCACTCAATTTTTCTTTTAATAGAGGACCTTCTCAAATGTAGGCTTCTGTCTTTATCTGTTTTCTGCCAATTGGGCAATTCATAAAGACTATAAGTTCAGTTTTTTGTGTTTAGTGTCTAGTGTGTGACCTCTGGCATGGATAAAGCATCTCTGCAGAGCTCTCCTACTCCAGAAAGCTCTCCTATCTTCTCACCCACAGCAACTAAGGATTTGAGGCAATGGCTGTTTTCCTAACAAAGTTGCTTAGTTTGGCATATTTTCTCTAAGCATTCAAAGGCTGGAAGAGTAGTTGTCTGAGCAGTGTGGTCATGGGTGGGATTTCTTTTGGCAAATGGAATTAAAGGGTCTTAAGAGTCAGAGGGTTTCAAGGACTTCCATCAAAGACTGAAAATCCAGTGAAACTGTAGTGAAATCTTCAACTGTGTCCAAGAATGACTGTGAGATCTGAGAGTGTATCTACTTATCACTGGAAAGTATCTGCAGAGCCCAACCTCTTTAAAAAAAAAAAGCCCACCTTGGATCACGAGGTCAAGAGATCGAGACCATCCTGGTCAACATGGTGAAACCGCGTCTCTACTAAAACTACAAAAAATTAGCTGGGCATGGTGGCGCGTGCCTGTAATCCCAGCTACTCAGGAGGCTGAGGCAGGAGAGTTGCCTGAACCCAGGAGGTGGAGGTTGCGGTGAGCCGAGATCACGCCATTGCATTCCTGCCTGGGTAACAAGAGCAAAACTCCATCTCAAAAAAAAAAAAAAAAAAAAGCCCACCTTGGTCCAGACCTTCAGTCACAGTTCACTCGCAGTGGTGGAAACTCTTACAGGACCCCAAGCCCACGCAGAAGCCAAGTGCTCCATCTGTCTGGATTACCTGAGGGACCCCATTACCGTCAAGTCTGGACATAAATTCTGTTGCTCCTCTGTTGAAGTCTTGGGAGGATCTATAGGAAATATTCCCCTGCCCTGTCTGTCATCACCAATGCCAAGAGGGACACTTTAGAAGAAACACCCAGCTTGGAAAGATCATTTAAATTACCAAGCTACTCTACATCACCAGGAGCCATAGAGAGAACTTGTGCAAAAAGCACAACCAGGTCCTGATCATATTCTGTGAGGAGGAGTTAGTGGTACTGTGTCTCCTGTGCAGCCAGCCCCCTGACCACTGAGGTTACCACATAAGGCCCATAGAGAAGGCTGCCTCATCACAGGAAGAGGATATGCAGTTACATCCATCCCTTGACAAAGCAGTTAGATGAACTTCAAACATTGATAAACATTCCAAGCAAGACTCTTAGGACTGAGAGAAAGTGAAAAACCTAATGCAAGAATTATCCTCTGAATTTGAGCACCTGAACTAGTTTTTAGAACGTGAGCAACATGCAGCTCTCTCCAGGTTAGCTGAAGAAGAGGAGAGTCAACAGAAACTGAGCACAAACATAACAGCATTTTCAACCTACATTTCCACACTTAAAAGTCAAGTAAGCAAGATAGAGCTCAGTGTGTTGTCCGAAGTAATATTTCTATCACAAATTAAAATTTTCTACAAGTTTGAAAATGAGAATGCCCCATCCATCTTTGCAATTTATTAAAAGAGTGGTAACTGCAATTTCCTCCCACATATCTGGCTCTGCGGAGAATTATAAAGAAATTTAAGATAGATATAATTCTAAACCCTGGAACAGCATATCCTAATCTGATTGTATTTAATGATTAAAGAAAATGTGTGAGATTTTTAAAAAGAAAACAAAAGATTCTGCCGGGCGCAGTAGCTCACGACTGTAATCCTAGCACTTTGAGGGACAGAGGCCGGCAGATCACTTGAGATCGGGAATTTGAGACCAGCCTAATCAACATGGAGAAACCCTGTCTCTACTAAAAATACAAAATTAGGCTGGTTATGGTGGCGCCTGCCTGTAATCCCAGCTACTCGAGAGGCTGAGGCAGAAGAATCACTTGAACCTGGGAGGCAGAAGTTGCAGTGAGCCGGGATTGCGCCATTGCACTCCACAATCAAACCTGTTGTCCTGGATTTTCCAAATTTTCATTCTGGCAGGTCTTTCTGGGAAGTAGAAGTGCGAGAAAGTCTAAATGGGCTATTGACATTCGCAAGGATTATTTTCCCACAAAGGTGAGGAGGCCACCGTCAGTCCAACAGGGGTGCTGGAGAACTCAGCTGCAGGATGATGGCTGTCATGCACCATGAGCTAGTCCAAATTCTCTATTGTTAGACGTGAAAGCCAGAGGCATTGGCTTTTTCCAGGACTATGAATAGGGTGAGGTCTCCTTCTATAACATGACTGAGAAATCTCACAATTATACTTTCACTGATACTTTTATTGGAACTGTTCCATCTTATTTCCGTGTAAGACTTGATTCAAAACCTCTCAGAACCTGTACAGGAACAGTTTGTCAATGAAACCCCCTGGAGGACTGAACCATTGGCTTAAAAAAAATGAAAGGAGTGGTGGCTATTGTATTAATATAACTATAATTATAAATATAATCCCCTCCCCATTTTTTCCTTCACAGTTTCACAATCTCTAAGAAGAAAGTTTTTTGTTCCAACAACTATCTATGAAACAGTGCTAATGTCTCCCTCCCAGGGATATCATGGGGATTACCTAATCAAGTGTATGGACTTTGGCACATTGCTGAGTATAAGGGTGATTGTCTATGTATGCCAGAAAGCACAGATTAATTTTGCACTCTTGACAAACTTAGACCAAAGCAGAACTGATCAACTTTGCCTCCTCTATATAAAGATTGAATTGTGCTATTCCTGACACATATAAAACTATCTACTAGGCAGGGAACACATTATAACCCTTGGTTAAACCACAGGGCACAATTGAAAGTGGGGGAATGTGCACCACATAGAGAGGGTAAACATTTTTAGCCTTTAATATATCAGGCTTTGACAAATTTGTTTTCTGTTATCCCCAGAAGCCACCTACTGGTGGCGCTCACCACATTAGTTTTCTTAGAAACCTGCTCCACATAATTTTTATTTCAGCTATATTCTTTGCTACTGTGCATAGAATTTTATAACATGGCAACTTGTTAGGAAACCGAAGAGAACTGGAAAGTCCTAATAATGAGCGTTACAGTTAGATACTAGATCAGAGACTAAAAGAGACTGGGTAGTCACAATTATTCGGGCATGATGGTATACTAATTTTTTTTTCAGAATTTTTTTACAAACATAGCTAACATTTATTGAGCCCCAAATACGTCCCAGGAGTTGCAGTATTTTCAAAACATCTATGAGACGTAGGAAATAGGCGGGTAAAAATTGAGCTTAAAGTTGAGAAAGACCTTTGTTTAGCCGTCTTAGCCAGTTATAAAGAGATGTCTAAAGATGACATCAGTCACTGATAAACAAGTACTCTTAAACAATTTGTCAGTAGAGTGCTTTATTTATAAAGGAGAAGTAATGAGATATTATTTTTCCCCTGACTATTAAAAAAGAGATGTCCTCAGGTACTTTTTAAAACTCTTAGTATTAGACACTAACTTAACCAGAGGATCTGGGTTTATATCTGGGTTCTGCTAATTTCTTGTAGTGGACTTTAACTCATTTGTAAAAGGGAGGTAATATTTATTTTGCAAGAAAATTATAAAAATGAAATTATATGTGTATATATGCACCAAAATTAACATTTATATGCTTTTCTACTTCATTTGTTTTTATTTAAAAAAAATATTTTTTCAGAGATGGAGGTCTTACTCTCTTGCCTTGGCTGAAGTGCAGGAGTACAATCATAGCTCACTGTGGCCTCCAACTCCTGAACTCAAGGAATTCTTTCACCAGCCTCCTCAGTGGCTGGGACTGCAGGCATGAACTACCACAGCCAAATAATTTTTGTGTTTTTTAATGGATATGGAATCTTACTATTTTGACCAGGTTAGTCTCAAACTTATGATCTCAAGCAATCTGCTTACCTCAGCCTCAGCAGTGTTTCTCTTTGTGCTTGTCATATTACCAATCTTCCTAAATGTCACCATTATCATCTCAGTTACTCAAGGTAGTAGATTCGTAATTGTCATAGATTATTTTCTTTTCAAAATGCCCTTACATTAATTATTCATTCCATGTACTCAGTCAACCTACTATATATTTTTTTCAGGTCTGTTCCTTCTTTCAATTTATGCAGCTACATTTTTCAGGTCTTAATTGTTTACTTACATTACCCTCATTAACTTTAAGCTGGTGAGGGTAGTGTAGGGATTTCACGTGTTTAGTTCTTTTGTGTCCTCCTGGACTCCATCCTGCCACACTCTGCACAACCATCTTTATTGACACACAGTTTGAATCAGGTTGTATCCTTTTCTAGATTTTCTTCAGTAGCTACCTCTTGTCTTCATGAATATGAAATCCTTCTTTTTTAACAAGACACTATTCAACAACTTCGCAAGTCAGAATCTAGCAAGGTAACAGTGATAGGTTAACATTATTATGAGCTCTGGTGAACATTGAACAATGTGCCTTAAAGTTTCTGAAGATGATCTTTAAAATATAGTGCATTGTAATTGTAAATAGTGTCTCAATGAACATACATGTGCATGTACCTTTATAATAGAACGATTTACAATCCTTTGGGCATATATCCAATAATGGGATTCCTGGAACCAACTCAAATGCCCATCAATGATAGACTGGACAAAGAAAATGTGGCACATATACACCATGGAATACTATGCAGCCATAAAAACCGATGAGTTCATGTTCTTTGTAGGGACGTGGATGAATCTGGAAACCATCATTCTCAGCAAACTGACACAAGAACAGAAAACCAAACACCGCATGTTCTCACTCATAGGCAGGTATTGAACAATGAGAACACATGAGCACAGGGAGGGGAGCATCACAAATTGGGGTCTGCTGGGGGAGTGCTAAGGGAGGGACAGCAGGGGGTGAGGAGGTTGGGGAAGGATAGCATGGGGAGAAATGCCAGATATAGGTGATGGGGGGATGGAGGCTGCAAACCACCTTGCCATGTATGTACCTATGCAACAATCCAGCATGATCTGCACATGTACCCCAGAACTTAAAGTACAATAATACAATAAAATATATATACATATATATGTGTGTGTATATATATATATATGTGTGTGTGTGCATATATATATGTGTGTGTGTATATATATATGTGTGCATATATGTGTGTGTGTGTGTGTGTGTGTGTGTAGTGCACTATGAGACAAGGGCATAGGTTTTCTACATGTAGAGAACATATTCCCCTGACTGTCACTATAGGTCACTTGAGTCTAGTGACAGGGAAATATGACTGAAAATATCAGAAGTTTGTAACTTGTAAAACATGCATCATGCATTAATTCTACAATCCTTTTTATTACTCCAATTTATAAAACATCAACACTCTTTTTTTACCATTGCATAAGAACTCATTACTATAAAACTAAGCCACAGACCTTTGCATCTTTTCTGCCGCATCAGCATTAATCTGAAAGATTTCTCTCCTGAGTGTGGTACGGTTTGTTTTCTTAATTACTAAAGTTTTATCTCATTTGACTCTATAATTGGAATGTTTTTGACGTTCACTTGTACACCTTTTATGTAAATGATTTTGTTAGGGTCCTTTGGGTATTCCCTTTCTTTGTCAAGCGTGCACACCTCACAGTTTCTTGGGTATTTTTTATATGATCTGAAATGGACTCATTGCTTACATAATCTCACTATCAGAATCAGTCATGTAAATATATATTTATAACTTCTACATATATAAAACTTAAAAATAATGAGATCTCATTTTCTAAGAGAGCAAGTCTATATTCAAAGTAGACAGGTAGCAGTACTTAAACATTACAGCAAGGTGGACATGTTCATGTAATACCATTAAGCATGAATAAATATCTTAGTAGTTTGACCTACATGGGTCTTCAGGACAGTCAAATTGATCTGGGTCTTTGCCACTAAAATAAGTTGGCAGCCTGTGAGATTAAACTTGAGATACATATAGAGAAAACACTAGGTCTAATGAAGAGAGTCTTGAAGGAAATCTCCATTGGAAATTCACAGCTCCTCTTCAGGTTCTCTAAGGTATTAGTTCGCAGATCTAAAACCTTGAATGAAGAGTCTGTGTAAGCTATGAGAAAAAACTTTCAATAATTCCAAAAGTATACCTCTTCTTTCTAGCCTTTCCCAAAGAGTTCTGCAGCCATTTTAACATTTGCAACAAATGTTCCACTCTGGTGGGGGTTACTGATAATGGGGGAGACCTATGTGCATGCTGGGGAAGGGATCAATGAGGTAGCTCTGTACCTTTCCCTTAATTTTGGTGTGAACCTAAAATCGCTCTAAAAAATTCTTAAATAATATATGTGCCAATGCCTGTCACTTGTATATACAAATATAAACATTTGAAAAGTAACCATAGTTAAATAATACTTTCATAACTTTGCCTCAGAGCTACAACATTTATCTCTCACTCAGTGCCATAATATGTCTGGAAAAGCTCTGATGATCTCACCATATCAGATACATTATGGTAGTGCAATAAATATATGGCATCATAATGTTTGGTCCTGGAGAGAAGGAAGTGGTATACTCCGTAACCACTATCAGCCCATAAGATAAGGGCTGATAAAGCAGACACAAAAGTTACAAGATAAGAATACATAGGGAATCATATTTTGATGGTATTTTATCCAAATTTTCCTTTATTGATTACCTTTACCTCTCTTTGGCATCCTCTCCTTTACCCTGGCTTTCCTATGCTAGATTTTAAGGAAGCTATACATGATTCACAGAAGGCAGTTAACTCTTCACTGAGCTGAAATATCTGATAAACCCAAATGCAGAACTTAGGTAAATATTTATGGGAACATGTGGTTTAGGTAAGAGATGTAAAAATGTCCTTCTACTTATCTAAAGTTTAAGTACTAAACTTTTGATTATGTTGTGTATGGTACTAGGCTTAAAAAAAAAACAACACCATCTCAAGAGAATGAAAAGACAAACTACACTGTTATCCAAAATATACAAAAGACTCAAAACTCAATAATATGAAAAAAACCATTTAATAAATAGGTCAAAGACTTCAATAGATACCCTACCAAAGAAGATATACAGATGACAAATAAGCATATGAAAATGTGTTTTGTATCATACACAATCAGGGAAATGCAAACTAAAACAACAATGAGCTACCACTACCCAGTTTTCAGAATGGTCACGATTCAGAGCACTGACAGCACCAAATGCTGATTAGGATGTGGAATACAGAAACTCTCACTTATTGTTGGAGGGAATGCAAAATGGCACGGTTACTGTGGAAGATAATTTGGCTGTTTCTTCTAAAACAAAACATACCACACAATCCTTTAATCATACTTCTTGGTATTTAGCTTTTTTTTTTTAATGCAATCCTCAATGTTGGTGTTGGGGCCTGCTGGGAAGTGATTCAAACATGGGGACAGATTTCTTATGAATTGTTTAGAACCATCCCCTTACTTTAGTGCTGTAATTGCAATAGTGGGTAAGTCCTTGTGAGATCTGGTCGTTTAAAAACATGCAGCACCTCCTCTCTCACCCTCTCTCTTGCTCCCAATCTTGCCATGTGAGACATCTGCTCCCCCTTCACATTCCACCATGATTGTAAGCTTCTTGAGGCCTCCTGAAAATCTGAGCAGATGCCAGCGCCATGCTGCTTGTACAGCCTGCAGAATTGTGAGCAAATGAAACTTCTTTTATTTATAAGTTACCCAACCTCCAAAGTTTTCTTATAGCAATAGCCTAACACAGAGTGCATGCAATTTTCAACAATGGCGGAATCTTTTCTCACCTTTACTACAGAAGTTCTCTCCATACTATAATCTCACTCACCTTTTTTTTTAATTTTTAAAGTATTATTTGCTGAGATATTTCTGCAATTTCATCTTTCAGTCCTTGTACTGAAATGTTCATTTCTATATCTATATAATCCATTCAGCCAAGGCTGCTGAAATAACATTTCTAAATTATAGCTCTGCTCATGAGCCTACTCAAAAATTTCCAGAGCCTTTCTAAGTCCAAAAGTTAAGTCAGAACTGCTTAGCCTCACATTAAAGGCTCTCCAAATTCCATTCTCCTGTGCCTTGACCTATTACTATGTTCCTTACTCTAAGTGCCCAACTTTGGGGTATTTAGCAAAAGGAGTTGAAAATATATATCCACATGAAAACCTGCACAGGGATGATGTTTATAGCAGTTTTATAATTGCCAAAACTTGGAAGCAACCAAGATATCCTTCAGAAGGTTGATGGTTGAATAAACTGTGGTGTATCCAGACAGTAGAATATTATTTACCACTAACAAGGAATGTACTATCCAGCCATAAAAAGACATGGGAGAAAGTTAAATGCTTATTACTATGTGAAAGAAGCCAATTGAAAGGTTATAAACTGTTTGATTTCAACTCTATGATACCTTGGAACAGGCAAAAGTATGGAAACTGAAAAAATCAGTTGTTGCCAGTGGTGGATATAATGGTACATACAGGGTGGGTACATGTCATTTTATATTTGACAAAACCCAAGAATACACAACAACAAGAGTGAGCCCTAATATAAACTATGAACTTTGGGTGATGATGATGTGTCAATGTGGGTTCATCAGTTGCAACAAATGTATCATCTTGGTGGGGGATATTGATAATAGAGGCTATGCATGTGTGGGGGAAGGGATCAGTAAGGTATCACTGTAACTTTCTCTTAATTTTGCTGTGAAACTAAAATTGCATCTTAAATATGTACCAATGCCTATCCCATGTACACACAAATATAAAGAGCTGAAAAAAATTACCACAGTCAAAGAATAGTGAGATTTCTTACCTCTCTGAAGTTGAGAAATATAAAATTGGAAGAAAAATAACCACATATAGGCAAATGACCCTTTTAAAAAATGGGAACCTACCTATTACTAATCATGATATAATCAATATCCTCTGAACATAAACAATTCTATTAATCATTTCTCTTCACTGGGGAATGATATAAAAATATAAGGAGAAGGGAGTCAAAACTTTATATATATATATATATATATATATAAAGATATATGTAAAATACATACATATATGTATTATATATATATATAGTGACACAGATAATGAAGTAGAAAGTATTTAATTATGTATACAATTTTTTTAAAGCTTCACATTGGGGAAATAGTTTCATGGCAGAATATGTGCTTACTTTAATTCTTGCTATGATTTAGTTGTTGGATAATATCCGGAGTAATTTTTTACTATGGACAATTAATTTTTATCCAGCATTTATTTCTTTCTGTCTGGCTTTCCTTATAAAAACTGAGATTTAGTTATTGTTTTCTCCATTTTATAAATAAAGATACTGAACTAGAGCAGGATTAGGTAACTGATGAAGGGATCAGAGCTGTTTTTTGACTTGAAAAAAAAAAGAAAATATAAATGTAATCAGCACTTGAATGGTTTGGATATTTGTTTCTGCTTAATCTCATGTTGAAATTTGATCCCAGTTTTAGAGATGGGGACTAGGTATTTGGGTCATGAATATGGATCCATCATGAATAGATTAGTGCTTTTCCTGGTGGTTGGGGTGGGGAGCATGGTACAGGGCTGACTGAGTTCTTGCTTTGTTAGTTCCCACCAAAACTGATTGACAAAAATGACCTGACACCTCTCTCTTCTCTCTCTCTCTCTCACCATGTGATCTATGCGTGCCTGTTCCCATCTGCTTCCACCACTAATGGAAACAGCCTAAGGTCCACACTGGAAGCAGAGGCTGGCACCATGTTTATTATGCAGCCTGTAGAACTGTAGGTCAAATAAATTTCTCTTCTGTATAATTTGTCCGGCCTCAGATATTCCTTTAGAGCAACATAAACAAAGGCAATACTTAAAACACTCTATAGTATGACAATTAGATGGCCAAAGTATGTATACTCCCAGCAGCTGTGTTCTTGGCTGCCTGAGAGATTGGGAGTGTTAGAATGATTTACTAAGTAAGACAAGGACTGTAAATGGATATTGTTATTTGGATGAGAATCCAAGGTGTAATCTAATATTTTAAGGTGAAATAAATCATAGCAACATGCAATTTTCTTAATTGATTTATGTGAATTTCTATATGCAGCTTCTTTATATAATTTATGTACATTTAGATTTGCTTTATATATATATATATATATATATATATATATATATATAGCTATAGCTTTGAAGAACTAGAAGGAAAATGTCACATTTTCTTTGCAAAAAGGTTGAGAAGGATTGATTCAAGGGTAGAATTAAATTTAAAGCCCTTTGTACTCTCTAGTCAAATGGTGGCTTTGAGGATGATGGTGTTTGGATTTTTGTTTCTACCTCCTATTTAGAAAAGCTAGTCTCTGAATGAAACAAACAAACAAAAAGAATTATTATTATTATTTTTTTTTTTTTGAGAACTAGAGTTGGCAAATGTACCAATATATTTACAATGGGAAAGGAAACAATCAAAAGGAAAACAGAATTCCCTTTAAAATTAACCGGTTCAGAACAATAAGAAAAGCATGAAGAATTTCTTTGGCTTTGTCATTATATATTTGCAAAACATTATAAAAATACATTTAGATTACAAAGTCTATAGGTTTCCTCTGGGTACTTCATATGGTCATGTTTACTTAACTGATGAAGCTAAGAAAATTAGAAATGCAGTATTTTTGTGTCCTCATAAAGAAACTTTCTCCTTTCATTTCTTCATTTACTACTGGATAGGATTATGACAGCTTATCAGCCAAATATTATATTGCACCTGTAAATGCAGAGCCTCTTTCTTAACAATACATCAAATAATGCCTGTGCCCTTCATGGCCTGAAGTCTGAAAATGTCAGAGCTTTCTATTTATGAGAGATCAGTTGAAGTCTTTTTCAGACTCCTAATTACAAATATGGTGAACTTGTTGCCATAGTTTTTCTTCAGATGCATAGCAAGTAGTCAGTGTGCCACTTCTGTGTTCTTTGAGGTCATGGATCACTAAGAAATTAACTTAATAGGAAAATTGCCATTTTTCAACAAACTTACTTAGGTAAAAGTTATTTCAAGTTTCATGGTCTGATGCGACAGCTGTTTGTTTAAGACATTGTTTCTTCTTAGAGTAAGCATGAAGGACTTTTTTTTTCATGAAATAGGTCAGGCAGTGACCACAGGTTTTTGACAGATCATAATTTTACCTGATTAATGTTGGAAGTAAAAGCACTATTACATACTCAATACATAATACTTGGTGTTTTCAAAACACAAAATGTTTAACATATAGTACTAGTATTTCAGTTATGCTTACATATTGCCTACTAGCCACTCATAATAGAACAACTTGCCAGAGGATATTGCCAATAACATAAAACCAAACAACTTAGTATATTGAATTAATTAGTTAACTAACTAATTAGTACCCTTTTTACCCAAATTGATTTAATTATATACTCATAGCCATAAGTCATTTTGAAAACCAGAGATATTTCCAACATTTAGGGTGAAGGGAGAGATAGGACATATAAAAATTAAATGATTTTGGAAAGTCATGCTATTTTAGTCAAAAATATATTTCAGTTATTTCAGGACTGTGGTGCTAGGGATTTAGGGAACATCTTTGGTGCCCAGCCAAGTTAGTAAGTGTGAGCACTAAATCCTAACAGTTTCAGATAGCTCTTTTGGACAGACTGTTTCTTGGCAGAATGCTGAATGGGATTCAGGTTATCAGACCCAACTTTAGACACACCCTTCAGTCAATGACTGACTCACAAGGATTATAGCAGGCCAGAACGTGCTGCAAGTGACTAGCTCTGTGCTCCAAAGCTCCCTGTGAGATCAGGCCATACCTACAGCCTTTCTGAGACACATATTTATTTTGTTCCTTTCTTTGCTCTTGATATGGTTTGGATCATTGCTTCACCCAAATATCATGTCAAATTGTAATCACCAGTGTTGGAGATGAGGCCTAATAGGAGGTGATTGAATCATGGGAGTAGAGTTCTCATGAATGGTTTAGCATCATCCTTTTGGTGGTGTTCTCATGATTGTGAGTGAGTGAGTTATCACAAGACCTTGTTGTTTTAGAAGTGTGCAGCACCTCCCATCTCTCTCCCTTCTTCTTGCTCCTGCCATGTAGATGCCTCATTTCTCCCTTGCCTTCCACCATAATTAGAAACTCCCTGAGTCCTTTTCAGAAGCAGAAGCTGCTGTGCTTCCTGTACAGCCTGAAGAGCTGGGAGCCAATTTGACATCTTTTCTTTGTAAATTACCGAGACTCAAGTATTTCTTTATAGCCCTGAAGAACAGACTAATGCAGCTGTCTTCTATCTTCACTTCTGTTTTCTTCAGAGTTCTTCCTCAATAAACTATGTGTAAGAATTTTCTGTTTCAGGCCTGACCGCTAGGGAACCTAATCTGAAACAATGAAATTATCCACCTGTTTTGAAAATGAGAAATAAATTTTTCACAAATCTAATTCTGAATGCATATACTGTTATTTTCCTCAGAATAATTAGTGAATTTTAAAATAGTCAGGTTGGGTCTACATACAAAACAGGCTTGTTTGTTTTCCCTGGATTGACTAACCCAGCTGTATTATACACTTATTTTGTGTTTTGACACTGTTTTAATTTTTCCTCAGAGAAATGAGTACTGGAGCAAGTGTGCCTATTTAATGTATGTTTATATTTACATGATTGTGAAAGCCAAAGACAAACGTAAAACACTTTTAGAATCAGTCTGGCACATATTTTTTATTCTT
Source organism: Callithrix jacchus (assembly GCF_049354715.1). NCBI lineage: Eukaryota > Metazoa > Chordata > Mammalia > Primates > Cebidae > Callithrix > Callithrix jacchus. The sequence continues at coordinate 132,353,837 of NC_133504.1, forward strand.
GGTAAGTATTGAAATAGCAGCCTTTATAAAATTATAATAATGGTATCAAAAATAGATTTTCCTTATCTAAACTCTGATCCTTACCTCTTAGTAATATAAATATTACTCTTGAAAGCCAGAAGTCTGTAAACCATAATGCAGAAAATCTTAATGAATACAAAATATGTTTACAGCATATTTGACAGTTTTTCTTTTTTTTTTTCCTCTTTCTTTTTCTTTTTTTTTAATTGCATTTTAGGTTTTGGGGTACATGTGAGAAACATGCACGATTGTTGCATAGGTACACACATGACAGTGTAATTTGCTGCCTTCCTCCCCTTCACCTATGTCTGGCATTTCTCCCCATGCTATCTCTCCCCAATTCCCCACCCTCACTGTCCCTCCCCTATTTCCCCCCAACAGACCCCAGTGTGTAATGCTCCCCTCCCTGTGTCCATGTGTTCTTATTGTTCAGCACCCTCCTTTGAGTGAGAACATGCTGTGTTTGATTTTCTGTTCTTGTGTCAGTTTGCTGAGAATGATGTTCTCCAGATTCATCCATGTCCCTGCAAAGGACATGAACTCATCGTTTTTGATTGCTGATTGATATTCCATGGTGTATATGTGCCGCATTTTCCCTGTCCAGTCTGTCATCGATGGGCATTTGGGTTGGTTCCAGGTCTTTGCTATTGTGAACAGTGCTGCAATGAACATTCGTGTGCATGTGTCCTTATAGTAGAACGATTTATAGTCCTTTGGGTATATACCCAGTAATGGGATTGCTGGGTCAAATAGAATTTCTATTTCTAAGGCCTTGAGGAATCACCACACTGTCTTTCACAATGGTTGAACTAATTTACACTCCCACCAGCAGTGTAAAAGTGTTCCTATTTCTCCACATCCTCTCCAGCATCTGTTGTCTCCAGATTTTTTAATGATCACCATTCTAACTGGCTTGAGATGGTATCTCAATGTAGTTTTGATTTGCATTTCTCTAATGACCAGTGATAATGAGCATTTTTTTCATATGTTTGTTGGCCTCATGTATGTCGTCTTTTGTAAAATGTCTGTTCATATCCTTCACCCACTTTTGAATTGTCTTGTTTGCCTTTTTCTTATAAATCTGTTTTAATTTTTTGTAAATTCTGGATATCAGCCCTTTGTTAGATGGGTAGACTGCAAAAAATTTTTCCCATTCTGTTGGTTGCTGATTCACTCTAATGACTGTTTTTTTTGCCATGCAGAAGCTGTGGAGTTTGATTAGGTCCCATTTGTCTATTTTGGCTTTTGTTGCCAATGCTTTTGGTGTTTTGATGATGAAGTCCTGGCGTATGCCTATGTCTTGAATGGTTTTGCCTAGATTTTCTTCTAGGTTTTTTATGGTGTTAGGTCTTATGTTTAAGTCTTTAATCCATCTGGAGTTAAGTTTAGTGTAAGGTGTCAGGAAGGGGTCCAGTTTCTGCTTTCTGCACATGGCTAGCCAGTTTTCCCAACACCATTGGGAATCCTTTCCCCATACATCTTCCATTTGAAATTTTCATTGATAGGGAAAGGATATCAATGCTATACTATTTAGAGTTTCATGGATAAAAACATAGGCTTGGAATCCGATTGAAGGGGAATCATGATTCTGTACCGTTTTACACATGAGGCCACGAGACCTTGACTAAGTTGATTTAGTCTTTCCTGTTTATTAAATCTTTAGAATGGGGAAAATAATAGTACCTGTGTAAGGCAAAAAAAAAAAAAAAGAAAGAAAAAAAAGAAAAAAAAGTCACAAGAATATCTAAATTCTAAACCCTAGAAGGTACAAATGTTCCCTTTTATGACAATAGAAATTTGCAGATGTGATTAAGTTAGTTGGAAAGATAAACTAGGGATAAAGTAAGGATGTTGAGATTATTTTGTATTATTCCTGTGACCCCTAAATGTAATCACAAGTCTCTTTCTAAGAAAGAAACCTAGGAAGTTTTTTCACTTTAGAAGCTGAGAAGGGAGGTGATTAGAAGCAGAGATTGAAGTGATGCACTTTAAAGAAGGAAGAAGGGGCCACAAGCTAAGCCACAGAATATGCACAGCCACAAGAAGTTGAAAAGTAAAAGGAAGTGAATTAAACCCTCACATTCTCCACAAGAAAACAGTCCTGCCAACAACTTGACTTTAGCTTAATTCAAACTGATTTTTGTTGGACTTCTGACTACCAAAAAACTATAAGAGAATAGTTTTATTGTTTTTAGTCATCAAGTTTGTGGTAATTTGTTATACTGGCAATGGGAAAATAATACAGTATCCACCTATTTTTAAGTTAGGTTAGGTAACACAGTGTACATACATCCCAAGAACTGTGCCTTGGAGAGTGAGCACTCTTCCAGTATTGAAGTTAAAGTTCATAGTTCACGATGCATGACAGAAGTTGGAAGTTTGGTTTCCTAAGTTTTGCCGCTAAGTACCTTCTCCCTCAGGACTGGATACTCTGCTACCACTGACACAACAGATCATCTACACACACAAATAATAATTTAAAGGTAAAATGAAATGCTGAACTATTCATATTACAAAACAACATAGATATTTATTTATTCTTTATATGTATATGTAAACACATAGCTAATACTATAATAAAGCACAGATGAATATAGCATTAAAAACATAAACAATGGTAACCATTTGCTATAATTCTTGGGCTCATGTTGAAGAAATTCTTCCTGCCAATCAGTCAGGTCTCAGTTAACATATGCTGTAACTCTCCCAGGGTGAAAAGAGTTGCATTTATCAAAATAATTAAATATATATGCACAAACAGATATAAACTCTCAAAGATGAATGCTATTTATGTTGACTGCCAAACTGAAGAAAAATCAGTATTTTTATGTCTTTCCATTGCATCCTCTCCCTTATTTAACAAAAGAAAAACTCTAACAGAAAACAATTGTCAAAGATTGTGTTTTATTTTTATACAGGTAAAATAAGCAAGGTGTCCATATCTACAATTTTATTTTGTCAAGAATGCACTTATGTTGTTTCCCTGTAGAATTAGACACACAGAATAAATCCAATTTTACTGTTTTTCTTCTATTTAGCAATATTCCACCATAGATTAAGTGGCAATCAAGATATGATTACTTGAGTAAGAATTTAGAATGTTACAATTTTTATTAACAATATGGCTAATAACGTACAGCTTTGCAATAAAATTTAAGTTCATACATTGCAAAATAGTATAGGTACCCAGAGGGAGGGAATACATGTAAAAAGCAAAGGGAAGAAATAAAATTCAGCATTTGCTCCTAAAATAAATCTCATGTCTATTCAATGATATCTCTTCTCTAGCATTTAAAGAATTGAAGTGATTCACTTTAAAGAAGGAAGAAGGGGCAGTTTTAATCACACATTAAAACTGGAAAATAGAATTGCTTTCAGTTTTAAATATACACGAGCATATAGATTCTCTAGGAAAGGCAAAATAAGAAATGTCATTGCAGGTAAGCTACATGTGAGCACTCAATACCTCAACAAATAGAGGAGAATAATTTGGATTCTCTGTCAATCTAGCTCAGCGTGTGGCTGGGCCTGTCTCAGCAGTGGCAGTCATGTGAGGAGAACCATTTAGATGCAACATTTACTTTGGCACAGGTTTGGTTCCACATTCAGGTTTTACTCCAGATGGACTATCTCCATGTGCACATAGGTCTGCCTCTAAATTCAGCTACTGAAATTAGGGACAATATCTGCACAAAAGAGCACTTGGGTAATAAGAGAACCAGCAGGAGCAGAAGTGGATATCAGTAAGCCTTTTCTCCTCACTCTCTTCACAATGCCTGGATACTTTGCAAGTAATCTATCTTACTTTGCAGTCAAGTCCTGATAACTGCAGCTTTGAAATAAATGTTATCTACACGTGGCCATTGTGTCAGCACTGATCATCTGGTTTGTTGTGAATTCCTGATGAGACATCAAAGCATATGCATGAATTTTTAAAAAGCATCAAATAACCAGCTGAGTGTCCTGAGGCAGAATACCTCAACTGATTACAGTCAATGTCTTTATTTTAGGTCTCTTGAAAAGTAAAAGTAACTTTTAGAACAAATATAAAAATATCTTTAGATTTGGGGTACTAGGCAGGCCCCTCAGAGTGTCAAACCCTGAAAGGAATATAAATAAATCTAATGCATTAAGTCCAGAAGGATAAGTTACACAAATAGCAATGAAAATAATGCTATAAAACAATTCATAGTTATAGATAATAAGCAATGCTACAGATATTGCTCCTCCGTATAGAGATAGGAGAGATTAGTTTAGATTAGGATCTGTAGTAGATAGACGGCCACCAAACTGGCCAATTTCTAATCCAAAGAACCCATAAAGGGAGAATTCAAAGTTGATAATCAGATAATGAGAAAATAAGATTAAGATTATTCTTGGTTATCAAAGTAGACACAATATAATCACAAAGGTCATTTAACTGGAATTGTGAAATTAGTATCAGATATTTGAAGATGATACAGTGCTGGGTTTGAAGACAAAAAAAGGGGCCCCAAGCCAATGAGTTTAGGCAGCAGTAGACAGGAGCTGGAAAAAAGCAAGAGAATTGATAATTCCATAGAAATTTGAAAAGAAACATAACCCTGAAGACACTTTATTTTAGCTCAGTAGGACTCATTTCAGGCTTCTACTTTTCAAAATAATCAGAACATACCTTTGTGCTGTTTAAGCAACTAAATGTAATTTAATACAGCCACAATGGGAAACGAACATGGGGTCCTAGAATAAGCACAAAGTAAAGAAGTATGAATGTTCAATGTATCTTTGGTTACTAAAAGAACTTTAGTTGATTATTGGTTTTATGAAAGGATTCTGAGAAATAAGAGGGATAAGCATAAATTGGATCACTTCATAGCGAAGGTAAGAAACATAGATATCTATCAGGTAGTAAGGGGAAGTAGGAAGAGCTATCAATTTTTCCTGCTTGTACAATCTTTATTGCAGACCAACTCGCTTTCATGTTCTTTCTTCTTTCTTAGTGTAAGTCATATGATCTGACCCAGCCCCCATATGTCAACGTTTTAATGTAAAAGGATTTTATCTTATTTCCCTTCATCATGTCGATGAATAATTTTTTAATATGTTACAGGATAAACACAAATATTTCTCTAAGATTTATATAGATTTTCTGGTATTTACATAAGCAATACAAGTGCTTCTTATTTACAATTAATATTTATATAGCAATTTATAAAATAAAAAGTGCTTTTATATTTATCATCTCAAAGTGATATTAATTGTAAATAAAAATGTTTGTGTTGTTTATATAAATACCAAGAAACCCATAAAATTCACATACTTAATTCTTTTTTCTCATCTACATGATCCCTAGTTTTCCAGTACAAAAATCTACAGAATGTAGGGTAAGAAGTAAGCATCTAAAAAAAAAAAAAAAAAAAACTCCATCTGCAGTAACAATTACTATGTGTATACAACATATTGGATTATTGCCACATACATGTATTAATTTGTAATGCATATAGAATTTTCTTAAGCCTACTTTGTTTTCTCACATCCTCCAAATGAAGGAAATGAAGTGTCTTTTAAAATGGAGGATCAGGGAAATAAGTTAAAACTATTGTCTGTCTGTGGTGCATGTATGAGTGTGCACATCTACACATGTGCACAGCTAGGGCAAATATTTGCTTGCCAAATACATTATTTTTATAGTGAAATGTATTATTAAATGCAATACAACAATTCTGTAACTTATTTACATGATAAAATGGTTTAAAAATATTACACTCACAATAGGCTACTTTACTTTATATCTTCAAACCGTCCAGGGATTAAGCTTACTGTTAAAACAGAGATCTTATGACTGATGGAATGAACTCTTTAAGTCTGATAGGAAACATTTATAATCTATTCTCTCTGAGCCTACTGCATGGAAACTTCATCTACATAATAAAATCCTTGGTCTCCACAGCCCTTTATCTTAATCCAGATACCACTTCCTTCTAGTAATTCTAGGTCATTAGATAAATTATTTCTACTAATTCCCCATAAAAAAATCTTCAAATCCACCTATGACCTGGAAGCTCCTCCTCCCACTTTAAGTTGTTCTACATTTCTGGACTGAACCAATGTACATCTTACATGTATGGATTGATGTCTTATGTCTCCCTAAAATATAAAACCAAGGCATAGCCCAAACACCTAGGGCACATGTTGTCAGGACCTCCTGAAGATATGTCACAGGCATGTCCTTAACCATGGCAAAATAATCTTCTAAATTGAATGAGAGTTGTTACAGATATGTTTTGGTTTATAGTGCTCAAAAATGATTATCTATTATGGATACTACCTTTATTAGGATGTCTTATGGCATAGATATTAATACTCAAATGACTGAATGTTAAGATGGCATGGAAAAAAGATAATATACTTGCCTGTCACTGGACTGTTTGCAAATGGTTGCCTTACATTCCTTTGTTAAAGCGATGCCAGGTCCATTCTGGTTGCTCAGTAACAGTGTTTTAGATGAAGCATTAATTAACAGATGGCCTCCTTCTTATCTCAAGATTTTACCAAAGAAGAGAGCCACACCCCCATCATATGCCCTTCAAGTGTGACAAGGGAGCTTTTTCTGTTTCACTTATAGTAACATCACTTAGCTTTTTTCTGAAGTGTTACATTTACCATAAGGTATTTAAAATAATGTACTCAAACTCAAGTTGCTTTTGTTTTCTTTTCTAAAATGAAGTTCCTGGATCAGTCACTATAATGTCTCTGTTTAGGCTTGGGAGAACAATTTTTTAATTCTCTAAAACTGTAAGAAAAGTTTTATGTTCATAAACATGTTTTTTTGTAATGACTTGCCATAAGTTTTATCAGATTGTCGGAGATATTATTGATCAAATATATAATAAAGAAGTAGTGTTGCCCTTGGTTGGGTTATAATTACCATGTTACAGGGAATTGAGATCTCAGGATATTAGACTTGCTAAGAAAAGAAGGAAGGAAGGAAAGAAATGAGAGAGAGAGAGAAAGGAAAAATAGAAAAAATTGAAGAAAAAGGGAAGAAAAGAAAGACATCAAAGGGAAATATTTAGATTTAACACTGTAAAATAATGAGAAAAATAATTTTCTTAATAATTTAAAGTACTTCATTATGCAAACTCTTATTGATCCAACATTTTGTAAGCCTTTTTCTATTCCAAATTCCTTCAGCAAAATGTATGCAAAATTCTTTCATTCCAGCAGTTTCTAATATGCTTTAAGCCTGAAAATGTTGCAACTTACAGTTAATCATTTTTGATTTATGTATTTAATATAGTTTAGCATGCAATGCTATGATGAGTTAACCTGACCTAATTGACATGAGATATATGAGAAAACATTCTGTTCTTACTCAAGTGCCAAAGACTAATTTTATGGGGCAGAAAGCATAGTAGAGTTTAAATAATCAGGACTTAGAAATGAAGACATAGAAAAAACCACATCATTAATATACAAATAATGTGCATATACACAAAGTTCAAATTATACCCCACTGCAGAGTGAAATCTGAAATAGTCTCCAACACTTGAAAAATAATGGATTTTCATTTACTAGGATTAGAACCATTATTGTTCAAATACCACTGTAAAGACTCATATATGATAATAGCTTCTTTGATTTGATGAGTCTCCTTTCCTCCTATGAATTCTTTCTTAAATATTTTACTATTAAAATTGTATTTTGCAAAACTTGTATTTCACACTTCTCACTAGTTGGAGAGTAAAGTAGACTATAAATCACTGCTATGCAAAACAGTTTTTCTTAATTTAATTTCCTTCTTCTTAGAATCCATTCAGTAATTACATTAGTGGTCTGATGTGCCCTGGAATGAGTATATGACTATAATGCTTAGCCTAAATTGTTTTGATAACAAACTTGCAGAACTAGGACACAGTTAAATTGCTTTTTTTTTTTTTTTTTAGAAGACCAGATGCTTGAATCTTGGAATATCAACTACCTCCTAGTCATTTCCTAAACCATTTGAGCATGATCAAAAGAAATTTATCATCATTTACTCAGAAAGAGTTGGCTTAAGCTAAGGTAGACCTTCTGTGCCTTAGTAATTTAGCTCTACATGTCTCTGAGATATGGATGCTCTCTTCTGGTTACTCTTAGAAATACCCTTCAGGATCTGCAACACAACATTTAGTAGTCAAAGCCTTAGAACAGCATGTAGCCCATTGAATTCTATGGCTCTCACTGAAATCGCAGAGCTAAAATTAAAATCTATGACTTTTTAAATATACGAACTTGGAAATACTTATTGAATAGCCTATCTGTTTATGGCTCTATTGGGATTGTCGGGATTGTCACGAGCTTCATTATATATGGTTTCAACAAATGTGTCTGCATTAAAACCTATTGAGGTCCCTAACAGTGTTTGAGTTCATGTAAAGGAAACTCACATGGATGTGTTTTGAACATATGAATATGTTTATTTTCTAATACAGAGAAGGTAAAGAGTTTGGGAAATTAAATTTTATCACTTTTTTTAGATTATCTGATAGAGTACATATAATAAATTTTATTAGTACCAACTTCAATATTTTCTAGTGTGTGATATGTATTAGACTGTAATCATGTATTAGCTTGTAACGTAAGTTGTTTAGAAAAATATAGTTCAGAGGAAAGGAATAATTAGTTACATTTATTTTCCTAGACAATAATTATCCTATTTAATATACAATGTGCTACACATAGTATTATGTTAGAAAAATAACTTCAGAAGTACACATGTATAATATTTTATGCTTATGTGACCACTGTGATATTTAAGAGATTATATAAACTCTCAACTAGAACTCATCAGGTGAATAGTTCAGGCTAACTCTCCTTTGTCTTTTTACTGATGCGGGTAAATTATTATATTGGTAAAACAAAGCCAAGCAAACACTTGTATTTATTTGGCTTTGAACTTTTCCAGATTATACATTAAACAAATTATATGGTATAGAATCAAGAAACATCACAATTATTCATACTCATTAAAGAGAACATAAAGAATTGAAAACATGTTAATAATTTGCATTAAAAGTAAAAAAAAAGCACACTAATTCAGAATTGAGGTGTTCTGAATAATTATAATTGAAATTCATTATGTAGGACATATATGAGGCAGAAATCAACTAGTTCTTCTGACTTAAGTTTGTTTAATGAAAAAATGGAGAATGAATTGGGGGGAAATGTTCAAGAATTGTTTTTACCTCATTATAAATGTCCATCAATATGGCTTAAAAATATTTATCTTTCACACAGGTGACAAAATTAATCTTTCATAGTTTGATGGAATTTTTATCTCATTGCTTTTTTGTAATTGGCAGTAAGCACTGATAATGTAGAATTGAACACTTGTACATTGCTGCCCTTTGATGAAGATTTTGTCCTTTTTCTCTGACATTATTTTTCTGAACCAGTTTCTCTTGAAAAATCAATAACCATATCACATTCATTGATGTTTTGTTTCTTATCAATAGCACCAACTCTCTACTTCAAAATATACAAGTACTCTTTATTAGTTTCCATTATTCCAAATGTTCATTTAATTACTTTGCCATCTTCTTTAATACAATTTACTTTAAACTAATTTTACATACAATTATCAGAAGTTTAAATGTAAGACACACCATATAGATACTTGTTTCAGAAAGTTATCAAGATCTAAGTCATGTTTTTCTTCTCTTTTGAATTCACTTGCTCATTTAGTTAGTGATAGTTCAAGATTATCGTCAAATGTGATCAGGTAGATGCACTGTAACTCTTAAAAATAAGTTAGAACAAAGCAAATAGTACAACAAAATAAAAGCAAAACTGAAGAATAATAAACTAAAATGTGCCTTAGCTAAAGCAGACATCACACATAATAAAATTATAATACCCAGATTTCTTTATTAAACCCCCATATTTCCATAATTCATTTATTTTTATTAGTTCTCCATTTTGGATTCTTTCTAAAGTGTCATTTTTTGTGTTCTTCAGTGCATTCTTAATGCATCTTGTTTAGACATAATGGACATTGACTTTGACTCATGAACACAATCTGACATTTCCCTGTTTCTCTGATGATCATTTCCTCCAGGCTTCTTATTTTTATTTTACAGCTCACACCTTTGAACGTTCCTCTTCCTTTGATTCCTTTTCTGTCTCATTGACTAATTTTTTCTTTTTTGAGATGGAGTCTCACTTTGTTGCTCAGGCTGGAGTGCAATGGCTCGATCTCCACTCACTGAAACCTCCGCCTCCTATGTTCAGATGATTATCCTGCCTCCGCCTCTTGAGCAACAGGGATTACAGGCACACACCACCATGCCTGGATAAATTTTGTAATTTTGGTAGGGACAGGGTTTCACCATGTTGGCCAGGCTGGTCTCTGACGGACTCTTGTCCTCAAATGATCCTCCCACCGTGGCCTCCCAAAGTGCAATTACAGGCATGAGCCACTGCACCTGACCTAGTTCCCCCCCCACCCCAAGTCTTAGCTGTGGTGAGGAGGAATATGAGATTTGGGAGGGCTGTGTGTGGTATAAAAATTTTTATTTAAAACTATTTATTAAATTAAAATTATGGCTTATTTACAACTCAACATATTTATTTATTTTGTAACAGACTTTTCTTTGAGTTGTAATTCTTCTTCCAAATCTGATATTTATAAAGGACTTAAAACATGATTATCATACATTTTAGAATGTGACTTACTTCTTGTGATTTATTTACCTGTATTTTACCTAATCAATAAAATTAGTTTTAAAAATATCACCTGCAGATCTTGCAAAACAGTTGTCTAGTCAGAATTCTTCTGGTTGGAAATGGCAGAAACCCAAATAAACTAACTGAAGCAAAAAATGGTGTTTATTGGAAAGATCCCGTATGACTCACAGAATTAACAGAAGATAAGCAGGTATCATCAACAGGGATTGCAGTGACTGAAACTGCAGATTAAATACCATCGAGATTCTGCCCCAGTCATCAAGTTTTCTCTTCTTTACTCTACTTGGCTAAATCCTTTCCAACTGCAGTTTTCCCCCTTTCTTCAAGTTCTAATAGATTACCTTTTAAGGAGGGATTAAGATTGGCCTGCATTGAGTCATAAGTTTATTCTTAAATTAATTGCTCTGTTTATAGCCATAGGAAAACATGGTTGACCAGGTCTAGGCTACAAGTCCAGCTCCATAAATTCTCAAGGCATTGTGATTGGAACTCCTTCAAAGTATGGTTTAAGCAGGAAATAAAAGATTTTTTTTTTAAAGGATGGAGAAGTATCTGTTACCACACCAAAAAAAAAAAAAAATGTGAAATAATGCTGGGAAGATAGAACCCAATTAAGAAGACCCTAATATTTTAAATTTTATAAAGTCCCCCCTTTTTTTAAGTAGACCATAAGTGATTACAGTAAAAAATAAGATTTAAGTTAAAAAAAAAAAAAGAAAGCAAAGAATAAAGATGGCTAACCGAATTGGTACCCTAGGCATTCATTAAGCTGGAGACTGCTCTCCAAAAACAGAAATAGTGGCTCGTCTATAAACATCTTCTTGCCTACAACATATATGACTGAAAACACATTCTCACTTCAACTTACCCGAGATGAGAAAGATGACAAAATAAAGCATCATAAATTTACTGCCAAAATCATGACTTTCTGTACTGAAAACTTCACAGTGTGCCTCTTTCTGTATCTCTATTTCTACTTAATGGTAAACTTTTGAATATCATGAATTCTTGAGCATGACCATAGCTTTGTGAAAACTACAGAAACAAAGGAGTTAATGAGATACACTTTGGATACTTTTATAGATTTGTAGATTCTTTTGAATTTAACTGAAAAAAATTATAGTTCAAAAAGGAATTATACATGGACAATATCAATTTATATTTGCAATCATCCAAGTGACTCTTCCTCTTTATAATTAAAAACGTAAATGAACAGATCCAGAATTATAATTTTAAATTCAGAGTACTACCTTCATTAGACTCAATATAGATTGTGATTAATCTTCCCTTTCAACACAGTGTACTTTTGTAAGACAATAAAAAATGATTATATATCCATGAGGTTTCCTTCCATTTTCAGTAAAGTTATATTTCTCTTCAAAATGTTGACACAATAGTCAACAAATCTTGGATAGCCTGTATCATTCAGGCACCTGAAAAAAGCTCATTTTGTCTTGTTCGTACAATGTATGAAATCTAAAATTCACTCAGAAATTGTTTAACCTTAAGATATATTACATGGAAAAAAAGGTAAAGTAATACCCCAATGTATGTGGAAAAAAATTCTTAAAAAAAAAAAAAAAAATGCAGGAGGGGTATTATTTGTAATAATACTACACTGCCACCTTGTGGAGTGACTGGCTGAAACCAGTCAAATAAATGTCACTGCCCAGTTTTCACCCCTAGAGGCTCAAACGTGTCTCTTGAGGATTCAGGTAAGAGCTGCTATGTAAGTAATTTATAAATAACCACACAAATGAATACATTATAGTAGCAGACTACATTGCATATGAGTGAACTTGTTACAAACAATAGCCAATTATAACTAATTTCTTTGTGGATATATTTATTTTAAAAATGATGATATGCTATGAAGTACATTTTACTTGGAAAACAGAAAATATCGAATTCAGGTTCTGCCTCTGCCATTACTAGTCATTTATATTAAAATTTATCAGCCCCAAGTTTTATATTTTCAGAGGAAGTTATGCTTACATTGCATTTTAAAACATCAACATAATTTCTTGTGTGCATAATTCCCCATTTGTCATTCTGTGAGACACTCTTTGAAAATATTTTTTTATCAACTATTTTCTAGGCAATGCACTTGATGCTTAGAAATACATGAGTAAATAAAAACAAGCATGATATGGTATTATCTGTTTATGATGCCTAGTGAAAAGTCTACTAAAAGGTCAGTCAGGCTTAATTACAGTAAAATTTTAATATGTAGAAAAAGTTTAATCCTCCAGTTAATAATATGAATATATATTTATTTCAAAATATGATTGTACTGCTTACAGTCATAAACTATGAGACCATTATGTAGAGGATCAGTAGAAAATTTGTTTTAATAATAATATCTGTAAGTATTTTCTTTTTCGCAAATAATATATTGCTAAAACAATTGAAGCTATATAACTATTGGAAATAAAATGGGCTTTTAAAAATGTAAAATTTAACAAGAAAAATTTTACTACAATGTAAATATGCCACTAGACTTTCCTGGGAAGGAAAAATGTTTCACTACATTTATACTCTATCTGCATTCCCAATTATTTAAATATTATATATTATATTCATATAGAAATTTATTAGACTATTTATATTTGTGCTTTTAGAAGTGAAACACTCTAAAATACATTATGATTATATTTTTAGCCCACTTACAAATATCAGATTTGGAATAATCACTAAACATTTTTGAAGTAAATCTCAATAGAGTTACTATTATAATACTACACTGTCATAGATTAATGATCACCTATGACATGTGTGTATGTGTGTATGATTTATGTTTAGTATATAGGTATTTCAAAGTATCATTCATCCAAATATCTACCTCTGTGCTGGCTACTTGGGGCTGCTGGCTTTCATTTTTATTTTTCTTCTAAATAATTTCACAATATCAGAATGGCATCTATTTGAGGGACCTGCCATATTTCCTTTTTACATTCCCTGGTTGACATTAATAATTAACATGATTATTTTCCTTGTTAATTATCTCATATTGTTTCACCTTCTCTCTTCCCACCAGAGTATAAGGCAGCTTCAAACAAATGGCCAGAAATACATTCAAATTGAAACCCATTGGCGATCTTTAATAATAGTGTTCAATAATGATAGGTTAAGCTATTTCGTCCATATCACTTATAGTAATGTGTGGCTTCTACATGTTTAAGAATTATTCTTGTCATACTGTATTATGCATCTAAATATACTTTTATACTTCAGAATGTACAGGCTTACCAAATGAAATCTAATTGAGCAAAAGAAGCTGTCAAAAATCCAAATAAGAGAGAATTATTAAACAAAAAATACATAGAGACATAATTTCAAATTCTAAGTTTTGGGGTATGATAAGATTTGGGGATCATACCTCATTTATCTATCAATAAACATTCGAAAATCATTTGAATAAAGTAAAACAAAAATGTGAATAACCCATTATTTCAATCATTCATTGTATTTCAAATAAATGTTGTTTCACTGTCCCCTTCTAGAAGCATAGACCTTACTGATTTGCAGAAGGACAGGTCTCCAGATGGCCTTACTGACCCAGGTCTTCTCCCACTTAATTACAATTATCAGATGGAATGTTCCAAGAACACAACTTTCTGAGATAAGAAGGAAATACACAATACAGTTTGTGTGAGCTTGTGTCCTAATTTTTCCCAGAAAAGGATGTTCTAAGTGTTTCAGCTCAGTGAATCAGCTGGGGCCTAGGGTGTAAAACCCAGAGTGAAGTGCTTTATTTGGTAGTCCCTCAGCAGCAGAGATATGTGGAGCACATGGTGATGAGACTCCATCTGCCTTGAGCAGTTGTACTGAGCCTTAGAGGACTAACTCATTGTAGAACCTAGACTTCTGTGTATCTTTGCTGCCTACGGATAAGTAATACATTTGCTTTGCCTGACTCGTGAGAGTGTTCTTTCTCATCTGACCATGGCTAAGAATCTTTGCTATGTTCCTTCAGTTTATTATGTATTTGCTCCCCACCTCCTTCGCAAAAATTTTCTAGGCATCAACTATAAGGCCACACAGGTTTTAGGTACTAGCTGTTTAATAGTGAGCAAGATGAAGATAGCCCCTGCTTTTGTGACGATTACAGTCAGCCAAGGAGAAGATAAACTAAAATGCATAAATGCTGCGATGAGGTAAATACAGGATAGACAATACAGGTGAATTCAATAGTACATGTCCTAACCTAGAAGAGCAAGGATGGCATCCTGAAAGAAGTAGCCATTAAGTTACCCCAGTAGAATGACTGCACATCATCTAGACTAAAAAGAGAAATGGGAAATATTTCAAGTAAAGAAATTAGCATATACAGTCTTGGAGGCCAAGAAGAATTAGTTGGATTGAAGAAATTAAAAGGAGAGGAGTATTGTTGGAGAGTAAAGTGGGGAGGTGAAGTGAAAAGAGGTGAGTGTGGATATGTGGGCAGGAGACAGTGAAGAAAGGTCCTGATAATATAATGAAAAGTTTGAACATTATAACAAAACCTGAAAGCCCTGACATGATTCACTTCTCATTTTAGAGGAGCCATTCATCGTCATTGTTGTAGACTGTATTGGATAGTTGAAAACTGGAGGGAGGCAAAACAATGAGGGGATGGTAAAAGGTCCAAGCAAGAGGCAATGCTTACCTAAATCAGATGATTATAGTGGTAATAGAGAAAAGAAGAGGGTTTTCTGTGTCGACAGGTCATGGTGCAATTATCAGAGTCAGAGATTGTTGTGAGAGGAGCAAGTTTTTAGAGTTAGATGAGCATAAGAAAAGAACATAAGCTAATTCTGTTTTGGATGTGTTGAGATTTTGATATGTCCAACCAACAAATATATAAGGTTGAGAGTTTGAAAAATAAAATACGTCTGTGCTGTCTCTTGCGCTCTCTCTCTCTCTCTCTCTCTCTCTCTCTCTCTCTCTCTCTCTCTCTACAGATAAATCATGGGGAAAATTGCCCATTTCTGTTTTTTCCACTTTGATTTGTGAACTGAGAGATATACTCATTATCATCGCATCCCCTGCCATCCAACTCTGTAAGTACTCTGAATTCCACTCACTCTTAACTCTGGAAACTTTCGGCGAACTACAAATTTTCTGGTCTGTTACCACGTTTGTATACCAGTGAGGAAAGGCTGAGAAGAGAGAATATAACCATTGATGAAGAAGTTTTTAGTTAATATACAAAATATACTTTTAATCTTCAGACAAAACTGGCATTTTTAAATCACCATAGAGATTTATTTATCCACAGAAGTTTTGCTGCCGTTAATATTTATAACTCGGAATCACAGTGTCAAAGTCAATAGATACAGCCAACAAAATCCAATAGCAATAACATTACTGGGAAGAAGTTTAATGTAAAATCTTATAATTTTTATGTTGATTTAGTCTGAAAGTAAAATATTTTATTTTTGAAGAGTGTAATAAATGCTAGTTGTAGTATTTCTGGAAGTGTAAAGCAAATCATTTTTTCCAAAAAAAATCATTTTTTTCCAGAGGCATGTTTGAATGATAGAGTTTGAGCAAATGAACACCAGTAAAGTGACATTTTTTAAATTTATATTCATGTATTTTAATTAGCGGTTATTAGAGATATGTACTTCAGCATCTGTTTAATAAGTACTTTATTCTAAACAATGAGTCTTGTAGAGAAAGCATACCATTTTCTTATTCCAGCTATCACCTCAATATTTGCTTAACACTTCACTGTGAAAGTCAGAAAGAATGGAATAAGAAAACAAGAAATAAAAAAAAAGAAATAATGGAATAAAAAGAAAGCAATATTTATTAAGTTACATCTGAGGCCAGCTTTCTGAATTGCATTCTTTTAGATTTTTACTGGGTTGTATAATTCTTTTTCTCTCAATTTTTCTTAAAGAAATAAATCTGCAAGAGACAGCTGAAGGGAGCTAACAGCATCTTTCTCAATACTGTTTTGTTTTGCATCATTTTATACCAGGGAAATTATCTGAAAATTTTTCTTATAGTTTTATGCTTTTATTATAAATATATAAACAATATTGTTTTAATTTTTATTTTAAATATTTATATATAGTTATTTATATTGCATATTTCCAGCTTTAAATTAATGTTCTTGTTTGAGATTATGGGATTTATTTATTCATTCATTCATTCATTCATTCATTCATTCATTTTTTTGGAGATGGAGTTTCGCTCTCCTTGCCCAGGCTAGAATGCAATGATGCAATCTCAGCTCACTGCAACCTCTGCTCCTGGATTCAAGTGATTCTCCTGCCTCAGCCTCCCGAGTAGCTGTGATTTCAGTAGCCCACCACCACCCATGGCTAATTTTCACATTTTTAGTTGAGATGGGGTTTCACCATGTTGGCCAGACTGGTCTGGAACTCCTGACCTCAGGTGATCCACCTGCCTCGACCTCCCCAAATGCTGGGAGTATAGGCATAAGCCACCATGCCGAGCCGGTTTTATTTATTTTTAACATTTATTTATATTAGCATATGTAACTCTGGTTCATTTTGAAAGCTTATAAAATTTAAACTGCAGCTTAACCACTGTACATTTGGTTGACATATGGGAGGTTTTTCCTACATAGCTGTGAAAAGAACTGTTGCCTTGAATGGTCATTTACATGCCTCATTTTCACATATAGGTGAAACTGTTGGAGTTTTATAACTATGCATGAAATTGGCAAAGTGTTAAATATATGCATATGCAACTTTACCATTTATTGACAAGGTTGTGGAAAATTAATGAGTTAATTTATCTGATAATATTTGGATGCCACAGAATATCAGATATTGTTTTCTTTTTAAGTCCATCTTACTAATTTATAATTTTCTGAAAAACTCATTTCATTTACTTCTTTTGAAAAAAGTTTGTTTTAATATCTGTCATAAATGTATTATGTCCTGATTTTTATTTGTATCTTTGTCTCCTTTCTGTTGCTATAACAGAAAACCTGTGACTGAACAATTTATAAAGAATATAAATTTATTTCTCACAGTGCTGGAGGCCAGGAAGTTCAACATCAGGGTGCCAGTTTCTGATGAGGGCTTTTTCACTACTTTCTATGGCAGAAAGTTGAAGAAAGCTAGAGAATGCTGTCAAGAACAAGAGAAGAGGGAGCCAAATCATCTTTTTTTTTTTTAAATGGAGTTTCACTCTTGTCACACAGGCTGGAGTGCAATGGCTCAATTTAGGCTCACTCCGACCTCTGTCTCCCAGGTTCAAGCCATTCTGCAGCCTCAGCCTTCCAAGTAGCTGGGGCTACAGGTGCCTGCCACCATGCCCCCACTAATTTTTGTACTTTTTGGTAGAGACGGGATGTCACAACATTGTCCAGGCTGGTCATGAACTTCTGACCTCAGGTGATACGCCCTGCTCGGCCTCCCAAAGTGCTGGATTACAGGCATGAGCCACTGAGCCCGGACTCGTCTTTTTAAAACAGGAATCTATTTCCTTGATAACTTACTCACTCTTTCGATATCAGCATTAATCCATTCATGACGGCAGAGACTTCATGACCTAATTACCTTTCCATGGCCCCGTCTCTCAATATTGTTGCACTGGGGATTAAATTCCAACAAATGAACTTTAGGGGACACATTTAAACCATGCAACGTGTTTTTCTATGGCTGTTCTAACAGCTCACTTACTAATGCATATTACTAATATAGTTTAAGCCTTTATTTTAATTGTGCTACATTTCAAACCTAAAGAGAACTACAGAAAATTATAGAAGACTATTTAACCATTATTTAAATTAATATACATCAAAATATAATTGGAAATATAAAAATTAATAAGAACAATAAATTATTTTAATATTTTCTTCATGTCACTTTTATGAAAATAAAAAGTTACTTGTAAAGTTGAAACACTGTCATGTTTTCTCTTAATTCAATTTCACACTCTCTTCACTAAGGTAATAATCATTTTCTGAATTTTGTGCTTATCTATCTTTTATCACTCAGCATTATACTTCTGAAATTGATCTGTGTTGATAAATTTAAACACAGTTTACTTAACTGTCAAATATGATTTCCCTGTCTTAAAATATTAGCATTTTCTTATCGCTTTTTTTTTTTTTTTTTTTTTTTTTTTTACTTCCGGGCAGTATAAAGCCTCTGAGCTTGCTTCTCAGGATGCAAAGCTTTGGCTTCCTCCACAGTCAACCTGGAATCACAGTGAATTTGGCAGGGCCCTCCTGTGTCTTTCCCTGGCCACACCAAGCTGTTGAACTCTGTTAATTGCCATTGATTTCAACGAATTATTTTGTAGACTGATCCAATGAAACTTGAGCTCCTTTGAGAGAATAGTTTCCCAGGTCAGTATTTGAAATTTGTTCTGGTCCCAAAAAGTGGCCTCCCAACTTTCTCTTTCCACAGTTCTATCTGGCAAACTAGTTGGCCTGTAGTTTAGCTTATTTCTTCAAGGAACTACCATTCTCTTTTCAAATGCCTTTCACCACAACTTCCAATGTTTTTGAAACTGCCCTTAGTCTTGAACTTCTTCCATATTCAGTTGCAAATGATGTTGTTTCCTAAGAGGGGGGAAATTTGCAGCTCTCTGTTTTACAACCTGCTTTTGTCCAGCGCAAAATCTCTAAGCCATGGCTTTGTGTTGGTGGCAAGGATCATGTTGAGCTTCTCTTGAATGCCACTCTTCGGTTAGTACCTGAGTACATGATAGAAGGGGGCCACAGCTCCAAGTCTTCTTGACTTGGCTTTTCTAGTATGAAAGCTCTACCCCAAAAACTGGTGCAAGGAGGATTGGGGCCCCAGTATTTTTAACAGCATCACTTCCCAGGCAATGCCTCTATCCTGTGAGTGGAGTCTACATTGAAAAAGAGCACCCCATCTCCTAATTAGTCTGTCTTAGAATTTGGTTTAGCAACGGGTAAATTATAAGCTTTCACTTTTACTGACAAATTTTATTAGATATTTATTAAATATTAATATTTATTAAATATTTGTTCTTTTGTTGTATATCTTTAAGACCATTTTCAAAGATTTTAAATGTCGGGCTCTCTCTCTCTCTCTCTCTCTCTCTCTCTCTCTCTCTCTCTCTCTCTGTGTATTTTAAAATAAATATGATTCATTTTGTTGGAAAATAAGTCTGCAGAGCTCCTCCTGTTATCATGTCAGAATTGAAACTGCTGCTGTAATATCTCTTAGGTGGAATCCCACAATTTCCACACATAGCGTTTTAATTGTAGCTATAAACTGGATTGTGTCCCTCCAAATTTTTTTCAAGCCCTTAACCTTTAGCTGGAGACAGGCTGTACAAGAAGGTAATTAAGATTAAATGAAACCATAAAGAGGGACCCAAATCTGAAATAAATTGTGCCTTTGGAAAAAGAGAAAGAGACACCAAAGCTGTTCCTCTCTACTATAGCAGGACACAATAAGAAGGCAGCCATCTGCAAGCTAGAGACAGAGCATATTCACCAGGAATTTAATCTGTCAGCACCTCCATCTTGGACTTCCCAGCCTCTAGGACTGTACGAAAGTAAGTTTCTGTTGTTAAAGCCACTCAGTCTTTGGTATTTTGTTGTGGCAGTCTGAGCAGACTAACAGTTATTATTTAATTATATAAGTGTATATTTTATAATTACTGTATTATTTCTTTCTTTTCTATAAATTATTTATAAGCCTATGTTTTGTTTTATTATGTTATTTAATGGGAATTAGATATATAGAGTTATTTGCTATCCTCCATCATAGCATGGTATCATAATTGGTTTTGCACAACCTCTCACTTATTTTGGAACCATATATATTACTTTAATTTGCCGTTACATTTCATAAGCAAATGTATATTTCTTTCTTATCATAAACACTCTGTTTAATAGATTTGATAAACGTATTTTACTACAAACTTATCTTTACAAAATGTATACTGTGGCATTTTGAATGTGTGAGTGTTATAGGTTTGCTAATGGTATTATGCTATAAATTTCATTTAAATTCTTGACTTTATCACTTAAAAGTATATGTTAGTATTGACCTATGTAGGTCTGTGTATGCCAGTCTCTTTTTCTAAGGTAGTATACTGTAGTGGGCATCTTCCAAATGTTATTTAGCTATTTTCCTAGTGATTAATTTTCAATTTCCCTCCAACTCCTCTTATTAAAAACATACCACATTTCATACCAATCTATGTGTAGGCCATAACTAAAGCTTCAATTTTTAAAAAATCACTTTTCACTGAAAGCTCTAGTCATACTGAAAATTGCCCAATTACACTACTTATAGGAAGAAGTGTTCTTTGTGTTTGATGCTTGGTTAGGGGAGCACTACGTTGCTTGCTTGGTTTCTTGGTTATTTATTGCTGGTGGCGGTGGGATTTGTTTTGTTGTTTTGCTTTTGTTTTTTGTTTGGATGCTTTTCTTTTCTTGCTTTTATTTTTCTTAGTTTTATTCTTTAACTATTTTAAGTTCCCGGGTACATGTGCAGGATGTGTAGGTTTTTTACATAGGTAAACATGTGCCATGGTGCTTTGCTGCACAGATCAACCCATTAATGCCAGCATCCATTAGCTATTCTTCCTGATGCTCTCCCTCCCCAAAATCCCCATTTTTAACCGGGCCCAAGTGTGTGTTGTTCCCTGCCACATGTCCATGTGAACTGCATATGGATTCAACAGTAGGTTTCATATCTTACAATGAGAATTAGAAATCTAGACCCCCGATCTCAGAGCCTGTATTGACATGAATTATTTATAAGTTCAATTTTATCTTAAAATTATGGCCTTCTTTGTTCTTTTATTTTGCTACATGGGGCTATTCCTTTCTTTTGAGTCACACTTTTCATTTAATTGCTCTAATTTATCAAACTTTTGTTTTGTTTTAATGGTGTAAGAGCACTGCATTCACCTTAGTTTGTCATGTTGCTAAAAGTTCTCCAAGCATTGCTTTTCAAAATCTAATGCATTTACATTGTTGGCAGTTGAGAATTTTGACTAATGAGAACATATGGTGCTGTCAGTACAACAATCACATACTATTTAGAATAAAATCAATTATCTATCAAAATTAATCATCTATCCTTTCAAGCAGAATATGCACTACATGGCATAGAATACAATGTGAAAAGGGCCTCCTGGAGATGCAGAATGTGGCAGTATGGCAGACAAAAAGAACAGCTATTGGTAAAGCAGGACATACTCATAAAAAGTAAACATTTTACAAAGTCATTTTTTTTGATCAGGTGGATAAGAATAAGTAGGAACAAATACTATATTGTAGCTTGAAGGAAAAACAATGAGTCTTTTTATCATAAAATAAAAGAATCTTCAAATATAATATATCAAATAATTATTTTTAACTTTTATTTTAAGTTCAGGGATACATGTGAAAGTTTGTTAGGTAGGTAAATGTATGTCACAGGGGTTTGTGGTACATGGGGGATAATTTCATCACCCAGATATTAAGCCTATTACCTATTAGTTATTTCTCCTGAGTCTCCCCCTCTTCACACCTTCAACCTGCTGGTAGGGCCCAGTGTTTATTGATTCCCCTTGATGTGCCAGATGTTTTTATCATTTAGCTTCCATGTATAAGTGAGAGCATACAGTATTCACTTTTCTGTTCCTGCATTATTTGCTAAGAATGATGGCCTCCAGCTTCATCCATGTTCCTGAAAATGACATCATCTTGTTCTTTTTTATAGCTGCATAGTATTCCATGGTGTATTCCTGTACATGTATCAAATATTCTTTATTCAATCTGTCATTAATGTGAACTAAGGTTGATTCCATCTTCCAGTAATGGGATAGCTGGGTCAAATGGTAGTTATGTTTCTAGATCTTTGAGGAATTGCCATACTGCTTTTCACAATGGTTGAACCAATTTATACTCCCAACAGTGTATAAACATTTCTTTTCCTCTGCAACCTTGTCAGCATCTGTTATTTTTGACTTTTTAGTAATAGCCATTATGATTGGTGTGAGATGGTATCTCATTGTGATTTTGATTTGCATTTCTCTAATGATCAGTGATATTGAGCTTTTTTTCACATGCTTGTTGGTCACATATATATCTTGAGATTTTTAAATGTTCTGTTTCTGTTTTTCATTTTTGTAATTTTCAAAACACAATTAGAAATTCAAACATTAATTCAGAAAGAAAAAGTCTACATTATATGCCACATATTCTAGTAAGTTCATTGTCTTGTGGTATATTTATTAAAGTACAATTGTTGGTGGGGCTTTTGGAGACAGAATGAAAGAAGTGGATAAATTTACATTGTTCTGTAGAGGTTTTTTGAAACTGTTGCAACAAAAATATTATCATAATAGTTTTATTTTTCCACTATTGCTACTAGTAAGTGGAGAATTGGGAGGCAGAAATAAAAGAAAACTAAATATAAGACTGACATGATCTTTTTTGACTTTCAGAGATTCATCCTGATTTGTTTCATGGGAGGAAAGAAAACTACAGATGATTTTTGTGTCTATGAGAGTGTTTGGGGGTTCATAATTATAATGTTTTATTTGAGTGGGAAATAAGGCTTATAAGCGCTTATTTTGTTTTGCAAAATTGGTAAACTAAATTGAGAATGTCTAACTTACATTTTATTAAAAACAATATGAGGCCTCAGAAATTCTAAATAAACAAGATGTCACTTGAAATTTAGAGATTTAGAATGTCATTCATTGAAAATAAAGTGATGCTGTGCCTGGAAGACAGGGTTTCAAAATAGAAGAGTTTAGCATAACATTGCCAATCATACTGAAAAGGAGATATTAGAGAATATCTAATTCTCTTGGCATACCATGCTTTTGAAAAATGAGAATTGTTGAGACTTCATGAGTTTCAATAGCAGAATTTTATTTTAGGTGGGGGAATTATAAAAAACTTTAAAAATCACATCAGTTATTTTGTCTCCTTGAAAAAGTAGTTCTATGCAAATAAGAATTTTCACCACCTAAAAATGTTAGAAAACTATTTCATTCCCAAATTTCATTTTTATAATGGTATTTTATTTTTATTGTAAAAAGGATATATGTATAAAGAATTAATTGGGAATACAGAAATATTAGGATACATGTGTATAAAGGCCTAAATAACACAGTCCTACATAGCGTATATACACGTGGCTTCACATGGTTTCGTGCACACGTGATTGTCTGTGTATGTGTGTGTGTGTGTAAGACAAAATACATTATGAAAACACTGGAGTGATTAGCTATGTGCTATTAATTTAAGGGAAGATAGAACAACAGTAGAAACCTTGGAGAGCACATGAGCTAATCTGCAGCTCTGAAGCCTGTTGGTGACTCAGCTATTGTGAATATACATGAGGTTGTATGTGGCCATCTCAAAGACTTGCAGGGACAATGTATTATTATGTTAAGAGTAATAAGAATATTTTATTCTGTTATTTTTATATCTAGCTAAAACATATTTTTAAGTTATTTTACTTTGGCTTGTGCGTTTGAGGACAGAGAGAAACTTGAGGATGCAGAGTGGAACTTGTAAGCCTTTACTTCCTTACAAATGCACTGATATGGATCAAGGCGACTGAGCTGCTTTTAGCAACACTGTCACTCTTTAGCGATTTCTTTTTTAATGGTATTTACCTTTATTGTTCTTACTTGTTTATTATTTAGTCACTAAAATCTGATTTGTTACCGTGCATGAAAGCCAAGATCTTACTTCATAAAACGATTGAGTTGCCCCTGAAGTTAAGTTTCCCTTTTTTTTTTTTTCTGATGCTACTGAAGGTTTCTTTGGCAGTCTTAGAATACAGAAGTCTAATGGGAAGAACCAGATAAAACATTATAATCCTAAATTAGATTCTTTAATACTGGAGTATAGGAGCTTTATTTTTTCCTGATCTTACTTGCAAAGTTCTTTTTTAATATCTTTCACTGACTTTTGTAGTGGTTTGTTTTTTTCTCTGAATAATAAATCTTGCTAATTCTTACTGAACTTCCAATGAATTGTACACATCTCTTCCCAGTTTGTTATATCAACTCATTTTCTCTGTTTATTATTATTATTTTTAACTCTTTAAGTTCAAGGGTCTGAGTGTGGTTTATTACATAAGTAAACTTGTGTCATGGGGTTTGTTGTACACATTATTTTGTCATACAAGTATAAAGCCTAGTATCCATTAGTTATTATTATTTGTTTTTTAGAAGTATATAGGTCTTATGATCTTACCATTTATCTTTCTATCAATCAAATTCTTTTTAAATAAGTAAATGTTACACATAAAATATAATAGATTTCATACAAATTTTTATAGATTAGGAAATCTATATTATAGTGATTGTGAGAAAAACATAATAATAATATCAGAGCAAAATACCCACTGAGGACTTTTATCCAAAACTATATGAATATTTAAAAGAAAAAGTCTTACTCTTATTCTCCCTTTAAGTATGTGTTTTTCTAATTTGTTATTGTGGTTAAAATACCCATAAAATTTACCATGCAAACTACTTTTAACTGTGAATTTTGCTGTAATGAAATATATTCACTATGTTGTACAATCATCACCACTATCCATCTACATCACTCTTCACTCTATACAATTGAAACTTTATACCAATTACACAATAATTTCCCATTTCCATCTCCCCCACCTTTTGGAAACTACCATTCTGCTTTCTGTTTTATGTGAGCTCTAAATGCCTCATATAAATGGAATTCTATAGTATTGATCTTCTTGTGACTGGCTTATTTCACCTGGAATAATGTCCTCAAGGTTCATCTATATTCAGCATGCCTGAATTTCATTCTTTTGTAAGGCTGAATAATATTCCATTATATGTATATACAACATTTTGCTGTCTATTCAACAGTCAATGAATGTCAATGGACACAAGTTTCTTTCATATTTTAGCTATTGTATAATGCAGCTATAAACACAGGTGTACAAATGTCTCTTTGAGACCCTACTTTCAACTTGAGGGGTTATATTCCCTGAAGAATTCAATGAATAAAGCAAAATCTCTTTAGAAATTGGTGCTGTCATGTATGTAAAGATAAAATAACAGATCGAGGACTCCAAAAGAAAAGGAATAGGGAGAGGGGCGAGGGTTGCAAAAACTACCTACTGAGTAGTGTATTTACTATTTGGTGATGGATTCACCAGAAGCCCAAACCCCAGCATTAGACAATGTAACTATATAACAAACCTATACACCTACCCCTGGATATATAATAGAAGGAAAATAATGGTGTTTAGAAAAGTGGATTTTCACATGCAAAAGAATAAAGTTGGACCCTAATCCAACACCATATATAAGAATTAATTCCAAATGGATTACAAGCCTAAATGTAAGACATAAAACTATATAATTCTTAGAAGAAAACGTAAGGCAAATATGACACTAGATGTGGCAATGATATCTTATATATGGGTAATATAGTTAATAAAATGCAGTAAACTTTTAATAGTTTATATGGTAGTCTTTAAAGGCAATTACAAATGAAATCCTGAGATATGATTATTTGTAATGTGATTAGCATAAAGAGCTTTGTTTGATTTCCTATGGGAAATGGCACAATCTCACTTTCTAACTTAAATGTTTATAAATATGATATTTAAATTTGTGTTCTCTTAGGAAAAAGAAGTTTAATGGATGGAAGAGCTATGTGTATATTCAGGCATTTCCTCATGACAAGATTTCATGGAAGAGTGTATTAGTTATAGTAATATTTACTCCTTTTTCTCTTCTAAAAATTAAACTTTACAAAGTTAAATCTATGCAATTGTCCCTTCTAAAATAACCATAAATCTACCACTAGGAAGACTATATATTTATTCTAGAGAAATTTTATTATTATAACAAAAAAAAAATCCTAAAGTCAATTCTAGGAAGTGATAGTATGTCCAGAGGGAGGACTGTTATTATTAAGTACATTATAATTTCTGCCAAAAAATATAGAAAAACCATTTTGTAAATTTTGACTACATTTCCCTGATTATTTTTTTTTCTCTCACTTTCTCTTACTCTGTGTGTTCCAAACTGTCTTCTAACAATTAACTACACTTAGTGTGGTTAACTACACTTAGTGTGGAAGTGAATGGTTTATTGGTATCATAGGTAATCAAAGCTACAATTAAGGACCTTTATTTAGGTAAAAAAAAGAAAGAAACAGAATCATCGAATTATTATGGATACCACGTCATCACATTCTTCTCCAACTTTTGCTTAGGTGTGCTCTTTTTGATGGATCTGGAGCCATAACAAAATCAGTTGAATTTTCTACTGTGTAAACACTTGTAAGATGTGATTGTGGGGTGGAATGATGGGGAAGAAGCATAAAACATTTTGACACGTAAACAAGTTTTACCCATCTGTGAGGAAAACAGATGATTTATTAGACCTGTCTCTCTGTAGATAAAAACAACATACTTATCTTCTGCTGTATCGGAAGACACAATGATTGGCTACCTCATAGGACTATGAAGATGCATTGAGTTAAGGCAAATAAGCAAATTAGCAAGATGCCTGGCATATATTAATTATGTAACATGTGTATACTTAAAATTATAGATGTTTTATCGGGATTTGTTTTTATCTCAATGTTTTCTCATTTAACTTTTGCTCTCAGTGTACTACTCCTACTTTTTTTTTTTAAATCAACTCTGAGACTTAACTACTGTTGTTATTGTTGTTGTTGTCTTAATACTACCTGTGCCATCTCTCTATGGTCCGTGGTATAGTTGGCTTTTATATACATATATATATATATGGTATTTGTTAGCCAGCTATAAAATATATACACTATATAGTTGACTAGTAGCAAATATATTTGGAAAAAACAAAGACTTCATAGTTGGAGATAGCTGTGATCTAATATCACCATTAAAATGTTGGTGTTTTGGGGAAGAATACTTGATTTTTTTTTTTTTTTTACAAAGGAATACAAAGGAAACTTGGCCTGGTCATCCCTAGCTTAACCTGCAGTACCTAAGAATGTGACTGTATTTGAAAATACAGCCTTTTAAGAGACGATTAAGTTTAAATGAGGACACTAAGGTGATGTCTTTATAACAAAAGGAAATTTGAACAGAGTGAGAATGCACATGCATAGATAAAAGACTATGTGAGGATACAGAGAGAGAATGGCCATCCACAAGCCAAGGAGAGGGCCCTCAGAAGAAACCGAACGTATTGACACCTTGTTCTTGGACTTCTAACCTCCAAAACTGGTGAGCAAATAAATCTCTGTTGTCTAAGCCATCTAGTCTGTAGTATTTTGTTATGCCAGCCCTAGCAAACTAATACGTATATATTGATATTTGTCATAATTTTTAAAAAATGACTTTTGAGGTGAAATTGACATAACATAAAACTAGCCATATTAAACAATCCAGTGGCATTTAGTTCATCTACAATGTTGAGCAATCACTACCTCACTCTAGTTCTAAAATATTTCCATCATTCCAAAATAAAAGCTTACACATTATAGTATTTTTCCACTTTCTTTTGTCCTGTTTCTTTTAATTTTGATAATAATATTACCGTAGAACTTCAGTAAGTAGATTAGATTATATAGCTAATTCTTATTTTTTATTGTTAGGGAGTCATAAGATAAAATTCTATGAAAAGCTTATTGAAAATAATTCATCATTATCTAAGAAAAAGAGTTAAGCAGCTAGTCAGTAACAATTGTTTCCTTCACTAAATTGAGCTTCCCTAGACCTTACTATACAGCCAAACCGCTGGCCACATCCCATGAATTGCTTTACAATAGAAACTCTGGCTATTTCTCATTTCAAGCAAATAAACAACCAGGTGCACTGCCTGAAGTTCTGTCCATTGGGAGAATTTCTGTTTGCTATTGTTCTTCAAGGACATCTCAAAAGGGTTATAGTTCTGTACCTACTTACTTTTAGGCATGCCTATATACTGCCCAGAACCCTATGTAAACTATGCCCTTGTTTTTCAGTCAATTGATTCTAGAGAACTCTCTAATGAGGCTGTAGATGTGAACTTGAGAGAGAAGGGAACATGGCAGCAGTAGGAACCACGGCCGTTTGAGCTGCTTCCTCATCTAACTTGCTTGTTCCTCATGGCTTCCTTCAATCCAGTCTCACATGTACAACTGATGTTTGGAGTGCAGCCCTGCATGCCTAACTTGATTGCTTGTGGGGTCCAACAATACCCAGTTCAGGATAAGCACTTCAGGTCACATGGTGACTTGGTACCCAGGGTTAACATTCAGTTGTTTCTCAGTAAATGCTATCACCAATACCTTCCTACAAATTTGCAGTATTCTGGATCAAAGTTTAAGCTCTGGTTAAAAAAGAAAAAGTTTTGTGAGGGATATGTAGCTTGAGGCTGAATTGTAAGTGACTAAACTTAGTTTTCCTCATGGTGAACTGGTCTATATATCAACTGATGTGACACTGTAAAATATCAGCTTAATTTGGGGTAGAAAAGCAAATCAACCTTATTGCTGATGCCTGGGGGATTAATGATTCTACATTTTCATTTTGATTCACTTATTTTGATCTTAAATTGTGAAACTCAATTGCTAGAGATAAATCCCATCTAGTCTCATGGCGTAATTAGTTTTGTAGAGTCCATTGTCATAATAATTATACTCTAATTGGCATACAAATAAAATATTCTGATAAGCAACATCAGGAAATAATAGCAGTAATTAATAGTAATTAAATCCCATGCAGCCCATCATAGAGCTCAGAGGTTGAAGGTGATTTTAAAAGTACATTTACTAGGACTCAAGCAGAAATCATAAATACTTAATATATAATGCTTTATTTTTAATTAATTATACTAGCTAAAATACGCTAAAAATTCACAATAGAGATTTACTCTATACTTAATATAGTTTTAAGTGAGTTCAATGAGTACATTTATGTTGCATTTAAGCATTTATTCATTCAATCCAACATGCCTACCATTTATTAGACATTGGTTGAATACTGAGAAGAAACTTATGTAAGTCATATCCTGAATCATAAAGATGGTAAAACTTTACCATAAATTTAAATTGTAAAATGAGGTCTCCTGATAGGAGTTCTGAAATAAAGATGAATTGTAGTCTCTGGTGGTAACAATGAAGATGGAGATTGAGAATATCATTTTCACCTGCTCTGTTTTCATGTAGAAAGATAACAATAAAGATGACCTTTCTGTCTCTACTTCCTCAACTAGCCTCTGTTCCCTGATTCAGTTCTCTGATTAAGTTTGAAAGCTAAAATTGAAGTCGCATGGCCCAGTCCATCTTCTTTTCTTATTTAGAATGTTCCTATCTGCACAGGATCTATTTGCTTTGCTCTTTATGCTGTAAAATTTACATGAGACGGACACAACACCTATGAGATGAGACGTCCAATTTCCAAGAATGGGTAGGTAAGGCAATCTAATTCTAGGGCTTAGTTTTAGGAAATCCAATGGGCTATATACCTTAGCAGTGTTTTCCAATAACTGTCATTTGGCCTACATCAATGTTTCAGTTATTTATTGTTAAGTAACAGACCTGTCCAATATGTAGTAGCTGAAACAAAATCAATTGATTTTTCTCATAATTTTGTGTGTTGACTGGGCTCACTTTGGTAGTTTTATACTATATGTGGTTTTGCTAAGATCACTCACATAAGTTGTATTCAAAGCAGTCCAAAGCAAGCTACTTGACCTGTTTGTTTTTCATTGGGGAATATCACGTAACAGTCTACCTTCATCTACTTAATCCCTTTATTTAACTCTCAGTTGGTTCTGAACTTGGATGAGGAATAGGGTTACTATAAATTAGAAACATGAATTTTAAGAAAGCATTATTTCTAAGTTTTGTTCTTTCATTGACGTTGTTTTTCTTCTTTTAAATCTTTTCTTTTTCTTAGCAATATTTGTTGCCAATTTTGTTGATTATTTTAACTTTTATTTTCTGCATTCCTTTTATGTCTGCTCCTGATTTCAAGACATTTGATCTGCTTCAGCATTTAGTTCCTTCCCTGTTTTTAGCAAATTATATGCAAATTTTGGATAATTGTTTATTTTTACTTTTATGGTCAATATCCTTTCCACAATATGTGAAAGTCCTATCTCAACAAGGAATCATTTTTAACACAATATTTATATTTTTTTCTTTATTATTTCTATAGTTTTTATAGCTTAAACCTGATAATACCATGTTGCAATTGTATTTAAAAATTATGAAAGCTTTTTGTAATTTAACTAGGGGTAATCGATCAGGTTCCACATTAATATAACGTCTCTGACATGCTGCTTTCCTCAGAATAACCTGTAAGACTATAAATAAGACAATAATGATGAGTACCACTTTGTTTGCATTGAGGATGATAGCTTGAAATACAATAATAAAAATAAAATATAGAACAAAAGACATGCAAAAAAGGCAGGAGGGCAGCCCTAATGAAGCACACTTTGTGGCACATTGGGTATAACAGTATTGGATTCCTCAAGCAAGATGGCCTGGGTAGGCATGGGATACTCTAAAAAGCTGTGATTTCGAGAATGATTATTTTTTATTTTCACATACATTTTCTTAAATACAGCAGCCTTCAACACATGTAAAACAGAAAGGTAATGAGAACAACTAGCTTTTTTCACATATCTATTTCTAACATAAGCCAAATATGTAGAAGCATATGCTTAAGTACCACTTCTGACCTGTATGTGGACAGCACAGGTTTATGTTATTTATCCAGCCTCAGGCACAATTGTGCATTCACCTTCCCTTATCCTTTTCCACTTATGATACTAACATGAACATTAATAAGGTGGTCAGTAGGAGATAGGGGTTCTATTTAGGATGATCGAATTTAGTAAAGATAACTGATCCATGACGTTCTGGAAATCACATTAAATAAATAATATTTGAAGAAGCTATCTTTAGGCTGGGATAGAAATACAAAAGAAAATGATAGCTGTTTTCAAATATTTTAAGAATTGACATGTGAATAATTTTAAAACTCTTTTGTACTGTTCTAGAAGAAAGATTGTTAACCAACAAACAGTAATTTCAGGAGGACAGACTTGAACTAAATGCAATAAAAAGCCTTCTGGAAATTAGAGTTGTCTAATAATAAAACTGAATTCTAGATAAGCAGACAGATTTCTTTCATTGGGATTATGTAAGTAGATGTTCTAGCTTTTCAGCAACTAAAGAAATTTCTGTATTGAATGATTTTTGAACTATAACATATAAATAAGATTCTTTCTGGACAGCAGATTTTACTAATCATTTCCAAAACGTTATTATGATAAGCTTTCTAGGAGTTTATGGTAATTACACAAGTCTAATGGCAAGACAAATGGTATAGTGTCTATGTCAACATGGTTTAAGAAAAATTAGCTTGGGGGTGGGGCATGATGGCTCACACTTACAATCCCAGCACTTTGGAAGGAGGAAGCTGGGTGGATCACTTGAGGCCAGGAGACAGCAAAAACCTGTTCTCCTGAAAATACAAAAATTAGTTAGGTGTGGTGGCACACTTCTGTAATCCCAGCTTCTGTGGAGGCTGAGGTGAGAGAATTGCTTGAACCTGGGAGGGAGGTTGCAGCGAGCTGAGATCCGGCCACTGGACTCTAGCCAGGGCAACAGAGCAAGACCTTGACTCAATAATAAACAAACAAACAAATAAATAAATAAATATTAGTAATTAAGATTCTCAAAGGTAGGTTTAGTGCTAACATTATTTAGTGTTATATGTGCAAATTTCTCTCTGATTGCTCCACAATCTCCTTGAAAACCAAATGGCTTGGTTTGAAGGTTTCAGGCACTTTAAACCATAAAATCACTGTACATTAATTTACTTAGCCAATAATTCCATCTGTCTTACAAACTCCTACTGATTCAATCAAGACCCAAAGCATCACCTGCTGGTAATCAGCCAGACATAGTCACTTTTTCCTTTCTGTTCCCTTAGTACTCTAAAAAGTTCTATACAAATTATGCATGCTGAATTGTAATTATTTGATTGCATTAGTGTTTTTCTAATTAGATTATATAAAACACATATAATAATAATAATTCCCAGTAACTTGCATAATCCCAGAAACATTTGAGTAAGTATTCATGATATGTTTGTTTATTGAACATTAGTCTTTCATCTTCTACATTTCTTGAAAAGTGTATGACAAGGGGAAGAAAAATAGCCATGTATAATAGCAATTGCAATAATTTTATTCCTTCTCCATACATAGTATATGTTACAGACCAGAGGTTAAGCTGTCAGTATATACTAATATGGACCACAGACTGTTTTTGTATTATTTTTGGCTTGAACATATTTTTAAACTGCACCTATTACTGACTATTAAATATCATATTGTATGTAATAACCTGGATATTGGATTTCCCTTTAGAAAAAATCAAACCATTGTTCCTGTGTTTCATCATGCTTGACCCTTTAGACAAGACATATATATTCTCTGATTTTCCATACTTTCCACCATTCCTTATTATTTCCTGGTCACTGATGCTAAAATACCAGTTGAGATTTATTAGCCTACACCCAGGAACACAAAGGCCATTTTGTTCTGGGTTCTATTCATCAGTTGGGTTTGGAGTCCATGTTTGAGATAGTTTTTCCTGAGATAGAATCTGGTGCTTGTCTCTGTAATATAATAAGCAGACATATCCCATATGTCCTCTTTATAGCCAGGATTTGTGCCCTTTGAAAGAAAAACTCAGGAAGTTGATAAGACAGAATGTAAGTAAAATACAGCAGATAATGATTCATAAGCAATATCTTGTATTT
The DNA here is from genome assembly GCF_049354715.1 of Callithrix jacchus. Lineage (NCBI taxonomy): Eukaryota > Metazoa > Chordata > Mammalia > Primates > Cebidae > Callithrix > Callithrix jacchus. The sequence goes on from NC_133504.1 coordinate 132,387,271, forward strand.
GTAAAGATGAAACCTTTATTTCACTGGTGCGCTAGTAAAATGTAAGTAATCATCTATATCCCATTCCTAACATAAGCACCATTAACTAATCTATAATTCTTGAAGTATAAAATGCAAAAATGAATCTATTCAAAGAGTAGAATAATAAGTGGAAAGTATAAACAGAATGATTATTTGTTAAAGAAACATCAACAAACAGTAACATAATACAGTGTTTGGTGTATAGCTTACAGTGTAAAAATTCTAGCTTTAATATAGCTCGACTGTTCTGGGACAATTCCATCTCTTTATATGTCAGTTTATTTGTCTTTAAAATTGGAAATATAATAATGCTAACTTCTTAGTGTATGTCAGAATTAAATAAGATAGGACCTATAAAGAAGTTGGAATAATTTCAGGCACATCAAATGACTTAATAGACACAGGAATACATCAAAGATATTATAGGTTCAGTTTCAGACACGATAAAGCAAATATTTCCATAAATTTAATCACAATATTTTTGTTTCCCAGTGTATATAAAAGTTTTACTTGCACCGTACTGTAGCCTCATAAGTGTGCAACAGCATTGTGTATAAAAGTACAATGTACATACTTGAAATTAAAAATATCTTATTGCTAGACAAAGGTTAACCATCATCTGAATCTTCAATGACAGGTAATCTTTTTGCTGGAGAAGAGTGTTATCTCTATGCTGACTGCTGACTGAAAGGATTCGTGGTTGCTAAAGCCTGACGTAGCTGTGGCAGTTTTTCAAAGTAAGACAACAATGAAGTTTGCCACATAAATTCACTGTTCCTTTTATAACACATCTTTCTGTAGCATGCAATACTACATTTTACACGTGGTAGAATTGGGATCAATTTTCTCTAACTGTTGCTGCTGCTTTATTAACTATCTTTATGATATATTTTGAATATTTTGTTATCATTTCAACATTGTTTACAGCATGTTCATCAGGAGTAGTTTCCATCAAAAAACAAAATGACCTTCTTTGTGCATCAATAAGAACTTTCTTTCAACTTTTATTCTAAAATTGCAAGTCAGCCACATCTTTAGGTTCCACTTCCAATTCTATTTTTCTTGCTATTTCAACCACACCTGCAGGTATTTTCTCTACTATAGTCTTGACATCAAATTCTTCAATGGGATTTAGAATCAATTTCTTCCAAACTCCTGTTAATGTTCCTATTTGACTTCATCCCATGCATCATGAATATTCTGAATAGCATCTAGAATGATAAATTATTTCCAGGAAGTTTTCAATTTACTTTGCCCAGACCTGTAAGAGAAATCACTGTCAATTCCATCTATAGTCTTATTAAATATATTTTTTAAATAATAAGACTTGAAAGTCAAAATTACTCATTGATCCATGTGTTGCAGAATATGTACGGTGTTAGCAGGCTTGAAAACATTAATCTCCTTACACATATTCATCAGAGCTCTTGCATGACCTGGTTCATTGTTAATGTTGGTAATACTTTGAAAGAAATCTCTTATTCTGAGTAGTAAGCCTCAACAATGGACTTAAAATATTCAGTAACCCATACTGTAAACAAATGTGCTGTCATCCAGGCTTTGTAGCTCTATTTATAGAGCACAGGCAGAATAAATTTAGTATAAGTATAAGGGCCCAGGGATTTTTGGAAGGGAAAATAAGCATTGGCTTCACCTTAAAGTCACCAGTTGAATTAGCTCCCAACAAGAGAGTTAGCCTGTCATTTGAAGCTTTGGAGCCCAGCATGACTTCTCTTGGGCTGTGAAAACCCTAGATGATATCTTCTTTCAATATAAGGCTGTTCTGTCTACATTGAAAATCTGCTAGATTTTCTTAGCTAGATTTTCTGTATAACTTGCTGTAGCTTCTATATCAGCATTACCGTTTCATGCAGAACTTTTAAGCTGTCAGAGGACTTCTTTCCTTAAACCTTATGAACTAACATCTGCTAGGATCCAACTTTTCCTCTGCAGCCTCCTCACTTCTCTCAGCTTTACTGAAGAGAAAAAGCTAAAGAATTGAAGAGAGCTAAAATCTTGCTCTGGGTTAGGCTTTCGCTTAAGAGACTCTTGTAGCTGGTTTGATATATCCAGACCACTAAAATGTTCTCCATGTCAGCAGTAAGGTTATTTCACTTTCGTTTAGTTCCTGTGTTCACTGGAGGAGCACTTTCAATTTCCTTCAAGAACTTTTCCTTTGCATTCACAAAGCTAGCACCAGAGTCTTACATTTGGACTATCTCACCTTTAGACTTACTCATCTTACCAAGCTTCATCATTTCTAACTTTTGATTTAAAATGAGAGACATATGGCTCTTCCTTTTCTTGAACACTTAGAGGTCAGAGGCCACTGTAGGATTGTTAATTGGCCTAATTTCAATATTTTTGTGTCTCGGAAAGTAGGGAGGGTTGAGTGAGGTGAGTGAGAGAAATGAGGGAATGGCCAGTCAGTAGATAAATCAGAACACACATACATTTATTGAGTAGGTTCGCCTTCCTATATGGGTGTGGTTCATGGTACCCCAAAATAATTACAATAATAATTGCAAAGATTATTGATCAGATATTACTGTAACAGATATAATAATAATAATGAAAGTTTAAAATATTTTAAGAATTACCAAAATGTGACACAGAGATTCAAAGGGAGCACATGCTGTGGGAAAATGGTGCTGATAGACTTTCCCAGTGCAGGGTTGCCACAAATCTTTAATTTGAAAAAATGCACTATCTATGAGGTATTATTAAGCGAAGTGTGGTAATACAAGATACGCCTGTGTTAGGTACATACAGAGCCATACATCACTTGATCATGGCAATTTGTTCTGAGAAATGCATCAGGGAATTTCATCATTGCATGAACATCAGACAGTATATTCACTCAAAGCTAGATGTTATAGCCAGCTACACACCTAGGCAATACAGTATAGAAGATTGCTTTAAGAATATGAACCTAGACAGCATGTTAAAGTACTGAATACTGTAGACAACTGTAAAATGGTGCTAAGTATTTGTGAAACAAAACATAAAAATGAACAGTAAAAACACCATATATAAAATAAAAAATAATATACCTGTTTAGGGTACTTACAATAAATGGAAATTGCAGGACTGGAAATTATTCCGGGTGCATCAGTGAATAGTGGTAGTAAATGTGAAGGCCTAATGCATTGCTACATGCCAATGTAGACTTTATAAACACTATTAACTTAGGCTATGCTAAATATATTGAAGATATTTTTTCTTCAATAATAAATTAAGCCTGGCTTACTGTGCCTTTTTACTTTCTATGATTAATTTTTTTTTAACTTTTTGACTCTTTTGTAATGCTTAGCTTAAAGCACAAACACACAGTTTGGGCAACATAGCGAGACTTTATCTCTACAAAAATTAAAAATTAGCTGACTGTGGTCCTCCTAGTACTTGGAAGGCTGAGGTAGGAGAATCTCTTGATCCCAGAAGCTAAAGATACAGTGAACTATGATCACACCACTGCAACCCAGCCACCTGGTTGACAGAGTAATACCCTGTCTCTAAACAAACACCACAAATACATTATACAGCTATACAAAATTACTTTCATTTTGTATAGCCTTTTCTATAAGCTTTTTTTATTTTATAAAGTATTCATTTCTTTACTTAGTAAACTTTTTTATTAAAAACTAAGACATAAACACACACATTAGCCTAGGCCTAAACAAGATCAGGGTCACAAATATTACTGTCTTCCACTTCCATATCTTGTCCCACTGGAAGGTCTTCAAGGGCAATAACAAGCACAGAGTTTTCATCATCTGTGATAACAATGCCTTCTCTGAAATATTTTGTGAGTGACCTTCCTAAGGCTGTCCTACACTTGGCTTTTCAAAAATTAAGTAAGTAGAAGGAGAACACTACAAAATAATGATAAAAACATAGCATAGTAAGTATCTAAACTAGTAACATAGTGTTTTTTTATCAAGTATTATGAACTGTACATAATTGGATGTGCAATACTTTTATATAACTGGCAGCCCAGTAGTTTTTTTTTTTACACCAGCATCACCAAAAGCAGGTGGTTAATGTGTTGGGTTATGTTGTTAGTAGAGCTTGGCATCACTAGGTGAAAGGAACTTTTCAGATTCACCATAATCCTATGGAACCACCATCCCGTATGCAGACTGTCCTTGACTGACATGTCACTATGCTATGCAGGACTGTATATATATAAGACAGTAATGGATAGATGCTACTTGAGTTCTATTTTAGTATTAGCCTTTCTTAGCAAAAGTATTGAAACAGAAAAATTTAAAGTAACATCCTTTTCAAATTGGATAAATCAGATAATGTGTATTTTACCATTAAGCCAATGCATATTGCTACAGAATTGACAGATGGGTAATTTTCAATATTTATACACATTTAAGAATAAGTTACTTGGATTGTGTTACTTAGCAAACATATTTCAAATTAAGCTTATTTCAAATTAAGTTTTTTAAATCTCAAACTTTCCTTGGCAGAGCCTAGATTTTAACTTTTAGGACAGATTATTGCAGTTTCCTCCCAAGAAAAATGCCTGTACAAATACTTGAAGAGTGACTGTATTTGAATGTTTCCAGAAGCTAGAAGTATAATCTTCGAAATATCAGCAAGTGGTTTCTGTAAACTTTCTTCTTAGGTTACCATGAGAGAGACTTTAGTTTTCTTCCTGGCCTCAGCTGTAAAAAAGTAACTAGACTGAGTGTTACCTGGAAATTTCTCTCATTAATTGGAATTATTTTTTCTTTATTTTGTTTTGTTTCCCAGTATTAAATTATTCTTAGTACTAAAACCTGAAGTGAAAAGTAATTCTATTTCAACACTGGCACAAGTTTGAAATTTGCGACTTAATCTAATAGTCTATACACTGCTCCAGATAGTATTTGCACAACAGCAGAAAGTTAGAAAAAGAGTTGAGAAAGGGCATGTTGAATGGTTTTGAGTGGGATAAAATGAAGAATTTCAGACATAGGATAGTATGCATTTTTTTGGTTACTTGTTATTACATTTTTTTCCCAGCTATCTTGATCTCCTCAGAGATAATATTTATTTAAAAATAATTTCTATAAGTAACTTAGTAATATAATGTCTTTTTCCAGCAATTTAATATAATCCAAAAACTTTACTAATGAAAGAGAGTAAAACTCTTACAGTACTCATGCCACTTACTGATTCTGTTTGAAATTTGGGTGTCATAAAATTAAGAATAAAAGAGGTGCTATTAATAATTATATTAGACATACAGGAATAAATCAGACTTACAGGCAAATTAGTGTGCGCTGGTGTCACAATTACAACAATATTTACTAGCTATTTTCTTTCTCACATAACTTGCTTAGGTGAGCAATAAGAGTTGTAACATAATCTTTAAGAATTTTCTTTATACGAAACAGCTTAATATGTGTTATATGAAGAAAACCTGAAAAGTTGGTTATCAAAATAACGACTGTAGTAGCAGTGTTTAAAACTATCTCTAGTATTCAAAACCCACTAAGAATTCATCTAGATGATAAGCAGAAATGGCCTCTAATATTCCCAATTATTTGATAGCTTTAGCCATAAATTAAAATAAAATTTGATTTAAATAAGCATTAATTAAGCAACTTGAAGTGCTCTGTTTATGTACTTATATGGCTTGCACATCACTTTTCTAAAGGTTTCTTTACAAATTTTATCTACCCCAAAAAGAGTTTTATAAGTTAAGGAGATGAAATTTTTTATTTTTAAGTGTTTTTAAGTGACGACAGGGATGAGGCTGGCTAAGTCTTCCTCCCTCACCAGTAACAAAAGCACTGTTACAAGTGTCAAGTCTGGGCCTTATTCTTGATCTTGATCTTGTTTCACAACCGATAGCATCTCATCATAGCGTCCTTCAGCAATTGATCTGTAGTTGATGTCAGCTTATCTTCTTCTGGCTAGGACACTAGTAGAGCATTCTAATAACTTTCAGATCGATAATAAAGTAGATACATGTGGAAATGCAGTGAATATCCATATGGATTAGTGTATCTATCTGTTTGCTCCATACTGTTATTTTTCTTGCCTTTTGAAATATTACTTTATGCAGCTTAATGAAATTTGCTGGTCAATTTATTAAATATATAATACTTATATATGTAAAATATTTTCATTTACTTGTTTCTCTAGGTAGAACATTCTTCTATGGGTCTATGATGTAAAAATTTTTAATCCTACTGTTTTGTGGAATGATGGTGTAGAGGAAATTTTGTATGCATCAGTCAATAAAACTCATTTTGCCATGCTTTCTTATCAGCAGAGTTTCTTGCTTTTTTGTGCCTAGGAATCTCCTAATTCTATTTCTAGAAAGTCTATCTCCAAAGTTATTTGGAAGGACCCAAGGACTTAAATATTTTAAAAATATATCTGGTGTTTTTTATCTGGATGGCCTGTGGGTGTTGACGTATGAATCTGCTCTGCAACAGATATTAAGAAATAAGAGTGCAGTTAAGGATTTATGAGCTATTCCAGTATTACTTCCCACATGTAATTTGTTAACATTCCAAACAAAGAAGCTTAATAAATAGTCTCTTGAGTCCATTCATATACTCAGTAAATGTTTACTAAGAACTCTGCTGGATGCTGAGATGAAATGGTACACAAAAGAGACAGGTTTTATTCCTCTATGTATCTAGTGAGATAGACAGCTCAGGCAAAATGATAAGGACAACAATGGAACATACACAGTGGTAAGGAAGCACACAGAAATATTCTTAGCTAGAGAAGAAATTCAGAGAAATATCCTCAGGTTAAGTGTTATAAAACTAAGAACCAAAGGTTTATATGATTTAGTTAAATAAAAGAAAAATAGAAGGGGAAAACGATCAGGCAATATAAGCCAATTTGGGGAACCTAATGATTAGACTTTCTGGAGCACAATGTATATAGGGGTAGTAAAGGAGGGATGGTGGTAAGAGAGATGTGACTGGTTTGGGAAGATTTCAACAGATCTTGAAATAACTTGTGAACAATGCCATAGCATCAGATTCACTCAATTCTTATCTCTAGTATTAATCTTTAATTTAGTCCAATGTTCTTTTTGAAAATTATACTTTAAGTTCTGGGGTACAAGTGCAGAATGTGCAGGTTTATTACATGGGTATACATGTGCCATGATGGTTTGCTGCATCCATCACCCTGTCATCTACATTAGGTATTTCTCCTAATGCTATCTCTCCCCTGGCCCCCACCACCCACTTCTATATTTCCCCTAGACCCCCACCCCCTGACAGGCCCCGTATATGATGTTCCCCTCCCTGTGTCCATGTGTTCTCATTGTTCAATACCCACTTATGAGTGAAAACATGTATTGTTTGGTTTTCTGTTCTTGTGTCAGTTTGCTGAGAATGTTGGTTTCCAGCTTCTCTTAAATCAAATTGGTATTAAAATTTTCCTTTTGCTTCATGACTATTTTGTTTCCAAATGATATCTGATGCTTTTCTAATACTTAAGAACTACAATGAGAATTCCTAAAATATTTAAAATATGTTTCCGTAGCCTAGCTGTAATAATTGTCTCTATTTTTAAAATAGTGGTTCTTTTAATTCATTTAGCAAGGTGCCTAAGTTCCAATAAAATATCCTAGGCCTGTTGATGTCAATAATTTGTTTTATTGCAAGTATACAGCTTCTAATTGTATGGATTCCTCTTTGCTGTTTTTCTTATTAAGAATAAACTCAACTGATGAGTTTGATACCCTAGCAGCTTTAAAGTCATCATTAATTTGTTGTCATTCACTCTTCATTTATTAGTAGTTCTAATTTCTTTTTCTTTTTAATTGTACTTTGAGTTCTGGGGTACGTGCAGATTTTGCAGGATTGTTGCATAGGTACACACATGCCAATGTGGTTTGCTGCCCCCATCCTGATACCACCTATATCAGGTATTTCTCCCAATGGTATCCCTCCCCAACCTCCCCACCCCCTGCTGTCCCTCCTCTAGGCTCCCACCCCCAACAGACCCCAGTGTGTCATGTTACCCTCCCTGTGCCCATATGTTCTCACTGTTCTACACCTGCCTATGAGTGAGAACATGTAGTGTTTGGTTTTCTGTTCTTGTGTCAATATGATAAGAAAAATGGTTTCCAGATTCATCCATGTCCCTACAAAGGACATGAACTCATCATTTTTTATGAATGCATAGTATTCCATGGTGTGTATGTGCCACATTTTCCTTGTCCAGTCTACCATTGATGGACATTTGAATTGGTTCTAGGTCTTTCGTATAGTAAATAGTGCTGTAATAAGCATATGTGTGCATGTGTCTTTATAATAGAACAATTTATAATCCTTTGGGTATATACCCAGTAATGGGATTGCTGGGTCAAGTGGAATTTCTGTTTCTAGATTCTTGAGAAATCACCATACTGTCTACCATAATGGTTGAACTAATTTACACTCCCACCAACAGTGTAAGTGTTCCTATTTCTCCACATCCTCTCAAGCATCTGTTTTCTCCAGATTTTTTAATTATTTCCAAAATTACTGGAATGAGATGGTATCTCAATGTGGTTTTGATTTGCATTTCTCTAATGACCGTGTGATGAGCATTTTGTCATATGTTTTTTGGCCTCAAAAATGCCTTCTCTAAAGTGTCTGTTCATATCCTTCCCCCACTTTTTGAATGGGTTTGTTTGTTTGTTTATCTTGTAAATCTGTTTTAGTTCTTTGTAGATTCTGGATATTTGCCCTTTTTTTTTTTTTTGAGACGGAGTTTTGCTCTTGTTACCCAGGCTGGAGTGCAATGGCACGATCTCGGCTCACCACTACCTCTGCCTCCTGGGTTCAGACAGTTCTCTTACCTCAGCCTCCTGAGTAGCTGGGATTACAGGCACGCCCTACCATGCCCAGCTAATTTTTTGTATTTTTAGTAGAGACGGGGTTTCACCATGTTGACCAGGATGGTCTCGTTCTCTTGACCTTGTGATCCACTCGTGTCAGCCTCCCAAAGTGCTGGGATTACAGGCTTGAACCACCGCACCCTGCCCGATATTCACCCTTTATCAGATGAGTAGATAGCAAAATTTTTTTCCCATTCTATTGACTGCCGGTTTACTCTAATGATTGTTTCTTTTGCTGTGCAGAAACTCTTAAGTTTAATTAGATCCCATTTGTCTCTTTTGGATTTTGTTGCCATTGTTTTTGTGTTTTAGTCATGAAATCCTTGCCTATATCTATGTCCTGAATGGTATTTCCTAGGTTTTCTTCTAGGGTTTTTGTGGTGTTAGAGTTTATGTTTAAATCTTTAATCCATCTGGAGTTAATTTTAGTGTAAGGTGTAGGGAAATGGTCCAGTTTCAGCTTACTGCACATGGCTAGCCAGTTTTCCCAACATCATTTATTAAACAGGAAATCCTTTCCCCATTGCTTGTTTTTATCAGGTTTGTCAAAGATCAGATGGTTGTAGATGTGGTGTTACTTAATTTCTTATCAGACCTGAAATATTTGGAGAAGCTGATCTATGCAATTTGATCCCAGTTGCAAATATTAATTAATCAAGGTCTCTAACTGCCTTGTGTTTCCCTCACAGCTTTAATATTGAAACAATCTTTACTGGAAATTTTAATCACCGAAACTATAAGACTATCTTTATAGGTATGTAGAATTTGGAAGGAGATCTTTAGAAAAGTGATTTGCAAGTTATACCCAAATATAAACATGAAACATTTCAAGTTGTTTAATTAATACTTATTTAAATCAAATTTCATTTAAATTTAACACTAAAACTATCAAACAATTGGGACTATTAGAGGCTATTCCCACATATCATCTAGATGAATTCTTACTGAGTTTTGAATACTAGATATAGATTTAAACACTACTACTAAATTCCTTATTTTGATGACTAGCAAGGCAGTAGGTGCTGAGGCAATGTACTCTTTTGTCAAAATGAAAGTCTAATTCCTAAAGATCCATTGGTAGTTCATCCTCTAGAAACTACTAAGCATACCATGTTAAGTATTGTTTCACTAACTCAGTTTTTATCAAATTTTACTTTCCAGTTTAGCAGAGACACATGCCTATCACTTTTGATAAATCTCTTCTTTCCTGTGGGCTTTTAACCCAGAGCTAGAATATTAATGCTATTCATTTTTTTGCATTGGTTTAGCACACTAAATAGATTTGAACCTCACTTGAGGCTTTCAGGAAAACCAAAGGCACATTGGGAATCTCCATTGAGATTCAGTGAGCAGTATCTTTATTTCTCTCTTTATTTTTATAAAATATGTAAATACAGCTGAAGAAAAGTGTTTGACGTGAAATATTGTCTTGTTAACAATGAAACAGTCAAGGAGCTTTAATAGTATTATATTTAATAGCCTTTGAGGGTTTATATAATTATGTTGAGATTTAGGCTTAAAATCTACTTTGGAAAACACTACTTAATATACATCATATAAGTTTATTAATACAGAAGGAAGCATCTTTGTTGTCCATGTGAATTCAAAGAATTGACTTGAGATAAGAAAAATTAGTTTAACCCTACATTACCAAGAATTTTTTAAGGTCATTATGGAAAATGGTATTGGAGCATTCAGAATTTTATACTTTAATTTTATGTAGAATAAAATTTAAAAGAAGATAAAGAACTCATTTAATAAATAAAGAAATTCAATCACAGATGCCATATGTGACAAATTTAGAGCAAGTGAAATTAGAGAAAAAGAGCGTAGATGAAAAAAAATTGTTCTACAATTAAAGTATTCATATTGATGGGCTTACTGAATCTGAAGACACTCAATACTGATTATTACTATTACTTTTCTTGTTATGGAATTTAAGTAATGGGATTAACAGACTTTATGGATAAAGACCTTTTTGTTTTTCCTCATTTCATTTGTTTGGTGCCTAAAAAAATTTTTTTTTTTGAGGTTGTGAAAAGAGTTACCAGTGTCAAGCTAAAAAGACACTAAAGAAAAATTTCCCCAAATATGTTGAGTTTACTAGGAAATGAGAAATATAATCTGAAATGCACAGAATGGCAAGATACCTGTGCATTTGGTGAAGGATAAGTAAAGAGAAGCTTTTATTTATGAAAAGGAAGAGGTTCACATAACCTGCTTAGAAGCAGAGTTCTTAGGCTGGTTTCATTGTTGTAGAGGCTGTTACTTGGCAAACATTCTTTCAAGAATGTCTTATTAGAATCACTGGATCCCTAAGGAATAGTCACTGATAAACCTGTCAAAGCATGACATGTTTAAAGGATATGAAAGAATTTTTTGTGGGGTATTCAAAAATTTCTTGGAAAAAGTTCTCACCTAACATATGTAAGCATGAGCCCCCTTTCTCTATGCCGTCCTGCCCCTATCTTGTTTGGGTCCAACAAAAGCAATTTCATCTGGTACTTGCAACTTTCACACTGGAAAGATCATGTATTCTCTCAACTAGTTGCATTCAGGAAAAAAAATAAAAATAAAACACTTGGGGAATAAGTACATGAAGAAGTAGGTCACTTGGTTGTACATATACATATATAAAATATATAATTACATATTATATATATAATGATGTAAGCAAAAAAAAAAACCACAGGATCTCTAGGTCTTTTGCTATTGAGTTGGATGTGTAAGATTAAACCCATAAAACTGCTGGACACAAGCCTTCAGGTTTTTTATTTCAGCTGTTGATATTAAGTCAAAGTCTTCTCCTTTAGATAGTATTGGTATAAAGACCATGAGATAAGTTCTGTTTAAGAGAGTCTGACATAACATAAACTCATTTTACAAAAACATTTACTTAATTTTTTTTAAAGCATGCAAACTATAAATGAAGATTCTGTCTTAATTTACCACCACATTCTAAGGCTTAAATTGCAAGGTTAATTACAATTAGACCTTTATTACCTAAGTATAGATATTCATACTTAAGAAATGGGAAATCAAAGTATGTAAACCAAAATAGAAAACAGGACCATGCTAACCTTCCCACCTACCACCCATGTATGACCCAATGTCTTTGCTCTTATCTACATCCTTTCTCATTCTGGTTCCTTGGCACTGTCTTATGGATTTATTTATTAAGAAATAACATCTTACTTCTTAATTTCCTCGGCTTTCTTTGTAGCTGTCAGGCAAGATGGATACTTAGAAAATTCATTTCAAGCATATGTTTATGTAATACACCCATATATCAAACTCTACAGACCATATTAAGCAGGATGAATTCAAAACATTTTTCTCCATGTACTTTAATAAATATAACTTGTAATGACTTTAACAATTTGACATCATTATTTCACAAAGTAATCAGAATTTTTCCAATTATGTACTTCCTAAAAGTTTGCTCTAGATGTTAATTTAAAAAATCTTCCGATGAAGGGAAATACTTTGAATATTTTCAAAACCATAAAGAGCTGTATTATTGCATTAAATGTGTGTAAGTAATTTATTAAAGTCTAAATGTAATTAGAAAATAAATAAAAAAAATTGTTGCTAGAAGCAAAATAGCTAGGGAGCAACAAATCCATTAAAAATAGCATTGAACTGTCATATTGATGAAACTTGCACATTTTTCATCTCAAATTTTCAAGTATTTTCTAGTACTTTTTTCATAATGGTTCTGAGAGAAATTAAAATAATCCTGAACACTGGAGAGGTGGCCTGTGTGAAAACATATAATACCATAATTTAAACATAGCTCCATTGACTAATTTTATTGAATATTTAACCACTGAATGTGGTATTACAGTTTTTTTCTAAGCAATTACATGATTGGAGAAAAATAAATCTGCATGAATTTGCACTCGGTTTTTTGTTTTCCCTAAAGACCTTGTGAATACAAAGAAGTTGTCACAGTATGGATCTCTTGTAATAATATTTGACAATTTGTGAAAACTGCTGACCATTCGGTAGCATTTTAATGTCAGCAGGAATTTTTGTAGACTTTCAGTGAAAAAAATCATTCTAATAGCTTTATTCTGATGCATTACTTATTTCATACTCCTGATAGAGTTAAAATATTTTTTAAATTAATAATAACTTCTTTTACATTGCTTAAGTTATTTATTAAAAGGGGTGGTTAAAATACCCATCTGCTAACTGTTTTTACTTTGATATTATTAAATAAAGGCTATAATAAACTTTGAACTAATTTAGGACAAATATTTAGAAAACCTTGGATCGGAATTAGTAAAAGTAATAATAAAAATATATTTTCACTTTTTTACAAACATTAAGGAATCATGGTTTTGAAGAGTGGGCCATCTGCTTCTCATACATTTACTTTTTATAATTATATTTTTCTTATTTACTTAAAAAAGTGTATTTCCTATTCTATACTTTATTTAGATTATAGACAATTCCAGTCATTGAAGAACATAGTTAAGAAAGTGTTCAAATGGCTGTTACTTCCATCCAATTACCCTGACACCATTAGAAGTACAATGGGAATTTGTTGAGGGAAAAAAACAGCTATAAAATTATTACCAAATTCAACCAGTTGGTTTACAGATCCTTAATGTTTGTCTATCCGAATACATTCTTTGATGGTATTTCTTTATCTTTTATTTATATGAAATTAAGTTTTATCAAGATCTGAGAGCTGCAAAGGGTTGAGGTGGTTGAATAGGGCCTCAAGACAAACTGAGAATAACAGTCCAAGGCTCTATTCACTTATTTCAATAGTAAACCCAAGAAGCCAGAAAGAATATACCAGCTCCCCTGATGTTTTGTTTTCTCCATGAAATGACTTTGGTAAAGGTTTTACTTCAACACAGACAGTGTAGTTGGAAGAGCCATCTTACCCCAGACAAAAGACTCCTAAAGTTTTCTCTATGCAAAGACTAAGAATAAGGCCAGGGGAAAAAGCCAAGAGTGGACAAATACTGAGAAGCAAAAACTGTATTCCTGGATACCAAAGTTCTCAGCAGAGGTACCTGAGAAAGGCCTTAACTGTGGGGGCCCCAAACAGTAAACCTTAGAAGAAAGGTGCCTAGGCTACCCATGTAGACACATATGCCTAAGAGCCCAGCAAGCAGGCATAATGGGTTGGGTCTTTGACTGCAACTTTTTTTCAGAGACTGCAATGCACTGGCTGTGCACCATATCTGATGGGATAAGGGCAGCCTTCTTCACTGAGGCCTGCCAGACCAAGCTTCGTAATGGCCTGTAGTCTACCTAAGAGGTAGCATGGAGGACCTTGCCTGAAACCTGCCTCCTCTGCTTTTACATCACCAAAGGAAAACTCTATAACGTTATTATAAATGAAAAACTAAGAATTCATACTCCATGTAAAGTTATCTCTATACTAACTGAAATATGCAAACCACTTTTTATGTAACAGTTCTTTAGATCATTGATCAAATCAATTTAGATATAGAGAATTGAAAAGAAATATTTAAAATTTGAGTAATTAAAATGATTAGTAAAACAGTTAATTTCAGTTTGTCTAATTTAGCAAATCCCTTGCCAAATTTATATTTTCCTCCAGAATTGACTACTCTTGTTGAATTTTTAAAATCAGCTTTATTGAGGTATAATTTTTATCCAACAAAATCACTAATTTGACATGTTACATTATGTGTAGCTGTGTTTATGATCATCATCAAAATCATGAAATTAAACCTTTCCTTTATCTAAAAATGTTCCCACATGTATTTTTTAGTCAAAATCCTTCCCAATCTTGTATTCCAGCAACAATAGGTTGCTTTCTATCACTACAATTTTTGCCTTTACTAGAATTTCCCATATGGGTTCAAATGACATACAGTATGTTGTATCTGGTTTCTTTAATTTAGTATAAAATTTTTGAGTTTCATCCATGTTGTTGCGACCATCAGTAGTTATGTTTTATTTCTGAGTAATTATTAATTATATAGATATGTAAATATATGTAGATATACCATAATACATGTATTCATTCACCAGTTGATGGACATTTTGGCTAAAACAGCCAAAATTTTGGAGCTATGATAAAGTCACTAACAACATTCATATTATTTATGTGAATCAGTGTTTTCATTTGTCTAAGGTAACTACCTAATAATGAGGCTGCTATGTGATGAAGTAAGTACATATTTACCTTATTAATAAGAAATATCTAAACTGTTTCAAAGCGGATGTGCCATTTTGTATTCCCAGGAATGCAAAACAGAAGTTTGGTTCCCTTGGTATCCTTATGGACATTTGTTATTGTCAGTCTTTTTAATTATAGCCATTATAATGGGTATGCAGTGGTACTACATTATAGTTTTAATTTACATATCTCTAATGGATAATGAGATGCAAATTTTCAAGAGCTTATTGAATATTCTTATATCTTTTTTGGCAAAGTGATTGCTCACTACTTTGGCCCATTTTAGTTAGGTTACTTGTTAGTATGGTAAGGGTTTGTGCAACCACCAAAATCTCATCTTGAATTGTAATCCCAGGTATGAGGGAGGGACATTATGGGAGGTAATTAATTATGGGTGTGGGTGACCCCCATGCTGTTCTCATGATAGTGCATGAGTTCTCACAAGATCTGATAGTTTTATCAGGTGGTTTTCCTTCTCTGTCTTGCACTCTTGCACTCTTTCTTGCCTTTTGCTATGTAAGATGTGCTGCTTCCTTCCCCCATGATTGTAAGTTTCCTGAGGCCTCCCCAGCCATGTGAAACTGTGAGTCAGTTAAATCTCTTTTCTTTATAAATTGGCCAGTCTCAGGTACTTCTATATAGCAATGTGAAAATGAACTAATACAGGAAATTGGTACCAGGAGTGGGGTATTACTATAAAGATACATAAAAATGTGGAAGCAGTTATGGAACTGGGTAACAGGCAGAGGTTGGAACAGTTTGAAGCAGAAGAAGATAAGATGTGGGGAAGTTTGGAACTTCATAGAGAATTGTTGAATAGTTTTGAACAAAATATGATATGGATAGTGATATGGACAATAAACTCCAGGCTGAGGTAGTCACAGATGGAGATGAGGACCTTGTTGGGAACTAAGCAAAGATCGCTCTTGCTGTGCTTTTGCAAAGAGACTGGCAGCATTTGTCCCCTGCCCTGTAAAACCATGAACTTGAAAGAGATTATCTAAAATTTGAACTTATATTTAAAAGAGAAGCAGAGCATAAAAGGATGAAAAATTTGCAGCCTCATGATGTGATAGAAAAGGGAAACCCATTTTCTGGAGAGAAATTCAAGCTGGCTGTAGACATTTGCATAAGTAATGAGGAGCCAAGTGTAAATTTCCAAGGCAATGGGGAAAATGTCTCCAGGACATGTCAGTAACCTTTGTGGCAGCCCTTCCCATCACAAGCCTGGAGGTCTGAGAGGGAATAATTATTCAGTGAACCAGGTCCAGGGTACCCCTGCTATGTGCAGCCTTAGGACTTGGTTCCCTGTGTCCTAGCTACTCCAGTTATGACTACAAGGAGCCACAGTACAATTCAGGCTATTGTTTCAGAAGTTGTAGCCCCAAGCCTTGGCAGCCTCCGCATGGTGTGTTCCTGTGGATGTGCAGAAGACAAGAATTCAAGTTTGGAAACCTTTGTGTAGACTCAGAGGATGTATAGGAACACCTGGATGTCCATGTAGAGATGTGCAACAGGGGCAAAGCTCTCATGGAGAACCTCTGCTAGGCCTGTGCAAAGGGAAAATATGGGGTTGGAGCCCAAACACAAATCTCCTACTGGGGCTCTGCCTAGAGGATCTGTGAGAATAAGGCCACCATTTTCCAGACCTCAGAATGATAGATCCACTGACAGCTTAAACCATACACCTGGAAAAGCTGCAGATACTCTGCACCAGCTGTGAATGCAGACAGTGCAGGGGCAGTACCCAGTATGCTACAAAGCCAGAGAGGTGAAGTTGCCCAAGGCTGTGGAAGCCCACCCTTTGCATCAGCGTGTCCTAGATGTGAGACATGGAGTCAAATGATATTATTTTGGAGCTTAAAGGTTTAATAACCACCCTGCTGGATTTGGAATTGCTTGGGGGCCTATGGCCCCTTTGTTTTGGCCAATTTTTCCCATTTAGAATGGGTGTATTTACCCAATGCCTGCACCTCCATTGTGTCTTGGAAGTAACTAAATTGCTTTTGATGTTACAGGCTGCTAGGCAGAAGAAACTTGCCTTGTCTCAGATTAGCCTTTAGAGTTGGACTTTCGAGTTAGTGCTGGAATGGGTTCAGCATTTGCAGGACTGTTGAGAAGGGATAATTGATTTTGAAATATAAGGATGTGAGCTTTGAGAGGGATCAGGAGCAGAATGATGTGTCCCACCCAAATCTCATCTTGAATTGTAATCTGCAGGCGTTGAGGTAAAGATCTGGTGGGAGGTGATTGGATCATGGGGGCAGTTTCTACCATGCTGTTCTCATGAGAGTTAGTTCTCATGAGATCAGATAGTTTTATAAGGCAGTTTTCCCTGCTCTCTCTTGCACTCATGCACTTTCACTTGCCTGCCACCATGTAAAATGTGCCTGCTTCCCCACTTCGTGGTTGTAAGATTTTTGAGTCCTCCCTAGCCATGTAGAACTTTTTGTCAATTAAATCTCTTTTCTTCATAAATTACCCAGTATTAGGTATTTCTTTATAGCAGTGTGAGAATGAACAAATACACTTGTCATCTTATTATACAATTGTAAAAATTATTTCTTTATTTTTATATATAATGTTTATCACATTCATATTTGGCAAATATTTTTCCCAGCATTTTAATTGATTTTCATTTCTTTAACATTGTCTTTTAAAAAGCTCAAGATTTAAATCTTGAATTACAATTTTCTACATGTTTTTCTTTTTGGATTAAATTTTCTTATAATATTTTGGTTTCAAATAACATGTCTATGTTCACTTTTAAGTTTTCTTGATATTTATAGAGAAATACATGAATTATCAACTGCATAATAACATGACATTTGCAAGTAGCACTTTGGAAACCCATTTTGCTAATCACAAAGTGTTAAAGTGCCTGCCTGTTATTTTTAATAAAAAGAAGCTTGAAATTACCAGAAAGCAAAGTTTAATAGCTTTCCAATGCCAAAACTTTTAATTTGGGTGGCTACAGAATCTCACAATTCTAAATTTTATGCTTTGACCATGGATTATTTTATATCCAAAGGGGAAGTTCTTGAAATACATTATTCATGATGAACTTTTTTTGGGGAAAAATAAAGTGAAAATTATGAGAAAGTTGAAAATATTTAAATTTTAAATGTATCCCTTTTGAGTAAAGAAAATAAGTATGGTGTTTTCATTAACAGACACTTATTTCTTCCTTTGAGAAATTGTGTGTGTGTGTGTGTATGTATGTATGTACATGTATAATCAAACATGTTTCACTTGGTAAAATAATAATGTTCAATCAATATTAATTGTGTTCTCCTAAAGTAGTTAATACTGTTCCTGCATTTGCAGAGTCGAGTTACTATAGATTAAAAAGTCTTGCATCATGGCACCAACTGAAAAAGGAGAGATTGTCAACTATGTTTATGTACTGTCATAGCAATGTATCCCAGAGTATTGGCAACTGTATCCCATAATGGGGACTTTGACCAGTAAGAGCAGAAGGTGAAAGGCAGCAAACTGATCATTTCTTCTCCCTTCTGCCAGCAGTAAATCCTATGGCCTATGGTTTCTCTGAAAACAGATGGAACAAACAATCACATTTCATGAGAAGCTTTGACGAGCTCATTAAAGTGCTCCCTTTGGTTTTTTCCCCTCATTCTCTGCCTGCATCCCTTTACCTTCTCTCTGCTTTATTGGCATTGCACTGCAAGGAAGCATTCACATGTAAGCCTTTGAATCAGCCTCTGTTCTCTAGGGAATTGTGGCTAAGACAAATGGCAAAGGTTAAAATATATTTAAAATTTCAACTCAAACTTTTCCATGGATTTTGTTTTCTGGGTTACACATTTGAAAATCACTTTTTTGAACGCTACTGTAACATGAACCGTGACAAGTTCAAACTTGGGTTTATATTTCTTCAAATATAAGTGAGGCTCACATGGACCTAAAAACAATATTTACAACTTCTCCTCCTAATACTTAGTAGTAAATAATACTACTAGTAGTAGTAGTCAATAATAGTATATTATATATATATATATATATATATATATATATACACACACACATATATAATATATATACTAGGTATAATATATGGTATATATATATACACATATATATACACACACTACATATAATATATATACACACACATATATATATACACACACACTACATATATACACACACTACATATATATATATACCATATAATATATATGGTATATTTTATGTATATATATATATGTATATATATATACACACACACACACTACATAGTATATGTATATTACAAACAATCTGAAGAAAACATAATCTTTGAATTTACTTCTACCAGTTCATTCACAGTTAAAACCAAATGATGGCTTTATAAGCAACACTGTCACTCTTTTTCCTGAGGGCTTTATTAGCCAGATCAAGGGTTTACCATTTTGGTTTTTAATGCTTATGTTATCCTGACATATTTTCTATATAACATTTTCATTAGATCTAAAAGGTAAAACCTTTTTCTTCAGAAGAAAGTAATTTATTTTATTTGTTTTGCCATATTCCTGCAACACTGTTTATATTTGCTTGGCCTGTTCAAAATAAATTCCTACTTTTTCAGTTTTCAGTCCCCATGTGTGTGTGTGTCTCACTGTCTGTCTTTGTTTTCCTCATCTTACATTGCATTATATCATATTTTTTGTCCGGAACATTAGAAGTAATCGTGGAAAGACATTTTGACCTAAAGTAAATAAATACTCCATATCACCTGAATCTTAGTATCACTTATTATTTTTTTAATGACATTTTTCTAAGAACAAAACAAAAAAAATCAGAACATGCTCTCAAAATTAAAATGAAAAGCTATTTTCTGCTTGTCAACCTCAAATACACTAAAATAAGCAATACTTTAATTTAAATTCTAAATCATGTTATCCTTTATTGTATACATTTCTATCAGAAAAAAATATTTTTCTAATTTTCCATAATATGCTTCTTTAAAAAATTAACTTATAAATATAGAAATAATATAAAGATAAATAGTTCCATACCATGGGTATTCCACTATTAAAGTGTTTTACATTTTTTTCTTTATTTATATATACATAAATATATACATTTTTTAAATGTTATATACAGTTAAAATATATACATTTTTAGGTATATTATTGCCAAAATGAATATATATATATATATATATATATATATATATATTTATTTTATTCCTTTTATATTTTCAGAATGAGCTGGTCCAATTTGTAGTGAAATCTTGCAAATAAATCAATAACAATCTATAGCATGCTTCAAATCTGAATTTTTAATCACTTGGATCTAACTTTAAGAGTTAAGTATAATAAAATTTAGATATTTAGTAGCTATATAACTATGTATCTCAAGGAAAATGTCACTACTGTATAATTCTATAACTTATATTACTGTGTCTATTATTTAGTATGCAAGAGTTACCTGTGTTTTAGATATTTTGTATTCTTTGCTTCTGTTTAAAGTAGTAAATTGTTCAGAAATTTTATAATCATGTGCAATAGCCTTTCTAGCATTAGATTATCCAGATAGCATGAAAGTTAAAACACAAAAGTACTAACCATTAATTAATATCTAAAAATTGGACTATGTTAACATTAAGTACTTCTGAGGTTACTGAAGTAATTTTTAATTTCCCCAAATTCATCATCTAAAACAATAAAAAAGCATTTCGGTTATTTAATGCTGTGAAATAAACTTCCTAAAAACTTACTTGCTCAGAATAACATATATATACATACACACATACATATATTGATTATATATGTATCAAAATAACATAGATTATATGTTATTCATATGTTAGATTATATATATTTATATATATAAATATATATTCTATATTTTTTTTATAAATCTACACTTTGGGCAGTGTCTTAATCTGTGATGTTATAACAGAATACCTGAGACTGGGTAACATATAAAGAACAGAGAATTAGTTATTTCAATTTTGGAGGCTGGGAAGTCCAAGGTTGAGGAAACTGCATCGGCTCCAGGCCTTTCTTCCCCTTTATCACATGGTGGAAAACAACATACAGTGAGAGCCAGAGGGAAGGAGGCCTAAGCCATCCTTTGATCAGGAATTAATTCGGTATAAGTGATCCATTCCTACAATAATAAGATTAATCCACATGGGAGGGCAAAACCCTCATGACACAATCACCTCTTAAATATCTCACCTCTCAACAATATTGCATTGGGGATTAAATGTCTAACACATAAACATTAGGGGACACATTTAAATCATAGCAGGCAGGGACTGGTAGGGAAATCTTATCTCTGCTCCATGTAGTGTTTGCAGAGGCAGCTCATACCTAAGAGCTGAAAAAATCTGGAAGATTGCTCACTTCACTCACGTGTTTTGCAATCAATATTGGATATTATATGACTTAACTGGGATTGACAGTTGTAACACCTTCAAGTGAAATATCAGGTGCTCTCATGTGGGATCTTTTGCCCACTCATGAGGCAAGATGCTGGCTGACTTCTAAGGACAAAAATGAGAGAGATAGAGAGAGAGAGAGAGAGAGAGAGCATGAGAAAGGAAAAACTCATATCACCGTTTGACTTGGAAGTCACACAGCATCACTTAAATTATGTGTGATTACATAAGGCAGTCCAAAGTCAATGAGAGGAAAGGGAATATAACAGACTCCACCTTTTAACAGTAATCGTAAGTCTTCTGGGAGTGCATGTGGAATGGTAGGTATTGTGGCCATTTTTGAGAAATAGAATCTGCCATACATAGCAACCAAAACAGGGGGAAAAAAACAGAGTGAGAAGAAATGAAATGCAACTAAAGTAAAATTAAATATGTCTCTAAGGATTCTAAATATGAAATTATGTGTTTATTCACATAAAAAATAAGTGGTATACTAAACTGTGTGAGAAGAAGCAGAGAGTAGACAAGTTATTCTGATTAGACTGAGAGCTGGACAATCCAGAACTCAAAGACCTGAAGACAGAAATACCACTCAACTCAGCAACTCCATTACTGCATATATACCAAAGGAATATAAATAATTCTGTCACAGACACATGCAAACATGTGTTCATTGCAGCACTATTCACAATAGAAAGACACGGAATCAACCCTAAATGCCTCTCATAATAGACTGTATAAAGAAAATGTGATACATAAACATCATGGAATAGTATGCACCATCAAAAAGAATGAGATCATTTCCATTGCAGGAGGCCATTATCTTTAGCAAACTAACATACAAAGAGAAAACCAAATGCTGCATGTTCTGACTTATCAGTAGGAGCTAAATGATGAGAATACATAAACGCACAGAGAGGAACAATATACCTGGGGCCCTTTGAGGGTGGAAAGTGGGAGAATGAAGAGGATCAGGAAAAATAACTAATGGGTACTATGCTTCATACCTGGGTGATGAGATAATTTGTACAACAAACCCATTATACAAATTCACCTGTGTTAACAAACTGGTACTCATACCCCTGAAATTAAAAGTTAAAAATAAAACAAACCAAATAAAAAACAATAAAAAAAATCACATTTCCAAATATGCTAACTCATAAAATTAATAATTCTTCAATTGGCAAGAGCTTCAGAAAAATCTGAAAATGAGATGCAAATTGTAGTCTAAGGAGACTACAATTGCATGAGTGCAAGAAAACTGCATTAATGGTGGATGCAGTGTAGGTCCTCTGAACTCTCAAAAATTACACAGGCTTTCTTCTGCAACAATGTTCTGCTTTGAGGAAGGTCTACAGAATCAATATTTAAATGTACAGATACACAAGAGGCAAAAGAAAGAGAATGTACAAAAAAAATGTGAGAGGGCGAGCAGAGAAGGAGTTCCTAGAATGTAAAAGGGCGTATTTTTGAACACTTTTACTTTACATTAACAACAGTATAGGAATCCCAAGAGTAATGAAACAAGAAAAGCTAGCCTACCTTATTTGCATATCTTAAGAATATATTTTTAATGAAAAATCTCAACTAACAGATTTGGCTAAAAGTTGTATATTTTAAACATCATCATAAGGGTGGTCTGAGGCTAAAAATAGTTGAAGTGTTTCAAGCATTTTTAAATCACCTATTTGCAAAGGCAATTGTAACCCATCAGAGCTTTTCCTATCTGCTGATTAAAATGTTTATTATATAATAATTAGATTAGATTACTAATCATCTGAAAATGCATTTTTGCATTCCTTTGATTAAGACTCATAACCAATTCAAATCACCAATTCTACCAACTAGATCAATGTTTTCTATTTTCTATTCATAGAACCAAATTTTAACATAACTTCTTTTTACATAACTTGCATATATCAAATATTGCCACTTGAAATTTGTCTTCACAAGGTCAATACCTGTTGTGGCTATGGTTTTTCTATATTTAAAATAAATGTTGGCTGGGGTAGTGGCTCACACCTGTAATCCCAGCACTTTGGGAAGCCAAGACAAGTGGATCACTGGAAGTCAGAAGTTCGAGACCAACCTGACCAATATGGTGAGACTCCATTTCTACCAAAAATACAAAAATTAGCTGGGTGTGGCGGCATGTGCCTGTAATCCCAACTGCTCAGGAAGCTGAGACAGGAGAATGGCTTGAACCTGGGAGACAGAGTTTGCAGTAAACTGAGATTGCACCACTGCCCTCCAGCCTGGGAGACAGAGTGAGACTCAGCCAAAACAAACAAAAGCAGCTATATATATATATATTTATAAAATATTGTATACATAAATATATATGTAATTATTACATATTTATGTAATTATTATATATAATAAATTATATCTATAATATATGTAATATATATGTATATTATATATGTAATTGTATATCATATATACTTATGTATGTATATTATAGATAATTTTATATTATACATAATATATGTATATTATATATAATATATAGATCTATATAACCTATATAAAATATATATGTATATAATATAAATTATATATAATATATAGTTATGTATATTTTATTATCATATAAGTATATAATGTTATATTATTATGTATACTATATTATATGTAATATTTTATATATACTATATTTCATATATTATATGCATATTATATATGGATATAATACATATGATGAAATAAATGTTACAAATTTCTGATTTTGTTGTTTACGTAGTTTTCAAGTGCATATGTATTAGCTCCACAAAATGCTATGGCTGTCTGTTTCCCACAGTCCCACCCCCACTTATCTGAGATAGACGTTTATTGAAATGTCATTGTAATTTCCTGAGTAAAACAATTGACATTGTTTATAGCTACTCACCCCACTGTTTATCAGTATTAATTTTAACCATTGAGCACCTCTTTATGCAGCAAGAAAATATTAATTATGCCTTATTTAAAGGAGCTTTATCATTTCTACTTTTACTGGCAAGTAGAAAGTTTAATTAATTTAGAGTAATGCACAGATAGATGTGTGTGTTTACTCTGGAGAAAATATACAAACATTTGTATATTCTACAAATCTGTAACTTCATTATTGATAATGTCTTACCGGCAGAGAATCAATTAAAAAGAAAATATAAGATGAAGATAGGTTAGCAATGCCAGAAGGCTGCTTGCTGGTATCTCAGTTGTGGACATTGTTTAGCATTCTGATAATTTTAAGGAGACAGAGAAGATGAGCAATAATGGAAAAATGGTTGTGTAGGTAGTGATTTGCGTTTTATTTACCTTTGGGTTTTCTTGCCATATGATCATATTTCATATGAAAGAAGCAGCTGCATGTAATACAAATAAGAAAGAGATAGATATTAGATTTAAATAGCAGGATGCTCATCTCTGTTATTTTTTGTGTATCATGTTTCAAACCTTATTAAGTAAAAATGAACTCCTATGGCCAGGTGGGTTATAGTCACTGCTGACTTATCAGAAATTGCTCTACTCTTTATGGGCATGAATGTTAACAGAGTTGAATATCAGTTGATGTCTGTCACTGTTGCTTTAATTATATCTAGACGTACATTTCTCTTATTGCTCCTCCCTTTTCCCAGTCCCTCTAAGGACAACATTTGAACCTTGCCATTTTTGGAAGATGAACCTTTCTCTTCATCTTTCTAACAATCATGAGATAGGCTTGTACATTGTGGCCTTTTGGTATCTTTCTCATCTTTGTTCAGGAAAAGGCTGTGGAAGATGTGCAGTGCTACAAGTCACAAACGAAGGGGCTGAAAGTCTTTTATTTTGGAATGAGAGGGCTGTCCCCAAAATGTACAAAATAAATGTTTTTTACTTATTTTCTCCATAATCAAGAAACCAGGTCATTCTTGGAAGAGGATGATAGTATTAGTGTCACGTAAAACACTTTAGGCTTATTTTTTTTCACCTTGGGGAAACTGGTTTTTATATCAGCATAGTGTGTTCAAATAATGTGGACCTTCTGATAATGATTACATGGTGGCTTGGTTTTCAATATATGTAGATCATATATTAAAATAATTTCCTTTTTGATAAAGTATAACTGTAACTCCAAATTATTTTTATTTTAGGTTATAGAAAATACATTGCCACTAAAATAATCCAGTATATCATATCCTTGAATTATTATGTAATAAACCAAGTCATTATATAACGAGCACTTTGGTCAGTTAATGCAGTGAGGACATGTTAAAAAATGTAAGAATATGTTTTTCTCTTCGAGGTCTTGTGTAGCTTGACAGAACAGGTCAATGCCTAAAAAGCAACAGTTAATCCAACAAGAAATGTGAATAATTCTATTGAACAGGAGTAAAGAAAGAGGCCTCAGAGCACTGCAGACTGTTGAGAAACTTTTCACTTGCTTCTTTTCTTCCACACTCATAGCTTCAATAGTGTACTCTTCCCCAGAGACCTTCAGGACAAATCCTATCAAACCCTACAATCTTCTTTCCATCACTTCTTACAATGAGACTTGAACCACCTACTCAGTCATCCCTCATTAAATGAGCTCTCTGCTTTTCCTGACTCTGTTTGGCCCCCTCTAAGTCCATTTGTAACCCATACATAAATCCACAAAACCTCTATGCTATCCTTTAGGATTCATGTTCTGACATAAAATTTCCTGCATCTCCAACTTCGTTTTCAAACATTTCCTTCTACTTCAGCTTCCTGTTCTACCTAATATCTGCTTCTCCCTTGTAGACATTACTTTCTCTTTGCTCCTTTTAAATACGGCTACTCTCCCACAGTTCTCATATCACTAGGCTTGGAGATGACATGGGAGTCTCCAATATGCATCATGCTTGCTTCTTCCTAGAAGAAACAGTTGTCTATCTCTCACACACAAAAATTCCATCCTTGAAGCACAGGGCCACCAGTTATTATCCACTATCGCTCCTACAGGAACAACAATGGACTCCCAAATGCACTGTCTCTGTCTGACTATTTAAAAACCCAGTGTCCTCTCACTTTCTCTGGTACTACTCCTATCAAAATGACTAATAATTCTGATTCCCATATAAAATATAACCTTGTCATTACAAATAATTGCACCCTTCTGTCATCTTATTTTCAAGCAATTTATTTTTAAAACATCTCTGCTTTTTTTTTTTAACACTCTTCTTGAACCTCTGCTCCAATTTTCTTTCACTCCACGGGGACCTTCCCTACATCAATTCAACAATATTTAAATGTCCCTAATGCCCTCACATTGTCACTTTTATTTTTACCTGGCTTAGATTCCATACATAGCCTATTAATGTAATTGCTTTCTTGCAGATAATTTTATCCATATTTTTCTCCTCTTGTTATATACTTACTAGGCAAATCTCTGACTATGGCCATAACCATCTCTCCATGTGCTTTTCTTCTAAACTTAAAAGGTAAATGTGGCTGGAGGAAAACTCATAATTATGTCAACCCACCTCACTTTACTCTTAATCAGTAATCATTAGTGACATGTTAATGCTGTTTAACAATGTGACATCATTTCCATAGCTGTTCAATTTTTTTTCTCTCAACATAGCTATTTCACTCCTTTCCTCTCATCACATTTCTAACTCCACATCCATCATTTATGCTCAGCTAATGATATTGATTCTATTTTTTCCAGGAAACAGAAACTGTCAGACAAAAATTATCTAAAAACATACTAAAATTACTATTTTCTGAATCTCTAGCTTCACTGTTACTACAATACATAGACTATCCTTGTTCTAATCTAAGGTCTGTCCTTACTTCTTGCCCTAGATTCTATTTCATCTTCCTTTAACAAGGATATTTCACTATCAATTGTCACTTCTATTCCTGGGTCATATTATTTTTTTCTTTATTACCAGATTTTTTTTTAAGAACATACAAATAGGCCGGGCGCGGTGGCTCAAACCTGTAATCCCAGCACTTTGGGAGGCCGAGGCGGGTGGATCACGAGGTCAAGAGATCGAGACCATCCTGGTCAACACAGTGAAACCCCGTCTCTACTAAAAATACAAAAAATTAGCTGGGCATGTTGGCGCGTGCCTGTAATCCCAGCTACTCAGGAGGCTGAGGAAGGAGAATTGCCTGAACCCAGGAGGCGGAGGTAGTGGTGAGCCGAGATCGCGCCATTGCACTCCAGCCTGGGTAACAAGAGCGAAACTCCATCTCAACAAAAAAAAAAAAAAAAAAAAAAGAACATACAAATAGTCTCTGATACGTCCTATTTTAAAGGAAAGAAAGAAAGAAAAAATCTTTCTTAACCCCAACTGCTGTTTCATTTATTACTCATACCTTTATAGAAATTTTTTTACATTATTGTCTCTAATCTCAATGCCCCACAGGAAATCAACCAATAATCTTATTGACTTGAATACATAAGCTAGTATTTTCTTGATTCAAGCTGTTTCAGCTGTAATGGGATTGCTCTAATATCCGAGTGGAATTGCTGTAACAGCCCTTTAATTGGTTTCCCAGACTCTATCCCTACTTTTTTTTTTTTTTTTTTTTTTTTGAGATGGAGTCTTTCACTATTGCCTGGGCTGGAGTGTGAACTTGACTCACTGCAACCTCTAGCTCCTGGGTTCAAGTAATTCTCCTGCCTCAGCCTCTCAAACAGCTGAGATTACAGGTGCCTGCCACCAAGTGTAGCTAATTTTTTTGTATTTTTAGTAGAGATGAGGTTTTGCTATGTTGGCCAGGCTGGTCTCAAACTCCTGACCTTGTGATCTGGCTGCCTCAGCTAGCCCTACTCTTAATAGGCAGTTCTATAAGACAGCTAGAATGATCCTTCCAAATTATAAGGCTGTACATATCATCCTTTTGCTACCCCTACTCCACTCAAAGCAAAATCCAAATTCTTACATGGTCTGCAATACCTACATAATGTGAACACCATCACATCCCACAATGCAATTCTCTTCCCTCATTCCTAACATTTGGCCTCCATCCTTAGGGTCTTTTTGTCTAAAACATGCTTCTTCCAATTTGCCACATGATTTTTCTCATACTATTTTCAGATCTCTGGTGAAATATTTTCTTATTATTTGTTCTTAGCTTGATCATATTGTATAAAATAACAGTAGCACTTTACCCCTTCCTGGACTTATTTTTTTCTACAGGAATTTTGCCCCCGATGTATGTTATAATTATATATCTGTGTATTGTTGGAAGACATTTTGTTAGTCTTTTTAAAAAATTTGTCTTAGGAAAAAAAGAAAAGAACAACTAGCTATGGATGTCTTACAGTGAACTGTAGAAGCCAGAGCCATTCAACGAACTAGACTCTCTTGTTTTATTGTTCTCCAGAGATGATTTGTCCTTAGTCTCAAGTTATCAGGCCACAAATTTTAGTTACCTTTAAATGCTAAAATTATCTTAAATAATTTTAGATAACATCTGCCATAATAAGAGGTTTATTAAATTAAGTTACAGCAATATACTTTGCTCTTCAAGGTTTGTATTGAATATATGAAATCATGCTTTTCCAAATGTTTGCTATAATTTTTAATATGGATTGAGGCATTTGATTTGGTTTCTCTTTCGAGGGCTAAAAAACCTCTTAACTTTTGGGATTGATTTTAAATTCCCCTGAAAAGTAGGCTTTGTCTTTTTCTTCCATAAGAGGTATTGCTTTTTAAAATATATTATTTATGAACCCATTTTATCTTCTTAGTTCAGAAGTTTTTAATCTTAGAAAATGTATCATTGCTTTCTTTATTCCAAATGTCTAGCAATACATATGCTGCATGTAGGAAGTGATAATTAAACCCTGAATAAATAAAAATTACCAATTTCTAAGGAAATGGACTTTCCGCATGTCAGTCAATTTTGCATTTGTCTTATTTGCAATGACAGATCTATATAATTTGTTTATGTATAGATGTAGGCAGTGTTTCCATGTACAATTATATAAAATTTATTTTTAATATTACTTTATTTCATAACTTGGAAGATGAGTGATATAATGAAATGAATGATTTGGGTGTATATTTGAGTATGTGTGAGTGTCTGTGGACACATATATAAATATATATACATATATATATATATAATTTCTCTTCAAATCTTCACAGTACCTGGCCTTGAATTACTCATTGAAAAAATAAATCAGAAAAAAATTTAAAGTTATTTCCCAATTCTAAAATAACATTAGCTCAAAAAATAATATTTAAAAAGTTATTTAGTTATAAAGAGCTTCATTTTAGTATATCTAATAATAGTCCCCATTTCTTTGTCTGTCTCTCCCTCTATCTCTATTTATCTCTCTTTCTTTCTTTCTTTCTTTATTTCAAATGTTATCATTAGAATAGGTCAGCTCAATACCAGCTCTAGATTCATTTGCAGTGTGTCCTTAGGTGGTAATATTTTCTGTGATTCCCTATATATATATATATATTCAAAAGAATTGAGCAGAGTAGATATTTTAAAAGGTTATTGGGAAAATGAAATTAGATAGCATTTTTGAAGTATATAGTATGATATTCAATGCATTGTAAGGAACCCACAATTCCTAGCTATATTATTAAATATATCATATTCATTCATATCTCTTTTATTACTTTTCATTCATTTATTTATTCCATAATTTATTGAATTGTTTTTAATTATTTTTTTCTTTTAAAAAGTAATGTGAATTATGTTATAAGAATCTAGAGTACTGTAATAAAAATACAAACAAATATTTTGCCTTGTGGATATTACATTTTAGTGAAGAAGACTGACAATACACACACACACAAAAACCTAGTAAAAGAGTAAAACGCATAGTATGTAGAAGTTATAAGTGCCTGGGAAAAAGAGAAAGAAGAGCAGAGTAAAGGGGAATGCAAATTCAGAGAGAATGGAACCCAATCTTAAATAGACTGGTCAGAATGTCCCTGAGTGAGAAGATGAGCAAAGCTTGAATGAGGTCAATAGGAAAAATTCATGCATGCTTATCATACATATACACATAATTTTAGATTGGATATTTTATTTAGGGAAAATTATTTTCAAAATACAAATACACTGACTACACGGTTTAATGAAAGAATCATCTACTCCAAGAATTCTCTGACCTCTTGGAGCATATTGGAGCTCCTCCTATATGCTTCTGTGTGCATATGGAGTACTAAATTATTTTTATTCTGAGCTTAAACATTTTATTAAAAAAAAAACTAGTTTATTAAAATTGTTAGTTGTCAATTAGTAATCAATTGACTTAGTTGGTACCTGGGCGTAAACAGCTGATTCCAAACAGTGGTCAATAAAAATTCAATCAAAATGAGGTGATTTGTGGTGAGTGTTGTTCAATTCGTATATCTCTATCAAGTACTGTGAGATGTACATATTATTGTGGCAGGAATTTTCTTTTTCTTTTTCTTTTTTTTTGACACGGAGTTTCGCTCTTGTTACCCAGGCTGGAGTGCAATGACGCGATCTCGGCTCACTGCAACCTCTGTCTCCTGGGTTCAGGCAATTCTCCTGCCTCAGCCTCCTGAGTAGCTGGGATTACAGGCACTCGCCACCATGCCCAGCTAATTTTTTTTTTTTTTTTTTTTTTTTGTATTTTTAGTAGAGATGGGGTTTCACCATGTTGACCAGGATGGTCTCGATCTGTTGACCTCGTGATCCACCCACCTCGGCCTCCCAAGGGATTACAGGCTTGAGTAACTTCAGCTAAATATAAGGTTCTTTGTCCTATGACCACAAAAATTCAGGCTCACAGACAATTTAAATGGTGAGTAAGAAAAGGTTTTATTGGGTGAAAAGGAAAAAAAAAAAAACAAAAAAAAAAACGGGGAAAGGGACTCTCACTAGCCCAGAGTTCCTGATAGAGCCCTTCCCACCTGGCCATTGGAATCCCAGTTCCACACAGGTGGAGGAGGGGCCAGCTTCCTCCCTGCTGCAAAGGGGGTGAACTTCTGTGTCTGCAATCCAGTGCATATTCCCAGTGTGCAGGTCAGTTGGGAGTATTTCTAGGGAACCCCTCTCACCTGGCTGTCTCACTCCCATCTCTAAAGGAATATATCTAACTGTTGTTAGAGTAAGGATAAGGATGAAAACCTATCTTAACTGCTTCCTGCTGACTGTGGGCTCTGTTTTGGAAAACTGCAGTCACTGTTCCCTCAGAGGCTGATCTAAATGTTCTCAGCAGAAAGGACTATCATCAGAGGTTCCAGTTTCATGATGGTTTGGAGTCTGAAGGCCTCAAGGCAATAACAGTCAAACCAGGTCATTAAAAAACATGTATAAAAACAAAACAATGGGAGGGGTAAAGACAGCTCAATAATCCCGAGGCCTTTCATCAGTTTGGATTGGGAGAAGGAGGCCAAAATTTCAACCAGTAAAGAAACTTTAACCTTTTGCCATCTTGTTGGGCTTCTGGGTTCCCTTCCCCTGAACCCAATCCTAAGGCAACTAGTTTAAGGTTTAAAAAATTAACTCTTTCCAGTTTGGAGGATGCATCTGAGGGGAGTGTCCCATAGTTTGGAGACACATTTACCTATCAGTGAAGAGAGAACCAAGGAGGAGAAAGAATAAAAGGTGCTTTTCAAAGGAGTCTCAGGGATTCAGGATGTATTTGAAAGGGGTACAGACTGAAGAAGAATGGCTCCCCAACTAGAAAGAGGGGAGCAGGTGTCCCTGGCTCCCTTCTTTTCCTAGCAGATACCAGAGATAAGGGAGGAAGAGAGGGAAGAGCATCTTCTTTCCCTCTTCCATCTTTGCATCCCTGAATCTAGACAACCTTGGCAGGCATCGCCATGAGTGTTAAAGAGTCTTGTACCCATGAAGCAAGAGGGCCTAGGGGGTGGGAATCATCTGCTCTTACCCAGGTATGCTCTGTCTCCCATGCTGTGAGCAGCCTTGGATTACCTAGAGCTCATTTATGCCATGGATACTTTAACAAAGCTTGGGGTTGGCTTAATCAGCAGAAATTAGCCACGCTCGCCAGCACTGTGCCTTTTAACTTCTGTTATTGTCTGCCTCTGGATCCCTGAGATTCAGTTTTCCTTCCGAGAGCTTTGACTCAAAGCTTGGAACTGAGTTTATGACAAAAATGTGCCATGAGAGGATTGCATGGACTCCTTATTATAAACCAAAGTTAGGGTGAAATTATGGAATCAAGCCCTCCTCCAACAAGAGAGAGAAAACCATGTCTTGTGACACACCCAAATAACTGATGGCTGTATTTATGCTTGCTAGGATTTGGATGCATGGTACTTGACTTTGGTTATCTCCCTTTGTCTTACTTTCTTAAAGAGGAAACCTCCAGATGTTGGGTTCCCTACTTATTCCTTATTTATTCTAATCACCTGGCAGGATTTGCAGGACAATTGCTCACAACTAGAATGTTGATCCAGACTTCTACATTACCCTGCCTTTTTGTTCTTTCTGTGATGCAGCCAGAGATTGCTGGTTGGTTCACAGAAACGAGCAGGGTTTTAAAATGTAACTAAAAAAAAAAAAAAAAAAAAAAAAGTTGCGAGCTTAGAATGTAATGACAAACATATGACACATTTTGAAACATAATTTCTCTTTCTCTAGTTCTCATGTATCAAAAAAAAATCATAAAAGGACCAAATTGTTTGCAAAATAGACTTTATTTGTATACTTGGCCTGATTATTTGTATAAAGTGTAGCAAGAACAATTATTTCTACAAAGGCCTTTTGGACTGGCTTTGATGGAAGTGTGTTTCACAAGCAATCTCAGATAAGACCTTTTAAAGCTGAGCCCAGCTATAGATTTGTATCCTCAAATGCCTATGAGTTGGGTGATTATCTCCTTTTAGGATCCCAACATAATCTTGGATCTCCTGAACCTTTTAGAAAGTGACATTCCATACTGACTACAGGTCAGGAAGCCTGTACAGGGATTGTGTAGGCAAGGCTATGAGGCCAGTTTCCCACTGAGCTTTTATTGTCTCTGCAAATCGAGATTGAGTATACCCTTCCAGTTAAAGTCTTGGTAAAATTGCCAGTTTTTTAAATTGTGTCCTGCTGGAAAAAAAAAAAGAAAAAGATTTTTATTGCATGGATACAAACACTATGTTGCCATAAGAATACTTACATAGTTTCCAAATTCTAGAGAAACCAGGCAGAGAGAAACAAACATGCTCCAAATTTTGTTCACAGGAGAATAACTTACACTATTATTAAAGACTGTAAATAGTTCAAAATAAGTTTCCTTGACTCTGAAAAACTTTTAAAACAAGGATCAGCAGTATTCCAAGCAAAAGTCAAAATGATTGCTTCAGATTTCTGAGTTCAACCCATTAAGATACCTCTTGTGTTGCTTGATATTCATGAACATTTTAGTGTTTCGTAAGTCCTGTACACTTTTCTTTATTCTAATGTGGCAGTCTCCAAAGTTATCAGAAGCTTGTATTTGAGAGCACCTGTTGCAGTTCTATAGCTTATTCTACACCATCTTTTGAAAAGGATTAAAACAAGACAACAATTGTCAGTTCATAGCAGAATGTCCAGAATATTGCAATTAGGGACACAACTGATAAAGAAGTTTGATCATCTCCATGGTTTATAATAACATAACCTTGATTATGTTTGGTAGCACATACTTAAACATTGGAATTTTAGAAAATCTCAGACAATTTTGGGACATATATTAGTATTATTCATAAAAATACAACCTAAAGAAGATTGAACATTTTGGCAATCCAATACACATAAACATGAAAAAGAATCTTTACGTCTTTTCTGGATATTCCAGGGTCTCTCATGATTATTTGAAAAGCTGGGTGTCAGGAAAGACCATTTTGAAACTGAAATTTGGTTTTGGGAAGCCTTTTAAATATGTTTAAAGCACTTGATATTACGAAATAGAGTTCCAGATTACCATAATTATTTATTTAGCCAAAATAAAGACTTAGAAATTTTAAAAAAGCAAAGAATTTATGTAATCTTTTATAATTTTTTTAAACAGTATATTAGCATTTTAAGCATATCTTGTTGTGTTTTTATTTCAATCCTCAATTTACAGAAAAACCATATAGTAATACCCTTTTGAATTTAGTTAATATGTTCATGTAGAGAACCTCTTCTGCAAGATTAATTTCCACAATTCTTCCACCACTTATTAGAACCTTCAACTTTTCTTATCTAATTTTAAACAATCCTTTAACCCTAGGCCAAAGTTTACATTTTCATGCCTTCTTATAACATTTTACTATAAAAACATATTTTACTCTTCTTACATATCTTGCATGTAACTCTATTTTCAGTAGTCTCAATCATATGTTATACTGGCTACTTTTAGCAATTTTAAACTTTAATATAAAACCTGTAAGTTGTTTTTATGGTGTACTAAGTGCAGCCAAAGTTTGCCTTCTTAATTAAGGGTATGGTTACTTCCATATTTCCCCAGACTTTACCAACTGTAAAGCCAGCAAGTCAAATAGTTCTCAAAATCCTAAAAGCAGTTTGTAATCTTAAAACATCTACCAAACCTTGACTCTGACGTGCATACTTTAGTTCACTTGTTTAAATTTTGATGACATTTACTTTCTACCAATAATCTTTAAGGCTATTTTATTTCTCAAAAGGAAAGTCACATGAACTGAAAAGTACCACAATTTTTATCTTCCCTTTAAATAAAATATTTGGCCCAAGAGCTTGTTTTCCTTTAGCCTAACTTAGAGCTCTTTTTACAAACAACACATACTGACACTATGCAGGACCCTTAGGCCATGCGTTCCAGACGTAGGAGGGAGGGGAGAGGGAGCAAAGAGCCCCCACTGACCTGTTCATCCCAAAAAAGGAAGGAAAGATCCTTTCCCCTGACCTCTGGGGGTGATGGGGATTGGGGATATGTTTTCCTTAACTTCAAAAGTCCAAGGATGAAAAAGTTTGGAAGGGAGGGGGAAAAATAATTCTTGGTTTTTATTTTACTCACTGCTTCTGGACCCCATGTTGGGTACCAAAAATGTTTCAGGACTTTTTTTTAGTTCAGCTAAAGACAGGGATCTTTGTCACATTGCCACAAAAATTCAGGCCCACAGAAAATTTTAATGGTGAGTAAGACAAGGTTTTATTAGGTTATAAAAAGAAAAGGGGAAAATGGAGACTCTCTAAGCCAGCGTCCCTGCTGGACTACTTCCTACCAGCTGTTTGAATCCCAGGTTCCACACAAGAAGAGGAGGGGTCATTCTCCTCCCCACTGCAAAGCATGCAAACTTCTGTCTCTACCCCAGTGCATATTCCCATTATACACGTCAATTGGAGTATTTCTGAGGACCCCCTTCCACCTGGCTGTCTCATTACACTGCAGGTAGCTAAGCTATTTTAAATAAAGAGAAAATATCAAAACCTCCACTTGATCATTTACTTTAATCTGCCCCTTCTTGCTTTCAATAATTACTTTCCCTTATATGTTGAGGCTTGCTTGTACGCTAGAAACTTAGCTTAAGGACTGAGGAGACAATAGCCAACTGGTCGCTGAGCATAGCCTATGTTCTTCAAATCGAGAAGCTTATATTCCCTTTCTGGAGGCTAACTCTGTAATATTGTTCACAATTAATCATAAGAGAAACATAATTATCATTGTACATGTTGCTGAGTTAACTAAAACTTTAGAATTTATAATTTTTTTTCAGTTTTAATTATTATTATTTTTTAATCTCTAAGGCTACAGATACCGTAGCTGCCTTGAAAAATCTGCTCTTTACAATTACCCTGTGAGGTATGTATTCTTTAATCCCAATTTACAGAGCAGAATACTGATCTCCAAGAAACTTAAGAGTAATCAACTAATAAGTGTCCAGAACTTACCTTGAATGTAGGGATCTCAGACATAACAACTCATGTATTAATTCAACAACTTTTACTCAGCTGCACAGTAATAGCATTATTTGAGGAACTCTTCACAGTAGCAGAGTTCATGGTAGCAGAACAGGTTGTCCTCAAATCTGTAAACATCTGCAGACAGTTTGTCTCCATGATGATATCTCATATCTATAAAATTGCTACTTCTTATACTGGCATTTGTCGATAAATTTTGCAGCTTGTATATTTTCACGTTTGGTCTTTTAGCTTGGTTAGCATCAAGCACTCAAGTAGTCCCTAAGACACTCACCACACTCCCATAGTTTCAGTTGGTAAGAAAACAATTAGCTCCAATGGATTTAGACAGTTTGTTACTCAATGCAAAGTAGTCAGTGTGAACTTGATGTCTGCATCTGTTCCATACCTCTCCCAGGTCTCAGGGGGCCAATACAGAGGCAATCTTAGTTTTGTTTGTTCACATGAGGGTCTGCTTTATAGTTGATAGTCTTTGAGGTTAGAAACTCTCCAATATCAT
This sequence comes from Callithrix jacchus, assembly GCF_049354715.1. NCBI lineage: Eukaryota > Metazoa > Chordata > Mammalia > Primates > Cebidae > Callithrix > Callithrix jacchus. The sequence continues at coordinate 132,424,025 of NC_133504.1, forward strand.
AAGGGGTCTTCTATCAAACATGTCCATCCTCTTCTCCAAAGAGAGAGATTTTTATAACCCAGGAATATAATTAAGGCAGGAAAGGAGGCATTCTCTATATTTAATGATACTGGTTAGAAAAGAAATCCACTTTCTGTCACAGAAAGAGACACTACCTCTAGCCTGGCAGCTATTTCCTGTCAAACATTGTTTAAAAAAAGTACCAGACAAAAGTTGTCACAAGATATGTAGGAATGCACTGGAGAATTGCCCCTCAACACTTGGATATCATAGGTATTTTTGTCAGTTTGCTTCATCTTAGGTGTTGATAGCATTTTAGGTCATTTGAGCCTCCTGTACTCTACACTGAGTGCCTGCTCTAGCTTATTTTTCAAGCCTCTGCTGTAGATTTACTTTATTCCATACTACATGGGTTCCATGGCAAGCTTACAAATCAAACTTAGGTACTCTCCAATCTCCAAACTGGAACCTAGGAAAATGAAATTCCAGCTCTTTCTCTGCCCTATTATGCTGTATATTTTTTGTTGTTGTCATTGACCTTGACATCTTGACTTAGCAACAGCCCAAGGCTAAGGTAGGAATAAGCTGTGTGGGGTAATTTCCTTCTAAAATTCACATGCAAATATGAGCAAGCACCCTCCTGTTTTCCAGGTTACCTTTAAACCTATCTAACACATCTTTCTCTTGGGAGGTTGATGGCCAGAAGATCAGAACCTGCTATTCTTTGGATGTTTGTCACCTCAATTCTTGAGTTGCAATTTGATTCTCAATGTTGGAGGTGAGTCCTAATGGAAGATATTTGACTCATGGGAGCAGACCCTTCATGAATAGATTAATGCCCTGAGGGGAGGGAGGTGATTGATTCCTCACTCTGTTAGTTCCTGGGAACGTTGTTAAAAAGAGCCTGATGTTTTCCCCATTTCACTCCTTTCTTCTCTCTGGCCATGTGATTTCCATACACACCAGCTGCCCTTTCATGTTCCACCATGAGTGGAAGCAGTCCAAAGCCCTCACCAAAAGCTGATGCTGGTGCCATGCTTCTTGTATGGCCTGCAGCACGATAAGCCAAAAAGCCTCTTTTCGTTATAAATTACCAAGCCTCAGATAATCCTTTATAGTAACACTAAATGGACTCAGACAGAACCTAATTAAATAATCCGCCTGTGGTTCCATCCCAAATTTTATTCCTGGCAATGCACTACAGACAGAAGAGTCAGGCATTATGTTTCAACTTTCAGTCAATTTTATATGTCCAAAGCATATTATATATTTATCTGTTTATCTTCTATCTGTCTTTATTATTATAACTGCTATATATATATTTTATTTGAGTTTTTCTGTCCTGGTTCTTATTTGTTAAAGACACTTAGAAAACCCTTGCTATTTACTGTTTTCTACAAAATTTGTCTTTCAACCATATCACTGTGTGGCAAAATATTACACAGAATATTAAAACATACCTGTTATGATTTTTTTTATACTTTTATCATTATAATTTAAATCCTCCATAATCCCAGTCTCAGCCCGAAGTCTTGCTTTGGCCAGGAAAAATGTCACCTTCAGAAAAAATGCAAATAAAAAAAGAAAGTCAATGTATCTTTAATGTTACCTCCATTTGCAAATAACTATTTATTACATCTTAGTTTTTCTAGCTTTAAATTCAGAGCCACCATAGCTAACAGTCCCAATAAATGTTGATTAGTTTCCACCATTTTGACAGTCATAGGTTTCTGTCTATTTCAACTTTTGCATTCCAAAATATTGCCTTGTTTTTTCTCAGTACTAGGGCTGATACTATATGTGTTGACAACATTGTTTTGAGAAAAAAATAGATTCAGTTTCAAAAGGATACACTTCAAGGAAGAAGGGTGAAAGGAAGATTGCCTTATCATTGTTCCCTTCTAGGGTATCTTTCTGTTCACATTCTTAGAAGAATGGACATAAATACAATAATTAATTCCTATAGCTACATCCTACTAATTACTTGCCCACATTAAATTCTTTTATTATATATGGGTTACACCATGCTCTTTAATTGTTATTGTCATATTTTTAGTACACACTATCAAAATGAATCAGTTTGGTCAATGAAGCACTCACTTATTTTCAACTGCCTAACATTCATTATTATGCTCCCAGATGCTCAATTTTATTTATTTTTATCTCCTGTATTCATTTTCAATAAAATGAATACAGGCAATAATAATTTTAGACAATTAGCATCTCATAGCAGCTTCAAAAAATCACCCCCACTGAGCCTTCCCTGTTACCACTGATTTTTATTTTTCAATATTTAGAACATATTCCTGAATACACCTTCATTTGAACTTTGGCAAAAAATTAATATTTGGCAAAATATTGACATGAACTTCTGTCTAGAAATTAGGCAGCCTAAATTTTCTTCTTGATCTGACAATAATTATGAAAACCTGAGAAAGAAAGGAGATACGTGAAACTCTTTTCTCATTCCTAAAGTGAAGATATGGAATTATATAATCATAAAATTCTTTTTGGCTCTGAAATTTTAGCGTTCTTTGTATTGATTATACTTATTTCTCTATTTAAAACAAAAGCTTTAAGTAAACCTATTTGTAATTCATTGGCTAGTAATTTACCCAATAAGCATCTGCTGAACACTTAATATGCTAAAGGCAGGTAGTCTCTCCTGAGTAGAGTAAAATGAGTGACACATAGATCTTGTCATGAAGAAGTCTGTACATGTTTAGGTAATACAAGTAAAGAACACTGGTTTGGTACTGAACCAGAACTAAATTAATCACTACATTAATTTTAGTCTTAGTTTCAAATAAGCAAAGAAAACTACATTTTATCCTTTTGTCTGAAAAAATTGATGAACCCATTTATTTAACAATTGTCTGAATACTATGTGACAGACACTGGAGTAAATGTTGGTAAGTAAAATATTTTTTAAAAATACCTGCCTACGCCTACGCATTTTCTGTTCTCTTTCCCCGGAATGTCTTTCCCAAATCTTTATGTGACTCACTCCCTCACTTCATTCGTCATTGGAGAATAAGCTCCCTTAAGAACAGAATGAAATGAGTGAGGAAAAGAAAAAAAATCAAAGATGATTCCTGGAATGCTTTTCCCAAGCAAATTGGCGATTGTAATGCTGATTCCTGAAGTGTTAAAGAGAAAGGATGTTCAGAGCTTCAGGGACAAAAACCAAGATTTTTGTTTCATGTCTTAGAGTTGAAAAGCAAGTTATAGATGAAAGTGAGTATGTGGAATTAGCGGTTGGATGCATGAGTCTGAAGGCCTAGGAACCAACTGGGACTAGAGATATAAATTCAAGATTATTCAGCATACAGATAATATATAAAGTCATGAAGCTTTAATAAAATCACCTGGGGAGTTAAAATTGACAGAAAAAAAAGAATACTTTCTGGTTATTCTGGGAATTGAGACAGCATTGAATGTGTTATAAATTTATAAAGATAATACATTTTAGGAAAAAATTGATTTGTTTATACACTTGAGTCTGAATTGAAAGCTAAGACAAATTTTATTTCATGTTTCTCTTTTATTGCTAAGTTTCATGGCCCAGCATGGGAACTATTTCAAAGATCTGAAAACTAAAATTGGGGAGAAAATAAGAATTAGTGCAGAGTGGGTGGTAAGGGAAAAAAATGAATTTATGAAACCAACATTATATTTTATTTGCCTGTTGGTTTGCATTTACATGACTACTTTAAACATGTAGTTTATTTTGGATCACCATTTTCAAATTGTTTTTCTTTTCCCAATAATTCATGAAATGTTTCTGTGTAAAGATGAATAGTGTTTAGGATGTTTACTTCTTGTGCAGTTGACAGCAGCATAAAAAGTTACTGGGAAAAGGATTGTGTTTTATAGTAGAAGTTAGGAATGTCTAACTGTTGAGTTAGATGGAATATATGCTTCTAGATCTGCACTATTGAACTGTACAGGGGGAAGAGTAATAAATATTAAGTTGCAGATGATGTGTAGACATGTATTCATCTTCTTTGAATTTAGTTACATTTTCTCACTGGCAACTGGGAACTATGTCTATGGGGTCTAGGTGTGAGTAATTCTAGCGACTTTCATGATTCTTTGCAAATAATACGCCGTTGACATATCTGTTAATATATTAATAAAATGTTTTGTGCCAAATTTCAAATCATCCATCATGCTGAAGAGTTTTCCTTTTCGTAGTTTTATATTTTTAACACTTTTAACCTTAAAAGATAATAAAAGCACACATAGATTCTCAAGATCTTTAGCAACCAGAAGATGAAAATTAAGAGGAATCTTTATATCTATTAGACTGACAAAACCGCGAAAGTTGGAGATTGTCAGATGATGTCTATAGCGTGTTTTGCTTTTTAGAATGTAAATGGTAGAACCATATTTGGGAGCAAGCTTTAGCAATTCCTTTCTTAAATATGCCAAATAAATTACTTCAGTCATCCCCAACGGAGACATATATGCATCTATTCACTGCCCCTTTATCCAGGCAGTTCATGAGTTGTAGGTGACATTTTCATTTATCACTGAAAGAGAAAATAGGTAATGTGATGGATGCAAGTGGTAGACACATGCATTGGAGTAATTAGAACCAACAAACTAGGTGTACTCACAAAAATAAGTGTAAGTCTTAAAAGTACTATTTCATACAAAAAAAGAAAAAAGTAAGAAACAATGAGATATGAAATGTATATCACAATAAAATGTACTTAGAGATTCATGAACATAAAACATTTTGTAAAATACACAAATTGCATATTGAATATAGTTGAATTACTCCTATTGTTGGAAAGGAGAATGAAGTAAACAAAGAGGAGAACCTTTGAACAGACCAAAGATGCTAATCTCTCATAAACTGTGCCATAAAGTCCTAAAATATTGTGAGTTGAAAGCACATAAACAATATATAAAATCAGGGGTTAATGAAGTTCCCTAGAAAGAGTGTCCAGTTAAGAAAACATCAACTAATATAGCTCTGTAACACTATAAAAACTTAAATAGCAAACAGACAACACAAGGAATGAATATGAAACTGTCAATAATAGTATTTGCATAGCCCTTTTTGTGCTAGTCATTGTTCTAAGTCATTATCATCTTTAACTAATTTAATTCAGCAACAACACAAGTTAGCTAACACCATCTTTATGATTATCTTCAGTTTATAGATATAAAAAACTGAGACAAGAAAATTTTTCTGAAGTCACCCAATGAGTGGAAAACTTTGGTTTTCGACTTTATGGAGCATTGCTTCAGAGTTTATGAACCAAGTCATTACACTATGCTCTCTATATACTTGGCAAAACCAATGGCTTAGAGTCATGGATGCATGAACAACAGTTTCCAAATTGAGGCAGTAGTTGGTTGGGTTAAATGTTGTCTGTAGTAAGAGAGATGAGAAGGTATAAGTGGCAAAGAGAGAAGTAAAATAACTGACTCTGGGATTTTATAGAGCATACAGAACTGAGACTTCACAACCAACTCATCATTTCTATTTCATTCATTTTTGAGTTAGAGATAAAAACTTTTTTTTCTATCAAATTCAAGACTGGTAATGAAAGGAGTAGAAAATCATAGTGAAAAGTGAAACAAGCAAAAAAATAAAAAGTAGAGGTAATCACAGATTACAATAGTTGAGGTTCTTGATCAGAAGATTAGGCTGCAATAATGAAAGATGTCAGTGAAGACGAGAGTGCAATGAATCCAGAAAAGAAACTTCTGTTACAGAGCCTCAGATGCTGTAAAACTTTGAATGAAATGAAAATCTAAGCCCAGAATCACTTAATATCTTCTGAAAGCATTGCAGCATAGCATCAAGTGATAATACTGGAAATTACTATTGTTGACTCTTAGGGTTATCAAAAAAAGATAAAATTATGTTCAGTTAACTTTCTGATACATTTTACAGAGTATTCTATCAACGAGAAAAAAAGAGATTGACTCTTAAAATGGACTGGGAATATCAAATACCTAAAACATAACAGACTCCACTGAAATCATGTTGTGTAATGAAGAGGTCATAATGAGTAATTATAGATTACTATATAAAGACTGTATATGCTATAGAAATTATATATATCCTATAGAAAGACTGTTGCTTGCTTCTGTGTGCATGGTGTAGATTTCAACTGTATTTATAACTCATCTTTCAAGGTAGTCTTAATTGAAACAAGAAAAAAATGAAAAAGAAAATGTTACAAAACTTACTCAATGTATAGTAGGACAGACTGCACATATACATTTATAAAACAGAGCTATCAAGACACAGCAGTAAAAGAGATAGTCATATTTTATACTTAAGCCTGAGCAAGGATTAATAAATAGATTAATTTTAATTTGTTTGTCAAATGGTTTGTTATATCTAATTTAGGTCCTATTGAAAGGAGTGTGACACTATAAAGAGAAAGGTTATACCATAAATACAAACTCAGCAGTGTCAAAAAAGAAGGTAGATCTGATTAATCATGGGCTCCAGTTAGGAAAAGATATAAGTTAATAAATTAATAATTTGTCTAACAATCATCTGATTGAGAAGTAGAGTGACCTATAGAAAATGTGCAGGCACAACTTCATTCCATGATAATGAGTGTTGATTTTGATCCTTATTAATAGAAAACACTTCACAGAGAAGAGATATAGTTGCTGTCAGGTAGAATTTATATAGAATAGGAATTGAGATTCATTGATTCCAGAGTCAAACTGCTTGGCTCTGAATCCCAGCTCTGCAATTTATTAGAAATGTAACATTGTTGATTTACTTAATCTTTTATGCCTCCACTTTCTTTTCTGTAAATTAAGAATATTAGCCTTTCCTCATAGGGTTATTATGAATTCTAAAATATCTAGTTTGTGTGAAGCATGTAAAACAATATCTGGCATGTTACTATTATTGTAAAATTAAAGACAGAACAAGTTAAATAATGAACAATTTCTGCATCTGTCACCATTAAAATGTAAACTTACATCATTATATTTATCATTTGAATGATTTATATTATACATGCTTGACATCAGGACACAATGGCTTTTTTCCTTATATAAATTTTTTTTCCTAAAATAAATCCCACTAACTAAATTTAAGAATCAAGGGATCTTGAAAAATTGGACACGTCCAAAGGGAGAAGTATGAAATACAAAAACAACTAGCTCCAAAACAGGCAAATGAAGTAAAAACCAGATAATCAGGCCTAAGTCACAAAGTTCAAGGCAAAGTATAAGCAGGGATATATTATGTTCAAATAATATTTTAAAATCAAGTTCCAGAATGTTGGGCATTGCTAAATCCCTTCTCTTGGTGAACTATTGGGTCACACAGACCATGACTGGGCTCACCCTGAGGGTAGGAGTCAAAGTTATCTAAAGGTGGACAGAGGATGAAAGAATAAAATCATACCTAGTTTCAATAAGAATAGTTGTGCCACTTATTAATATATTTTAATTGAATGGTAGTATCATCAAATAAATAATATTATAAATGTCACACATGAAACATTTTTTCTTATGTCAATCTCAAAGACATAGAATTCTCAAAAGAATTCCTTGTTGTGAAGTAGCATTTTTTTTAAGTAGCTGTACATGTACTAATAAAAGAAGATACATAGAGAAATCATAGGAGACCAGAAAAAGAAATCTTAATTGTAGTTTTTACTCATCCATGTTCTAGTGGGAAATTATTGCCTGCATGACAAAACCTTCAATCACAAGTACAAAAACTGTAACTTTGGTGTTAGAAATTTTGAAAACTTCCTCTATTTAACTGTTAGGAAACAGTGCAAAAGTATGTGTTGTAAAGATAGAGTCAATTAATTTGAAAAAGAAGACCTAGGCTAAATTCAGCTTAAGGCTGACATTGAGCAATTAATTTAAGCTCCATCTCAATTTACTTTTCTCTGAAGGTGAGTCAAATGTGCTCTCCCTTCTGCAGAGTTGGAAGGCCAAATCAAGGAATATGTAGATAAAATGTTTAAACCACTTAAATGTCCTACAAATGAAAATAACTATTGCTATATAGCATAGCTGACATCAATATAATTCTGGGATAATATATTGCAACTATCTATGCCTATATAATAAATGTTTTCTTTTGGTCAACCAACTTTTGTTGTTTTCTTAGAACAGGGTGACTCAAGAAAAATAAAACATCTTTTTAACATATACTTTCCAAGACTAATATACATACATACAAACATATTGTTAAACACATTAGTAAAATAACTATCACAGTTACTTATATAATTTTATAAATGTTGATTGTGTGTCTTTTATGTCATATTGCATACATCAGCCTTGAACTTCATCCCAGGTGGACAAAAGCATACGACTCTTAGTGGGTGAAAAAACATACTGCATAATTAATTACTCAAAACAGAATTGGTCTGACAGAAAAAGGAAAAATTAGAAATAATATTATATTTTAAATGTATGTATATAATTATCAATGATTATTTTATTATTTTGAAGTACTCATAAAATATTCAAAGATAATTTTCAAAAACTATTTTTTTAAAAACTATAATATAAATTCACATAAAAGCAAAATTTATAATATTCATGTTTATTTTATGATTATCAAAAATGAAAGCCATGTAATTATTCTTAGAACATAGTCATATATTTTAATCATTTTCTTACACTTAAAGGTCTCTAATACTATATCTTGACTCTTTGTTTGAAAATAATTAAAAAAATAGGTTCTAATTATGATTGTTTTATACATATATTTAGTCTATTATATGGTCTAGTTTTTAAAAAATAAAATTGATGACTATTATTTAAGCTTTCACTTTAGACTAATTGCCTCTTTGTAGATTATAATCTTTTAATCAATAAATATTATCTGTATAGACCCTGACATTCTTGGTAAGCTTAGGAAACATGCCACTAAAAGGAGATTATCTCAAGTTGCAAATTTTTCTGTTATAATACATAAATATTTCAGGGTTATTTTTTATGAGTACTCTTTGTCTGCGAAGAGTGTCTTCTTTTGATAAAAAGTTTTTATAGTTGTAATATACAAGCTTCCATGCATATTTTTCTTTTTTTTTTTCTTCTCTCTTTTTATTTTAATTGTACTTTAGGTTCTGTGGTACATGTGCAGATCATGCAGGATTGTTGCATAGGTACATACATGGCAAGGTGGTTTGCTGCCTTTATCCCCCTGTCATCTATATCTGGATTTCTCCCCATGTTATCCCTCCCCAACCTCCCGACCCTCCGTTGTTTCTCTCCTAGACACCCACCAACAAACCTCAGTATGTGATGCTCCCCTTGCTGTGTCCATGTGTTCATATTGTTCAACACCCACCTATGAGTGAGAATATGCAGTGTTTGATTTGCTGTTCTTGTGTCAGCTTGCTGAAAATGATGGTTTCCAGATTCATCCATGTCCTTACAAAGGATGCACACTCATCATTTTTTATGGTTGCATAATATTCCATGGTGTATATGTGCCACATTTTCCTTGTCTAGTCTCTCATTGATGGGCATTTGGGTTGGTTCCAAGTCTTAGCTATTGTAAACAGTGTAGCAATTAACATATATGTGCATGTGTCTTTATAATAGAATGATTTATAATCCTTTGGCATATACCCAGTAATGGTATTGCTGGGTCAAATGGAATTTCTATTTCTAGGTCCTTGAGGAATTGCCACACTGTCTTCTACAATGGTTGAATTAATTTACACTCCCACCAACAATGTAGAAGTATTTCTATTTCTTCATATCCTCTCCAGCATCTGTTGTCTCCATATTTTTAATGATCTCCATTCTAACTGGTGTGATATGGTATCTCAATGTGGTTTTCATTTGCATTTCTCTAATTACAGTGATGATGAGTATTTTTTCATATGTTTGTTGGCCTCATGTATGTCTTCTTTTGAAAAGTGTCTGTTCATATTCTTTGCCCACTTTTGAATGGGTTTTTTTTTTCTTGTAAATCTGTTTTAGTTCTGCTTCTACTCACTCAAATGACATGCTAAAAAGTATATATACAATCAGAAACAATATGAAGGAATGCTTTCCTTATATGTAAATTTACCTCAAAATAAAGTTTGGATAATTTTTGTGTTTTTTCAATCAGATACCTGAAAAAAAAACAGTTATTTTAAAGATTTGTAACTTTTTAATTACTTTGTTAAGACCAAAATATATTGCCTACTTGCATTCTTATGAATTACATAATTATGAGAATTAGTGATGGTAATAATGCTAATAATGATACACTAGTAGTAGTGACTACTACTACTCAGAAAAAGTAGACTTTTTCTGAGGACAGTATAAAACAATTCAGGTTAAGCCATTAGCATAGTTCTTGTCCTATAATTAAAGCTCAACACATTTTTGCTGCAGCTGTTATTTCTCTAATGAATCTTCTGTTTAGCTTGTTTTTCCAATTAATAATTAGTGCTTTGATTATTTTTTTGTAAGTTCATGAATTCTGTATTTAAATTTAGGACATTCATTGTTGTTAATAAATGTCAATTTTTAAAATTTATCATTTCCTTTTAACTTCATAAATTTGGTTTGTTACTAGATAATTTCTAAGTTGTAAATATAATTTCTTAAGTTTTTAATTTCATTTGGTTTGCATTCGCTAGTAATCCTATCTTTATGTTTTCAACTGCTATTTACAAAATGAAGAAATCATTTTTCCTCCTAAATTATAAAATATTTTGCTGATTTTTTATATAATAGCTTATCCTTCTTTTCTAAAGTAAGAAGTCATTTATCTGGAGTTTTGGTATAGTTCATGAGGAACAAACTTTCCTTTTTTTTTTTCCACAAGTATTGGTTACATGTTTTACCATAGATAGATATCAATCTTTAACACACACTTTTAGATATATTGTGATGCATTAATTTTACAAGCATAAATCTTTATTTTTATTCTATTTATTCTTTTGGTTTTTTAACATATGACTCTGATAAGAGCACATAGTTTTCATCATTTTGCATTCTTAAACTTGATTGTGGTAAGTCTGAAATAACAGGAGTTTTAAAAAGAATATATATTTAAGCTATTTTTAAAGATATGATTAGAAAATATTTTGAGGTTTTCTCCAGTGATAGGGAGTTAACAGATGGCTGTTAACATGACATAAGTTGAGTTCACCAAGGTGACAAATCCTTAGGAGGTGGTAGAAAAGAATGCATACCTATTTAGCTACTGATAAATGTGCATTTCCACAGTCTTAATCTTTAATAAAGAGTTTATACATTAGAGTTAGAAGGTAAGAAAGGGTGAAATGAATCCAATCATTGCCTGAAAAACTTTATAACTAATTCTATGTGATAGTTAGACAGTGAACAACTGATCAAACAAGCAAATCTAAAAAGAGAGAGCTCTTTTTCAACTTTAATTAAAATAAAACCTTAAAAGTTAAAAATTGACTGTTCTAAGATTTAGTATAGTTTTGAAAAGAGACCTGCTTCAAGCTCAGGATGACATGCAGAAAAGCAGGATTTTTCACTAAAACTAATTTCATGTTTCTTTTATATAAGGGCAAATCCAAAATCAATTCTGCTTTAACAGAATTGATTTGGGATCAGGATTACATATAAATGCTGAATCAACATTCAAGACAACAAACTATACTGGAGACCTTCTTAATGCAGATTGACAGTCACTAGATGAATGTGACATAATTGATCCTCATTCTTGGTCTAATAAGTATTCATTTATGTCCAAGTGATTTTCAGAGAAATACTCATTCTCCCCTTTCTTCAATTTTTAAATTATATCCACTGTCCTAAAGTTCACGTTCCCTAAAATTTTCTTTTTTATTATACTAAGTAATTTCTTGAAACCTAAAAATCCTGAGAAATGTGGCAACTTAATTATCTGGGAAAAACTTCCAAGGAAATAAGCAATCAAAAGTGATTAATCTTAGGGATTGTTGTTTGGAAGATATTCTCTGAAGGATTTTCTAGGTGGATATAAAATGTTTTTATTTCAAATGTGAAAGATTAATATAGTTTGTGCTTTTTTCTTAAATCTTTATCTCTCTTAAAACTACACTTACATTTCTGGATTTACTGTTAACATTCTTGTCCATGGCTTCCTAACTAAAGACATTTTTGTTTTAATCATCTTTCAGAATATTCTTGTTTCCATAGTGGTATATAACATTTATTTCAACAGGGTAATGATCTCCAACCTTGCCACTAAGAGTAAAAAAATGTGCTGAACACCTTTCCTGCGATATTAGTCAATGTGAGTTTACAAAGAAAACAGAATTTCGTTCGCTAACACTGTTAAAGCTGACTTACTATTTTTTGTATAACCTCTCATCTTATGACTCACACAGACCTTTGATAATTAGGTTCACTGACCTTGGCCATGCTAAACTTGGCCTTAGCTGATTCTGTCTTCTCTGGTGTAGAAGAAACCATTTCTTTTTTTCTCTTGTAAAGTTGGTCTCCTCTGGCCCAACATTTGTATTGATAATTTTACACTCCATGATCCTTTACATTATAGCTCAAATTCTGGACCTTTCTGGGGGTGAGTCAAGAAGCCCATTTTTTTTCTCCCTGTCCCTGGTAATAAGAATTAAAAAATGGGCAGAAATAATTCTAGGTTGAATATATCTTCTCTGTAGATGCACAGTCTCTTTTGCTTAGAATTCCTAGGTTCAGTCTTTTAATTATTAATAAATTTGACACGAATATTTGACTGTAGCATATATCTATTCCACATTTTCCAACCAGTCTTAGTTGGTATTAATACTAATACTTTGATATCCTCATCTTTGACTCTACTGGTTTAATTATCAATTAATTCTGAACTTACAGGTGATATATGAAGTGTGGAAAATAATTACTAGTATACTCTGATAAAAGAATATTCCTGTCTCTACAAAAAAAATACAAAAATTAACCAGGCATGGTGGCCCAACTACTCAGGAGACTGAGGTGGGAAGATCACTTGAGCCCAGGAGGTTGAGTCTCAGCGAGATGTGATGGTACCTCTGCACTTCAGCCTGGGCAGCAGAGTGAGGACACAGTTAAAGGAGATAGAGAGAGAGAAAGAGAGAGAACAAGACAGAGAATTAATAATTCTACTCATAGCAGATATTAACATTAACACAAATTTCCAATAAGACCTTATTTCTTACCTTCTTGTCTTCCTCCACTGTAGGATTAATAATTCGATGCCAGCTTTTCTGGAAGCCAGAATCAAAATATACTTGGGATTTCTAGAAACAATTTGTAATTATGTTAAGAACAAACAACATGAGATCTAAGTTCTTACCAAAATTTTAAATGTGTTATACAGTATAACTATCAGCACATTGTTGTACAGAAGTTAACTAGAAATTCTTCTGCTTAAATAACTGAAAGTTTGCTTCCATTAAATAGCAACATTCAATTTTCCTTCCTCCCTTTCCCATAACAACCACCACTCTACTTTCTGCGTCTTTGTGTTTGACCATTCTAGTTACCTTTTATAAGTAGAGTAATGCAATATTTGTCCTTCTGTGACTATCTAATTTTATTCAGCAATAATTTTTTCAAGTTCCAGACATGTTGGTGCATATGGGAAGTGTGATGGTTAATACTGTGGACTTGATTGGATTGAGAGATACAAAGTATTGATAATGGGTGTGTCTGTGAGGGTGATGCCAAAGGAGACTAATATTTGAGTCCATGAGCTGGAAAAGGCAGACCCACTCTTAATTTGGGTGGGCACAATGTAATCAGCTGCCAGCTCAGCTAGAATATAAGCAGGCAGAAAAATGTGCAAAGACATACTGACCTAGTCTTCTCGCCTACAACTTTCTCCCATGTTGATTGCTTCCTGCCCTAGAACATCAAACTCCAAGTTCTTAAGATTTGGAATGTAGACTGGCTCTCCTTGATCCTCGGCTTGCAAATAGCCTACTGTGGGACCTTCTGGGCATGTGAGTGAATACTTTATAAACTCCCCTCTCTCTATCTCTCTCCAACTACATATATGGAGTACATATATATATTCCATTAGTTCAGTCCCTCTAGAGAACCCTGACTAATACCGGAGGATTTCCTTCTTTTTTATAGTTGAATAATATTTCCTTATAAATATATCACATTTTCATTATCCAGTCACCGTGGATATTTAGATTGTTTCTATATCTTGGTTATTGTGAAAGAAAGCTTCAATGAATATGGGAATGCAAATATCTCTTCAAAATGATAATTATAAGCCTTTTGGGTAATTATAAATAATCGAGATTGATAGATTATAAGGTAAGTCCACTGTTACTTGCTCTGAAAGATCTCTCTATTGTTTTTCATAGTGGCTGTACCATATTACATTCTCAGTAACAACGTACAAGGGTACCAACGTCTTAACATATGCATATGGATATTATTGTGTTCTCTTTTTCTTCAAATAATTATCTTTGTAACAGGTATGAGATAGTGTCTTGTTATGGTTTTGATTTGCATTTTTTTTGTGATTAGTGACTAGATTATTCCCTTTTATGTTGCTATAAAGGAATATCCTATGCTGGATAATTTATTAAAGAAAGGAGGCTTAATTGGTTCACAGTCCTGTAGGCTGTACACAAATTATGGCACCAACATTTGCTACTGATTAGTCAAATATCTAAAGTATCTCAATAAAGTTGAGCATCTTTTTATAGAAATTTTGGGCAATTGTATTTCTCCTCTGGACAAATGTCCATTCATGTCCTTTGCTCATTATTTATTTTTTGCTAAGTTCTATAAATCATTTTACATATTTTGGATTTAACCCTTATCAGATGTATGGCTTATGAATATTTTATTCCATTCATTAGACTGTCTTTTTACTCTATTGATCACTTTCTTTGCGAAGTAGCAACTTTCAGTTTGATGTAGTCCCACTTGTCTTTTACTTTTTTTTTTTTTTTTTTTTTTGAGATGGAGTTTCGCTCTTGTTACCCAGGCTGGAGTGCAATGGCGCGATCTCGGCTTACCGCAACCTCCGCCTCCTGGGATCAGGCAATTCTTCTGCCTCAGCCTCCCGAGCAGCTGGGATTACAGGCACACGCCACCATGCCCAGCTAATTTTTTGTATTTTTAGTAGAGACGGGGTTTCACCATGTTGACCTGGATGGTCTCAATCTCTTGACCTCATTATCCACCCGCCTCGGCCTCCCAAAGTGCTGGGATTACAGGCGTGAGCCACCGCGCCCGGCCCTGTCTTTTACTTTTATTTTTTATTTTTTTGCTTTTGTTACTTGTGCTTTTGTTAAAGGCAGCGAGACAAGCATGAGAAGGCAGGAGGGGGCTCTCCCCCACCCACTAAGACTATGAGATGATAATTCAGCAATCATCACATTGCCTCTCTAAAAGTGATAAAGTGGCAGCTGGCACCAGGGAGAGACATTTCCTGATGGTCTATACCTGTTGCACTAAAGCTTTCACTGAATGCAGATCCCAGGGAGAACAACTTCATGGGCACATGCATTAAGAGACAAAATGTATGACCTTTTGGGGATACTCCACCAGAAAAGGGAAGAAAACCTCACAAGGGCATGCATAAAATTTTGTAAACACACTGCTCATGTTCTCCCCCTAAGGGTAAGGAGGGCACTGCACAGGCACGCAGCCTACCCTAGGGGAAAAATCGTGGGAAAGGGTTCAGTTTATAAAGTTCTGGGATCAAGATTAACACTCGACCTTCAAGTCGCCCACATGGGTCTCTTCTATGTGTATTTTTCTTTTCTTTCTTTTCGGTTGGAAAGCCTTTTTAAAATAAACTTACACACTCCTGCTCTAAAACTTGTCTTGGACTCTTTTTCTGCCTGATGTCCCTCAGTCAAATTCTTTCTTCTGGGGAGGCAAGAATTGAGGTTGCTGCAGACCCATACGGATTCACCACCGGTAACTCAGAAACCTTCTACTGGCAACACTTTTGGTGTTACTTTCAAGAAATCATTTATAAAACTAATGTCTTAAAGTGTTTTTCTTATCTTTTACTTCTAAGAGTTCTACAGTTTCAGGTCTTAACACTTAAGTCTTTAATTCATTTTGAGTTGATTTTATGCATTGTATAGGATGTGTGTAATTTTGTTTTATTGTTTTGCATGTTTATATTATTTTGCTAAAACTGTTTGTTAAAAAGACTATTATTTTCCACTGTGTGTCCTTAGAAATGATGTCGAAGATCAGTTTATCATACGCATACACACACACACACACATACACACACACACACACAGCAGATATTTCTCAGTTATCTGTTCTATTCCATTGGTCTGTAAGTCTGTCTTTTTCTCAGAAACATGTTATTTTAATTATTGTAACTATGTAACAAATCTTGGAATCCAGATGTGTAATGCCTCCAGCTTTCTTCTTTGCTACAGGCAATGTTTGTTTCTCCAAAAAATTGTATGTTTAAGCCTGAACCCCAGTGAAATGGTAGGTGGAAGTGGATCCTTAGGAAGATAATTAAGTTTTTGATAGAAATATGGACAATAAAGACCATTCTGATGAAGTTTAAGATGAATATAAGAAGTATGTTATTGGATGGTAGAGGAAAGGGTATTATTGTTATAAAGTGGCAAATAATTTGACTGAATTTTATTTGCTAGTGTTTTGTTGAAGGTTCAACTTGTGAACAATAAAATTTGATATTTAGCTGAAGCTATTTTTTTTTTTTTTTTTTTTTTGAGACAGAGTTTCGCTCTTGTTACCCAGGGTGGAGTGCAATGGCATGATCTCGGCTCACTGCAACTTCCGTCTTCTGTGTTCAAGCAATTCTCCTGCTTCAGCCTTCCAAGTAGCTGGGACTACAGGTGTGCACCACCATGCCCAGCTAATTTTTGTATTTTTAGTAGAGATGGGGTTTCACCATGTTGACCAGGATGGTCTCAATCTCTTGACCTCGTGATCCACCTGTCTCAGCCTCCCAAAGTGCTGGGATCATAGGCGTGAGCCACCAGCCAGCTGAAGCTATTTCTAAGCTAAATGTTGAAGGTGCATGTTGGTTTCTCTTGACTGCTGATAGTAAAACATAAGAAGAGAAAAATTACTTAAAGCTAGAATTGCTAATCAAAAATAAAGCAGAATTCTCAACCTATTCATTTAAAAAAGAAAAAGAAGCCAGTTTAGTAGAGAACACTAAGGAGTAAGCAAGCAATTACTTTATAAGGAATTGAAGCCAGGAGCTAATCTCCAAGACAATCCAAGAATGACTCGGAAGGCAACACAGAGATCATGAGAGTTTACCCTCTTCCCAGAGTGCAAGAACCTGGAGGCAGAGCAGTTTCAAAGTAAGGGCCAACAGCAGCTGCCTGCCCTCCGTGTGTGTTGTTCCACACTTCCTGATACCACACTGATACCACAGGCTCTACTCCCTGTACTTCAGCTTCAGGTTTCTCTCCTGTCCCAGGTGGGGTTCTGAGGGCTCTCAGTGTGGGATGGGCCCTGATAGCTGCTCCTCTGGAGAGCACATACGGTAAATGCTGGCAGTGTCTGTGCAGTGCTATCATTGCCAATTTACAGAAAACTGTGGCATGGAATGCAACCAGCAGAGTTGTTGGGGGCATTGCTGTCTCCACCTAGATGTAAAGGGTTGGGGCCATCAGAAAGAGTTCCCATTAGTGCAGTGCCCAGGCAAGTCATGAGAGTAGTTTTAACACTTAATATCATTTGCCTCATTCGTTTTTGAACTTACTTGGGACCTATTAGTAACTCCCCATCCCCCCATTTCTTCCTTTTGCAATGAGACTGTCTATGCTATGGCTATCCCACGACTGCATTTTGGAAGTATGTAACTTGTTTGAGTTTACTGATTCACATGTACGGAGACATTTGTCTTGAGATAAAAATTCTGCCTTGAGTTTCACCCATATCTGGTTTAAATGATGTTTCAAAGAGACTGAACTTTTAAAGATCATGCTGCAGTGAGTTTAGAATTTGGGGGTTGTTGAGATGGTATTAATGTATTTTGCATGTGAGAAGAGCATTAATATTGAGGCACCAAAGACAGAATATTATAGACTAAATATGTTTCCCCAAAATGCATTTATGTAAACATAATACAGTTAGAATAATTCACTATTCTTCAATTTTTTGAAAGAGTTTGAGAAAGACTGGGTTTAATTATTTATATATTTTATAGAATTCACCAGTGGAGCTATCTGGTTTGAGGATATTCTGGTTGGAAGGTTTTTAATTACTGATTCAATAACCTTACTAGTTACTTGTATGTTCATATGCTATATTTCTTCATTTCTCTCTCTCTTGGAAAATTGTATGCTTCCAGGAGTTTATCCATTTCTTCCAGGTTGTCCAGTTAGTGGCTGTATATTTGATTATAAAGGTGTCTTATGATCCTTTTATTTCTGTGGCATCAGCTCTAATGTCTTTCATTCCTAATTTTATTTATTTGAGTCTGCTCTCTCTCTTTTTTAGTCTAACTAAAAGTTCATATATTTTATTATCCTTTTAACATCAATATTTTTAAATGTCCATATTACACAAATTAAGCTACAGATTCAATGCAATCACTATCAAAATGCCAATGACATTCTTCACAGTAACAGAACAAACACTTAAAATGTATATGGGATCCATAAAGACCCAGAATAGCCAAATCTATGCTGAGCAAAATAACAAATCTGGAGAAATCACATTACCTGACTTCAAATTACACTACAGAGTTATAGTAACCAAAACAGCCTAATACTGGCATAAAAATAGATACACAGACCAAATGAAACAAAATAGATCACAGAGATAAATGTGTATGTCTACAGTGAACTAATTTTTGACAAAGGCACCAAGATAAGGTAAGGATATTCTCTTCAATAAATGTCGCTTGGAAAACCAGATACCTATATGCAGAAGAATAAAATTAGATCCCTATTTTCTACTATATATACACTAATCAAATTCAAATGGATTAAAGACTTAAATCTAAGACCTGAAACTATAAAACTACTTAAAAACAAAACATCAGAAAAACTCTCTAAGACATTGGTTTTTCCAAAGGTTTATTGGTTTATTGAGTCAACCACTCTGTGTGTCTGTGCTGGCAAAGGATTTTAATGAGAGGAATACCCATTATTTTCTACCACCTTAATTGTGGCTGGATTCACACTTGCCTGAGGTACAGGTGCCCCTGTATTTCTTTCTGGACCTCTCACAAAGGGAATTGGTCCATATAGTAATGTTGAAATAGGTGCATCCATGGGGAAAAAGAAGGGTAGATATTCTGCCCTTCTTGCTGATGTCTCATTTCTGTCAAAGAATTTTTTTAAATCATAGTATTGACTGAGAGACCTAATACTAAACATTTTTACATTCTTATTGCCTCGAACAAGGATGGGATTTATAAGGCTATAGCAACTGTACAGTTCTAGGGAAATTGAATTATGAATAGTTTTAGAGAAATTCAGCCGTGCAAGCCTTAATCTAATTGAGTCATTTAATCATTCCAAGCAGCTGCTCTCTTTAGACTTTCCATTATTTATAAAGAAAGTGTAAACCTTATAGGTTATAAGCATAATCTCTTAATAACTGACTTCTGTTCTCTGTTCTATTAGTAATAGTGTTGAATTCAGAAGTGTTTTCTGTCTGAATTGCTGGAAATGTTAAGGGCAGAAACATGAAAAGTGGGCTTAAGCCAAAAAGCACTATGCCCTCTTCCCGTATTGTTCATTCCTTAGCTCTAAGATTAATGAGAAACATGACATGCATGTGCTTGGTCTTCAGCGTATCCCAAGGAAAGAGTGCCGTCCAAATTACTTTAGCACAGCAGTTCTTAGAAAGGTAGTGAGTTTCACCCAAAGGTACATTTGGTAAATTCTGGAGATGTTTTTAATTGTCACAACTGGGAGTAAAGTGGATTATTAGCATGTAGTGGTTGGAAGCCAGATATACTGCTATACATCTTACAATATACAAAAAAGACCCACATAACAACAATTATCTGATCCAAAGAGTCAATGGAATTTAAGTTAAAAAATTGTGCTTTTAGCCTAATAAATAAAAGTCTGGGAGTTAAATGAGACAAGTAAAATTTCAAAAGTTCCAATGTGACTTCCATGCAGATTTATCATCTACAACTACATGTCTGCACTGAAGCAGTTGGAAAATTTTAATCCTTTCATTGGCTAATGTTACCCTCTCTTCTGTGTAACCTTCCAATACTGATTGCCTTTTGCATCTTTTAGATAAGTAAGCTTTATTTGCTTTATATAGTGTTTTGTCTGTGTCTGGCCATCACATCAATCTGAAAGAGCTATTAACATTTTTCAACATAGTGGAAATACAAATTGGTAGCAGTGATAAGATTTAGACAATGTTCCCAAACCCATTATGGTCAAGTATATTTGGAAAAGTTTGCAGGGTACAATAGAAAAAAACAAAACAAAACAAAACAAAACAAAAACCAGAAAAGATATTTTGAAATCTTTATGGTATGCTAACCATTCATAGTCTAATATAACAGAAGTCTTGGAATATGCAATGTGAGCAGGAGATATAACTCTCAAAGATATTAAAATAGAAGTTGTATTATAGAAACAAAGAAACAATAAAAATTTGCAATATTCACACTATTGGTATCTACTCAGGAAACAAAAACCATTGAACCAAGGAAGGGCATTGATACAGCAAAATAAAAGTTATGGATTCTGGAGCTGACTGCACAGTATTCCTCAGACACTGTGATAAAGGACCTATAATGAGTAACTGTGTGTGTTTGTGTGTGTTTAGAATGAATGGCAGCATATGAGGTTTCAGTGATAAAGAGAACAAGTTAACAGTCAATACTAAATTTTTAACATAAATTCAGTTGTGAAGAATGTTGTTATTAATCAAATATCTAAAGAAATTATGGATATTATGAGTGAATGGAATACCCTGACATATCTCCCAGAAAGGAGGATTAGGAATGCGTATTTTACAGTATTGGAAGCTCTAATCCAAAGCCAGGAACTGCGGTAAATATGAATCAATTCAAGCTCTCTAAGCAATAAGATGATGTTGATTTTTTATGTTAATTAAAGGGTTCTTGGTGCCTACTGATTCTTGAATAATGATCTGGATTGACTGATGTAAAAGGTGGATATGAGCTGCAGATTTAAGACTTTTTCTATTAATGATGATACCATCTTTGACATGGAAACTAAGGTACAGTACTTTCCATGAGCTGAAAGAAAAACCTATGCAATAATTGCCCTTTCTATAACTATCACGGGGGATGGTCATGAGGAAGGAGATAAGGGAACAAAGTTCTTTTGAATGGAAAGCACGAGGCATTTTGGCCCTCGTGGAAATTCAAAAAAATGTATCTTGTGTCATTATCACTCCTTATGATCTTATTACTTTTATGATGTTGCATGTGTCAACTACAAAACATGTTCTGATTGGAGCTTCTGGCACTAATAAGAAGGTGAGTTTCAGTGGCAGCTTTGGTCTTTGAAGCCAATTAATATCTAATTAAATTGTTTGTGACTCCACTTTATAATTTGTAGCCTTCTACTTGGCACTGAAGAACATCAAATTCCTCCAAGATCAGGAATTTCAATAACATCCTGGCTAATGTCAACAAAACATTCAAATAATAAGCCAAATAAATTCATTGGTAAATAAAACTGGTGCATACAGAAATAGGAACATCAGCACCATATAAGAGGAATGCATAATATTTCTAAAAATATCACAGATTTATAGTTAAAGTGACTTTATCCCAACAAAATTTATCTGGCAAAAGATGTTCACTTACCATTGGTCATAATTTGCAACTTTTGTTTTATATTTGCATATTCCCCCACCGTGTGTGTGTGTGTGTGTGTGTGTGTGTGTGTGAGATGTGTGTATGTATGCGTGTATATGTGTATTATAGTGAGTTTTACCCAAAGGTACATTTGGTGAATTATAGACACATACACACACCTCTCTTTCTCTCTCTCTTTCACACACACATTCATAGTGAATGCCAGCATTATATCACAATATTGAGAGAGAGAGAGAGAGAGACCACATTGTACATAGTGTATACTATACAGACATAGGGTGTGTATATAGTGTATTAAATATACTATGTTATATTTATCTATATTTATATATTGGCTGGAAAATAGGAAGGCAATAGCATATATCACAAGTCACTCCAAAACACTTATAAATGTGTTTTCAATAAAAAAGTCTTATTTTAACTTAATCACAAATTATTAAACTTAGAAAATTTAAAACATCAAACACAAATATATGTCAATATTTAAATATTGTCAATTGTATAATAATGTCCCCTTCCAATATCAATCCATAGTAAAACATTATACATGTTTAAACAAAGAATTTTGAGTAATGGAATAGCTGATACATGAGTTTCTAAGAAATTTTATACATTTAATTTGAAAGCATGACCAGTGAGAAAGTACACAAAATAGAAAACTATAAATACGTGCAAAAATTGACATAATTAAAAATTAAGGTAGATTTTTGTGGAATATGTTTTAGTATACATTTTTCTAGAAGACAAATAATAGTCCTCTTGTGCATTACTGGACAAGCAAACAATTGCTATTTCATTGTGGACTATGTACAAAACAAACAACCTGCAATGAATTCTTGAAGAGCATGTATGGTGCAAAGCTACTTTTCACCCAGTTAACATAAAGACATACCTTGTTTTTCTGAGTAAGTAATCGATACCCAAAATGCACCTGTGCCCTCAGCTGCCTGCTGATTAAAAAAAAGTATGGTCAATTAACTAGGATTTGGCTCCGAAGGTTCAAAGGTGATGTCTGTGATGTTACCTATTTAAGGAGTGTTGCATCGATTATTCACTTTTGAAAATAAGGGAAATGACAGATAAAATGTACTTTGGGGGAACTTGAAATATTTTTTTTTCAAGAATATATCCAAGGGTGGAAGTCAGCATGGCATCATGTAGAGGCTTTGCAAATGTAGGCAAGTAACTCTGAAATTCTTACTCCACTGAGAACACACATAATATTTGAAAAAAGGCTTAGGTGTTGATTTATGGCTTTCTAATTATCTAACTGATTTTAGACATATGTACCTGAAGATAACAATGTCCAATATATTTTTTTAATGATGTGCCAGGTGAATCCTTAAGACGTGACAGGACACTACACTATTGTATGTGTTAGCACACTGTTTTCTAAACGGTATGTGAGAACGGTTCTAACAAATCAAATGTTAGCACAGTCTCAAATGAAAGGTTAGTGAAGCAAATGCTCATACTTGTCTACCATTCTTGGGTGTTCTTTTTTTTTGACCACAAACATAAAGGAACATAGAATGTGCAATATTTGATGGTATCTACATTAATCTTCCATGCACCACAGGGCATTTTCTATTTTAGTATGCATGAATAGCCATTGTTTTGTAGCTTGAGACACTCATGGTTCCACTCGTCAGTACAGATTATAGGCTATCATTATTGACACACAATCATTTTACTACAATAATATACAGATGTAATACAAACATTTATTACACTATATGTTACCTTCTTCTAATATGAAAGTTAAACATTTATACCAGACATCTTAGAGATGCTGAATTAATATCAGATTTAACTAAATATCCTTATTAGACCATTACATTAGATACATACTGAAAACTATAAGTTTAATGTTCATCTGTGTCGCCAGTATTTTTTTTTTTAATTCTCTATTCAATAGAGAAAGGATAAAAGCATCATGGGTATAACACTTGTTCCCTCAAAAACTATGCTGGATATTTCTTAGAAATTATCTTCTCATGGAAATCACTTATAATAATAATTTACCCAGGTCAAAGGGAAATATGTTGTCAGATAATATGGATTCTTACATAACAGGTTTTAACTTCTTACTAATTCTAATTTCAAGGTCACTTTTATACTGTTTGTTTCATAGTACTGAATTATAAAGATTCAACAAATGAAATTGTAATTTGACACTATTATTATGAAAACTGTGGTTCTAGGGAATATAACGGTTTTGGAACTACAGCTTAAATCACTGTCACTGAGACCAGTGTTTAATTAGTTTTAGATACCTTCTCTACTTAAAACTGATATATTAACTTGCTGGCGCTTTATTTTTCATTACCAAAGTCCCAGACTGATTAACTTGTTCTGTGATCTGTGTAATCAATTGTTTATCATGAATTGAACCAGCAGTGGCAGAACACAGTTGGAAATAACCCAAGAGCAAAGGAAGACATTATTTCAGGAAGAGAAAACAAAATAGAAGGAATAAAGCCAACTAAAATATAACTTATGCGAAGATGAGTTTAAAGGAGTCTCTAGTGTGTTACTTCTTAACTATTAACAAGAAACAGTCTCAGCCCTCATGTCCTAAAGTAAGCACACCGACATAGTTTATGAGTAAATTATTCATGAGTGTAAAAGAAAGGTCGGAGATCTAGTTTCACATGAAGTTTAATTATGTTATTAAAAAAGTGATGTTCTTCATATTTTTATTGTTGTAATTATATATATCTGTTGAACAGAAGTGATTGTTATCTTCATGAAGTAAAACTATATGTTTCACTTTTTGATACACATATTCAGAAATGTCTATTTGAAATTGATTTATAATATATTAATACTCCATAAATTAAGTATTGTGTTAATTATAATAAGTAAAATTATGTTGCTACTTGATTGGTGTGAATGAAATAATGGTACATTATTCAGCAGATAACATTTTCTTTTTATTTTTTTATTTTCAATTGATTAATGTATTCACCCTTAACACTAATATAAATTAGACTTTCAAAAATATTTTAAAATTAAATTTCAAAACCAGAATTTTTTAAAGACAGCATAGCATGGAATAAATAAAATGAATTGAAATTAATTTTTTCATGGTAATGCAAATTTGTTGATTTTTTCTTTTAGTTTTTATTATTTATTTTTCAATAACTTGCTCTACTTCTCCCCAAAGTATGTCAGTACAATAAAAAATGTTGCATATCACTCTCCTCAACATCCATTTTTGGAGAACCTAATTAGTGACAACACCCATAGGTAAATCAGATAGAATTCATTTTATAGCAGTTTATTCTAAAAAGTATTAGTCTTATTAATTGAGCCTATTCCATTTTTCTTTCTTGATAAAATTTTAATGGCTGAGGAAAGTACTTTATATACAATGATTGAAATGACTGATCTTGTTAGCTTTAGCAGCTTTATTTTAAAAATTAATAATATGTCTTCCTGATCAGTTCATTGATTATCTCCACGGTAGCAATTCATTTTCTCAGTAAAAAGTAGAGAATGAAATCAGAATTTCATTGCAATAGGTGGAGCCATGAAACAAAAGTAAGAAGTAATATACTTTCAAGCTTTTTTAAAATTTGCTTTACTATTTTTCTTTAACATCTGTCTAACTATGTATCTATGTATCTATCTATCTATCATCTATCTATACAATCTATACTTTGTGTGAAGGAGGAAGGGCAATTACTATATTAGAATCTTATTTCAAATAAAAATATTACAGAAATATTTTAATATTTTTAAATTTCAATGTCAGTTTTATCTAGTATTTTGTAATTGCTCATGTCATTGTTATTTTGAAGAATGTATAAATTCAATACTCTATTTAGGAGTGAATATTAATTACATTGATCTTTTGCAGATATAAAGTTTAAAAATATGATTTTTATTTTGAACAAATAATTTAAGACACAAACAATAAAAAATTAATCTGTTCATTCATTAACACATCTTTAGTATTCCTTGAGAGTCATAGTAAGAAAGATTATCTTCTCTACATGGTATATAAAATGATAATTGGCAAATTCAGTTATTCAAAGTGTTGACATCTACTGAGGGTGATATACGTATCAATACACAACTAGAATATGGTGTAACCACTACTGATAAAGAAACTGTGAAGAAAATCATATGTACTCAAATAAATCCACAAAAGTAAACTTTGATATGAGCAGATTAGGGAACACACACAATGCACACACATGCATACATACACAGACACATCACACCTCCCAAATTCTAATACCAATGATTGTCTATGTCACAATTTTGGTTTTGTCAATATTGTGACCAATAAGGTAATTTTAATGAAATGTATGAGTATGCAAATACAAATTTAGATACAGTTACATAGTATAATATGCTTTCATTTTATTCTTTTGTCGTGTTTTGCTGCTCCTGAAGTTATTTGATATTTTACTTTTTGCTTTCATATTCTTTTCACCTACTTGATTACTATTCTTACTCAATCGCTCTTCTTGGGTCATTTCCTGAGTCGTCCCTCTTCTCCCTTTAAGAGTTTTATCATTTTATTCCAGTTTTCACTGGTATGCTTACTATTTTATTTTACCCTTATTTAAATTTCAGGGGTGCATGTGCAGTTTTGTTATGTAGGTAAACTTGTGTCATGTGGGTTTGTTGTACAGATTGTTTTATCACATCGGTATTAAACCTAGTAGCATTAGATATTTTTTCTGATCATCTCCCTCCTTGCATCCTCTACCCTCCAATAGGCCCCAGTCTATGTTGTTCCCCTCTATGTATTTATGGGTTCTCATCATTTTGTTTCTATTTATAAGTGACAACATGCAGTATTTGGTTTTTTATTCTTACCTTAGTGTGCTAAGGATAATGGCCTCCAGCTCTATCCAAGTTACTGAAAAGGCAAAGGACATGATCTTGTTCTCTTTGTCTGGCTGCATAGTATTCCGTGGTGGATGTGTAACACATTTTCTTTTCCAGTCCATCATTGATGAGCATTTAGGTTGATTCCATGTCTTTGCTTTTGTGGAGAGAGTTGCAATGAACATATGCGTACCTGTGTGTTTATAATATAATTATTAATATTCCTTTGGGTATATATATTCAGTAAATTGTCTTCCGCAATGGTTGACCTAATTTACACTTCCATCAATAGGGTGTAATTACTTTTTCTCCACAACCTTGCTAGCATCTGTTATTTTATGACTTTTGAACAACAGCCAGTACCAGTACCATCTTTTGTTAGATGGTATCATATTGTGGTTTTGATTTATGTTTCTTTTTTTTTTTTTTTTTTTTTTTTGAGGAAGGAAGAGACCTTCAATCGGCCACGGAGTCTTGGTAGACTTAAGTCCCAAGTACCAAGCTCCCCGAGGAACAGTTTCTTTCCCTTTTTATAGGCTTACATCTCTAAAGGAGAAACTAAGGCAGAACTGTGTCATTGCCCATAGGCTAGGTATATGACCTCACAGTCTTTGCCTTCATTGATCTTTTGCACACATGGGAAGGGCGAGGGGTAGGCTTATAGGAGCTGGACAGAGGAAGTAAATTGCCAGTGGACATAGGTATTTCCAGGAAGAGGTCTGGGTTGTGTAAGTGTGGAGGACGCAACTCAGTGCCAGGCTCTGGCCAGCAGGGATAACATTCTTTGCAACATTTTCAAGGTTTATAGAAAACATATGTACTAGTTATCAAGAGGGGAGTTACTTTCCCAGCCTCTGGGTCTTATTGTGGCCTGGCCAGTGGTGTCAGCAAGTCGCCTGACCACTGGTCTCAATTCCTTGGTATTTTATCTCTTTTACCCTCCCTTTCACCTGGAGGGTGCAAGGCTAAAGAATGGGGGGACCTCCTCTCTCATTCCTCCCTTTGAGACTCTCACTGCTATTTTAAGTGGGAGTTCTCAGTCTCTCACCTTCAGTCTTGCTGTCTGGGTGTTTTGGTGAGACCAATTGGCAGTGGCTCATATAGTAAGCCTGTGCTGAAGTGTTTTCCTGAAACATGGCAGTGATAAACCCTCTGACCACTTGGAGAAGTAGAGGCATTAGGCGAGGGAGTAAGATACACACTCCTATCACCAGTAACACCCCTGTGATGATGGTTTTGAGGTGATGTTGAGCTTTTTATCATATGATTGTTGGATGCATGTATGTCTTCTTTTAAAAAGTGTCTGTTCCTGGCTTTGCCCACATTTTTCTAGGGTTGTTTGTCTTTTTCTTGTGTATTTATGTTCTTTATAGATGCTGTATATTAGACCTTTGTCAGATACATTGTTTGAAAAAATTTTCTCCTATTCTGTAGGTTGTCTCTTCACACAGATGATAGTTTATTTTGCTGTGCACAAATTATTTAGTTTAATTTGATCCCATCATTTGCCAATTTTTGCTTTTGTTGCAATTGCTTCTGGCAACTTCACTGTGGAAACTTTGCCCATGACTATGTCCTGAATGGTATTGACTAGATTATCCTCTAGGGTTTTCATAGGTTGGGGTTTTACATTCAGTCTTAAACTATGTTGAGTTAATTTTTGTGTATGGTGTAAGAAAAGTATTTAGCTGTTATCTTCTGCATTTTGCTAGCCAGTTATCCCAGCACCATTTATTGAATATGGATTTCATTCCCCATTGCTTGTTTTTGTCAGGTTTGCCAAAGATCAGATAGTTGTAGGTTTGTGGTATTATTTCTGGATTCTCTATTCTGTTCCATTGGGCTATGTGTCTTTTTGTACCAGTACCATGCTGTTTTGGTTACTGGAGTCTTGTAGTATAGTTTGAAGTTGGGTAGTGTGATGCCTCTGGCTTTGTTCTTTTTGCTTAGGATTACCTTGGCTATTCAGGCTAATTTTGGGTCCCATATAACTTTTTTAAACAGTTTTTTCTAGTCTGTGAAGAATGACAATGGTAGTTTAATAAGCATAGCACTGAATCCATGAATCGCTTTGGGCAGTATGGCTATTTTAATTATATTGATTTTTCCTATTCATGAGCATGAGATGTTTCTTCATTTGTTTGTCTTCTCTGATTTCTTAGAGCAGTGGTTTGTAATTTTTCTTGTGGAGAAAACTACCTTTCTAGTTACCTGTATTCCTAGATATTTATTCTTTTTGTGGCAATTGTGAATGGGGGTTCATTTCTGATTTTGCTCTCAGCTTGACTGTTGTTGCTGTATAGAAGTGCTAGTGTTTTTTGTACATTAATTTTGTATCCTGAGACATTGCTTAAATTGTTTACCAGCTTAAGAGGTTTGGGGCTGAGACTATATGGGTTTTCTAGAAACAGAATTATGTGATCTGCAAAGAGAGACAGAATTCCTCTCATCCTATATCAATACCCTTTTCTCTTGCCCAATTGCCCTGACAAAAATTTCCAATACTCTGCTGTATTGAGAGAGTATATCCTTTGTCTTGTGCTGGTTTTCAAGAGGAAGGCTTTAGCTTTTGCACATTCAGTATGATGTTGGCTGTGGATTTGTCATTTACAGCTCTTATTATTTTGAGGTATGTTCCTTCAATACCTTCTTCATTGAGAATTTTTAACATGAAGCCATGTTGACTTTTATCAAAGGCTATTCTGCATCTATTGAGATAATTATTTGCTTTTTGTCTTTATTTCTCTTTATATAATGAATGAAATTTTTTTATTTAGTATGTTGAACTCACTTTGCATCACAGGGATAAAGCCTACTTGATAATTGTGGAAACAATCTTTGATGTGCTGGTGGATTTAGTTTGCCAGTATTTTGTTGAGAATTTTTGCATCAATGTTCATCAACGATATTGGCATAAAGTTTTTTTCTTCTTTTATCTCTGCCACTTATTGGTATCACGATGATGTTGGCTTCATAGAATGAGTTAGAGAAAAGTCCCTTGTCCTCAACTTTTTCAAATAGTTTCAGTCGAAATAATATCAGCTCTTTTTTTGGTAGAATTCAGCTGTGAATCTGGGCTTTTATTTTTTTTTTTTTTTGATAGGTAGGCTATTTATTATGGCCTCGATTTCAAAGCTTGTTATTGCTCTGTCCAGAGATTCAATTTCTTCCTGGTTCAGTCTTGAGAGAGTGTCTAGGAATTGATACATTCCCTTAGGTTTTCCGTTTTATGTGCATAAAAGCATTCATAATATCATAACCTGTGATGGTTGTTTGTGTTTCTGCAGGGTCAGTGGTAATATCCTCTATGTTGCTTTGATTGTGTTTAATTGAATCTTCTCTCTTCTTTGTTAGTCTAGTTATTGCTCTATTTTTTAAATGTTTTCAAAAAAAAAGAAAAGGAAAAATTAGGTTCCACATTCATTGATCTTTTGAATGATATTTTTTTTTTGTCTCTGTCTCCTTCAGTTTAATTCTAAGTTTGTTTGTTACATGTCTTCTGCTATCTTTGGGCTTGGTTTGATCCTGGTTCTCTAATTCTTTTAGTTGTGATCATAGGTTGTTAACTTGAGATCTTTCTAACTTTTTGATGGGGCATTTAGTGCTATAAATTTTCCTCAACACTGCCTTTACTGTGTCCCAGAGTTTCTGGTATGTTAATCATTGCTCTTATTAGTTTCAAAGTACTTCTTGATGTCTGCCTTAATTTCATTATTTACCCCAAAGTCTTTCAGGAGCAGTTTATTCAATTTCCATGTAATTGAATGATTTTGAGTGAATTTCTTAGTGTTGATTTTTAATTTGATTGTGCTGTAGTCTGAGACACTTTGTTATAATTTCAGTGTTTTTGCATTTGCTAAGGAGTGTGTATCTTTCAATTATTTGATAAATTTTAGAGTATTTGCCGTGTGTTGATGACAAAACTGTATATTCTCTTGTATTTGGCTGACAAGTTCTGTGGATGACTATCAGGTCCAGTTGATCCAGTGCTGAGTTCAGGTCCTAAATATATTTAATTTTCTTTCTCAGTGATCTGTCTAATATTGTCAGTGTGGTGTTAAAGTCTCCCACTGTTATTGTGTTGGAGTTTAAATGTCTCTGAAATTCTTTAGGGACTTGCTTTACAAATTTGGGTGCTCCTGTGTTGGGTGCATACATATTTAGGATTATTAGATTTTGTTGGCTAATTGAACCCTTTACCATTATGTGAAGGCAAAAAAAAAAAAAATTGAACCCTTTACCATTATATAAATATTACCCTTCTTTGTCTTTCTAAAAGCTTAAAGGTCTGTTCTGTCAGAAACTAGGATTGCAATGCCTGCTTTTATCTGTTTTTCATTTGCTTGTTAGATTTGTTTCCATTCAATTATTTTGAGCCTATATGTTATATGGCCTGTGAAATGGGTCTCTTGAAAACAGCATACCAATGGGTCTTGGTTCTTTATCTACCCTGCCACTCTGTGTCTTTTAATTGAAGCACGTGGCCATTTGCATTCAAGATTAGTATTGATATGTGTAGATTTTATCCTGTCATCATGTTAGCTGCTGATTTTGCAGACTTATCTATGTGGTTGCTTTATAGTATATTTCAGTATGCTTTTCAGTAGTGGCTGGTAAGAGTCTTTCATTTCCATAATTAGTGCTTCCTTAAAGAATTTTTTGAGGCAGGTTTGGTGATAACAAATTTCCTTAATATTTGCTTCTTGGAAAAGGTTCTCATTTCTCTTTTGCTTATAAAACTTAATTTGGCCAGATATAAAATTCTGAATTAAAATGTCTTTTCTTTAACAATGTTAAATATTGGCCCCCAATCTTTTCTGGCTTTTAGTGTTTCAGCTGCGGGGTTCACTGTTAGTCTGATGGGCTTCCATTTATAGGTGACCTGCCCTTTCTCTTGGCCATCTCTCTTTTTCAACATTTTTTCCTATCATTTTGATCTTGGAGAATCTGATGATTATGTGTTTTGGAGATGATCTTCTTGTGGAGTATCTTACTGGGGTTCTCTGTATTTCCTGAATTTGAATGTTGGTCTCTTTCACTGGGTTGAGAAAGTTCTCATGGATGACATTCTAAAATATGTTTCACAAGTTGGTGCCATTCTCCCTATCTCTTTTAGGTACACCAATGAGTCATAGATTTGGTTTCTTTACATAATCCCATATTTCTGGGAGGTTTCATTCATTCTTTTTTCTCTATTCTTGTATGCCTGTCTTATTTTAGAAAAATCGTCTTCAAGCTCTAAGATTTTTTTTTCCTCCACTTTGTCCATTCTGCTCTTAATACTTTTGATTGCATTAGAAAATCCTTGTAGTGTGTTTTTCAGCTCTCAGGTTGGTTATGTTATTCTCCATACTGGTTCTTTTGTCTGTCAGCTTTTGCAATGTTAGCTTCCTTGCAGTAAGTTACAACATATTACTGTAGCTCAGTGAACTTTGTATATACTCATATTGTGAATTCTACTTCTGTTATTTCAGCCATCTCAGCCTCAGCCCAGTTCTGAACTATTGCAGGAGAGGTGATGTGGTCATTTAGAGAAAAGAAGGTTCTTTGGCTTTTTGAGTCTTTAGCATTCTGTTGCTGATTTTTTTTTCTCATCTTTGTTGGCTTATCTGACTTCATTCTTGAAGCTGTTGACCTTCAGATTTTTTTTCTTTTCTTTTTCCTATTTGTTGACCTAGAGGATTTGATTGTGGTTTAACATTGGTTCAGCCACCTTGCTTTGTTTCTGGAAGATTTAAGGGAACCTACATTCAGCTTCCAACTCCTAGACTGTGTGCTGTACCTCTGGGGGGCTTATATTGGGCACCAACTTTGTTCTGTGGCTCCTTGAGATTTGGAGTTAACTGTGCTAAGAGACCAATGTGCAGCAGCTGCAGCTGAGTGCTAGCAGATGCTGGTGTATATGTCTCCCTGTGGCAGTTACCACAGTGGTGGAGGCAAGACACTTTTGGAGATGTTGTGTGTTATTACAGTGGAAGTGGTTTGGGTTTGTGACAGGTTTTTGACCAGTACACTACCATGTGCCTTCTCTGTGACACACAAGCGGTAGTGATTGCTCCAGCATGGGAGAATACCCTGTTCTCTTAGCAGCTTTAGCTAAGCAAAGTCATGTTGGGAGTTGCAGTGGGGTTGGGGGAAGTTGCAGTATGGGGAGGAACCATGCAGGCTGGTGTATGCCACAGAGGCCATCTTTCTGGAGCTCTTCACTGGTCAGACATGGTATAACTGCATGTAAACCATGTTGTAGACCCCCAGGGTACCCAAGACTGCCCTGTAAACTGCGGTGGTAAGTTGCTATTTATCTTCGTTTTACTATTAATCACTTTCCTCACCATCACCCTTGGAATGCCCTTATCTCTGTTATGATTAGATACAATATTTCTGGATACCTGATTTTATGTTTTTAAACATTTTTAAAAAAAATTTTAAAAAATCATTTAAAAAACGATTCCTTTTTTTTTTAGATTATATTCTGTGGTTATGTTGCTTCTTAAGAAAAATTAGTTAATTTTTATTATAGGATTTGAAAATGCTCTTCTCCTCAATGATTTGATTGATATGGAGTTGGGTATAGTTTTTTTTTTTCTTAAGTTGGAATTTTAAATAGTCATTCCCTGGTCTTCAGTCTATCATTACTAAGGTTCTAGTTTCTGTCACTGATCCTTTATATTTGTCCTATTGTTATCAAACTCCAAATGTAGATTTGTGTACCAATGCACAGTAAACCAATCACTGACATATCAGCACCTTCGAGCAGAAAAAGCTTTATTCAATTTGGCAAAAGTTAGAGAGTGGGAGAGAGAGTGGATCAAATTTGACTTCCTTTCAACATGACTGAGGGCTTTTATGAACAAGATAGAAATATGGGAGGTGAGATCTCCCAGTGATCAAAGCTGATTGCATTTATTAGGTTCTAGAATTTATCAGTCTATTTCAGAGGTACAGACACCAACTACAAGATCTGCATGACATAAGAAGCATTGTTTTTTCAAAGAAAAGCAAGTTCATCATTCTTGCAGGGAGTTCTCGAGGTTAGGATATGAATAAAGTTAATCAATTACTAGTGACTTCCCTCTACCAAAATAACTATTTTCAAGCAAACATTCATGGAAGACAAAATTATATATCAAAGAAAAATAAGTAAAATAACCATCTTAAGAGCTTTATAATAAAGGTTTGGTCACACTACCATTATCTTCTGGGGAGCTCTTAAGTTCTAGTCATTAACTCTAGCATTATAAAAGTCCATGAAAATATGCTCTGATTAATAAGGACTTCAAAATTAATTTTTTTGGACTTCTGGGTAATCTTACTTTCTGTGTGTATTGGGGAGGAGGTGAAATTCTTGTATTATTCATTTAATTATTACCTTCTCTCTTTTTCCTATGTTCTTAATTTCTGAAAAACTTATTGTATCAGATTTCATGTAAGGTATTCCAATATTTTTTCTTTTTTGTCTGTCTTTAGAACAGTATATTTGATGCAAAATATGAAGATATATAATAATTTTAATGTTTGCTCTGTGTGAGTGAATCTCACATAGTGACCTTACCTATTCTGGAACAAGTATCATAGACTAATATAACAAGAAATTGGGATGCTACTCTTGATGTTCCAGGCATCTCATTATCTGAACTTTTTTATTTCTTATATTATTCAAATATTTAGTAAATATTGATATTAGGTAAAGGTTGACAATCTGAGTCTGTGTGTTAGCTTAACTAATTTATACCATTCTGAGCATTAAGCATAGTAAGACAGAATTCTTCCTTTTTACTCTATGGGCTTTTGTTTAATCCAACCTTTTCATTCAGTATGACTCATTTTTGTTACATACCTTGTGCCTGGTATACTGGCATTTGGAATCTCTTAGGTTTAATTTTTTTTTTCTCCAGAAAGTAAGCTTCATCTCACTTTCTTGGAAGAGAGGAAGTGTCTGCATAGTTGGATGAGTGAGTGAGGGAGGGAGAATTCTCTAACTTAAGCTTTCTAAATACTTAGAAGTAACTTCTCCATTTCAGCTCTACCATTATCTCACACTTAAAAGTTATTTGGGTCTCCAATGTCTGAAACTTTTAAGTTACTTTAGTTCATTTTTCTTGTTAACACCTTTAACTCTAGACATCTTTTTCTTAGTTACTCTCTGACCATCTGCTTTATATTTTTCAAAATTGTGCTGTAAACTGTTTTATGTTGCTTCAGTATTCCCTTTGTGTTTATGCATGTCTATGCAATTTAAGCATTTACTATGATGTTAGAAGGCTTTTGAGTGGGATTGGACATCATACACATGCAGAAAATCTTTTGCAGAAACAAAATTTACTGGAATATGTTTCACATCTCAGTAATACAGATTATGCAATGTCACTCCAATGGCATCTATAAAGATTTCTAGTGAACAAGTCAGCTATAGAGGCAGATTATTCACCATCTGGGATCCTCAATCCTAAAGAAATTTTGCTTCTGATAATGGCCATATAAGCATCTATATGAATAATTTTCTGCAGATAATAAAATAAACTCTGAACAAAATATAAAACCAAAAAAAGAAAAAAAAAAAAAAGACCAGCCAAAGGCACTGGGAATGGTCCTAAAAGAGCATATTCTGCAGGGTAGTATACAATAGAAAAAGGGAAATTACACTGACTGAGTCTCTCATTTACTCTAGCTGTTAGACTAAAGGCAGTTCTGAACCATGCCATGGATAGTAGCTAAAACTGCAAGAAAAAGAGCAGTCTTTCTGATTTCAAAGGTGTACTAGAAGAGAGAGTTTGGGACAACCATGGCTGCTAGTAAGTGGGGATACACACTGCATTGGAAAGAGCCAGAAAAGAAGAGGGTCACCAATTGAAATTGTAAACTGTGTCCATGTTTCCAGAATAATTACTTTGTGGGTGTGACTCTAAGTGTGTCATGTAAGGATAAAATAACTCAACCAAGACTTCAGCTGCCATCCAAAGATAGAGTTTTCAGAAGTGTGATTTCAACAAAGTAAATTACATTACACACTAAATAGAAAAAAAAGATTCAGAAGATTACAATACTCATGATATCCAAAAGATAATAGTCATAATTTTCTATGTGCATCCTAAATTACTCCAAAACATGAATAAAGAAGAACATTTTTTATTCTCAAGATAAATGAAAATCAAAATGACAGGAAAATGACTCAGACGTTGGAATTAGCATAACAAGGAATTTAAGGAAATTATGCTGAGTGATGTAAAGGAAAATATGTTTGGAATGAATGAATATTAAGAAATCAAAGCAGAGAGATATAAATTATACAATGTGACTACATGGAGCCCGGGCGTGGTGGCTCACGCTAATCCCAGCACTTTGGGAGGCCGAGGCTGGTGGATCACGAGGTCAAGAGATTGAGACCATCCTGGTCAACGAGGTGAAACCCCGTCTCTACTAAAAATACAAAAATTAGCTGGGCATGGTGGTGTGCACCTGTAGTCCCAGCTACTCGGGAGGCTGAGGCAGGAGAATTGCTTGAACCCAGAAGGCGAAGGTTGCAGTGAGCCAAGATCGTGCCATTGCACTCCAGTCTGGGTTAACAACAGTGAAACTCTGTCTCAAAAAAAAAAAAAAAAAAAAGAAAAAGTAACTACATGGAGACAGTAACAAAGTGTCATTTCAATTTAAATTGAAATACAAAGTTGTAGCATATTCAAAGCAATTCTGAAAAAGTCAGTATTATTTAAAGCAATTCTAAAAAAATAACAGCATAGTTTACATACAATAAATGTTTTCAAGGATATTATAAAATTATAGGAATCAAAATAAGATGGCAATGGCATAAGGAGTGATGAACAAAGCGACAGAATATTATTTGAAGTCCGAGATAGACTTACACATATGAGGAGGTTATTTAATTATTAATGAATATATTAAAGCAAGCTAATGAATGAATGTGCAGGGAAGGAGTAATTCACAGGCCTGGGTTGCTCAAACTCTATATATTTCCCCTAAGGATCTTTCTTCAGAATGGGCTCTTGGCTGGCTACTCAAAAATGAACTCTGAGCCTCTGGAATTATCTGCCTCAGAAGTATGCTTTTGTACATCTGACACCTTGTCCATGTGGTAAAAATTTCATCAAACTGTTTACACCAATGATGTGTTTTATTGTGAACAACTGTTTTTTAATCCTGAGACTTTAGACCACATAGTACAACTTTAAACGAATAGTTTTTATTAACAATGAGATTTATGGTGTCTGTGGAACTAAAATCTTAATGCCTGAAGACAGTTAATACATGTGCTGCAAGTCTATGTGACAGAATTCTAAAAAAATCTCTGCAGACCAAGTCATAGTTGAGCTTCCTGACTGGAAATACATCAAATGCATTGTCACAGATCATTGCTGAGATAATAAAGCACATCCATGGGACTCCACTGTGAGAGGACACCTAGAAGCCTATTTCTGGTATCTTCTACATTTCGTCCTATATACCTTTACAGTTTGCTAATTTTCATTGTGAAATACACTAAACATGGATATAATAGTTTTTTCTGAGTCTAGAGAATCTTCAAGGCTGAAAGTGGTCTTGAGGAATCTCTACCTATAAATAGAATGTATTTTTAATGAATGCTACATATTTATATATTCATATGGAAAAAATGGATCTCCATCAATTATTCACAATATACCTAAAAAAATTCAAAATGAATTATAGACTGAAACATAAAAGCTTATACAAAAGATTTTCAGAATAAAATACAAAAGGATGTCTATTTGACATAGAGCTAGGGAAATATTTTGTTATACATAGTTAAGATACAGTACAGATAATGACACATGGAATAAATGATATATATGACATTACCAAAAACAAGTCATCAGTGAATCAAAATCGTCACAAAATACAACTCCTACAATGGAACACTATAAAGACAAACACACTTTTAAAATGGGCAAAATATTTGAACACACATTTTATACATGACAATGTGTAAGTGAACAATAAACACATAAAATCAGTTCAGCATCACTAAGTAAGTAGGGAATGGTAAATTAAAGCAACATTGACATATCACTACACACCCCCTAGGAATGGCTAAAGTTAAGAAGAATGACAACATCAAATTTTGGCAAGGTTAGGCCCAACCAAAATTTTCATACATTAATGGTAAAAATGAATGTCACAAATACTTTGGAAAAAATGGTTATTGTTTTTTTACAAAACTTGATATACATTCCTTATATGACCTACCATTCTACTGCCAGACATGCATTCAAAATAAAGAAAGGCATACAAAAAGATTTCTACAAGAATAATTTTAGCAGCTTTATAACAAACCAGGTGTTCATCAATAGGAAATTGAAAAAATAGAATATAGTACAGCTATAAAATACAGTATTTGTCTTAAAATAATAAATGACTCTTATAACTAATAACATGACTGAATCTCAAAAACATTTTGTTGAGTGAAACAACCTTCGAACAAAGTAGCATATTATGTATGATCCCATGTATAGAAAAAACTGGAGTAAGGTAAAACAAACTGTGATAGAAAAGATGTTGCTTCTGGTGATTGGGTGGAGCTCTGATGGCCTGGGAAGGAGCATGAGGGAGCTTTGTGGGTGGATGGTAATGTTATGTATCTCGACAGGGGTTTGGTTTACATAGCTGTATTCATTTGTCAAAACTTCTATTAAATGGCGCACTTAATATTGATGCATTTCATTGTATGTAAATTTTGCCTTAAAATAAATTTAGACAAATTGTAAAACCTAAAGATATATATGCTGACATTTTCAGAGTTACTTCTCATGATGTCTGCAACTTATTTTAAAATGCTTCAAAAGGAAAATAAAATAATAAATGGAAATAAGGAGAGAGAAATGGATAGATGTATAAATAAAACATGCCTATCTAAATGTTAAAGCTTAACTGTAGGTGATGAACATAGGAGTGTTTAGGGCAAAATTCTTTCAACTTTTATGTTGAAAAATTATCATGATAAAATATCTGAAAAACTTGTAAATTGGAATATTACAGTAAGTATACTATTTTTACTGTGATTTTGGAACTGAAGTTACTACTACTGATAGTATTCTGAAGTATATTATTTTTACTGTGATTTTGAAATTTTTCAAGGTAATTTCCTGAAGAAGGTTTTTTGACAACTTTACGTTAGAAAATTCCCATTGGTCTGTTAGTTATCTTCAAAACGTCTGGAGAAAAGTCAAGAAACATACAGCAAATGGGCA
Source organism: Callithrix jacchus (assembly GCF_049354715.1). Lineage (NCBI taxonomy): Eukaryota > Metazoa > Chordata > Mammalia > Primates > Cebidae > Callithrix > Callithrix jacchus. The sequence continues at coordinate 132,462,812 of NC_133504.1, forward strand.
ATTTCTACTGTTTCCATTACTTTGGTTTTAGAACTGCCACTACTGCTTGTTTAATATTTAAAATTTGCTGGTCTTAAAGCAACAGTCTATTTTCCAACCCTTGGGAAGATTATGGTGGTATAAAATACCAGACAGATCCATTACTATTTTAAAAAATGAGTAGTTGCTTGTATCACTGGAAACTTAATAAAGAAAATGAACTAGAAAGAATGAAATAAAAAGTTCTATTAGGTTTATTACAGTCTATGATATTCTCACTGTTCAGAAATAGTCTACTGGAATTTGAAGATATTTCATGATTATGCCCTTATATTGTCCCTATTTCTTCTGTTTAAATCTTTATAACAACTTTTTAAAATACATTAGTTCTCATCACCTTTTAATCTATCTCTATTTTATGCAAGCAATAAGATAAATGGCTAAATGAGCTTAATTTGACAACATTGTAGGTAAATTCTTATACTTTATCTTATTGGTCATTCTGACACACTCGTCGAACTTCACTGAAATACCATGTCTAGTTATTAATATCACATCCAAACATAATAAGAAACAAGTCAAAAACGGTAACAGAACAAAAGCGTCTTCAATAAATTTTTTCAGTGTTGTTGCTACCTTTATAGATAGCTGTCTAAAGTATAAACTTTTATTATTTTCTTTTTACATAATAGTATAATTATGCAAGTGCAACTGAGATCCTCCCAAATGCTTTCCTATATGCAATTTTTTTCTTTCTCCATTTGACAGCATTCAACTTGTAGGTAACATCCTTGTTGCCACTTCAACACTTAAAACATAACCACTGTAAAGTTTCCAAAACAGAATTATTTGTACTGCTCTATTTTTACAAATGAGTTTATACCTATTTTTATTATATTATAATAGCGGGACTTTTGGGATTGCATGCGGTTGGCATCACTGTAACTTCATGCAATACTTTTCACTTTAGGTCTTGACTGAATAGCACCACTCTTACTTCCTAGGATGTTTCCTGATTTGCATAAATCATTCAGAGCCATCTAAATACTCTGGTCACTGCAATTGCTGTGATGGTAGCTTAATGTTTGAAGAGAAATTTTAGGTCACGGTATAAGGCATAGTGATAATCAGGTTAAATTTGGTGTTTTTCTGAATGTAGGCCATGCAGGTGAGAAAGCAAGGAGGCCATGTTATTTAGAGTGCACAGGACAGTGTAAAAAAGAGGAAGCAAATTGCAGCTCAGGATACTTTAATTCAAGGAATGAAAGAAGAAAATATCTAGGGCATCTAAGCTCTCACATCTACACACCAAACTGTTGAAAATTTGGTGTGTAGATGTGAGAGCTTAGATGCCTGAGAAATTTTGCTACTAAAAAGGAAACCATCCTTAGGATTCAGTGAAGACAAAACAGAAGGGAGAGAAACACAAATCACAAGAAATATAAATAAAAATATGATCAAACCATGCTTTCAAAGTAAACTTTCTCAAGATATGTTTAATGATATAAAGCAATACATTCTAGTATAGCTAAAATTAATTTGAGTTTTAAGTCTTTTATAACTGATATTATCGTAACTGAGGAATCAAGCACTTATGACATTGCATGGTTGACTACTTACATGACTTTCTCTCTATTGAGTAATGAGATCCTGTAAAGGAAAAAGCCATTTCTTTATCCTATTTTCTAAAATTTAGCATAGAGTCTGACTCATAATAAATCAGTAAATATTTACTTAAAATGAGTGATAGTAATGGTCATATAAATGTTTAAATATTAACATCCATCTTTTTGGTCATATCAGATGCATATATGCTTGATTCTCATTATTTGTGTATTCCATGTGTGTGAAGTCACTGTCTCACTGTTATTCTTAACCCCCAAGTCCATTCTCACTCAGCTTTTGCAGTTATTCTCTCAGAAAATTCAAAAATGTGAGTGGACAGATGTGCTGTTTCTGTAGATATGGATGCTCTGCCTTCTTATCACAGCAATGATAAGACAATGAAAAGAGACAGTGCATCCTAATCCAAGAAGCTTCTCTCTGGAATCAGTTGAAAGGCCAGATAGAAATCTGTCATCTGGTAGTTGGGTGGTCTCAGGTAAACCACCTAACACTTCTGAATTTCCTTTTGTCTTTCATAAGATAAATAAAATAGAAGTGATTAGGATGACCTGGTTTTGGGGATTTAAGATTATAATCTGTGTAATATACATGTGTACACAAACACGTTTCTCCTAGAAACAGTGTTTCAGTGTCTGCTAGTTCAGCATTTGTGGATGACTTTGTAAAACATTCGTGTTATAAATAATAAAAATTAATTGTATATGTAAAATCATATTTAAATAAATGTATGACTGTATTTGTTTGGGTTAGGCTATAATAGGATATATTAGAAAAAGTAATCTAAATAGATAGACTTCTTGCAACTTATGGCAATGTCTGGACTAGCTGAACTTCAAGGTTCCTGTAATAAGGAAAGAGTAAACAGAGAAGTCATACTGGATATTAACTGCATTTAAAGTTATGTGCTTCAGTTTGCTTCAGCCTTTATTGATTATACTCACAATGGCCAACCCTGTTAGAAGAAGGAACTAGGGAATGTAGGAGAGCACATGGATATTTGTTAAACCAATACATTTGCAACCACAATGTGTATAATACTTGATTGTATAAATTACATTTTCTGAAATAAACTATGCAAGGTCTTACATAAAATTTCTCAGGAAATGTTCTCAAATTTAAATTGGCAGTCACATAATAATAATGTTACGCTCCTGTTGAAGTTCCTAAATATTTAAAAAATAAAATTAGAAACTTAGATAACTCCCATAGTCAATGGTAGCAGAAGAATCAATTTTCAATCAATAACTAGAGTAGCATTGTTTATGAATGTCACTGTGAGTTTCAAAATATTAGTTATTATTATACACATATTTGAAAAGAAAATAAAACAGAAAACTTTATTTTAAAACATTACATTATCTACATTCTATAATAATATACCTATTATGCCTTCCTTTAATCTCATGATGCATTTTCAGTTAAAGCTAAGTGAAAGCAAAAGTTTCAGTTCTTAATATACATTTTTAGTAAATGTGGAAACTCAGAATACTGTGCACTTGCTGTTTTATAACAATTAGCACTTTAATATTTTTTGTAATTTAAAAGTACCTCACCTGAAAAGATGTCTAGAAGTCAAGGAGAAACATTTTGAAAAAAAAAAATACACTGTGAAGGGAAATTAGAATAGATATCAAACAAAAATGATTAAGAATCTGAAAGATGTACCACTTTTTAGAAAATTAAAGTTATTCCTTTCAAAAAAAGCAAGTAACAGACCCAAATGTTCACTTGTGAATTCTTCCAAGGATATAATTATGGATGAAATGATGCAAATTATCAACTTTAAAAAAAAAATAACTAGAAATGGTAACAGTAAGAAAACTTCCCAACTTATTCTATGAGTCCAGTATTAATTATCCTAATACAAAAAAACAGATCAATACATCACAAGAAAGAAAAACTACAGAGAAATGACTTTCATGAACACGTTAGGTTACAGGTGTAAAAATGTACAACAAAATATTAGCAAATTAAGTCCAACAATGCATATAAAAAAATTAAACACCATGACCATGTAGGATTTATTCCAGGAATGAAGGGATGATTCATTATTTGAAAATATATCAGAATAATCTACCACATTAACAGGCTACAGAAGAAAAATTATGTGATTATAACAGGCAATGCAGAAAGAAAAAACATTTTAAAAATACAACACCATTTATAAAAAAAAGTCTGAGAAAAGTAGGGATAGAAGAAAACTTTATTATCATGATAAAGAAAAGCTACAAAAACAAATAAACAAAATCAGATAACATCATTGATATAATTTGGCTCTGTGTCCTCACCCAAACTTATCTTGAATTGTAATAATCCCCACATGTTGTGGGAGGGATCCAGTGGGAGGTAACTGAATTTTGGAGGCAGGTTTTCCTGGGCTGTTCTCATGATAGTGGATAGTCTTATGAGATCTGATACTTTTATAAAAAGTAGTTCCTCTGTACATGCTCTCTTGCCTGGCACCATGTAAGATACGCCTTTTCTCCACCTTTGCCTTCTGCCACTATGGTGAGGCTTCCCCAGCCATGTGGAACTGTGAGTCAATTAAACCTCTTTTTCTTTATAAATTACCCAGTCTTGGGTATGTCTTTATTAGTAGCATGAGAGCAGACTAATACAATCATATTTAATTGTGAGAAACTAGCCTTAATATTAGGAAGATGGCAAATATGTTCACTTTCACTATACATATTTAACATAGTACTGGAATTACTTGCTAGTTGAGTATGACAAGAAAAGGTAATAAAAGGTATACAGATTGGGAAGGAAGGAATCCAATTATCTTTATTCAGCAAGATTATCAGTATAGAAAATCCAACAAGTCTACAAACACATAAATGCACATGTACACACACACACACACATTTTCTAAAGCTAAGTAGCAAGTACAGCATTAGGTAATTAGAAGTTAAAAGAACAAAATATCACTAAACATGAATTAGGATGGATTAAAAAAAATCAGTACCAGTGGCTGAAAATAATCCATAGCAACAAAAACTTTCATTCATTGCAATGAGAATGGTGTTGTTAATTTGAAAGGTATTTTGCCATTTTCTTAGTAATTAAACATAATCTTATCCTATAAATCTGGAAGTTATACATCTAGTTTTCGTTGTTATTGTTTGAGATGGAGTTTCATTCTTGTTGCCCAGGCTGGAGTGAAATGCTAAAATCTCAGCTCACTGCAACCTCTGCTTCCCAGGTTCAAGAGATTCTCCTGCCTCAGTCTCCTGAGTAACTGGGATTACAGGTATGCACCACCATGCCTGGCTAATTTTGTATTTTTTTTAGTAGAGATGGGGTTTCTCCCTGTTGGTCAGACTGGTCTTGAACTCTCGACCTCAGCTGATCCACCCACCTCAGCCTCCCAAAGTACTGGAATTACAGGTGTGAACCACTATGCCTGGCCTACGTCTAGGTTTTTATCTAATTTAAATGCTTACATCAACACACATGTTTAAAACTTCACATTAATATGTGTAACAGCTTTGTTTATAGTGGCAAAACTGAAAGAAACAAAAATACCTTTCAATATATGAATAAATAAACAAAACATGGTACATGCATAAAATTGAATGTTGTCCAGTAATAAGAAATGAGTTATCAATCCATTAAAAGACATGAATGAATATGGAGTGCATATTTCTAAGTGGAAGAAGCCAATTTAAAAAGCTGCATACAGAGTGATTCCAGTTACATGACATTACTAAAAGGCAAAACTCTCATGACAGTAAACACCAGTGGTTGCAAGGGGTCTGGAGAAGGAAGGGTTGAATAGCTGAAGCACCAGAGATATTTTTTTAGGGCAGTGAAATTATTCTGTATGATACTTCTATGATAGACACTTGATACTCGACACTGTGCATTTGTCAAAATCTCCCTTGAACTTTACTGCACAGAGTAAACCTTAATGTACACAATTAAAAAAAATTAGGAGGTTAGGAATTCCAGGATGGAATGCAGAATGTTGCAAAACAAATATAACTGTGTTACAAATATATGAAATGACCTCACTGAAGGTAGTGGGAAAAATGTGTTGACCTACTTAATATTAGAAATGTACAGAATCTATAAGGCTTAAGAAAAACAGAAACAAAATGCCTTTACAGAAGCCCTGGGATCTAGTTAATAAAGTTGTTGCTCACATTGGTACTAGTTAAAAATATACATACCACTATGCATGTATGCTATAGTTGAACAAATAAATAAATTGATGATGGGTTTACTTTCTGACTATTGGAGTTGAAGGTTGTAGATAGGCAAGGTAAGGAGGCCAGAATAAACCATTTAGTATTGAATTCATGTTGGAGACATCAGCATGATGTCATTTTTATCTTAACATAGTTATGAAATTTTTATATGTAAATATTTAGAGATCTGCAAATAAACATAGGTTAATATACACACATGTATTTCCTGTTCTGTCAGCTGAAAGGGCCTCCAAGCAATGACACTCAATAGCAATGAGCACAACTAGCACCTAGATCTTGGTTTTTAGTGACATCATTAAATAAAATGAAATAGGAATCTTGGAGAAATGGCTGCTTTTAGAATTGTGGCAGGAAATTAGCCAGGTAAACCTAGGGCAACTTTTAGTGCCAGAAATTAATGATGAGCTGATAAATAAAGAAATACATAAATAAATACACATCCCAGAATGATGCCAGAATGTCAAAGAGACAGGGAACCAATTTAAAGAGCTACCAATGGCTAAAGCTGTAATAACTTGGAAACAAAATTAAGTAGTATTTGATTATAACCTAAATTACAAAATGAATATCCATGAATAATACTGATATAAATAATTAAACAAATAAATGGGGGAGATGAGACAAATCTCCAGTATATAAAAATTCCTAAGTATGTAGACTGCTCTCAGAAGAGTTCAATCCTAATATGTGGGCTGCACATAGTTATTTCCTTTCAAAGAGTACAATATATGAAGCAGAGAAAAAAGAATGCAGTGGAGAAACCTGACAATAGTACCTGAGCCAGGTGATTAAGGTCAACATCAATAATGATAAGTCATGTTGACAGTGTGCATCCTTGATATGATAGGATAATATGGTACTTTACCTCTGTAGACTTTCTTTCAAATATCCATAACACAATGAATCATGAGAAAACTATCAGACAACTCCCAACTGAAGGACATGCAACACAATCCATTAGCAGTACTCTTCAAAACTATCAGGGTCATCAAACACAAGGAAAGTCTGAAGAACTGTCACATTCAAGAGGAGCCTTTCTTAGAGGCATAATAACTAAATGTAATATGAAATCCTAAATGAGATCCTTGACAAGAAAAAAAGTATTAGGTAAAAGTTAAGAAAATGTGACTATAGTTTTTAGCTAATAATGTGTCAATAGTCGTTCATAAATTGTAACAAATATACCATAATACAAGAAGTTAAAAATAGGAGAAACTTGGTTCAAGGTACATGATATTAGTACTTTGTTCTAATTTTGGGTATTTTCTGTGAATCTAAAACCATTTCAACCTAAGAAGCTTATTCAAAAAAGACAACAATAAGAAAATAAGTAGTCAAACTACAGATTATGATAAATTATAAAATATTGATCTGATAGAATACTTATGTTTAGCACATACGAAATTACTAGAACTAAACAATTAAAATAAAAAATAAAATAAATAGAAGAATATTTATTTTCATCAGTTACTTTTAGGTGAATTGTTCCAACTGATATTTTTTCTGGCTGAATATTTGAGTGAGAATATCAAAAAAGTCACTCTACTCTCTAACTGATATTTTAATATATTAAAAGAAGCTCAACTTTAACCAGAGAGCCTAATAGTGGTTTCATCTTAGAATATGCAGTGAATCATTGCTCTGTGAAATGATGTGGCTTTGCTTTATAGATTGTGTATTTGTGTGGGTGAAATAGACAGAGAAACAAGGTAAAGCCATAATTCATGAAACTCAGCTAAGAATTTAAATTGCATAGTCTGCCTTCACTGAGAAAGTGAATTGCATAATCTGTAAATACCCAGTATTAAGGCATTTGTCAATGTCTTTTATTGATTAAGCTTTTTCTTAAATCAAAGAGTGCGTTTCTTAACTACTCAAACTCAGAGACTATATTGTTTAAATAAATTTACTTTACTTTATTTCTTCTTTACTTTCAGAGAACATTTGTATGTTTCGCTAATAAGCATTCCCGTTTTTAATGTTTCTGGTTTATATAATAGGTGGAAATAAATAATAAGAACTGAATAGAAATTTCCCCTAAATGAACGTATCAGTACAAAATAAAAAAATAAAATTTGAGGGTTGTGGACAGAGTACTTTGTTTCAGATATAAATTATTATATTTTAAGTTCACAGTAGGAGCCCCTTCATTTAAAAGTTAAATGAAATGAAGCACATACTGTAGTTGTTGCTTACTTCAAAATTAGCCATTCAATTAATGAGCGATGTTGGCAAAGGTTAAGGATCAAGGACTCTGCATTATTCATTCATGTATTTATTATGTATTTCATGCCACAGTACATTACCCTGATTCCATGTCTTATAAATAAAAATTGGGAGCCTTGTAGCACATTGAATACCAATGTACCTTAGCTGTGTAGAAATGTATTACATGTACATGCATTAAAATCATGGCATATTAGATCTAAGATCTTATAGGTCATTTAGTACATTTTTTTTATTTTTCTAATGGTCTGGGGTAGGTATAAGAGTTGTTTTGCAGAAATGAAAGAAAGAGCAGGTTAAATAGCTTCTCAAAAGTCACATGCATGCTTAGTTTCTGAACTAGAGCTAGAATCAAGGCATCTTTATTTTCAGTGTTATATACTCTTCACTTCATTAGGCTAATAATTTGAAAAATGTGACAAATAACATGATATCAACTTTATGTAAAAATGCATGAACGCTATTAAAAAATATAAATAACCTGTAAATATCTTTTAAACAAGTATTTTCTGATACTAGAAATTATATTAAATATAATTTGTTATTTTACATTTTACTGTAGTTGAAAAGAAATTTTATTTTAAAGTAATGACAATAAGACACTTAACATTCTGCATTTCAAGACTTTTAAGCTCTTTTCATCATTTTTAAATCCCTAGTTTAAGTATTTATTTTTCTAGAAATAATTAATTTGGATAGATAATATCTGATTTAATTTTCTATATTGGATATGTATAGTTTTACTTTTTATAAATGTGGAAAGGTATGTAATTCAATCCTGGAACTTTTCTATATAAAATAAATTTTACTGAACTTTAAATATGTGGTAAATATTTTTAAACAACATGGAACATGATCATAACAATATTTTATTTCAGGCTGGCTGATATTATCCCAAAGTGTTTCTGTTCTTCTTTACATCTATAATCTTCTGTTTCTCTTACTAATAGCTTAAATAATCTACAATTAAGCCAAGGACTCAAAGTAGCTTGATAGAGTAGGAAGAAAAATAAATGGGAGATTAGAAAGCCATCCATGACATACATCTAGCCTCAACACTGACCTATTTTATTGAACAAATGATTTGTTTTCAGTTTCCTTAATCCTGCAAAAGAAAAGAGACAAATAACATCGTTGAAACTATCTTATCAACTTCCATATCATATTTATGATTTTTTACTACAAAAAATAGCAAGTCTTATAGTTTACTTCACTGACCTAACACATAAACTAAAAATCAAAAATAACGACAATTTTAGTTAAAATAAAACAGTATTCATTAAAAATATATAAAATAGATACTGCGGGTATTTAAATAAATATAGACTACAAATCAACTATTCAGGTCACTACAATTTAATTAAATACTATTGGAAGAACCATTTATTAATTGTTTACCTCTTGAAAAGATGTACTAAGAGTTCAAGAGGTGAACAATTAATAAATGGCAACTTCAATAGTCTTTAAATTGTAGTGACCTAAATAGTTGATTTATAGTCTATATTTAATTTAATAACAGCAAAGTGGTGGACAAATCATATGTGGTACTTTTTCAAGGTAAATAATATCATGTCCTTGAGTATTTTAAAAGTAGCTTTTCAAAACTTTATCAGAGTTTCCAAAATAAAATTTCATTTTTGAAAGAAATATAAAAAGTTGTTTCTTAACCAAATACTCTTTTATTAGGGTAAAATTATGAAAGCTTACGAAGATTCTGGTTAATTAATAATTGCAGGTTAGGGAACCAATTGGGTTTGAGAGCTTTTAAAAACTATATGCATATACTTGTTTTTGTACTTCATTTAACTGTAGAGGATCAATATAGAAGCTTCTATTTCTTGCAGAGCAGGAGATCCTATGACCTGAATCACCTTTGAAATCTACCTCTAAGCTCCCAGGAAAATAAGTAAAATTCCTATTAGCCAAAGAAGGAAGAATTGAGAATTAAAACAATAAGAATATGAGCTGACATTATAGTCTTCTTAAGTGGTACTGGTGGCTTCCAGTCTCAGTCACAAGCCTTTCATTTTAATACCTAAACATAGAAATAAAGGATGAGACACTGGGCCTCATGAAGTGAGAGGTTAGAGCTGTTTTCTCCATAAAATGCCAGGGACTATAAAAGGCTATACTGTCAGTGAAAAGTTTGCAGAAAAAAAACAAAAACAGAATAAATCCTGAAGAATAAACCTTATATTTTCTATTAAAAAACCTTCAAGATGCTATAACTCTAAAATCATGTTACATTCGTGCCCATTTTATGAAAAGCAACTTCTGAAAATACATTCATTTATGTGAAGATAGCTGTCAAAATATACCAGGTCACTCAGTCCCAGAAATTATTTGATAAAAAAAGAATTGCAAGGGAGTACACAAAGCAAAGTTTGTCTGAAAAAGGAAAGGCTAAATATGAGATTGCAAATCTTTTTGTATATTTATGGCATTTTTATATAATAATTATACATGCAGAGTAGCCATTTATAATGTTTTTATAATCAATGGTGGGAGGAATCACTTTTTACATATGATGAGAATAAGCCATACTTTTGATTGAAAGAATAGCTATTGTACATAATGCATCTGGAGCTTTTCACTTAGAAGTCAGATGTTTCATTCATGAATATCACAGTCAGTGAATGTTAAAAGAATGTGATGATTCTAGATTGGTAAGGCTGTACTAACGTCCTATTTCGTAGAGCATCTATAATAGCTCTATAATTACAGGAGAATTACATGTTCCCACAAATTACTTGATAATTATACTTGATATTACCAAGTAATTCAAAGATTAGTTACTACATAACTTGCAATTTTGAGATCTCATTGAAACATATTTCTTGCCTTATTTTAAGGGTTTGCTGATAATTCAAATAGTGGACATTCAGAATGCATTTCTATATATTTTTAGGATACTTTTCTGCATAAATTTTGTTAGAAAAAGCAAATATCACAAAGAACAAATAAATGAAGGTATATGAGTCATTTATCTTGATATTTAATTTCTGTTCATACACTTCATCATTACATTCTTTTTTATCTAGATGATTCTGTGGAAAAAGTCAGAGGATTCTAATAAAAATATCTTTTAAACCAAAATAATTAATTAGGTAAGTTAATATACAGTATATTGATATAATAAAAATATTTATTTTGCACAAGAACTTATAACTATAACTGGATTGATAGCAAACCTTAAAGGTCAAATGATAAGTAAGTTAGGTCACACTGGAGACTCAGCAACATTTACATAACATTAATTTGCATACAGAAATTATAAGATTTTAGAACCAACGAAGCTAACATGAGTGCAACTATAGAGAAACTGAAATGTGCTTGACTATTTGTGTGTTTCAACAAAAACTGAGAAAAAATACAAAATGCTTTCTTGATATCCTCTATCAGTTGATTGTCAATTGATCTTTGCCATCAAGAACACAACTCAATGAGGAAGTAGGAGCTGTGGCTGGTTCTATGTCTCCCTTTAAACATGTTACAAAGATGATTTAGTTTCGAAAACGAGGAATTCAAGCAAATTGTCATATTTCTAAATAAAACTAAAGTATTAGGCCTCTCAAATAAAAACTTGTGCCCTTTTAAAAAGATTATTAGGAATTTAAAAACAGTAACAGCTGAGCATTAGGTAAAAAATGAGGTGCTTCTGAGCAGTGAGTCTTTGCAACTGCATAAGTTGCCTACCTATGTAGGTGGCTCTGGGAACAGGGTATATTCATTTACTTTCATGGCTCACATTGGCCATGGCACAACAAGAGGGAATCCAGAACAGATAATGCTTACAATTTCAAGCCAGCAACTTAAAATTTAGAAATAAAAAAATATAAAATTCTAATGGTCAACTATGCAGAAAGTAATACAATTATTTCACTGTAAAATGCTGAAACACTTCTAAATTTTATCCCCTCAAAGAATTTTTGCCATATACATTTTATTATTAAAAATGAAAAGACTGAAAATAAATGACTGAGATATTTAACTGAAGAAATGAAAGAATAAATCACATACAAAAATATTGTAAGATTTTTACCATCACTATCGAAGAACTATTTTAACTAAAATGCAAATTAAGAACTATGTGTCTTCACATGGCAAAATATGAAGCTATTTTTTCAATCAAAATTATATCTAATTCTCATCATATGTAAAAAGAGATGTATCCCACAATGAGTTAAAAATGGCTACTCTACATGTATAAATATTATATGAAAAATTCATAGGTACACCAAAAGGCTTTAAATCTCATATTTAGTCTTGCATATTTCAAATGGTGTAAAAGAGACTCTGTGGAGTCTCTTTTACAAGGGCACTAATTCCATTTTATGAGGGCTCCCATCACATGACTTAATCACCTCCCAAATGTCCCAACGCCAAATACCATCACGTTGCTGATTAAGTTTCAACAGATGAATTTTAAGGAAACACAGCCATTTTGTCTGCAGCAGCATGTGAATGAAACCCACAGGATGTAGTGGTATTTCAGTTATCCATTAGTACTTTACAGATAATTTTCACTCTTTTTTATTTTTAATTGTTGTGAGTACATAGTAGGTGTACATATTATGGGGTAAAGAAAATATTTCCATACAGGCATACAATGTGTAATAATCACATTAGGGCAAATGAGGTATCCATCACCTCAAGCATTAGCCTTTTGTGATACAAATAATCTAATTAAACTTTTCTTTTTATTTTTTTTTAATGTACACTTAAATTATCATTGATTAGAGCCATCCTGTTGTACTATCATGCTGGATATTATTCATTTTCTCTAATTTTTTAATGTACTCATTAAACCATCCCCACTTCCCTGCCCTAAGGCCTCCACTACCAGTCCTTGCCTCTGGTAACTATTATTCTACTTTTTCCCTTCATGAGTTCAGTTTTTTTAATTTTTAACCCCTACAAATGAGTGAGAACATGTGAAGTTTATCTTTCTCTGCCTGGCATATTCCACTTACCATAATGTCTTCCAGTTCCAACCATGTTGTTACAAATGACAGAATCTTTCTTTTCACTGCTCATTATAAAATTCAGGAGAGAAATGTATCAAAGAAGGAATTGTCCAGTTTCATGGGAAATTTAGAGAAACTATTGCCACCCTGGGACTTGCCAAATTGGAAAATAAACTTTTTTCTCCTTTCAAGCTTCTCTGGTTGGCAAAATGTTCTCAAAGTAAGCAATTGCCTCTGGGCAGAGAAGAAATTGAGGGTAAAGCTACAAGACTCTGTTAATATAGCAGAAAGATATATGCCAATGCTTTTCATACCCTGTTTTCTAAACCAAATCTGTAAGAAGAAATTCTTACAGATCATGATGTCCAGCAACTTAAATGAAGTCCAAACAAGGTAGAGAACAGCATGACTTGAGGTCAGCTGTGTATTTGACTTTTGTCTAATTAGGCGAATCTCAGTAAGATTCATGAAAAATCATCAAAGTTTTGAGGAGTTTTGTGTGTCAAGAGCACCACAAGATGGAGGATTAAAAATGAAAGAGATGTCAATGTGAAAATAAACTTCGGGGTTCCTAAACTTTTATGAGCATAAAGCAGTCTAAGAATGCTACTCACCTGCAAACATAGGCCACTTCTTAAGGATAAGGACAAATGACTCAGAGGTGGGGTCACGAGCTCAGAAAGTAGAGCAGAAAATGCAAGAATGTCAATCCTTGGAGGAAAACTGGTTTTATGTGCATAAAATATATGCTTCTGAATAGATGGAGTTAGTGATACATGCCTGGCAGTCTCAGAAATGCTATAGAACAATCTTGCTACATGTTTTTCATCTTTCCCTTTTGGCTCTACAACCATTACTACAGCAGCACCCCTGTGACTACTATTTTATTACTATATAATAACTACTTTAATTGAATATTTTTTTCTCTTTTCTTTTTTTTCTCTAGATTCAGAACTCTAATTATTTTAAAGTACATGCATAAATAATCCAGTTTATTGCTCAAAGATTTTAGACAGCTACTTATCAAAGTTTTGAAAATGTGGCTCATTTAGTAGGTCTTTGTAATCTTAGTATCATTCAAATATTGATAAATATAATTATTGAATCGATTTTGAAAGTAGGGTTATATTGTTTGGATAAAGTGGGGTTAATCAGCAGCCTAAACACAGTTCTGAAAATTGCATTTTAAGTGGGGATTACCTACTTTTCAATATCCATCCATTCATGACAAAATTAAATTGTCATCCTGAGCACTTCAAAATAACCATAAGATCTCTGGCTAAAGGTTAAAAGTGGGAAATTATCTTCTGCAGATACTTCTAGATAGTTGAGATTTTTTTTTTTTTTTGCCCCTGGGAGCCAAATGTTAACATTTCTATCTTTATGGAAGGAAAATTCTGATGTAGTTACACAGCTACATCAGACTTTGGAAAGTCTAAATTAAGTAGACTTCCAAAATTCAAGAGAAAGAAAGCGAACAACATAAGGACACTGAAAAAACACTAATGGCATTATAAATTTTTAGTCTTGAGGACTAGGTTATTGGAAATACAATTTCTAGAGACAAAGAACAGAACCTTCAAAAATGGATAACTTCAGTGTAGTAATATTTTAATTTAAATGACATAAATTGGTAAGCTATTTTAAACTTAATTCATTCTGCATGTTATCTAATCTACATAAATTATACAAACTCCTACCTAGAAATACAGTATGCCAAATGAATCATTGTCAAATCCAAAAATATTGTTTAAACCTAAAGTCACTTTGGCACATTAAACTGTATGGCCCTTTAATGAATAATACATCAAACTTATTGTTTTTATGTCCTGAAATGACACAGCTTTATATTATTAGTGCTAATCAAACATTTTCTTCTATTTTGCCTATATTTTTGCAATAGGAATTTCAGAGGATCTTAAAAAAATTGTATGCATTTTTGAAACTAAATTTTTTACAACAAATTTTAAGGCAATTTTACAGGGAAAAGAAGGTTGTTAAAATAATTTTTTCTTCAGTTTGGAGTAGACTATTCATAATTCAAAAGAGCAAATTGCTATACATTCTGTAATAGCATCTATGCCAATTTGCATAGATTTCTAACCTTATGTTAAAGATTTTTGTTGTAAAACTGATTTTTAAATGGTTTCACCTGTTTCTCCTCTGTGCTCAAGTAGAAATGATTGAAATTCTTTTTAAAACACTAAAAAAATGGCTCATAGACATTCAGCTACTGTCAAGGAGAGGGAATATATATATATAGTTAGGCACCATCATCTAACATCCTTCTAAAGACTTGTCAAATCTGTACGTAATGGAGAGATCATTTCTGCATTATAGGCATGAAAATGGTTGTAATTAACTTCTCAAATCCAACAGCATGGTGAGAGAGATAATTATAAAAGAATTCAAACCAATCTCAGTTTAATTATTCTGCACAGAGATGGGGAGGGGGCATTTCCAAAAGCCTCCTGTTGTGCTATTGAAACTAAAGCAAGCTTGATTAGGACAGATTATGTCAGGTTTCTCTTCATCTAAACAGTTATATTTACTCTCAAAGTAAAACGTAAGTGGTAATCTTTCTCAACTTACAGAACTATTACAGATAACTTAGTTTAAAAGTCTTTGAAAGAGAAGGATGGGTAAGGAATTAGGTTGAGGTTATACACCTTGGAGAAGAAAGTTTCTCTGTCAAGAATTCAAATCAGATTAGACAGCAATGGCAACAAATTAAAACGTGTCACTGTTTTTTGACAGGTTTAAAGGCCCCTCTTACTTGATTTGTGCCATTATAATCTTCATTGTGAAGGGGAGCACAATTTCTATTAACAGAGAAACTATATAAATGATATTACTGTTGTTATTATTAACCCGAGTATCTGCATATTTCTGTTCTTGAGGTTTTTAATTTGTATATCTTTGAAAATTAGTAAAAAAAAAAGTCTGTTTTCTTCCTTCTTTTAAATAGAAGAAATATTGAATTATATCACTGTTATTGTGTTGAGTTGTTCAAATGATTACAATACTGAATGAAGAACACCGATTGAAGTGAGTAGGTATTGAAGAGAAAGCTACTAAAGGCCTGACTAATATTATTACATGAGCATTTCCTATGAACTTCCCAGTCCTGATCAAGTAAGAAGCATTGCTTATGTGCCTTTTGTAAACATTATTTGTTTTCGTATTACATCATATAATAAAACATACACTCAAACAGGTTAAGGCAAGTATTTAAAAATATGCCACACAGAAGAGACTGGAAATTAAAATAAGCAACATGACCTTTGTTTGCTAATATATATGAGATGGCAAATATTTGTGAAACGCAACGCTAAGAAGCCCTTGTTATGTGTATTATTAAGCAATCTGGTCTCATACCAAGAGAATATGAGCATGAACAGGAATTATTACTTTATTTCACCATTGTTCCATAAGTAACAAAATATATCTGGGAATCTAATGTTATGTAGACCAATAAATAATTTTAACATATTTTATTTATTCTTATTTTATGCTCATATTCAGCTTTAAGTTTTAATTTCCAATCCCATTTTTATATTTTTACTTCATTTGATATTTATTCTATTAATACTATAACAATATAATGTACATTAAAAATAAACTTCATGATAGTCTGAAAATATTTTGAAGAAAAGGAGAATCAATTATCTCCTGATTGTATAGGTATATGAAGTATGTGGAATGTTTTAAATGATAAAGCTTAATTAAGTCAAGTTAAGACACACTGACGTATTTTTCAAGTTTATCCGTATTAAAGGTCAGTTTCTAAAACTGCTCAGCACATGTGGCAAACTTCATAAGATTAGCTCTTTACAAAGTTATTTAAAGTGCTGGTAAGTAAATGATTATTCTTAGTTATCTTTTCTACTTTAGATTTTTTGCCTTGTCTTTTAATAAGTACTCTAAATTATTTTATCTCAAAAATATGTTACTAATTGGTTCCAGAAAAATAAACCATAAGAGCAAAATTCCCAATGTTAGTTCTGAAAATGTTGATGTTAGCAAGTGATCATTTCTTTGTAATAAACATCTCATAGTGGTTTATAAGGGCAGTGACTAATATTTTGGTCAAAAATACAGGAACTAAACATCTGAGGTAGGCTCAGATATAGGGAAAGAGAAAATTTGCTTCAAATAATATTTCAGTACAAAAAAAATCAACATTATTGTTTTACCCCAAATCACTATAAATTACTCAGAAGTGATCATTTATATTACTAAATTTACATGCTGCCAATCCCATTATGGGAATATCTTTAGAATCTCTAAATAAATTTGATGTGAACAGAACTATTACCAATATTATAAATGCTTGGACTTAAAGAATCCTGAACTTATAAAGCAGGGTATAAATCTTGTGTCCAAATTATCTACCAATTTAGGGATACCTTCTGCTAACCCTGCCAAGTTGAAAGCTTCCAGAAAAAAGTAATTGTACTTTTTTTAGAAAAACAGTAAGTTCTTCAATGAAGCAAACCCAAGTGATATTTTGCAATCATAATTGTTCTTCAAAGTTTTATAAAGCATATTGACCTAATTGATAAGTGGCTGTGCCTGTGTGTGTGTGCATGCATGCATTTTTATGTTCATATGTGTGTGATATAAGTGATCATATTTATCCGTGTTTTATTAACACTGATGAATTTCATGACAAGGCAGGTTTCAAATGCGTATCTGTTGACATAATCACCCATTTTTTCACTGTGGTAAGATTAAGTTTTGCTTTAAAATGATAATTCAATCAAACCGTATATATCTTACCTGATTTAGTTTAAAGGGTTGTCTGGACATGGAATGTATCCCTGCTTTATTTGGGACTGACCTTTGCACACACTGTTTTTCAGTCCTATTTGTCAATGAGCAAGTCTTCAGCCCTTGAGAGTCACTGTCAAGAGAATGCACAGCTCAGGGTGGAGGGAGAAAGCTGAGCAGTTGTGTCTCTTTCTTTCTGCTTAGTGGCATCTTGCACAGTGGCTCTGCCTCATCTGCCCTGCTCCCACTAGCAGATGCATTGGATTTTCATCTACTGAATGTATCCAAATCATAGACTCTGGTCCTCTTGTTTTCTTCTTTTGTCTTTTCATCCCTCAGAATCGTAGCTGATTCTTGCTTTTGCTAATCTTGGGATTTCCTTACTACCCACTGTTTGAGCATTCTAGGCATATTTGTACTTACGTCCTCTTCTTAAATTCTCTATTGAATTATGCAGCACTCTTTTAGACTTCCTGCTGGAGACTGACTTCAACCACTGCCATTAGTTGACAATAAACAAGTGATAATCTAGAGGAACAAATAGGTCACATTAACATTATATCTTCCAACACGTTATGCATAAATTTTAAAAAGAGATAAACAAGAATAGTCAATATCTGTCAACAGTACCTCTAACTATTACTTTAGGGTTACTGTTGATACAGAGAGACCAGAGCTGATTCAGTCACAGTTTTCTTCAATAATAATATGAAGATTGAAAAAAAATTACAACAAAAATTGACTTTGGGCCGGGCATGGTGGCTCATGCCTATAATCCCAGCACTTTGGGAGGCTGAGGTGGGTGGATCACCTGAGGTCAGGAGTTTGAAACCAGCCTTACCAACACGGTGAAACCCCATTTCTACTAAAATACAAAAAAATTAGTCAGGTGTGGTGGCACACTCCTGTAGTCCCAGCTACTTGGGAAGCTGAGTCAGGGTAATGGCTTGACCCTAGGAGGAGAGGGTTGCAGTGAACCAAGATAACGCCATTGAACTTCAGCCTGGGAGACAGAGCAAGACTCTGTCTCAAAAAGCTCTGTTTCAAAAACAAACAAAACCAAAAAGTAGTTTGTAGCTAGTTTTTAAAATGTAATTATATTTTATAAGTTATAAATAAGTAGTAAAATGTAATCTAAAGTATATATTTAGTTCAGTTAGAATTTGATGGAATTCCTAAAAAAATGTTCAATAATACCCATTCATTACTAAACATTCATAACCTTACTTGAGCCAAATATGTACTATTACATTGTATAAGGAAAATAAATGTTACATGCCTTCAGCTTTTTCTGCCATTGATATGAAGCTCTTGGTCCTTTCTGATATAACTATCTAAAACATTTTTCTTTGTTATGAAGTGCAACTTCCTGCAAATAGCAGATTTTGGCATTTTGATTTTATGGGACATCTCTATTAAATAGTGATTTGTAAAAAATGAAACAAGTAATACTGCTTTTTAAGGTGTTTTATTATTTAATCTATTTTCTTTCTCAGTAGTTTTATTTTTTTACTTTGTGGCAAGAAAAAGTAAGATGAACTATTTCCTTCACTGTATTTGTGTTGCCTAGAAGTGGTTCATATTTAAAGTTTGTTCTTTTCACATTGGACAATCTGACAAGGACAAAAGGTTCATATATCAGGAAATACCCTGAACTGGGAGGTAAGCCTCTCACACTTTGTGTACACAGTGTCCTACAGAGGTGACTATAATGACTGTAATACATCATCTGAAAACACGGCTGCAGAAACAGGGTGAATCCACGTCCCAGGAACAAAGGTTATTTATTTCTGCTGTTTTGATAGGAGCTGCTAGAAGCATTTTTCTAATGGTCCTAATGAGTCTCTGAAGACCTTGCTTCTTGTCTTCTTTCCTACAGTACCTAAAAATAGAAGTCAGTATTTGGCAGCAATAGAACTGGAAAAATCAGGAGCATTCAACAAACCACTTTAAAACATTTATTTATTTATTCTTGGATGGACTGTAGAAGAGTTTAAGTTTGTATTCTATGGTTATCTTTCATCTCTTTAGGCAACACCAAGAGTTGATATAAAATATATGTAATACATGCTGAAAGACTGGCTAAAATATTTTGGATCTTAAAGGTACGGCACTTCCTAGTCATGTACAGAATCATTCAAATCTATTTGAATTTATTCTCTGATCATATATTTAATACGTTCACTACCCTGATCTCCAAATATCAAATATATGAACTTCTAATTGAGGTACACTTTTGTTTACTACAAGAGTAATGGTTAACCGTACTCCTGATAATTTTATAATTTCTGAGTTATACAAAAGCACTTTAGGTGCACAGCTATTTTCAGAATGCTGCCAGTTGGATATCGCCCTCTATGTATTTTTAAATATTAGGAATAAGAGGGCCTTGGGATAATGTGGGCAGTTAAACTAGATTAATCTTGACCTTATCAATATGACAACCTGGTGGAGATAACCAGGCATCCAGAACAGTCACTCACTGTCAAAGGTCTGAGACTAGAATAGATCATCCTAAAAGGGATCAGACTCAGAAAAATTTGTTCAAATCCATAAATTTATACAAACATAATTTTGAAAAGGGAAAATGTGAGAAAGATTTTTGAGCAAATAAGTACATTCAACAACTAGTTTACGAGTTTATATAACAGAAAGAAATGTACATGCACTTACATGAACTTTAACTTTGACGCGGTCAGTAACTTTGTCAAGTCACTTGGCATTTCATATGTTCTTTTTCACTTTCTGAAAAGATATCACCAACTACCCTTCCTTTGTTCTTTATTATTTGATCTATCCAATTGCTGACTTCTTCACCTTTTTTTTTGACTTTCACTTCCAGCAAACTTCAGTTTCACTTTCTGTTAAAAAGACAAATTAAGATTCCTATTTAAACTTGATTATTAATAATATTGCAAAAAAAATTGTAAATTTTGACTGAGTTCCTTGAATACATAAAAAAAGAAAAAACCTTAAGTATCTCAGTGTAAAACAACAGTGCATGCAACAGGAAAGTGCTTTTATTTCCTTGTCTTACTGACAAGAGTGGACGTCTGCTTTTGCATCTTAATTACATGAAATATATTTATGTATTTTAAAAATATGCAACAGGTTTTAGTTTATGTTAGTTTAATCTTGACATAATATTTTAAATGAGATAAATATGGTTTATGTTCAAAGTAACAAAAAAAAATTGAAATTGTGTTGAAACCTATCGTGAAAAATATAGACTTTTCACCCCAAAAATGTAGAACTAAGAGAGTATGGACCTTCTTAACTCAATATGTAATTGCCTATTTAAAAATTTATTTTAGATGTTCAATCTAGATATTCTATTAATAATTTGAACCCCACCTAAAGTAATTAAAATTTATAAAAATGTATGTAAAGTAGAAGACTCTTGAACAAGAAAATGCTATAAGGGTAAATATTACAAAGGAGTAAATATTGTCTTAACTTTAAATTAATTAAGTGATTGGATCTAGTCTTAAAGAGTCAGAATGACAGCTCATTGAAGTTTTAAAATAAAAAGATAGAGGAAAGTGTTTGCAGAATATTTAGAAACTTTTATGTTTTAAATTAATTACTCTTGAATTTGTCCCTTGAGTACATAAATCTAGAATAGGAATTACATGAGTTTTTTAAACACTTATTTAAAATTTATCTATCTGAAATATATTGAAACTCTCTAAGCGTAATTCATGTGAGAAGTCTTAATATAATGCATTGCTTCTATTGCCTAATTTTGGTGAACAAGATCATTTATTTTACTTAACATGGGTGAGTAGTTTATTCTCATGAACTATATTATCTTAAATAAGTTTATATTGCAAAAATAACAATGATTATTATTCTTATTGCTTATTACAATGTATGTAATGTGTAACTAGGTCATAACTTTTCCATTCAGAATCAATTTCCTATAAAGTACACATAAGAATATTTTGTTCCAAGAATTTTAAAATACGCTAGTTTCCACATCCCAGAAATCTATCAACTCTGCTAATAAATTTGCAATAACAGCAATAATATTTTTCTTTTATTGCATATCATTTATAGTAATAATGCTTTCCTTTCATTATCTATCTTCTATAGAAAATATTTTCTCTTCAGTCAAAAATCTAATATCTTACATGATGGACTATTTTATCATTTTATAATATAAAATCATATAAAATCAGATGTATGCTCATTTAAATGACACAACAAGAAATAAATGTACATACTTATGTAAAACGTTTTAGTATATTTCAAATTAATGAATAAAAATAACAGGTTTACCCTTAGAGAACAAGTGAGCACTGTGATGATGGAGTCCAAAAATAAATTTTAATGATAAGATTACAAGGAGTGGAAAATCTAATAGAAGTGATACATTTAAAAGTCACAGAAAAAGGAAGTTTTAATATACATTTAAAGCCAATGAATTAAATGTGCAGATATAATGCAAATGCTGCATTCTTGTGGGGGTTTTATTTATTTTTTATAGCCCTCCTTTGCCTCCTTTCGGACAAGCGTGATTCATGGAAGAATGAATAGCTGTATTTTGCTTCACCACTAAACAAGACCTTCTCCAGAAATGTAAATGAAACCATCTTTGGAGTTCTTTTAGGATGGTAGTCAGGAAATTTGCTGTATTGAATAAATAAGGGAAATGAATTGTTTAGGATGATCCAAGGGTGTATAAGCAGAAGTAATGGAATGAAAAGAAGTAAAAAGAAAACCTAGGTTGCTCTTCAGATTGATGTCCTGAGTGACATAAGGCTACATAATTGTCTCCCAAGGGAAACAGTGAAAGCACCATTATTTTAGTCACTTAAAATTAACCAGGCAGAATATTCCAGGGCACAATGTGAAAAATAATCCTGTTTTGCCAGAATCAGATGGAAGAGATGGTCTAACAGGTGTTTCCCATTGTTCATTTCCATGGTCTATGAACTAGATTGCAGCTGAAATTAGCACTGTTTAAGTGAAAGAGCAACTTTAGTACTATGCCTAGCTTTTCTGGAGCTAAAAAGTCTAATTCAAAGTAAAAACAAGAAGAACGGTACTGGAGCCAAATCCAACTACAATAAGTATATCTAGAAGGGTTGAAAGAAGGAAATTCTAATGTTGTCAGTGCTACTATACACAACTGTTCAGTCTGGTTTTTTTTTTATTCTAAAAGAAACTTTGGAGTCTCTCTCAGTATTATTCTTTTTCACTCATGCTTTATCTTGAGTCATTGATTTATTCTCCAGCTCAGGAATAATGAGTGTTTGGAGAATTTAAGGCTTGGCTCTCTAGGTAGCTACTTAAAATTTGTGCATGTCTTTATTCTCCCCATTTGCATGTTATTTTATCAAGCGAATTCTAAAAGATTCAAAACACGCAAATCACTCGCCAGTGATTCTGTAAAATGACACTGACCAGAGCCATCAATTCCTGGATATTTAACTCAATACCCTTAGCAGCTCTCCATGTAATTTTTTTTTTTTTTTTTTGTAATCATTTAACTTTACTTCAGACATCTGTGAGTGATTTATTCTCTTTTATTCAGGTAAAAAAACATCAGAGAAATGTAAATATTTATTCTCTTTTTTTCAGGTAAAACAATCACAGAAATGTAAATAAGCAGCTCTGTGTTTTTGTCTCTGATTTTGAATCATAACATAACATTAAAAATTTGGATGAGAAGACAGCTTGACTATCATGCTTTTTAGCAATGAACAGTCAAAAGGCAAAATGAACACTACATTGCAGACGACTTTTCCCAGTGAAAGAAAAACTATTATTATGCCAGTAATTCTGATCACAGAAGTTTATCAGACATTGTGAAAAAAATAGAGTTTAGCTGATTGTACTTAGACTGGTGATATGTTTTCTACTTATTCAAAAGAAATAATTCTTATGTTTTTGAACTCTCCAGTCATTGACAAACCACAGTCTCCCTTCAAAAAGCTCACATATTAATTATCCCTGGATTGTTCAAGGACAGAATCAGTTTGCTAATCTGTACGTGTGTGTGTATATACAGTGAAGATATGAAAAGGCATTTCTGGACTTCAGGGAAGAATGAAAAATAACACACAAATTATGAATATGTAGTCTGAGGAATAGCAGTTTTATATGGCCAAAAGAAGAGCATTTAGCAAATAGTATTAAGAAAAAGCCAGGGTCCGGGCGCGGTGGCTCACGCCTGTAATCCCAGCGCTTTGGGAGGCAGAGGCGGGTGGATCACGAGGTCAAGAGATGGAGACCATCCTGGTCAATATGGTGAAACCCCGTCTCTACTAAAAATACAAAAAATTAGCTGGGCACTGTGGCGCATGCCTGTAATCCCAGCTACTCAGGAGGCTGAGTCAGGAGAATTACCTGAACCCAGGAGGCAGAGGTTGCGGTGAGCCGAGGTCGCGCCATCGCACTCCAGCCTGGGTAACAAGAGCGAAACTCCGTCTCAAAAAAAAAAAAAAAAAAAAAAAAAAAAAAAAAGCCAGGAACAGTAGAACAAAGAATAGTATAACATTCCATGGCAGAGTTGAGGCCTTGCAAATGATCACTATGAAGATCCCAATGCTAGGATTTGGTGCCTGGACTCCTTTTCAGACACGGCTCTCCCACCCTCATGGTTGGTCCCATCAGGCTGTGTCCAGGGGACCCTTTCCTCCCTGGAGCACTGGATGTCTGGCCTCCTTTTGTAGTGCCTGCAACAATGCTGGGCAAACACCAGGAGCTTACAAATAACCACAGGTTCTATTATTTTAGGAAGGAGGGAGAGAAGGTGAGTGGCATTTGGAAGTCCTTTCATGTAAGCCTCACCCCATCACACTGGGGCCTTCCATTCTTCCAAGAACATCCATCCATGTCGTTGCTGGGTTCTTTCACCTCCCTGCTCAAGGATTGTCCCATTTTGCAGATCCCCCTCTCCACTGCTCATTAAGAGACAGTTCTGTAGCAGGTACCCCATGTAGGAAGCTCAAGGAAGTCTTGGTCACTGGAGAGAGAACCAGAAGGGACCTTAGAAGTCAGCTTACCCAACCCTCCTGTCTCCAACCCCACTGTACAGATGATGAAACTCAAAGCCAAAAGACCTGTGTACAGCAAGGATTCTGAACACAGGTTTGCCTCATTTTCTTTCTTTCTTTCCTTCTTTCTTTCTCTCTCTCTCTCTTTCTTTCTTTCTTTTTCTTTCTTTCTTTCTGTCTCTTTCTCTCTCTTTCTTTCTTTTTCTTTCTTTCTCTTTTACAAATTTAAGTTTTGTGGCAACCCTGCATTTAGAAATTCAATTCTATTTGCACCATTTTCTCAACAGCATGTGCTCACTTTGTGTGTCTGTGTTGCATTTTGGTAATTCTCACAATGTTTCAAACTTTAAAAAAAAATTATTGTTATATCTGTGTGGTGGTGTGCCATTGGTAGTTTTTGACTTTAAAATTATAGTTGTTTTGGAGTACAACAAGCGACATCTGTGTAAATGGCAAACTTTCAACAAATAGCCGATTGCTCTACTGATCGGCTTACTCCCTCATTGCTCTTTCCTCCTCAGACATCCATATTCTTTGAAGGATATCATTATTCCCATGATGATATTAAAATTAGGCCAATTAATAATTCTAAAAATGACCTGTTAAGTGTTCAAGTGAATGGAAGGATCATGTGTCACTCATTTTAAATCATAAGCTAGAAATGATTGAAATGCTTAAGCTTAGTGAGAAAGGTATATGTTGGAAGCTATATCTATTGTGCTAAGCCAAGTTGTAAATGCAAAGGAAGAGTTTTTAAAGGAAATTAAAAATTCTCCTTCAGTGAACACACAAATGGTAAGAAAGTAGAACACTCTTATTGTTGGCATGAAGAAAGTTTTCATTGTCTGGAAGGAAGATCAAACTAGCCACAACATTCACTTAAGCCTAATCCAGAGCAAGGCCCTGACTATCTTCAACTCTGTGAAGGGTGTGAGAGGTGAGGAATCTGCTGAAAAAGTTTGAAGCTAGCAGAGGTTGGTAAATACGGTTTGTGAAAAGAAGGCATAAGTGTAGTATGAAAGTGCAGAACATAGCAGCAAGTGCTGATGTAGAATCACAGCAAATTATCCAGAAGACCTAACTAGGATGATTAATGAAGGTCGAACACTAAAACCAGATTTGCAGTATAGATGATGCAGCCTCCTATCAGAAGAAAATGCCATCTAACATTTTCACAGCTGGAGAGTAGAAGTTAATGGCTGGCTTCAAAGCATCAAAGCACAGACTGACTCTTTTGTTAGAGGCTGATGTAACTGGTGACTTGAAGTAGAAGTTTATGCTCATTTTCAATTTAAAAAAGCTTACAGTTTTAAAAAATTATGGTAAATCCACTCTACCAGTGTTCCATAAATAAAACACCAAAGCCTGGATGAAAACATATCATGGTTTACTCAATATTTTAAGCCTACTACTAGGATCTATTGATCAGAAAAAAAATTATATTCTTCTAAAATATTGTTGCATATTCAAAATATACCTGGTCACCTGAGAACTTTGATGGAGACAAGCAAGGAGATTGTTTCTATGCTTGCTAAAACAATATTCATCCTGTAGTTCATGGTTCAAGAATTTTACCTTTCAATTCTTATCATTTAATAAATACATTTCCGAAGGCTATAGCTACCATAGATAGTAATTTCTATGATAGATCTGGGCAAGGTAAATTAGAACTTCCTGGAAAGAATTTACCATTCTAGATACCATTCAGAACTTTTGGGACTTAAGAAGGAGGTCAAAATAACAACATTAATTGGAATTTGAAAGAAGTTTATTTTAATCCTATGGATGACTTTGAGGGGTTCAAGACATTAGTAGAAAAATTAACTCCACAGGTGACAGAAGTAGCGAGAGAGCTTAAAGACGTGACTGAATTGCTGCCACATCATGATAACACTTGAATGAGTAAAAAATTGATTCTTACAGATGAGCAAAGAAAGCAGTTTCTTGAGATGGAATCTGCTCCTGGAGAGTATGCTGTAAATAATGTTGAAATGACAACAATGAATTTATAATATCTCCTAAGCTTTGTTGGTACAGCAACCGGGTTTGAAAGATTGACTTCAATTTTAAAAGTTCTATTGTAGGTATATTCTATCTAACAGCCTTCCATGCTACAGATAGATCTTTTGCGCAAGGAAGGGTCCATTGAGGTGGCAAACCTCATTGTTTTCTCATTTTAAAAAATTGCTACATTTATCCCAACCTTCACTAACCACCACACCTGCGTAGTCAGAGGCCATCAATTTCAAGACAGGGCTCACCAACAGCAAAAAGATTACAACTTGCTGGATGCTCAGATCATTTATAACAATATCCTTTTTTATTATACTTTAAGTTCTGGGGTACATGTGCAGATCTTGCAGGTTTGTTACCTAGGTATACACATATTGTGGTAGTTTGTTGCCTCCATCCCCCCGTCACCTACTTTAGGTATTTCTCCTAATGTTATCCCCCCCACCCCGATCTCCCCACCTGCTGCTAACCCTTTACTACCCCCAACCCCCAACAATACTTTTAAATAAAATTGCTAGCAATACTTTTAAATAAAGTTACATATGTCATTTTTTAGACATTATGCTAGAGCACATTTAATTGACTGCAGTATAATATAAACATAGCTTTTATATGCACTGAGAAATCAAAAATTTTCCATGACTCACTTTATTGTGATATTTGCTCTATTGTAGTTGTCTGAACCAAACCTGAAATATCTTCAAGGTAGGCTCTTATTATGGGCTCCATTAACTGGCCATAGAAAGCAATTGAAACACTTTTTGTTCATTTGCTTGTTTGTTTAGCTGAGGAATACCATGATCAAATATGCACACTGCAAAGATTGCTTTGACAGACAGAATGGAAGGAAGAGGTTGCTGAAACCATGGAAATCAATTAAAAGTCTCACGGAAGGACAAAAAGGTCAGCGTTTGTCTTTTCCCAAAAGTTTATTCAACTGATTTTTTTCTGCTCTATACCTGCTTCCCCGGGCCCCCTAAAAGAACCAAGATAATATTGCCAGATCTTGGAGAAGTATTACTCTTTTTCTTTTTTTTTTTTTTTTTTTTTAAATTTTTTATTGGATTATAGGTTTTGGGGTACATGAGCAGAGCATGCAAGACAGTTGCGTAGGTACACACATGGCAGTGTGCTTTGCTTTTCTTCTCCCCTTCACCCACATTTGGCATTTCTCCCCAGGCTATCCCTCCCCACCTCCCCCTCCCACTGGCCCTCCCCTTTTCCCCCCAATAGACCACATGGACACAGAAAGGGGAGTACTCTTTTTCTTATAATCCAAAGGAGTTCAAATGTAATTAAGCTAAAAGAGATTTTAAAAAGTTTATCCATCTTATTTATGGCAAGACAAATAGCACAATAGCCTTGGCTGAATCAGTACGTAGATCAGTGAACTGAATTTGGAAAGGATAACAAATGGAAGCAGAAACCACCTTGTAATCTCTAAGTACAAAATTGGCCCGAGAAATTTCAGCTGCTGTTATGGAGTTATTTAACAGGTAAGATTTGGAGTCAGTGCCGTCACTCTCCTAATACTAGTTGAGACAGCTAATATAGTAGAAGGAAAGTTCCAAAGACCATAGGAGGGAAAGGGTTTTCATCTAAACAGTATCACTCATTATTAAAAAAAAAAAAAAGTTCTCTTAAATGTAAAATATGTATTTTTTTTATGGCCACTTATAGGAATTTCTTTTCATGATCATATTTTCTCTGATGGCAGAAACACGGGCATAGCAAAATAAATGTTCACTTTATAAAGATCATGTCACTCTGATACTTTTAATAGGATATTATTTTAATCACATTTGAAAGAACCTCTATCAAGTACTATCGAGGTATGATTTTTCCTTTATCCATTGATATAATATTGCTGATTTATTTTAAACTTTTCAACTCATCTTTATTACAAACACTGGAACTTTCCCAAAGCCTATTACTACAGAATACACTTTACTATTAAAGAAGCTTAAACCTTATCGTTGGAGATATTTTCACCCATCAGATGTTTTACTAGAAATAGCTTCTCTGTTTATCAAGTGAACTCCAGTGTGTTTAATGTTACAAGATGTTTTATGTAGCCTATCTCCATATATTGAAAGGTGAACATACATTATCTTAAAAGTTTCTCCAGAAACTACTGGCTCCTCATTCACCATAGGTGACCTTATATCCAAGATCATCAGAAAATAGAGAAAAGATAAAACACCAGTACCTTTACAATTATTGTTTTTCAATAATTTTATAGATAAGAAAAGTGTTCATTAGGTATTAATAAACGATCTAAAGTTACAATCCTGTTTTTCTGAATTCACAAACATTTTTCATAAACGTTTTTAAAACCTGCTTTTTTTCCCCGGCTGAGTCTGAGAAATCCCTGAATGGATCCACCATCTCTGGCCTAATCAATGTCACCAAGAAGGAGATCTGCAGGCATTACAGTGTGTCTTCGTCATCATCTTCATGACTGAGCCATGGAGAAGGAACCCAGGTGACACTCATTATTGGATCTCTCTCAATCTCAGAAAATGAGGTCTGCACCCTGGGAAGAGGTGAGGAGCAGAGAAAGCAGCAGCTCCCAGTGACTTCAAATCCACATCTTTCAGTTATGTCTACTGTGAGAAATATTAAAGACATAATTAACTGAAACACAGTAAGAAAGAGATTAATGGCAATAGATTGTCATAAAGGAGGTAAACCAGGAAGCAACTCTATGGTATACGAGGTGGAAAGGCTTGAAGTTTGATGTTCTTGACGTGAATTAAGTACAGAGGCTGCAAATGTCACAGGTGGTGTTGTAGTGCAAGGCAGTACATATGCAGCAGATCATCACCCTAATACATCTTCCCACACCAGATTACCTCCATAACGGTGAAAGTCAGGCCACCTCCAAAATGATGAGAGTCAGGAAAAGATGAAGTTAGAGATCTCTCCTTGAAAGCAACCCAGTAACATCTTTCTTATTGCAGGTGGTGGTGATTCCCACCTTCTTACATGATAGAATACTATTACTTTCTGTCACAATATATTAAGCTTCCCTGAGCTGAAAGCACTGACCATCATGGCTAAGGTATAGGAGGTAGACCAATAAGACAGAACATGCACTAGGAATGAAGATGGACACTTTGCAGAGGACCATCTTACCAATGACAACTTAGAGAAAGCATTAGTAAAGCGAATAAGAAAATTCAGACAACAAACCCAGGAAAAGCAACTACTTCAATTTTGGTACTGCTAATTACGTACCCAGACACAAGAAAATTGATAAAGAGAGAAAATGTAGCATATTACTCACCTGAAAAAAAAATCCCTTATTGCAGAAAATCTTAAACTCTTGCTACTCAAAGTGTGATTCAGGGACGAACAGCAGCAACATCTCCTAGAACCTTATTAGAGATGCAAAAAACTAAAGCCCCACTTCAAATCTGCTAAGTCAGAATGCTCACTTTTACAGTCTTCTCAGTTGTATGCATTAGGATTAAGCAGCACTCCCTTAAATCACAAGAAGTCTGCTATAAACTGAATAGTTGGATTCCTCCAAAATTCATATGTTGAAATCTAACTTCCCAGTATGATGGCATTAAGAGGTATAGTCTTTGGAAAGTACTGAGGTTATGAGGCAAAGGCCTCATACATGGGATTGGTGCTCTTATCAAAGACTTGAGAGTGCTTGTTTTTTTTTTTCTCTCTCTCTCTCTGCTCTCTGCCATGTGAGGATACACTAAGACAATGGCCATGTGTAACAAGGCAGCTGGGCCTGACCAGACACCTGCTCTGCCTGCATCTTGGTCCTTCTTAGCTTCTTAGCTTCCAGCACTATGAGAAATAAATTCCTGTTGTTTATAAGCCACCTAGTCTATAGTACTTTGTTTTAGTAGTCTGAACTAATTAAGATAAGGGCAAAGGAACATTTGCAGCAGATCAGCCAGATGGGCACAAGACATCTGCTGCAAAGCTGTGCAAGGGAACACTGATTTAATGCTGCCTTGGCAACTCTATATTCATCTAGTTTAGTTATTCAACTAGAAGTAATTGGCATAAAATTACAGCAATAAGAATTGAACTAAAAGAGATAGAAAGAGTTCAGATGGCAGAAAATGTTTAAAGTGTATGAATGTGTGAAGTTTGCACTCTTAAAATTTATAGTAGTTTTGAAATATCTTAAATAATTAGTAAAATAATAATCATAAATAATAAAGAAAAAAGAAATTACCTGCCAGCAGAATAAACAAGTCAGTGCATATGGGCAATCCTTTTGTTATCTTTGTGTCTTAGTCCATTCAGGTTGCTATAAAAAATACCTTAAATTAGGTAGCTTATATACAACATAAATTTATTGTTCACAGCTCTAAAAGCTGGAAAGTTCAAGATTAAGCCACCAGCAGATTCAGTGTCTGAGGAGGGTTCTCTGCTTCACAAATTGCACTTTCTTGTTTTATCTTACATGGTGGAAAGGCAAGGAGAAAGGTAAGCTCCCCTAGATCTCTTTTTTAAATAAGTACACTAATTATATTCATGAGAATATCAATCTCAACAACTAGTCACTTTCTAAAGACCCTGACACTTATTACCAACATACTGTGGTTTAGATTTCCACAAATTAATTTTGGGTGGATACAAAATTCAGACCATAGCATTTGCCCTGGCCACTAAATATCATCTAAATCAAATAGAGGTGAAATTCCAAGTGTGATTCATCCTGAGTCAAATCTCTCTCCAGCTGTGAGACTGCAAAATCAAGTAAGTTATGTGCTTCCAACATAAAATGGTGAAACAGACATAGAATAAACTTTTCCATTCCAATAGGGAGAAATAAGAAGAAAGCAAGGAATAACTGGTCTCAAGTAAGTCTAAAACCCAACCTAACAAACAATACTACATTTCAAGTCTTGAAAATAATTTTCTTTGACTCAATATTACAACCACCAGACACACACCGGTTCATGGATTGTGCCTCCCAGGCTCTGGACAGTTTCTTTCCCATGGCGTAGCTGGGTATAGCCCAGTTCTGGGGGTTGGGCAGTCTGACAAGAAGGCTGCAGTTGATTTGGTGTCTGGTAAAGGCCAATCTGCTTTATAAATGGTGCTTTCTTCAGGCACCCTCACATGGCAGGAGGCCAAAGGGGAAAACAAGCTCACTCAGACCCCTTTTAGAAGGGCACTAATCCCATTCTTAAGGGCTCTATTCTCATAATCTACTTACCTTCCAAAGGCTCCACTTCTTAATATCAACATATTGGGGATGAGTTTACAACATATAAATTTTGGAGGCATGCAAATTTTCAGCTTTTTCACCAGGTTTTTCAGGTAAGAGACAGGAGCTACAGATGTAAAATTTAACATATTAGGATAAAAAAGTTATGAAGTTCTAAGTTTGAATAAAAATATTTGAGCTCATGATTCACATCTTTAAAATGTACAGCTTCTTCAATCTTCCCTTTCTTTTTCTTCTTCCTCGTCCTCCTCCTTCTTATCCCTTCCTCTGTCTTTCTAAACTTTTGAAATATAAGGACGATAATTAGATCCAGGTTAGATTTTTTTTTGCAAGAATGTCTTATAGGCAGTTTTTGTTTTTTCATCTGGAGGTACAAATAAGCTTTGTTTCTTTGTTTTTGTCATACTAGAGACTATTATTATTGCCTAAATTAAGAATTTTATTAGGAGTTTATAAAATGGGATTTTTCTATGCTTTCTTCTTTTTCTACTAAGTGCAATAATTCTATAGAGAGAAACATTTTATTTATTGAGAATTATTTGGTTATCTATGGCAGATTTATAAATAAAAATCAAGATAAATATTTGATTGTTTTCTTTCATTTGCCATTTTTCAAACAAGTTATTATTTTCAAGAGTACCAGTGGAAATTCATCTACAATATTTCAGTGTCTTAATAAACTAATGAAATTTGACATACTATGTTTCAATCCATTGCTGTTGTTCCTCTTGGTATATTACTCACCTTCCCTCTATGGAAGCCTCATTATGGGAGTTTATTTTGCAACTTCAGTAGTCTTTGATAGCATTCTCACTCTCATGGTGGCAATGTAATTTTTACCTTTTATTTCTCAGACTGGGAATGAACAATTTAAAGCCACCTTTAAAGTTTTTTTATATGTCCTCATATACAGTCAATTTGAACAAGTTAAAATTTTTAGGGATCTTTGTCTTTAATATGACATTACATACTGTTTTCTAGTAGTAATCAATTTGTAAATCATTGCTAATAAAGAACTTAACAACAACAACAAAACAATGGTGGAAATATAAGAAGAATAACTTGGATAACTTTGAGAGTTTAATCATTGAATTGAATGAGAAATGATGGGCTTGGCAATCAGAAATGAGATGTTTTATAAAACAAAGGAATTTTAGAGTTATTATCAAAGAAGGTAAAGCTTGAATGCTCAATCCAGATTAAATGTAGGCCATTTAAAAATATCCTATTGCAATTTTACATAGAAAAAAATTACAAATGTTAATTCAATACTTCTATGATTTCTCATGAATATGATCAGGACCCAGATAAAGAAACAGAAGATAAGCTATACTCCAAAGGCCACCTTCGTTGTTCTGATTAAAGGAAGAACCAAGAATGAAAAATAAGTATGATGATGCTGTTTTAGTATTGGAGGAAAAGAAAGGGAGAAAAAGATAGAAGAAAGAAAGAAAGAAACAAAGGAGAGATGGAGGGAGGAGGGAAAAAGATTGTAAAGTATCCCAAAGGTTTAAAATCACTAGAAGGAAGAAAGTTTCTAAGAGGAAAACTTAAGTCACATTAAGTCACAGTAGGAAAAAATATACACCAGTTTCTGACTCAAGGAAAGTGAAACTCATAAGATATTTCCATCTCAGATTCCCCCTAAGTCTAACAATTAGCTACTTCTTCTTAGCTAAGGAGTGTCAAGTATGGAATAATAATACATATAATAATAATTGAATAGCATATTTTTTCCATTCTTTATTTTTTTAATTAATTAATTAATTTGTTTTTTTTTTTGAGATGGAGTCTTGCTCTGTTGTCAGGCTAGAGTCCAGTGGTGTGATCTTGGCTCACTGCAACCTCCGCCTCCCGGGTTCAAACAATTCTCCTGCCTCTGCCTCCCGAATAGCTGGTACTAGAGGCATGTGCAACCATGTCCAACTAATTTTTGTATTTTTAGCAGGAATGGGGTTTCACCACGTTGTCCAGGATGGTTTCTATCTCTTGACCTCATGATCCACCCGCCTTGGCCTCCCAAAGTGCTGGGATTGCAGGTGTGAGCCACCAGGCTAGGCTTCCATTCTTACATAGGACTTTGCCCCTGAATGTAACAAAGTGAGAACAATCGGTTTTCTATAAGGAACAAATAATGATATAATTTACCTGATACTTTTTTTAACTCATCTTCAAGACTGAACTGCTAAATATTCTGAAAAGTCTCTAAACGTTTTAACATGTCAGACTCAGCACTCAAAACAATTTTGATGTTTCTACAATCTATCATATTTTGCTAAGTGAATATACCTTTTCCCTCGATAGTTTTAGTCCAGGTAGTACAATTCTGTTGCTACCTAATGTTGAGCTATATTTCTAAAACAGCTGTCTTCCTAATACGTCTTACCTTTCACTGATCCAAATATACAAGCATATTCTTCAATAAAAGCAGACAACTTTTAATTCAAGTGTACTTCACAGATCTTGAATTGTTACAAGCTCATTTACAGTTCAGCAAGGCAACTGTGATTTAATAAAGAACAGATAACATCAAATTACTTTTTTCAAGGAAAGTACATAAAATAGCAGGATGAATAAACTGGAAAAATGTTTTTATTTACTCAAAAAATAACCTTGAAGT
Organism: Callithrix jacchus; assembly: GCF_049354715.1. Classification (NCBI taxonomy): domain Eukaryota; kingdom Metazoa; phylum Chordata; class Mammalia; order Primates; family Cebidae; genus Callithrix; species Callithrix jacchus. The sequence goes on from NC_133504.1 coordinate 132,497,440, forward strand.
TAACTAAAAATGCGTACTGACAAAGTGATTGAAACCGTGAAAATGTCATTAGATCACTGTGATATTTAATCTCTTACCAGTGGCAAGATGTGACAAAGATTGTGAGTACCTATACAGCTGCTTAATACAATGAGAAGAAAAACTTAACTATTCTATTCCAAAGCTATTTCTCAAAAGTCTATATTGGAACAATTTTTATTTCTAAAATACCCATAATTTTCACTAATAAGAAATCAGTTAAAACTCTTATTACAATAGAAAAATTTAACTCCTCAATTTTATGCCACTTTCTATTAGGTTAAATTTAATTTAATGTATCTTTCAACCAATCCTTTTAAATCTGAACATTCCTTTCCAAAATCTATACAATGTTTAGTGCATACACAATAGTTCATTTTCCTTGGAAATTATAGGCATGCCCCATTTTAGTGTACTTCATAGATACTTTTTTATAACTAACTACAGTTTTGTGGCAACGTTGCATCAGGAAGATTTTTTGACACTATTTTTCCACTAGCATGGGCACACTTCATGTCTCTGTGTCACGTTTTTTTAATTCTTGAAATATTTTAAACTTTAATTATTATTATGTCTGTCATGGTTATCTGTAATATGTGGCCTTTGATGTTACAATTCTAGTTGTTTCAGGCACCAAGAACTGAGCCCATGTGAGATGACAAACTTAATTGATAAATATTATGTGTGTTCTGACTGCTCCACTGACCAGCCATTCCCCATTCTTTCTTCCTACCTCATTTAAGTCTCAAACAAGCCACAACATTCTTTTTATCCAAAGCCCAAACCAGAGCATGGCCATAACACTTTTCTATTCTATGAAGGCTGAGAAAGGTGAAAAACCTGCAGAAGAGAAGTTGGAAGCTAGCAGAGATTGTTGGTTCATGAAGTTGGCTCACAATCTCCATAATGCCAAATGTCAAGGTGAAGCAGCAAGTGATGATGTAAGCTACAGAAAATTATACAGCTAATTGATAATCTAGCTAAGATAATGAAGTGGTAGAGGTGGCTACACTAAACAGATAATTTCCAGTATAAATAGAACATCCTTCTATTGGAAGAAGATACCATCTAGGACTTTAATAACAGGAAAGGAGGATAAATCAACTCCCTACCTCAAAACTTTAAAAGACAGTCTGACACTCTTGTTAGGATTAATGCAGATGATGACTTGCATTTGAAGCCAATGCTCATTTACTGTACCAAATATCTCAGAGCATTTAAGGATTATGCTAATTCTACTTTACCTGGATGAATGGAACAACAAAGTCCTATAGTCAACTCTATAAATGAAACAAACAGAAGATAGCACATTGTTTACAGTATGGTTTACTGAATATTGCAAATCCACTGCTGAGTCTCATTGCTCAGGAAAAAAAAAAAGATTCCTTTCAAAATATTAATGCCCATTGACAATGCACTTATTCACACAAGAGCTCTGATGGGGATGTACAATAAATTTAATATTGTATTCATGTTTGTTAATAAACCACATATATTCTGTAGCCCATGGGTTCAGGTATCATTTCACTTTCAACTCTTATTATTTAATAAATACATTTCAAAAGGCTATAGCTACTGTAGATAGCAATTCCTCTGATGTATGTCAGCAAAGTAAATTAAAAACAGTTTGGAAATTATTCACCATCCCAGTTTTCATTCAGAATATTCATGATTCATGAAAGAATGTCAAAAAACAAACACTGACAAGGGTTAGGAAAAAGTTTAGTTCACCTCTCATCTATGACTTCGAGGGGTCAAAACATTAGTGGAGAAAGTAATTGCAGAGTTGGTGGAAATTGCAAGAGAAGTAGAATTAGAATTGGAATCTGTTGATGTGATTGAATTGCTGCAATCTCATGACAAAACTAGAATGGATTAAGTGTTCCTTCTTATGAATGAGTAAAAAAGTGCCTTCTTGAGATGGAATCTACTTCTGGTAGAGATTCTGTGAAAATCATTGAAATTACAATAATGATTTGAGAATATATTATCAATTTACTTGACAAAGCAATGGGAAGGATTGAGAGAATTGACTCCAATTTTGAAAAAAATTTTACTTGGGTAAAATTCTACCAAACAGCACCATCTACTACACAGAAAATTTTTGTGAAGGAAGGAGTCAATCCATGTGGCAGCCTTCATTGTTGTTGTTGTTGTTGTTTTTTAAACATTTCCACATTCATCCCATTCGGCAACCACCAACTTCATCACTTAGGAGCCACCAACATTGATGTAAGACTCTCCATCAGCAAAAACACTATAACTTACTGAAGGTTCAGATGCTTGTTAGCACATTTTAACAATAAAGATTATGTAATTAAGGTATATAAATTACTTTTAGACATAATTTCATTGTACATTTAATAGGCTATAGTATAATGTAAATGTAACATTGTACATGCACTTAAAAACCAAAAAAGTCATGTGATTTGCTTTGTTGTATTTCCTATTTTGCAGTAGTTTGAATCTGAACCCATGGTATCTTTGAGGCATGCCTACACATAGCAAAGTTTTTTAGAATGAATTATTTTGTAATTAACCATAACAGAATGTTCTCAATAAAACAATGCTTGTTTTACTAGTTTGATTTGTCTCTTTTAAGTGGTTGATTATCAAATATTTATGCTATTAGTTTAATACAAATACATGATTTTTTGATATATGTATTTTGAATACCACACTTGGGGCAGTATGTATCTTGATATTTTAAAACCTACCAACAACAATTTCTACCTCTGACCATAAGGGCATATTCCACTGTATTTTCCAAAGTTATTAGTTCATAACATATTGGAAAAATAAAACCGGTCTTTCATTCTAGATCTTTTGAGAAGCAAATATCCATTATACTGCAGCCTAGATTGCAAGAAAATCCAAAAGAATTCTCCTTTATTTTGGAGCTAAACTTTCCCTTTGCGTACTATTATATAAAAAGAAGTCCAAGTTCTTTCAACCTCTATTTCATAGGCTTTGAAGATTTGTTGAAATATTAGTGCCCTAAAAATCTCCCAGATACAATGAGGAATTCATTACTCCAAGATGAAAAATCAGTAGGCAGTTGGTTGGCTGCTGGCCGGAGGATGGAAACACAATGTAAGCATTAGCCCTGAGTTAGTTTTCACAGGATTCCTGGTACTTGGACCTAACCACCCATATTTGGTCATCTATAGACTTCTCTCACCAAAGATGAAGATATTTTTCTTCTCCAGTTCTTGAGAACTTGAATTTTCAAGGCTCTGGTGTTCCTTCCCTTTCTTTGCTATTACTTACTTAAATAAATGTTAATCTAGCTTCTGCTGCCTAAAGAACTCTTTTTTAAAAAAAGAACATGAATCTTTTGGACCAGTGCAATATTCACAGTTCTTATGCTTCCCTTGTAATAGAGGGCTCAAAGCCAACTATTAGGGGTAGAGAATGACAAAGAATATGCAGTAAAATTGATAGAAAATGGGATGAGAAAAGCACACAGATTAAAACTCGGATATATTATCCCACCAAGTTTTCATGCATTTTAAATTTATTACTGCAAAATCTATTTACCATTATATTATAGATTTTGAACTGAAGTTAGGGATTAACTTCTCAAGGGCAGAGCACAGTTAATGAGTAGTAGACCAAGTTATCAACTCAGTTCTTTCCGGTTCTAAAATTCTTATCCTAGACATATTGTATTTCAGTCAGTTCAATTTCACTCACAACATGATAATATGTAAATAATTAATACTTTAATAAGTTGTATTTGTTTTCTCTGGCAACCTAACTAAGATGACTGAAAGCGGTAAATGACATGTTCAGCACAATCCTACTACATTGAAAATAATGTACATTAGTTATTAAGACTAAGACTAAATTTTGAAAGAAAACCTCTTGAATAAATGAAGCAAAAATATTGCATGGCCAACTGAAGTGAAAAAAGTGTAAAGGACTTTAGGTTCAAAAGTAAAGTTAGTCTGTAAGTGGCATTGGTATAAATGAAGATGGAATTCAGAACATTTGCAAAACAAGATTTAGGGATTAGGATATTTAGGTAATATAATCATATTTTTAGTATTAAAGTGAATATAAATACAATGATGCGAATCAGAATAGAACCTTAAGAGATTTCTTTTTTTCCCCATTTACTCTTTTTTCTCCTTGCAGTGAGAACTGTATTGAATGAAAAGAATAAATTTTCATTCCATGTACTTTACCTCGGTGAGTGCAAATGACTTAGAATGGTATTTATCTTATTAATCTAAATAGCATTAGGGAGAGGAGCAAAATGAACAGAAGTACAATTCTGATTTCTGAGTTTGCAAATGGAAATACTTATCAAAAATGTAGTCAAACAGTGTGATCCTCTGAATAGAAATAGAGGGACAATGCACATGATTTGTTAACAAGGTTTATTCTATGAAGTGTAATAATGTAATTGTCTTCTACATCAAACAAATAGATATGCTGATTCATTCACTTATTTAGGTACAACCTGTGTTGTGCCCTAATTCTCTTTTGTGCTATATTTTTTGATTTATTTTATTTTACATTGATGACCAGAGTACGTATTCCAGAGGAAGAAAAGTAAAACAGAAACATAATTTATTTTCTATTATTGCTCCAAAATTTTATTTTCAACCTTAACATTTTGTTTATAATAAAGCCAAGTCCAGTGAGTAACTATTTGTTTCTAAGTGTGTGTCCATTCTCGACCATAGGACAAATAATGCAATATGATACTTTTCAATGCAATATGATACTTAAGAACCAGGTAAGTTAAAAATAAGCAATACTATTTTACTTGTGCTATGCTTCCAAATTGCCATCTATTGAAGGCTGCAGGGTGTAAGGAGCCCTGTGTATTTGTGTAGGCTGAAGCATCCCTGTATGGATTACCACTGTATCAAAGGAACAAAGCATCACTACTGCCCAAAAAGAGGTGCTCAGTCCACAGTTAGTGAATAAATTAATTAGCTGTTTTGTTTTGGTTTTTGTTTTGAGATGGAGTTTCGCTCTTGTTGCCCATGCTGGAGTGCAATGGCACGATTTCAGCTCACTGCAACCTCTGCCTCCTGGGTTCCAGTGATCCTCCTGCCTCAGCCTCCCGAGTAGCTGGGATTACAGGCACCCACCACCATGCCTGTTACGTTTTTGTATTTTTAATAGAGATGTGGTTTCATCATGTTTGCTAGTCTGGTCTCGAACTTCTGACCTCAGGTGATCCACCTGCTTTGGCCTCCCAAAATGCTGGAATTATCGGAATAAGCCACCATGCCTGGCTGAATGAATTAATTAGCATTTAATGCCAGTTTCTTCATGTGTAAAATGAAAATGTTTGACTAGTTTTAGACACAGAAAATACATTTATTTTTCTTTTTGGCCAAATAAATGGTTTCTCCTGAAAATTCCCAATGTTTATTGACATGTTAACATCTCATAGAATTCCTAAAACAGATAAACCAGCAAAAGCCCCTGATAACTCTGTTCAAAGCAATAGTTCCACAATTTGAATTGAAAAGTTTTCTCCTCCTCCAATTCCTATAGTTCCAACAAACGTTCCTTTTAATTTGCCAGTGGGCATTTCTCACATGGATTCTCTAGGTTTCCAAGACAAATTTAAATTTGTACACACCTTACAAACACTATCTCAGCTGGGTGATCAAGGTTAACGTCAACTGTGATAAGTTATGTCTGGTGCCACTGGAGCAAATTGAGGGTGATTAGAGAACTAAGAGATATAATAGGAGGAAGGAACATAATACTAAGAAAAGAGTGAGTTTCAAATTTTAGTTGTGCATGTAGTTATACATGTATTTTACAAACTTTTCAAACATCTTTACTTATTTTATAGTTTACATAAAAAGCTTACTTCTCATTTGAAAAATTTCCAGAATTTCTTTGGATTGATATAAAGTTAGAAATTCTCTTAAAAGAAAAATATATAAATTAACATTATAAACTAATATTGCACCCTGATGAAGACTGTGGGCCTTCATTACAAGCTGATTCATATGCAAACCTGTATTTTTCACTTTTATATTGTGTGATTTAGGACAATTAATTAAAGCTTTCTAAGCAGCAATTTTATTATCTAAACATTAAGGGTAGTAATAATATCTTCCTTGTAATGTGACTGTGTGGAGTGAATACATACAAACAGTTACTATCGTCCTAACACAGTCAAGTGTTAGAATTAGAAGTTTAAAAGACACCATTAGTTTGTCAGCTAAAATATTTTTTTAGTCTTCTTCCAAAGCTCTACCTAGTACCTCACAGAAATCTGTTAATAATTGAAAGAAAGGAGAGCTCCATCCATGCTGTGCCTAATGGTATATGGTTAAGATTTGAAATAGAGCAGATTGCCACTTTATCTACCAGATATTTTTCTAAATACTTTACAACACTATGGAAGTACAAGAAGAGCTAGAATAAAACAAAATTATTGTGAGTAATAAAGTGTAGTTTTACCCATGCTGCATGGTGATTAAAACAAATCAAATATAAGCAAGGCCACATTAATATGTGCCATTAGGGACCCAAATCCTGGTCTATAATTTAAGATTTCTTCTATTCAGATATAAAGTTACTAATTGTGTAGAATGAAGTGTTGGAAACTCCATATAAATGTGACTATCCATTAAACTGTGGATTGTCTTTCTGTCTTATTGTTTTGTCAATTAAGAACCGGAGTCTTTGATGTAATCCCCTCTGACAACTCGTTTTGACACAGAGCTGCCAGGCATCATCCATTCCAATAAGAAGTGACAGTATAAGATTACACTATCATTTCTTTATGAAGACTGTGAAGGTACATTTACTTATAATTAGTATGCATGCTTTGACAGACCAGACATTTGCAGCATTCTTTCAAATAAAACGACTAATTAGCTATAAATTAATATTTATAAGACAATCTAGTGCCTGAAGTTGACTGTATGTATAGAAAGATGATTTCAAGAAGAAAAATAATAAACTAGCATTATCTGTCTTTCGGGGAGTTGGGAAAAAGATACTTTACAGTAAGATCTGAACTGTTACATATTTTTCCTGGTTAGAAGTATTTTATTTTATGCTTTTAAATCTTTATTTAGAAAATGTTTTTAGATTAGCAAATTTTTCTGTGTAAACAAATGGCTCAATTCGCTGATCTTTTGTATCTTAGTTAAAAAGCATTGTCCACTGTGGAGTGCTGAATGGATTTTATTTATAAAGGGAAGTTGTATTTGAAATTTCTGCATCTTTGACATAGGTAGATCAATACATGTAGAAAGATAATACAAAAACATCATTTTGAAGGCCCCTCCAAAACTATGTGAAACCTAAAAAAGGCATAGTAAAATTTAAGGAATGCATAATGGAGTCATTGATGTTGGAGTAGAGAACAGCTTTACATGTTCTACCTTTTCTTTGTTTTTATTTTTTTACATACAAATATGCAGTATTTGAAACTGAAATTACAATCTAGTAAAATGTCTTTTAAATCTTAACACATCCAACCGTAATCACTCTGTTTGGTGTGACAAAACCACTTGCCTACCATCAGTCTTCCAAAATTTCCTTACACCATAAACAAGTTTGTTTTTCCCAAAGCACCACTAGAGATATAATATAAAACTTACTCATTTTTTTTGTTTATTTTTTATTGACTGTCTCTTTCACTAGACTCAAAACACGTCAAGAAAGAAATCTTTCTGTAACTATTTTCCTAGGATGTGGTAAGTCTTAAATAAATTGAATGAATTTGAATACAGTTTTAAGGTGTGTTTTCATTTCTTTTAAAATGTACAGCATACAACATTTCTGTCATTTCCTTGGAAAAAGGCATGATGAAAGAATATATTTTAAAATCACATATGGTTATAATAATTTTTAATTTCCTCTTGGGAAATCTTTCTAATTAAAATAATTAAATATCAAGTTATAACTTTAGGAAAGCACTTCAACTCTCTTTAAGTTACAAAAAAGGTACATCTTTTATGTAAAGGTACATTATATCACTCTTAGTCATTGTCTTGTATGGGTAGCATATTAGAGAAAGGAGGAAAAAGAGTTTTCCTGGTTTCAGAATATTGTGATTCAGAATAGAACATCAGAACTAAATAAAGTACATACAAGCCACAAATTTGTTTATGGTGGTATTGCCAATGGCTGGATATGAAGAGATCCAGGGACCATGGGTCAGAATAAAGATAATGGATTACTTTAAACCTGAAGGGTCACAATATGCAATCTCTGGAGAAGTTGAAAGAGGTGAACCTGCAATCTAATTTCAGAGATATTTAAGCCAATAATTTCCTATTTGTGTTTTGCAGAACCCAGGTAATACAGTGGGAAGACAAATTAGAAGCAATATAATTGACTCTCTGGCTCTCTATACCTATTTTAGCCCTTCTAACTTTTCTGAGTAGCTCCAATGTATTGGCTTATCATGGCATATTATGTAATGCCACGATAGACCATTTTGAAAATTTGACTTTTCTCTCTCTCTCTCTTTATATATAATTATATATGTATATAAATGTACACACATATATGAGTATCTATTTATATATGTAAATATATGTGTATACGTATGTATGTATATACACACACATACAGGTGTATATATATATACATCTATGTATATATGTATTTATAAACACACATATGTATAGTATTTAAAAATGTGTATATCTTATAGACATATATTTATGTTTAACTATTATAAACATACGGATGCACACACACACATATATATATACACACACACATATAACATAAACTATACAAGCCAATATATGTATGCAAGCTTGGACATTTGGATATAGAGTAAAAAGCCGCCATAGAAATCTGTATATCCTCTGGAATTCTTCCAGATTATAAATTATTTTTACTGTAATATTTTTCCCAACGTTTCCCTCACTCTCCTCCAACCACTGGCTTCTTCCCTATAACCAATCCTCTGGGTTTTATAGTACAGTATTTGTAAACTACTCTAATAAACTGATAATTGAATGTAACAGTAGTAGTAGTGCACAGCACTAACAGTTAATAAGACATTTCAAGACCTTCAAATACACCTTTTTCATTTTGTAAATCTTAATTTCCATTCCAACTAAGAAGGAGCTTTCTTTTCAAAGCATTTTTACCTAATGATAATGCACAAAAAATAATTGTAGAGATAAAATGAGGATGATTTCCTGTAGGCCACAAAGTCTTGGAAGTAAAGTAGACACTTACTTTTGCTCTCCATTTTATTTCTTGCATATCACATACTGGCTTCACCCACGTTCTGGATTATTTATCTAGCTCTATACTTCAACTAGGTGACTATGATTTAAGTGGTCATCTGGATACTATCACAAATGTAAAGTTACACCATGGTTCTTCAGGACTGCTCATGGATACTCTAAATCATACACATCGAACCTGCAAGAGCTGTGGACCTACTTTAGTTTGTACATGTAATATGTTCATATGTGTTAATGTGTACATTTTAACTTTATCCAGGACATGTATTAGTGCTAAAATGGACTGAAATGTGCTATCAAGAGGAAAGAAAAGAAACAAAGTGCAACAAACATTCTCAGATTTACATTTTCTTTCCAAATGCAGCTATTGAAAATAGGAATTTAACTTCACTAAACATGAACATGAGTTCAAATAACTGTCTTCAACAGCATATTCAGCCTTTTTACAGACACACCTTGGGGGGAAACCAACCCATCTTTAATTAATTTAATTAGAAACAATTTTGTCAATTAACCTAATAAAATGGAGCTACCTGTGGGCTGTCTGCTTGTGTGCTCAAGAGCCCTGCTGCCTGGTTCCTGCCTTTTGAAAAGCCAGCTGCTATTATTTGCCACACGTACAGGCAGTGCTTTTGTTAAGGGTACTGTATTTGTTGAAGCTTTAACGTGTTTTCTGCTGACTTTTTGCATTTCAGCATTTATGTCTAACTACATCTGCTGCATGATGTAAGCCCGGTATACCTTCATTTTCATATGCTCATGTGGAATGTTTAACTTGGTATATTGTGCCTGAAATATTTCCTACAGATAATTTGGAGAACTGATAAATACCAGTCCTACTGTGTCAGAAATTATTCCTCTGCTCGAGTACACATGAAAAAGGCTAACAGCATGTGTTGCAACAGTCATATCATTTGATATCACTGTGTGTAAAAAAATTGGCTATATTTTTTCTATTCTATTTTATATAGCTGGTAAATTATTTGAAACACAAATATTTAACCATTGACAAAGCAACAAGACCCAGTTTTTGTACAAATTATTTACTTGGCAAGATCAAGAGGAGCAATAGAAAGGAATCAAAGCTCTTCAGCAGTAAAGGCACCAATTTAGCTTTTATATTTTTGACATTGGCAACTACCTGTATATATATTTATTAGCAAGAGGTGGCATGGACCAATAAGAATGACTTAAATAATTAAAAAGTATACAGAAGACTTCAAAGCATTTTCTCTAGAACACACCATGTTTCAGTTAACCAAAATTTGTAACATAAACTATATGTGTAGAAAAGCAAAATTCCAATTACATACATTTATTTTTTTCTAATCCTCAAAGTTTTTGATACAGAACAAATATGTATTATATCCACCTCACAAAATCCCTCATATGATTTTTAATATTAAACTTAAAATTTAGAATTGAGGATAATAAAGAAAGAATTTGGTACTTCAAATTCCTAGTCACACAGTCCAAATTCCATGACACTTTTCTAAAATTTTGGGTGACAACAATTGATCAATTTACCTTTGATTTTAGATTTTATTACATATACTTACATATAACTATATTACATATATATATACACACACACACACACACACACACACCCACACACATGCTGGCAATAATCCTGATAATTTCTGGAAGAAAAAAACAACAATCTAATTCAAGCAGGAATAGTACTTGAGAGTGTTTTAAAAGAGTCATTTTAAGATACAAGATAATGATATTGAGACATGACAAGCAAGGGATATAATAGAAAAGGAGGGGATAAGAAGGAAAGGGAAGGAGGCAAGCAAAACACAGACTGAGACAGCTGTTATACCAGATGCTTTAAACAAAAGTGATAGAGATTGACAGAACAGGACAACAGTTTTTCAATGAAATTATGCAAAATGGGTAAATAGAACCAAAAGCTTTTATGTTGGAAAAATAAATATCTTTGATTTTTTTAAAGTCTAAAAGTCTAATATGCTCAAGAATTCAAAACTAGATAACATGTGAGCAACTAATAACAAAAAAGAATATAGAAAACATTGCCAAAAAAATGATCACATGAAAAATAAACTATGGATTCCTCACTTTTATCAATTATTATTGATTCTTACAAATGATTTATAAACTGATCATTTTATAACAAAATCACAGAAAATCATTTAGGAAAATAAAAGAAACAATGAAATGATGAAAATTACTGAGCCTAATGTAAAAGAACATTTAAATTCATACTTAAGTCCTTGCCAACCAATAATGATGGAATCTTGACATCCATATTAAATATGTTTATGCATAGTACTCTCCATCATAAAATCAAAGAATTCCATGATTAGAAACAACTAATCTAAATCAATTATATCAGAGCCAAGTAAATTATAAGCAGTGAGCTGTTAAAACAATCCCACTAAAGTTAGTGCACTTTCCAAAGACATTTCTCCCTGTATTTATTTAACTGTTTTGCTTGAAATAAACGTGTTTGAGGAAAATTGCTTTTAACTAAAAAAGCCCACTAGGTTTACTTCTTAATTTTAATTAACAACTTTCAAATGTCAGTATTTATACTTTTCTTGTTATTTTTTAGAACCATGTAATAATCATAAAACACCATGCAAATCTCTTAAATTTCTTGTTACAATTGGTCCCTAATCTACGAAGTTTAGAACATGAATTCTCATTAGTTATAAACTTGGAGCTACTAAAAATACAATTTTCTTACCCCACTTATTGATTTAACAAGTGTGGAGGCCCACAAACTTGAAATATTAAAAAAATCTCTTAGGATATTATACAAATTTTTCCACAAACTTAACACTATTAAGACCATGATTTACACTACACAACTCGTACCTGAAGGTGTTTTCCTTAGAATCCTGGCCTTTGAAGAAAGCACCTTAATAAAAAATTATTATTATTATTATTTTCTAGTTTCAAATAGAATGAAATCTTCAATTTATGGGTCTTCACTGATTTATTCCTTTTATTTGCCTTCTTAATTTTGCCATCCTTAAATAAAAACAGGTAAAAAGCATATTTGTGGTTACTTTGAATAAATACTTTCTTTTCATTTAAGACTTGACTACACTTTGCAGGAGGCTCTACTTGGGAAAGAAAAGAAAAAAGACAAAAGGCCTCCAGAACACTTGTTGGTTCCATTACCATTATGAATTTATTTCACTTTTGTTTTTATGTAGCAATTGGCCAAGACAGCCTTAAAGTTGTTTTCAACCTGACTAAATTTTAGATGGGATTCTTACTGACTAGACTACTGACCTCCCTTGTCTTAGAGCACTTATATTAGAAAACTTGTAATTGTACATTCTTTCTCGGCCCCTCTGAAATCTAAGTCTTCTAAAAATCATCTTGCCAATTTTGCAACACAAGAATGTTTTTCTCAAGAACCTGGGAGTTATCTCTTTGAAACAGGAACATGGGGAAAATAATCCCCCTATCTCTATTTCCCTGGGAAGTGAGGAGACTAACTTTTCCTGGAAAGGTGTAAAACATACCTCCTGTCATTAAGATAAGAGAAAGCTAACTTTACCTTTGTGTGAAGCAAATTAGCAAACCCAGGTGGCCTATGATCCCCCAGTCAGGCTTTTAAAAACTCTTCAAACCTTTGTTTCACTCGAGCTGTGCTCAGGCATAGGTCTGGCCTCTCTCTTCTATTGCATTAGCCTTGAATAATTCTTCATTGCCTGTTTTACTTTGCTAGGTGCAAGTTTTACTCTGACACAGACCTGATTTCTTTTCTGTAGCAGTTCTCCTCATACCTTACTTTGTACTTATTCCATCTTGAGTAAATTGATTGTCCCTCAGCAGTGTCTTCTCTCTTCTCTCCTGGTGCATGATTTTCATTTTGTAGTCATATTGTGACTCTAGTGCAGCAGATATAGTAATTGAAAGCCAGAAAACAAGATACACTGAAATTGTACAAAGGTTAATCCTTGGAAAGGCATAATTATTTTTTATATCTCTTGATCTGATCCCAATGTTTTTCATTAATTAGAGAATAGACACACAAAGAAGAATGAAACTAAGATGACTAAAACCAAAGACTGACAATATTAAATGCTGGAAATTAAGGAAAAACTCATAGACTGATGAGGGAAATGTGAAATGACTCAATCACTTTGAAAAATGATTTAGAAGTTACTTGAAATGTTAAACATACATTTTTTTTGCTACGACCCAGCAATTCTACTCAATACTTTCCCAAGAAGAAAGAAAATATATGAAAAAAAAGAGTACCTAGTGTAAGAGTAGCTCTATTTCTAAAAGCTTTATTTCCAAAATTTATAAAGTTTTACTTATTACTTATACAAACATATATATATATACACACAAACACCCATATATTCACATATGTATGTACAAGTAAAAGGAACAAATTACAGATAGAGTACATCAAGAATAAATATCAAAAACTTCACACTTACCATATAATTTCACTTGCATAAAAACCTCTGATAGGCAAAACTATGGTTAGTAGAGTTTAGGGAAAGAGACTGGGAAGAGACATAGAAAACTCAAAACTCCCTCAGGTGACAGAAATGTTCTGTTTTTTGATAGTTACACAGTTACATGTATGTATGTGTATACTTAAGAAATGCAGTGCTATGTTTATTATTTGAGTTTTTACTGTATTTAGTTATACATAATTAAATTTTAAAAAGGAGTGGAGGACTGAAGTTCTATATGAGAGCAACTTAAGATCTATTCTCATTTAAAACTTGTCTCTCTCTCCCTGTTGTAATTTAGTTTACATAAAAATTCCTGAATTGTGTCCTTAGAACCCTCTGATACTTAATTTAATAAACAATTTTTATGTATAGATGCTTAAATGTTTGAGGCGATTATCTACAAATCCATCTTTAATCAAAACTAGGGATAAAAAATTAAATTCAATAAGATCATTTAATAAATAGTTATTTTTATGAGAGATGCAGAGAAATCCATAAAGCTAGCATTCTCTTGAACTGGCTCACATCATCTAACATTACACATGTAAGGACTTTCTTAACTTCTTCAATTATTATCAACATTTTACCTCTCTTTTTCTAACACAATTATCTTCTACGAAAAGGATATCGTTAGATGCTCAGCTGTCATTAAAATTTCTGAAACAATCCTTTAGTTATGCTCTCAGTAAGATTTTTCAGCAGCATTTCCTTATAGGAATACTGAGAATCAGAGCTTTGCAACATTATTTAGATTAAAACATTAAGTGTGAAGTTGTAATTTCGTACACATTTTTACCTATTGAAACAAGTATAAAATGTAGTAGAAAAGTTGCAGGATACAAAAATTGAAGGCTTAAAGAAATTATATAATGAGTTGGAGAAATCTTCAAGTTCTTGATTAGGCACCTCGTTTAATCAAACAGGAATTTAAAACTTAAATACAGCATTTGGGAGTAAGAATATTAATATTTCAAAATTAGATCTTTAGAATTCCTTGTGTTTTGTCTAATCTTTCATGCTGTTATTAAAACTAAAAGTTTATTTGTTGGTGTCAAATATAATTCCTACACTATCTTTATTATGATGCCAGTGATACATTTCTGAGATTAGAACACTTAATCAAGTGCTTGATGCATGGTACAGCTTTTTATCTAGATGTTGCTTTCAGATTTATAGAGTATTAAATACCTAATGATTTATGTGTTAAAACTAATAGGATCATTAATTTACAAAGTGTTTTAATACGTGTTTTGCTAACTGTATTATTCCATTCTCGGGCTACTATGAAGAAATATCTGAGACTGGGTAATTTATAAAGAAAAGAGGTTTAGTTGATTCACAGTTCCACATGGCTGGGAAGGCGTCAGGAAACTTACAATCGTGGCAGAAGGGACCTCTTCACAGGGCTGCAGGAGAGAGAATGAGTGCAAGCAGGGGAAATGCCAAAAGCTTACAAAACCATCAGGTCTCATGAGACTCATCACAAGATCAGCGTGGGGAAAACCACCCTATGATTCAATTACCCCACCACTGAGTCCCTTCAATGACATGAGGATTATACGGATTACAATTTAAGATGAGATTTCAGTGAAGATACAGCCAAACCATAACTATCTTTAAAATGAAGAAAAAGATACATTGAGAAAAAGCCATTCATAATCCAAACTCTTACTGCCAGCTGTATTATCTTATGATAACCACTATATAAGTGTAATCAAGACTTTTGAACTAAAAATGTCTTTATCACTTAAAAACATATTTTGGATATATTTTTATATCAGTATAAATAATTATACTTTCTTGCTACAGATTAACTATTTTAGTCTTACCCAAATTTATATGTTGAAATTTTAACCCCCAAATTCATGGTATTAGGATGTGGAGACTGTGGGAGGAGATGAGGTCATTAGGGTAGAGTCCTCAGGAATGGATTAGTGGTCTTATTAAAGAGGCCTGAGAGAGATCCCTTGCCCTTTCCACCATGTTAGGCAGGAGCTTGTAAAGGAAGTGGGGCTTTTCCAGACACTGAATTGGCCAGCACCTTGATCTTAGATTTCTGGCCTCCAGAACTGTGAGAAATACATGTTTGTTGTTAATAAGCCGCCCAATTTACAAAGTTTTGTTATAGAAGCCCAAATGGACAAAGACATATGTTCTTTTTAAAGCATCATACCACTTCACTTTATGGATATAACATTGATTATTTCATCTGCCCTTTTTGGGAGTAATTTATTTAATCTCCTATTACTTTTCTCTCTATAAATTCAATGTTATAAACAACAACACTCAAATATTTTAAAATTCATAATCATATTTATTGAATGTATTCTAAAGATTTAATAGCATCAAACCTTTTTTTCCTAAAAATTGCCAAATTATTCTATCAAAATAAAATCTAATCTTCCTTATGTGAACTTGTTTTTATATGCTTGAAACCTGAGTAAATGGCCCCATTCAATGTTTGATTTTACCAGTTTGATAGATGAAAATGTACACAACCCTTTTTGTAAAAATGTGTGTATTTTCAACTGCAGAAGAACCATACACCATACAAATACAGTTGTAATCATTTTGTATTATACACATTCATATTCCTTCCCAAAATTTTGAGGCGTTCATCTTTTTCTTGTGAAATTTAAGTGTTGTTTATATCAGGGCCTTGGTTCCTTAGCATATTTGGTGGAGTAAAACACTATAACAAGTTAAGAACAAAGGTTCTTTGAGCATGAAATCCTCAGATTTTGCCAACACATAGATAAAAGCGGCAAACATTTAAGAGTGAATTTTATAAAATGGAATATGAAGATTTAAACAATCATGCCACAAATTTACCTTGAACTGACTAAAATTAAATTTTCAAAGCTGTTGCATTCTATATGAAGAAATTTTCCCCAAATTATCTTTTTGCTAGAGGTGAGAGCAGTACATTCAGTCTTCTTTGAATGACAGGTAAGTGAGCACACTTAATGTCCATAGGAGCCAAGGATGTCTCTGTGTACCCCTAAATATCCCATGGGAATTCTGTAAGAAATCTCAATTCTTGATAGCTCAGACCATGTTCTGGCATAAAATCTATTTCCCTTTTATCTTATTTTTGTTATGATTTAGGGTTTTCATATTTATGTCATCATTATTTTCTTATTCTTTACTTCAGTATAACCTTCCTACAAATCATAGCATTATTAGTTTATATTTAACACCATTGCATTTGACATATATTACTTTACTGCTAATTAGAATTAGTAACAGTAGCAGTAACTTTTACCAGTGTGGGTTAGATGATATTCTAGGCACTTTATATTTCAATTACTTTCAGCTTCACAATAAATCACTGTGGTGGTGCAGAAGATGGCAATTTACATACCTATGGTTAAGTAGGCTGCTATAATACAATATCATGAACTGAATGGCTTAAACAAGATAAATCTGTTTCTTACAGTTCTAGACCTTGAAAGTTAAGATCAGGGTGTCGACATAGGCAGGATCTTGGTGAGGATCACATTCCTGGGTATGTCCTCACATGTCCATCCTTTTGCAGACATAGAGAAAAAGACCTCCTCTCTCTTCCTCTTTTTTTTTTTTTTTTTGTTGTTGTTGAATTATACTTTAAGTTCTGGGATACACTTACAGAATGTTCAGGTTTGTTACATAGGTGTACACGTGCCATGGTGGCTTGTTGCACCCATCAACCCGTCATCTACATTAGGTATTTCTCCTAATGCTATCCCTCTGCTAGGCCACCACCCCTTGACAGGCCCCAGTGTGTGAGGTCCCTCCCTGTGTCCATGTGTTCTCCTTGCTCAACTCCCACTTATGAGTGAGAACATGTTATTTGTTTTTCTGTTCTTCTGTTAGTTTGCTGAAAATGATGGTTTCCAGCTTCATCCATGTCCCTGAAAAGGACATGAACTCATAGCCATACTTTTTATGGCTGCATAGTATTCCATGATGTATATGTGCCACATTTTCTTTATCCAATCTATCATGGATGGGCATTTGAGTTGGTTTCAAGTCTTTACTGTTGTGAACAGTGTCACAATAAACATACATGTGCATGTGTATTTATAGTAGAGTGATTCATAATCTTTGGGTATATATAGGATAATGGTATTGGTTATAAGGGCCTTAATCCCTTCAGGGGGATACCACCCTTATGATCTTATATAAACCTAATTACCTCCTAAAAGCCCCACCTCCTTAATCCCCACCTTAATTGTTGATTAAGACTTCAAAATAATAATTTTGTGTAGGACACAAATTTAGTTCATAGCCCTGACCAACTCCTTGGTCAAGAACTAAGACTTATTCTCAGACTTCAATTACATACCAACTTTTATTAACTTATCATTAGTGTCTAAATATTAGAGATCTTATTATAAAAGCCTTAGTCTGTAGATACATGACATTAGTGAACTCAATGATATGTCTTTATTAAAGAAACATAGTAGTCTATTATAAATTTCTTTGCATTAGATGTACATACAGAGACTAGCATACATAATAATGGAAAGGTATTCTACTGTTTTTACTAGTGTTATTCCATCTAGTCAATCTTGATCAGATGCAGGATCCTTTCGAAACACTAAAAATTTCTCTAGGTTTATAGGTCCGAACATTTATTTCTTAGATGCTTGCAAATTGTCCTGGATTATCTATCCAAACTGTGATAACAAAAAAGCTCATGACCAGAGAATACACTGACTGCTGTTGATTGCTGAACATTAATCTACAAAGACAAGGAGTAATGACTCTGATTTCAGGTAATTTTCTGGTGCTGGCAAAAGTTGTGTTGCTTTTGAGGAGTCTTGTGTTCTCTTGAACCTATTCCTCTGATGTGTGGTCCTTCATTTATTACTCTCCTATAGTGGAGTGGAAAAGTACTAATCTATAATGCACACAAATATTTAAATCTAATTCTTAAGTGCCCATCTTTTAAATTTTGATTATCAAGAAATTATTTCCCTTTTCCTATTTCATAATTGTCTCCCCCACCCCTAATCAGTGAATAATTAATATCTGGCTATTTAGGATAAAAAATGGAGTTGAAGAATGTTCTTGTGCTCAAGTAAAGGCTTTTGAAGAATATAAGGATGAAATATAATTTCATTATAGTATTTTGAAATGCTTTGCTATTAGAAATATAATAAAACTGATAATTTTTTTTTTACTGATGCTACAGCCAGATGTACACAAAAAGGATTAAAGAATCAAGTAAAGATTCACATATATGTTACCAATTTAATACAATGGATTCGGGACAAAGATTCTCTTATACATATTGACAATGAAAGTAAAAATTGACACAACATTTTTACAGCCTGAGAGCTGGCAACAACAGAGGTAAAATGTGTCTCTCATTTCAGGGCCATTAATTCTGTAATTAGCTAATATTTTTTCCCAGATTTCTTTTTGGTCTTCAGGTGACTTATATTACACTAAATATTTTTAAAATACATTTTTAGAAATGAATTTATAAATATTTTAAACCTTGGTCAGAGACTAAATACTTGTTCAGTTTTGTCTATTATAGGATAAATTTATAATACAGTATAGGCATTTTAAAAGGTCCATTGATTTTAGGGTGTAACATTTTATCTTTTAGGTACCTATAAACAAATCTTGGTTTATAGACATACAAACATAATTCAATGATAATTTTTATACAATGCTAACATTCTGTGCTTGATAAATTATTGACTGCCTTATCTATGTTGACTTCTGGTGATAATATCCCAGAGCACAATTTTGTTATATTTTACATTGATTAATTTGCATATAGTGTCATGTAATTTTCTATAAGAAGATTTATGGAAGTCTGTTTTTATTTTTAATATTAATTTTTATGTTAAATTGCTTTGCCATATAATCACCTCATTTTTATTTTAAGTCGACTCATCCTGAAATTAGTGTTGCCTGCTTTATATTTGTTTCTATTTGCCTGATATATTTTTGCTCATCCACTCTCAGCACTAATTGTTAGCTATGTATTACCAAGTTTTATTTTTTATGTTAAATGAAAGTATTTTTCTTTTACTAAGAGAATACCAGCTAATTCATACTTGTCAAAAACTTATGATTTTTAAAAATGTTTTTACTTTCTTATTTTTCAGAAAGTATTCAGACTTTAATATTTTATCAATGATATTGTTTTCCTGAGTAGGCAAGAAGGAAAATTCTTAAGAGATTCAAGCTAATTTTTCTTTATGAGTCAGTTGCCTAAGGTAATTTCCTTGTTACACTCTAACCTATATGCTGGAGAGTGCCTTCTGTCTGGTTCATAGTGTGTATTCCCTTAGCCTCATGACCATAGGATTCTGTACTCCAAGGTAGAAAATATAAAATCTCATAAATTTATTTTTAGAAAAACAGAGGAGCAGATGCTAAAAGTTCATGTCTTACTCCTCCTTATTAACTTATGTCAGTTTAAGAAATGACTTTCTCCTACTTAGAATTTATCTCTCAACCCAGTACTTCTATTTTTTGCCTCCCTGTGAACATTTGTCAATGTCTGGACACACTTTTGTCATTACAGGTGAAGAGCACTATTGGTATCTAGCAAGTTGGGACCAGGGATCTGGCAAAGATTCTAAATTGCACAGGAAAACCCACATAACAAAGCATTATAAAGTGAAAATATCAGTTGTGCTGAGGTTGGAAATCCCTGCCTTAACCTAAAATTGAATCTCTAACATTAAAAATATTCTGATATTAAAGATAGATTAAAGAGAGCTTTGTAGGTCAGAAGCTTGGGGTGCCCATAGGAGTTGCCTGCTATACATTTGTGTTTTTCTGGATCAATTACCAAGTAAGGAATGTAAACTAGGCAAAAAATAAAATGAAAAACTTCCACAGGTTCTTCCCTTCTGTTCTAAGTTTAATTGCATATCCTTAAATTTAATGTTAAAGTTCTAGTCGTTAGGACTTCAGAATGTGACTATATTTAGAGAAAGCATCTTTATAAAAATGAATAAGGTAAAATTTGGTCATTTGTTTGGGTTCTAAGCTAATATAACTTATGTCCTTATAAGAAGAGATTGAAACACAGGCACAAACAAAGGGAATACAATGCTAAGACACTGGAAATAAACAGCTATTACAAGCCAAGATGAAAGGCTCTTAGAAGAACTCAACCCTGCTTGTAGCTGAACTCAAGTCTAGTTTAATGTACAAGAGATGAGCTGTGTTGAAAGGAAAAACATCTTTATTTATCAAATGTCAGCAGTTGCGGAGATTGCTGGGTAAGGCCTCCAAGAATCTGTCTCAAGTTTTAGGCTGAGTGAGGGGGGTTAAGAAGGGAAACCTGGCTTAGGAAACATGCAGGAGTGATGCAGGTCTTGCTCCCGTAACTATCTTGAATCGCAGGCTGGCATTATATCCACAATGGTCGGCCAGGTTGTAGAGGAGACACCTTGAAATAATCTCTAGATGGGGGAGAATTCCACATCTGGGTCTCCAGGCCTGATTTATTTCAAGATTAGCCCCTGAATTCCTAAGCAAACACATAATTAGATGAGTGAGCACCATGCAAGAGAGTACCTGAAGGAAGGGAGGGAAACTAAGAGTTTCAAATTATAATTCAAGGCTAAGATAAGAGAAAAGAAAAACAATTTCATAATGCATTTTGAAGCTAAGCTACTTGGTATAGTAAAATGCTGACACCTTGATTTTGGATTTCTGGAATCTATAACTGTGAGGAAATAAATTTATGCTCTTTAAGCCAGGGGTCACCAACCCCTGAGCCACAGACCAGTACTGTCCACCTCCTGTCAAATCAGCAGTGGCATTAGAATGTTATAGTAGCATAAACCCTTTTATGAACTGTGCATTCCAGGTATCTAGGCTGTGTCCTCCTTGTGAGAATCTAATGCCTGAGAATCTGTGGTAAAGCAGTTTCATTCCAAAACCCAAACCATCAATCCACCCACCACCTCCACCAGTTCATGGAAAAATTGTCTTCTGTGAAACCAGTCCCTGGTGCCAAAAAAGTTGATGACCACTGGTTTAAGCCATTCAGAACATGGTACTTTGTTATAGTGGTTCTGGCAAACTAATACATCCTCCCTGTAATCAGGTCACCTTGCCATGCGACTTGAAGTGCCCTGCAGTGACTTGTTTGGCTAAAGGAATATTAGCAAGCACGATACAGAGACTTGAATAAAAACTTGCGCATGAGGCTCATCTTTTCTTGATGCCCTTGAAAACCTTGTAACCATCTTCATGTGAACAACCCTTGCGCTAATTTGCTGGATATTGAGACATATGCGGCCCAGCAATCCTCCTTCACCCCTTTCAACCCCATTCCCTGAACTGACTTTCATCTGTCCTTCAGAAACACAGGCACTTTAATGAATAGTGTAATTGCTCAACTGAGTACACTTCAAATTGCTAGCCCACAGAAACTTGAGTTAAATAAATAGCTGTTCTGTTAAACCACAATTATTTGGGTAGCATGTTATGGCAGCAGAAGCTAACTGCCAGGTAATAAAACATTTACAATTTAAAAGTCAATTTCATTGTATTTTAGAGTTCCTGCAAGTAAAGTTGTATTCATTTTCTAGTACCCTAACTAGGAAAAGTCTACCTGTTGCTATTGCCATCAATTGGACTGGATACTTTTCTTAGTCCTTTATTATAAAGCAGATAAATTTTGGAGACCACAGGATTCAGCAAATATAGACTGATAGTCAAAAGCCTAAATTAGATTGTGGATATTATCAAGGGGAAACCAGGATGCCTCCACTACTCAGATAAGTGCAAAGGTTAAACTTAAAAGACTGATTATAACAAAAGTTTTGGGAGTATATTTTTATACCATTTATTATATTGCACTATTTGACACCATGTAGCATATTGCACCTATAAATCAGTCACAACAAATTATGTAATGATGCATTAGCTGTAGAATTTCACATACATTACTGTTCCTTAGTCAATGCTGAGTGATTTTTCAATAGCTTAATCCATCCCTAAAGTACTGGAGCAAACATAGTCATTTGTCATTTTAGAACAGTTTGAACTGCAGTTTTCTTATACTATTTTATTTTCTACAGAAATAACCCTACCAATAATAGTTCAAATTTTAAATAAGAATACAAGTTCACAAAACATACAATTATAAGCACAAAAGTGCATCCTTTATCTTTCCTTAAACTTGTTATCTCATTGTTTGTTGATTGAGTTGTTTTTTTTTTCTTCTCTATTTTACCTCACTGATACAAATTCAAAAAAAATAAACAGGAATATTTTTTTAAAAATTACTTGAAAATGGCTTCAAACATTATTATCACTTAGATAGAAATAATTAAAATAGCCTGAATAAAACCCAATATTATCTTGTTTCTTGGGAAATTTTGTATCATTAATTTTTTGTTTGATGTAATTGAATAAACTGAATAAATGCCATATACATCTCAAGTAGACAGTATGAAAAAAATGAATTAATAAAGCTTTTATTAAACAGAGAAGACTGAACAAGTTTATTTACTTCTACTCCCTTCTGAAATTTAACTGAAATGATGGTAATTAAATATGAAAGTTACTAATCCACATAGAACCTTCAAAATTAAGTCTGGGATTAGAGTTTTAATTTTGAAAGACTCTGCATGGATATTGCATTCCTTCAAATGTTCGCCCTCAAAACTTATTCTGAAAGTTATTCTTAACTAATCTTTGTCTCAATCCCCCCCTAAAATCCACCATCAAATCTTACCTTTAGCTTCAAATTATAACTGACTTCTCATCCTACCCACCATGGTCATGGTCCAAAACACATCATCTTTAACCTAGACTATTAAAATAACTTTCCTACTTGTTTTCTTTTTCATCCCCTTACTCCTTTCCATAAAGACAGTGGTGAAGCTAAAATGAAATTTGGATTATTTCAGTCATCTACTCAAAAATCTTCAATATTAAAAAATTCTGGGCAAAGAAGCACTAGTCGTAGGTGTCTGACAAGCCCTCTTATAGTCGAATATATTTCTGTCTGAACTTCTCTCCTTCCTCTATTCTTCTGGTTTACCTTACTCAGAAACTGCCTGAATTTACTCCTCCCTCTCTCTGAAACACCTTTCTCAGTGTGGTCCATTCTTCCTTCATTTCCAGTGTTTCCTAATTATCACTATAATAACAAACCCTTTTCTGTTCACTCAACAAATAATACCTCCCACTCTACTCTGACTCTTAACTCTTAGTCAACAGTATTTTTCTCTGTATATGTATCATCATCTGATGTCTATGCTTCATTATTACCTTTTAATTGTTTATCTCCTCACATCAGAATTTACTTCCATAAGCAAGGGAGCTTTCTGTTGAGTACACTCCTCTATTTATATAGAAAAATGCCTGATAGGCTGGGCGCAGTGGTTTACACCTGTAATTCCAACACTTTGGAAGGCTGAGGCAGGTGGATCACAAGGTTAGGAGTTTGAGACCAGCCTGACCAACATGGTGAAACTCCATCTCTATTAAAAATACAAAAACTGCTAGGCGTGATGGCACACACCTGTAATCCCAGCTACTAGGGAGGCTGAGGCAGGAGAATAGCTTAAAGCTGGGAGGTAGAGGCTGCAGTGAGCTGAGATTGTGCCACTGCACTCCAGCCTGGGTAACAGAGGGAGATTCCACATCAAAAAAAAAAAAAAAAAAAAAAAGTCTGATAACTATAAGTTTGTTAAGTGACCAAGTGAGTGACATTGAAATTAGACATCTCTGGGAGATTCTCTGCCAAGATCTTGGATTCTGGATATCCTCACTTTGAGCCATTTCCTATTTCTGCCTTTTAAAATTTCAGAATCACTCCCTTCAGTCTTACAACTTACGGCAGGTCACAGTCCACCAATGGATAAATTCTATTATCTTATCTTTTTTTCTCATCACATTAACAACCATATCAAGAAAAAAACCCATGGGTTAGCATTCTCAAAGATGTTATGATCAACGAATAAGTATTATATTTCCGTGTTAACTTCTGTTGTGCTCCCTTAATGAAGATCAGACCTGAGAAATTCCTACTCTCTGCTTTCTCTGTTTCTATTGTCAAGCTGAATAAAATTTCACAAAACTGTTCTATGCACGATTGTTAGGCACAATCAACTCATTGATTCTCTTCTTCTGATTCTTACTTATTTTGGCATATGAAACGACTTTATCCCAAATTGTAGCTATAGAGCCTATCATTGACATAATGGAAAACCCTACTATTACAGTAAGAAAATTAGAAACATCTAAGACTATGAAAGACTATCGAAAACAATGGCAGATGCCTGTAGTCCCAGCTAGGCTGAGGCAGGAGAATCACTTGAACCCGGGAGGCGTAGGTTTCAGTGAGCTGATATTGCATCACTGCTTTCCAGCCTGGCAACCTAGTGAGACTCCATCTCAAAAAAGAAAAAGACAAAAGAAAAGAAAATGGACCTTTATCATGTTCAATATTGTTTTTTTGTTTTTGTTTTTTTATAACTCTAAGAACAAATTTCTATCTACTTTTTTTATACAATTAATTTTGTATAAGATTAATTTGCTTTTAGTTTTCTTATTTCTTGAGCATACCTTTTTCTTATTTGCTTCTTTGAAATCTCTTCCTCCTTGGTAATAGCATTCCTTCCCTAATCCAAGATGTGTTCTCTATGCTTTTGTTTTAAGTCATTATTCTTCTCTTTATGCTTTCTGTCAGACATCTAATCACAATATTTGTATAAATATAATAGTTAAAGATATCTGGCAAATGTATATATCTCAATCAATTACTCAAGTTCTATGAGTGGATTTAATAGGCTGCTGAAGAAAACAAACCAAATGTACAGTGACGTGTCACAGTTATAATCATGTCAAAATTCAACATTTTCCCACAAGTGAGCTCTTTATCCTGACTTTACAGTTAGAGATACTGGCATTTCCCTTATTACAATCATCCAGAATTAGTATTTAGAAATCATATCTTACATTTTAAAAGTTGTCATCTCACATATCCTAATAGTTGCCAAAATCTGTAATCACGATTTATATTATCTTGTCATTACCCTGACACCAATTATTGTTACTTTTTTATGGGGTTGTTTCAGTAGTTTCTTAAGTGCTATTAAGACCTCCAAACTTTTTTTTTTAACACACAACACACAAATAAATACTCCAAAATAATTGCTTAATTATACCCACTGCTTCTAGTACTAAACTTGAACTTTCCTTTTAATCTTTAAGCTCTTAACAATCAAATACATTAAAAGTCTTTTCAACCAGTACTATGAGCATTTTCTCTTATTCACCTATATATCAATCAAGCTTACCAGTCCCTGTTAAGTATCTTGGTACTTTCTTATGTTTTCTTGTAACGTTTATTTAAACTGAAATATGTTTTCAATCATTTATATTTAATATCAATCTCTCAAAACCTCTACATTCCTTAAAACCTTGTTCTAATGTTTCTTATCAAGTGATCCCTAATTTATCTCATTTTGATACATTTGTTTTTCCTCAAATTTTCATATCATTATAAAATGTTCTTTGGAAGCATTTATTAAATCATCTTTTCTTAAAGTTCATGCATTTTTTGACAAATATTTACTGAGCACATCACTTCCTTCTCAATGAGGCCTTCCCTAATCAGTCATGTAAGAGTCTACTCTCAATTTCCATTATGGTCAATTTCCATAGCAATCATTGACTTCTAAAATGATACATATTTAAATGATTATTAGGTTATTTTATATTATCTTTCTTTGTGAACTACGAAGAACACTTTATTAATACAGGAATCACTGCCTATTTTGTTTACTGACATATTCCTAGTACCCGAAAAATGTCTCTGTCTAAAGGTCACATTCAACAAAAATTTGTAATGAATGAATGAGCATTGAGTATCTTCCAGCTACAGCGTGGACTGCAGTAAACAAAATAGGCATATATTATAGGCATGTTATTTAGGGATTACTGTTTAAGAATGAAAATACATGTTAAATGCAAAACTAACCATAATTATGAAGGCCGAAAAGGAAAAGAATAACCTAGCCTGTTCAAATGGTATTTAAAGTGTCTTGAAAGATACATTGGTGCTACTCTGTAATGAGCTTTTCAGTTAAAAAAAAAATAGCATATGTGAAAGCTCAAAGCTCAGAAAAAGTTTTCAAGAAGCTTAAGTGATGTGAGTAAAATGTGTACCATAAACAAAGCCTGGGTCCTATCATGTAGGATTTTACTCTAAGAGTATTGAGCAGGCATTACAAAATTTTTCAACAAGAACCTGCAGTGATTAGACTCATATTTTTGTAAATATCACTACTGCTGTTCCACAAAAAATGAATTGAACATGAATTGGGTTGATGTAAATAAACTGCTTAGCCGATTACAACAGTTTATGTACAGTAAATGATGGCTTGGTTTCAGATGATAGCATTATGACATAGAGGAAAATGAAAAAGGGTTACTTTTTTACACAGATGAATTTCATAAAACACATTGCAAATGGCTTGAGAGGAGAAAATATATTTTGAATTTTATTTGGGGTGGCACCTTCATATGGAGGAAACCACAATAGCTTTGGATTCAGATATGCAGAAATTGTAGTTCACTCTGACTCTGTTTAAACAATGTAATTTTACTAATCATATTGCAAATTACTAAATGCTTTGAACCTCAGTTTTTCCCCTTCATATGGCAAATATTAACATATCACTAGTGGAGCTACATTAAAGACTATAGAAAGACTTAGTAAAAACTATAGTAAAGCTACAGTAAAGACTAAATAAAATTGTGCATGCAAATATCCTAACAGAGATCTTGATAAGTCTGATAGCAAGCTCTCATTAATTATGCTCTCCTAGTAGATAGTCAAGCTCCTATGAATGCCACTGCACCTCAGCCTTGGCAACAGAGCAAAACCCCATCTCAAAAACAAATAAACTAAAAATAATCATAAAGTATTTGTTTGTTTGTTTGTTTGTTTTTGAGATGGAGTTTTACTCTGTCGCCAAGGATGGGGAGGAGTGGCATGATTACTGCTCACTGCAACCTCTGCCTCCTGGGCTCAAGCGATCTTCCCACTTCAGCCTCCTGAGTAGCTGGAACTACAAGCAGGCACTGCCACA
This sequence comes from Callithrix jacchus, assembly GCF_049354715.1. Lineage (NCBI taxonomy): Eukaryota > Metazoa > Chordata > Mammalia > Primates > Cebidae > Callithrix > Callithrix jacchus. Next base: position 132,525,202 of record NC_133504.1, read on the forward strand.
CCCAGCTAATGTTTTCTTCTATTTTTGGTACAAATGGGGTTTCACCATGTTGTCCGGGCTGGTCTAGAACTCCTGAGCTCAAGTTATCCACCATCCTCAGCCTCCCAAAGTGCTGGGATTACAGGCATGAGCCATTGCAACCCACCACAAATGTTTTATTATACATCAATGTTTAATTGCACAATTTTAAGTATCGACATGAGATAATTTTGGGGAACCAAAAAAAAAAAAAAAAACCAAAAAGAAACCGAAACTAATTTTTTTTTTGAAAAATGGAAGTAAATAAACCTTTAAGTTGTATTACAAGTGATCTTAGACTTTTTTTGAATATTACAGACATTCAAAATGAGTGGAATATTAAGGTATCGAAAATAAAAGACTTATCCTCTACCATTTGATTTATGTGTACTTTAAATATGATACGTTTTAGTTTGAGGGTTACCATTCTTTCCACAGTTTATTGAGTTTTATCTTCTGATTTTCATTTCAATATAGCTTCTGGATCAAAAGCAGAACAGATAATCACTTAAAACATATATAAGAGGCAAGCTCACACCTGAAATCCCAGCACTTTGGGAGGCAGAAGTGGGTGGATCACCCAAGGCCAGGAGTTCAGTTCAAGACCAGCCTGGCCAACATGGTGAAACCCCATCTCTAATAAAAATACAAAAATTAGTCGGGCATGATGCTGGGTGCCTGAAATTGCAGCTACTCAGGAGGCTGAGGCAAAAGAATCACTTGAACTTGGGAGGTAGTGGGCCAACACCTAGGCCACAGAGTGAGACTCTGTCTCAAAAATAAGAAAGACGTACATAGGAAATTTATGAAATGGAGTTAAGAAAATTGACTTACCAGCTGTTTACTAGAAAATTCAAATAATCATTATTTTCTTGCCACCATTTTCTTCATGTATTTTCTAGAATTATGCTACATCTAGCTGTAGCTGTATATTACATATAGATATCAGTCTAGAAGTGCTTCGTATATATATGATAATTGAATAACTATATTTTTTTATAAGTGTGAAAATTCAGTTCTATGATTAATTAGTGTGCTCAATCTTACAGTTTTTTGATGTCAAATTTTCTTTAGTCTTTGCTTTCCAGATTAGTACATCTTTCAGTCATATCAACCATTTCTTATAAGCTGTTCTTTTCTCACATATATCTTCTTCTACTAGCATGGTACTCTTAATGACCCAGAAAGTTTCAATGAAACAAACGTGAAGAAGAAGAAAGACGTAGAGGAGGAGAGGTTGTAATGATGGAGGCTGGGGTGATTTCAAGCCCTAATAAAATTCCACACAGACACCTGAAGTCAAGTGTACCTTCAAAATTCAAGAAAATCGTATCTCTTGTGCTTAGCACAGAGTTTAGCAATAAAATTAGTTATGAAAAAATAATTGATTTAAAGATGAAGTAAATATAGGAAAAATAAAGAAAATGGATCCATAATAAAATAATAAGAGCAGCTCAGCTGTAGAGCACCTTAGAATGCTGTAGCCTTACAAAATATTGTTATTTACCTTGGATGTTATTTAATTTTCCATCCTATGACATATGGTGGTATTATTCATTGTTCTCCAAGGAGGAAACATACTCATGTGTAAGATAAGTGACTTGCTAATATCATAACATGTTGGTCAAACAAAATGAATTCCCAATCTTGAGTCACAGTCCTATGTTATTCTTGAGATAAGACAGTACAATAATCCATTAAAAGTGGTAAATATCCTTATACAACTAATACACTAATATCCTAATACAACACCTGCAATTACTATTGCATTTTAGAATAGTTCTGCTGTTGAAATCATCATGCAAATAATGAGTTTTTGAACACTTGCTGAGGTCAAGTATTCATTATAAAAATGAATTATTATAAACATATTATTATTTTAAAATTAATTATTATGAAAATAAAAATTAAAATTATAAAAATAAAAATTATTATAAAAATTATGTAATTTATTATTATAAAAATAATTATGTAATTTATTATTATAAAAATTAAAATTATGTAATTATTATTATTATAAAAATAAAAATTATGTAATTCTTAGTTCTCCTTAGTATTTGTAGTTTGTAGTTATTTGTAGCAAATATAAAGTATATTACTCTTCCCAGGCCCCTACTCTCTTGTGCACCCTGTGTCCTATCTTTACACATGTGAAGAAAAATATTAGGAAAGTTTGTTTTGTATTTCCTTGTTATTTTGGTTTGGACATGCATAAGAAAAGGAAGATTCTATTTATTTTTCTTTAATTTAATTACATTTACTTATTTATTCATTTATTTATTTTGAGAAAATTTTTTTTTTTTTTTTTGAGACAGAGTTTCACTCTTGTTGCCCAAGCTGGAGTGCAATGGCATGATCTCGGATCACTACAACCTCCACCTCCTGGGTTCAAGAGATTCTCCTGTCTCAGCCTCATGAGTACCTGGGATTACAGGCAAGCACCACCACTCCCAGCTAATTTTTTTGTATTTTTAGTAGAAACATGGTTTCAACACGTTAGCCAGGCTGGTCTCAAACTCATGACCCCATCCATCTCTCTTGGTCTCCCAAAGTGCTGGGATTACAGGTGTGAGCCACCGCCTATTTTGAGAAATGAAATAATTTTAATGCAAATAAATGTAAGAGGACTTAAAGTTTTCCTCAGGTCATAACTCAGATGCAGAAAACTGAAAACACTAGGAATGTATCTGTATAGATACTATTATTTCTTAAAAATATTTTTCCCATAGGTTTTTGAGGAAGACACTGGTTACATGAATAAGTTTGTTAGTGAATATTTCTGAGATTTTCGTGCACCTATCTCCCAAGCAGTATATGCTGTATTCAATTTGTAATCTCTTATTCCTCCCCTCCTTCCTATCCTTTCTCCTGAGTCCCCCAAGTCCATTGTATCAATCTTACGCCTTTGCATCCTCATAGCTTAGCTCTCACTTATGATTAAGAACATACAATATTTGGTTTTCCATTCCTGAGTTACATCACTTCAAATAAGGATCTCCAGTTCCATCCAGGTCACGGTGAATACCATTACTTCATTGCTTTTTATGGCTAAATCATATTCCACGGTACATATATACATATACCATAAATTTTTATCCACCAGCTGATTGATGGGCATGTGGGCTGGTTGCATATTTTCACAAGTGTGAATTGTGCTGCTATAAACATGCATGTGCAAGTATCTTTTTTGTATAATAACTTCCTTTCCTCGTTAGACACCCAGTAGTGGAATTCCTGGATCAAACGGTACTTCTACTTTTAGTTATTTAAGGAATCCCCACATTGTTGTCCATAGTGGTTGTACTAGTTTACATTCCCACCAGCAATATAAAAGTGTTCTCTTTTTCTACATCCCCACCATCTATTACATTTTGATTTTTTTTATTATGGTCATTATTGCAGAAGTAAGGTGGTATCGCATTGTGGTTTTGGTTTGCATTCCCTGATCATTAGCGATTCTTGAGCATTTTCTCCTATGTTTGTTGGCCATATGTATATCATCTTTGAGAATTGTCTATTCATGTCCTTGGTCCAGTTCTTGATGGGGTCGATTGCTTTTCTCTTGCTAATTTGTTGGAGTTCCTTGTAGATTCTGGATATTAGTCTTCTGTTGTATGTACAGATTGTGAAGACTTTCTCCTGCTCTGTGGGTTCTCTGTTTACTCTGCTCATAATTGTTTCTTTTGCTGTGCAGAAGCTTTTTAGTTTGTTAAGTCCCATCTATTAATCTTAATTTCATTGCTTTGGTTTTGGGTTTTTTGGTCTTAAGTTCACACCTCAAGGAGCTAGAGAAACAAGAAAAAACTAAACCCAAACTCAGCAGAAGAAAAGAAATAACCAAGATCGAACGGAACTAAATAAAATTTTAACAAAAAAATTACAAAAGATAAATGAAACAAAAAGCTGGTTCTTTGAAAGATAAACTTCATAGACCATTAGCAAGATTAGCCAAGAAAATAAGAGAGAAGATCAAAATAACCTTACTAAGAAATGAAACAGAATATATTACAACCAATACCACTGAAATACAAAATGTCATTCAAGGCTGTCATGATCACCTTTATGCACATAAACTAGAAAACCTAGAGAAGATAGAAACATTCTTGAAATATACAACCCTCCTAGATTAAATCAGAAAAAAACAAAACAAAACAAAACAGAAACTCTGAACAGATTGATAACAAGCAAGGAGACTAAAAAGGTAATTTAAAAGTTACCAGCCAAAAAAAGTACAGAACCATATAGATTCACAGCTAAATTCTATTAGACATTCAAAAAAGAATTGGTACCAATCCTACTGAAGCTATTCCAAAACATTAAGAAAGAGGGAATCCCTAAATCATTCATTAAGCCAGTATCACTCTAACACCAAAATGAGGAAATGACATAACAAAAACAAAAAACTACAGACCAATATCCCTAATGAGCATAAATGCAAAAATAAATACTAAAAAAAAATAGTAGCTAACCGAATTCAACAGCATATCAAAAAAGATAATCAACCATAATCAAGTGGGTTTCATACCAGGGATGTATGGATGGTTTAACGTAGGCAAGTCAAAAGATGTGATACAGCACATAAGCAAAATTAAAAACAAAAATCACATCATCATCTCAATGGATTCAGAAAAAGGATTTGACAAAATCCAGCATCCCTTTATGATTAAACCCTCAGCAAAATCGGCATAGAAGGGATATACCTTAATGTAATAAAAGCCATCTATGATGAACCCACAGTCAACATAACACTGAATCAGGAAAAGTTAAAACCATTTGAGAATTGGAACATGACAAGGATGCCCACTCTTACCACTTATAGTTAATGTAGTACTGGAATTCCTAACTAGATCTTTCAGGCAAGAGAAAGAAAGGGCATGCAAATAGGTAAAGAGGAAGTCAAACTGTCCCTGTTTGCTGATATGATTATATATCCAGATAACTCTATAGACTCATCCAAAAAGCTCCTTGAACTGGCAAATGAATTCAGCAAAGCTTTACAAATATTGTTATTAAATTTTCATAACTCTACAAATTAGGTATTGTTACTCTGCCTCAAGTTTGCACATCTAGTAAGTGACCATTTTAAAATTCCAATTTATACGAGTGTTTCCCAGTACTGATACAATTTACTGTCATTGTACCTGGCCACCCGGTTTCCAGCTTTTATATTCACTGTCCGATACTTTTAATGTCAGAGGACCTTTATCTATGGTCTGTATAGCATTGTTGCTGTCACTACATGTCTCAGCAAGATTCCCTCCATGACAAGGATGCCTAGGAGAGAAAATATTAAAATGTTCAAAAATGAAAGGACTTGGGAACTACTGAGTAAGCAAGAAACATCTCAGATTTACATAATTAATAATATCTACAAAAATACCACCTTAGAGTACTTATATAGTGAAATGAGATTTTGCATGTGACACTAGCACTTCAAAATACAGGGGCTAAAGCTGGAAAACTCTCTAGAGGCTGCTAATGTTGGAGTCCATTGCTTGGGGAGACTCACTATCTGGAGGTAATATGGAGAAACAGCAGCTACTCCAGGGCATTGCTGTCAGTGGAAAGAAGGTTGTCAAATAACTGTTAAGGCATTTATTGTAGCACAAGATATATTCAGACAAATCTAGACTCCAATCCTTGCTCTGACACTTACAGTAAAAATCTTAAAAAAAAAATCAGTTCACTTCCTGAGATTCAATTTTCTCACAAATTAAATTGAAATTATAATTCTCATCTTGCTAAACATTAATATGGATTAGAAAATATGATTATAAGCATTCAAAAACATGTTTCTCTGTATTATCACTTTTATAGTCATGGTCATTATTATGGCTTGAATTTTGTCCCTCTAAAGATATGCTGAAGTTCTGAGCCCTGACCTCTGAACGTAACATTACTTGGAAATAGGGTCTTTTCAGATATAATAAAATTAAAATCAAGTCATTAAAGTGGACCCTAAATCAATATAAACTGTATTCATTTCAAAACACGAGAAGAAAGAGACACCTGATAGAAAGTCATGTGAAGATAGAGGCAGAGACTGAGGTTATTTGACCACATGCCATGGAATGCCAAGTTTGCTGATAGCCTCCAGAAGCCAGGAAAAGGCAAGAAGTGTTCTTCCCTAAAGTTATAGGCGAGAACCTGGCTCTCCTGATTTTGGATTTTGAACTTTTGGCCTTATGAACTGTGAAACAGTACATTTCTGTTGTTTGAATACACCCAGATTGTGGTAGTTTGTTACAGCAGCCCTGGAAATCCTACACGGTTATTATCATCATCAACTCCTGAGTGGTTGTTTTGCGGGGGATGGCTGCTGGGGGTCTCTGGTTGTAAATGTCTATTATTTCAACTGCTTCCAAAGGCTCTCCTATGGGCAATCTCCTAGCATGTCGATTTGAAGAACACCAGCTGTTCCAGAATAGCTCGTTTTTTTTTTTTTTTTTTCTTCATGAGAATATAAAGAAAAGATAATTTGTTTAACAACATGTTATTTGAAGGCTTCAAAACTCAATATTAAAGTTTAGGTGATCTACGGATCTTTGATGGGTCTTCGGATTTTCAATGAAAACATCTGGCTTTGGAAAATAGAAAATAAATTCCTCAACTAATTACCAGGATCAAAAAGTACTGTTTCAGTTATCAAGTAGACCACATGGAGATGAAAAAAAAAAGCCACTTATTAAAATATGAAACTATTGAGTCATTGACTATTTTTCAGTATAGATAAAAATCATTGATTATTTGTAATCATTATCATTACTATAAAATTTAGAATTAAATATATTGAGCAATCATGGAAACTTCAATCAGTACATGTACATAAGCAATATAAAACCAAAATATTGAAAAGAATCTTCTTTGGTTATCTACATGAAAACATTCAAGTCTTGATTTAACCTCATTTGATTGTAGTGTGCCCCATAAAAATATGGGGCAAGTTTTTAAATGGTACCATTTAAAATGACATACCAATGAAACATGGCAAAATGAATCTCAAGGGAAGACAACTTAATAAGACTATAAATTTCTCAATATAAATTTAAATGAAATGCCTTATGAGATTGTGAGGGGTTGCTGGTTAGCCCCTGGCTATCAAGGAAATGGTGGATACCTCCCATGGGAACAAGAGGTTCTGATAAAGAAAGGTTTTCTTTAAAAGGGGGATGTTATGTTGGGAAATTAATCTCAGCTGGAAAACCTAAAAGGGTCAAATTTAATGGGTTTTTGATAACCCTTATGTATATATATATATGGTACTACCTAGCTTTGAAGAACATTCTCTTTGTGTAATGGGCTTTGATATAATTTACAACCACCACTCATTTTTTGAGTTATAAGGGTTGTATTTTCCTAACCACCCCAGAACAGACATGCTGTGTGTCAAATCAGAAAATGTTTCATTTTATATAAAAATGAAATGCTTTCATCAAGAACTGTTTCTTTCCAGAGAAATACTTGGAACACATATTTTTGACATACATTTGGGAGAAAAATTTCATTTTTATTATCACAGAAAGTCACTTCAGGCTGCGCTGAGGTACTGATTAATGCTTGCCTAGGTTATAGTGAAGGTACTCATGTTTCACTGTGCTCTCTAGATAGGCATTAATCGCTTCCAACACTCCATGTTAGGTCATTTCTTCTCTGAGGTTGGAAGCACTTAAAAACTAAAAGCTTCAAACGTGTCAAAAAAAAAAAAAACAGCAAAAAAAGAAAAATACAAAGACTAGTGGAAGTAGAAAGAATTATTATTCTCATTACCTAATTTCTATTACCTAATTTATTTAAGCTGTTTCTGAATTATGACACTGTGCTAAGACAACAGACAAGAGAAAAAAAACTTTTCAATCTTTCATCTTTAATCTTTCATCTTTAAATCTTATTCATAGAGGTAAAATAAAAACCAAAGTAAAGATAAATGCAAATGTGCTAGAATTCTTAAAGAACATAAGGCTTACTGTTACATTTGTCTTTGATTATAACTTATAGAGAAGATTTTATAAATCTTGGGTCTCCATTTTTCTAATCAGAATCAGTTGTTTGATGATGGGCTTTGACATTGGTTAGGGTATGATAGCCTTTAGATGTGCGCTGCTAGTATTGGCTGATAAAACAGGCATTCAGGCTAAATTTTCAGCTGTTTCCCCTTTTCACTTCCCTGAATCAGCTGCTAAACTTACTCCTTAGCATCCTGTCAAAACTACTACTAATAATATCAGTAAAAAGTGCATATATAATAATATTAACTAACAATCATGTATAACTAATAACTAGTAATCAGTTATATATACATTATAAACATTTTATGCATATCAATTTATTTAATTCTTAGAATAATCCTAAAGTGCCTTATCATACTGTCTCTATTATGCAGACTTTTAAAATTAAGGTGCACAAATATTAGATATGTTTTTTCCAAAAAACACTAGCTAATAAGTGGAGGAGCCAGAATTTAAACATAGTTATTTCTGATTACTTTACTGAAATCTCAGCCAGAATTTTGGGAAACATTACCAATAGCATTTTGAGTGTTGTAAGTTCTCCATAGAAAGAATAGATGTCCAATGATTATGAGATTTATTAATTTACAAGTAACAAAATTACATGTTGGATAAAATATGTTGGTATGACAAAGAAAAGCAATTTATATACATGGTACTTTGGCAAATTTGTCACAACACTTACTAAATGAAAATAATTCCTAATAGAGCCTTATCATATGAAAAGCAAAACTGTAAATATTTCCCTTGGTCAAATTTACACTTGAATTATTTTGTCTTAAATATTTATATTTAAAATATTTAAATACAGTTCTCTTAAATATGTTACAATAATACAGAGTAATGATAACATGTTATACCCAAATAATTTAAATAAATAAATAAAAATGTGAGCAAAAAGTGTAATAGAATGAGCCTCTTAAAAGCAATTATCATTGATCTTCATTGTTTTCACAACCCAATAAGAAAAAAAAAAAGAATATATTTCTTGTAGTAGAGCATTGTATGCATGGTTCAAGCTCAGGTTAATTCTATAGAGCATTGTTAAACTATAAAGAGAGAGAAAGGGAGAAAATATCAGAGCAATAGAGAGAAAGGGTTACCTTTATCTGAAAGACTAGCCAAATTGCTCTAATACCATAATCACTATTTTTATAACTCAACTGACCTTTTCGTATAACTATAATTTTTTATTTTATTTTTGCAATTTACATTGAAATTGACTCCTAAAGAAAGCTTAAATTTTAGTGATTACATCGCAACAATAAATGTAGAATATGAAAATATACATCATATATAATGACAATATATTCTACACCTGTTATGGATTCAATGTTATATGTAACATATATGTATTATATGAATATGTATTGTGTATTATATATTATACAATTATATGCCTATATATAATAAGTACTTTTAAAATTATATATATAAATATATATAATTAAAATGTTACGTGGTCTATAATGAGGCATAACAAGATGTTGTAGGCAGCTGAGGACAGTGAATGCCATCCTCCGTGTGAACAAGAAGTTATTCCCTTATTTAGGCAATAACCTTTATTTCATAAAGTTTCTGATATATATTTCTTAAAAGTTTGAAAGTTGTCTTGATTCACAAGCATGTTTTGAATGCATGTTAAGTTTTATAAAGATTACCTGTAGAGAATTAAATGCAATAATAGAAAAGAAAGGTTTCTGTTTTTCATTAATACGTATACATTTTGTCCTAAATAATACCAATACACAATATTTATTTTTAATACTAGTTATAGAGGACACTTGTCTAATTAAACAGAAATCACTGTGTTAATATATTATTTATTTATTTTTCTTGTATTTTCAGTAATTGTTTACCAAATGTCTGCTAAATGCAGGTCTAGGAATTCAAAGAAAGCCATGACAATATTTTTCCCAGAAAAGCCCAGAAATACAGAAAATAGTAATTTTAATATACAAGTGAAATACTGTACATTCTATATCTTAAACTTCATATCAGAAAAACACCTCAAGGTATACACTATGCCATATACTTTTCACATGTATTATAAATTTCTACAAAAATCTATTAAAAACTGCAAAGGTTAATTGAATATACAGGCATATCTTGTATTACTGTGCTTTGCTTTCTTGTAGTTCACTAGCATTGTGGTTTTTACAAATCAAAAGTGTGTGTCAACCCTTCATAGAGTAGTTTCTCAGTGTCATTTTTTCAGCAGCACATGCTCACTTTGTGTCCCTGTAACAAATTTTTGTAATTCTCACAATATCTTAAGCATTCTCATTATTATTATTATGGGTGTTATAGTGGCCTGTGATTGGTGATCTTCAACGTTACTCATAATTGTTTTGGTTTACCATGAAACGCCCCTATAAAAGATGGTGAACGTCATAAATACGTGTCTTCTGATGTCTTCATTGGCTCATTTCGCTGTCTCTCTCCCTCATCTCAAGCCTAACCTCCCTATTCGTGGAGACACAATATTAAAATTAGGTGAAGTAATAACCCTACAGTGGCCTCTGAAATGTTGTTTAAGTAAAGGAAGAGTCATGTATGTCTCACTTTAAATCAAACGCTGGAAATTATTAAGCTTAGTGAGAAAAGCATGTCAAAAAGTGAGATAGGTTGAAAGCTAGGTTGTTAACCTATCCAACAGTTAGCCAAGATGTGAATACAAAGGGAAAGATCTTGAAAAATATTAAAAATGCTGTGTCAGTGAAAACAAAAATGATAAGAAAGTGAAACGGCCTTACTGCTGATATGGAGAATGTTTTAATGGTCTGGAGAGAAGATCAAACCAGCTACAGCATTCCTGCAAATCAAAGTTTAATTAAGAGCAAGGCTCTACATCTCTTGAATTCTGTGAAGCCTGTGAGAGGTGAAGAAGCTGCTAAAAAAATGTTTGAAGCTAGCAGAGGTTAGTGCATGAGTTTTAAAGAAAAAAGCTATGTCCATAACATAAAAGTGCAAGGTGAAGCAGCAAGTGCTAATGGAGAAGTTGCCGCAAGTTACCCAGAAGAAGATCTGGCTAAGATCAATAATGAAGGTGTCTACACTAAACGACAGATTTTCAATTTAGACGATACAGCCTTATATTAGAAGGAGATGTCATTTTTAGCACTTTCATGACCAGAGAATAGAAGCTACAAAGTACAGGCTGACTCTCTTGTTAGGGGCTAATGTAGCTGATGAATAAGTTGAAATAGTACTCATTTACAATTCTGAAAATCTTAGGGCTTTTAAGAATTATTCTAAGTCTACTCTGCCTTTGCTCTATGAATGGAACAACAACAACAACAAAAGCACATAGATGTGCTTTCGTTAGTGAAAGCACATCTATTTACAGCATGATTTAGTGAATTTTTAAAGCTCACTGTTGAGTCCTGTTGCTCAGAAAACATTCTATTCAGATTATTATGGCTGATTGGCAGTGCATCTGGTCATGCAGGCTCTGATGAAGATGCACAAGGAGACTAATGTTGTTTTCACATCTGCTAACAAACATCTATTATGCAGCTCATGGACCAAGGAATAATTTTGACTTTCAAGTATTATTGTTTAAGAAATATATTTCCTAAGGCTACAGCTGCCATAGATAGTAATTCTTGGGATGGATCCAGGCAAAGTAAATCAAAAACCTTTTAGAAAATTTCACCATTCTTAATACCATTCAGAATAGTCATGACTTTTGGAAGAAAATCAAAATATCAACATTTACAGGAGTTTAGAACAAGCTGATTTTGATCCTCATGGATGATTTTGAGCGATTCCAGATTCAGTAGAGGAAATAATTGCAGACGTGGTGAGAAGAGCAAGGTAATCGGAAGTGGAGACTGATGATGTGACTGAATGACTACAATGGCCTGATGAAACTTGAAGGGATAAGTAGTTGCTTTTTATGGTGAGTAAAGGACATGGTTTCTTGAGATGGATTGTACCCATGGTGAATATGCTGTGAATGTCATTTAAATGAGACAAAGATTTAATAATATTTCAGAAACATTGTTTATATAACATGCAAGTTTTGTCAGGATTGACTCCAATTTTGAAAGAAGTTTTACTGTAGATAAAATACTATCAAATAGCATCACATGCTACTGAGAAATATTTCATGAAAGGAAGAGTTCATTGATGTGACAAAAATTTATTGTTTTTCTATTTTAAGAAATTGCCACATCCACCCCCGAATTCAGCAGCCACCACTCTGATCAGTCAGCAACTAACATCATCGAGGCAAGACCCTCCACTAGCAAAAAGTTTACAGCTTGCTGAGGGATTGGATGATTGTTGTCATTTTTACACAATAAAGTATTTTAAATTAAGGCATGTACATTTTTTAGACATATGCTATTATTCACATAACAGACTAGAGTATATAGTGTAAACACATCTTTCATGTGCACTGGGAAACCAATAACTTATATGACTTGCTTTATTGTAATGTGCACTTTATTGTGGCTTTCTGGAACCAAACCCACAATATCTTCTAGGTATTCCTGTATATGGAAATAACATCATGCTGACTTCATTAACTAAACTTTGTATTCATATGTTTGCCATTGTTTTTTTAAAAATTAGGAAGCTCAGCTTATTCTATTTTATCTTTGTAACTTTTAAGTTCCATGGTACATGCACAGGTTTGTTACATAGGTAAACTCATATCATTGCGGTTTGTTATACAGATTATTTCATTACCAGGTATTAAGCTTAGTGTCCATTAGTTATTCTTCCTGATCCTCTTCCTCCTCCCACACTCTGCCGTCTGATAGGCCCCAGTGTGTGTTCTTCCCCTCAATATGTCCATGTATTGTCATCATTTAGCTCCCACTGATAAGTGAGAACATACAGTATTTGGTTTTCTGTTCTTGCATTAGTTTGCTAAATATAATGGTCCTCAGTTCTTTCATGTCCCTACAAAGGGCATAATTCACAGAGATTCTGAGAATGCACATTAATTTTTATGTGAAACATGCAATTGCCATTAAATACTTTTTTCTTTTGGCTAATTTCAATTATATATAATATATATATATATATATAATATATAATATATATATATACGTATATATATATATATATATATTTTTTTTTTTTTTTGAGACTGAGTTTCTCTCTTCTTACCCAGGCTGGAGTGCAATGGCACGATCTCAGCTCACTGCAACCTCTGTCTCCTGGGTTCAGGCAATTCTCCTGCCTCAGCCTCCTGGGTAGGTGGGATTACAGGCATGCACCATCGTGCCCAGCTAATTTTTTGTATTTTTAGTAGAGACGGGGTTTCACCATGTTGACCAGGATGGTCTCAATCTCTTGACCTCATGATCCACCTGCATTGGCCTCCCAAAATGCTGGGATTACAGGCGTGAGCCACCGCGCCTGGCCAAAATATGTTTTAAATACTATAAGAAGAAAAAATGTTACTTAAAGTGAAATATAAACACATATTTAAACATTTGATACCATATGGATTAAGATCCTCCAAATGATGGTACCTCATTCTCTTCTTGTGGTCCTTATAAAATATTCTAGCAAGAATTGTATAATTTCATATGACCATTATAATATTGCCAGTTAAGAATTGAGAAGGAAACTGCTTTTCAATATCCAACATTTATGCCAAACTCTGAAGGCAATGTCAGAGTGCTCACTATTTGTTACTCATGTATAAATTAATGTCATTTTTTCTTATTCTTTAGATATTAGAATAAACTAGTCAAATTTCAGAAAATTATACAATTCCTAATATCTAACATTATCCAACATGACATGCCTGTAGATATATTAGAAATATTTTGTTCATGCATTGATTATGGTGATTCAATGAGCTAATTCAGAAAATAACCTTTTCTGAATTAACTCACTGAATGGGCATTCAGTGAGTTAATTCAGAAAATTATCATAGGTAAACCAATGTAAATTGAGAAAAAGATATTAAATTTGTCAGAATTTTGTAGGAATCAGAAAGATCTATTGACTCCTATTTAACACATAGTAAATTATAAATATAATATTAGTATAGAGTAAAATTTCATACAACTGATATACTTTGTTCTTTTTTAAGGGTAATTTTTACTGGAATAGGCAAGGTAAGTCTATGTTAACTAAAAATTTGATCCATTTTAATATTTTACTGCCATTACATTTTATTTTTAATTAAATCCAAACTTACTAATAAAAAAAGAGAAACAGTGAATATCCTAAATCTTCTCAAGGGGTTTAAGCTGAGAACCAAGTAAATATATTTATTGTACACATTTTATTTGCAGCTTATTTGCATTGAGGAAAGAAAAAAAAGAAACTAAGTGAAACTAAATTGTAGGAGTGAATAGAATCAGCCAGTGGTTCATTGGGTTTGGTCCCACCCGTAGAGATTAAGATGCACCAAATGTGGATATAGGCCATATACTTTCCTTTCTAACAATCTTATATAGGTCTTGGCTGCTTTGATGGCCTAAGTCAGCCCCAACTTTCTACTCAAATTGTCCTCTGTAGAACAGCAACATCCATATCCCCTGAGAGATTCTTAGAAATGCAGAATCTCAGATCAGCTCAGTCTTATTAAACAGAATTTTAACAAGATTCTCAGGTGAATTGCAAGTACATTATAGTTTGAGAATTACAGCACTAGAGCATAAAAAGCTTGTTTTCTTAATAAATGATGCAAACATGAAAAATAACAAAATTAGTGGTAGAGATCCTCCATACCACATCCACATATACTCTAATCATTTGTGTATATTGACATGACACAAGAGAAGAGGGTAAAGCAAGTTGGAATGGTTTACTTTATATGATACTTCATAAAATGCGAACATATGAAAAAAAGTTATGGGTATTAGTAAAAACACTGAAAGCAGATAAGATTATTATGGAGCTGAATAATATATGATTACTGGATTAGGTAAGCTATTGGATTGTAGCTTGAAAAATTATTGTCTTAGTTTAAACACTATTAAGATCAATATTAAGTATACTGGCAATAAATAATAGTGTCTTAGAGAAATAACCCTATAGGTGCCCAAATTCTACTAAATATGGGCCCAGTGTTTACTAAATCTTTCAGGAATTCAAGGTAACTTTTCATACTGTTATTTAATGTAAAGTACAGAGTTTTCTGTCTCTTTTCCCATGATTCTTATTCCTCTAATGGGGTCATTTCTAACTTGTCAGTTCAGATGCCTCATGTCCGTTGAACATGTTTTCTAATGTGTCACTAAAGTGGTAATTTATCTGTTGTTGTCCCTTATCACTGGGTATGAAATATTTAATAATTGGCACTTTGCACAGTCCATATTAAATCATTTTGTCAGCAGACATTCATTTATTGGTCTCCACACAATTATAGTTTCTGCTTTCTATGGTTTGAAAAGAGCAAATCTAAATTGCTGTAAGAAATCACCTTTTTCAATGGTGAGAGTGTTAAATAATCATCATGTCGTTCTTTAGTGAGTTTCAAATAACTTGAGAAAGGAACAATAGTTTCAAAACATCCTGCATTTTTGGAAATAGCAATAGTTTTTATTTTTACATTTCCGGAAGTAGCAATCAATGTGGAAAAGAGAAGCACTGTGATTAAAGAAAAATATTGTTATTTGCTCATAGTTAGGAGAATCAAACCATGATATTAGGACTGTGAGCAAGACATTGACTTGAAACCTACATGTTATCTATAAAACAAATAGATGATAAGCCCTAGCCACCAATCTACCTCTTACAAGTCATGACTTAAAAAAAAATGATTTATGCTTCTTTTTTAAGAATAAAAAGGTTATAAAATTCACTTTATAAATTTCATATAGGCATTGAAATCAAATGTGAATACTGACCACCCTTACTTTTTTTTACTTTGCAGCAATGAGTTCAGTGATGATATTTGAATCATTATATGCCCTAAAGACATAAGAATATCTGAGCCAGGGAAATTTTTAACATCCTATTAGTAGCACCACACTGGTAACCACAAAGACGCAGTTTTTGCCATAATTTCTTGATAGGCATGTTCATATTAACACAAAGAATAATTGGCTAGAATCTGAAAACACGACTAATGAATCAAGTGGGGGAAAGAGAGAGACAAAGGACACTTCAAGAAACAAAAAGGAAATTCAATACAGATTTACAACTAGATAATAATGGCTAAGTAGATAAGTACAAGCACATGTTGATGTGAAAGGGTTAAAGTATAATTGTAAATACTTTCATGAATATTCTGATTTAACAACACACTTCTAAATAAAATATGGGTAAAATACGAAATAGAAAAAGAAATTGTAATGGTTTTTGAACAAAATAAAAATAAAAACACATTATCAAAATTTGTGGAATGAAACAAAAGCAGTGCTTTAGTGCTTAGATGTCTATTTATAGCATTGATCGCATATACTAGATAAGAGGAAACCAATTATCTAAGCTTCTACCTTAGAAAACTAAGAAGATTTAATTAAATCTAAAGTAAGTAGAAGAAAAGAAATATTAAAAACTAGAACAGAGAACTATATACAAAAAGCAATGAAACAAAAATTGGTTCTTTGAAAAACATTAATATAATTGATAAGCTTCTAGCAAGGATAAATAAGAAAAAAATACAGAGAAAAACTCATATTGAAATGAAAGAAGTGACATTACCACAGATCCAAAAAATATTAAAATGATAGTCAAAAATACTATAAATAACTCTACATCCATAAATTTGATAATATAGATAACATAGACCTATTCCTTGAAAGATAGAATCTGCCAATACTTACACAAAAGGAAACAGACAGTGTGAATAAGCTTACATCTATTAAATAAATTAAATTAATAATTAATATGCTTTCATAATAAGCACCAGGCCCAGATAGATTCACTGGTGAATTCTATTATGTATTTAAATAAAAAGTTAGATGCAGATAATACATGCAGTTAAAACACTTAACAAAATCCAACATCCATTTCTTATAAAAATCTAAGCAAACTGCAGATGGAAATTTCCTCAATTTAATAAAGAATATCAATAGAAAACTTACAGCTAATATTGTACTTCATGGTGACAAGCTTGAAGCTTTCCCAGTAACATGAGGAAGAAGGCAATGATGTACCCATAGTTACCGTATTCAATATTGTACTGGAAATCCTAGGTAATGCAGTAACAGAAGGAGGAAATATATAAAGATTATGAAGGAAGAAATAAAGTTTCCTTTTTTAGCAGATGACACTATCACCTATGTAGGAAATCCCAAGGAATTGACAACAAAATACTTCTGGAACGGATAAGCCATTATAGCAAAGTTGCAGTATACAATTTAATAAACAGAGTCAATTGTTTTCTATAACCCAGCAAATAAGAAATCAAATATGAAATTAAAAACATAATAACATTTATATTAGCAAATGCAAAATGAACATTTAGATGCAAATTTAACAAAATATATGCAAGACTTTTATGAGGAAAAGTACCAAACTCTGTTGGCAGAAATCAAAGTTCAACAAAGTTAATAAAGAGAGTTTATGTTTATAAACATACAGACAGTTTTGTCACTAGGTTGACAATATTGTCAAGATGTTCTAGTCTCCCCAGATTGATCTGTAGATTCAATGCAATTCCAATCAAAATCCCAGCAAGTCATTTTTGTGGCTATTGATGAATTAATTCTAAAGTTTATATGGAGAGAGAAAAGACTCATAATAGCTAACACAATATTTAAGGAGTAAAACAAAGTTGAAGGAGGAAAAATATCCAACCTTAAAACTTACTATAAAGCTACAGTAATCAACACAGTATGATATTTGTGAAAGAACAGACAAATAGATTCATAGAACAAAATAGAGAGCCCAGAACTAGACACACATAAATATCATCTACTAATATTTGACAAGAGTAAAGGCAATCCAATAAAGAAAAGATAGACATTTGAACAAATGGTGCTGTAACAACTAGACATCCACATGCAAAAATATATAAAAAAAGAATCTAGACACAGATCTTATAATCTTCAGAAAAAAATAACTCAAAATGGATCACATATATACTTGTAAAACACACATCTATGTAAGTCCTAGAAGATAACATGAGAAAATCTAGATGAACCTGGATTTAGTAATGACTTCAGGTACAACACCAAATCCTGATCCATGAAATAAATAATTGATAAACTTGACTTCACTAAAAATAAATATTTCTGCTCTATGAAAAGCATGGTCCAGTGATTAACAAGAAAAGCCATGTACTGGAAGAAAATATTTTTGAAAGACATACATGATAAAGGACTGTCATTCAAAATATGCAAAATAACTTTTTACAACTCAACACTAAGAAAACAAACAGCCTGGTTAAAATGGACCAGAGACCTTAACAGGTCCTTAACATACACAGATAGCAAATAAGTAAGTGAAAAGATGCCCTACATCATATGCCATTAAAGAAATGCAAATTAAAACAGCAATGATATCCCTACACATCTATGAGAATGACCAACATTAAGAATGCTGGCAACACCAAATGAGGATGTGGAACTCTTCTTAACTTGTGGTGGGAATGCAAAATGGTATTGGAATTTTAAAAGACAGTGAAACATAATTTTCATATAATCCAGTAATCATGTCCCTTTGTATTTATTCAAACGAGTTGGAAACATATATAGTCACAAAAACCTACACACACATTTTTATAGAAACTTTTTACATGATCTGCAAAACTTGGAAGTAATCAAAGTGTTTTCAAGTACATGAATGTATAAAACCATGGTACATCCAGGCAATGGAATATTCTTTAGCTTCAAACAGAAAGGAGCTTCCAAGTTCTGTATGTGTATTACTAAGTGAAATCTCTGTGTAGTACTAAGAAACCTTTCATGTATAGTACTAAGTGAAAGAATATAATATGAAGAGATTTCATGCTATATGATTAAACTATACATCATTTTGGGGAAGGTAGTTACCCGTAGTTATGTGGGAGGGAGAGAAGGACAAGTTCTCAGAGCACAGAGGATTTTTATAGCACTGTATTTACTTTTTACAGTACTTTAATGGTGGGTAAATATTATTATAAAATTGTTCAAACAATGGGATGTACAACACTAAATGTAAACACTCATGTAAACTATGAACTCCGTGTGACAATGTTGTGTCCATGAAGGTTTACCAGTTTTAACAAACGTACCACTCCTGTTGGGAATGTTGATAATGGGGAGAGGTTATGCATGTGCAGATACAGAGCATATAAGAGATCTTTGTACCTTACACTCAATTTTGCTGTGATTTTAAAATTGGTCTAAAACACTCTATTAAAAGTGGGCAAAGGATATGAACAGACACTTTACGAAAGAAGACATATATGAGGCCAACAATCATATGAAAAAATGCTCATCGTCACTGGTCATCAGAGAGATGCAAATCAAAACCACATTGAGATACCATCTCACGCCAGTTAGAATGGCGATCATTAAAAAATCTGGAGACAACAGATGCTGGAGAGGATGTGGAGAAAAAGGAACACTTTTACACTGTTGGTGGGAGTGTAAATTAGTTCAACCATTGTGGAAGACAGTGTGGCGATTCCTCAAGGCCTTAGAAATAGAAATTCCATTTGACCCAGCAATCCCATTACTGGGTATATATCCAAAAGACTATAAATCGTTCTACTGTAAGGACACATGTACACGAATGTTCATTGCAGCACTGTTTACAATAGCAAAGACCTGGAATCAACCAAAATGCCCATTGATAATAGACTGGATTGGAAAAATGTGGCACATATACACCATGGAATATTATGCAGCAATCAGAAATGATGAGTTTGTGTCATTTGTAGGGACATGGATGAATCTGGAGAACGTCATCCTCAGCAAACTGACACAAGAACAGAAAATGAAACACCGCACATTCTCACTCATAGGCGGGTGATGAAAAATGAGAACACATGGACACAGAAAGGGGAGTACTAAACACTGGGGTCTATTGTGGGGAAAAGGGGAGGGCCAGTGGGAGGGGGAGGTGGGGAGGGATAGCCTGGGGAGAAATGCCAAATGTGGGTGAAGGGGAGAGGGAAAGAAAAGCACACTGCCATGTGTGTTCCTACGCAACTGTCTTGAATGCTCTGCTCATGTACCCCAAAACCTAAAATCCAATACAAAATTAAAAAATAAAAAATTCTGATTAGTGTTACATTAAACTTTTGTTTATTACACAGAATTTATCTTCTGTAAAATACATCATAGATCATAGTCCCTGAAACATGATTATTAATTAAAACCTGTTATACCCCAGGTGTGGCATAAGATAAATACTATTAAGTAATTTGCATAAGTAAAATCATATATAAGAAATCAGCATTAGCAGAAATTTGCATGCTCCTATCATTTCATACTATCAATGAAACATTGCTTATCTTTATATTTGATCTGTGCAAGCTGTCTCTCTGTCCATCCCCTGCCCTTTTTTACTGAGAGGGAGTCTCACTCTGTCACCCAGGCTGGAGTGTGGTGGTGCGATCTCAGCTCACTGCACCCTCCGCCTCACAGGTTCAAGCAATTCTCCTACCTCAGCCTCCTGAGTAGCTGGAATTACAGATGCGTGCCACCACACCCGGCTAATTTTTTTATTTTCAGTGGAGATAGGGTTTCACCATGTTGATCAGTCTGGTCTCAAACTCCTGACCTTGTGATCCACCTGCCTCGGCCTCCCAAAATGCCAGAATTATAGGCATAAGCCACTGCACCTGGCTTGTCTCTTCTTATAAGCAGAGGACAGCTATATTGAGAGATGTAAAAAAAAAAAAAATACACCATGCACCACACACTTTTGTTTCCCTGCAATACATAGTATATTCTGTCACAATTGCTACTGAATCCACTTAGAAACATTATTACCTGAGTTTACATGTGATAGTTCTCTAAGATACAAAAATTTATTATTTGATTTTTTTCATTCTATTTCATGAATTTGTTTTTTAATAATCAAATTAAAATTTTTGTCTTTAAATTTTATTTTGTCTTTAAAATTTACTTTTGTCCTTAAATAATATGCAAAATACCATCAGGAATAGGCTTAAGACATGATTCCTTATTTAGCCTAATATGAGTTCACCAGTTTAATATAATTCTGACATAGAGTAGAGAAACTCAGGAACTTTATTCAAGCAATAGCTTAATAATTGTTATTTTTAAATAAGGTTTTATATTTTCCTACTGAGAAGTTTTCTATTCAATTCTACAACTCGCCTATAATAAAATTTGTTATACAATATAATGAATATTTCCTAAAGTCTTACTTGTGATTACAGTTATCCTCTAGTATCCATGAATGACTGGTTTCGGGACCCACATGAATATCAAAATGTGAGGATGCTCAAGTGCTTTCTATAAATGGTGTAGTAATTGCACATAACATGCACACATCCTCCTCTATAATTTTCTTTCATTCTTACAGTGTTTTTCTTTATTCCTAGCATCCATGTTTCATAAACATAATGCATCTATATATCTCTCTCAGACATTTTTTAATAATTGTTTTTGCCATTTGGGCACAAATT
The DNA here is from genome assembly GCF_049354715.1 of Callithrix jacchus. NCBI lineage: Eukaryota > Metazoa > Chordata > Mammalia > Primates > Cebidae > Callithrix > Callithrix jacchus. Next base: position 132,546,736 of record NC_133504.1, read on the forward strand.
GTTGTTGTTATTGTTGTTGTTACATGAATGAATTATAGAGTGGTAAATCCTGAAATTTTATTGTACCAGTCACCGGAGTAGTGCACGTTGTGACTCGTGTAGTTTTTCCACCTTTGGCCACCCTTCCCCTCCTCTTCTGAGTCTCTGAAGTCTGTTATATCACTCTGTATGCCTTTGTGCCCTCATAGCTTAGCTCCCACTTATAAGTGAGAAAAAGTGTTTTCATTTTTGTTTTTTTGTTTGTTTTCCACATTTGTTTTACTTCATTTAGAATAATAGCCTCCAGCTCCATATAAGTTGCTGCAAAAGACATTAGTTTGTTCCTTTTAATGGCTGAGTAGTAGTCCATGGTGTATATATACCATATTTTCTTTATCCACTCATTAGTCATTGGGCAGTTAGGTTGGTCCCACATCTTTGCAATTGTGAATTGTGCTGAAATAAACATATGTGTGCAAGTGTCTTTTTCATATAGTGACTTATTTTTCTTTGGGTGGTTATCCAGTAGTGGGATTGCAGGATCAAATGAAAGATCTATTTTTAACTCTTGAAGGAATTTCCAAGCTGTTTTCTATTGAAATTTTACTAATTTACATTCCCACCAGGGAGGTATAAGCATTCCCTTTGGCCCACATCTACACAAACATCTATTGTTTTCTGGCTTTCTAATAATGGTGACTCTTGCAGAAATGAGGTGGTATCTCATTCCAGTTTTAATTTTCCTGATGATTGGAGGTATTGCCAATAAATCATGTTTTCTTGATAACTACTGGTGTTGAAAATGTTTTAGGCATTCTTCTGAGACATTTTACTTTCTTATATTTATTATTATATTTAAATTCGGGGGTACATGTGCTGACTGTGCAGGATTGTTACATCGGGATACACATGTCATGGTGGTTTGCTGCCTCCATCCCTCTGTCACCTACATTAAGTATTTATCCTAATGTTATCCCTCTCCAATCCCCTCAAACCCTGCTATCCCTCCCCTAGCCCCCCATCCCCCAACAGGCCCCAGTGTGTGATGTTCCTCTCCCTGTGTCCATGTGTTCTCATTGTTCAACACCCACTTATGAGTGAGAACATGCTCTATTTGATTTTCTGTTCTTGTGTCAGTTTGCCGAGAATGATGGTTTCCAGCTTCATCCACGTCCCTGCAAAGGACATGGACTCATCCTTTTTTATAGCTGCATAGTGCATATTTGCCACATTTACTTTATCCAGTCTATCCTTGATGGGCATTTGGGTTGGTTCCAAGTCTTTGCTACTGTAAACAGTGCCACAATGAACATACGTGTGCTTGTGTCTTTATAATAGAACAATTTATAATCCTCTGGGTATATACCCAATAATAGGATTGCTGGGTGAAGTGGTATTTCTATTTCTAGATCAATGAGTAATAGCCAACTGTCTTTCACAACGGTTGAACTAATTTGCACTCCTACCAACAATGTAAAAGCATTCCTATTTCTCCACATCCTCTCCGGCATATGTTGTCTCTAGATTTTTTAATGATCACCATTCTAACGGGAATGAGATGGTATCTCAATGTGGTTTTGATCTGCATTTCTCTAATGATCTGTGATGATGAGCATTTTTTCATATGTTTGCTGGCTGCATAAATGTCTTCTTTTGAAAAGTGTCTGTTTATATCCTTCACCCACTTTTTTATGGGGTTTTTCTTTCTTGTAAATTTGTTTTACTTCTTTGTAGATTCTGGATATTATTCCTTTGTCAGACAGGTATCTTGCAAAAATTTTTTCCCATGCTATTGGTTGGCGGTTCACACTAATGATTGTTTCTTTTGCTTTGCAGAAGCTCTTAAGTTTAATTAGATCCCATTTGTCTATTTTGGCTTTTGTTGCCATTGCTTTGGCGTTTTAGTCATAAAGTCCTTGCCTATGCCTTTGTATATCTTCTTTTAAGAAATGTCTATTTGCATCTTTTACCCATTTTTAATTGAATTATTTATTTATCTTTCTCTTGTTGATTTGTTTGAGTTCCTTGTAGATAATTGATACCAGGTCTTTGTCAGATCCTTAGTTTGCAAACATTTTCTCTCATTCTGTGAGTTGTCTATTTATTCTGCTGATTATTATTATTATTTTCTGTGTTCATGGATTAGAAGTATTAATATTGTGAAAATGACTATACTACCCAAAGCAATCTACAGATACAATGAAATTCTCTGGAGAACATCATTCTCAGCAAACTGACGCAAGAACAGGAAATGAAATACCGCGTATTCTCACTCATAGGTGGGTGAGAAAAAATGAGAACACATGGACACAGGGAAGGGAGTACTACACACTAAGGTCTACTGGGGGAAATAGGGGAGGGACAGCGGGTGGGGGGCATCTGGGGAGGGATAGCCTGGGGAGAAATGCAAAATGTGGGTGAAGGGGAGGAAGGCAGCGAAACACACTGCCATGTGTGTACCCATGCAACTATCTTGCATGTTCTGCACATGTACCCCAAAACCTAAAATGCAATTAAAAAAAATTTCTCATCAAAATACCAACATTATTTTTCACAGAAATAGATAAAAACAAGCCTAAGATTCATGTGGAACCAAAAATGAGCCCAAATAGCCAAAGTAATTCTAAGAAAAAGGAGCAAATCTGGAGGCTTCACATTACCAGACTTCAAATTATGCTAGAGGCTATAGTCATCAAAACAGTATGGTACTACAAAGTAGGCACATAGACCAATGGATTAGAATGGATAACCCAGAAATAAAGCCAAATATATACAGGCAAATAACCTTTGACAAATCATGTAAAAACACAAATTAGAGAACGGAGACTCTAATAATGATTTAGGGAAAACTGGCAAGCCAACAGGTAGAAAAATTAAAGTGGGTCATCTCTCACTTTATACAAAAATCAACTCAAGATGAATCAGACTTAAATATAGGACCTGAAACCATAAAAATTCTAGAAGACAACATTAGAAAAACTCTTCTAGAAATTTGCCTCAGATGTTACATCATTAATATAAATTTCCTACAAATTACTAAGATCATCATTGTTCACTTTTGTAGGGGACTATACAAGGGCAGCACAACACAGAACATGAGGAACATCAGGGACTGTATATGATTGAGTTTATTTCTGGATTCTTTATTCTATTTCATTTGCCCACTTGTACAAATTCAATACTATTTTAATTAATGTAAATAAAAAATATGTACTCCTACCTGATAAGTATTCCCTGCTTTTTTAAATTTGCATGTTTATATAAGTTTTAAAGCCAATAATAATTTCCCTTAAGAGGTCATATTGAGGTTTTAACTAGATATCTTTGAATCAATAGACTAATTTGTGTAAAATAAATATTATTTCAATATTGAAACTTCTAATCATGAATATATATGTTTATTTTATTTCAGTTAATCTATTACCCTTGAGTAAAGTTGATTTTTCCTTATGAGAATGTCAAATATGTCTCGTTATGTTTATATTTGTATGTTTGTTGCAATTGTCAGTAAAATATAAAAATTTTAATTTTGTAATTGTTATAAAATAAAATTCCTTTTTAAAAGATTGTACCTCATATCCACCCATATTATGGAATTCTCATTATTTCTAATGGTAAATTGATGTCATTTTTATTATTTCCTTTTGATGCACAACTAAAGAATGAGCTAAATTTCTTATAGAAAGTGCCTATTAATGAAAGCCTTCTTAGGTTGCAGTATGCATGTGGTCTGGAGAGACAGAACACAAAAGGCCTGTGTGAACAAGCTGGTCACAGTTTTGTCAAACACGAAAGAGGTGACCAAGAGATACGTACCATCAGTTTTCTCATTCTTCTTTTTATTTTTTCTTTCCAAGATCTCATTTTGAATATGAAAATTAACAAAGTATTTGGTTCAGGATGAATGTTTTTGATGTTTTGTTTTAGGAAATCTTATTTATGAACTGGTAAGTCAATATTAAATAATTTGTTATCTAGCATATTTTTGTTATCTAACATATTTTTACATTTTAATTTATAGTAAAATAGAATGTACAGATTAATTTATATAATTTATAGTAAAAACAATCAAAATAATATATTACTTTGGTAAAATTTTCAAAGATACAAAGTTCATATGTCTGTCCATTTGGAAAAAATTGATAATAAATTCTAAAATTATAATTTATAAGCTGAAAATTTTATATTTATAACTCTCAGGCAACTGTGTTTTAACAACTTGTATTTGTGTGTTTCCAAACTTTTGGATCTAGGCTACAAAAAAGTCAATAGAATTATGTCAACATAAGATCATGACAAATTAATTTTCTGATCCAATCAATGTTGTTCCAGCTTTTTGAGCCACTTTTATCATTTGGATAAGGTGATTTATACTGCTTAAGAAAATGCATTTGGTTTAGCCAGATTTTATTTTTCTTCTTTTCTCATGACGCACAATTGGCTTATTTCAGATAGACATATGGTGCACAGCTGCACGGTTCCATTTCTGGAAGCTTGCACACCTATTATATTTTGTTCCTTTGATTCATTTCTAGAACTCTTGATGTGAATGCCCAATTTCTTTCTTAACTGATAAAATGAGAAAAGGTGTTTTCTCATATATTTGATGTGTAGTTAATAAGTATTCTCCAAGACACATATATATGTATATACACACACATAAAACATATATGTATATATACATATGTGTATGCATAAATGAAACTTCATATACATATACACACACAATTTAATTTCCCTAAAATAAAGTGTTCAAATCAGAAATATTAAATTTTCTCAATATAAGCCAACTTGAAAAATTGTTTAGATGAGGATGAAAAGTAAAGGGCCAAGAACTTGGATAGACTGGGAGGCTTTGAAATAAAAGAATTGATATAGTTGAGAGAAGTAGCATTTTGACGTGTGGATAAATTAATAACTGAAGCAAATGACACTATCTTTCCTCATTCCAATCTGGCCTTTCCTAGTGTTGATGTAGGCAAAAGTTTCAATAATTTCTACTCAATGGCTTTCTCTAGCACATTACTAATTATAGCTTGCAAATTCAAATAGGCCATGGGTCTGCGACTTAAAGTATTCTGGAATATAATAAATTATTTCAGAAAAAATTAGTAAGATTTAGAGTTGTCGGCCTTATTAAGCCTGTATTTTAGGAGTCCTGGTGCTTAAATAATCTTTAAGGAAATTTTAATACCTGGTATAGAAAGTAATGATTCATTTCCATTAGAAGAGTCAATGAATAAAATGTGTAGTCATTTTAGAGACAGTGAGAAAAAGGGTTGGGGATTCTGTTCTGTTGATAAGACAAGGTTTACTTAGATTCGTATGTCTTTTTCCTTATGAAAATGTTAAGAATCATTTTTGTAGTAGGCCCCATACTAATCTTTTCTCCTATCTTTTGGTATTTTGTATATTACTTTGCTTACTTAGGTAATTAGACATGTTTTTGTGTCTCAGAATAGAGGTGCTTCAGAATAAATGCAGAACTATATGTCAGAGCTAAATATTGGCTTTTGCATTTCAAATTTTTAAAATTCTGTGCAAAAAACACACAGCAAATTTTTTGAATATTACTCTTATTTTGGGGGCTTTAATTTTTTTCCTAGAGGATGTAGAGAGTATGAAATTAGTAGCAAAAGAGTGCTTCACTCAAAGACTAGCAAAAATTCCCTGGACTGATGGAAGTGAGAAGTAGAGGGAAAACAACTAACTATTGACTCAGTCACCTTTCTGCAGGTGAATAACAAATAAATTTGAGGATTTAAAAGCCATGAAAAATTTGTCCTTTGTGACCTACAGCAAACATGATGGAGCAGTAGGTTTCTACAGTCTTTCTACAAATAGTATAAAGAGAGACTGGAAGAAATACCTACCAGGGACATTTGAAGAAGGAGTCAAATTTACTACCACAACCCACGTGTAGCAAAACAATGGGTAACAACATTAAGCATCACTAAGATCAACTGGGAGCGTTAAAAGTTTGATTTTGAACCTAAGTGACGCTTGGCAATGACTCAAATAGCGTCAATACTGGAGAGCATGGGCGAAGAGTGGAAAGAAAATGTAGCTATGGTCTCATATATTGATAGCCAAAACCACATAGTAAAATGCATAGGACCAGATAGGATGGCGTTCTACTCAGAGGATACCAGCATTAACAGATGATCAGAAAACCAAGAGCACTACATACATAAATGGCATTAACTTGCTTTAGAGAAAAAAAGAAAGGCCAGACACAGTGGTTTACGCCTATAACCCCAGCACTTTGGAAGGGAGAAACAGGTGGATCACCTGAGGTCAGGAGTTTGAGACCAACCTGGTCAACATGGCAAAACCGCTTATCTACTAAAAAAAAAAAAAAAAAAAAAAAAAGTAGCCCAACATGGTGGTGCCTGCCTGTAACTCCAGCTACTTGGGAGGCTGAGGGATGACAATCTATTGAACATGGGAAGTTGAAATGAGCTAAGATAGCACTACTGCACCCCAGAGTGGGTGAGGGAGTGAAACTCTCTCTCTCAAAAAAATAAAATAAAATAAAAATAAAAAGAGAGAGAGAGTAAAGAAGAAAAAACTCAAATTTTGGAAATTAAGTTTTTCTCACAGGCAATATTGGGTTTCAAAGTAAGAGTTATGTTCAATCAGGTAAATTGAAAGCAGTCCTCACACAGTTATTTTATTTCATAAAATGTATGCCCTTTATAGAACAATTTGAATGTTTTGGGTTGAGTGATTTTTCTGCCTAGGTGTCAATTTATTCTCAAACTACTTAAGGTAATATTTGAACCTCTCAGCTAAACTCTAAGTAACCATGTTTTTAGAATATTGAATGATATGGTTGTTAAAAAATGGGCAAATGGATTCTTTGTATACTTTATCTGCACATAGATGACCAAGCATTTTTCAAAAATGCTGTTAACTAATATTTTTAAGTTGTTTATTTTCTTTTCTTCTGTAAAGATCTAGAAGAGTAAAAGGGTAAGAGAAATTTGTTATGAACTCAAAGTTTTACACATAAAATCCTACATATGTTTACCATATCATTTGTTAATTCATCTGGCAAAATTTAGATTGCAGTATTTTACAGGATAAAGCAAAATTAATGGATGAGACAGATCATTGTTCTTGCCACTTCAAATCTTGCAATTTAATGAACAAAACCAGAAAATAGATTTGTCAAAAACGTAGTCAAATAATTATAAGCTGTGTTTGGTTATATTAAAATGTGAGAAGGACATATGAAATAATTACTTATTTCTAGATAGGTAAACACTGAACTGAAATCAAATGATAAGAGTAAATAGAGAAAGTTTGGTAGTTCTAAAGCTGACACACTTTAAGAAGACTTACATTTTTAAACAATATGAAATTATAATAAAAATTAGGTTCAGATGACTAATTCAATTACAAGGCTTGAAACATGTTCCATTTATTTTAAAAAATATGAAATATATTTGTGTAAGTGGGCATAAGTCATATCTTGCAGAAGTTTTTTGTTAGGTAAACAGATGGAGAATTCTATTAAATGTTTACTGGGAAACTATCAATGGAATTAATTATGTAGCTTGTTAGAGAATGGGGTAAAAGAAGTATAAGAATTCAAGCCCAGTCTGAAGACCATGGCAGTAAAACAAGTGATGGGTGATGGTGGCTTAGTCTGCAATAACAATGAATGACAAAGAGCAAAAGAAGATGAACCCATGCTACCTGGAGACAATGGTGACAGATCAAATGCAAGAAATATAAGCAAGTGACAAATCAAGAAAGACTGATAATAGTGGTGCCCTTTTCACAGATGGAAAGGCAACAGGAGGATAGTTTTGAGAGTTTATTTTGGAGTTTATTGAACATCCAAGTTGGCAGCTACATCAAAACATCAGAATTTCAAAGTATGAAGTGAAGGCTGAAGATTTCAAAGATAGTAAGTTAAGACAAAGTTGGCTTACCCACTTCCTTTAATTTACACATAGATACAATGTTTATAATGAAATTCTGTTTTTTAATAATAACTAAACTTTATCTAGCAAGGAGGGGATTTTTCACCAGCCAAGGATTGTATGGGCTCCCTAACCTGCCTGACCTTCTCCAAGCTTCAAATCACAGGTTTTCTTCTGAGTACAACCTAAATATCTGACTAAGGATTATTTTGTGATATGTGGGAACAAAAACACCATGTTATCAGTGAGAGAAGGCTAGTGTTATCTAGACAAGATTAGCATATTTCAAAAGCTATTCAAAAGGTGTGTGGTTATTGGAAAAGGGTGGTATCTACCCAGTACATTTTAAAGGTTGACCATTTTGCTGAGACTATAGTAACTGGCTTGTGGAGTGAATAACTTTCTTCTCTTTTTCTATGGAACAAGCTTCATCAGAGTCATTAATAAAATATAGTACCATGTAAGATCAACTGGCAAAATGAACACATGTGATAGTACCTGAGTAACATATACGTTATGAGATTACCCCCAGCCAAAAAAGAAAAAAATGTTTCCAGCTAACATATTAGGTGCCTCATTATAAAACCTTAATAATAATTATTATTTATTTTATTTTTTTGAGACTGAGTTTCACACTTTTTGCCCAGTGGCTTGATCTCGGCTCATTGAAACCTCGTCCTCCCAGGTTCAAGTGATTCTCCTGCCTCAGCTTCCCAGGTGGCTGGGATTACAGGCATCCATCACCACAGACAGCTACGTGTTGTATTTTTTGTAGAGATGGGGTTTTACCATGTTGGCCAGGCTGGTCTCGAAATTCTGACCTCAGGTGATCTGACCCCTTGGCTCCCAAAGTGCTGGTATTATTAATAATTATTTTATGTGCTCTTAGAGATCCCAATGTAACAATAAATTCAGTGACTGTTTCTTCATCTATTTTGCCATGGTAGATGCTAGTATTCAAGTTATTATACTTAAATAACTGTAAATTAGTGGGGTAAGTTATTTAAGCGAACACACAATATATGGAAAAGGTTAGAAAACTATTACAACTAAGCATTTAAGATGGGGATGCAACCAGAGTGGGAGAGGGGGATGACTTTTTAAAGAAAAAAAGTCTTTATTGAGTCTAAAGAACAGGTATTAATTAGGCAGAGGAAAAAAACTAATCATCACCCTGCTTGACCATTCCCAGTGGCACCACTCACCTAGTCAGTTTATCTCTGGAAATTTCAAATTGAGGAAAGACATTTAGTATGCTGAGCTTAACACAAACATACACACTCACAAACACACACACACCTGTTTCTGCTTAATGTTTACCCATGGATTGTATTTTTGTCTTTGAAACTTTACTAAATGCATCTAATAGATTTAAAACAGTGATTCGTAAAAGAAGGTGAAATAAAAGAGCTGTAACAATCAACTATGAGAAGAGAGGAGGGGTAAAATAGAATCATTTGTGGAACTTTTCAACCTCTCCACAGACTTAAATCCTGAGATTTTGGCCAGTGTTGACACTGCAAAATTTGATGGAGGAATAGCATATGTCATATCTAAAAAGCCTTTTTCTGTCAAATCACTGATTATAAATCAAAGAAACAGTGAGACAGAAACAAACTGCAATTACTTAGTTTTGTGCCTCTCTCACCAAATTATTTGGCAGTTTTTATTTTTTTGTTTTGTTGTCATTTACATATGAATTATGTATGCAAGAGGCTGCAGTGATCGAGAAATACAAGAGGAAATATAGAAGCTTCCTCAATCACTTGCCTGTTGAGAATGGCTATCCAAATATTTTTTATGTAGACTTTCTGCTCTATTGACACTATAGGAGTGTCTTTGGAAAACGCACATTTGAAAGCTGATATGTGGAAACTTGTAACGGTTAAAGTAGAGCACAGAGTATCCCACCCTAGCAGTAAGACTGGAGGAGGCAGGAATTGAATTAACTACTCTACTTTAACTCCTACACTAGTCTTATGCCTTTCGTTTTAAAACAGGAGAATGTCTCCAATTTTCAGAGAAAATTTAAACTGATATGTTGGAATTCCCTAGGCATTTTGTTAGCAAACTCATGAATACTCATGTACCACCCCACTTGGTTTCTTACTACAAAAAAAAAAAAAGGTTGTTTTCAATCTAAGCTTACTTTCCACTTGTTTTTGAAATTCCAATCCTTCTTGGTTTCTTGGAGACTATGTGCCATTGACTGTCCCATGTACTATATCACAAAATATTTAAATGAATAAATAAATATAACCATGTAGAAGATGCTCAGGTTCAAGTTCATGTGCCTAAACAAGGCCTGCTTTTACTCCTGAGAGTCCTTATCATTACTGTTTATTCAAATTAGGTATGTAAATTTTAGAAATAAAAATATATTGGCATATGCTATATATGCAGATTATTCTTTTATGAAAATAGATTAAAGTACTTTGAACTTACACTTTCTTGAATTTTCTGAAAGAAAATGCTTTTTTAAAAAATCTAAAATCAGACTCTATTGCCTCTCTTGAAAGTTCTCTCAAAATCTCCAATTTTCCAGGTGGCTCTTCTTTTTTTGCTGAACTAAAAGAATAATAATTCAAGAGAAACTGGCTCAATGCCTTGGACTTCAAGGTTGCTCGAGAAGAATAACAGTGGTTATCATGCAATGATTCAGCTGTATTCTCTGAACTGTTGCACAGGAAACAAAACAAAAATCCCAGTCTTTGAATCAGTTTAAAATGTACTAAAAAAGCATATTTTTTTGTTTGTTTTTTAATACAAAAGATAAATGCTTGAGGTGATGGATAACCCATTTACCCTGATGTGATTGTTATGCATTACAGGCTTGTATCAAAAAATCTCATGTAACCCATAATTAATACACCTACTATGTACCCACAGGCATTTAAAGAAAATCTTAGGTGTTTCAGGACCACCCCGAAAAGGAAACAGACGTAAAACAATAATTGAGAACTAGATTTTTTTAATTAAATAAAGTAATGAGTTATAAATTTTGTGATACTTACTGTTACTACAGTTTTGTTTCTAAAATAAATGGAAGAATACTATAATTCCTTATTTTAAAAGCTGTGTTTGGAACCTCATAAAATAAATAAATAATATCAGTATAATTTGTTTTTGCAAATGCATACTTAAAATGTTTTTGTCTCAAAAATTTTTGCAACACGTACAGGCATATATCAACTTGATAAATTCTAATTAAGTTTTGTTTTCTAAAAGACTGTTATTTATTTACATTTAACATCATTGAGGAGTTTACTTTCAAGCTAGAAAGACAAAGAATATACTTTCTCCAGAGAAAAACAGACTGTGGATAGGGAAATTCTCAAAGAAAAAAATATATTTACATATTAAAATTTATTTTTTCAATGCATAGTCTTACCTAAAGTGTTTACTTTTAAAATGTGTCTTTCCCCTTTCTTTTAACTCTTCATAAAATTTTAGGTCTAGAGTTGCTGTTAAAATTAGACTGTTAAGAAAAAGCAATAAATAATTTTTTGGCATATTTAGGAAATATGGGAGAATTCAAAATGGCCAAATGAAATTATAGAAGCTGTTTAGCAAATTTTTTAGGGTTATATTCTGTAGGGATATGCATCTTTAATTATCTTCTAGTAGGTGGCTGTAACCCCAGCTACTCGGGAGACTGAGGCATAAAAATTGCTCGATTCCAGGAGGAAGGAGGAGATTGCAGTGAGCCTAGATCTCGCCAATAAACTCTAGCCTGGGCAATAGAACAAGACTCCATCAAAAAAAAAAAAAAAAAAAAAAAAGAAAAAGAAAAGAAAGAAATGCAAAAGATTGTTGTACATAAAATTACAGACAGACTTTTTCTGGGAGAGATGTGAGATGTAATTTATTTTTACTTCTGTAAAAAGATTACTCCAAATACTATATTTTATTGCCTTATAAGATATAAACCAATTTTTCTTTTATTAGCAATTCATGTCCAAATTACTAATTACCTTCATACAGATATATGTTCTACAGCTTCTCCTTTGAGCCTGTTTTAGCCCCTTAATTTTTTCCTTATTAATTAATAAGATGAAGAAGTTTCCATTGGTATGAGCATCATGGTTTTACTTAAAATTGTTTTTATTTTAATATTATGCAAATAAAAGTGTTCAGAAACATAAAAATTTTGCTAAACTCTATACATTTGTATACATTTGTGATAAAACTCTTGATAATTAGTATATGAGTAAGCTAAACTGAAGTCTCTGACTATAAAACTAAGTGTGCATATTTTATACAATGATAAATCCTGTACCACACTCATCCCTGTGAATAACGTAGGGAATATTGGAGTCATTGTAATCACTACTTTATTTATTTCAGAAGTAAAGTAATAAAGATAAGTATATAAACAAAGAATATCTGAGATCATTTGCATTACTGGTGCAATTTATTTCTTTTTACACATATGATGAACTGTTTACATATGTTAGAATTGTCTTTGGTATGAAATTTATGACTAAAGACCTGAAAAACTTTTTCAAAAGAAAGTATGAAACAGAGCACGTGTCCCAGGGACCTAAAGTGAAGTTGCAAATTGAGTAACTGTAAATTCCCTTTCTTGGTAATGATTCCATAAACATTACCAACCATTTTCCATACGAGTTGGATAGGTACTCACTTAGAGCCAATTCTATGTCACCACTGGTCTAGGTATTTTTAAACTAAGCACACATTTATATCTTACTAGTGAGAATAAAATTCTACAATGTGGAAGGACAGTAATTTTCAAAGTAATGTAGTTTCTTTGGTCAACTTTTTACAGATAATTTTTCATACCTTAAAAATCATAAAGCTAAAATCTTTCTCTAACAAAGTTGAATTCCTCCTCTTTGTAGTTCCATATGCCATCTTCTGACAAGCTTTCTCTTGAAGAACCATTCAGAGTTATAGTAGGGGGCCAGTCCCCCTCTGAAATTCCCTTCCCTCGCCCCATACATCAGGCTTCTATAAGTTATAGGAAAGATGTTTTTCACCCCCTGTTACCATTAAAGCCTAAAAGTTAATATTTGGAATCTTTTCTATAAAATCTAAAAAATCTTTCCACATTAGGTGGATAATAACTGCTATAGTAAAGACTGTTAAAAAGAGTGGGTCTGTTTATTTTATTTTTGTAACACATTTTAACCAACAAAATATCATCATTGTTACATATTCTGAATGTTGAAGCAAAATAACTGAAATGAGATGATTATTTTTACTCATAATTTTTCTTAAAAATATGCAATTCACTGTTTCATAGAACAATATATCAGCATTACATGGGAGCTTGTTAGATATTCAATTTACTTGGCCTCACTATTCATTCATTGAACAGATTGTCTAGAGGTGGCTCTAGGAATCTGGGTTTTATCAGACTCTAGTTATGTCTATTACATTAAAGTTTGAGAAGCATTGCTTCAGAGCATCTGGGAAATGTGTTAAGATAAAAAATTTTTAAAGGGTAAAGTCGTTATTTAGGTACAATTTACACTACAATAAACTAATACAAATTTTAATTCAGTAAATCCCAGGCTGGGCCTAAGATCTTTCATTTCTAACTTGCTTCTGGGTGATTGGTTAGTGGACCTCACTTTGACCGGTAAGATACTATATAATTGCAGTAAATATTAGAAATTAATATCATCTTAGACACTGTCTTGAGTTTATTTAGATATTAAAACCATGAAAATTTAGACAATTTCTTGTTTATTTTGGTATGAAGATCCAGAAACCTGTAACAAATCTAGTTGGGAAATAATTGAAAATCTGTAGGTACAAGAGTTTGCTTAAAGTATAAAACTTTATACATTGAGGAGCAATTTGATATATTTATCTTTATCAATAAGAGCATGAAGAGTATTGTTTAATGAATAAGACTGAAATGTGTGTATTTTACAAAGTATGGTGACTTACAATCTTATTTCAAAATCAAACCCCTCATTTTCATGCATATGCATTTAACTGCTGTCGCCACCTGCCAAATCAAATTGCCTACAATGATGTTAGCATGCAATTGTTGATTTACCGCCACTGTCAGCAGCACATTATGCTCCAGCTCCAATGAGGTAGCACTCCCTAACCTTTGCTGTTGGTAATTTAGACTTTCTCTTTTCCTTTCTGTTTTGTTAATTCAAACCGTGCATATATGGGTTGTCATAGCATGCATTTGCCCTCCACTGTCAAATAATAGTTCTAGCTCATCCAAACAGCTTACATCTCTTTCAGGATTCTCAGCTCCCACTTGCATGATGTACTGGTGACCTTAGCTTCATTGGTATTCTGCAAATGTCACAGATATGCTTGCCTCAGCTGCCTGGGCCCTGGTGAGCAGGTGGAAAAATGACCAGTTGAAAATGAGTTGTTAAGACCACTACAGTGAAAAGATTGATGCAATTAATTTTTCATTATGCACAGTGTCTGAGGATTCTAATCAGTTTGGATTGTTCCTCCTTTGAGGCACAAATAAAATGCAAATAGATTTGGAATGAAAGGGAGCATCCTTTATGGTATAGACGACTTTCCAAAGCTGTAAAATGGTTCAGAACTAATATGCAGTGTTAGAAATATTTTATGAATTAGGCCCTGGCAGACTAATGTAAGTTCTGTCTTGAAAATCTAAGCTGTAGCAACTGCATTAGGCTGCTTGAGAGGTAAATTTCAAGGGCACAGACAACAAACAGGAATGAATCTGGAGGTAAACTTTACAGGACAGAAAAGCAGTTAGGAGAACAGATAATTTTTATTTGCTAAACTAATTATGTAAATCAATATGGTATAAATAATCTAAAATGAAGCATTATATATATAGATTTAATAATTTATGCAGTTAACAGCTAAAACAGGAATATAGATTTAGATTTTTTTTTAGTTTCATAATGAATTATTTCCCCTTTGTTACATTATCTAGTAAAATTTACTATTAAATATATCACAACCATGCATCATGAACTAACATAAACAGTTCAAATTTAAAAATGCAAAAATGCTTATAATACCTTATATCCCATTTGTTCTTAAAACAAGGTCACTTTAGAAATGAAACAATTGACTGACAATATTTTATTGTTAGAATGACAATCCAACCATGTTTTCACTTATTTCCATAAATACTACTGTCTTTAATTTATATATTTATATTGTCTAGATGAAACATTTTCTTTACTTAAATTAAAATTGATAAGACAATATAAAAAGATAATTTTTAAATGAATCTTGAAAAATGTTATTACCATGAACAACAAGAAGAGTGTTCTTTAGCTTTTTGGTGCTGAGCAACACATGTCTCGAATTAAAGCCTTGATCCTTTCTAAGAATCTTGCTCAATTCCTACAACAAAATTGCTCCTTGAATTTTTTTCCTAAGTTATGTAAGAAGAATGTAAAATGTGCCTGGAATAACGTTATCTTTTGAAACTTAGTCTACATTTGAGATCATATTTTTATATGAGTCCTAAAAGTTTTTGACGTTATTTTGTAACATGGCATAGGAAAAAATTGTTGGAATTGTCACTTTCCTATATGAAGTTCATTTTAACATGAGAGTTTCAGAAAATCGTATTAACATATATTTTAAAAGAAAAGGTAATATTTATAATTGCACTCCACAATACTTTCATAAAAATTGACTTGCCTTAGAAGATAGCTAATGTGTTGATAATTTTTGTTTCAATTTCCAAAGGTATGAATTTTTTAAAAAATATAATTACTTAATGTTTGCACTTTAAATAGTCCTCAGTCCTCTATTTAACATCAAATTAACTATAACAAAGCTTTTTTTTCAATGTGTGTGAGATACAAAGGCTTGTGAGATACAAACTTGCATTTTAGTGTTCCTCAAAATAAATCTACATACATTAAATTTTATCACTTAGCAGTTTTTCCTAAACCTCACTCTTAAATTTAAGAGTAGAGAATGACTTTCTTTTTTGTCTTTTTTTCTGATTCTATTTAATTCTCACATCATTTTATTCAATCAAGTGAAAAAGGGAAAGTAACAAAAATCCAATTACAAAAATTAAAAATCAGTTGCAAACTTCTGACCTTTGTTTATTTGTATTAAAAGTACTTGTTAATTCAACTCTATATGATTTTCTAATTTGTGGGCAATATGGATAGGTAGTATTCAAGAAGAATGTATTAGTCTGTTCTCATGCTGCTAATAAAGACTTACTCAAGACTGGTAATTTATAAAGAAAAGAGGTTTAATTGACTCACAGTTCCACATGGCTGGGGAGGCTTCAGCATCATGACTAAAGACTAATGAGGAGCAAAGTCACATCTTACATGGTGGGAAGCAAGGGAGTTTGCATAGGGAAACTGCCCTTTACTATCAGATCTCATGGGATTTATTCACTATCATGAGAACAGCAAGGAAAATCCCACCCCCATGATTCAATTACCTCATATCAAGTCCCTCCCAGGGGATGATGGGAGCTATAATTCAAAATAATATTCGGGTGGAGACACACCCAAACCATATCAGAGAACTTCTATGTGCTTTAAATATTACTTCATTCTAACCACTTCTCCATTCCCCAAACATAGGAGAACATGGCTCTGTAAATTTTCACCTATCAAAATTATATTTATCTATTTTTAAAACTTCAAAATTATTCATGCCATTTAAGTCTGGTATATTCACAACACCAGGGAAGAATTCCATAAGAAAAAAACATAATATTCCTGTTGGTAAAATTATATTCCATTTCAAAAGATGTATATTAATCAACAAAAATTTTAATATGGTGTATGTTATAAAAATCAAAATTTTATACTAAGTTTTTAGAAACATAGAGAAGGGAATTTTGTCTACCTGAAGTAGATTCTATTTATATGAAACAGGAAATTGAGTACATTAAGAAGAATAACAATACTAATTTAGGTTAAAAGACATATTAGTTAGGACTACTGGTTCAACTAGGGTTTATGTGGCTGTAAAATGGCATCATCCAGGAAATAAAGTTCAGTTGCATGGGTTGATTTGGGTGCTGCAGATAAGAAGTAACAGGCAATACAATTAGAAGGATGATTTGGCCAAATTGTACAGTATTTGCTTTGTCATGCACACAGTGCCTGCTTTCTTTCTTTCTTTCTTTCTTTCTTTCTTTCTTTCTTTCTTTCTTTCTTTCTTTCTTTCTTTCTTTCTTTCTCTCTTTCTTTCTTTCTTTTTCTTGCTTTCTTGCTTTCTTTCTCTCTCTCTCTCTTTCTTTCTCTCTCTCTCTTTCTTTCCTTCTTTTTTTTTTTGTGAACAGTAAGTGGTAAGTAAATACCCAAATATCTCCAAATATAGTCAAATGACCCCAAAGCAGAAAGTAGATTAAATGAGGATGTTTTCAAACTGCAGAGTGCATACCACAACCAGGTGGACCTGAAATCACTCTACTTTGGAGAATTATTACTGTAAGTTTACCTCCAGTTTTCACAATGGTTAGAAATTAGATTTCCATCTCAGGATTAAAGTAAAATCTCTTAATTTAAATTTCACAATTATGAATGCCTTACTAAAACGTATCTAACTTATCTGGTGAATAATAACATATTGAAAAATAGTATACAGAGAAACAGTATGACCTCACTGGTGCTTTAAACAAAACAAAGAAATGAAGGAATAAATAAATGAAGGAATGAATAATATTCTACAATCTTAATCATGATCTGAAGACTCATTTGGAGAAAGAACAATACAGAGGTAGCAAATCTTTAGAATTGCTTTAGAGATAGTAGAATAATAGAAAATTGAGTTATTTGGAGCAGTTTTATGATGGAGTAAATAATTTGAGAAATCTTTTTTTACTATTGACAAAAAAAAACTTTTATGGAGATTAATCTTGGAGGTCAAGGTAGCATTCAGACTTGGCACTTTAAGAAACCAATATTTCAATTTCTATTTTTAGTTTAGGAAGTTGAGATAAAGAGAGATTGAATAATTTTTTTCATGGTAACACACATCTAATAAGAAGCAAAGCCAAGGTTGGACTCAGGAAATCTGGCTTTAGAGCCTTAGTGCTGAAACCCTATATTTTAGTGAATCTCAAACAATAACTTAGTTCAATTCCCAAGGAGTAAAGGAGTTCTGTTTTAGTCATGCTAAGAGTGAGGTAAAATAGTAAATCATCTATGCGAAGATGTTCAGTTAGTGCTTGAAAGAACAGGTCTAGTGGAATACAGCTAAAAGTTTTCAAATATAGGTGTCAGAAGCATGGACTTGAACATGATCAATGAGAAGAAGAAAGAGAGAGAATGAGAGAGACAGAGACAGAGAAAAAATGGAGTGTTACTCAACATACTAGAAAATGCCAATCTTCATTAAGTAGATAGGTGAAAAACAAAGGTCCACTGAAATGGAATGACTACATCTAAAATGAATATAAGAAGAATCATAAAAAGCCATTGCATAAATTAAGACAGGAAAAAAATTCATCAATATTAAGTCAAGTTTGTTAAGAAACACTACTTCTAAGACAGAACATTTTGAACCGTTTCCAAGACAGAGAAAATAGAAAGCTCTTTAATGACATCTGTGATGTCATGAACAAAGAAGTAATATAAAACTAAACAATATATGTAGCATCAAATGTGTGCATTCTCTTATAAGTCTTTCAAAAAGATCCTATATTAGTTGTTTTCAGTAGGGTGGTACCCAATTACAGAGTGCTTTAGAAAAGTGTTTTCCTTGGTTGTCACAAAAAAATGGCAAGTGACACTGCAGATACTCATTGGTTACAGGCCAAGAATGCTGAATTTCTTGTGATAAACCAAAAAGAATAGTTCTGAACTGAAGATTTTTTAAAATGTACCTCTTATATTGAAAGTAAAGAAATATGTTTATGACTATATTAATTAAGATCTCAATAGTGTTTTATATTTAACTAAAATCATACTATATAAGGTGATTTTTTTTTAGCAGTTTAGGATATTAGTTTTTTTTTTTTTTTTGAAGAAATGTAATTCCTAGAAATCTAAGTCAAAGTAAAGATTGTACCTTGTTCTGTTTAGAAAATTGCAAAATTGCACACATTTCAGAAAATCGTATCACTGACCGTAGTGTTGCTTTTCCATGTTATTGGAGCTGATGATCCAATAGAACTTCATCAGTATGTTCGTAATGGTTTCATTATTGGAGGTGATTTTACATACAGATGCAAAAGTAGCTTTCTATTTCATTACACTTTCAAGTATAGACATGCTCAAGAATTTATAATCTAGATATGTATGTGTGCCTGTGTGTGTGTGTGTTCTGCATAACTATATCCATTGAATTTTAAAATTTACTTACATTAGAACAGTCTGCTGATTATATTAATTACACTTGTGGGTTTAGTTTTTTTCAGTTCAGAATAAAAAAGAGAACATTGAAATATATTTGTTATAAAAATGGGTGTGCTGAATCTAATAGAATTGAGAATTATGCTTTATTTCTATAAAAATTTGCTTCATGGTATAATCTAGCTTATAAGAATCATTCAAGTAATTGGTTCTATAAGAAAGTTGATTTGCTATGAAGATGCAAGAGAAACTACCATTAGATATCTTCTTGGGTGGAGAATTGCAATAAACCAATCTAATTGTCATTATAACTCTCTCATTAGAGCTTAGAAAAAAATCTGCCTTCTTTTGCTCATAATATAGAGCAGAGTGTCATAAATGGAATTTTTAATTTCACAACAAATAGGTGTATGATACACATGAATCCAGCAGCACTGCATGTATACTACATCCACACACACATACATGTATACATGCGTGCACACACACACATATATAAACACATATATATATACTTAAATACATATATATTTAATATTTATCTATATTTGTGTTACTACATATTTATGCATTTTCCCGAGATAAAATATCATATTGTGTCTTGTTACTAATAGTATAATCTCTGAACCAATAGCAAATCAGCATCTGCCTGCTTGTTAAAACTGCAGAATCGAATTCTCTCATACTTGGTGATTTTTCTCTCAGTTATATATACTACATAAGTAAAAGATACACACATATACTAAGCAAGGCCAAAGCCAAATGAGTTGTGTGAATATGAAGATTTGAGAGAGAGATGGCTCAGAGTCCAGGGTTCAGCTTACCACGCAAATAAGCAGTGCAAAGGAAATAAGATAGAAACATACAA
This sequence comes from Callithrix jacchus, assembly GCF_049354715.1. Classification (NCBI taxonomy): domain Eukaryota; kingdom Metazoa; phylum Chordata; class Mammalia; order Primates; family Cebidae; genus Callithrix; species Callithrix jacchus. The sequence goes on from NC_133504.1 coordinate 132,566,787, forward strand.
AACGGATAAAAAGAAACTTCCAGGAGGATATTCAACAAATTGTCTACCCCAGATCTGAAATTAAGGTTTGTACTCTTTCTCAGAAATTTTCTGCTTCAGAATATGCTTGCAATGTGAGTTCATATCAGGTTTCCTCCTTTATGTAACTTTTTACAATTCCCTTGAATAAAAAACAAATTAACCATTTTATATCTTACACCTTGTGGTATAAAAAGGTCAAGGACACAAAATAAGCAATAGTATACAATTTGATATCTAAGAAGATCCTTTTAGTGAGGGTATGTTAAACTAATGATAAAGCTTAATGTCTTACCTATTCTTATATGCATTTCTGTAAAAAGAAAAGTATGACATTTGAAATGAGATAATTTTGGATGTTAGAATTCAGATGTATTATAAAGTGAGTGGTGTGAGTGACAACGTTTTTTGTTTAATAACCAATGTTTTTATTATTTATCTCTAAATTACTGTAAAAGTATAATAAAATTTCTAAAATACTCCTCTCACTTGAAATTTTATAGGACTTGTGTTGATACTTTTTAGCTACATAGAAAGTTACTTTTAAATAAGTAATTCATATAATCAATAAATAATTATTCCTGGAAAGTCTTGAAAAAAACATTTTTTAAAATTTACTTATTAGAAAGCAGAAACAGAAGTTACAAGACTTGAAAGGCTCTTCAAAATTAGGAGGATTTTAGTAAAATGAAGAAGACTCTAGTTGAACTGAAGTATATAAAATAATTATATGATAGATCATTGTGTGCTATGTAGCATATAAGTCAGAAAAAGTTTTAACTATTAGCATTGCTATAACAAAACTATTTTTTTCTTACTTTCACTAAGAAGACTTCTTCATACTTATATCTTTACTTAAAAAGTAGGAAATTATTCGAAACTGAAAAGTGCCTTCTATTATTCATAAATAATATTGGTCTCTGAAAAAAAACTCTCATTAAATGATACACTATAAAATATAATATTTTTCAAAATATTTAATGTATTTATGTTGGTTTGATGAACCTGGTATTAAATAATTGTAGTAATTTTATTCCTGAAAACCAAAAATAAAAATGTAAGTGTATATTTTATATACAACTTTTTATTGCTCATGAGACATGTTAGAGAAAATCATATCAAATATTAAATGTATTTCTTTAAGAAATTTTTTTGGGGGGAAAGGAAGAAACATTACTTCAAGGAGAACAATAAACAGCAGAAATATAGTTCAGAGCCCTTCATTTGCACAGTTTTCTTTCCAAGGAAGACCTGAGAAAGTCCCTAACAATGTGTTAATAAAGCCATATGCTCTTTTTATATTTTCAAAAGTAAGTTACTTCTACTGCAATTGGTTAAGACCTTTGTCTCATTCTAATGGTACTTACCCTCATTTACAAATCTCCATGTGGTTTTAAAGTTTCTTGGGAATTTTGTGATTCAAAGGGGAAACTGAGTTGGTGATACATTTAGTTTGGGGTTAGGGAGATAAATTCATACAGTCAAGTCCACTTGGTGAATTTGACTATTGCTACTCATCCTAGTGTAAAAATCATTTTCATGTATATTCTCATCACTTATACTGACAAGTCACCCATTATCATTACAAGGACAGAGGTTATATTGTGATATAATCATGTCCAGTGGCATCTAGAACTGGAAATATCTGGGTACTGTAGAAGAAGCAAAGTTTGAGAGATGTAGAGCCAGAAGTCTGTCTGGGAAAAATTCTTTCAGTCAGTAGATGTATACGGTTTTTAGTAGATTCTTATTGATGCTCATTTTAAACAGAAATATTTTGCTGTCAGGAATATTATTGATAATGCAGTTTTGACAATTTGAAGTTCAACAAATCACTTAAGGATTTTTCCAGGGGAATTACGTGAAATATAAACTTTAGAATTATTGGGTGTGTAGAGAAAACTTGTATCATAATAAAAATTAACAAGTATATATCTTTGTAAGGTCAAGTAGATTACATATTTCACTAAAAATGAAAACAATTTTCAACATGTTAAGACTAATTGCTTTCTTCTCTCTGTAGATAATATTACAAAATCATTGTCACATGAAGTCAAGATCAAAAAGTACACTGTTAATAACATTGATATATTTTTTTAAAAGTATTACAGATGAGTGTCAGGTAGTAAATTAGTAACAATGTGTTATTTTTCTGGATATTTTTCTGGAGTTTGGACAGGAGCAGCATCAGCTGGCAACAGTCTACACATTATTGTCCCATCCATATGAAAAGTAACTAATCTCAGTTACATAGCTACTCTACTTCATCTGTAGCATTGCACATATATCGTGGCTTAAGTTCACAACAATATGAAACTGAATATTGACTATTGACTATTTTAGACTATTTTTCATTATTATTTTAAAAATAATCAATTAATATCATCTATGACCCTTACTCTGTGACAATCTAATTAAACTTTACAGTGTGATAAACTACTGACATAATCATATTTTTCTCAGATATTACTTTGAAAGAACATTTATACTAATTAAAGTATATCATCAGTTAAGCAAATTCAGATGAATATGGAAATCATGTGGTTTTTAGAAATCAGTAAAATTACAGTACTTATATTAAGATGAAGCAGATACTTGAAATTAAGATAAAATTATTCCATCTTAAACTGCAAGTAAAATATGACATATAGGAGAATGGAGATTTTTAAAAGAAGGAAAGCTGAGGGGTTCAAAAGTGAATCATACTAGTAGTCAGGAATCATATAATACTTAATGGTGTGAAAATGGGAAAATGAAAGTCACACATCCTGAGGAACATAAAGCCACACAATGTTAGAATTTCCTGTCTGAACGAATAAATGGCTTTTGTCTAGCATCACTACATGCTCCTCTTATTTGGGGCTAATTCAAAAAAGCTTTACTTGAGAGCATTAGGCCTTGGTTTTCCTTTATAAATCTGTATTCCTCCTTTCTTTTCATCACCTAGTTTGGCCTTCAGAGACTCATTGTTTTACACAAAGACTTTAATTTTGGATTGTTCATTTCCATATTTTTAAATGAATGTATATTACTAATATTTTTTTTCAAAGCTCTGGTAGAATGAGGCCTGCAGTGTCTGAAATGTCTTTAAAACAAATAACCGAATAATCAAACAAGGAAACAAACAAATAAGAAATATGGTCTAACAACACTTACAGTTTTAAAATAAAGATTTTTTAATATGATTAATAAATGACTGTGGAACTGCTGATTTCTTTATTAGCAGTCACAACAAAATCATTTCCAAATGATCTCTGACCATTATCACAATGAAAGTTCTGCTGCAATGAATACTAATAGCATTTACTCTGAGCACTGAGCATTAATACATCAGAAAAAAATGTTCTCCTGATTGACACTTTTGGTGCTATTTTTGATAAATAACCAGAAAGAAGATTTCAGTGACAATCTCACCTAGCCCTCAGGAGTTGACAGGATGACCTAAGGTGCTATGAAACCAATTGATTAATTTTTTTTCATGTGAATGTTATTATTATCCTATTTTTCCCTTTTAAGACATAACAGAGTATATTAAAAGAAAAAACAACCAATGGAACCTCAAAATTATATATTTTTTGGTATTTATTATGACTAAAAATCTACAGTGATCTGAATCCACTACCAATACTCTAACACTTAAAGGGATCTGATCATAAGATGTTCCATATCAAACACATCTGTATACATGAATGTACAAATCAGATAGGATTCAACTGAATCACTGTAGTGTTCATGTTAGCATAGCATTACCTAAGCTAACAGGTAATCAGAAAAAAAAAAAAAGATAGAATGCTTACAGAAAATTGTATAGAATTTTGTCAAAATCTTGTTAAATATGGGTCAAGAGAGTTTAAAATAGGCTTTTGAGTTTTGAAAAAGACAGTGTTTTTAAAAAGTTGTTTTTTGGCTGGGCGCAGTGGTTCGTGCCTGTAATCCCAGCACTTTGGGAGGCCGAGCCAAGCGGATCACGAGGTAAGGAGATCAAGACCATCCTGTCTAATAGGATGAAACCCTTTCTCTACTAAACACACAAAAAATTAACCAGGCGGGGTGGCCAGCGCCTGTTGTTCCAGCTACTTGGGAGGCCGAGGCAGAAGAATTTCTTGAACCTGGGAGGTGGAGGTTGTAGTGACCCAAGATCTCGCCACTGCACTCCAGCCTGGTTGAGAGAGGGTGACTCAGTCTCAAAAAAAAAGTTGTTTTTTGACACACAAACTAGTATTTTAGGCTCAGCCTCAAATATATAGAGAAGACAGCTTGCTGGCCATGCTAATGAAATCAGCCATCATGATACACAAATTTACTCTCTGCCTTACACACATGCTCGTGTGGCAGGTTCCATCAATAACATCCAACTAGAATTGCTAAGTAGAAAATACGTAACCGAGATGAGTAAAACAGGGAATTGTGAAGCAGAAAGGTATCCAAAGATATTTAGTTACACTGTGCTATATTTTTAATGTAAATATTCTATATTTTATGTTAAATTATATATTAAACATTCAGATAATAGCTATAGATTAAAAGTTATGGGTATTGTGCCATAATCAGATTTGTCTAAGGATGCTGCCATTAGTATTTTGTCCCCAAGTTGACCTACTTATTTGCAGAAATATACTTCTACAAGGGCATCTATTTCTAAATAACTTGAAGTGCAAATTTGTAATGGCTATTTTAATCCATTGGTACAATGTACATTAATCTGCATTCTTTAATTATTTATAACAGAATAAACCACAATGTTAATATCATAGAGTAATACTTTATCTACAGAAGTTTTACTATTACTAGAAAATGTTTGTGGTAGTAATTTCATCATTCTGGGGCCTTCCACCATCAGTTTCTATGTCTGTTTACCCCACTTACTTTTATTTTTTATTAAGAGTATCAAATATAACACCAAGTTTCAAAAACAACATAAGAAATCATCTGTTTTCTTTAGAAGAAAATAATTCCTAGCTTATTTACTTTTGTATATTCTACTATAATAATTTTTTTCTAATATAAGATACCACAAAATAAATGCTTCATAAGAATATAAAACATTTTTGTTTGAGAATATTTATTTATACAATTAAGATTAAGCCTAAAATGATTCTGTTTTCTCTATTTACTTCTAGATATTGGGCTATGCTGATTGATAGGTTGTGAAATTATGTGTCCTTCTATTGTTTGTCACTGCAGAATTTGGGATATTTTCTTGATAAAATATATTTTGGTTAATTATCCTGCATAATTTCAAAAAAAAACCTAGAAGATAACTGCAATAAGACTACAATCATGATTTTAAACAAATTTTTTGACTCTTTGTTAACTAAATGACATTAAATAGCATATTTAAGCATTTGTAAATTTAGTTTCCCCATTTGTATAATATGAATAAATGCATAATGTGCCAGAATACATAATATATCAGAGCCAATTATATATATTGTACCCAAAAATATTAATACATATAGCAAATAAAACATTTATACATGTTAGTAAAGTCATACACTGACAGACACATACACACATACACACACATGCACACTTATACAACAGACCCATCCCATCTATTGCTTAATAATGTATATGATTCTTTAAAAAGTCTGTTCATATATTATTTTTAGGAATATTAAAAATAATAGCTCTTGTTTAAAATGCCCAGAAATATACTCATATTTTTCAGAGTGTGATCCATTGTGATGGTCTACTGATAATCCTGAGCTGGTTTCCAACTGCCTGGGGAGATGCTGAAGGATTATGTTTTAATCTTAGAGTTTAACCTACATGATTGACTCCTTCACTTCATGAGTTTTCCTAAGGCAAAAGTAATAGCCTCAACCACCTGCTGTTTAAATTAGAGTATATTAAAAGGACACATGTTAAAATTAAAACATAATCCTCAAGACCCTTTAACATGGGCTGAGGTCCCAGCTGTGGGAGCAGTGGATGCCACCAGGCCTTCCTGAACAACTCCTTCCTGTCACTGCCACGCACTCCTAATACCTAATACGTCCATGGAAAGGAAATCGGAAGATCTTGCTCTTCTGGGAGGCCACCTATCCCAATGTCTCTTTCTTTGTAACCCTTTTACGTAATTATTCATTTATTTAGGAAAACACAATATGCTCACTGGAGGCCTGTTGTGTGCTTGGCAACATATGAAGTCAACAGGAATTGAAAAAAAAAAAAAAAAAAAAGGTCGTTGCTTTTATCGATTACCCTGTATCATAAGAGAGAACATGCAATATGACAGGAAGATGACTAAAACAACTGGATTTTTTTGTTAAATTCTATGATAGAATCCAATTAAAGTGTGAGACAAGATTATAGGGATGAGAGATGCTGGAACAGATGTGGAATGAAACAAATCAGGCATTTTGGATTCTTTACTTATTTCCATATAATTAAAAATCTCCAACTCAAAGAGGGTTACTCAGTCAATCATTCATTGGCCAGTCTAAGCATAAGACAAAACTCTTTTGTCATATAGTATAGGTGGACAGTGTGGCATCTCCTCATCTATTGACTGAACTTTAGGGAAGGTCCAGGACAGTCTTGAGCTGCAGCCTCTGAAATTGATGAGCTCAGCTACCATGGGAAGCAACAGAGAATAGACTGCCAGAGAACACAAGAGTTAGGGAGTGGTTCACAATGTGGGTTGCATATTAGAATCATCTGAGGAAATTTTTTAAATTCCAGGACACCGGAAAAAAATGGTCCAAAATTCTCTAATGACTCAGGTATAAGGTGGGTTGAATATCAAGCCTTTATACTATCAAGTGACAAACTTAAACATATGCCTGTGTGTGTTTATGTATATATGTATGTTCAGTGACGGCGTATAATTTACTGACTATTTTTGAACAGTTGGACCAAAGCTCTTTGGAAAATTGGCCTGTTTCAAGAGGTAGAGGTAATTGATGATTGGTGAATGTTAAGAAGATTTATTATTACCAAATTTTTGGGAAAAAATAATCTTTCAAGAAGCACTGAAGATGCTTTAACATCTTAGTTACTATGCTCAGAAATGAAAACAATATTTTTCAAGTCTATTCTACCTATAATACATTTGATTTTCATTAAAAGTATGAAAGCATGTTTAAAAGAATGTATTTATCCCATTTTCCTAAAATGTAAACATGTTTTTTTTTTTTTTTTAAATGCACAAATAAAATGCAAGCTGTCATTGAGAGGAACAACCTTCTGAGGCACTATCTAGAATGAAGAGATCTGGATTTACTGATATTCATCCTCATTTTCTCTGAAGTATGTGTATTTTGTTATTACATTAAATCTTACAAATGGCTTTATATTTTTGTTATAATTACTCTCTATAGCTTTGCAAAAAAGAGAACATCAAATGGACTTGGAAAATGTCAGATTTTTGCAATTATATACAGACTGTCTTTTAAAAGTTTAGGTTACTAAAAAGATTTTTGATAAGAATAGATTGTCTAAGACAGGGAATTTTAATATGCTGATTTGAAATATGATTTAATGCATCTATGAGAATTGAGCCAAAGGTCTATAGGCATTCTGAATATCAATACAACATATCATGTATCTTTTGATATTTTTTCACAGTTTAGGTTTATATTCAGAATGCTGTAAGTCCTTGTTTTCATTCAATATTGCATTGTAGGTGACAGATAGTAGCTATCAGAACATCACTCTTTCTGAATATTCATGAAGTATTTTTTTTATTCTCCCTGGCAAGGGAAAAAAGGAGAATATACTACTGAAAACGATGCCTCGTTGAAACAGGTTAGGTGATTTAGAAATAGTTTTTGCGGACAAAGAATTTACTATTCTCCTCTGTGACAAGAGAAAAATGTCACTGAAGACTTCTGGACCAAGAAATATGGTATGGAAAAGATAAAAGTATATCAGGGAGACATTCTTTTTCCTTAATTTTTGAGAAGCAGTTTTGAATACTTGAAAGACTATTTTAAATACTTTATCTTTGAATAACGCATACTTGGGTTGAAATTCATGCCTTGGCACTAATGGGATATGTGAACTCTGACAAATTATTCAATTTCTCTAAGTCCTTGTTTCCTCATTTGAACAATGGAGATAATGACATCAGCCTTTCAGGCTTGTTTTGAGGCTCTGAGAGAGCATCTGGCATATAGTTAGGACTAAGTAAATATTAGTTCCCTGCCTGCGTGCTTTATGTAGTCTTTTTCCTGTTGGTAAGAAAAATAGCTGAAAGTGATTGCAATAGTTCCATCACCTAAAAATGCTATTGTCAGTGAGGCCGAGTCATGTAAATCCCTGGTCATTAGCATCAACTTCTTGTTTGTGAATCCACAGAGTGCTGTAGAATTGCTTTAGCCACCTGCCTGATATGTTACATTCCTATATTCCTTCTGTTAACTTTATTTTCTCTGCCTCTTTAGCCTTAAGCAATAAGAGTAATGGGCAGAAGCTACATTTTTATCTTGTAAAGAATGGTTCACTCTATCCCTTTTATGCTCAGATTCACCACACAGGGAGTGAAGGATTAGAATTCTGTTCAGTTTTGTGTTTGGGAAAATTTCAAGGACAGAAATGATCTAATGAATGAAGCAAAGTCATATACTAAAATGATAGCAAACCCAATCTTCTGCATAAGGTAGTTAACATTTTGAAAACAATTTATTTGGCAGCACTGCGGCATATAATCATAAACCAAGTCAAACAAGATGAACATATGCACATTGTTGAGCTGAGTGGTGGAATGGTTCTTCCAGCAGCAACACACCTGTGTAACAACATAATTGCCAGATAAATAGCTCTTTCATAGCTAATCAGAATTGAGTTTGAGATACTGTTTTGAAGCTCCAGTCAAGGAGCACAGCTATATGCACATCCTTGACTGAGGAATCACGTTCCTTAGAGTGAGAAAGGTTATTCTCAAGTTGTCTTTTGTTGCTATCACACCTGCTGATAAAAAGAACAGTCATGGAAATGGCTGCCTTGACCCTCAGCAAATAGGGATGTTCAGTGTCACTACCAGATAGCCTCCATGGGCAGTCTCTTACTCAACTTTTCATAAAGAGAAATTCATCATTTAGTGTGTTATCTGTAGACTTTGAGCAAAGACTGGTATCATAGATTATAACATAAATTTGCTCACTCTTTTTACTAAATACAATCCATTGGCTGGTTTCTGAGCTAAGAAGAAAGCAGTTATGAAGTACTCATTTTACCTTTGATCTAAAGTCCTGATTCCTATGTACTTTCAGGGTTTGAAAGAGAAATTTAAGGAGCAGTGAAAAAATAAGATAAGCAAAGTGTCTTTTAAGCCCTGTTGGTTTCAAATCAGTTGGCATTTGAATCTGCTCCACAAAGAAACAGTACCTTCATCAAAGCAATGCTAGCACACAGCTGAATCAGACGCAGCATGAATTAACTCTTGTTCTTTATGGTTTTCTTCATAGTGTAAAGAGGACACACCAATGTTAGGGGAAAGAATGGGGGGAAAGTCAAAGAAACATATCCAACTATACCTATTCAAATTCTTTGTTTTACAGTTCAAACAATTGAGAGAGTGAGAATGAACTGGATTCTGTCAATCATATTGCTTGGTTAATTAGTAACAGATTTAGGATGAGAATTCCTATCTCCTCTTTTATACAAGAAAAGATCTTTCATACACTGGACTGCTAAATTTTTAAAGACAATAAAAGAATAAATATCTTTGTCCTGGAACTGTGACTCAGGTGCCTGTAATCCCAGCTCTTTGGAAGGCCGAAGTGAGTGGATCACCTGAGGTCAGGAGTTTGAGACCAGCCTGGCAAACATGGCAAAACCCCGCCTCTATTAAAAAAATACAAAAATTAGCCAGGAGTGGTGGCAGGCACCTGTAGTCCCAGCTAGTCAGGTGGCTGAGGCAGGAGAATCGCTTGAACCCAGGAGCTGGAGGTGTCAGTGAAAGGAGATTGCACCACTATATTCCAGCCTGGGTGACAGAGAGAGTCTCTGTCTCAAAAAATAAATAATAAATAAACATTTTTTTCTTAGTACATGCCTTGTTAAATATTTTTAGCCAAACATTTGAACAGAGTGAAAGGCAAAACCCTTCACATAGTAGAAAAACAAGAAAATTTGGAGGTTTATTCTAAAAAGACTATTCTGTTACCCAAAATAAAAGAAACTACATGTGGTTCAAGAGTGTCCTGCTTTTCTTCACACATTCCACAAATACACTATTCTTTGCAAACTGGGTACACCTGAAAAATCTTATTTATCCAGACAAAATCATAACTACTCAAATAGCGTATTTTGCTTACTAATATATCATGGTTTATCTGCACTTATTTTTTATGTTAGTCCATAACAAAACAGTTTTAAATACTGTGGCTATTAAAATTATCGGTCATAAATCCTGCTTTCAATTGACAGTCTCTAAAATTTAAATTTTAATAATAAAATGCTGACAAAAGGGAAACAAAACGTATTATGACTTTTTTGTGAGAAGACTACCCTCTTGTGGCTTGAATAGGTACTTCCACTGTCTACTTTTTTTCAAGTCTGGATTCCTACAATGAGACTTGGAACAGTCTTGAGAGCTAAAAATTGCCTTAACAACAGTTTTAGAAACAATCTAGTAATATAACTTTATTTCCCATATATTAAACTTGATTTCTGGGCGTTGAGCAATGTTGACTTACAATTACACTGAGATTTTGTCTCCTTAAGAAACCGAACACGAATTAATTATTTAATATTTGGAGTTGTACCTTATCTTCACTAACTTATTACAGCATCTATTAACTCTTAGACTTTAAAGCTGTAAATTTATTGAGCATGAAACTTTACAACTTATGCCCGCACTAGCCTCCTTATTACAAAAATATCAATATTAGCAAGTACTTATTTCAGCTGTTATGAACTGTTAACAATGCCACCAATTAAATGACAGAATTTATGTGAGTTGAAAATATAACATAAAATTATCCTTTTTTCTGTTCACATCCAATGATACTTTAGAATACTTGGTGAAAAACTGTTTCTTATTACTTAATGAAGAAATAATAACTAAGCCAGAATAAGTAGTCAGGGAGTTCCTCAGTGTAAATTTAAACCATGTTACAAATTAAAAACCAGAGTTTTTTTAGAACATGAAATTTGGACCAATTATTACACTGGTAAAGAAAAATTCTATGTTCTTGCAGTCTGCTCAGGACTGAGATTAAGAGCTGATCTATTTGTGCCCAGTCTCCTGGGGTAGCTATGTCTTCACATGGTGGTCCCTGCTTCTTTTGTGGATACAACCTATGTGCATTTACATTGATAGGAAAAAATAAATAAAAACAGAAGAAGTGAAGGTAGAATAAAAGGTACATATGGACTACCTGCAAGTACCAAAGGATGCTCAAACTTTAATTTTTATTCCCAGAACTATTCATGCTCTCCCTTCATCCCCATGGGAGGAGTGTACTTAAGCCTGGACACTGGGCTTCACAACATGAGTAACTTGGGATAAAGGACATCTTCAGACACAACAAGGTATAAATTTTCAATGTGTTTGTGAATGTTTGTTTACTCATTTGCTTTTCTGTCATGATCATCATAAAAACATGCTTAGCTTCTCCTGCTGGTTCCAGCAGGAAGAGAGAGAGGTGGAGCAGAGCCTACCTCTGAACCAAGTCCAGCCTGGATCCATTGGCCCAGAATTTGCAGAATTCTGAGAAAAATTAAATGCTTAGTATTTTATAATGATTAGCTGTGTGTATTTGTGTGTGTATGCATGTGTGTGTGTATGTGTTTTGTTTTTGTCTTGCTGTTGAACTGCATAAGTTGATCATTTTTGATAGAGACAATTTTCCTTTTCCACATGTTTACATCTGATTCACAGTCATATGGAGATAGTGTTTACACAATAGTTCAATCAATTTCCTTCTTCAAAATTATTACGAGGCTCACTACTTTGCTTTTTCAGATCAAGTGAATGTCGCTTTCTCAGAATGCTCTTTCTGACTACTTTGTCTAGAATATCTTTCATCAAATAAATATTTATATAATCTATTTATTTATTGCCTTCCAAAAAATTAATATTTTTAATTGTCTTCTTAAGTCATCTGTAAGACCCAATTAACTATAATTATATAAGGGTAAGAGTCCCATCTTTTTGCTTCCTGCTAAATCTTCAGTCTCCACTTCCTAGAATTCTCTCATTAAATATTTTTGAATGAACAAACAAATGATTCATCCAGTCTATTAATAGATCCATCAGTTCTATTAATAGATGAATCATTCATTTGTACCTGATTTGGATAACTCCTACTTCAAACATCACCTTTAAATAAAGTAAGTCCTCATTAGTTTTCATTAACACTATAACTGTTCTTTAAATTTACCTGTGTGTCAACTGTCAGTGATTCCCTAGTTAACTAATAATAAATTATTCTCATTTGACTTGCAGCTCCATGCTGTAGATCAAGAAGTTTTATTTATATATTTTATATAAGTTGAAAATATAACATAAAATCATCTATTTTCTGAATATATGAGATACATTCAATTTTTTTCAACTATTTCCATCACAGTCATGCTCCTTTGCCATCTAATTATATTAAACAGACAAGGTAGAAATTTTCCTTAACCTTTACATCAAACTTATATTTTTAAAATCAGAAATTTAAAATTATTTCATCATGACTTTCTGATATTCCTTACAGGGACTACCATGAGTCAGTTCCTACAACAAGGCATGGATGACTTGACAGGAAATGTTCAATTGCCAATATTTTGTATTTATATACTTAACAGTGAATATTTATTATAGTAATGAATGTAAATATACATAAGACTCAAATCACATCCTCAAGACCTTGCAGTCTTGCATAGGAATTAAGTACTGATTATTCTGAAGAAATAAAAAATGTGTAGGGGAGTTAAGGCAGATATTATGAAGAACATTACATAAGTGTAATAACTGTTTCAAACTTATCTGCAAAGTTTCCGGGATGCCGTTGATTAAAGGAAACTGTACTGCTGGACGAGTGCATTAGCATTAGTTTTAGTAGTGCTCTGGACAACGAACGAGCACAGTCACTAAGGAGAAGGAAACCATCACACAGTTAATCACTGGTTTGGAGTCCAGAATTGAAATGAATGCCACTGTACCTGCGGGCGTAATACTATGTCTTTTGGATAAAAAAATTGTAATTGAGAGTTTTTTATTGCTGTTATTATCACCAAAGTAATTGTTTTTAGTATTTCCAGATAAATGAAATAACTAATCCTTATTTGTAGTAACAATAGAGAAGAAAAAGGGCATATACCATGAAAATATGTTCTCTACACCCTTTTCCACATATCTCTCAACATGTCACTTGTGAAGAAACAAGAAGATGACCATTCACAAGCCAAGGAGAAAGGTCCTTATAAAAAGCCACCCTGCTAATACCTTGATCTCGGGCTTCTAGCTCCCAGAACTGTGAGGAAATTAATTTGTTATGATAGCCTTAGCAAAATAATACAACATTTAATAACTACATTTCGAAAGTCACATTTTTTAAGCAATAAAACAAAGTTAAACATTAGGGAATAGCTTCTCAGAGTATATAATCCACTAGCATTCATGATGAATCTCTAAAAGATCAAGTACTATTTTTAGTTTCTAAAATTTACATAGCTATGCTTCATTTTTTTTTTGTAATAAAATGCTGGTTTACTTCTCACATGACAGAATAAACCACCAAAAATAGTTAGAAAACTGTTCTTTCATAACTTAGTCTTGAATGGTGCCATTCCCACAAGTGTGTAAATATAACTTATGTGTTACAGAAAACCAAATACACATCTTTGTGATCTCTGTCTTGAACTCAAGGATTGGATATATTAATTCTTTGGTATGCCTTTCTACATATTGCTACTTGGATATGCTGCAGAAAAGTGTAATCTATATTGAACTAAAATTTTATATTTTCCTGACGTCTAACTCGAGCTTTCTTAAGTCTAGTGAGAACTGGTCAAACTGTAAAGTTATTGGCACAGTCCTCCAGATGGCCAGGTACTTTCAGGATGTCTGACTCTAACTTCAAGAAGTTGAGTTGTAACTGTAAAGTCAGAGGAAAGGGTCCACATAATACCACCCTATACTATGATACCAGCTGTAAGTTCAGGAGTTTCCCCAAGCCATTCTCAGATTCAATAATTCATTACAAAGACTAGTGAATTCATCAAAAATTTATTAATTCTGAAAGAAAAAACTCACTAAACTATTATACTAGGGGCTACACTTGTTACAGAGAAAGTATGCATTAAAAATCAGTCAAGGGAAGGAACACAAAGGGTACAGTCTGGAAGGGTTCCCAAAGCAAAGCTTCTATCATTCTGAATATGTCTTACCCTCCAGCAATTGATCTGAGATGATATACATAAGATATTACGAACCTGTGAAGCTCACCTAAGCTTCAGTGTCTCAAGTTTTATTAAGAGTTTATTAGCTTTCCATGATCAATTTATTTATTGTTTATGTACTTGAACTCAATATCCAGAGACTCCTGTACAGAGGATCAGACTGATATGATGTGGCTCCAGGAAACACTGAGTAACCTGGTTAGCATCAACTATCTGCTGTGGTCCCAGGGGCCCACCATGAATAAAAGAAATATTCTCTCACTTGGAAAATTAATGGGTTCAAAGATCACCTTCCAGGAGCTGTGATAATGACATTATACCTCTTTTGGCAACCACGCATTCCTGGCTACACAATGGTGATACGGTGTTCACCTTGGCTCTCTGTTTTACTCGTTAACCCACAGAATTGCCAGGAGGCTTGCTCAAATTAAGATCTTTGCAACTGTCTTTATATTTTACCTGAAAATCTGAGTATTGCTAGTTAACATAAGCTTTAGTCCTGTTAGTTTTAAAGATTTCTCTGACCCCTGACACATTATTTCACCTCCTTTTTTGTTGTTAATACATAACTTCAGTCAAATACTATAATATTCCTAAGGCTCTGTTTTCTTGCCTATTAAATGGAGATACTACCTTCTGCAGGGGATAAACACTTAATCAAAAGTTTTTAAACTTTGCTCCATTTCCTCTTTTTTAATAGATTTAGTGAAAAATAAATAAAAAAAAATGCTGTAACGTTTTGCCAATTTAGCTTTCCTCCTATAAGTTACGGTACCATCTCAAATACCCCTTTCACCCTTCTAGGAGAGACTGTTTGTCACTGCAGGCTGCAACAACAAGATACTGCAGACTGAGTGTCTTAAACAACAGAAATTAATTTTCTCATAGTTTTGGAGGCTGGAACTTCATTATCAAGGTGCTACTCAATTCATTTCTGGCAAAGGTTCTTTTCTTGGCTTATGGACATACACCTCCTTGTTACGTATTTGTACGAACTTTCCTCAGTGTGCGCAGGGTAGTAAAGAAAGGAAGCTCTGTGGTATCTTTTCTCATAGAGACACTAATTCTATTATATCAGGGGCCCACCCATAAGGCCTCGTTTAACCTTAACTAATTCTGTAGAGTTCTTATTTCCAAATACAGCTACACTGGGTGCTCGGGTTTCGACATATGAATTTGAGGAGGCACATTTATCCATAACAGCGACTCATGGCACAGCAAGATGTTCAGTAAAGATTCATCATCTTATGGTCTACTGGTTGCAGAATTACACAGCCAGTGATCTTCCAGCTGACACCTCATGGGTAGAAGAGAAAAACAGTAAGGTTAAGGAAGAAATGCAATGAAGAATATCTTTAGTGCCTTAGCAAACATCTCAGACTCTCACGCCCCTCTTTTTTGCCTTTTCCTCAATTGACGAAAGCCCAATACTCTATACTGAGCCATCTGCTGGTTCACAATTGATCCACAGCAGCTGAACAGTACTGGAGAAAAATTACAGAGCCATGCTTGCCAATTTCACAGCAATACTACTTGATAATCATGCCATTCCTTTAGGAAATACCCTTTCCCATTCTCAAGAATTACTACACATTTTATCACCCACTAAATATTCAAAATGCTTCTTCCCCATTTAGTATCGTTGGATGCTTTGTTACATATTCCTACAGAAATGCATACAATACCATATAAATTAATTAACTTAATGGCAATTTCCCCTACTGCTTGTAGTCTGTCTTCCTTCTTGCGTTAATGAAGTGCTCCTGTTTCTGACTAAGGCCTGGTTCCCATATGCTGTTGTAGCCTAAAGGACTTCACTTCTTCAGTGATCCCTTTTCTCTTCTGCATGGTTCATTTATTCATTTCTACCAATCGCAGTTCATAAACATGTCTTGGTGTCACTTATTTTAAAGAAATACACTAAAGAACAAATCAAACACTTTGCTTTCTTTTTCTTTAATCCTCCGCTAACCTCTAGCTCAAATTATCATTTCTCCATTATAGGAATCATATCAACAAAATTCTATTGTCTATACTCACTCTTTTTACTTCCACACTTTTCATTAAATTTTCAACACACTATTCTGAATTAGTAAAGGTCACCAATAACCTGTGTCTTGTCCAAATCAATGATCACGTTTATATTTAGTGTTCTTAACTACTCAGCAGTTTAGTGTTTGCTACTCCTTACCGCTGAAATACAGAAATGTCTAGACTTTTCTGATCATAACTTCAGCTTATTTTTCTTCTTGCTCACTTGCTGTTCTTTGTCACTGTCTTTGATTTTTTCTATCTCCATTGCCTGGCCTCTAAATATCAGATTACCACATGGCTTGGTTTTAATACACTGTCTTGTCTAACATACTTTCTTCATTATAAATAATCACATCAGCTTTTTTATTTTTAAATGCTATTTATCCGCCCATAACTGCTAACTAAAAAAAATGTAATCTAGCATTCTCCCTTTACTTATTGCCTTTTTAATAGCCTCTCCTACTAAAAGACACTCAATTATTTAACTGTCCAAAATGTGACTACTAATTTCTCTCTCTACATTTGCTCTCCAAGTTTCTTTGCCACAGTAAATGGCATCAACATGCATTCTTACCTTAACCATCATCATAGTGTCATCTTTCCTCTTTACAACTTATAACCAATCTATTCATAAGCTGTCTAAGTTCCATTACTGAATTATATTCCGAATCCAATCATTTCTCACCAATTCCAGTGCTTACAAGTTTCCAATCTCTAGCTGTGAGACTACTGAAACAGACCATTAATGGATTTTCTGGCTCTACCCTCAACTCTCTTGTGCTCCCCCACTCCCAACACTGCAGTCCATTTATTCCTCAGCAGCCATCACATGTTTTTCTGTTTTCTAAATCACAGAGCATATCATGTCATCTTCCTGCTTATGCCTCTCTTGTGGCTGTCCATGGCAAATAAAATAAACTCTGAGGAGGCCCTTTTGAACTGGCCTTTACTACCTTTCCCCACTTCATTGATCCATTTCATCTAGCACATTTCAGCCACAGCCACAGTGACCACCCCTCCCCTACCTCCTATCACTCAAAAGTACTAAACGTCCTTTTTTGTTTCAAAGATGTTGCACTAGATTTTATTTGATTGGAACTGTCTACCTCTAAACTCCAGTTACTATACACTATTTTAATTTCCTCATGCAAATTTTATTTCTGTATTCCTACGGTTTGAGTGTGTCCTCCAAAAAGCAGGTGTTAAAAACTAAACCCCAATGCAACAGTGTTGTGTGGTGGGGCCTAATTGTTTTCGATACAAGTGCTCCACCCACATAAATTAATTAGCGCTGGTTATAAAAGCTCTGAGGTTGCAAATTCAATCTTTTGCTCTAGCTCCTGCCCTCTCTTGACCTTTGACCTTTTACCATGTGATGAAGTGATGTGAAAATACTCACTGGATGCCAGTGCCATGATTTTACACTTCCTAGCCTACAGAACCAAGGGCCAAACAGATTTCTGCTCATTATAAATTACTGAGTCTGTGGTATTCTGTTATATAGCATAAAAATTACAATAAAACAAACAGGATAAATAAGACACATGTCATCCTCTTTTATTTTGTTTTACTATAATCAGTGCCTAGCACCTTGCTGCTCAATACTGTAACCATTACACACATGTGATTATTGGGCACTTAAAATGTGGTTATTCCCTATTGGGAATTGCTGTTAGTATAAGACTCAGGCCAAATTTCAAATGCTTGCTTTAAAAGCATGTAAAAATCATAATAATTTTTGTATTATCTAGATGTTAAAGTGATAATATTGTGAATATAGTTGTGTAAATCAAATATATTACTACATTTCTTCTTACCTATCACATTTTACTTTTTATCATGGTTATAAAAATGTTAAATTATATAGGTGCCTCTAAGTTTCATAGGTTGATGAAGAAATGATTACAATAATCTATGTCTATTTGTTGAAGAAAATCAAGAAGATAATGTGTTTAATCAGACAGAAAGGAAAAAGGCAGAATTTTTGAACTTAATAAAATGATTGAGAAGTTTATATGTGAGAATAACTAATGACATCAATCTAGAAAACATTGAAAATAGGAGAAGAAAAGACAACTTACATAGCTCAATATGAAATCAGCTTCTAAATTTTCAATAAGCATAATGACATCATATATAGCTGATGTAGGAATAAACATAGGATGAAAAATCTAAATAATGGAAATGTGTATAAAATGAACTAGGTTATGAGAACAATGGCTCTTTAAATATTGAAGAAAATAGATTATTCAATATATAATCTTAGAATTATTGATTGAGAAAAAATGCAAATAATAACTGTAGAGATATGCAACATGTTTATATATATATATTTTTATTAGGTTTTAGGTTTTGGGGTACATGTGAAGAACATGCAACATTTTTGCATGGGTACATACATGGCAATGTGGTTTGCTGCCTTCCTTCCCATTACCTATATCTGGCGTTTCTCCCCATGTTATCCCTCTCCAACTCCCCACCTCCCACTGTCCCTCCCCTAGTTCCCCCCATAGACCTCAGTGTTTGATGCTTTCCCACCCTGTGTCCATGTGTTCCCATTGTTCAACACCAGCCTATGAGTGAAAACATGCAGTGTTTGATTTTCTGTTCTTGTGTCAGAAACCAATGATGGTTTCCAGGTTCATCCATGTCCCCACCAAGGACACAAACTCATTGTATTTTTATGACTGTATAGTATTCCATGGTGTATATGTGCCACAATTTCCCTGTCCAGTCTATCATCATGCAACATGCTTTAACAGTGAAAATCATTAGCTGAATAGGGTAGTTAGTGATTTTAGAAAATATGCCCTTTCTAGTGTTTTCTCTCATTTTCTGCAGAGTACTTAATATTTTGTTGTAAAATATGTACATTTTATTTCATGTGTTTGTAATATATATGCAGTTGTATTTTTAGGAAACTAAACAGCAGTTACTAAGTAATATTAAAGGCATAGAAGCAATGGCTAATGGAGAAAAATCAATGTTATGCCTATAAAATGTAGTTAAGACCTAAAAATTCATCACCTTTAGTCTAGTCTCTACATTGTTAATCAACAATAAAAATAATAATACTTACTGATGTGTGTGTGCCCCACTTCTTGTAGCAGTGACAAAAATAACTTTTATTTTACCCAAATATACTGTGGTTATTAACCCCTTGTCTGATGGATAGTTTGCAAATATATATTTTTTTCTATTCTATGGGTGGTCTTTTCACTTCATTGATTGCTTCCTGTGCTGTTCAGAATTTGTTCTCTTATTTTAAATAAGAGCCAGAACCCAGAAAACAACAACTACAATAATACTTGAGCCTGCTATTACATGGTGGAGCAACTTTATTTTCTTTCTTTCTTTCTCTCTCTCTTCTTTCTTTCTCTCTCTCTTCTTTCTCTCTCTCTCTCTCTCTCTCTCTCTCTCTCTCTCTCTCTCTCTCTCTCTCTCTCTCTCTCTTTCCTATGTGTAGTTTGTTCCCTCGTACATTCTATACTTTGATAGAATTCTTCTTGCTTAAATAGACAAAGAATCCTCTTAGCAAAAAAAAAAAAAAAATTGAATGGTAATGATTAGATAAGGAGTATTGTGTGGCACAATGGAGAATGCATTTCACAATTCTTTTTAGGTATGCTGAAATTTTTTCTTAATAGTTTATTTTTGTATTAGACTTTTATCAAAACTGAGAGTACATCAATCACAGCATTTTAAAAAGCATTCCTTGTTTTAATTAGCTTGATGTAAGTTTTCAGAGCCTGTTTATACAAAATTCTCCTTACTATCTGTTTTGAATGTGTAATTTAGGCCTTCTTTTGAATTTTTCATCCTTCTGTAAATTACACATTAAATAAAAAAATAATATTAGTGGGATTATCAATATTATCTATGTGATTGACTTTGTATGCTTTTAGTCCTTCCTTCCTTCCTACCTTCCTTCCTTCCTTCTTTCCCTCCTTCCTTCCTTCCTTTCTTCCTTCCTTCCTTCCCTCCTTTCCTCCCTCCCACCTTTTCTCACTCCCTCCCTCTTTCCTTCCTTTAAAGAAATACACACAAACGTATATTTATATACACATATATCTACATAAAATACATATGCATATATACAAAAATGCATATGTATTTTATGTAGATATGCATATACATACATATATATTTATGTAGCCATATATTTATATTTATACATACACACACACACACACACATATATATATATATATAGTACAAGAACTTTTCTTGGATAAAACTTGTCTAAATGGCCTTATTTTAGAGTAAATACAATCTTAACAAAAGCATTTTGTTCCTACTTATGTCCTCCCAGTATCAATCTCCTCTGCATTTTCTTTGCTAAGTAAAAGAATAACCTACTGCTGCTTACCATTCATCAGTTTCCTGAAATGAAACTTATTAGAATAAAAACATGATGAATTTTCCCTTTTCTGTATGTCCAATCAGTCTGTTCATTGTCTGAGGGTGCACCCAATGACTAAAGATGTCACTTGTGTCTCTCTAGGTTCTTCCAGTAGCCTTTTGCTTCAATCCAGCTGCTGCTTTGCATTTGAAAACTAAATCAGCCTCGATATTTCACAGTCTTTTCGATCTTGGAATTTATGATAATGAGATTTTGGCTACAGAAATCATCATTCAGAGAATTCAAACAGATTTTAGCACCTGTTAGCAGGTGTTAAAAAAATAAGTGTCTCATTTAATTTCTTCCATTCTTTTGATTGCACTTATCTTTAATTAAAAACATTTTGCCATGAAAAGAGCTCTAGAAAATGAAGAAAATCCTTATGAACTTTTATTTTTTATATTATTACTGTATCTTTCTTCATTTGTCAATCCTCAATTTGTCCTTCTCCAAAATGGGAAAAAAGATGGGATAATTAGTGTTTTGCTGAGTCACCAGATGAACATTTCTGTAGTAGTAAAAATAGTCATAATTATGTTTGGCATAACAGAGTCACCAATGCAGTAAAAATAGGAGAGGCTGTAGTCCATGGAGCAAAGTCCATGCCCAGTTTAAGGCCTAACTACCAGGGGTGTTACAGGAAACGATATCATGTTCTGGTTTTTCTCACCTGAAAAAATAAGTGGTTATGCTTAAAGATTTCCAAGGCTGCTTTTGTAAGTAAAATAACCTTTATTAATGTTAGAAATTTGCTTGTAAAAGTTTTTTAACTACACACATACATGGTGTGTTATTATTTATGAAAGATCTCAATAAGTAAAATTTTGCTGAACTTACTAACTATGGGAAAACCAAGGATTCTATTTTGTCTCTTTAAAATGTTGAGTAAATAGTTTTTCAGTAGAATTGCAATATGAAAGTATATGTATAATATGATTTAAAAATTATGAACATTTAAACATATTCAACACATTTTCCATAAAGTTATAACACTCTTCTTTCTTTTTGATGCTTAATTTAATAGCAACTTGAAAACAAATGTCACTGTTAGAAGTACATCTAAAGATACATAGCTGTGTTTTGAAAAATGCTCTGACATAAGAAATCTTCATATTGGAAGTCTGTTTGGGACTATATAACCACATTTACCTTGGCTATACATGCCTGTTTAAATGTTTCGTACATATTTGTTTACACTAGTACTTCACCCTGTCCTTCAGAGTTGTCTCTCGGACTTCTTTACTGATTCTTTAGGATTTAGTTTCAGCTTTATTTTCTTGTTCTTATTCTCTAAAAGATATTGCATTTCTTTCATTCATATAACTTTAATTGTTACTACGTAGAGCATAGACTGAATTTTGTATTGTATTCAGGCTTCTGAAGCCTCTCAGAATATACCACTTTGGTATAAGAATTATTTTGAGCCAAAGGCACTTGAAAAACAGAAGATGCAAACAGGACATTATAATCTGCTATTTTTTTTTTTTTTTTTGTCTATGGGAGATAAAAGCAGGATTTAAAATCTCCCATAAGAAAGACACATCCCTGTACCAGGGGAAAATAAACATCCTTCTATGTGAAGTCATAGTTGAGAAAATTCTATACAAAAAGACCATATTAAAGTAATTCTTGTCTTCCTTTAGCCTCCCCATACAATTTAGTTACTTTTCTGTAATTCCTTCTCTTTAATGTAATATAAAATTATTTAAGTTTTCCGACTTCTCTGGGTCTTCATTTCCTTATTAGAGCTTCTATATTACATAAAACTTAATTTTAAATGGGCATTTTTTTGTCATTTTAATCTATCTTTTGATAATTTAATTTTTGGGCCAAGTCAGGGACCCTAAGAGGGTTTAAAATTTAAAGGAAATATGAAAGAGGAGGCTTTCATATTTCCTTTAAATTTTATATTTACCTTAAGTCTTTATCCCTGATTTCAGGGGAAATTGAGCACAAATTTTATTTCAGATTCCTTCGTCACAAAACACAGAAACAAACATATTTGCAGAGTACATTTAAGTACTAGGCCAAGAATGATACCCCTGACATTTGAGAATAGTTGAGAAACAGTGGATATTATCCTGAAGATAAAAAGAGTTAAAATAATGTAATAGTAACATTCAAACTTTTAAGTGAATGGTTTTAAGAGGAGGAGAACAAAGCATGTATTCCTCTTGAAAGTGTTTTTAAAACTTTCAAGATGAGGCGGAGGACTCAAGATGGTGCTGTGAGAACAACCCAGGATTGGAGCTCTCGTTGAATCCGTGGAGAGGTGAGTCGGAGCTGCATTTCCAGACTGATCTTTGTTGCCCTCAGAATGGGGAAATTCCCAAGTATAAAGGAGATGCGGGACACCAGGCAGTACCTCTGCCTGGCAAAGCCAGCAGCCGGGGTGGCAGCGGCTGACCCTACCCAGCGCTCCCCACAGGGTGCGCTTGTCCGGGTGCCCTGTTGAATTGGCAACCTGAGACTTGAGAGGGCTGGACTTGAGACTGAACGAGACTTGGACAGTGGGCCAGCCCAGGGGATTGCAGGGACAGAGCCCAGTGGGACGAACAAAACCGCAATTTCAAACGATCCCCATGCAGATGGTTTGAGGGGGCATCCACCATTACTGAGGCAACCCACCCCAACTGAGATACACGCCCACTGCTGACACAGCCAGCTGTTGCCGAGGCAACCCATCCCTACTGAGATACATGCCCACTGCTGATGCAGCCTGCCATTGCCAAGGCAACCCGCTACAACAGAGAGACTCCACCGCAGGGCATGGCGGAGACTGCAGCAGAACAGCAGAGCCTGCAGCAACAGGGTGAACCACAGAACAGCAGGGCGGAGCCTCGGCAGGCAAACAGTGGCTAGTCTACCTCCTAGCTGGGCAGGACACCCCAACGAACATCCAAAAATAAAGCCCAAACCCCCCAACACAGAGCATTTGAGAAAAAAAGGGTTTTTTTAATGAGCTCTGTTGCAGCAGAATCTAACACAGCAGCCTAACAGCCCTGAATGAACAACAGAGCTCACAGCTCAGCAATTGAGCTCCTATAAAGTACAGACTGTCTCCTCAAGCAGCTCCCTGACACCTCTATATCCAAAAGACTGACATTTGGCAGGAATCATCCTGGGACAAAGAAAGAAGAAAAAGAAACTGGTAGCATCCCTCACTGTGCCACAGCTGCTAGAGGTGCAACCCAGACAAGCAGGACCTGGAGTGGACCTTAGCAGTCATACAGAGAAGGGGCTAGACTGGGAGAAGGAAAACCAAGTAACAGAAATATTTCATCATCAACAATCTGGGTGTCCACTCAGAGACCCAATCGAAAAGTCAGCAACTACGCAGACGACAAGCAGATAAATCCACAAAGATGGGAAGAAACCAGCGAAAAAAGGAGGAAAACACCCAAAACCAGAACACCTCACCTCCTAGAAAGGACCAAAACTCCTCATCAGCAAGGGAACAAAGCTGGACGGAGAATGACTGTGACGAAATGACAGAATAAGACTTCAGAAGGTGGATAATGAGAAACTTTTGTGAGCTAAAAGAACATGTATTAAATCAATGCAAAGAAACTAAGAAACTTGAAAAAAGATATGAGGAAATGATAACAAGAATGGATAACTTAGAGAGGAATATGAATGAATTAAAGGAGCTGAAAAACACAATATGAGAACTTTGCAAAGCATGCACAAGTTTCAATAGCTGAATTGACCAAGCAGAAGAAAGAATATCTGAAGTCGAAGACCAACTCAATGAAATAAAACGAGAAACCAAGATTAGAGAAAAAAGCGCAAAAAGGAATGAACAAAGTCTCCAAGAAATGTGGGACTATGTGAAAAGACCTAACCTACATTTGATAAGTGTACCAGAAGGGGACGAAGAGAATGAATCCAAGCTGGAAAATACTCTTCAGGACATCATCCAGGAAAATTTCCCCCACCTAGCAAGACAGGCCAACATTCAAATGCAGGAAATACAGAGAACACCACAAAGATATTCCGCAAGAAGAGCAACCCCAAGGCACATAATCGTCAGATTCAACAAGGTTGAAATAAAGGAGAGAATACTAAGGGCAGCCAGAGAGAAAGGTCGGGTCACCCACAAAGGGAAGCCCATCAGACTCATAGCAGATCTCTCGGCAGAAACACTACAAGCCAGAAGAGAGTGGGGGCCAATATTCAACATTCTTAAAGAAAAGAACTTTCAACCCAGAATTTCATATCCAGCCAAACTGAGCTTCAGAAGCTAAGGAAAAATAAAATCCTTTGCGAACAAGCCAGTACTCAGAGATTTTGTCACCACCAGGCCTGCTTTACAAGAGCTCCTAAAAGAGGCACTACACATAGAAAGGAACAACCAGTACCAGCCATTCCAAAATCACACTAAATGCTAAAGAGCATCAACATAATGGAGAATCTACAACAACTAACAGGCAAAACAGCCACTTAGCATCAAAATGGCAGTATCAAATTCACACATAACAATATTAACCCCAAATGTAAATGGACTAAATGCACCAATCAAAAGACACAGACTGGCAAATTGAATAAAAATCCAAAACCCATCAGTGTGCTGTATCCAGGAAACCCATCTCACATGCAAGGATACACAAAGGCTCAAAATAAAGGGATGGAGGAAGATTTACCAAGCAAATGGAGAGCAAAAAAAAGCAGGAGTTGCAATTCTCATCTCTGATAAAATAGACTTTAAAGCAACAAAGATCAAAAGAGACAAAGAAGGCCATTACATAATGGTAAAGGATTGATACAACAAGAAGAGCTAACAATCCTGAACATATATGGACCCAATGCAGGAGCACCCAGATACATAAGGCAAGTTCTTAATGACTTAAAAAGAGACTTAGACTCCCACACAATAATAGTGGGAGACTTTAACACTCCACTGTCAATATTAGACAGATCAACCAGACAGAAAATCAACAAGGATATCCAGGACTTGAACTCAGACCTGGAGCAAGCAAACCTGATAGACATTTACAGAACTCTCCACCCCAAATCCACAGAATACACATTCTTCTCAGCACCACATCACACCTACTCTAAAATTGACTGCATAATTGGAAGTAAAGAACTGCTTAACAAATGCAAAACAACTGAAATCATAACAAACAGCATCTCAGACCATAGTGCAATCAAGTTAGAACTCAGAATACAGAAACCAACGCAGAACCGCACAGCTTCATGGAAACTGAACAACTGGCTCTTGAATTTTGACTGGATAAACAATGAAATGAAGACAGAAAGAAAGTTCTTTGAAACCAATGAGAACGAAGACACAACATGCCAGAACCTCTGGGACAGATTTAAGCAGTCTCTAGAGGAAAGTATATAGCAATAAGTGCCCATATGAGGAGAATGGAGAGATCCAAAATTGACACCCTATCATCAAAATTGAAAGAACTAGAGGAGCAAGATCAAAATAACTCAAAACCCAGCAGAAGACAAGAAATAACTAAGATCAGAGCTGAGCTGAAGGAGATTGAGACATGAAAAACCCTTCAAAAAATCAATAAATCCAAGAGCTGGTGTTTTGAAAAGATCAACAAAATAGACCACTAGCCAGATTGATTAAAAATAAAAGAGAGAACAACCAAATAGATGCAATAAAAAATGATAAAGGGGAAATCACCACAGGTTCCACAGAAATTCAAACCATCATCAGAGAGAATATTACAAACAACTCTATGCACATAAACTAGTAAACCTGGAAGAAATGGATAAATTCCTGAATTCCTGTGTCCTCCCAAGCCTAAACCAGGAGGAAGCTGAAACTGTGAATAGACCAATAACAAGGTCAGAAGTCGAGGCAGCTATTAAGAGCCTACCACACAAAAAAAGCCCAGGTCCAGACGGGTTCACAGCCGAATTCTACCAGACACACAAAGAGGAGCTGGTACCATTTCTTCTTAAACTATTTCAAACAATCCAAAAAGAGGGAATCTTTCCCAAATCATTTTACGAGACCAACATCATTCTGATATCAAAACCCAGCAGAGACCAAACAAGAAAAGAAAATTTCAGGCCAATATCCATGATGAAAATAGATGCAAAAATCTTCAATAAAATATTGGCAAGCCGATCGCAACAGCAAATCAAAAAACTTATTCATCATGATCAAGTAGGATTCATCCCGGGGATGCAAGGCTGGTTCAAAACACACAAGTCTATCAACGTAATTCACCACATAAACAGAACCAAAAACAAAAACCACATGATTATCTCAATTGACGCAGAGAAGGCATTTGACAAAATTCAACAGCCCTTTATGCTAAAAACCCTCAGTAAACTCGGTATCGATGGAACGTATCTCAAAGTAATAAAAGCTATTTATGACAAACCAACAGCCAATATCATACTGAATGGGCAAAAACTGGAAGCATTTTCTTTGAAATATGGCACTAGAAAAGGATACCCTCTTTCACCACTCCTATTCAATATAGTACTGGAAGTTCTAGCCAGAGCAATCAGGCAAGAAAAAAAAATAAAGGGTATTCAAATAGGAAAGGTGGAAGCCAAATTGTCTCTATTTGCAGACGACATGATAATATACCAAGAAGACCTCATCGCCTCAGCCCAAAAACTCCTGAAACTGATAAGCAACTTCAGCAAAGTCTCAGGATATAAAATCAATGTGCAAAAATCACAAGCATTCATCTACACCAATAACAGACTTAAAGAAAGCCAAATCAAGAACGAACTGCCATTCACAATTGCTACAAAAGGAATAAAATACCTTGGAATACAACTCACAAGGAACGTAAGGGACCTTTTCAAGGAGAACTACAAACCACTGCTCAACGAAATCAGAGAGGACACAAACGGATGGAGAAACATTCCATGTTCATGGTTAGGAAGAATTAATATCGTGAAAATGGCTATACTGCCCAAAGTAATTTACAGAACCAATGCTATCCCCATCAAGCTACCATTGACTTTTTTCACAGAACTGGAAAAATCCACCATGAACTTCATATGGAACCAAAAGAGAGCCCGCATACCCAAGTCAATTCTAAGCAAAAAGAACACAGCGGAGGGCATCACACTACTGGATTTCAAACTATACTACAAGGCTACAGTAATCAAAACAGCATGGTACTGGTACCAAAACAGAGATATAGACCAATGGAACAAAACAGAGGCACCGGAGGCAACACAACATATCTACAACCATACGATCTTTGATAAACCTGACAAAAACAAGCAAGGGGGAAAGGATTCCCTGTTTAACAAATGGTATTGGGAAAACTGGCTAGCCATGTGCAGAAAGCAGAAACTGGACCCCTTCCTGACACCTTACACTAAAATTAACTTCAGATGGATTAAAGACTTAAACATAAGACCTGGCACCATAAAAACCCTAGAAGGAAATCTAGGCAAAACTATCCACGACATAGGAGTAGGCAAGGACTTCATGAACAAAACACCAAAAGCATTGGCAACAAAAGCCAAAATAGACAAATGGGACCTAATCAAACTCCACAGTTTCTGCACGGCAAAAGAAACAGTCACTAGAGTGGATCGGCAACCAACAGAATGGGAAAAAAATTTTGCAGTTTACCCATCTGACAAAGGGATGATATCCAGAATTTAAAAAGAACTCAAACAGATTTACAAGAAAAAAACAAACAAGCCCATTCAAAAGTGGGCAAAGGATATGAACAGACACTTTACGAAAGAAGACATACATGAGGCCAACAATCATATGAAAAAATGCTCATTGTCACTGGTCATCAGAGAGATGCAAATCAAATCCACATTGAGATACCATCTCACGCCAGTTAGAATGGCGATCATTAAAAAATCTGGAGACAACAGATGCTGGAGAGGATTTGGAGAAAAAGGAACACTTTTACACTGTTGGTGGGAATGTAAATTAGTTCAAATATTGTGGAAGACAGTGTGGCGATTCCTCAAGGCCTTAGAAATAGAAATTCCATTTGACCCAGCAATCCCATTACTGGGTATATATCCAAAAGACTATAAATCGTTCTACTATAAGGACACATATACACGAATGTTCATTGCAGCACTGTTTACAATAGCAAAGACCTGGAATCAACTGAAATGCCCATTGATGATAGACTGGATTGGAAAAATGTGGCACATATACACCATGGAATATTATGCAGCAATCAGAAATGATGAGTTTGTGTCGTTTGTAGGGACATGGATGAATCTGAAAAACATCATCCTCAGCAAACTGACACAAGAACAAAAAATGAAACACCACATATTCTCAGTCATAGGCGGGTGATGAAAAATGAGAACACACAGACACAGAAAGGGGAGTACTAAACACTGGGGTCTATTGGGGGAAATGGGGAGGGCCAGTGGGAGGGGGAGGTGGGGAGGGATAGCCTGGGGAGAAATGCCAAATGTGGGTGAAGGGGAGAAGGAAAGCAAAGCACACTGCCATGAGTGTACCTACGCAACTGTCTTGCATGCTCTGCTCATGTTCCCCAAACCCTAAAATCCAATAAAAAATTAAAAAAAAAAACTTTCAAGACATAGAAATAGAACAAGAAATATATCAAATTTATAATTTTTATCATACTGACTTATAAAATTTTGAATGCTAATAAAATGACTGAGAAGATTTTTGTTATTGATTATTGAAAGTGAGCATAGATTTAAAGAGTTTTACATACCTGACAAGATTTTTGTTGTTATTGATTATTTAAAGTGGGCATACATTTAAGGAGTTTGAGATACCTGACATATTTAATGAAAGGAAGCATAAATTTTCTATACTTCATAAAAGTTGATACCTAAAATATATGTTTGGCAACTACAATGAGTAAACATTTTTATAAGTAAAATGATAGATTATCTAACAACCTAAACGTGTAGATTAGTTAAATTTATTTATGGTTATGTTTGGAGCACCCTCCTTAATCAAAATAGCAATCCAAATGCAAAACTATATCACTTTTGGTATTATAGAGACTATTATCACCCCAAAAACTATGAACAAGCAGAAATGATAATTGCCATTACATTATACCCTCATTTAAAATTTCCTTTTTGATATCTGCAAAAGATAGATGAGTCTTGGAAGAACAGAAAAGTAATGTACATCATACCAGCTGTTATTCCACATGCACTCTTTTTTATTGAACTAAATAAATATTGTCTCTTAAACCTGTTATTCAGCTATTATAATTACTGATAAATTCCATGTAATAGACCATTATTGTAAAGTCCTCTGATAAATAACCTCTCTCTCTATCTGTTCACTAATTTAATATCTTTATTCATTGACTCTGGGCTAAGGTATGTGACTTACTTTGGCCAATGGATTGTAGCAAAAGTGACCCAAGGGGCTTGAAGAGTATTTACACAATAGAGCTTGTTCTCTTTTGCTTGTTGCTTTTGAAATTCATAACAATTCAAACAAAGTGTTGGCTGGTCTTTTGGAGACATGTGACCAGACAAAAGATAGAATCAATTTTCAGGCATTTGAGTGATGCCTTGTTTGACCATTTAATCCTGACCAAACTGGCACATTGCTGGTGCCACATAAGGACTTCAAGTAGGACAGAGAAAACTACAAAATTGAGCCCAGCTAAAACTACTTATTCACATAATTTTGAGCCAAATAACATGATTGTTGTTTTAAACCATAGTCTTGGGGTGGTTTGTGGTGCAACAATAGAAAATTGATACAGAAATTGATGCCTTCCATGCTGTATTTGCTTTGGTACCAGGAGGCAGGCATGGAAACAAACATTAGCAATGGCTGTATGTCTTAAAAATAATTAATGTAAGCTGCAAAAGCAGAGGTAAAATTTTGGAAGATAGAAAATAAACCTAATGATGAGTATGTGCACTTTGTAGAACTGGGTAGAGAAATTTGTAGATAGATTTCTAAAATTTCGATTGACTTCTGTTAGCTGACTAAAAGAAGGTATAGAAAAAGGATGAGAAGTGTCAAAGAGAGAACTACTACTTTGCAAATAGGAGTTCCAAAGAGAGTAGGTTTTATGTCACTCTGAGGTCAAGAGACAGATGTTGAAGTTTATATTGAACAAACCATACCATAAACATGAACATAGTAAATATTAGGAAAATATGACCCATAAGCAGGAGAAAAACAACATAATTAGAATGAATATAGAAATAGCAAGTGATTATGGAGGTAAAACACAGAGATACCATGTCACAGTATACTTAAATGCTTCAAGAAGCTACAAAAAATAGGTGCCTGTTGTCCTAGCCACTTGGGTCCCTGAATCAAGTGATTCAAGGAGGAGCACTTGGACCCAGGAAGCAGAGGTTGCAGTGAGTTATGATCGTGTCACTGCACTCCAGCCTGGGTGACAAAGTGAGACTCTATCTCCATAACAATAATACAGAAATAATCAAGATCAACCTCATATTTTTAAAAAACTGGGAGTTAGCAAAATACAATATATAATAAGGAGTAACGCCAACTTTATTAATTTTCTAGATCTGCTGTAACAAAGTACTACCAACTTGGTGCACTAAAATAATAGAAATGTATTTCCTCTGAGTTCTGGATGTCAGAAATAGAAAATCAGGATATCAGCCATGTGCTATGTCTGTCTTCCATCTTCTCATGACAGTCTGTAATTTTTGGCATTTGTTGACTTGTACACTCATGACCCCAATCTCTGCCTTCAATTTCATGTGGTGTCCTCTATGTCTTCACATGACCATTTTCTCCTAAGAACAGAATTAATTTTTAACTTGGGGCCCAATCTACTTTAGTATAATCCCATATTAACTAATTACATCTATTAATACAATAATCTTATGACCAAATAAGGTCAGATTCTGAGGTTCTGAAGGTCAGAACTTCAACATTTGTGTGTTTGTGTTTGGGGCAGGGGAGTGTCACAATTCAACCAATAAAATTATTGTATAAACTAACTCAGAAATTATACAATTAGAGATGTAGTAGACTCAAACTTTAAACATTGATTATTACTATATTGTATACATTTTAAAATGTATAGTAAAGATGAAAAATGTTAGTCGATATGAGAAGGATGTATTTAAAGGGTCACAAGTGAACAATTAGATGTTAAAACTTTATTGTATGAGAAAAAATAACAGTGAATTTACTTAATGATAAATTAGATGTTGCAAAATAAATAGGAGTGAACTTGAAGACATGGCCAAATAAATTATTAAAATGAAAAATAGAAAATGCCTAAAATTAATATATCGTCAGTTTGGGAACAATTTCAAGTGGGAAAACCTACAAGTATTTGGAGTCTCCAATTAATATAGATGAATTGGGAATAATTACAAAAATATTTTAGGAAATAATTGCCTAAAATGTTTAGATGTCAGTGAATCTATAAAACCACTGTCAGCCATTTGGGGTTGCTAAAACAGAGCACCTTAGAATGAGTGGCTTATAAATAATAGGAATTTATTTCTCACAGTTATGGAGGCTACAAGTCTGAGATCAGGATACTAATGTGATTGGTTTCTAGTGAGGGCAATCTTCCAGTTGTGGATTGTTGACTTTGCATTGTATCCTCATGTAATAGAAAGATAGCAAGCTAGCTCTCTGGCTTCTTCTTATGGGACAATAACTCATATTTTTTATGAGGGCTTCACCATCCTGACTTCATTACCTCTCCAAAACCTCACCTTTCAATACCATCACAATGGGGATTAGATTTCAATAGCTGGAGAAGATAGGACAACCAGTGCAGGAGGGCAGTGGTGTCCTGCGCCTGGCCCTTGAGACCATTCTTTTCTCATAGGCTTCTGGGCCTGTGATGGGAGAAGCTGTCTCTAAGATCTCTGAAATGCCTTTATGGCCTTTTGCCCATTGTCTTGGATAATAGCACTTGGCTCCATTTTTAGTCATGCTTAGTTTTCTAACAAGTGGTTGTTCCACTGCCTGCTTGGATTCTTTCTCTGTCACATGGCCAGGCTGTGAATTTTCCAAACTTTTACCCTTTGCTTCTCTTTTAAAAATAAATTCCAAATTTAAGTAATTTATTTCCTCCCATATCCAATCATAGATTGTTAGAAGCAAATAGATTACTTTGTAAACACTTTGCTGCTTAGATATTGCTTCTGCCAGATATCCTAAGTAAAGAATTTATTGGAAACTAGCACAAAGGTGGCCTGTGTTACATGCTAGCAAAGATATTGACTGCATTATATTTATGGTATTAGGGATCTATGGAAGTTTGAACTTACATAAACATAATCCAGTCAATATCTTTACTAGCATGTAACACAGGCCACCTTTGTGCTAGTTTCCAATAAATTCTTTGTTTCCATCTGGGGTCTCATCAGCCTGGACATATCCATATTTCTGTCAGTGTTTTGGTGACAACAATTTAACTAGTCACTAAGAAGTTTCAAACTTTCCCTCAGCTTCCTGTCTTCTCCTAAGCCCTCCAAACTCTGCTAACATCTGCCCATTACCCAGTTCCAAAGTTTCTTTCACATTTTTAGGTATCCTTACAGCAATGTCCTGCTCTTTGATATCAATTTTCTGCATTAGGCCATTTGTGTTACTATAAAGGAATGCCTGAGGCTGGATATTTTATAAAGAAAAGATATTGAATTAGCTAATTATTCTGAAGGCTATATAAGAAGCATGGTCCTAAACCTGCTCAACTTCTGTGGGGCAGAGCTTACAATTATGGCAAGGTGTTATGGGAGTTGGCATTCTTAAAATCATGAAGCGTAAATCATGGCAGAAGGTGATGAGAACCATCCTGTCACATGGCAAGAACAGAAGGAAGAGAGAAAGGAAGGGGGAGGTGCCACATACTTTTAAACAAGCAGATGTCACAATAACTTTCTTACTATCTTAAGAGCAGAGCCAAGTCATTTATGAGAAATCCACCTCCGTGAACCAAACATCTCCTATCAAATTAAAACTACAGTAAGATATCACTACATATCTATCACCATAATTGAAATTAGAAAAGAATAGAGATAACATTAAATACTTGTGAGAATCTGAAGAAACAAGATCACTCATACATTGCTGGGGAAAATTTATTGTCACTGTGAAACACAGTTGGGTAGTTTCTTATAAAATGAAACATGCAGCTAACATACGATCAAACAATTGCACTCGTGATTATTCATCCTATAATAATAAAGACTGACAATCACACAAAAACCTAAACAGAAATATTCATATCAATTATATTTACAACAGCCAAACTGGAAAATAATCCAAGTGTTATTAAGTGAATTATTTAAAAAATTATAAAATATCCATACCAAGGACTGTTACTAAAAGAAATGAACTGATACACAAAATAATCTGGATAAATCTTATAAAAAATATATTCACAAAATGTTACAAAATATATTACTTACATTTAATTATTGAGATGACAAAATTATTAAAGTAGATTTTTGGATTTCGGGGGTTAAGGAGGACATCAGAACATGATGGAAGTGACAACAGATTTCTCATTAGAAGCCATGGAGGGCAAAGGAAAGTGGCACAACATCATTTAAGTGGTAAAATAAAAGAAATGCTGTCTCTTGGTGTAAGTATATTTAGGTTTATCCCAGTAAAGTTTCAGACATGTTCCTGAATCTTAAGACTCTTATGAAATATCAGAAATTTTCAGTCACTATTCCTTAAAGTATAACTTCAGTACTATCTTTTCTTTTCTACTCATTGGTTTCCAGTAACATAACATTAGGTCTTGTAGTATAACTTCCCAGGTCCCTGAGCCCTATATATAAGTTTTTTTCTACTTTATCTCTGCTGTTCCATTTTAGTAGCATTTATTGTTATATACTCCACATTAGTGATTCTTTCCTTTGTCCCTTACATACTCTGGTTTAGTAATTCATTCCTTTGTCTCTTTCAATCTGCTGTTGAGGATATCAACTGAACGTTTTATTCTAATTACTGTATTCTTCAGTTCAAAACTTTCTATTGGTTTTTCTTTGTATCATTTATTTACTTGCTAAGTCTTTCTACTTTTTGATTTGTTTCAATAGTTTTTTCTGTTGCTTGTGGAAGCAATCTTATTATGACTGCTTTAAAATATTTGTCCAACAGTCCTATCATGTCTATTTTCTGGATATTAGCATTTATTTACTTTTTTATGTGAGTCAAGATGGTGGCAAAAATATTAAAGAAAAAATATTAGAGATAGTTTCAGGAAATAGTCACAAAACCTCATTGGAAGCCTAGTGGCTGCTAACTCTCTCTGCAGTTTCTGTATCCACAGAAACTAGCCTGCTCTTTTACTGAATATAAGTGTTTGAGTAAAGTATTCATCCATCACGCAGCTGGGGTCTGTGTGATGGACCCTGCAGATGGTGACCCTGATGTGATAAGGAAGATTACAAAGTATCACAACAGAACCCTCAAAAATGAAGTTGAAAAGGAGTGTACAGTCAGTGAGTCAGTAAGTCATTGGTACCCACTTGGGATTACCAAGTTTGGGGGGGATTGTTTAGGCTATGGTTTCATCATGGGACAACAGTTATTATCTCAACAGAAACAGTATATAAAAGTATTGAAACATCTGCTTAAAGCCAATGGAGCCTCAGTTACACAAGCTCAATTAAGGGGCCTAAAGCAAATTTTTTCTCACTTAATCCATGGTTCCCGACAGAAAGCACACTAGATGTAAAGCTCTTGCAACAAGTGGGGAGAAATCTTAAACAGCATCATATACAAGGGCAGCAGTTCCCAGCAACATTATCATGGGGCCAAAATAAAAAAGAGGAAATGGAGGGAAAGAATGGGTAAGAGAGATGAGAAGAGACAGAGATCAGAGAGGGACACAAAAAGTAAGACAAAGGAGAGAGATAAAGTAGGAAGAAGAGAAAGAGTGTTAAGAAAGTTTTAAGAATGCACCTTTAGTAAGAAAGTTTATAAAACAAAGTCAGAAAGTTAAGGCATATTGAAGATTGTCTGTAAAAGTTGTGAAAATGATATTAAAAGGAATTTATGCAAGAAATGTTGTATAATTTTTGTTTCATGGGTGTAAGCAAATTTTAAAACGTGAATTGTAAAAGAAATTCTGTGTGTAAACTTATTGGCTAAAGTTAAAGAAGTATCATCCAGTTTTTCTGTAAACTAGACATTAAAATAAAGCACAACAAGTTTTTCTTAAAAGCACTAACCTGCTCTTTATCAATGATTATAAAAGGTTTCTTAGCACAAAAACCATGCCTAGAATTTCCAGTACACCAACATCAGCTTGAAGAGTACATCCTCATCAAAGGAAGAAAAAAAGAAAAAAACTCGAACCAGCCTATGAAAACCCTACAGGAGCTGCAGCCCCGGACAATGTGGCTTCTGCAGGCAAAACAGGCCCTGGACATCACCTGGGGAATGCTGAAAAAGACAATACTAGAGGCTAAATGAATCCTACTCTGGATTCAGACACTATTCACTCCATATAATTTGTTTCTTTTTTATTCTCTCACTCTGCCTGCAACCTGTACCTGCTATATTATATTGAGCCCATCTTCTAAATCTGCATTTTCTCTGCCCTATTAGTTAGACAAACATCCCCTTCCTAGATTCTAACAATGCAACTGCTTGGCTACAACGAATTAACATGCCCCACAGGGATTACTCAGTAATGGCATACAGTGAACTGAGATGCCAAGTAACACTATAGATAAGTCCGTGATAGGAAAAGAATGTTGCTAATTACACACATGTTTGCCTTATGTTATGTGCTGAATCTAGGATGCAAAGCCAGAGTAAGAACAATGGTCACCTCAACTGACAAACCTGTTGCTGAACATGCCAGCACTCTTCAATTACTAAAGCAGGATGCAAAAAAAAAAAAAAGGAAGAAAGAAAAGAAAAAAGAAAAAAACAGAAAAGGGGAGATGTTGGAGTTCAGTCAGGATGAAGGCAAAAATATTAAAGGAAAAATATTAGAGATAGTTTTAGGAAATAGTAATGAAACCTCCTTGGAAGGCTGGTGCTGCTAAGTCTC
The DNA here is from genome assembly GCF_049354715.1 of Callithrix jacchus. NCBI lineage: Eukaryota > Metazoa > Chordata > Mammalia > Primates > Cebidae > Callithrix > Callithrix jacchus. The sequence continues at coordinate 132,603,537 of NC_133504.1, forward strand.
CTTGCAGTGTCTGTGGCCATGGACTCCTAGTCCACTGAATATCAGTGTTTGAGTACATTATTCATCTGTCACGCAGCTGGAGTCTGAGGGACAGACCCTGGCATTTTTTCATTCAGTTTGAGATCCTTCTGGTTCTTATTATAATGAGTAATGTTGTGTTGAAGCCTGAATTTTTGTATTATAGTATTTTGGATCTTATTTAAATTGTTATGTTTTAGCTAGCTTTTTCTATACCAATTTGTCAGGGGAAGAATTATGCCACCTCATCACTGTGAGATGAAATAAGTTGAAATTTCTCATTCAGCCTCTATTGTGTCCTGAGAATGTGGAGTGCTTCTTCTTTCTCCTGGGCAAGAAGAGAGTGTATACTATCCATGTGGTCCTCATTGACACTGCAGAGATAATGAAGAAAGTTCTGCTTCTCTATTAAGACTCCACTGACATCTGTCCAGAAGAGGTGAGGGAGCACTTCGTTACTGCTGAGTGTGGATGGAATTTCAGGCTTGCTACATATTCTGCACTGACACTGAGTAGAAGGTGATATCTTATTACTGGCCTGTGAGGATGAAAGTCCCAAATGTTTATACTTTCCCCTTTATGACACCACTGCATGAGGGAGTTCATTATAGTCTCATAAGTCTAGAGTAAATGTGGCTTGGGCCACAGTTTTTTTCTATGGTGTTTTCTGAAATTGAGTACTTACACTCTAAAAGTCATCCGTCTGTAAGTCAGATTCTAATTTTTTGAGTAGAGCATATTGGCTTTTGTTGGGCATTCATTTTTATTTGTGCCTTTGGCCTACTTCTCTGTTGCTAAAAGTCACACAGCACTGAATACTGACCATTTGCATCCCCATTTTCCATATAGATAGGATTTCTGACATTAGGGTGATAAGTCTGTTTAATAATTTATTTGCAGGCTGGGCGCATTGGCTCACACCTATAATCCCAGAACTTTGGGAGGCCGAGGTGGGTGGATAACGAGGCCAAGAGATCAAGACCATCCTGGTCAACAAGGTGAAACCCCGTCTCTACTAAAAATATAAAAAACTAGCTGGGCATGGCGGTGCACACCTGTAGTCCCAGCTACTCAGGAGGCTGAGGCAGGAGAATTGCTTGAACCCAGGAGGCAGAGGTTGTGGTGAGCCGAGATCGCGCCATTGCACTCCAGCCTGGGTAACAAGAGTGAAACTGTCTCAAAAAAAAAAAAAAATTATTTGCAACCCCATTATCCCTATAGACACAATCTCTAACATTAAAATAATATGACTTTTATTTAGTAATTGCTTAAGATGTTTTTCAGATCCCAAATTCCAGCAACTGCTTTGGAGACATTTATAGAGGAATGGGATTAGTATCAGGATATAGCTCCTTCATTTCCCTGTCCCATGATTTCCCCAAACGCTCTTAGACCAACTAAACATCTCCACACTTTGACCCACTCCAAAACCCCTATAAATTCAAGGCCCAAATTATTTAGGGAGATATATTTGATTTTTGTTCTCATCTTATTTATAGGTGGTCCTATATTTAAAGCTCTTTCTCTGTTGCAACCTGGTGTCTCAGCATATTGACTTGCTATGAATATAGATCAATGAATCTCTTGTGGCTACAATAGTGCATGTAATCCACCTTCCTAGAAGCATAAGTATATGTTTTCTTTTTTTGTGATAGAAAAAATTATAAATCCAATTAAAAATTTGATTATATTGACCTCTGTCCTCATCAGAGCTTGTTTCTAAATTCATAATAAATTTTAGATAGTTGTTGCATAATATTTAAAACTGATATTTGCTGAATTTCAACTGTAACATGATTAAACACTACAGGTATAATAAAAAGCAGATATAGATTTTGGCATTTCACCTGCTTTATGTATATATTTTCACCAGCTTTAGAGTTTATCTGAAAATTAAAAGTAATTAAAAGAGTTGTAGAGATAGTTTCAAATCTGGAAGTATTATAGAATAAAGGAACAGAATAAGTAAACCTAGTTTGAGTTAAATTACTGCCTTGACTTTTCCTATTCTGTGACCCTGCAAAGATTATTTTACCTATTGAATTTTATTTTTTCATCTCTAAAAGAATAATGGTGAGATTTGCCATATTAACCTCAACGTGTTATTTTTTTCTCCAAATTTTAAACATTATGTTAAATGTAATTCATTGATACTAATCATTATAATGTTCCCTGTTACAATCCTAAATTTCTGAGACTATATTGGTCTAAGTTGACTCACTGATAATTTTTAGAAAGAAGAACATAATGCACATGCAAGCCATCTGGACAACAGAAAATAATTTTTGTACACAAAATATACCTAACAATAGTAATATAAATTATGAGATTCAAAAGCTCAAAACATCACAAGTAAGATAAAAACAAAGCCAAAGCTAGGCATTAAATAGAGAAATAGCTGCAACATTATTTTTAAAAACAAATTATGAGTTTAGTGTCCAACATATACAGGTAAGCTTCTAGCAAGCTGACTTTCCTGCAGAAATAAATTTTAAAGCTGGCATATAAAACAAACAAATAAAAACAAAATCAATCAAATGCTTTTGTTGGTGCTAAGAACACAATACCCCCTAATATGGTGCTTTGGCAAGTTAAGTGCTTTGAACTAAAAGAGATTAGAAGGTCTTGGGGAGGAAACCAATGGTCAGTAATTTAGCCAATCATGCTAGTGTAGTAGAGTGTCCATAAAACCCTAAATTAAGGGGTTCAAGAGTCTATGAGTTGACGAACACAACTACAAGCTAGGAGGGAGACATATCCTACATCTATGGAGACAGAGCTCTGTGCTCAGGTCCCTTCAAGACGTTGCCCTTATGTACCTCATCTGGTTGAGTTCATCTCTATTTCTTGATAAACTGAGCTCTCCAGGATGGCTGACTAGATACAGCGAGGAGGAACATCTTCCACCAAAGGACTGAGACACTGGGACGTTTGGCACACTCCCAACAGACTTTCAGTGGGAAGACATTGAGAGTGGACAGATGAAAGAAGCAGAGGCTGGGCTGAAGGGGGTGGAAGTAGGGAACCCAACACGGGACTAACACCCATCAGGACTCATTCTGGCCCTCAAGGACTCTTGTAGAAGGTGTAAGTTAAACAGGCAAAGAGCAATCCCCTCTTGCCACATGCCCCTGGAATCCCAGTGTGAGGTGCCCACTTGTCTATCACAGACATTTGAGTTGTCGGGGGGGGGGCTGCTTAGCGAAGTGGTGGGGGCAAAACTCCAGCCAATGGAGATCCCAAAGGGTTTTGTGTGGATATATCTGTAGTGGAACATGTCCAGGGACCTCATCCCCCTAGGCTTACCTTGCTCCCATGAGACTTTAGCCCTAAAGTCTCAGGAACTGTCCAACCTGATCTCTGCAGGGTGGTCTTGCACATAAGATGGGACCTGTCTGATATGAGCATCCTTAGGTCAGCTCTCCTAGGAACAAACTTGAACATATCTGCTTGCAGTGCAATCTCCAAGTACCTCCTGGAGACTGACACTACAGCTCCTATGCTGATGGACTATGACTGACTGGCAGAGTGCTGCAGCAGAATGGTCCTGCAAACATGTACTTCACCATACTGCAGTCTCCCCCATCCCAAATTGCCTGCATGTACTCTCCTACAGCTACCAACAGAATCACTTTGCTGGTGCATGTGTGCATGGACGAACCTTGCCTTCCCTTCCCCAGCAGTGCACCTGTGCATGTGCACTCTGCAGTGCCACTGTTGACTGTGTGAATGCATTGTATACCCCCTCCACTTGCTACACTGCCATTGTCATAGGAACATCGGTGGGCACAGAACCCACCGGCCCCACCTCCACAGCACCCTAACCCTGTCACAACACTGCCACCAGTGTGAAACTAGACAGGGAGATCAGCGGATATGCCCTCCTCTGAGCAGCCACTGCCGCCCATAGGAATATACACAAAGTGCTTGGTAAGTCCTGCACTCCACTCCTGGGATAATGCCATCAGTAGTGCAAACACACACACAGTCACCAGTGGGGTCCCCTGTCTTGCCATCTGTGGTACCACTGCCTTGACAGCTGCTAGTACCCTGAAAGAGCCTATAAGCATGCACCCCCCCACACTGCCACTACTACTGATCTTCATACATGTGAATGAGGGTGGATCCTGCTGCCACCACCCTGTGAAGTCCTTTGGCTGGCACAACTCATCAGATTATTGTGACCACCAAATTGGGAGCACCTAAGTAAGATCCTATAGCACTGCAAGTTCTTGATCTCAAAGAACAAAATAAAAAACCAAGTCCCTAGAGTGGTTCCCCAGGGGTAGAGCACACAGTGCAGGAGTGCTGAGCTCAATCCCAGCCCCGTAAATCTTCCAGTAATAAAACCAGTTGACTAAACCCATCTTAAACCACACAGACACAAAAAAGACACTGAAGGTCATCAAATAGAATAAAAAGACAAAAACAACAGCAAAACCCACCCAAAGGACAGCAACTTCAAAGACTGAAGGAACTCAGCTGGTTTTGAGAAAAAACCAGCACAAGAATTCTGGGAATTCAAAAAGCCGGAGTATCTTTTTCTCCTCCATACAACCACAAAAGTTATTCAGCAAGCGTCCTTAAGCTGGCTGACATGACTGAAGTGACAGAAATAGGATTCAGAATGTTGGCAGGAATGAAGATTATCAAGATTCAATAGAACATTGAAACCCAATCTAAGAAAGCTAAGAATCACAATAAAATTATATAGGAGCAATCTTAACTTCAGAAAAAAACAGACTTTAAGCTAACAAAGATCACACACACACAAAAAGAAGATTACATATGGTAGAAGGTTTAGTTCAACAAAGTCTAACTATCCTACATATATATGCACTCAATACAGGAGCACCAAATTCATAAAGTGAGTTCTTATAGGCTTTTAAAGAGACTTAGAATCCCACACAATAAGAGTAAGAGATGTCAACAACTTACTGACAGTAATAGACAGATTATTGAGGCAGAAAATTAAGAAAAGATATTTAGTACCTGAACTAAACCATGGAACAAGTGGACCTGATAGTCATCTACAGAACTCTGCACCAAATACAAGAGAATATACAGACTTCTCATTGCCAGTGACACTTACTCTAAAACCAAGCACACAATTGGACATAAAATAATCCTAAGAAAACAAACAAACAAACAAACAAACAAAAAACCACAAAAACCCAAATTATACCAACCACTCTCTCAGACAATAAAATAGTGCAATAAAAATAGAACTCAAAATGAAGAAAACTGCTAAAAACTGTACAGTCTCATAAAAATTAAACAACCTGCTCTTGATTTGCTTTTTGGTAAATAATGAAATTAAGATAGAAATAATTAGTTATTTGAAACTAATGAGAACCAAAATACAGCATACTTGAATTTCTGGGACACAGCTAAGGCAGTATTAAGAAGAAAATTTATATGCACTAAATGACCAAAATGAAAAAAAAAAGATTTTTAATTAATAACATTACAACTAAAAGATCTAGATATTCAAGTGTAAACCAACCCCAAATCTACCAGGAGAGAGGAGATAACCAAAATAAGAGCTGTAATGAAGGAAACAGACATGAAAACCCATTCAAAAGATCAGCAAATGCAGGACATTTTTTTAAAGATAGATTGATTGCTTGTTTGCTAGACCAATGAAGAGGAAAAGAGAGATCCAAAGAAATACAATTAGAAATGACAAAAGAGATATTACTGCTGATCACACAGGAATACAAAAAAAAAAAAAGAAACAAAAACCAACAGAGACTATTACAAACACCTCTATTCACACAAACTAGAAAATCTAGAAGAAATGAATGAATTCCTGAACACGTACACCTTCCCAAGTATTAACCAGTAAGAAAGTGAATTCCTGAATAGAGCAATAATGAGCTTGGAAATTAAAATAGTAATAAATAGTCTACCAACCAAAAAAAAACGCAGGACTAGACATATTCTCAATTGAATTCTACCACTTGTATGAAAAAGAGCTGGTACCATTTCTACTGAAACTATTTTAAACATTCCAGAGCAGAGAGTTTTTTTCTAACTCATTCTATGAGTCCAGTATCATCCTAATATAAAAACCCGGTTGATTCACAGCTAAAATGGAAACTTCAGGCCAGTATCTTTGATAAACATTGATGCAAAAATCCTCAACAAAATACTGGGAAATCAAATCCAACAACACATCAAAAAGCTAATCCACCATTATCAAGTATGCTTTTTCTCTGGGATATAAGCCTGGTTCAACATACCAAACCAACACATGTGATTTGTCACATAAACAGAATTGAAGACAAAAACCACATGATTATCTCAATAGATTCAATAAAATTCAACATCTATTAATGTTAAAAGCCCTCAACAAACTAAGTATGGAAGAAACATACCTCAAAATAATAAGAGCCATATATGACACTCTTAGCTGACATCATACCGAATGGGAAAAACCTAAAAGTATTCCTTTTGAAAACTGCTGTAACACAAGGATATCTTCTCTCACACTCCTGTTCAACATGATATTGGAAAACTTTTTTTTTAAACAAATAATATAGATTGATTTCTTGCTAGACTAAGGAGGAAAATAGATAAGATCCAAAAGAAAACAATTAGAAATGACAAAGGGGATATTACCACTAACCAGGCAGAAAAAAAAAAAAAAAAAAGCAATCACGTAAGAGAAAAAAATAAACAACATCCAAATAGGAAGGGAATAATTCAGTCTATCCCTCTTTGCAGATGACATGATTTTATTACCTAGAAAAACTTAGAGTTTTAGTGTAAAACTCTTCTACCTGATAAACAGCATCAGCAAAGTCTTAGGTTATAAAATTAAAGTACAAAAATTACTGGTGTTAATTTACATCAACAAAAATTAAGCCAAGAGCCAAATTAGAAAAGCAATCCCATTCACAACTGCCACAAAAATAATAAAGTACCTAGGAATACAACTAACCAGGGAGGTAAAAAATCTCTGCAATGAGAAATACAAAATACTGCAAAGGAAATCAGAAATGATACAAAGAAAGAAAAATCATAATAACAAAAAGGAAAATCATTCTATGCTCATGAATAAGAAAAATCAATATCACTAAAATGCCCATACTGCTCAAAGCAATTAAAAATTCAATGCTATTCCCATTAAACTACCAATGGCATTCTTCCCATAACTAAAAAAAATAATTTTAAAATCTATATTGAACCAAAAGGTGGAATAGCAAGGCAATCCTAAACAACAAACCAAAACTGAAGGCATTATGCTACCGTCTTCAACCTATACTAGATGGCTATAGTATCGAAACAGCATGATACTGGTACAAAAACAGACACATAAACAAACAGAACAGAATAAAGAGCCCAGAAATAAGGCCACAGACCTATAACCATCTGATCTTTGGCAAAGCTGACAAAAGAGCAATGGGAAAAGGACACCCTATTTAATAAATGGTGCTGGGATAACTGGCTAGCCATATGTAGAATATTAAAACTGGACTCCTTCCTTACAATATTTACAAAAATTAACTCAAGATGAATTAAGACTTCAGTGTAAAATTCAAAACTATAAAAATCACTGGAAGACAACATAAGCCATACAATTTTGGACAAAGAAACTGGCAAAGATTTCATTACAAAGATGCCAAAAGTAATTACAGCAAAAGCAAAAATTGGCAAATGGGATCTAATTAAACTAAAAAGCTTCTGCAGAGCAAAAGAAACTATCGACAGAGTAAATGGACAACCTACAAAACTGAAGAAAATAGTTGCCAATTATTCATTTGATAAAGTCTAATATCCAGCATATATAAGGCACTTAAACAAATTTACAAGCAAAACAGCATACAATCCCATTAAAAGTGGACAAAGGACATGAACAGATACTTTTCAAAAGAGTAAATACATATGGCCAATAAGCATATGAAAAAAAGATTAATATCACTAATGATTAGAGAAAGGAAAATCGAAACCACAGTAAGATACTGTCTCACACTGATCAGAATGGCTGCTATTAAAAAGTAAATAAATAAATAAATAAATAAATAAATAAATAAATAAATAACAGATGCTGTGAGGTTGCAAAGAAAAGGAAATACCTACACAGTGTTGGTGGAAGTGTAAATTAGTTCAACTATTGTGGAAAGCAGTGTGAAAAAGCTCAAAACAGAGCTACCGTTTGACCTAGCAATCCCATTACTGAGTACATACCCAAAGGAATATAAATCATTCTATCATAAAGGAGCTAAATGATAAGACAATATGGACACATGGAGGGAACAATAGACACCTGAGGGTGAAGGGTGAGAGGAGGAAGAGAAACGGGAAACATAACAATTGGACATTAGGCTTAGTACCTTGTTGATGAAATAATCCATACAACAAACCCTGTGACATGAGTTTGTCTGTATAACAAACCCGCACTTGTCTCCTGTATCTAACATAAGAGTTTTTTAAAAAAAGGCCTTGGAAGAAGCGTCAGAAGCAACATTTCTCTCTGGATTTCTGTCTTCCTCTTTCCCTTTCTTGACCCCCAACAAAAGCAAGATATAAAAAAAAGAGAATTATTTACCCCCTGGGCAGGCTATAGAAACTAGAACATTTTTCCTTCAAAACCATAAAACCTAAACATATTGCTCTAACCTCCCCCATCTTTCTACATAAGTGCTGACCTGTAAATTATTATCTGGCTTACTTTGTCAAATAGTAGGTTATAAAACCCTTATTCTAGAAGGGGTCCCACTCAGGACTTCTGAAGGATTGCTACACAAAAAAGCAAAATATATGTATTATTCTATATAATATATATAAATATGTATATATTAGACATGTCTTATTGAGTTTCCTTCTTCATTTATTATTATTAGATCATACCCATTTTGTACAATCCTATTTCTACACTACTGTCTATTCTTTAACATATAAACAAAATTGATAATGTTCCCTGAGTCTTTAGGTTTTCATTTCTGAATTCTCCCATGTCATGTGACACTTTTATGAAATCAAATTGTCTTGCTTTTCTCTTCTTAATTTGTCTTTTGATATAGTAGTGGTGGCCATGACCCTTATGAGGGAGAGGAAAGATATCACACCTCTTCTGCTCCTATACTCCGACATATAAACCAATGCAGGTGTAATTTTGCATGTCAGCTGCTACTTAGGAGTGAAGAGTAACAACATGAGTGTCTTAGTTGCCATGGCTTTAGGCCAAAAGGAAACTCACACCTCACTCTGTATAGGGTATTTGCAAGTGTGATAGAAAGATAACTCACAGTCTTTCTGGTGTGACGACCTAGAAAGCAGAGTACAGTACATTGCAGCCAAGACAAAGTGTAAAGTGAATTTTGGAAGAAAGAAAACAAGAGAGAAAATGTCCATTTTCTATATGTAAAATGTCCAAATATCTTGAGAATACCTGAAGCATGAGTCAAAATACAAGCAACCAAATTATAAATGAAGATCATAAAATCAGATTTCAGCAGTTTTCCAAAAGATGGAGTTTACATTTCAAATGTAACCAATGACCTGTCGAATATCCCAATACCCCTAAAAGAAACATAACAGAATCATTAGTGTCCATATTATTACAACATTCAAATATAAACCAGAATAACTCAACATATAAAGAACCAAGGAAATGAGACTCATTCTCAAAAATAAATAACAATTAACAAAATCTGCCCGAATATTGATATCACCAGTGAAGGGTTTTTAAAGACCCTTATTATGCTTATTAATATGAAAGATAAATTTTTGTAACAAATAGAGTAATAGGTAATATTAAAAGAGATTTTGAAACCTTAAGCAATAAGCAAATGACAGTTCCCTTGATCAATAAATACAATGTCAAAAATCAAATTTTACTGATTGTTGCATACAGAGGAAATAATGAACACAATTGAAATAGATTAGTATAACTAATTCAATATAAATGATGAAGAAAAAACACAAAAAAAATTAGTACAAGATTAGGTACCTTTGATAAAAAATTAAAACATCTTATATATTTGTTATTGTAGCAGTAGAAAAAAATGGAGTAGAAAAATGGAGTTAAAAATAGTATTTGATGAAATAGATTTTTAAACAATCGAATTTGGTGAAAAATATAAATTTAGAAAGTCAGACTCAATGGACCCCAAATAAGATAAATGTTTAAATGATTAATGATACTATAGACAAGTTGCTGCAAGTCAAATATAATCTGAAAAGTCCCAAATGAAGCCACAGTAACATGACAGGAAAATATCTCACTTCTCAAAAAAAATCTACCTAGGAAGGAAGACAGTGGAATAATATCTTTACAATGCTGAAAGAAATAAAATAAAAATATTTGTCAACTCAGAAATATTAGATTTTGAAAAATATCTTGTAAATAAAATAAATATATTTTTTAGTTACAAGTAGTGAGAAATTTATTGTAAAAGTATATACAGAATACTATAGCAAAATAAGTATACTGAAAGTAACTTAGGCTGAAGGAAAATGATACCAAGGAATTTTGGAGAAGAAATAAATAGCACTAAGACTTGGGTAAGTGTAAAACTCTGTATTTTCTCATTATCTCTAAAATATATATCATGGTTTAAAGTAATATTATACAACTGCCTTGTAGGGTTTATAATATAATGCATATTGTCATTATATCGTCGGGACTGAAAAATATTCTCACATGCTGCCATGTTTCTACATTTTTTATTTACAGTGGTATAATATTAAACATAAGTAAAACATTATGATAATAGGTACAAATATTTGTAGTAATACTTGCTACTGAGTTGAATGAGTTAGACAAGTTGCTGCATTATTTTATATCTATACATATATTTCAAAATCATAGAGAATTTGGAACAAATAAGTTAATTGATGAAACATCAAATGCAGGTGGGACAAATGAAACATTGTGTCTAAGATAGTTATCCAATAAGAATACCCACGAAGAGAAATCTATTCATGAAGAGAATTGCCATGATGACATACCACCTAAATTAGCCAGAAACATTGGGTAAAACTCCTGGAACTCAGTATATTAATTATAAAGATATCAATATACCTCATCAAATTAAAACAAGTTAACTAGAAAAACTTCAAGAATATCAAAAAATGTGTAGAAGTCTGGTGCATAGGCATTATTATATAAATACCAAAGATTCATGTAAATTGAATTGCTTGACATATTTTATGGCCTGTCTACTGTCTATAGCTCTGACCAGCTAAGAGCATATTAACTTATAACTTTATAATGAATAAATAATACCACAGTTAAGTATTAATCTTTGTGAAAACTAAATATATAAACTACAAACATATAGGAATGTTTCCAGTAATCACAGAACAGATACATACAAGTATATATGAGGAGATATGTATATATAAATAGATACATGTATGTATGTGTGTGTATATGTCATGTGTATATGCATATAGTTGCATGGTTACATATATTATTAATCATAATATATTACATATAACTTATATAATATTTGTATACAAATATTTATGTAATACATGTAAGTGAGAAAAGAAAATTGGTTTAGATTTGTCTGAACTGTGTGAGATGTGCAGGCCCAGAGAGATATGAGTATGAAACTTCAGTCATTCTTCTTCATACCCATGCCATACCCATGCCTGGGGGCAATTATTTAAAATCATTACATTCCTGACTAGCTGACTCACTAAGTATCTTCAACTTTTTGAAATTTATGATGCAAATAACTATGTATAATCAATCAATAATATATTATTTTACAAAATTTATTGATAAACAACTTAGAAACTACCTCTTCTTTCCGCTTAAAAACATACTTGTACTTGTTAATTGTAGTGTATATTCAGGGCAACTTGAATCTATGCTCTGAAGTTGCATTCTGGAAGCTTGCTTCAAATAAACTCTCTACGTATATTAATATTGCCTCAGCATCTTTCTTTAGGTTAACATAAGATATATATTCATATATATATGTGTGTGTATATATACGCACACACACACACACACACATAAACACACACTATTAACTGTACATATTTGTACTTTGTAGAGTCTGGTGAGGGAAAGAACATTACAAACAAATCACATTCACATTTAAATAAGGCCGATGTTGCAGGTGCTAAGGTTAGGAGGGCACACCAATCAACACAGCTGCCATGTTTTACTCTAATTTCCATCCCTGTTGCTCTTTTATAAGGAGTCCACATGCTGTAAGAAAGAAATAGATGATTTCAAATCTACTAATTATTATCATGATGTTATTAATTTAGACCAAGATAATAATAAGATGGTGTCTGTGAAGAAAGACATCATTATAGAATTAATTGCTTTGATTAGGGTCAACACAGGAGAAAAGATTTGCATAACATTTAAGAAACAATTACTCTGATGGCTATTCAGGAGCCAAAGACATGCAAATTTAAAGAAATAATTTTACAATTTCCCCTGTTACATTCAGATGCTAAGTTGTCTGATAAACCCCACTTGTTCAACAGAAAATTAAAATCACCGAATTGAAGAAGATCTAGGTAATAATGTATTATTGATGTATTCTGTAACTGTTAAAATTATTCTTGGCTCTAATTTTGAATTTATTTCATAGAAACAAAAAATGGCATTACAAAGATAATTTTAATCTCAGTGTTGATGTTGTGGTTGTTTTACCTTAATAGATGTCGACAGAAGTGGATTATATTTATCTTTATAAATTCATTGTTACATTTTTTTATTCCTATAGTTCTTCACTGGGCAGCACACATGTTATAAACATTTTCTCTATGTTTAACACCTGCTTTTAATTCTTTGACTAAAAATGCAACTTAATTCTGTTTTGCTGTTAGTATTTTTATTGCATTTTTCCCTTTGATGATTATTTAAACTCAATTTGAGAGAAAACATATCTCAGCTATATCTGTCATAGAAGGATACATTCTTCATGAAGATGGACAAATTGACAATGGATTTAGCATATGGCATGTATATGTAATTTAGTTTTGTTTTCCTTCTCTTTCTCATTTGTTTTCTTGAGAAAGAGAAGCTGGTTTTCACTGTAGCCTTTCTTTGAAGTGAATGACAGGATCATACTCAGGGTAAGCTTTGACGATTACAATTTAGACAAAGTCCTGAGGCTAAGTCAAGATACTTGACTCTGATTGAATATTATATAAAACTAAAAATAGGTTTTCAATGTTTTTAAAACTTGCTTTATATTGAAAAATGACCACAAACCAAATGACCATTAACCAAATAACAAAATGCTTTCTTTAAAACTGTACAAGTAATTTTTTTTCTTTAAAAATATTTTTTTATTATTATATCTTAAGTTCTGGGGTACATGTGCAGATCTTGCAAAATTGTTATTATACTCTTATATTAATGAAACATTTTACTTGGGAACAAAGCGAAAGGGTTAGGGTTAGACTTGAAAAATAAAAAGAAGTCAGGCATTTTAATTAATAACAATAACCATAAGTAACATCTAGATGAAATAGTGTTCCTAATTTTTCTTTTATATATTTATTTCATGGTCAAATGAGACTCTGTAATTACAATATTCTGGGTAAATTTTCAACAAAACTTTCCAAACTCCACATCCACAAAGCCTTGTGTAAAAGCATCATTAAACTAAAGGTGCATCTATAAAGACTTTTTATTTTTAAAGTAGATATATATTTTTTAAAGGGAATAGTGAAATAATAAGCTGAAATCTGAGCGGCTGTAGAGAAGAAAATTAAAAGTTAAGGATGTTCTTTTGTCTTAGGTTACATATCAAAATTTGAACTTCAGAATTACAGTCTTATACCAAGCTTTGTGCCATGCAGTGTGATTACATATGAGATAAGGTGTTAGAGGGACTTCCCTTCTTGGGTCCACAAAGACTGTGGTTTTAAGTGTAGAAATTTCCCAGCTTTCTGCCTTAGATGGCTAGGGCTCTTTGTGCACCTTCCTCCCTGTGGGCCAGGTAAGTTCTTTGTCTACCTTCCTGTGCACAGGCAAGCCAGGTAGGGCTTTTGTCTCCAAATTCCTGCCAAGGGCTCTTGGAGGAGGGGGCCCTGTGACTCAGGGTTGTAAAACAAGTAGCCAATACACTAAAAGAGTTGAAAATCTATCAATCCAGAGGAAGTTTAAAAGAATTCCTCTCATTAGACAAAAACATGAATGGGGAGGGAAGAACTCAAGAAATAAAACTTCAGCCTCCCCTGTCTGAATGGATTCCCTTTTGGGTTCCCCTCCCACAACAGTGTGGGAGCTGCCTTTTGTCTCAGTCTGTCTAATATAAATAACTCTTTTGCAAAACTCTTTGGGTCCACCTCACCTCCGGAGCCCCTTTCCTCATTCTTCGGGGTTAAAGAGGCCAAGAGCCTACAAGCCACAACAGTTCCAGTTTTTGTGGTGGTCTAGCAGTTAGGAATTCCTGGTTTTCACCCAGATGGCTGGGCTCAACTCCCAGTGTGGGAACCAGGCAATGCAGTTAAAGTTATTCTCCAGGGTAACACATATAAGCTCTCTAGTAAGCTAGAAGCTTCAAAATGAGCTACAAACGTAACAAAAGAGAAGGCTAGAAAATTTAGAGTAAATAGTGTTCAGTGACTCTTATCCAAGCAAATCATACCTAGATGTTAACAGTGGAGAGTGTTCACGTTCTTGGTGTCTTGAACAAAGAATTGGACAAAACACACAAAGCAAAGAAGGAATGAAGGGATTTATTAAAAATGATAGTACAGTCCACAGTGTGGGAACGGGCTTGAGCATAGGGACTCAAAGGCCCAGTTAAGAATTTGAGGGAGTATAAATACCCCCTGAAGATTCCATTGGTTACTTGTGTATACTCTGTGTTAATGGAGAGGATGAAGTAAAGCTACAAAGTCATTTATGGTGAACACTTTATCCAGAGGATATTTCCTGTTATAGCTAAAGTGTAAATCGGCCTTATGTTCCCGGCCTCCAGACTTGATTTTTCTGCCTCATCTCCCTGCTAAGAGATGCGATCCCCATAAATCTTCATAGGAGGTAGAGGAACTGATGGCCGTTTTATGTAACTGCTTCATGCTGGCTTGGGGTGTAGTCCCTACCTCTTCGGGATCATAAAAATCACCCTGCTTTATCTGGTAGAAGCAGGGTTACTTTTTGATGGTCAGTGTTGGTGTCTTCGCCTGGAATCTTTGTTGCATTATCATCTGAAGCTTGATGGTCTCTAGGAGAGAGAAAATAAATTTGGTTAAAAGATTTAATGGGACTTTGGGGTGTGCATATATATGCTGTCAGAAATGTTTGTTACAGAGATTTCAAGGAGATAAAACAAAACCTGGTTTGTTCTAGAATCTGTGTGTTTCCTTAAAGTCTTAGCACATAGGACTCAATTTTGATTTGGTTTGTTTTGTTGGGACCCAGTGTGTGAGCTTAGTTCAAAACAATGGCCTCCCATAACTTTCTTTGAAAAAATTCTCCCTTTTTGGTCACACTCTCACTTAGGTGAGAGTGTAATTAAAATGTAAGGCCTCAGTGCCACTCTCATTACCATCATTTTTGGTCATGTTCTTCTGCAGCACGGCCTGGCCACAATATCCTCTTCAAAGTAGAGAATCCAGGCCTCCTGCGGGAAGTATAAATTATAACACCTTTCTACAATTAGACCTTTTCTGTAAGAGGAAAGGTAAATGGATTTAGGTCCCCTATGTGCAAGTTTTCTTTTCTATATGGGATAATCCTCAACTATGTAAGGCTTGTAACTTATGTCCTACTGGCCGCTCCCCAGGACTATCTCCATACCCAGGACACCCTGTGGCTCCTCCCTCCACTAATACTGACAGGCTCGCCTCACCTCCTATGACCCAAGAGGAGTCAGGGAAAGCCAAAATGACCCAGGTACCACAGGTTAGTAAGACGCCTCATCTCTGCCCTCCACAGGCGGTAGGAGGAGAATTTGGCCCAACCAAAGTGCCTGCTCCCTTTTCACTTATACCGACTTAAAACAAATCACGGCGGACTTAAAAAAAATTCAGATGACACAGAGAAGTACATAGATGTTCTGCAGGGCCTGGGTCAGTCCTTTTAACTAGACTGGAAAGATACCATGTTACTGCTTAGTCAGACCTCAGTCAGTAATGAGAGTGAAGCCACTCCAATAGAGGCTCAAGATTTTGGGAACACCTGGTACCTTAGTCAAGTGAATGACAAAATTATGCTAGAGGAAAAGAATAGATTCCCTTCAGGCCAATAGGCTGTCCCTAGTAAACCCTCACTGGGATCCTGATTCAGAACGTGGGGACTGGAATCATAGGCACCTATTGGCCTTCATTCTTGAGGGATTAAGATGGACCAAGAAGAAACCCATGAACTATACAGCGTTATCCATCATAACTCAGGGAAAGGAAGAAAACCCAACAGTCTTCCTTGAGTGGTTATGGAAGGCCTTAAGAAAATATGCTCCCATGTCACCAGACTTCGTCAAGGGTTAGCTAGTACTAAAAGACAAATTTATTACACAACCAGCAGTGGACATTAGAAGAAAGCTCCAAAAGCTGGTCCTGGGCCGGAATAGAATCTAGAATCATTACTAAATCTAGCAACCTCAGTGTTCTATAATAGAGACCAGGAGGATCAGTCTGAAAGAGGCAGGAAGGACAAGAAAAATGCCATGGCCCTGGTCATGGCCCTCAGGCAGGCAGACATAAGAGGCTTAGAAAGGGGAAAGGCTTGGGTTAGCCATCAGTCTGGCAAAGCTTGCTACCAATGCAGCCTAAAAGACACTTTAAGAAAGATTGTCCCAAGAAGAATGAGCCACCTCCTCGTCCTTGCCCACTGTGCCAAGGGGTTCACCCGAAGGCACCCTGTACCAGGGGATGAAGCCTCCGAGAGCCTGAGGTGGCTAATCAGATGACCCAACAGCAGGACTGAGGGTGCTTGGGGCAAGCGCCAGCACAAGCCATCACCTCGCCGAGCCCCAGGTAAAGATAACCATAGAGGGCCAGGAGGTTGATCTTGTCTTGGATACTGGTGTGGCCTTCTCAGTCTTGCTCTCCTGTCCTAGATGGTTGTCCTCTAGGTCTGTAACTATCCTAGGAGTCCTAGGACAAGCGATCTCTCAATATTCCCCCCAGCCCTTAAGCTGTGACTGGGGAGATGTGCTCTTCTCCCATGCTTTCCTCATTATGCCCAGAAGTCCCACTCCCTTACTAGGGCAGGACCTGTTAGCCAGAGCAGGAGCTGTTATCTATATGAACATCGGAGAGGAGATCTGACTCTGCTGCCTATTATTTGAAGAAGGGATTAATCCCAAGGTTTGGGCAATGGAGGGACAATTTGGACAGGCAAAGAATGCCTTCCAATTCAAATAAAGCTAAAGGATCCCACCTCTTTCCCTTACCAAAGACAGTACTCCCTACGACCCAAGGCCAAAAAGCAGCTACAGGATATTTTAAAAAACCTAAAAGCTCAGAGTCTAATGAGGTCCTGTAACAGTCCTTGCAATACTCCAATTTTAGGACTACAAAAACCTAATGGACAATGAAGGCTAGTGCAAGATCTCAGGTTTATCAATGTGATCTCTTTATCCCCAGTTGTACCCAACCCATATACCTTGCTCTCTCAAATAACAGGAGAGGCACAATGGTTTACAGTCCTGGACCTTATGGATGCCTTTTTCTATGTTCCATTACATCCGGACCCCCAGTTTCTGTTCACCTTTGAAGACCCTTTAGACTACACTTCTCAGCTTACCTGGACAGTGTTACCCCAGAGCTTTTGAGAGAGCTCTCACTTGTTTGGCCAGGCTCTAGCTCAAGACCTTAGTCATTTTTCACATCCAGGTACCCTGGTCCTTCAATACATGGATGACTTACTTTTAATGGCTAACTCAGAAACCCAGTTTCAGCAGGACACCCAGGACCTCCTAAACTATCTATCCTCCTAAATCTTGTTTCCTAATCTAAAGCCCAACTTTGTAGACAACAGGTAAAATACCTAGGACTTGTCTTGACCAAAGGAACCCGGGCCATTGATGGAGAATGAATCCAAACCATATTAACCTTTCCCCATCCAAAAACCTTAGAACAGCTGTGGGGATTTTTAGGAATCACCGGTTTCTGAAGATTGTGGATTCCCAGATGTGGCAAAATAGCCAAACCCCTATGCACTCTGATTAAGGAAACCCAAAAAGCTAACACCCATCTAATACAATGGGGCCCTATGGCTGAGACAGCCTTTCAGACCCTGAAGCAGGCATTACTGCAGGCTCCAGCTCTGAGCCTTCCTACAGGGAATGACTTTTCCTTATATGTTACAGAAAAGTCAGGAGTGGCACTGGGGGTCCTCGCCCAGACTCATGAGATTATTCCACAACCAGTAGCATACCTAAGTCAGGAAATTGATGCAGTAGCAAAAGACTGGCCACGTTGCTTGTGGATAATAGCTCTTGTGGCTATATTGGTCTCAGAAACCATCAAAATAGTGCAGGGAAGTGATGTAACCATATGAACTTCACATGATGTAGCTGGAATTCTGGCCTCTAAAACCGGATTGTGGCTGTCTGACTACCGCTTACTCAAATATCAGGCTTTAATGCTCGAAGGGCCTGTACTTCAGCTGCACACATGTGCAGCCCTCAATCCAGCTACTTTTCTTCCTGAGGAAGGGTTAGACAGAGAACATGACTGTCAGCAGGTCACAGCCCAAATAACCGCATAGCAGGTTCTATGTGGCTTAAGATCTCTTAGAAACTCCTCTAGCCAATCCTGACCTTAATGTATACACTGACAGTTCATTTATGGAAAATAGAGTTTTGAAGGCAAGATATGCAGTAGTCAGTGATCAAACAGTGATCCAAATAATCTCCTTCCTCCAGGAACTAGTGCTCGACTGGCAGAACTAGTAGCCGTCACTCGAGCTCTAAAATTAGGAAAAGAAAAGAGAATAAACAAATACACAGATTCCAAATGTGTTTACCTGTTTCTCCATGCCCATGCTGCTATATGGAAGGAAAGATAATTCTTAACCTCAGCAGGAGCTCCCATTAAATATCATACATTTTACGCTTACTACAAGCTGTTCAACAACCTAAGGAGGTAGGGTGAGGTCACCAGAAGAGACGAAAAGAAAACAGATGACAATCCCCGAGCTGACCTAGATGCAAAAAGGGCAAAACCCTTTCTAGGGGACGAGACCTCAATACTCATGGGAAAAGGTAGAGTGGGCAATCTCCCAGGGACATAATCTTCTTCCTTCAGGGAGGCTAGCCACGGAGGAAGGATAAGTACTCCTACCTGCTGCCAGGCAGTGGAAAGTACTTAAAACCCTACGTCAAACCTTCCATATGGGTATAGAAAATACATATAGAATGGTCAAATCTATATTTACAAAAAAGGGCTCTTCAAGACTATCCAACAAATAGTCAAAGGATGTGAAATATGCCAGAAAAACAATCCTTTAGCACATCGCAAAATTCCTCCTGTGGAACACTGACTTGGTTCTTACCCATACACCTAAGTCTCAAGGATATCAACATTTGTTAGTATGTGTAGATACATACACAAACTGGGTTTAGGCTTCTCCCTGCAGGACAAAAAAAGCCCAAGAGTTAATAAAGGTCCTGAGTAATGAAATAATCCCTAGATTCAGATTCCCTCAATGTGTTTAGAGTGCTAACGGCCCCACTTTCAGAGCTGCAGTAACTTCTTTAATTTTCAAAGCATTAGGAATAACAATATCATCTCCATTATGCTTGAAGGCCTCAGTCCTCAGGAAAAGTGGAAAAGATGAACAAATCTTAAGAGACACTTTAAAAAACTGGCACAGGAAACCCAATTCCCATGGTCCACTCTGTTACCAACAGCATTCTTAAGGGCTCTAAACTCTCCTCAGAAAAATAGGACTCAGTCTCTACAAGATACTTTACGGATGACTCTTTCTTACCAATGATCTCATATTAGACAAATAAAAAGAAAAAGCAGATATAATAAAAGATATAACCTCCTTGGCTAAGTACCAACAGGCCCTTAAGACCTTACCTGAAGGATACCCTAAGAAAAAGGGGAAAGAGTTATTCTTCCCAGGAGATTTAGTATTTGTCAAGTCTCTCCCCTCTGACTCTTCCTTCCTAGGTCCATTCATGGGAAGACCATTTTCAGTTATTCTGTCTACCCCAAAGGCAGTTAAGGTGGTGGGAATTGGATCACAGATGGATCACACTTGGCTGAAATGTTGGATGCCTCCTGAAGAAGATCATAGGCCCTCTGCTCCACAGCCTGAGGTTCCAGGAGGCTGCCCTTCACAAACCTGTAAGCCTTTAGAGAATCTACATTTGCTCTTCCAACGAGATCCCCAGGAAAGTAACTAATCATGATTCTGACTTAAATCCTGGCATTGACAGGAATATCACTCTTAACTTTACTATTTGAAAGCGGACTCTATGCGATCGCCCCTAAGGATTGGCCCACATCACATAGAGTCTCCATGTCTGTGCTTAATGCCTAATTATAGTTCTAATAGCCCTCCTCCTCTGTCTCTGATATTATCAATCTCTTATTATGACTTCTCTTGTGTTCCTCATTATCCTCTTCGCTGCTTCTTCCCTGCTTCATTCTCATCCCACTTGCAAATGCACCCAAAGGGGTTACAACTGGAACAATAGTGGACAGGGAACAAGTCTGCTCTCTGGTTGATCTTGGGGATCAGGGCGACAGGCCTCCTTTATATCCTATACTTATATGCACAAAAATTGCTATACGTCCACTTCCCTGTGCACATGCAACTCACACACATCTTGGATGAGAGCAGTAACTGGGCCTAAATGTCCAGCTGCTAAGGGAACCACCACCTGCTGGACACATTTTACCCATGCTGGGATCTCAGATGGGGGTGGAATTCAAGATCAGGCACAGGAAACTCATCTACAGGAAGTAATTTCTAGCCTAAGCAAACCAGTAAGCAACCCCAGTCCCAACAAGGGCCTGGACCTTTCTAAGCTACATGAAACCTTTCATATACACTCCAGTCTGCTCAACTTATTTAACACCACCCTCACAGGAATGCATGAGGCCACCTCCAAAAACCCAACTGACTGTTGGATGTGCCTCCCATTATGCTTCAAACCATATATCTTCGTTTCAATTACATGCTTAAGGAACATAACTAACCACCCTCAAATCATACGGGGCTTATAGGTCTCTTGGTCACCAATCTACAAATTCCATCTGCCTCCAACTTCACTTGTGTGGACTTTACTAATGACTCCAATGCTTCTCTATGCCGAAGCTGGGTTACCTTACCCCTGGGCCTCAACTGCCTACCACAGGCTTATTCTTCATTTGTGGCTCCTAGCTTATCGTTGACTAAATAATACCCTGGGACAAATATGCCTCCTCTCCTTCCTAGTGCCCCCAAAGACCATTTATACCGATTCTCAATTGCAGAGTCTTCTCTTGCCCTGGCCATGCCATACTCAATCCCCAATTCCTCCATTCATATTGGGAGCCAGAATAATAGATGGGCTTAGTACCAGCATTAGAGGAAGTACTACCTCTACTCAGTTTTACTATAAGCTATCCTAGGAGTTAAATAAGTACATGGAAAAGGTTTCTATCTGATTCACTCATCACTTTTTAGCTGCTGTGGCTCTTGAAAATCAAAAGGCACTAGATCTGTTTATACCAAAGAGAGAAGGAACTTGTTTCTTTTTAGGAAAAGAATGCTATTACTTTGTTAACAAATCAGTCATCATCCTAAACAAGGTTAAAGAACTCGGGGATTTAATAGAATGCAGGTCTATGAACCTCCAAGAAATAAGATCATGGAGCTTGCTTAACAACTGGTTACCCTGGTCTCCCCACTTCTAGGCCCCTAATAATCATCCTATTATTGCTTGCCTTTGGGTGTCTCATCTTCAACTTTCTTGTCAAATTTGTTTCTTCCAGAATTGAGGTTGTGAAGCTATACATGGTCTTGTAAATGGAACCCCAAATGTTCTTGACTCATGATTTCTATCCTGGACCACTAGATAGACCTGTAACCTCAGAAGACTCCCCTCTGGAGGAAACGTCAGGTGCAAGGCCCCTTCTCCGCCCCTGTTCAGCAGAAAGTAGTTTGAGCGATCGACACCTGTGTCACAACAGCAGTTGGACTTTCCTGTTCAGAGCGGGGACTGAGGGATGTGTTAGAGGGACTTCCGGAGTTGGCTGGGGGTTTTGTTTTGAGTGCAGGACTCCTCCTTTGTCTGACTGGCTAGGGGCTTTGTCTCTGGTTTTCCTGCCTCTGGTTGACTAGGAGCTTTGTCTCTGATGTTCCCACCTCTGCCTCTTAGGGGCTTTGTCTCCGGTTTTTCTGCCTGTGGCTTCTAGAGGCTTTCTTCAGGGGCAGAAACGTTTCCTGCGTCTGGCCCTTGAAGGTGGAGTCTCAGTGACTCAGGATTGTAAAACAATAGCCAATTTGGTAAAGGATTCATAGATCAATTAATCCAGAGGAAGTTTAAAAGAACGTCACTTCTTGGACAAGAACAACTGGGGAGGGAATAACTCGGGGTAAAAGCTCTATCTGCCCAAGCCTGGAATGGCAACCCCTCCAGGTCCCTTTCTACTGGGTGGAAGCTGTCCTTCCACTCTGCCTAGTAAATTGCACTACCGCACACTCTTTGGGTCCATGAGTTCTATCTGAGCTGTAACACTCACCGCGACACCGAGGCCTTTCCCATTCTTTGGGGTTGGGAAGCTCAGAACCTAAGTTCCAAAGGATCAGACTGTGGCTGCTCTGGTTACATTGCGTGAAAAATATTTTTAAAAAGTTCTCCTCACTTTGGGACAGGGCAATTATTCCCATTTATTTCTAAGCCCAAGCCAATTGCTCTCAATTTCCAAGGAGCTACCAGAAAACAGCTGCTGAAAGGCTGAAAAAAACAAAAACAAAAAACAAAAAAGGTGGGGGGGAGAGAAAAAAAACACACAAAAAAACCCAGTTTCCTTAAGTTAACTGGTTGGTGCCAGTCAGGCTTCTCCACATTGAAAGTCCTTAGTTTCACTGGCCATGACCAGAAACCTGCAGGTGCTACCATGCTTAGGCACTGTCCACCAAGGGTCCTGGGTTGAAAAGAAAAAGAGAGAGATTCCCCTGTATGGAACAGAAAGGAAAAGGAGAAAACAGAATAATAAATCCCCAACTTGGACTTACCTGTTTCTCCTTGCTGGTTTTCCAAAATATGTTAGTGGTGGAGCATGTCCAGGTTCTTGGTGTCTTGAACAAAGAATTGGACAAAACATACAAAGCAAGGAAGCGATGAAGGTACTTATTGAATATGAAAGTACACTCCACAGTGTGAGCGTGGGCCTGAGCATAGGGGCTCAAAGGCTCTGTTACAGAATTTTTGAGAGTTTAAATACCCCACAGAAGATTTCACTGGTTTGGGAATACTCTATGTAAATTAAGAGAATAAAGTAAAGTTACAGAGTCATTTATGGCATATACCCTATAAAGATGATGTTTTCTGTGATAGCTGAAGTGTGCATCAGCCTTATGCTTTCTGCCTCCAGACTTAATTTTTCTGCCTTATAGAGAAATGCACTCCATGGTCAATACTTAAAGAAATATATTATCTTTACTTAGATTAGTTATGAAGAATATAAGCTTAAATACAAAATTTCCAGGCCCACCTGAACAAGAATGAAACTATGAGTACAAATAATCAGGAACAACCAACAGCAAATATTGAGTCCTAGAGGCTTTATATATATAATCAAATTTAGTGTATAATGTTGCTATAAAAATTGTATACTGACTAATAATAAATTATTGCACATATCTATCAGATTTAAAACAAACCATTTTTAGAAATAAAGTTCTTCTAACATTAACTTAGTGACATTGTTAGAGTATTAGAAATGGTTGTTAAAAATATTCAAAAATTAAGATAAGCTAAAGACATATTATGCATCATAAAGATGCATCAAAGATATAGAAAATTAAAAAATAGATGTAATGGTATAAAAAATAGGATGAAAAACTTATAAATCTCCACAAATATAGAAAACACAATAAATGCAGAGAAAATTATATACAAACAAATCAACAATAGTCACATAGCATTTTTATTGCATTTTTTTCTTTAAAGAGTATTTAAACTCAATTTGAGAGAAAGCATACCTCAGCCATATCTGTCATATAAGAATACATTCTTCGTGAAGATTGACAAATTGACAATGGTTTTAACATTTGGCATGTCTAAGTAATAGAACATTGTTTTCTTTCTCTTTCGCATACTTTTGATTGGTTTTCACTGCAATGTTTCTTTGAAGTGAATGGCAGGATCATGCTCAGGGTCAGCTTTGACTGTTAAAATTTAGACATAGTCCGGAGGGTAAGTCAAGATGTTTGACTCTGATTGAATATTATTAAAAAAAAAATAGGTTTCGATTTTTTTTAAAAAAACTTGCTTTATATTAAAAATGACTGTTAGCCAAATGATCATTAATCAAACAACCGAATGTTCTCTTCAGAAGCATGCAAGTAAATATTTTACTTTTATTTCTTTGAATTTAGAGCACCAAAGTCAAAGAGGTGATCTTAAAAGCAATATGAGAGAAAATGCAGATCATTTATTAATTAGTTTAAATTTAGATGGGAGTGCAATAGTATTCTCAAACAAATGTATTTTCTTCTAATATTCATTAGAAGAAAACAAATGTTAACTTTAAATTTCAATAACCAAAAATTATCTTACAAAAATGAAAATATAAACCTTTTCAGATTAAAATAGGGAAACAAAATCTGAAATACGTTTCAAAAAGAGCACTATTGCAGAATCTTATGAAAATACTCTCAAGAAGTATTGAGGTGCCAACAAGAATATGAGTAAAGGAATTATTGAGGTATAAGTCAATCAAAGCCTTTGCGGACTACATAAAGTAACAAAAGAATATCAATGGAAAATATAATAATAATGCTGAGTTTGGGGTGAAAATTCAAATTAACATAGTGGATCTCTATATAGTCAAGGTTCTTCAGAGAAACAAAATTAATAGGATATATATATATATATATATATATATATATATATATATACACATTTATATTTATTATAAGGTTATTGGTTTACATGAATTTGGGTGCTGAAAAATCTCATGATCTTCCACCTCCAAGCTGAAGACCCAGGAAAGCTGGTGATGTGGTTTAAAGTCCAGAGAGCTAGAGAGCCTATGGCCTAGATTCCAGTCCAAGTTTGAGGGCCTGAAAACCAGGAAGGCCAAGGGGAAGAGATCAATGTTCTACCTCAAGCACTCAGGCAGAGGAGGGGTGAATCCAACCTTTCTCAGCTTTCTTCTTCTATTCAGGCCCTTAATGGATTGGACGATACTCACTGGCATGGCAAGGGTGATTTTCTTTACTGCACTTGTTAATTCAGATGCTAATATCTTCCGGAAACATCTTCACAGACACTCCTGAAATAATATTTAGTGAGATATCTATGGCTCCTATTGCCCAGTCAAGTTGACATATAAAAGTAACTATTATAATCTCAGAAGACGGTAATTTAGGAGAAGGATAAATGTAGTCAAATTATTTCTAAAAGTCTTTACAATGAATATGTCATCACAGTTACAAGTAAAATCTTCCCATCTTCCAGTGAATTATACTTCTTTCTATCCACAGTTATGTGTAGTTTTCTCTTACATTAGCTCTGGGCATGACCAATTGATCTGTTTACTCAGTGTTGAAGCAGATTTTTTTTTTTTTTAAGAAAACATTAATTAAGGTGTCCTTCTCTGACTTCTAGGAACTGTTTTCCATCAGGTAATGAACATCGGGCTAGTCTACTAAAGGAGAAGATTATCTGGGGTAGAAACAAACCCTCTTAGGTGATCCCTAAACTAGCCCTCAGCCAGTTGGCTTCAGATGTAATACTCTATAAAGGACAGTTGCTCAAATTGTTGATATTTATGATAGTGAGAAAATACAACCAATGTCTTAAACCATCAAGTTCTGGGGTAGTTTTATGTGACAAAATCTAAATGAATGTAGACGTTGTAAAGTTATATGCATAATATTTTTTAAGAAAAAATATTCAAAGAATAAAAAGAGTCCATAATTTCTAAAACAGTGCAATGAAAAAAAATCAGTAATTTTGCAAAAGGACAACAAAAATGAAAAATTCAGGGAAAACAAAGTATCAGTTGAGAGAAAAAAGCTCATTATTTTCATTCTTATGAGAAATATAAATAGATCAAACTCACCTCCTACAAAACATATTGTCAGGTTTTATTAGAATAGTTAAGAACCAACCTAAATAAAAAAAAGACTTTCAAATTATGAGAACAAAAGTTGAGGAAAAAATTAATCAAAGAAATTGTGTGTACTTCAATTTTCCTTTATACAAGAATTTTTTCTTCTCAACTGCAAAAATGTCTATATGATGTTATCATAAGAAACGTACGGTGATATATAGTGCTAACATTGTGAATTATTCTGTGCCAGTAATTTGTGGTTTGTTAAGTATATATTGCTCAACTAAAATATTCAAATTTCAGTACAGTCACTGGCACATATTTAGCATGTAATTAACATGTGCTAGTGGATTAGTTCATATTATATATGGACCTAAACACAACTTTTATTTTATATCATAAAATAGGCAGCATTTATACTTGCACTTTACATTAAAAAAAAAGTTCATTTGTTACATATTAACAAATGAACAACTTTTTAAAGCTTAGAAAATTTATAATTTTTTTTTCTATTAACTTCTACAGAATTACCTGGGGTACTTACTATGCATGTCTCAATAAATTGCTACCAACTTTAATCCACTTGGATTAGAACTTACTGATGTCTATTCCTGTCTCCATTCTTGATGCTCAACAGTCTGTTCTTCTCTTGGTGTCTAAAATGAGGTTTCAAAATGTTAATTAAATCACACAGTCACCTGAGTTGTACTTCTTAAGTATCTTTCCAGAGATTTAGAGTGAAATCTAAATTTCTCACTGAGATGGTTAAGTTATTGTTACTGGCATTATCCGTGGATATCAATGGCTACAACTGCTTGTTGCTGCTTGGCACTGGACACTCTGACACTTTGCTGCCATCATTTAAAACTAATTAGTTTTGTGTTCTTCATTTTGCAGCACTTACTTTACATTAGAAATTCCGAATGGACATTCTAATTGGCTCAGTTTAAATCATGAAGCTATATCCTGCCTGGGTGTGAGAAGACCAAGTAACTGCCCCCTTCAAGTTCACAGTGAAAGAAACTTTGTCTCCAAATAAAATAACATAAAAAGTGCAGCTTCTACTTAAATTGCTGTATTTCATTGTCAAACTTCTTTTATACCCTACTTATTTACTTACACTTAAAAATAATTTTGCCAGAAAAAAAGCACCCATAATGTTTTAAACCAAATGTTCACCAAATTCCTCCCTTAAGTCATATATATTATTGCTCCAACTGGACATGCAAAATTTTTGAGTGATAACCTTTATAGTTTAGAATTATTTTGTAATTTATTGGGCTAAATTCATGGGTAATCAACAATATCTATATATGTATGTATGTATACACACATGAAAAGGGAGGGAACATACAAAGAATTGTTAAAATATACAAATATATATCTATAGCTATATCTATATCTATCTATCTATCTATCTATCTATCTATCTATCTATCTATATATATGGCACCAAAAAGAATGAGAGCATTGGTAGATACTAGCATTCTTGTTTTAAAACTAGCTTGTAGACATGACTGGTATTTATAATTTTTAGTTTTTACTATCCATTTCTTTTAACCTAGTTTTAGATTTAAGTAAATTAGATTTAATTTCTTTAATTTAAGAAATTAAAGTCATTTCTCTTCTAACAGAAAGCAGTTTGAAAAACCAGACTCACAGTTATTGACATGCAAATGCCGGGTGGCTAGAGGCCAGGTCATCCACTATGGTGGCTCCTGCCCTCTGCTTCTTGTCACCACATATGCCAGGTATTATGGCAGCCTCCAGATAAGGCCACGTGTGCAGGAAATCATGGCGACCTTCATTTCTATCATGAGATCCACATATGTCATGATACTTGGTTGCAACCACTCTGGGATGATATTATATAATGTAATATAGTGTTGTGGTGAAAAAACACAGATTCTAGATTCAATACAGGAGTTATTAAAAAATGATTTCTACAGGTAGGTTTGTAGTCAATGTTTCAGCTACTCTGAATTTTGTCTCTAATTCAGTTTTTCCTTCCAAGAAACCTTAAGTTTTTCATGGGATACTGTAATTCCTACATATGATTAAAGAAGCAGTCTGTTAATTTCACTGCTAGACATGGTGGTATTAAAAAACCACACATCTTGGTTTGATTCATATGCTTTCTTATCCCTATTTTTGTAGCAGTAATAATATTTCCCCTAAAAACTTACAATTAATCACCTCACATTATAAAGCCTCCTTTCCCCAGTTTGTCTAATGAATTATTATCTATTATTAGATAGTAATTTTATCTCCTTATTAGATTGGGCTCTTTTCCACTGAATGAAACTTTAGAGGAAACATTGATTTCTTAGGTCCTAAAATATCTGAATCAGTCTAGACTTACAGAAAGTGGAAGAAATAATATGAAGAGTGAATCATTAGGTGGAACTATGAGATAGTCCATCCTAATTTTAATTTCTTAGATCACAATCCATTTGGTGAAGTGTGAAATGGCTTCATCTTACAGTCTAGCATTGTCAGAGTATGGTCTTTCTTTTTGATGTCTAAGTGTGGGAGGACTACAGGTTTTCATAATATAGACTAACATGTAGTTTCTATTTATCATGTCTGAATTTGTTTATGTTACACAATTTATATAAAGCTTCTCAAATGGCTTCCAGACTTTTTCAGTCCTAGGAAAATAAGATTCTTAACTACAATACCTCATGGTGCTAGATTGCTACCACTCTGGGATGATATAATATAATGTAATATAATACGGTGGTGAAAAACACAGATTCTAGATTCAGACAACATAGAATTAACACAGATGTTATTAAGAAATACATTTTAGGCAGTTAGAAAGGGTAAAAGTTCTTGGAATTTTCCTTTAATAAAAAGAGGTGCCCAACCATTTCTGTTCTAACAGAAAGTGACTTGAAAAACCAAACCAGCAAGCATTGATATGCAAATCCCAGAGGCTAGAAGTTAGGTCCATCCAATATGGGGGTTCCCACTGTCTTCTCCCTGTCACCACATGTGCCAGGTTTCATAGCAGCCTCCAGATAAGGCTGTGTGTGCAGGATATCTGGTGACCCACATTTGCATATTAAAATGCTAGGGTGGGAGGGCTAGTTTTTTCACAGGCTATGTGAATGCCACATCTGGTCAAAACAATTTCCTGAGCCTTATGCAAATCAGATACCACATCCCCAGCTTCCCAATATAACTGACTGCTTTACATCACAAGTGAGATTTTCAATCTGGAGCCCTCTTCCTTGTGTACAGGATGGCTGTCTTCTTCTTTCTTGTCTATTAAACTTTCTCCCCCTAAAACCACTACACATGTGACCATACTGGTCATTTTTTCAGCACAAGACAAAGGACTCTGGTGTTTCTCCAGTTATCAGAGCCATACCATTTTCAGTGTTTTGGCTAAGAATCCAAGGTACAACATTCATTGGAGTGATAAATAGAGGAGCAAACTCAAATCTGTTCTATCATTCAGAGGCTCTTGGCCTGTATTTTTTTGGGGGGCGGGTGGAGTTTCGCTCTTGTTACCCAGGCTGGAGTGCAATGGCATGATTTCGGCTCACTGCAACCTCTGCCTCCTGGGTTCAAGTAATTCTGCTGCCTGAGCCTCCCAGGTAGCTGGGACCATAGACACACACCACCGTGTCTAGTCAATTTTTGTATTTTTAGTAGAGAATGTGGGGTTTCACCACATTCACCAGGATGATCTCCATCTCTTGACCTCATGGTCTCCATCTCTTGACCTGCCTCGGACTCCGAAAGTGCTGGGATTATACGTGTGAGACACTGTGCCCGGCCGGCCTGTATTTTTAAATCAAAATCAAATCAATTAATGGGCATCAGTCAGCCATCTAGATAAGCTCTATATGGCTGTTGTTCTAAAGACTCAGATGTCAGGCTTGCTGGTGAGAACATGGAGAATACCTCTGAATCCATGGGTCATTAGAAGGAAATGTTGGCCATGCTTCAAATCTGTTTCTTTTTGCAGGGAAATTTAGCCATTATAGAAGGCTGGGTAAAGTTCTGAAGCAACTGAGAATTTCTGGCCAAGGCAATTGCTGGCGCTATTCAAAGGCTTCCGGACTGAACCCAGCCTCTGTCAGCTTGCTCTGAGTGTTGTTAAAGGATCCTGAGCTACCCTGTCACAAAACTTCCCTTCTTTTTCTATCCACAATTGTTATGTCTCTTAGTCTCTCTGCCAAATGTGTGGGAATTTTCACAGCCTAGGGAAATAATCCTGTTAGGCAAGGTCAGGAAATGATGTAGTAATCAGGGATATAGCACAGGAAAATGCCATTGCAATTTTCTAGAAACAGAGGTATCCCTTTCACCAAAAATGGGGTTACTTGCTAATATTCCTCTGGTGAGCTCATGGTATTTCTAAGCAAACATAGTGGAAATAGAAATCTTCTTAAGACACATTGCTGGTCCTCTGTGATATCTCAAACCTTCCCAGTTCTTTCTTTTTGTGCCTTTCTACTGGAAACCAGGCTTTATGCTACTTCTATGAATGGGAAAATTCTGCTTTCAACTAATAGGAGTCAAATGTTCTCCACAGCCAAATGTTAGTCCCAATACTGTCCCATCAGCATAAAAATTGCCGTTAAGTCCCCGTGTCCCTTTAAGTCACCTATTCTGTCTTCTATTAAGACAGTACTTAATTAGTAAGGGGATTTTAAGTCTGGAAGTTAATGAGAATCATTTTACTAAGGGTAAATGCTTTAGCATGGGCCATAATTGCAGGCAATATAGCACATTCCCTCACACAGATCACACAAGTCTAGGAGATCAACAGAAATCAAAGGCAGAAGACCAGAGCTACTTGGGTGAGCATCATGAGGACTAAAACTTAGTTCCTCTGGTGCCATGGCATGGATGTTCATGCTTACAATCATGGGCATCAGATTTAAAAGGGTACTGAAACCCAGGAATTGAGAAGGGAAAACAGTTGAGGGTACACTCCCACTGTCTTCTTCTCCTCTCTGTGTCACGCAGAAAGGAAGGAAATGAATAGAACACTTTTATTTTCACTTCTTTTTCTAGATGGTTAACAGATTATCTTCAGTTTGCACTCCTCTGCAGTGCAGACTGAAACACAGGAACTTCTTTAAGCTTAGGACTTGGGGGAAAAAAGCAACTCATTTTTTTTTTTTTTTTACATAAGAACATGGCATTTTTATTGAACCTTTGTAAGCATTGTAAACCATCTCTTTAAGCAATCATATCAGACAGGCCAAAAGAAAACAATTTTCTAAAATTAGAGAAGCCACTTCCAGGGGAACCATCTAATTATCTACCTTATTTTGGGCCCTTTTAAGTTCTCCTCTCATTATAAGACCCTGGGCAAATAAAAGGAGACCTAGGTCAATTTTATGACATCACTTATAAGTATATAGAAGAAGCTTCCCAAAATGTAACTCAGGTTTGACCTCACATGGAGGGATATTATGTTGTTCCTATATCAGACCCTCACAGTAGCTGAAAAGCAGGCAGTTCTGCAGGCAGCAGAAAAATACAGAGATGAGCAACATATCTTCTATGGCAGACCAAAAAGAAAGGAGGAGATATGGAAGGTAAAGAAGTAGTGGAAACCCCACTCCCCACAGGGAGATAAGCACTTTTAGTAAACAACCCTGATTAGAACCCCAATAACTTAGGAGATAAATGGATAAAGTACTTCTTAATGTGCATATTGGAGTGCTTATGAAAAACAGGACTAAATATCTTAGTTATTCTAAGCTGCCATGATAGACCAAATTCAGATGAGAGTTCTATGGCCCTTTATGGAAAGGCTAATTGAGGCACTAATTGAGTACACCTCCTTATTCCCTGATTCAGTTGAGGGACAGCTCAGTCTGCAGGATAAGTTTATGACAGGCAGCTCCTGATATTAGAAGGAAACTGCAGGAGCAAACTATAGGACCAGATAGCACCTTACAGAAACTACTGAACTTAGCTTTTATAATAGGGGCAAGATGAAGGCCAAAAGAAAGAGAGAAAGCTCAGGAGAAGGACAGAGGCTCTAGTAGCAGCTTTGCAAGTTTTCCAAGTCCAGGATCCCTGAGGTGCCTCTGCTAGTTGTTATCAACGTGGCAAGCCAGGGCATTTTAGGAAGGAATGTGCAAACAGCCACCTTGACCCTGTCCAGCCTGTGGTGGAGACCGCTGGTGACCAAACTCTCCTCAGAGGTAAAAATCACTGGATTCAGAACCAGTCTCATAGATGATCCAGCAAGACTGATGGGTCTCAGGCTCAGAGCCTGTCTCTAGTGGCTCATACTGCCATTTCAGCACAGGAGACTCTGGTGATTATGGAAATTAAAGGAAGGAAAGACCTTGTTCTAAACACTAAAGTCAGTCTCTCTCTTTTCTTCTCTGTAATTCAGGCCTCCCCTCTTCCCATAGCAGGACCATAAAGGGCCCCTCAGGAAAAATTCTAATCCATTATTTCACTCAACAGTCAGGAGAACCTGTTCACACATGCTTCCAAGCCATTGTCATGATAGCTTTACAAGTTAGAAAGCCTTCAAATTAACCCTGAAAATAATTTAACTATTTTACACCTCACACAATGTGGCAGAATTAGAATTACTGTCCCCTAGGGGGAGCCCTCAGCTAACAAACAATAGGTAAAGCAAGCAATACCTAGGGCTGGATAAATAGTAGTCAATCTTAATAACCTCTCTTTCTCTTTCTCTCTCTCTCTCTCTCTCCAGGCACAAGCACTCAATTAGCTGAGCTCTTAGAGCAATTGAATTAAGCAAAGGAAGTGTAGCTAACATTTACACTGACTTTAAGTATGCTTTCCTGATTCTCCATGCTTATGTTGTCGTTTGGAAGGAAAGGCTTTTTCTTACTACTAATGAATCTTCTATAAAATATCACCAGGAAATTAACAGGTTATTATCCTGTTTTCTTTCCATGAAAAATAGCAGTGATGCATTGTAGGGGACATCAAAAGGGAACAGATGAGATAGCCGAAGGAAATAGAGTAGCTGATCAGGCAGCTAAGGCAGTGGCAAGGAAGCCTCAAGACGTCAACACACTTCAAACCTCTCTAATCTGGAAAGCTTCCATAAAATAAATTAAACCTCTGTGTGCCCCTACAGAAATACAATGGCTCCTACTTCTCTAGGATATAGTTTTTTAGCCCTCAGGATGTCCACAGTCAGAGAATGGCAAACTGCACTTGCCAGCCTCCAGCCAGTGGAGAGTCTTTGGAATTCTTCACCAGGCTTTTCACTTGGGAAAGGATAAAACGTATCAATGTGCCCAGAGACTGTTTGCATGAGAGTACTTACAAAAACAATCAAGCAAGTTGTTGATGCTTGTGAATTCTGCCTTAAAAATAACTCCCTGAACTGGTGACTTATTCCTCCACAAACCCAAAGAACAGGCAGTTATCCAGGGGAAACTGGCAGAGGGACTTTACCCACAAGCCAAAGACAAAAGGCATTTAATACCTTCACTAACTGGGAAGAAGCATTTCCACGTCACAAAGCCTCTGAGGTAACAAAACTGTTAATGAAATGATTCCAGGCTTTGGGCTAAGTACCTGCATAGTGACAATGGCCTTTTGTTTAAGGCAGCTGTCATACAAGGGTTCTCAAAAGCACTAGGCACAGATTATCATCTCCACTGTACTTGGAGACCCAAGTCCTTAGGGAAGGTAGAGAAAACTAATGATATTATCAAGCAACACCTTAGAAAATTATCCCAAGAAATCCAAATTATTTCTTTTCAGTATGGATGCCCTTAAGTTTTTTTCTTGACTCATTGCCCTTGCTAGAACCTCTAGTACAATGTTGAATAGAAGTAGTGAGAGTAGAAGTACTTGCCTTATTCCTGATTTTAGGAAAATGTATCCAGTCTTTCACCATCAAATACAGCTATAAGCTTTCCCTAGGATGTTGTTTTTGGGGTTGAAAATGTTCACTCATATTTCTAGGGTTTTTTGAGTTGTTGTTATCATAAATGTGTGTTTCAAAAATTTCCCTTTAGGATTTCCAAAATGTATCTTATGGTCATTATGCTGGTTCTAAACAAGGCTCTGCTTTTCTCTTAGGTACTCATAAATCTGCTGAGGCCACTTTCAGTATCTCAGTATCTGCGGAATTGAAGTTCCAGTACTGAGATGCAGATTCCTTCAGTTTACTCAAATACCTAAGCCTCAACATTCACAGTTCTGCTAAGATCGCTTGCATTCTACTAAGATGTTAAGTGGTGGAATACCTCCTGGGTTATATTTTCATAAGGATCCTGCAGACCTTGGTGAGACAGCCACCTTCGTGCAAATCTTTACATTTTCCTCCAACACATATTATGTCGTTGAGTCAATTAACAGACACCTCACTGTCTGAAACTTTTACTTTCCTTTTATTTGCAGGCCTTTAGTCACCACACTTCATCATCAATTCATAATAATATATTTGAGATGAATTCTATCTTAATTAGTATCATTCCTCAACTGTCTTTCATTTCAACTTGATAACCCAACCCCACCCTTTTTGCTCTCAGTCTTAAGGGCATACCATGTATCTCAATGATGTTTTGATATGAATAATGACTATGTTTCTAGGTTTATCGAGAATTTTTTTGAAACAGGTTTATTTTCTGTTGCCCATCATCAAGCCTTCCAAGTCGCTGAGACCATATGCCTGCACCAACGTGCCTGAGTAATTTTTCTATTTTTTGTAGACACAAAGTCTTGCTGTATTGCCCTACATGGACTCAAGCAATACTCCTGCCTTGGCCTTCTAAAGTGCTATGGTTACAGGCATTAACCACCATGCTCAGAGGATTCTATGATTTTGTTTTTTCTTTTTCTGTTCCCCAGTCGAAATCACTAAATTTAAATAGCTAGTTGTGAAAGTGTGTAGTGGAGACTCATTCTCTGTGACAGACTTTCTGAATTTCATTCTTAACAAAGATTATCCAGAAACACACAACTCTTCCCTTCCGAAGGCATGAGTACAGATGAGAGTCATCCTGCATTTTTTTATTTGTTGTTGTTGTAGTACTTTATTATAAGTGATTTAGAAATAATCACGTTCTGGCTAATTTCTAAAGGTGATCTCTTCCCAAGTAATTATATGATCTATCTCTCTATCACATTGCAATAGTTTATGAATTCCTCCTGTGATTGTAATATGCTACTTGCAATCTCTCTGTTTCTAGCAATTCCAACAGATTGCATAAAATATCGCAATAATTAAGATGACTTTCCTGTTAAAACTATTTATATGTTCCCTAGTGACTATAGGATATTATTTGAACTGCACAATATATTTGGGCTAATAGAATCAGATATCAGATTCAGTACTTCAGAGAAGGGGATAGAAAAAGACTAGAAGGCCTATGGAATCAGAGTGGTAAGCAAACCCGTTGGTTGGGTTAGTAAACCAAGAGAAAAGAATGAATTGAAGTTTACTGCAATCTTAGCTCTCTCCATTTTTAGCGCTCACATCTCTGCCAGAAAGTTATATGTCAGATCTTCAATTGGACCATTTCCAGATCAGTTCTACTGTCCATAAAGGTTGGAACAGGGTGCCCAGGAGCTTTTAGTGTATGTAGCAGAGGAGTGGGTAATCAGCATTGGGTATGGGTGGGCCGCTAATTAAATGGTCAAGAGAAAAAGAAAAGATGAGACTCAACACAGACTTTCTTTCAAAGTGCTTAGCTAATTGAGGAAGGTAAAATGATGAATCTGTTTATGAAGGGTCTTTAGTTGAGCTAGCCTGATGAGGACTGAAATAATAAGACTATCCCAGATTAAAAGAATGGTCCCTAAGTTTGATGAATTTTATCTCTTTCAGAAGGAAAGATGTGCATTTCTTTTTGTTTTTCTTTCTTTTTCTTTTCTTTTTTTTTTTTGAGATGGTATTTTACTCCTGTTGCCCAAGCTGAAGAGCAATGGCATGATCTCAGCTCACTGCAATCTCCATCTCCTGGGTTCAAGCAATTCTCCTGTCTTGGCCTCCCAAGTAGCTGGGATTATAGTTGTCTACCACCAGTCCCAACTAATTTTGTATTTTTAGTAGAGATGGGGTTTCACTACGTTGGCCAGGCTGGTCTCAAACTCCTGACCTTAAATGATCCACCCTCCTCGACCTCCTAAAGTGCTCGGATTACAGGCATGAGCCACCACATCTGGCCATCTGCATTTCTTTATATATTAGCAATAAAGTTTCTGAAGATAAAGTTTAGTTTTTACTAGAATTTATGTTTTTCCATTAATAGACAGTATCCTTTTAAGTTCTCTAATGTAAACCAGTTATTTTCTAGGACTCAGGGCTTCATTTTGTTCCATCTATATGAAAGGTACAATAAATTATTCAAGCTATTAAAACTAATGAAGAGATCAACACGTTTGCTTTTCTCAGGTTATTCGAGGGAATGTGTATATAAAACTATATTTTACTTAGGATATTACTGAAATTTGTAGTTCCTAATCAATGTCCCTGATATAAAAATACTTTAAAATAAACACCAACTTAGCTATATATTCTCCTTTCTGTCTGTTAATTCTACTTGGAAGAGCTATCTTAAAAGCTGCTAAAACCCCATAGACCAGGAACATGCATACTTGTTTTATGGGGTTCTGGTTGATATAGTTCACTAATTTTCTTTTAAAATGAGAAAGAGAGGTGAACACAGTAAGATAGTTCTCTGCTTGAATGCTACTACACAGCATCAGAGGGTTTTTTTTTATCATTCAATTTAGATTTCTCTTCTGTGGCTTGAAGAAGAAAACCCAGCAGCAGCCCCCATAAAAACAACCATTCCAGGTGGTTATCAGGTCCAATTACAGTTTCACAGTTAGGTATGATTCAAGTTCCTAAGGAATTAGAAAATAATGCTAAGAACTTATCAGTGGATATTTAGTTTAGAGAAGAGAATTGGTTAGAATGGACAATTATTGCTATATAGGAAGATCCTTAATCTTTAGACATTAATATTCGAACTTCTTGAAGTTCCATCTAGGTCACAGCCAAGAAATAGAATTTAAGGCCAATGAGATAAATTTAAAAAGCATGTAAGATCAATTCCAGATACTGCTCAATTAAAATAATATATTAAAAGCTAAAAGTTTTATTTAAAATAGTTATTATCATATTCTGAGAGCTGGCACATTGGACCATGAAACAAAGTTTATTTTCAACCAATTCTGGGAATCAGAGTAATATATTTCAGTTACTTAAGAATTTTTTTCTCTATAATACAATAATTTGGTAGTGTTATTTGTCAAGTAGAGAAAAGGAGTGACTTTCACAAGTCATTTGCCCTGTTATAGGCATTTTCTATGTTTGAAATCACTCATCACCACATTCAAGTAAGCAAACAGTTAAACTAAACTAAATTTATCTTCCTCTGTTAAAATCAAAAGAAGATAAATAAAACAAAGATTCCTAAGAACTAAGAAAAAAGTCTTTTAAAATATTGTCATTAATATCGCCCCTCTAACTAGGTTTAATTTTTTTTCCTGTATTTTTTAGTAATATTAGATTAAACTGATTTTCAAATTTTTTGTTATACTAATGTATGGAAACATATACATACATATAAACATATAGTACAAAATCTTACAAGAAGTCTTAAACTAGCTTTTTCTGACAACTGCTATCACTATGCTTTGTGGAATTATGCTTTTAAGGAAACAGACAGGCAGCAGGGAGTCTCTTCAATTCCTGATTGAGTGATTCGCAGTGTTGTTTACGGCTGTAGTTTGAGTCTTATAAAAACTTAAAAGATGCATGGACATTATACTTAATATGTTGTTTAGATGATTTAATTGACAAAGTCTGAGTTGTCATGAAAGAGTAATCTCTTGAGAAAATTATTTTAAGACTATTAAGATGCATAAAGTTGAGGGAATGGTTTTCAAATTGCATTAAATAAATTGATGGCTTCTTGAAGGCTGAAGAGAAGTGATAGGATCTGGGTTAAATAGACATATTTATCACTGTCGAAATTTTTTTCACCACTCTTTTTATCCATATTAGGGAGATATAAAGAGATATGATCAACAATTCACAGACAGTTAGTGTAGCTTTATGTGTTATACTGAAAATGCATAAAATAAAAGTTTGATGATGGAGAAACCATCAACAATATCAATAAGTTGACGCGATGTATATATACACATACATATGACTTTTAATACAATTATATATAATTAAATTATCATATATTATCAATAATTTTGTTAAATATATATATACAGAGAGAGAGAGAAACTACAAGAGGCAAAATAATAACATTGTTCTCTAAATGAGATATTTTGTACTTCATTGTACTTACCAAGTTTTTACAGTGTGAGTATAATATTTTTTTACAATCAGACAAAACACATTAAAATTTTTCAAAAAAATTTGATAGAACCATGTGTATGAGTAATAGCTGATTTTGTCAAAATATAAATAGATTGTAAAGCAAAATAAATGTTGATTGTGCTGAAAATATTCTCATTTTTTTCTTTGCCATAGAAACATGTTATTTGTGAATATAATGAATTTGAATAGAAATGCATTTATTGAAGTGAAGTTATCCCAATATTAGAGTAAAAGGTAAAATATCAGAGAAAAGTCATGTCTATCTACTTTTAACATTCAAAGAACTTCCAGGTATTTTTATTCCTCAGGTTTTCTTTTCTTCTTTATTCTTTTATTTTTTTTAACCTTTGTCATGTATAGGATGCTGTACTCTTTCCCTTATTTCTCTTTTTTGGTCAATTTAGCTATATTTGGCTCCTTTTGCTTACATTCCTTAACCTTGCATTCTTTTATATTACTTGCAATACTTAGAAAATAAATCTTAATCAAGTCATGTAAATTTCCTTCTGCAGCCCTCTAATTTTTCTCTTCATCAGAATTGATCTGTTTTCTGAACTCACGCTGAAATACCTAAAATAAAACAAACAGAAAATACAGAATAATTTAGCTTTGCAGAGGAAGTTAAAAGCTTAAAAACATGATAATATTTGGTAGATAAGTTAGTACATAATTAATAAAATTTGAAGTAGATTGCATGACATCAGAAAAAGTATACTACAGTAACTTCAAAAGGAAGCAGTGTGAAGAAAACCAAAACTACATTTTTCCTATGCCGTTTGGTATTCAATGAGTTTGACAGTTATTTCTTTACTGTTAGGTCCAAGAATATTTCTTTTTGGAAAAACACCTAAACCAAACAAAAGAATGCTTAAACACTACAATGTCAAGATTCTCAGAAATTGTAGTTAATTGCCTTTTTATTTTCTAATATGAAATGTTGTCTCCTTGAAACATGCCATAGCATTCAGTTCAAGTGGCAATTGACTGTTTTCTTAACTACAACCATAGAGGAGCAAGTGGTACAATTGTCTGGAATACCTCAAGACAGTATTGACTATTCCTTTTATTTACTCAGGAGAGTTGATTGACCAAGGAGTACAGGCACTGCAGATGATTATATTAGCTTAGATTCTGGATCTACCAGGATTTTAAGAAGTGGTTAACAGAAACAGTTTATTTATTTTTAATAATCCCAGTTAATAATCTTAATACATATTTTGAATTTCAAAGATCACATTTTCCTTTTACAATTTTTAAAAGTCTGGTTTCAGGGTTAAAGGATAATTTTTCATTATTATTTTTTTTCTTTTTGTAGTTCACTGCTAAGTTCTTAAGAACTCAATTCAGTTCTCAATTCAGTTAGAAATCAGGTTTAAGGCAAAGAGGCAAATATTATCTTAAATGAAAATATCTAGCCAACACCATGATATTTATGCCAGCATGTGTTTGCTTTTTCTGACCATCCTAACAACTTTTCTTGATTAAAAACTACTTAGACACACATTCTAGATGTGAAAAGAAAGTACATAAACATACATTTCTTGCAAGAAAAAAGAACAGTTAATACTTGGAACTACTGCACTAAGATGTAATGCTACAGATATTTGACACTAAAATATTTCTCTATAATATTCAATAATAAGATTGGCCACGGCTAATCAATTCCTTTGATTATAACAAACATCTAAATAGCAGTCTAATTCCTAAGTAATAAAAATCAATAAGCTGATCAATAGGCAAATCTCTTGTCAAGATTTTGAAGCACATCTGACAGGCTTTCTGCTATAATTATCTCTTGGTGAACTTAACATGTTTAATGACTGTAAAATTGTATTCTATGAAGACAATGCACATCTGGAAGAACAGCATGCATTTCAGCTGCCACCAGAGTACCACACCATTGACTTCAAATACAATCCTCACAGTGTAAAGGAAGCTTATTCTTTGACATGCTAATGCCTATCTTGGCTGGGTCTCATTTTGGACCTGCCAGTACAAGAGACAAACTTCAAAGTGTCAGGGGGGTACTTTAAAGTTACTGTAGCATTTGCTTATTTTGAAGAATGCACAGTCTTACTATTCGATGAACAGTTTGGACCTTCTCTATCTCACTTTCACCTTATCATCTTTAATTAGCACAAAACCCATGAGTACCAGCATGTGAGATCAAATGCCTGTTTGATGATCCAAATGCCTTTAGAGGCAAATGGAGGAGCAGCTGTTTTGTTTAAAATGAAGGAAAACAGAAGGTAGCATGGAAGAAAACTGTGTGAAAACTTAATCATCTCCAAATGCTAAATGGCCTTGTCATACTTATACGATGTGAAGTGTAATAACTGGAAACATTTTCTACTAAGGGTTCCTGCTCCACAAAAATCCCTCCCCTCTTAACTGTGGTGTTGGGGGCTCAGTTCCAGACAAGAAAATTATCCCTTGAGCTAAGTTTTGGCACCATCAGCCTGTGGAATGCTCTTTGAGTGCAGTTTCACAGTTTGAGCTTGAGTTCCCACCCATGGAGGAAAAACTATAAGGCTTGAAAGAGTGAGCTGTGAGAGTTTGATAGTTTGAAGTTCTATACCATTGAAGTGACAGTTGATATTCACAACATTTTTTATGGTTTATACTCATGCCAATTATATTAAAAATCTTAATGGTGTATTCATTAGTCTTTAAAAATGCTGGAAATATGAAATACAAAGTTGGATTTGGGGCTGGCTTATATTTCTAAACATGAGAAGAGAAATTCTTAATATTTCTTTTGTTTATTCTTTGGATATGTACAAGAATAATTTTTGTAAGGACAGACAATAAGGTTTATATTTGTGTCATCAGCCTGTTCTGCAGAAAATTATCAAAATAAGATAAAAACTAACAGAAATAAGAGACTCAAAGTTGCTTCAGTTATTACCTGGCTAGAACTTAGAATTTAAGATGTTTATAATACACAATACTAATTTGCCTAACTATACCTTAATATTTCTTAGTTTATAGTGTTAGATATAATAGTTTATGAGTTCATGCTACTGATACATTAAATCAGTTTAGCAGCTAAAAGAAATGGAGCTACAGTTGACAATTTCTCTTTAGACAGAGGCTTTACCTCATATATACACTTAGATATTGATAAAGATTTATCCCCTCCTTGGGCCCCAGAGAGCAGGCATTTCTAACATTAATTCATATTCTCTTGCAAGCAAAATGCCAGGTAGTGCACTGTTTCTGAAAAGACTACAGATTTTCATGTTCTTAAAGCAAGGGCTATTAGTTTTAGTGCTTTTGAGTAAAGTGATTAAACATAACTATCAGCATGTATTTTGTGAGAGAACACATAAGAAAGCACAGCAATCTTGATAAGGCATCAGTCACGTCGGAAGAAATTGATGTTTTCCTCTGAGCTCAATATAAGGGCAATGCAAGAGCATCTACAGAGAATGCAGTCCATTAAGCAGCGATAACCTAATTCACATTCAGCTCAGTAACTGGGTCAGGACATAATAACTTTTTATCAAATTATACAATTTTACCTCAAAAAGAGCTTTAAAAAAATCATTATGTGCACTCTCCCTCCATTTTATTTTACTGATGCTTAGGCTAATATGAGTTAAAGACAAAAAAGAAAAGGTGCAAGATGTGGCAATGACAAACTTAAAAAAGAAATTTCATCTGTACTACCAATTGTATAACTGAGATAAAGCAAAGCTTGAGAAAGAGAAATGATAGGCTTATAGTCATATTTTAGATATTGTTTCTAGAGAAGTCAAGTCACTAATGCCCCAGATTCTGGAATTAAATTGCCATAGTTCAACTCCTGGCTTTACCACTAACTGATTTTGTTACTTCTGAAAAACTAATTTAGCTTGTTTATGCCATTTTCTCACATGTTAAATGTTAATGCTAATGGAGTATATACTTCATGAGATTGTCTTGAAGATTAAATGTGCTGATACATGTCAAGT
Source organism: Callithrix jacchus (assembly GCF_049354715.1). Lineage (NCBI taxonomy): Eukaryota > Metazoa > Chordata > Mammalia > Primates > Cebidae > Callithrix > Callithrix jacchus. The sequence goes on from NC_133504.1 coordinate 132,646,002, forward strand.
GCCTAGCTCAGTGATTAGTACACAGAAAGTGCTCAATGTTCTTGTATATATGTATGCATACACACAAACATACACACACACATACACACACATACACACACACATACACACACAGACAATGATCTCTGTACATGTATTTTTTATGGGGGTGAAGCATTGGGAAATATTTTGTAGATTTTGTAGAAAAGTGTTATTTTCTTCCTGAATACTTCACTTTTAGCAAACTATGGTACCTAGACTAAATTTGATCTACCATGTGTTTTGGTAAATATAATTTTATTGGATCAAAGTCAATAAAATATAGATCCCCGTAAGGTTTGTGGCTACCTTTCAGCTACAACAAACTTGAGTAGTCACACAAGTGACACATAGAACTGTAAATATTTGCAATTGGGTAATTTACAGAAAAGTTTGAAGATGCTAGACCATGGGCATTTTCTTTTTTTTTTTTTTTTTCTTATTTTTTTATTGCATTTTAGGTTTTGGGGTACATGTGCAGAGCATGCAAGACAGTTGCATAGGTACACACATGGCAGTGTGTTCTGTTTGCTTTCACCCCTTCACCCACATTTGGCGTTTCTCCCCAGGCTATCCCTCCCCACCTCCCCCTCCCACTGGCCCTCCCCTTTTCCCCTCAATAGACCCCAGTATTTAGTACTCCCCTCTCTGTGTCCATGTGTTCTCATTTTTCATCACCCGCCTATGAGTGAGAATATGCAGTGTTTCATTTTTTGTTCTTGTGTCAGTTTGCTGAGAATGATGTTCTCCAGATTCATCCATGTCCCTACAAACGACATGAACTCATCATTTCTGATTGCTGCATAATATTCCATGGTGTATATGTGCCACATTTTCCCAATCCAGTCTATCATCAATGGGCATTTGGGTTGATTCCAGGTCTTTGCTATTGTAAACAGTGCTGCAATAAACATTCGTGTGCATGTGTCCTTATACTAGAACGATTTATAGTCCTTTGGGTATATACCCAGTAATGGGATTGCTGGGTCAAATGGAACTTCTATTTCTAAGGCCTTGAGGAATCGCCACACTGTCTTCCACAATGGTTGGACTAATTTACACTCCCACCAACAGTGTAAAAGTGTTCCTTTTTCTCCACATCCTCTCCAGCATCTGTTGTCTCCAGATTTTTTAATGATCGCCATTCTAACTGGCTTGAGATGGTATCTCAATATGGTTTTGATTTGCATCTCTCTGATGACCAGTGACGATGAGCATTTTTTCATATGATTGTTGGTCTCATATATGTCTTCTTTCGTAAAGTGTCTGTTCATATCCTTTGCCCACTTTTGAATGGGCTTGTTTGTTTTTTTCTTGTAAATCTGTTTGAGTTCTTTTTAAATTCTGGATATCATCCCTTTGTCAGATGGGTAAACTGAAAAAATTTTTTCCCATTCTGTTGGTTGCTGATTCACTCTAGTGACTGTTTCTTTTGCCGTGCAGAAGCTGTGGAGTTTCATTAGGTCCCATTTGTCTATTTTGGCTTTTGTTGCCAATGCTTTTGGTGTTTTGTTCATGAAGTCCTTGCCTACTCCTATGTCCTGGATAGTTTTGCCTAGATTTCCTTCTAGGGTTTTTATCATGCCAGGTCTTATGTTTAAGTCTTTAATCTATCTGGAGTTAATTTTAGTGTAAGGTGTCAAGAAGGGGTCCAGTTTCTGCTTTCTGCACATGGCTAGCCAGTTTTCCCAACACCATTTGTTAAATAGGGAATCCTTTCCCCATTGCTTGTTTTTGTCAGGTTTATCAAAGATTGTATAGTTGTAGATATGTTGTGTTGCCTCCGGTGCCTCTGTTTTGTTCCATTGGTCTATATCTCTGTTTTGGTACCAGTGCCATGCTGTTTTGATTACTGTAGCCTTGTAGTATAGTTTGAAATCCGGTAGTGTGATGCCCCCCGCTGTGTTCTTTTTGCTTAGAATTGACTTGGCTATGTGAGCTCTCTTTTGGTTCCATATGAAGTTCATGGTGGTTTTTTCCAGTTCTGTGAAGAAAGTCAATGGTAGCTTGATGGGGATAGCATTGGTTCTGTAAATTACTTTGGTCAGTATAGCCATTTTCACGATATTAATTCTTCCTAACCATGAACATGGAATGTTTCTTCATCTGTTTTTGTCCTCTCTGATTTCGTTGAGCAGTGGCTTGTAGTTCTCCTTGAAGAGGTCTCTTACGTTCCTTGTGAGTTGTATTCCAAGGTATTTTATTCTTTTTGTAGCAATTGTGAATGGCAGTTCTTTCTTGATTTGGCTTTCTTTAAGTCTGTTATTGGTGTAGACGAATGCTTGTGATTTTTGCACATTGATTTTATATCCTGAGACTTTGCTGAAGTTGCTTATCAGTTTCAGGAGTTTTTGGGCTGAGGCGATGGGGTCTTCTAGGTATACTATCATGTCATCTGCAAATAGAGACAATTTGGCTTCCACCTTTCCTATTTGAATACCCTTTATTTCTTTTTCTTGCCTGATTGCTGTGGCTAGAACTTCCAGTACTATATTAAATAGGAGTGGTGAAAGAGGGCATCCTTGTCTAGTGCCGGATTTCAAAGGGAATGCTTCCAGTTTTTGCCCATTCAGTATGATATTGGCTGTTGGTTTGTCATAAATAGCTTTTATTACTTTGAGATACGTTCCTTTGTGACACTAACATCACACACCAAAGGAATTTAACGTTGATATACTATTCACTAATTCACAATCTATTTTCAAAACATTCTAATTTTCTGCAATATGTTCTTCTGGTTATTTTCTCATGATCTCTCAAATGCTTTCCTTTCTATTTCTTAGTAGGGTGTGCTCTGATTCAAAAGTTTCACACCTTTTTCCAGTATTTCATCACTTAGGTCTTCCATCTGGTGTAGATTCATTTTGTTTGTGTTCCATCGCTTTGAATGTCCTCCTAGTTTCTCTTCTATTTCATACAATCTCCATCTGAACATTCTACTCTGGAGTTACCGCTGGAACTTCTTTCCTTTTACACGAATTGAAGTTTGTAGATTGCTGTGGTTTGGATATTCGTGTCCCTCTAAAATTTATATTGAAACGTAATTCCCATTGTGGTGATATTAATAGGTAAGGACTTTTGGAAAGGGATTAAGTCAAGAGAGTTCTCTGTCAGAGGGATTAATGCTCTTATGAAGAAAGAGGCTTCAGAGAGCTGCCTGGCCCTGTCATCTTTTTTCATGTGAAGACACAAACATCATCCTTCTATCTTTTCCATCATTTGAAGAATCCAGGCAACACCATCTATGATGAACATACCTCACCAGACACTAAGTTTCCTGGTACCTTGATCATGGACTTCCCAACCTCCAGAACTATAATAATAATAAATTTCTATTTTTTAAAATTACCCATTCTAAGGTATTTTCATTATAGCAGCCTAGAATGGACCAAGACATAGTTTCTTTCATTTAGGCATACTGACATGTAATAGGAAATATGGATTTAAATCATTGGCATTTTCTTATGTAAAATTAAAAGTCTCCCACTTCTCTTGTTTCTTTTCCTTTTTCTTCTTCATATCATTATCATCATAATTACCACCCTCATCCTTGTCATCTCTAAGCAATGCTTTGTATGCATTCAACACTTAAGAAGACTGAAAAGTTAAAGAGACTGGAATCTATGGGTGGTTGCAGATTTTGAAATAGATTTGTTCAAATAAAATTGCAATAAATTGATTTTGATCTTACCACTTATTTAACATGCATTTTTCTTTATTTTTGCTTCCCTTTATTTTTGTTCCCTTTTATAACTCTGCCTAGTGGCTCTTATCCCTTAATATTTTTATTTTTATTTTTTACTTATTTTTTATGGAGTCAGCAACTTCCACATCAGAACTGTCACATATTCGTCTTATTTTAAGTTATTAAAAAATCTCTTTTTATAAATGGTAATTTTTGTGAATGTCTATATAGTTGATTATGTGTGTTATTTATTTCTCTTAACATGTCCCATTTTTTTTTAAAAGGAGACTCATTTTCTACCTTCAAGCTAGAAAGAAACTTGCAGACAATCTAATATACTATTCACAAAATTAGATTCACAGATGGTAGTAGTGGGAATAGATGGGAAAATGACGCCTTTAGTGAAGTGTGTTGTAAAACGATTGAGATTGGTAGCCACCCATCCCATCTAAGGACCTCAATTTACAAATTTATTTTAAAACATAAAGATTTAAGTGACATTCTTAGAGTCCTACAACAATTTATTATTCAGTCTTTATTTTTTTATGTTTAAATATGCGTTATAGAAGAATTAATAAAAAATACAAAATTACTCTTATTGGAAAGTCTGTATTCTAAGTAAAGGTAGATACGTGTCTTTCCCCCACAGTTTTGCTAGCTTATTACAAACTCCAGTAAAACTAACCCCAAAACTACATTTGTAGAACTTGCAAGCTCAATTGAATAAGAGGATTGCCTTCTAGATGACATTCAGGACTTACGCTCATGAGTACTGACATAAAATTTAAAAGTGTGGGGATTAAATTAGTGGATGCTTAAAAGTGAAAGTGATCTCAGCTTTAATAATAGTCCAATTCATTTTAATATAAAATTTAATAATAAATTATAATGTTCTCATTTAAGTTCCAGAAAGCCTTAATTAAAGAAAATTTCCTACAGAAGAATGGTTCCTCATGTAATCTCATCTCAAGTTTTCCCTACATTACACAAAAACTGGGGATACTACTGTAGCCAGAGTATCAAAGCAAAGTATCTCAGTTCATCCACTGATGAGAAATTAACTTTTCTATTCATTGTTTATTTATCTGAACATTCTGAATTCACAAATAAATGTGTACAACTGGTCTGCAAACATGTCCTATTGGTTGGTGACCACATTAGACCATTTTCCTTATTTTCTCCACAGGTTAGTTCAGTGATATCTCCTTTTGCTTAGCACTTAAAATTTGACTTCTATGTTGCTGATGCTAGGCAAGTATGTTGTTATGTGTTAAATATATATATTTTTTGCTATCAGCATCTTCTAATAGTGATGCTTTAAAATAAGGATTATCATTGTTCTTGTCAGTTTTCTGATACCAGAGCTGTAGTCTTTTCAATAGAAACAGTCATGAAAGAGATCTTATAACTTTATCTTGCTTTTGTATTACAGCCTGTGTGCTTTTGGCCTGAGATACAAATTGATGAATATGATTTTATACTTCAGAGATATGATAAAAAGTAATAAGAAAATGTTCTGCTTCCTCAAAAGTTTTCATTAAGAAATTTAGACTTAAATTTATAATTAAAATAAAAATAATGAAATTTGTAATAGAGAGACCACAGAAGAATATTGTAATATATAGATAAGATGGCCAAACACTCTTAGAGGTCATTAATGTTGCTAAATTGACATTTGAGAATTCCAGATATGGAGAATGAATGGAACTTAGGCAAGTCAAAAGAGTAAAGTAAGAAAATGGTGTTTCAGAGAAAGGAAGTTATGTTCAAAAGCTGAGAGAAGAAACTAGAAGATATTCAGGATTATTCAAGGCTCTCCTTTTAGAATAGTGTTAAGAAATGCAGACGTGATGGTAGGGCCAAATTTCAAAGGCTCTAATAAATAATATTAAATAATTTGTTTTCCCCCCAAATAAAGAAACTGCCAAATTATTTTTTGTTTTCCCAATAATCTGATATGATTTCTGTCTAAAAATAAATTAATCTGGCTGTAGGATAAAGAATGAACTGTATAGGAGGACATGAGGTTGCAGGAACAATACCAATCAGATGTTACTGCACTCTATGTGGGAGAAGAGTTTGGCCTACCAAGAGAAGTAGTGGGGTAGCCATGAAACTGGACTTGAGAGATTTAAAAGAGATTGAATGAGTAAAGTTGGAGTTATGATTAAATATCTGAAAACAAGAAGGTACAGGATAATGTACATAATTTTTAGTTTTTGATTAGAATGTTTGGTTAAATTTTGTTTGCATTTGAACATGAGGATCCTGGAGGGAGCGGTCACAGGTTTAGGACTGGGCTGGAGACGGAACAAGAGTAACAGTGATGTCACACAAGTAGGATGCTTAGAATGAGAAACAAACCACCTAAGCTAGAAGTATACTATGATTTATGAAAAGAAAGAAAAACCTTCAAAAGAGGAAAAGGACCCAGAGAGATGGAAGGAAGATGAAAAATTACTTGGTCATGAAAACCATCTTTAGATAATAAGGAAAAAAGGTAGAGGGTGTGATGCTTCACATTCGTGGAATAATTTGAAATGGCAGAGAGGAGACAACTCAGCAACAAAGCTAAGAGAGTTTCCGAGCAGAGTTAGTATAGCTGAGATAATGAAGATTCTGAATTCAATGAAGACTTGATCTATTTGTGCTTTTACAAAAGCATCTGTATAAATTAGAATGCCTAATGATTGGGTATAAAAAATGTAGTTGAAAATCAGGCATATAATAAACGAAAAGTCTTCAAGTATGACAGACCTGGGTTCAAATTCAAGAGCTGTTGCTTAGTAGACTGTCTTTCTCAAGAAGTTATATAACTTCATGATTATTACGTTACATTAGATCTCCTGAGTATTACATTACATCCTGGTTTTAAAGTGATGAACATTCAGTACATGTTAGTTGTTTTATATGTTCTAAATATAAGTCTGAACCAAATGTTAAACTGTATATGGTTTTCCATTTAAAGAGAACCAGTAAGCAGTGAAAATAAATATTTTTTCTTTTTCTTTTGAGACAGAGTCTCACTCTGTCACCCAGACTGGAGTGTAGTGCTGCCATCTTGGCTCACCGCAACTTCTGCCTCCCAGGTTCAAGCGATTCTCCTGCCTCAGCCTCCCGAGTAGCTGGGATTACAGGTACACACCACTGTTGGCCAAGCTGGTCTCCAACTCCTGACCTCAAGCGATCCACCTGCCTCAGCTTCTCAAAGTGCTGAGATCACAGGCATAGCCACTGCTACACACCTAAAATAATTTTTTAAAGAATTGCAATACTTATACCTGCCTTATAAATTATTATATATAATCTACAAACTTTTTCAAATGTATTCTTATACTTCATTTTCTCTTCAGTATTCTCTCACCCTCAACCTACTTTGAACATCTCATATTGTATACCAAACCACCCAAATTACCTTTGGCAGTCCTATTAGCACTGTGGTTTATCCATGACCTCTAGGTATCACTTGTCTCATTTATAGGAATAACAGTTTATTTATTTCTAAATCTGTGTAGCTGTACATGTTTATTTTCACTTTAGGGGTCAAGTTTAGGAACTTAGAATTCATCTAAATCTGGAAACACTGATCTTTTGGCAACATTAAAGAACAAGAGTGCTGGAGTAAACCCTTAAAAATGGTTAAAGCTTCTGCATAGAACATATTTACATTTCATTGGCTAAAGCAAGGCATATGGCTAAGTCTAATAGTGGCATGGGAAGAATATTCTTTTCATGGATATTATAAATCACATGACAAAAGGTATAGATCCATAATCTTCTTACAGTGAAAAAGAAGTGAATCACTGGGAATAGTCACATAATCTATTGGAATGGGAAACAAGTTTAAAAATAAAGTTTGACAAGTCTTACAGTCAGCATTGTCACCAATCTTTAAACTTTGTTAAATTAAACACATACAAAAGTAAGCAACTATCTTACTTAGGAGGAGATATGTGAATTGAGAGAGGAAGAACTTGGGGGCACTCACATGTTAATAAACCTTATCCATGTTACCATATAAGTACTCCTAGTAATATAAGAGTACTTGAGTTAGAGATCTAGGAATATAGAAATTTGTCACCAGAGAGTGAAAACTCTACATTTATGATTTTAGAAGTGATAAAACTTCCAGGTGGTAATAATATAAGAGATACAAGCATGCAAATATGTGATTGAAATGGGATATAAGCATCACAAGGACGGAAGAAGTAAAGAAATTCTAAAGCTAAATGGTTTCAGATGTGATGGCAAGATACAGAAATATGATGAATACTCTGACCCATAGCCCAAAGCTTTAATTGATTGAGGGGACTGATATGGGAGTGGCAAGGAGAGGTGGAGGCTGGTACAAAAGAATCAGAGAATTCATCAAAATAATTCTGAGAAAAAAGTATTTCGAAATATAGTGGGCAACATTATCATTCATTGATGTCTTATGCCTTTCAAAAGTCGGTGGAATGGTTGAAATTAGCAGAAAGAATGGTCTTTAGATTTTAGTGTGCAGTCCTACTGAGCTCAATTCTGTGTATATTTAAAATAATAAGATCAAGCACTTATAATTCACTCTACAACTGATTTTTCTCTGTAGATGGAATTAAATTGCTAATTCATTTTAAGAAGAAAGAATGAAGTCATTACTCAAAGCAGGGGTAGAATTCGAATTGCAACATTCAGACTTTGCAATGTTTTTGAGTTTTTGATTAACTTTCTCTGTAATGTTTTTGCATTTTCAAAGACTCTTTGGCTACAAATTTTCAATATAATGAGCCCCTATATTTTTTTACCCTTCTAGTGGATATTTTCAATTCCATTTAAGAATCAATTTCTATCTTCCAGAAAGAAGAAAACAATAGAAAAAGAAAAAAAGACCAGAGCATGATGCTCTATGTTTGAAACGTCTTAATATTAGTTTGCAGTAAGATTTATGTAGTTATATCAGCCTTCAAACTTCCTTGTTCCACCAGATGATAGAGTTTGAATCTGAACTATATTGAATTACAATTTATGAAAAATATTAATCATTAAAGTAAAACAAATTTGTTTTATAAATTAATTTAAACATATGTCTTCTAAGAGTCATTGAAATTATGAGTCATGAAGTCTTTTTTAAAATTTATTAATTTTTAAACTTTCATTTTATATTCAAGGGTACATATGTAGGCTTGTTATATAGGTAAACTTTTGTCGTGGGGGTTTGTTGTCCAGATTATTTCATGAAATTATTCTATCATAAATTTGTAGTCATAACATCTCTTTTTTTCCCAACAAGAAAAAGGCATTGCCAAATGTCAGTAAAAAAATAAATAAGTAAATACATAGAAAGATAAAGAAATATCTTTCTTTTAAGAAAAAAGTTAAAAGGAGATATAAATTGAATGTCAAAATTACCAAAAAAAAAAAAAAAAAAGTCATTGGAGTCACTTTGAGTTCTTTTTTTCTTTTCTTTTTTTTTTTTTTTTGAGTTATGTTTGCCTCACTAATAAACTTTTATTTCACTCGAATTAGAGTAAAAATCTTCTATACATTAAGTATCTTCCCTGCCCAATAATTCAAAGAAAAAATGCAAAATGATTAGTAAAGAAAAATATAAGAATTAACAGACCCTTTAAATTTGTTTTAAATATTTTTAAAGTTAAAGAGTGTTTAAAGTTTGTAATTCCTAGTAGTAAAACATTAACTGAATGAATACCCTAATGTCAAACCACTGTAAAATGCTTCAGCTGCATTTGGGGGAGAGGAATAGGGATTATCTTCAAAGCACCCCAGCTCTCTTGATGAGAAGGTCAGAGGTACACTGGTTTGTATTATTGCGACATCCATAAGGTGATCTAGGTTGCTTTTCCTTCAGCAAAGGCTTTGTTTATCAGAAGGGCATTATGCTTGACCTCCAAATTTGGCTGACAATTTGCTGATAAGACTCATGACCTTTGGGTTGCTCTGGTATTTTGACATATTTGCTGGGTTCTGAGCCGCATCCTGGAAGGCCAGCATAACTTCTGGATCCTGCATGGCTGCAAGAACCTCTGGATCACTAAGAATTTCATTGAGTCCAGGCATTCAGGCCATTCCAGGCATGCCCCCTCCCATTCCAGGCATTCCCCCAGGAAAGCCACCTGGAAAAGAGCCATACTGAGCTCCTGACTGTCGTCTGGCTTCTTCCTCCCTCTGGGCTCTCTCATGCTCTTCTCAAGCCTTCTTAACTCTTTCTGTTCTTTCTTTGACCTCTCACTTTTCACGTTTTCGCTCATACTTTCTCTGATGTTCTGCAATTTTCTGTGCCCTCGGTTGATCTTCTTTCAGCATTGCACTTGCATCTTCATCATAATCCAATTTACAGGCAAGGGCAAGATCATGGGCTGCTTCTTCCCAGTGGCCCAGAAGTCTGTGTGCTTTCCCTCGCCACTTGTGAGGCTGAGCTGAATCAGGATTTATTTCAATGGCTCTGTCGCAGTCTCAAATGGCAGCATTTGGCTTCTGTAATTTGACAAAGACACTGGCCCTCTTGGCATACAAAATGGCCAAGCGAGGATTCAGCTTGATGGCATCTGTGAATAAGTCAATGGCTTTCTGCAATTGACCATCATTTAGGGCTTCAATAGCAGCCACTTTCTTATCATTTGCCTGATCCATCATCTCCTCTGTTATCTCTGCATTTTCATCTCCCATTTCTTGAGGGGTGTCAGTGTCTGGTTCAATCACACCTTCATTATCAATTTCTAGATCACTTTCCTCACTTGATGGTTCGTCTGCCTTTAAGTCTTCCTCTACCTTCTTACTATCAAGTTTTTCTTCCTTGGTATTTTCTTCTGATTTAGCTTTCTGAGGAGCAGGTGGTATTTTACCCCCAATACTCTCCACCCACTCCCTCAGGAAGCACATTTCCTCGGTGTGCAGAACACTTGGATCCTGCTTACACATCTTCACAAAGGCCCGAAGCTCGTTCACCTTGCGGGGGTCCATGGTCGGGAAGTGGTGGGCGAAGCTGAGGGTCCGCGGCCCGCTTCCAGGCCGAGGCGTGACCGCTCAGAAGGGGCGAGTTCTCTCTTTTTTTCACAATGCTATGGGGAGTCACAAAAGGACCAGGAAAAAACTGACTCAGATTTAAAACAGAATAAAATAAAAAAACAAAAATATCTGTAAATGTTTTATAGTTATCTACCATATGCTTAAATTTTGCCATGTTGATTTTAGGGAAGCCGTGAAAGGAATGTTGTTTTATATTGCATGACAATAAATGTTAAAGTTAATGAAAAAATAAGCACATTCCAAGTACAAGTTACACTTGCAAGATACATGAAAAATTTTTAAGAGACTTTATATTTATGCAAGTTATTTAAATTCGTAACTTAATTTTGCCCAAGTAAGTGTGTTTCAATATTCTCACTTGCACGACAGTATACAAGTAGTAATATTGGAACATACTTATATGGGAATATTGGAACACCGTTACTTTGGCAAAATATAAAATCAAGCAGTGTTGCAAATCTAAAGGGAAACTTAGTTATGGTAGTCACCAGACCTAGTGGGCTACAAGGAATTTTTCCTTTTCTAATGTCAGCTTTGTTTTGATCACTTATTACAATGCAGTGTATAGTTAATCATGACTAAACACTAAAGATAGATATAAAAAATCAAAGGTTATTATTTGTGGAGTCAGCTACCTTTAGAATCTTCAAATATATTTTTCATACTTGAAAAATATTTTGACAGGCTTTGTTCTCAATTTTACTGACATTAAGGAGACACTAAAATAATTTTTGAGGTGATGATCTGGATACCGTTATGTTATAGAATCCAATATTCGATGAGAACTGACTTTAAATCATAGATGTTATCTTAAAAAATAAAACATGATTTTCTTGGTACTTTTTGAAAAATATTCTATACAAATTCACTTATTTTTTTCTTTGTTTTTTATTTCCAGTTATTCAGGCTTCCTTTTCACCACTACACAATGGGAAACCGTCCCATTGACTGGCAAAGAATGCACACTGATGAATAACATGATGCCATACATTATGCAAAAGCCAAGCTGCCTGAAATATCCCTGTAATGTATTATTGTTCTCTTTGACAAAGAGGTGAAACTAATGGTGAATGCTGCTTGATTTTCAGAATATTTAGCAAGGTCAAAATTTTTTTTTATTGTTTCTGATTTTAGATTTTATTCATCAATATATGTTGTATTTTAAATTTTATCCTATTGTATAGAATAACCAAAAACATAGTCTTAATTTATATTTGATTGTATTTTTTTTGACACTGTATTATATGATGGTCAATAACATGCAATCTTTTGGACTTTGTGGTCCGCTAATAACTGTGTTTTTGCCCTCTGTGCACTATATATAAAACAATTCTTTAAAACAACATGTGCACTTAATTCTGAAGTTTCATGCATGTGCCTATAGTAATTATATGACATTGAATAATATAATTAATGCTAATGTTAAATAATTTTAATTTTCTCAACTTTTCGAACATTTCATGAAAATAAATTTTATAAAATGACCCTTACCATCTCCCAAATAATTCTGGAACAATCTGGTTTAAATCAAAGTATATATATATATATATTTAAGTATATATATATATATAAAGTATATATATATATAAGTATATATATATATAAAGTATATATATATATAAGTATATATATATAAAGTATATATATATAAGTATATATATATAAAGTATATATATATAAGTATATATATATAAGTATATATATATATAAGTATATATATATAAGTATATATATATAAAGTATATATATATAAGTATATATATATAAAGTATATATATATAAGTATATATATATAAGTATATATATATAAAGTATATATATATAAGTATATATATATATAAAGTATATATATATAAGTATATATATATAAGTATATATATATAAAGTATATATATATAAGTATATATATATATAAAGTATATATATATAAGTATATATATATATAAAGTATATATATATAAGTATATATATATAAAGTATATATATATAAGTATATATATATATAAAGTATATATATATAAGTATATATATATATAAAGTATATATATATATAAGTATATATATATAAAGTATATATATATAAGTATATATATATATAAAGTATATATATATAAGTATATATATATATAAAGTATATATATATATATAACTATATATATATATATATAATTTTTTTGTTGAAGGACTTTTTTATATTTGGAATGTGCCTATTGTTTTTATTCTTCACAGAGTATTTCTTGGAATCAGCAGGATCATTGTTGTGTAAACCCAGTCAGAGAAGTCTTGCTTTATACTCCTTTTGTCAGTTAAAATGCTTGTTACTTCTTGATTCATTTTGTACATTAATATTACTATTGCAATTCAGATTTCAATAGAATTCACTCAGTGTCTAGTGATGGTAAATGGAAAGAAATGCACTGTTAAATGAATACTAGTCTAAATTTCTTCACATTTAGTTTTATCTCTAAATCATAATTTGCATGTTTCTTAGATAATTTATTCCATACACTCACCTTATATAATTAAGCCTATTATTTTTCTAGTTGAAATTTTATTTTAGACCTAAGAATGTAAACAAAGTCCTCATTATTATTAACAATACTTGAACATTATATTGTTTAAAGAGTGCATTATTTAGTATTTTAAATGCCTAGGTCTAATGCAGAATGATATACATTAAAATTTAGGGTTTAGGATGAATGTCACAATCCAAAAAATGAATGAAAGCAAAAGGTCAAAGTTAAAAAATTAATAATAACCCTAAATCCTTATTTGCTTTAGCCTAGAAGAAATGTGAAGATAATTTTATTGAAATAGCATTAACAATGGAAGTTTCAAGGTGAATTTTCTAAAGGTTTTTCAACACTTAAAGAAAACATTAAATATTTACATAGATTTCATTATATTAAAAATAAAATAGTCCTTAAGTACTATTTTAGAACCAGATTCTTCATAAATCCAGAGATAAACTGAACTTTTATTTAGACTCTTCTTGTGGAAGTTTTTTGTTTGTTTGTTTTGTTTTGTTTTGTGTTTTAAGATACACATAATATAGAAATAACTTTTTATTTGAATAAATTGAAGATACAAATATTTATAATAAATCTATAGATCTTTCTCATTTTAATACTTTTATGATTGATTAATCTGATTAATGGAATTTGAGGTAGATTTTTATCATTTTGCTACTTTTTTGATTGATTAATCTGATTACTTTGAACGGAATTTCAGGTCATTATATTTTGTCCATATGATCATAACCTATTTTAATATACAAGTAGTTCTACCTAAAAATTAATCAGTCATTTTACCGTTACTTTTGTAGATTTAATACACATAACAAAAAGAGTTAATTATAATTATGTAAAATAATTGTCAGATTAACTTCTGGTATGTGATGTGAAGAAGCTTCACATCAGTTGTGAAGATTTAATATACATAACAAAAATAGATTTTTGTAGATTTAATATACATAACAAAAGAGTTAATTATAATTATGTAAAACATTTGTCAGATTTACTTCTGGTATGTGAGGGGAAGCAAAAGCTTTCTAGTAGATTTTTTCTAATCATTGTGCATTAAAATTTTAATCTTCACACACAACAAAACAGAAAGCCGTAGTTCATTTGTTTTCAGTAGAATGCATTATTTATAGGATCAGATATATAAAGGGTTTACATAATAAAGTAGGTTTGTTTCAAAGCATTTGGGACTTGACCAACATTTTCCCTTTATTTGACATGAATGACTTATTGAACAAATCTGGCTAAGGTTAAAACTTCATAGTTTGTCTTGGAAAATTCTGCTAACTCTTACATCATTCATTTTGTTTACCTGTAAAAGAGATAAATATGTGGGTGTAAAAGTCTCAGAACCAAACTAATACTGATGCATCAAAGAATGAGATTCCCTTTAGGAAGGCCAAAGAGAAGGAGACTGACATTTCTTGAGCACTGCCAGGACCGTTTCATATAGCAATGTTGCTAGACACTTTGAATATACATTCACACACTAAGTATCAATATTTTAGTCAATGACGAACTGCATATATGACTGTAGTTCTATATAATTATAATACAATATTTTTACTGTGCTTTCTCTAATATTAGATATCTTTAAATACACCAATACTTGCTATGTTACAATTGCTTACAGTATTTAGAATAGTAACATGCTGTACAGGTTTGTAGTCTAGGAGCCATAGGCTATGCCAAATAGCCTAGGTGTGTAGTAGGTTTTACACCCTAGGTGCAGGTGTCTATGAGGTGCACTCAATGACAAAATTGCCTAACAATGCATCTCTCATAATGTTAACATGTGACTGTATATTGTGGCATGCACCAACACATTAGGTTCAGTTAGTTTTCAAATCTCCCTTCTTTAAGATAAAAAAACTGAATGTTGGAGAAATTAGATAATCTTTTGAGGCACACCCTAGTTATTAATGATAAAAATTCAAATCCAGGACTTCTTGACTCCAATATTCTGCACATTCTAACACAACAAATTACTTAGTTTATTTCTCTGTTAGAGATATTCCCTATTACTACAGAGGACTTATGAAGTCCCTAAGGCTTATTCCAGCAGTGCCACCATTTTCAACTGCCTAGCTTGGGTGTACTTAAATCTCAAAGTTTTTATGAGCTTCACAAGATTTCTGGCTTTTATTTTATACCATATTCTTAGCAGAAAACAGGCCCATCTCTTGCATAATGTAGAATTACAGAAATTATCTGACTTGATGGGCTATACAAGGACAAAAAAAAAGATTACACATGTACTCTAAATGGCAGTATGTTCAGTCAGAGAATCCACTCCACCTGTGTCCAAGTCATTAGGCTGGCTGTTCTTCAGAGAACAGAGATGTTTTACATACTCTTTTAAAAATTTGCATGCCAAGCACATCTAGAGAAAGTACTGGATGCATTTCAAACACCAATTTTAAAACTTGAAATTTTGTAGAATTCTCAAAAGGAAAAAGTCATTTCTCCACAACTTATAGAAATAAATTAAGCCTACATCTTTAAATAGGCTATGAAGTCTTTGCTAATTGCTTGACAAGTCCTATAATTGCTTGTTCACAGACAAATCATCACGAAGATTATCAGTGAGTCTCTGACTTAAATTATTTGATCGATATTGATTTATATAGATCTGTAGGCTAGGAAGTCCCATATCAAGGTGCTGGGGTTTGGGGAGGATTTCATGTCATCACATGGTGGAAGGAGAAAGGGCAAGAGAAAGACCTTAAAAAGAGGGCCAAACTTGCTTTTATAAAACATCTACTTTCTTGATAACTAACCCAGTTCTTCACTAATAACAGTAATCCATTTATGAGGTCAGAGCCCTTGTCATCTGATTGCTTCCCATTAGGCTTCATCCCCCAACACTATTGTATTGGGGATTGACTTTGTAACACCTAAACCTTTGGGACACATTCAATCCATAGTACTTACTAACATTTACAGTGTATATACGTGACTAAATCCCTTTGAGAACAGAAAGTGTTATCAACATCTTCATTTTCATAACACTACTTAACCATTCTTAATGAATCTATTATTACTTTATTATTTGTTTTAAAACTGTTGGTTTATCCTAAGCAAATTTCTATGAGATACACAATATATTAATATATTAATTTATAAGATAAAATTACAGGTAAGGATGAATTATATTGCTTAGAATGATAGTATTTGTTAAGCAAATGAGAACTAATTAATCAACTCGGTTACATTAAAATTCTGACTACTCTTTAGAGTCACTAAGAGTTCTTAAAATATCTGATAACTTGGACCAAACCGGGAGTTTTGTTTTCTTGATTTTATGAATATTTTGTGACTTATGTGCATGTGTATGTGTATAATGTTATATACATGAATATATATTTGTACTTAATTTTAAGAAGCCATAAAAATTCTACTTATATTCAGAATTGAGAATCACTAAACTATTTGAACTCATTCACTTTAAAGACAAGATAATCAATGTAATAACAGCACTTTGTTATGGTTCCACAACAATGTCTCACTTAGAGAAAGTACTGAGATAAGAAACCAGAGTTCTTGTTCTTCAGCAATTTTTCCATTATTCAACTGGAAGCCACTGTCCTCATGACAAATTATGTATGTTGTGTCCAATCCCTTCCAGGTGACTTTCTGAGTTTTAATGTGTTACTCCATTTAATCTTCACAGGAACCCCATAAAGTAAATATAATATTTTTATTATTTTCCATTTTACTGATAAGAATTATGAGGCCCAGATAGAGTAACTAAACATTCCAAAGTTACTTGCCTGGTTCATAGCAGAGCTGTAATTTAAATCTGGAACATCTGACTCCATAATATTTTCTTTTAACTTCTATATCCCAGTGTCTCCATAATTTTTTATAGCATTCTATAATCCAAATTCTATTTTCTTGTCATACAAAATGTCACATAGTATGTAGGATTTTTTGGAGGTGGTTTAGATAATTTTCAAAAATTTTAAAATTTCATGTCACACTTTGACTAAAATTTTTCTTCACAATTGGCTTGCTGTTACTTTAACTCCTTGCTCTCATACAGGCTTTAATCCTCAAAAGAAATATTTAAAATATGTTAGTATTCATATTCATTAATTTAAAATGTCAGTGTTTATATACATATAATTTAATTTTCAGCTCATTTAAATTAATTTGATTTTATATTTAGATAGAATATATATCTTTTTAACAATTGTATTCTATGGGATATTGCTTTTCTCAATATCTATACATAATTCTGGTCATTAAACTGTGAGCTCAGACAATTGACCAAATTAAAAATTACTCAAGAATGAGATTTTGCAATTATATGATCAAAAATTCTTTCTTATTTTGAGCAAATTATCAATTAAATTGCTTAAATCAACAAAAACTTCATTTAAACTATAGGTACATAATTCATTTTCCATAAAATAAATGAAGAAGTGGAATACAAAGCATAAAGTCACTCTATGCAGATAATTATATGAATTATCCTGCCTAAAGGATTTATGAAATGTCCATTCTGAATGTTTTCAAATCTTAAACACAACAAATGAAGAAGTGAGTATTACACAGTCTCAGTAACTTGATAAGAAATTTTACAGTATATGTTCCTTTGCCATGATAAAATGGGCTGAATTGAATTATCTTTAATAGTGTATTTTACTTGTTTGTTCTTTTCACTTGGAGACATAAAGCTATAGAAAGATCAGTGCTTTGACAGGTAAATAAAAATAGGGAAATGAATATTTTAAATTATAGTTAAAATTTTAGTTTATAAAGTGGAGACATCATTAATTGCTAGAAATACCTTAAGTAAAGGTGTTAAAATAGTGACTATTCTTTTATTCTTTCTAGTTTATTCTAGAAGTATATATATATCTGTATATAAAATGGAAATAGAATATTAATCTATTTTTGAAGAAAATATATTTATTACAAAAGAGTAATATTTATTTCAAAATATGTTTTTTACTGTATGTACAGATACGTTAATATAATTTTGAAATTTTAGTTCTATTTGTTATTGATGTTAATTACCAGATTTTTAAGATATTAATGATTCTTGTTGGTACTTAACCTACTGTGTCCCCTTTTCCCTGGTCATAATAGTTTATCCCCTGGGAAAATGAAGCAAAGAAAATGCTGGCCAAATGCCAGTCCTAATTGTTGAGGTATACATCTACCATATAATTTATCTAATTTATCATAAAGTTGGAAATTAATTTCAGAATTGATTTTATTTTTGATTAAACTCTTTACACCCATTATTACCCAAATTGATGTCTTTGGGTTAAAGGCAATTTGCCAATGTACTATACCACTGAAACAGGCAAAAGAAGCATAACAGACTGAATCTATAATGCTGCTCTGTAGGTATTATGGATATGGTAGTCAGAAATTATTTGGTAAATTTGTCCTATGCATAGTCAATCAAAAATTTAAAGAGAAAAAATAATAGAAAGTAGAGGGCAAGATGATTACTCAAGTCATTTTAGTTGAGTAAAAACAAAACAATTATAATTAAATAAGATTTTGTCTGTCTTTCCTAAATTTGACTTAGTTAGCTGATAAATTGATTTATTAAATATATTTGACAAATGGTTTATTCACATAAATTAGAATTTATATGCATTTGTATATGAAATATATATTTCATATATAAATAATATATGTTATACATCATAAGATATATTCTTACCTATATCTTATATTTCTGTTAAATTACCCTGTAATCTTATAGAAATTGTATCATTAGCAGATATTTCAAACTGCAGACACTCTCTCCAGCAGAGAAGACCACACATGTCACGGCATCAGAAAGTACAACAGCTCTGTGGAGGGAGACTCCCTAATGGGGAAGCAGAATGAAGGATTAAGTAGTTCCCAGTAGCCTCTGGGTCATTTCGGAGTTAAAAATACACATCACTTAGAAGACGGCTACTCTATTGCCCAAGGTACTAAATAGGTCTCTGTTAATATTTTTTGCCATCTTCATGTTCTCCTACTGAGTTGCCTCATTGATTCAACCTGTAAACTCAGTTGTGATTCATAAAATAAAATATTAGGATAAATTACCTGATAAATTTGATTCATCACCCAGACACTGAAAAATATTAACTTTACTATACCCTTAAAAATAATATTAAACATGGAGTAAAATGGTTGTAATGTTCTCACTTGTAACTCAGATTAAACTCACATTTAATGAATGACGACTTTATTTCAAGAACTGGGTCAAGAGTTTGCATTTAGACAATTTTATTTCATTTTCACTGGAACATTATGAGTCAGTGCTGTAACTACCTAGATAGAGAAGCCCAGTTTCACAGATGTCTGGTAATACATAAAAAGTTATGCAAGTTAGAAAGGTGTTTTGTTTTGGTTTTTTCCCCAGGTCTTTGGCCGTGAATTCAAAGCTTTTCCATAATGTCATGTATTGTGGAGCGGAGCAGAGCAGAGTATACTAACTATGGAGTTAGATAGTCATGGGTCACAAATGGTTTAAAACCCTTTAGCTATGATACCATGAGTGATCAGCTTAACCTCTCTCTGATTCTGTGTTCTCTTTATAAAACAGGAAAAATAAAGCCTGCCTTGAAGAGTTGTTGTAAGAACTATATAATACTTTGACTTAAATATCAGTTTATAATTTGAATGTTGGTAGCTGGATATAATTTGAAATTGCCTACAGAAAACTTTACAATATTTCTGTATATCTTATTTAAATTAGGTAATTTGGTCAGAGAATAGTAAGATTGTGATTAAGGAAAATGGAAACAGTTATGCCAATCACCACAAATAATTTATGTTATCATGCTTTCTAAACTTAGAGCAATAAAACTCTTAGTCTTGACACACAATGACACGTCTTTTTTTTTCTTTTCAAGCTTCACTAAATTGAATTGTTCTGGTATACCAATAAAAATAAAATAACTTGGAATTACAAATTATGTTTTTTTCCAAATCTCTTTCATTTGTGTATTTGTTCATTTGAGTTGGTATTTTCTGTCATCTCTGAATTGTTAGACGATCCTATGTCATGTGAGTTTTAAAGTATTTTTAACACTCACAGGATCCTGGGAGTGTTCTAAAATCTACAAAAAAATTAATTTGAATTCACTCATCTTTAATTGTAATTATGCAAGAAATATTTAGTTGCAAACATTTAATTAAACTAGAAAGGTTTTAAAATTTTGAAATATTTGAGACTCAATGGTTTTACTTTTATTCTACATTATGGTAGTGTTTTAAAAAGATTTTTGTATGCATATATAATTTCCCATTTATGTCAAATTTAGGCTATGAGCTCTTAAAAAACTAGTGATCTTTAAACATATGATCAATACATAATTCAAAATTAAAATCATATTCTCTACTTCAATTTCTCTACCTAAAGTTAGACAGTTTGTCTAAACTTTAACAATCTCAGAACAAATATTTAGCAGAATTCAAAATATGCCATATAAACCCTCAATGTATCCTTCTTTGTCTTTTTGCTTTTCTAAGCAGCTTTGACTTCTAACATTGATGACTAACTCAATTTTATTTAAACTATAAATATGATTTGAACAAGATTTGATATGAATTACTTTGATTCAATGCAGTGATTTGAAATGAAGTTACAAAATTTATCTAAATCAAACATGCAAAGTTGTAATTCTACATGTCTCTCAAACTATAGTTAAAATATAAACTGTACAGTAAAAAATAAAAAAGGATAAAATGCAACTTTAGCATTTACACAATTTTGTCTACTAAATTTTGAAATGCTCAGTGTTCTGACTTCTTTTGTAAAACCAAGCTCTCCCCAACTTTAAAAGAACACAACAAATGATTTCCTGTCATTCATACTTGGTAATTATAAACTAAGCATGTTGAAAACCTATTTATTTTGTTTCTTTGAATACTGTGATTTTGTAGCATTTTATCAAACCTAAAAATGTATGTTTGGGTTATTTCTACAACCATCAGTATGGTGTTATTTGGTGGGTTTGATATCTTGGATGCCCTTAGCATATATGGCTCCAGTAAATAGTTGGATAGGATATTAGTCTGTGGTCTGCTAAAGAAAAATACAAATTCAGGAAGTGGAACCAATATGTAGGAGTTACCTGCAATCCTTAGTTTTCCATTTGAGTTTTTGCAAATTCCCCATGTCCATCATCAAGCTCTTCATCTTTCTCCTATGTCAGACTTATTTAGTTTTCCCTGCCATGCACTCCTGCAAACCAGAAAACTGAAGTTCATTCTCCACTCCACTCTTTTTTTTTTTAATTGCCTTTTAGGTTTTGGGGTACATGTGCAGAACATGCAAGATAGTTGGATAGGTACACACGTGCCAGTGTGCTTTGCTGCCTTCCTCCCCTTCACCCACATCTGGCATTTCTCCCCATGCTATCCCTCCCAGCTTCCCCCCCACCGCTGTCCCTCCTCATTCCCCCCAATAGACCCCAGTGTGTAGTGCTCCCTTCCCTTTGTCCATGTGTTCTCATTGTTCATCACCTGCCTATGAGTGAGAATATGCTGTATTTCATTTTTTGTTCTTGTGTCAGTTTGCTAAGAATGATGTCCTCCAGATTCATCCATGTCCCTACAAAGGACACGAACTCAACATTTTTGATTGCTGCATAATATTCCATGGTGTATATGTGCCACATTTTCCCAGTCCAGTCTATCATAGATGAATATTTGGGCTAGTTCCAGGTCTTTGCTATTGTAAACAGTGCTGCAATGAATATTCATGTGCATGTGTCCTTATAGTAGAACGATCTATAGTCCTTTGGATATATACCCAGTGATGGGATTGCTGGGTCAAATGGAATTTCTATTTCTAGGTCCTTGAGGAATTGCCACACTGTCTTCCCCAATGGTTGAACTAATTTACACTCCCACCAGCAGTGTAAAAGTGTTCCTATTTCTCCACATCCTCTCCAGCATCTGTTGCCTCCAGATTTTTTAATGATCGCCATTCTAACTGACGTGAGATAGTATCTCAATGTAGTTTTGATTTGCATTTCTCTAAAGACCAGTGATGATGAGCATTTTTTCATATGTTTGTTGGCCTCATGTATGTCTTCTTTTGTAAAGTGTCTGTTCATATCTTTTGCCCATTTTTGAATGGGCTTCTTTGTTTTTTTCTTGTAAATCTGTTTGAGTTCTTTATAAATTCTGGATATCAGTCCTTTGTCAGATGGGTAAACTGCAAAAACTGTTTTTCCATTCTGTTGGTTGCTGATTCACTCTAGTGACTATGTCTTTTGCCGTGTAGAAGCCATGGAGTTTGATTGGGTCCCATTTGTCTATTTTGGCTTTTGTTGCCAATGCTTTTGGTGTTTTGGTCATGAAGTACTTGCTTACTCCGGCCTGAATGGACATTTTGCCTAGATTTTCTTCTAGGGTTGTTATGGTGCCAGGTCTTAAGTTTAAGTCTTTAATCCATCTAGAGTTAATTTTAGTGTAAGGTGTCAGGAAGGGCTCCAGTTTCTGCTTTCTGCACACTGCTAGCCAGTTTTCCCAACACCGTTTATTAAACAGGGTATCCTTTCCCCATTGCTTGTTTTGTCAGGTTTATCAAAGATTGTATGGTTGTAGATATGTTGTGTTGCCTCCAATGCCTCTGTTTTGTTCCATTGGTCTTTATCTCTGTTTTGGTACAAGTACCATGCTGTTTTGATTTCTGTAGCCTTGTAGTACAGTTTGAAATCCAGTAGTGTGATGCCTCCTGCTGTGTTCTTTTTTCTTAGAATTGACTTGGCTATGCAGGCTCTCTTTTGGTTCCATATGAAGTTCATGGTGGTTTTTTCCAGTTCTGTGAAGGAAGTCAATGGTAGCTAGATGGAGATAGCATTGATTCTGTAAATTACTTTGGGCAGTATAGCCATTTTCAGGATATTGATTCTTCCTAACCATGAACATGAAATATTTCTCCATCTGTGTCCTCTCTTATTTCATTGAGCATTGGTTTGTAGTTTTTCTTGAAGAGGTCCCTTATGTTCCTTGTAAGTTGTATTCCTAGGTATTTTATTCTTTTTTGTAGCAATTGTGAATGGTAGTTCGTTCTTGATTTGGCTCTCTTTCAGTCTGTTATTGGTGTATAGGCATGCTTGTGATTTTTGCACATTGATTTTATATCCTGAGACTTTGCTGAAGGTGCTTATCAGTTTCAGGAGTTTTTGGGCTGAGGTGATGGGGTCTTCTAGGTATACTATCATGTCGTTTGCAAACTGAGACAATTTGGCTTCCACCTTTCCTATTTGAAAACCCTTTTCTTTTTCTTGCCTGACTGCTCTGGCTGGAACTTCCAGTACTATATTGAATGAGAGTGGTAAAAGAGGGCATCCTTGTCTAGTGCCAGATTTCAAAGGGAATGCTTCCAGTTTTTGCCCATTCAGTATGATATTGGCTGTTGGTTTGTCATAAATAACTTTTATTATTTTGAGATACGTTCCATCAATACCAAGTTTATTGATGGTTTTTAGCATAAAGGGCTGTTGAATTTTGTCAAAGGCCTTCTGTGCATCAATTCAGATAATCATGTGGTTTTTGTTTTTGGTTCTGTTTATGTGGTGAATTATGTTTATAGACTTGCATATGTTGAACCAGCCTTGCATCCCCGGGATGAATACTACTTGATCATGATGGATAAGCTTTTTGATGTGCTGTTGCAATCGGCTTGCCAGTATTTTATTGAAGATTTTTGCATCTATGTTCATCATGAATATTGGCCTGAAGTTTTCTTTTCTTGTTGAGTCTCTGCCGTATTTTGGTGTCAGGATGATATTGGTCTCATAAAAAGATTTGGGAAGGATTCCCTCTTTTTGGATTATTTGGAATAGTTTCAGAAGGAATGGTACCAGCTTCTCTTTGTGTGTGTCTGGTAGAATTCGGCTATGAACCAATCTGGACCTGGGCTTTTCTTGTGTGATAGGCTCTTAATTGCTGCCTCAACTTCAGACCTTGTTATTGGTCTATTCATAGTTTCAGCTACCTCCTGGTTTAGGCTTGGGAGGACACAAGTGTCCAGGAATTTATCCATTTCTTTTAGGTTTACTAGTTTATGTGCATACAGTTGTTTGTAATATTCTCTGATGATGGTTTAAATATCTGTGGAATCTGTGGTGATTTCCCCTTTATTGTTTTATTGCATCTATTTGGTTATTCTCTATTTTCTTTTTTATCAATCTGGCTAGTGGTCTGTCTATTTTGTTGATCTTTTCAAAAAACCAGCTCTTGAATTTATTGATTTTTTGAATGGTTTTTTTGTGTCTCTATCTCCTACAGTTCTGCTCTAATCTTAGTTATTTCTTGTCTTCTGCTGGGTTTTGAGTTTTTTTTATCTTGCTCCTTTAGCTCTTTCAAATTTGATGATAGGGTGTCAATTTTGGATCTCTCCACTCTTCTGATGTGGGCACTTATTGCTATATATTTTCCTCTAGGGACTGCTTTAAATGTGTCCCAGAGATTCTGGTATGTGTGCCTTCATTCTCGTTGGTTTCAAAGAACTATATTTCTGCCTTCATTTCATTGTTTATCCAGTCAACATTCAAGAGCCAGTTGTTCAATTTTCATGAAGCTGTATAGTTCTGAGTTAGTTTCTGAATTCTGAGTTCTAACTTGATTGCACTATGGTCTGAGAGACTGTTTGTTATGATTTCAGTTGTTTTGCATTTTCTGAGGAGTGATTTACTTCCAATTCTGGGGTCAATTTTAGAGTAGAGGTGATGTGGTGCTGAGAAGAATGTATATTCTGTGGATTTGGTGTGGAGAGTTCTGTAAATGTCTATCAGGTTTGCTTGTTCCAGGTCTGAATTCAAGCACTGGATATCCCTGTTAATTTTCTGTCTGGTTGATCTGTCTAATATTGACAGTGGACTGGTAAAGTTTTCCACTATTATTGTGTGGGAGGCTAAGTCTCTTTGTAAGTCATTAAGAACTTGCCTTATACATCTGGGTGCTCCTGTATTGGGTCTGTATATATTTAGCATCATTAGCTCTTCTTGTTTTATCAATCCTTTTACCATTATGTAATGTCCTTCTTTGTCTCTTTTGATCTTTGTTGCTTTAAAGTCTATTTTATCAGAGATGAGAATTGCAGCTCCTGCTTTTTGTTGCTCTCCATTTGCTTGGTAGATCTTCCTCCATCCCTTTATTTTGAGCCTTTGTGTATCCTCGCATGTGAGATGGGTTTCCTGGATGCAGCACACCAATGGGTTTTGGCTTTTTATCCAATTTGCCAGTCTGTGTCTTTTGATTGGTGCATTTAGCCCATTTACATTTAGGGTTAATATTGTTATGTGTGAATTTGATACTGGCATTTTGTTTCTAGCTGGCTGTTTTGCTCATTAGTTGATGCAGATTCTTCATTTTGTTGATGCTCTTTAGCATTTGGTATGTTTTTGGAATGGCTGGTACTGGTTGTGCCTCTTTCAGGGTCTCTTGTAAAGCAGTCCTGGTGGTGACAAAAATCTCTGAGTACTTGCTTGTTTGCAAAGGATTTTATTTTTCCTTCACTTATGAAGCTCAGTTTGGCTGGATAGGAAATTCTGGCTTGAAAGTTATTTTCTTTAAGAATGTTGAGTATTGGCCTCCACTCTCTTCTGGCTTATAGGCTTTCTGTCAAGATATCTGCTGTGAGTCTGATGGGCTTTCCTTTGTGGGTGACCCGACCTTTCTCTCTGGCTGCCTTTAGCATTTTCTCCTTCATTTCAACCATGGTGAATCTGATGATTATGTGCCTTGGGGTTTCTCTTCTGGCAGAATATCTTTGTGGTGTTCTCTGTATTTCCTGGACTTGAATATTGGTCTGTCATGCTAGGTTGGGGAAATTTTCCTGAATAATATTCTAAAGAGTATTTTCCAGCTTGGATTCATTATCTTTGTCCCATTCAGGTATACCTATGAAACATAGATTAGGTTTCTTCACATAGTTTCATATTTCTTGGAGACTTTGTTCATTCCTTTTAGCACTTTTTTCTGTAATCATGTCTTCGCATTGTATTTCATTGAGTTGATCTTTGATTTCTGATACCCTTTCTTCTGCTTGGTCAATTCAGTTGTTGAAAATTGTGCATATTTTGCGAAGTTCTCGTGTTGTGTTTTTCAGCTTCTTCAATTCACTCATATTCCTCTCTAAGTTGTCCATTCTTGTTATCATTTCTTCAAATCTTTTGTCAAGGTTTTTAGTTTTTTTTTGCATTGTTTTAGAACATGTTCTTTTAGCTCATGGAAGTTTCTCATTACCCACCTCTGAAGTCTTAGTCTGTCATTTCATCACACTCATTCTCCATCCAGCTTTCTTCCCTTGCTGATGAGGAGTTGTGGTCCCTTGTAGGAGGCAAGGTGTTCTGATATCAGGTGTTTTCCTCTTTTTGCACTGGTTTCTTCCCATCTTTGTAGATTTATCCACCTGTCATCTGAGTAGTTGCTGATTTTCCTATTGGGTCTCTGAGTGGACGTCCAGATTGTTGATGATGAAGTATTTCTGTTTCTTAGTTTTCCTTCTAACAGTCTGGCCCCTCTGCTGTAGGACTGCTGAGGTCCACTCCAGGCCTTGCTAGCCTGTGGAACTCCTGTAGCAGCCACGGAACCATGAGGGTTGCTAACAGATTCTTCTTCTGCTATCTTTGTCCCAGAATGATGCATGCCAAATGTCAGTCTGATCATCCCTTTGTGAGGTGACTCTTTGGATATATGGGGGTCAGGGGCTGCTTGAGGAGACAGTCTGTACTTTATAGGAGCTCAAGTGCTGAGCTGTGAGCTCCGTTGTTCATTCAGGGCTGCTAGACAGGTATGTTTAAGTCTGCTGCAGCAGAACTCATAAACCCCCATTTTTTTTCTTCAGGTGCTCTGTCCTGGGGAGTTAGGGCTTTATTTATGAGTATCTGTTGCACCATCCTGCTCAGCAAGGAGGCATTCTAGTCACTGCCTGCCTGTAGTGGCTAGGCTGAGCTGCCATGGGCTCTGCCCTATTGCCATGGGCTCTGGCCTGCTGCCATGTGTAATTCCCTGTAGTCCTGTTTATATGGCTGTGGTTAGAACTGTAGTGGCAATGGTGGCCCACCTCTTTAGTGGCAGACTCTCTTTGTTATGGCAGGTTGCCTCGGCAACATTAGGCTGCATCAGCAATGGCAGAGTACCTCCGTAGGGGTAAAGTGCCTCAGTAATGGTGGACGCCCTTCCCCCACCGAGCTGCACTGTCCTGGGTTCAGCTGTGCTTGCTGTAAAACTCTCAAGCCTGAGTGTTACCAATTGCTGTTTTGTTTATTTTTGTGGGGGTGTGGCCTGCCGAACCTGATCACCTGGCTCCCTGCCTCAGAGCCCTTTTTCTTTTTTTAAGTTGAATGGTTGACTCTCTCCCAGGTGTTCCAGTCACCTGCTGAAAGGGTGCCAGGATCTGTGGTTTTCCCGTGCAGTGACCCACTGCACTGGCTGAAACAATATTGCTTCCTGGGAATCTCCTGGCCTGGCTTTCTGTTTAAGTTTCGTTTAATCAGATGAATATGCTAATCTGCCTTCCGAAATCTCCAATTGCTGGTTTAACAGGGCAACCAACCAGTGTATTTTGTATGGAGTGCCATGGCCCAAACAGCCACCCCAACCCAAACAGCTGCACTGGCGGCCCATGGGGCTCCTACACCTGGGAATCTCCTGGTCTGTGGGCAATTAAGATTCATCTGGAAATGTGGCCTCCACTCACCCTCTGCGATTTCACTGGGAGCTGCAATCCTGAGTTGGTCCTACAACGCCATCTTCCTCGCTCCTCCCTCTCCACTCCACTCTTTGTCTTCTCATGTACAATTGAAAATTATTTTATTTTGCTCTCTTAAATATATCTTAACTTTGACATCTGTTCTCTATTTCCATTAAAACATACTCACTTTCTGAAGTAAGCCATGGATGACATCTCTCCAGTGCTTTTTAATATCTTTACAAATCTCTCCCAACTTTAAGCATTCTAGCAACCCTAATGCTAGTAACTTCTTAACTCATTTAATTATCCATTAGTCTTATGTGCTAACACCCACATAATAATAAAATAACACAAACACGCAGAAGTGCTATGCACAGGTACTATTCAATTCCTTGAATGTTCCATGTTTCTCTCAAACTTCTGTGCCCAAATTATATTTAACTTCTTTTGACTAATTCTTAAAGATATAAAATGTTTGTCAAGAATCACCTCATTCTAGAGTAACATTGAGTACTTAATAATTTAATAATCATTTGCCCAGTGTGTTGGCTAATGCCTGTAATTTCAGCACTTTGGGAGGCAAGATGTGTGAATAACTTGAGGCTGCGAGTTTGAGACCTGCCTGGCTAATGTAGTGAAACCCCATTGCTATTGAAAATACAAAAACTAGCCAGGCATGGTGGCACATCCCCTTAATCCCAGCTTCTTGGGAGGCTCAGGCAGGAGAATTGCTTGAACCAAGAAGGTGAAGTTTGCAGTGAGGCAAGATCCTGCCACTTCACTCTAGCCTGGGTGATAAAAAGAGACTCTGTCTCTAGAAATAATAATAATAACAACAATAATAATTTTTAGTATAATTACAGTAGTCCCACAAAAATAAAGGTACAAAGAATCCAGGTAGAGTTAGGTAGGTGGTCAAGCCAAAATATGTACAATAGATTTTAACAAGCTCAAGGTTTGGTCATTTTAAAAGATAAAACAAGCAATTTAAACAAGTTCAGATGGCAAAGTAACTTTTCTTCTGTGCCAGTTTCTAACATATATATCATATATATATCATATATATATAGTAGAATAATAATGATTAAATTTTTGGGACAAATATAATAGGTGCATTTCTAAATATGTACATGTTTTTCCCAGTATCACCAGCAAAATGTTTAATTTATATTGCTTTTCCAAAGTTGAGGTGTTTAAGCTTATAAATAATTAAAAGGATTTATTAAACCTTCATCTAGTACCATAAATACTGCAGCATTCTGAGTTCCTATTAAATAAAATATTTATTTTTAAATACAGAATTCTATGCATTTTTAAATAGATATTTGATATCTAAATTAGTATTACACTGTGGTTCTGAAGTCATGCAGTTAAAATGACACTTCATATATTAAATTAATATTTTATTAAGAGTAATAGCTACTTTCATGAAAAGGTAAATATAATTATTTGACATGTAGTATAATCCATTAGTTTTGTTAGAATGATTCAATAAACAAGGAACTTGGAAAAATGCCTTCTGCATTTTTAATTAATGTGATTTAATGACACTTTCAGGAAAGATTTTAAAATGCTAGATTCAGCCCTACACATCGGCAAAAAAAGGCTTTATAATTAAAATATATGGAAAATAAAATAATCTTAATTCAATGAATAAATTTATTCTGACTTAACTTTTACAAATTCAAGTTAAACAAGTAAATTAGCTTTCAAAAATACTTGCAAATTTAAGATCTATATTTTATGCTGGTTATGTTTTTCCCTTAAAACTAGCAATGCCTTTGGTGCTTACAAGAGTTCTGTACTATATCAAAGAGAATATTCAAACATTTATACAAATAATGATGAAAATATTTTAACTACATTAAAGTATCTATGAGTTAACAGATAAAATTAGAGTATCACTATGAACTAAATTTACAAAATAAAATAAAATGGATTGCTTGTTTTATAAGGGATCCAAGTTTAATACAATACTATTTGTACACAAGTTAAATATAGTATGTAAAAATAAATTTATAAGATAGAGGCTCTATTATTTAAGAAGTCTCAACTTTTGTTTATTGGTAGATTATTATTCACATGGCCCAGGAAATAACTGAATATTTACATTTATTTTTGTCTTTGTTTTAGTGCTTTAAGTTTTGTTGTTTTAATTTACATTGTATATATTCAAGGTATACAACATAATGTTTTCAAATATATATTATTTTGAAGTGTGTATATACAAGTTATATATATATATAAATTATTATTATATAATTATACATATCATTTATAGTATATAAAATACATATAATTAGAAGTATATGAGTATATTTCTAAATTATATATTATATATAATTTATATAAACAAAAATATTTATTAATATACATATATATATATAATTTCCATTATAATTATATATATAATTCTTCCAGTTAAGCAATAAGCAAATTATCACATTTATTATTGTCATGGTTAATACTCAGTGTCAACTTAATTGGATTGAAGTATTCATCCAAAGTATTCATCATAGTGTGCCTGTGAGGGTGTTGCTAAAGGACATTAACATTTAAGTCAATGGACTAGGAAAGGCAAATCAACCCTTAATATGGATGGGAACCATCTAATATGTGGCCAGTGCAGCTGGCACATAAAGCAGGCAGAAATATGTGAAAAGAGTAGACTGGCCTAGCCTCCTACATTACATCTGTCTCCTGTGCTGAGTGCTTCCTGCCCTCAAACATGGGACTCCAAGTTCTTCAGTTTTGGGACTTAGACTGGTTCTCCTTACTGTTCAGTTTGCAGACAGCCTATTGTGGGACTTTGTGATTCTGAGAGTTAATCCTTAATAAACTCCCCTTCATAGATAGATAGATAGACAGATAGATAGAGAGATAGATAAAGATATCCTAGATAGATAGATAGATAGATAGAGAGATAAAGATATCCTAGATAGATAGATAGATAGATAGATAGATAGATAGACATCTTGTATTAGTCCCTTCCCTCTAGAGAACCCTAACTAATACAGATTTTGTTAGCAGAAATGGTTCTTGAGGAACAGAGTATTAAGGATGGAGTTCTTTAAATGGTTTTGGGATTTCTGGAGTTGGCTACCTAATATGATGAATCCCCAAAAATTCCAAGAACTCTACTTTTAATAGTATGGAGAACACTGATAGTACTTGACATGAACTGCTTAGAAAGTTATTCAAAGTAAGTGCATTTGACACTCTCAATTCACCACTCATGAGAAGCAATGAGTTTACGACTCTATACATAATACCCTTGACCATATGTGGAGAACCAAGGAACATAATGAAGCTGGTTGGTTGCTCCTAAGTTCCATGGACAAAGTGATGAAAGCAAATGGTAAACAGAGATCCTGTCTCCTGGATTCAGAAGCAGATACTGAGCCTCACATCTGCTCAGATTTCCCTGAGTAAGAAAGCTGAAATTGGGGAAAAATAGACACAAGCTTTTATTATGTGAGTAGCTAACCTGAAACAAAACATGCATGCACAGCCTTGACAGGTGTCTGTTATTAAAATGAGGCATTGATTGGAAAAGAATGGGACCCAGCAACTTGGAAAGGGGACATGTAGAAAAACCCAATGAAGCTGAGTATATTGCATTTGTAAACTGTGACAAAACTTTTCTTTAGCCAGAGAAAGAGTGTCCCCATCCCCAGTAGTGGCAACATCTCCCCATCCCTTGCTGCAAATAATCTTTCTATTTTTGTCTGAGGAGATAAACTCTGTGCTGCCTGAAGCAACACTGATGGCCTTCCCTGAGGCAGTTAGCAGGCAAGATAATGTTGATCCTCGGCAGTAGCTACCCCTAATATCCCTGTTTGCTTCCAAAACTGTAAGTAGACTAAAGACCCAGAGGGCCCCTAGAGGAGAGGTAGATAGTGTGACCCATGAGTAGGTGCACTACACTTGAAAAGAGCTGATTCAGTATTCAAATTTATATGAGCAGAAATCTGGAGAACAGTCATGGGAATGGATATTAAGGATGTGGGATAATAGTAAAAAGAGCATAGGCTTGGATCAGCTGAATTTATTTGATTTGGGCCCACTAAGTAGAAACCATACATTTAATGTTGCAGCTTGGGGAGGTAAAAAAAAAAAGCTTTCCATATTTTATTTGCTTGGTTAGCTGAAACATAAATTAAAAATGGCCCACTGCAAGTGAGCTGGAAATGCCTAATCTCCACTGGCTTAAGTTAGAGGAAGGGATCCAAGGCTTAGTGAGATTGGGATGATGAAGTACATTAGTCACTTTAGACCTACTCATCCCAATTGGGAGTGTCCAGAAGATATACTCTCAATCAATGCTTTGTGAAATAGATTTTTTAGGGAAGAACCTGCATTTCTTAAGAACCCTGCAATTGCTCTTCTCTGTAGGTCAGATCTAACCGTGGGAACAGCAGTCACTGAACTACAAAATTTAAATAAAATGGTCATAATTGGATCCCGAGGTGGCAGGGGTCAAATGGCAACACTCAATCATCAAAGGCAAGGTGGGCATAGCTAATGTAATGGACAGCAGACAGAAGCAAAACAGCAATCAGAATAGTCTAACTCAAGTCGAGCTCTGGAATTGGCTAAATTAATCATGGTATTTCTAGAAGTGAAATTGATAGGAAGCCTACTGCATTTCTACTTAATTTATATAAGCAGAAAACTTCTAGGTCAAATGGACAAAAGACTAATTTGAATTATAAAAACAGACTCAAGCCCCCTCAGTCTATTTCCAGATATGAGCCACTTTATAGACTGT
Source organism: Callithrix jacchus (assembly GCF_049354715.1). Taxonomy (NCBI): domain Eukaryota; kingdom Metazoa; phylum Chordata; class Mammalia; order Primates; family Cebidae; genus Callithrix; species Callithrix jacchus. Next base: position 132,678,701 of record NC_133504.1, read on the forward strand.
AGGTAACCAGCCCTACATCACTCATGGGTACTCCGAGTTTGGTGGCAACAAAGGAATGAGAAAAAGACAGATCAAGAGAGACAGTGGGACCAGGGGACCATCACTTTATTACTTTGGTGGAAGCAGTGAAGGCCCCAAGTTCTGATCATCCACACTATTTATTGATTACAATCACTTTAATCTATAGGGTAGGGGTGGAGTGATGGTGGGGAGTGGGTGATGGTGGAGTGAATCAGTGAGCCAGAACTGAATCAGTGAGCCAGATCTAGTGTGTTATTCTAAGTGTTGATAACACTAGCAGTTTGGGAGTTTTACAAAACAAGAACATGTGATTATCTTTAGCTTATTATCTATGTGCAGTTGATAGAAGGTGGGCCTCACAAGAAACCTACAAATCTGGCTACATCATAGTGCTATGAAGGGGTTTTACATCCTTGAGCACAATGTTTATTGTAACAGAGCCTAGGTCACCTTGCACTGGAACAGGAGGCATAAAGAGGTCTTCCTCCTCAGTGGCCTTCTGTTGCCTTCCACAGTTTGTTGTTCCTTGTTTATGTGTTACTCATAACCAATTTAGGTAGGCACTCTGTAAGTCCTTTATCTGTTGCTGTTTTTCCCAACCACAGACCCAGACCCCTTGAATGAAGGTCAGCCTGGGTCCTCTTGAAGAAAGACCCTACTATGCTACTGACAATTAATGCAGTTAATCTTTCTGCCATTTTTTTCCCAAGGAGATTGCCAATTTTTTATCAGGGTAATTGTGCATTTGGAAAAGAGAAATGATCAGACATTCTGGGGACTACTGGACACTGGTTCTGAGCTGGCATTGATTCCCGGGGACCCAAAACGTCATTGTGGTCCTCCAGTTAAAGTAGGGGCTTTATGAAGGTCACATAATTAATGAAGTATTAGCTAAGGTCAAACTTACAGTAGGTCCAGTCGGTCCCTGGGCATATCTTGTGATCATTTCCCCAGTGCCAGTATGTATACATACTTAGCATAGACATACTTAGTAGCTGGCAGAACCCTCAAATGGGCTCTCCAACTGGTAGAGCGAGGGCTATTATAGGTGGAAAAGGCCAAACAGAAGCCATTAGAGATGCCTCTACCTAGAAAATTATAAATAGTATCACATCCCTAGAAGGGTTGTGGAGATTAGTGCCATCATGGATTTTGTGGAGATTAGTACCATCATGGATTTTGAAAGATGAAGGGGTGGTGATTCCCACCACATTTCTGTTCAACATTTCCATTTGGCCTGTGCAGAAGGCAGATGGATCTTGGAGAATGACAGTGGATTATTGTAAACTTAACCAAGTAGTGACACCAATTGCAGCTGCTGTTCCAGATGTGGTTTCATTGCTTGAGCAAATTAACACATCTCCTGATACCTGGTATGCAGCCATTGACTTGGCAAATGCTTTTTTATCAATTCCTGTCCATAAGGCCCAGCAGAAGCAATTTGCTTTCAGCTGGCAAGGCCAGCAATATACCTTTGCTGTCCTATTTCAGCAGTATATGAACTGTCCAGCTTTGCATTATAATCTTATTCAGAGAGAACTTGAACACTTTTTACTTCCAGAAGATATCACACTGGACCATTACATTGATGAGATTATGCTGTTTGGATCCAGTGAGCAAAAAGTAGCAAATACACTGGACTTATTGGTGAGACATTTGCATGCCAGAGGATGAAAAATACATCCAACTAAAATTCAGGGATCTTCTACCTCAAAAAAAAAAAAAAAAAAAAAAAAAAAAAAAATTTCTAGCCATCCAGTGGTATGGGGCCTGTCAAGATATTCCTTCTAAGGTAAAGGATAAGTTGCTGCATTTGGGCCCCTCATTCAACCAAGAAAGAGGCACAATGCCTAGTGGGCCTATTTGGATTTTGGAGACAACACATTTCTTATTTGGTTGTGTTACTCCAGCCCATTTATCTAGTGATTCAAAAGGCTGCCCATTTTGTGTGGGGTTCAGAACAAGAGAAGGCTCTGCAAAAGGTCCAGGCTGCTGTCCAAGATGCTCTGCCACTTAGGCCATATGACCCAGCAGATCCAATGGTGATTGAGGTGTCAGTGGCACATAAAGATGCTGATCGGAGCCTTCTGCTGGCCCCCATAGGTGAATCACAGGGGAGAACTATAGGATTTTGAAGCAAGGCTCTGCCATCTCCTACAGATAACTACTCTTCTATTGAGAGATGGCTCTTGGGCTGTTATTGTGCTTTGGTGGAAACTGAATGTTTGACCATGGGGCATCAAGCCACCATGTGACCTGCCTATCATGAGCTGGGTACTTTCTGACCCTTCTGGCCATAAACTTGGTTGTGCACAGCAGCATTGTATTATCAAATGGAAGTGGTATATATGTGATCAGGCTCTAGCAGGTCCTAAAGACACAAGTAAGTTACATGTGGAAGTGACTCAAATTCACATGGTCTCTACTCCACCCATCTTGCCTTCCCTCTCCCAGCCTGAACTTATGGCTTCATGGGAGTTTTCATGATCAGCTCAGAGAAAGAGTAGAGTAGGGCCTGATTCATAGCTGGTTCTGCACCATATGCAGCCACCACCTGAAAGTGGACAGCTGCGGCACTACAGCCCCTTTCTAGAACATCCCTGAAGGAGAGTGGTGAAAGAAAATTTTCCCAGTGGGCAAAACTTTGAGCAGTGCACCTGGTTGTGCACTTCATATGGAAGGAGAAATGGCCAGATGTCAATTATGTACTGATTCATGGGTGGAAGCCAATGGTTTGGCTGGTTGATTAGGAACTTGGAGAAAGCATGATTGGAAAATTGTTGACAAATTTGGGAAGCTGTATGTTGATGGACTTCTAGTGGTCAAACTATGAAGATATTCATATCCCATGTGAATGTTTACCAATGGTTGACCCCAGAAAAAATGGATTTTAATAATCAAGTGGATAGGATGACTCGTTCTGTGGACACCATTCAGCTGCTTTTCCCAGCCACTCTGTCATTGCCCAATGTGCACATGAACAAAATGGTCACAGTGGCAGGGATGAAGGTTACACATGGGCTCAGCAACATAGATTTCCACTCACCAAAGCTGACCTGGCTACAACCACTGCTGAGTGCCCAATTTCCCAACAGCAAAGACAAACACTGAACTCTGGATATGGCACTATTCCTCAGGTTGATCAGCCAGCTATCTAGTGGCAAGTTGATTATATTGGATCTCTTCCAACATGGAAAAAGCAAAGTTTTTTCCTTACTGGAATAGATACTCTGGATGTGGGTTTACCTATCCTGCACACAATCCTTCTGCCAAGACTACCATCCACAGATTCATGGATTGTCTTATCAACTGTTATGTTATTCCATAGTATTGCCTTGGAACAAGAAACTCAGTTTTCAGCTAAAGAAGTGTGGTAGTAGAGTCATGCTCATGGAATTCTCTAGTATTACCATGTTTCCCATCATCCTGAAGCAGTGAGATTGATAGAATGGTGGAATGGGCTTTTGAAGTCACAATTACAATGCCAACTAGGTGACAGTACTTTCTATGGCTGGGACAAAGTTCTCCAGAAGGCCATGTATGCTCTGAATCAATGTCCAATATATGATAGTGTTTTCCATAGTAAGGATTCATTGGTCCAGGAATCAAAGAGTGGAAGTGTAAGTTGCACCACTCACAATCACCTTTAGTGATCCACTAGCAAAATTTTTGCTCCCTGTTCCCAAGACATTACATTCTGCTAGCCTAGAGGTCTTTGTTACAGAGGAGGAACACTGCCACCAGGGAACATGAAAACGATTCCCTTAAACTGGAAGTTCAGATCTCCATCTGGACACTTTGGGCTCCCCTGTGACCTCTCTTTTCCTTTTTCCTCCCCATCCTGATTTCTATCTATCACTACTGCTATGACTACTGCTTTAAGGTAGTCAATTTTTTTCTGGTTCCATATACAAGTTAAATAGATCATACTATATTTTTCTTTCTGTGTCTGGCTTATTTATTTAGTATAATAGTGTTCTTCAGATTCGTCCATTTTGTCACAAATGACAGTACCTCCTTTTTTGAAGCTGAATAATATTCCATTATACATTTGTGTGTTTAAGTTTATATATGTGTATAGATATAAAATTTTTTTATCCTTTCACCTGTCAGTGGAAATTTAGGTTGTTTCCATAATTTGGCTTCTATTAATAATGCTGAAATTATCATGAGAAAGATATTTCTACTTGGTGCTGACTTTTTTAATACATGCCCAGCTAAAATTCATATAAAACACAAAAGATCATAAATAGCCAGAACAATCTTGAAAAAGCTAAACAAAGTTGGAGGCATTACACATTCTAATTTCAAATCATGTTGCAAAACTATAGAACTAAAACAGTAAGGTACTGGCATAAATACAGACACACAGAAATAAACACGTGTATATAGGATCAACTAACTTTCAAGACAACCACTATATAGACAAAATGGGGAAAGGATAGATAGTCTCTTCAGTAAAGAGAAACTTGTATACCCACATACAAAATAATAAAAATGGACCCTGCTGCCATTCACAAAAACCAACTCAAAATAGATTAAGTACCTAAACATAAGAACTGAATATGTAAAACTCCTAGATGAAAACATATGTGAAAACGCTCTGATACTTGATAGTGGTGGCCCACCTAGAGCAGATGCTGCCATGATTCTGGTTGCAGTGGCAGAGGCGTAGTCATGGCTATGCACTGAATGGAGTCAGCAGGGGCCCGGAGCAGACAGAGGAGCCCTGCTCTCCCAGGTGGAGCTGCAGCTACCCAAGCCATGGCAGCAGACCCAGCCAACTGTGAGCTCTAAGGGGGCTATTCCTGTTTCCTGGCCTCTTCCCATTCCCAGCACCTGCTACAATCTCAGAGTAAAGTTGGGGCCAAGCCCAGGTGCTGCTGCAGCCTGGTCTGGGGTACAAATGCTAGGGACAGCATTGACATAGCAGCCCCCTGCAACTTTGGTCCCCTCCAGACTTTGGGCACCAAATACAGCAGAGAGACTGGTGGGTAGGGGTGGCTGAGGGGAGCTCAGTTCAAGCCTGCAGGTGCCCCTTGCACAAACATCCTGGACATCATAAATGGCAGCAGAAGGCAGACAGGCTCCTGGCCAGGAGGAGGCTGGTCCCCAATGAAGTCTCAATTTCAAGTTGGGGAGGGCCTGAAGCCCAAGGGCAGGGCTGCCAGTACTGAAAACTGGTGTGAAAATTTAAAGTGCTTTTTTCCATTCCACCCATGGCTGCCCAAGTACCTATCAGCATGTACTTTCTCCCTCTGAGGTCCATAAACACCCTGGACTCAGCCAGACTCAAGACAACAATGACTTGTCAGTTGCAGAGAGGAGCTAGACACCATAGTAGTCTACTCTCTGCTAAGAGCTGAGGATACAACAGGACACTCTCTCTGATGAGAGAAGCTGCACTATGTGAGTCTACTCTGAGCTGTTCTATCACTCAATTAAGCTGCTCTTTGCCTTGCCCACCCTCCACTTGTCAACATACCTCAATCTTCCTAGATGCAGGACAAGAACTTGGGACCTGCCAAATGGGGGTGCTGAAAGAGCTATAACATAAACAGGGCTGAAACATGCCTCTTGCTTGCCACATTGCAGGAGACAAGAAGAAGAGAAGAGAGAAAGAGAGAAGAACCCAGACCTAGGAGTTCCCCTAGATAGAACTGTAACACCCTTTTTGGGGATCTGTGGTTCCTGGGGTCTCCAAGCTTCCAGGTGCCACTGTGTTCCTCAGTGCTGACCCTGGAAGTTGCTTGCAGTACACTTAGTTTAGCCATTGCCTTGCAAGGAGCTAGTACCCATGCTGGCACCTGGAACTGCCTGCCCTGCTGCAGCTGGCTTATCTGTCTTTGCACAATGGTCAGACCTCATGTTTCTTAACACACCATTTGCTGCTTCATGCCTTGCTTGTGCTTGGACAATGTGGGATCCGGGTCAGTAATGTGAACCATGTGCAGCCTTCCAGGCTGAGTGGACAAAATGAGCCCAGGAGGCCAGAACAAAACTTAGGGTGACAAAGTGACACCATAAAAATCCTGTGACAATAAAAAGGCAGCTCACTGTTTTGGAGAAAACACTTTCAAACTGCATAGCTGATAAAAGGTTCATATCCAAAATGCATTTTAAAACCTCACAGAACTCAAAGTGAAAAAACAAATTACTCAATTAAAAAATGAGCAAAAGGCCAAAATAGACTCTTTTTTTTTTTGAAAAAAGACATAAAAATGACCAAGTATATAAAAATGTACCCAACATTGCTAAAGATCACAGAAATGCAAATCAAAATCACAATATCACCCCATTCTGGTTAGAATGGCTATTATCACAAAGACAAGTGATAAGAAGTATTGGCAAGAATGTGGAGAAAAGAAAACCATGTGCACTATTGATGGGATGTAAATGAGTGAAGACATTATGGAATACAGTATGGAGGTTCTTTAAAAAGTTAAACTGATAAAATCAGGATAGACAAATGGGATCTAATTAAACATCAGAGCTTCTGTACAGCAAAAGAAACCAACATTAGAGTGAATTGACAACCAACAGAATAGGAAAAAAAATTTTGCAATCTACCCATTTGACAAAGAGCTAATATCCAGAATCTACAAAGAACTAAAATAGATTTACAAGAAAAAAACAAACAACCCCATTCAAAAGTGGGCAAAGGATATGAACAGACACTTCTCAAAAGAGGATATGAGTCCAACAAACATATGCAAAAAGGCTCATCATCACTGGTCATTAGAGAAATGCAAATTAAAACCACACTGAGATATCATTTCACACCAGTTAGAATGGCAATCATTAAAAAAATGGGAGACAACAGATGCTGGAGAGGACGTGGAGAAATAGGAACACTCTTACACTTTGCGGGGAGCATAAATTAGTTCAACCTTTGTGGAAGACAGTATGGTGATTTCTCAAGGATCTAGAAATAGAAATTCCATTTGACCCAGCAATCCCACTATTGGGTATATACCCAAAGAACTATAAATTGTTCTACTGTAAAGACACATGGACATGTATGTTCATTGCAGCCCTGTGTACAATAGCAAATCAATGATAGACTGGACAAAGAAAATATGGTACATACACACCACGGAATACTATGCAGCCATAAAAAACGATGAGTTCTTGCCCTTTATAGGGACTTAGATGAATCTGGAAACCATCATTCTCAGCAAACTGACCCAAGAAGGGAAAGCCAAGTACCGTATGTTCTCACTCATAGGTGGGTGTTGAACAATGAGAACACATGGACTCAGGGAGAGGAACATCACACACAGGGGACCGTTGGGAGGGGGGTAGGGGAGAGAGAATGAGGGGTGGGGAGGGAGGGGAGTGTGGAGAGGGATAACATGGGGAGAAATGCCAGATATATTATGGACCCAAAGTAAAATAAATACATTTAAAAAAAATCTCCACACACAAAAACAAACAAACAAACAAACAAAAAATTAAAACTGGTACTATAGTTTCATATGTCTGAGAAACTTTCCACTGTGATATGGTTATTGTTCCTGACTATGTTATTTTCCTTCCCAAATTTATCTTTAACATGAACTATGACAAATGTCATACATTAGATTTTGTTTACCTATGTATTTTGGAAGTCCACTTGAAAGACTAAATATGCAGACTAGCTATACCAAAATAAATGAATTAATAAAACTTCCCTGATATTTAGATTAAAATAGATTCACCCAAATGTCACATTATGAGGCAAAATGTGATGGCAATGCCGGATCGATATTGAATTTTGCAATACTCAAGTGCACAAATATTTTGCAAGAAACTTGTTTTTAAATGATCTTATATAGAAGTTTAATGTGCTAACTCCACAGAAAAGAAATGAAAAAAATACCTTGTAGGGTTGACTAAGTTTTTCAAGTATATACTACTATAACTCTTACAAAACCAATCAACATAGGAGATATTTTCATCTTCTCAAAAAGGTCTTTTTTGATTTTTCCAGTTAATTACAACTCCCTATCCTCAAACAATAAAAGATCTTTGATTTATTTTCTATATGTCTTTCTATAAAAGTACATTAAAAATTATCCTAAGAGGGAAATTTCTAGGTCATAAGGTCATTGTATGTTTAATCTCTAACACACTGCCAAAAGAGGTACTAAAGTGGTTTTTATCATTTTACATTCCTATCAGCAGAATTGAGAGTTTCAAGTTCTTCACAATTAATCTAGATTTGATTTTATCAGTCTTTATTCTAGCTACTTTATTCGTATATAATGTTACAATAATTTTACTTTGCATTTCCCTGAAAGCTAATGATGTTGAGGACATTTTTGCATACATATGATTTTTTAAAGTTGTATGTATCACTTATAAAGACATCACTATTTCTAGTGAGATTTTATCTTTTAGCTTCTAATCATGAGTTACGGCAGTGCTTTTTAATTATTACTATTCTAACTGGCATAAAATGATATCTCACTGTGGTTTTGATTTGAATTTTTCTAGTGACAAGTGATAAAGCAGTTTTTTGTCATAAGTTTATTGGCCACAGAAAGTCTTTAAAAAATACAATGTTGAGGGAAAGGAGCAGAATACACACCTAAAATGTACTGTAAGTTTCCACTTTTTAAAGTATCATATTGGCAAAACCAAACTTACCTTGTATAAAGTTGCATGATTTAGCTGGTTACAGAAAGTGACTACCAAAAAGGTATTCTGTATTTATCCCTGTCAAATAGGTAATCGACATTTTTCAATTGATATTTGTCAGATTTTTGCAGAATTGGGATTTCTGGCATAATTTTGTATCTTCAAACAGAAGGGTCTTACTTGGGTATTTGATTTAAGATAATTTGTTCACTTGTGCATTTATGTTTTTTTTTTCTGAATACCTTTTTTTTCTGTCACAATAAAACTGTTAAAAAACAAAAGAAATAGAATGAAAAATTGGAAGTGTACAACTCCCAGTAATACATGTGATAGAATAAAAATACTTTTCATTGATCATAACCACTAATGTTATTCTGCTGGAGTGTTAACTCTGGATATAAAATTATTAGGTAAAGTAAGTTTGAGTGTAGTTGTCTTGCAACCTATACGTCTTTAATAAAAAATTTTGAATAACAATGAGTTTATGGTAGTTAATTTAGTTAGATTCTAATAATAAAAATACAGCCAGAAATTTAAGTGATATATCACATTAACATTTATTAAGTAAACTTCTTAAAATAGAAATTCAAAATATGAAAAATTAGCAGTGCAAATTATTTTAATTTTTTATCCATGTGCTATTCTTTATGATGAAAAAAGAAAATAAGAGAGCATAAAGGAAATACTAAATGATGACATATTATCAACTAAAAATAACTGTATTGTAAAATATTTATTAACTTTATTTTTCACTTGGCTACAGAATAAGCCACTAAACTTAATTTGACCTAGAAACTAAATATTGTAAGAGTCCCAACAGCCCTAATTAGCTAGAGAAACTGAACTTTTACCACATAACCTTCAAATCATCTCTTTGAATTTACTCTTTGCTTCTAAATCTTGCTGTTTTCCCAAGTGTTTCATGTGTCTCATTTCATATCGTTAATGAAACAACTCAATCAACAAGCCAGGTTTGTACGTGAGTAGATTTAGGCTGAGGAGAAATTAATAGACAAGTACTGCCCTATATATTTTTATTTTCATTAAACAATGCATTATATCACTTCTAATAATTCATTCATCATTTGCCTTTTAGAGTGATCATATATTAATTTTACACATTTCTTCTCCAAAAAGATGTCTGCAAGAAAACAGTGTTAATAAGATATATTCACCTTTATTTTTTATAACACTGTATATAGCCAAAATCATAACCCTTATGAAATTATGTGATTACTCTTATTTCTTTTGTTATTTTTCTATGCATTTTCTGTCCACTTAATGTCATAGCATATGTGTGTATACACACACACACACACACAAATCAAAGCATGAATATAAACGTGTCAAAAGTTTCCATTGATAAAATGTTAGAAAATTTTAAAATTATTTTTACTCATTTTATGTTTTGTGGTTTGAAAGGAACATATGGGTACTACAAACACAACACCAATGGAATCAAAGAATACTGAAGAAACTTTTAATCCTAGGATTCCTTCATCTTCATCTAACTTTTTTTTTTTTTTTTTAATTTTTTATTGGATTATAGGTTTTGGGGTACATGAGCAGAGCATGCAAGACAGTTGCGTAGGTACACACATGGCAGTGTGCTTTGCTTTTCTTCTCCCCTTCACCCACATTTGGCATTTCTCCCCAGGCTATCCCTCCCCATCTCCCCCTCCCACTGGCCCTCCCCTTTTCCCCCCAATAGACCCCAGTGTTTAGTACTCCCCTTTCTGTGTCCATGTGTTCTCATTTTTCATCACCCACCTATGAGTGAGAATATGCGGTGTTTCATTTTCTGTTCTTGTGTCAGTAACTTTTTAAAAAATAAGAAGTAATAAAAGAAAATATCAGACTCATACAGCCCGAATGAATAAACACAATATCTATATCCTTTTACTTATGCATGCTTTCATCCTTTCAAGTTTCATATATTCAGTTATTAATTAGCTTATTCATGTATTTATTCTTTTAGGACATATTTGCTTGTCACTATGCACTAATAACTTATAATAGTCTCTATAGAAATAAAATTTTATCTTTGACCCACGAAGTTCACAATCTTCTGTGCCATAGAGATCTAAAATAAATAATATAGTAGAAATTATATTTAAAATTGCTAATTTTTATTGTAAAAAAATGTGTGTTATAAGACTATGACACAGATAATAAAGGATGACTTCACTACTTGAATTGAGGGTTTAAGGTTAGATAAAAATTTCTCAGATGAAGAAAGGAAATAAAGACTCCTCTATGGAAAGTGTAAGACACAAGGCATGATAGCATTGGGTGGAGGTACAGTAAATTCAGAAACTAGAAGGAAAGATTGAAGTACTCAGAAAATTGTAAGTAGCTCTTGACATTGGAAAGGTACATCATACCACAACCACATAATTCAAAATAAAATTACACTAAACTGGGAAGTAAAACTATCAGGAATTCAAAACATTTCTTTTTTTCTCTGAAATGACCACATGAATATTTTCTTAATGTACCCAGTATGAATTTTTCCTAGTAGAAATTCTGGTTTCCCTGCTTTTATGATCTTTTAGGCATATATTTAATATTTATAATACTGAAATTGTGGTTAATAATATATAAAGATACATATTCTGCTCAATATGTTGAAATTCTACTTGTAAAAATTTAGTTTACATTCATTATAACGTGCATTTACAGCGAAAATATGTAGAAATGAAGTATGCCAAGGCTTCAGTTATTTTAACTTTAACTTAAATAGCACTAATAGATTTATTTAAAAGGGTACTTTCAACTTATATGTTGTTTCAAAACCACTCTCTTCTATAATATCAAAGAAAATGTAAAATTTTGATATTCTGATAGCTTTTTTAATGTAATTGTAGTTATTTTTCTACAAAATTGTTTAGATAATTTCACTTGCATGTAACAAATTTTAAATTACAGTAACTTATATAATTCTACCTCAGCATAAAGTCACAAGAATGTGCATAATTAATCAAATTATACAGCTTTCCCATTTTATTACCTGAAACATGGGTCTGTCATTTGTGTATCACGCATTATAGAGGACTCTCCCTGGCATAATGAAGTTGATTTTAGTCACTTAAGAGGAATAAGAATTTGATTTGTTTCAGTTTCTTTTTTCCTGATTTGAACAGAAAATAACTAGATTATTTTGCACGTATTTTAATCACATATACTTGTTTAAAAACTTAGGGGAGACTAGATTTGATAGGCATCTGCCTTTTTAATTACATGTCTCAAAATTTTATAATTTTGCCTTGCCAAATATACATAATTTGAGAGGATAAAATGATGTCATAGACATTAAGAATATATCAGACCTTTTTTCAAAGTTCTTAGTTTCTTTACATTGGGTTAGAACAAGTTCTTTTAACTCCCAGAAGTTTCTTATCATCCACCTTCTGAAGCCTACTTCTGATAATGGCACACAGTCCTTTTCCATCAGGACTTGTTTCGTTGCTGATGATGAAATGCTAACAAGAATAGACAATATAGAGAGGAATATAAATGAACTAACAAAGTTGAAAAATACAACACAAAAACAGCTAAATATGCACAAGTTTGAATAGCCAAATTAATCAAGCAGAAGAAAGGATATCAGATGTCGAAGACCTACTTAGTGAAATAAAGCAAGAAGACAAGAATAGAGAAAAAACGATAAAAGGGAATGAGCAAAGTCTTCAAGAAATATGGGACTATGTGAAAAGACCTAATTTACTTTTGATAGGCATACTTGAATATGTGAAGAGAATGAATCCAAGCTGGAAAATACTCTTCAGGATATTATTCAGGAAAACTTTCTGAATCTAGTAAAGCAGCACAATATTCAACCCCAGGTAATACAGAGAACACCACAAAGATATTCCTCAAGAAGAGCTACCCCAAGGCACATAATCATTAGATTCACCAGGGTTGAAATGAAGGAGAAAATACTAAGGGCAGCCAGAGAGAGGGGTCAGGTTCCCTTCACAAAGGGAAGCCTATTAGACGTACAGCACATCTCTCAGCAGAAACCCTATAAGCCAGAAGAGAGTGGGGGGCCAATATTCAACATCCTTAAAGAACAGAACTTTCAGACCAGAATTTCATATCCTGCCAAACTAAGCTTCACAATTGAAGAAAAAATAAAATCTTTTATGAACAAGCAAGTACTCAGAGATTTTTATTACCACCAGGCCTGCTTTACAAGAGCTTCTGAAAGAAGCATTACACATAGAAAGGAACAACCAGTATTAGCCTTTCTAAAAATATACCAAAAAGTAAAGAGCACCAACATAAAGAAGAATTTACATCAACAAATGGATAAAATAGCCAGTTAACATCAAATGGCAATAACCCTAAATTTAAGTCGACTAAATCCCCCAATCAAAAGATACAGCCAAAATCTTACAATATGCTACATCCAGACCCATTTCACATTCAAAAATACAGAAAGACTTAAAACAAAGGGATGGAGAAGGATTTACCAACCAAATGGAGATAAAAAATAAATAAATAAATAAATAAATAAATAATAAAAGCAGGAGTTGCAATTCTCGCATCTGATATAATATATTTCAAAGCAACAAAGATATAGTGGTAAAAGGATCAATGCAACAATAAGAGCTAATGATCCTAACATCCAGATACATAAGACTCATAAAGAGATTTAGACTCAATGAGACAGAAAATTAATAAGGATATCCAGGACTTGAACTCAGATCCAGAACACATAAACTCAATAAATATTTATAGAGCTCCCCATTTTAAATACACAAAATATACATTCTCCACCTTAAATACACAAAATATTGATTGGCCATGATTAATACCCAATTTTAGAATAAAGCTACATTCCCCTTTTCTCTCCCTCTTTTTCTTCCTCTTTCTTCCTCTCCTTCACTCCTTTTTTTCTTTCTTTCTTAAAAATAAAAGACCCCCTATCATCGTGTTGATGTGCTGTCTTGTGTTTCTAAGTGCAAGAAGGTTGTGATGTGCCTTATAGAGAAGATATGTGTGTGTGAGCATCATTCAGGCCTGAGTTGCAGTGCTGTTGGCTGTGAGTTCAGTGTTAATGCATCAACAGTGTATAGTATATTAAATGGCATGTCTTTAAACAGAAACACAAATAAAACAATGTTCTGCATTGACTGGTTGGTGAAGATGTGACCAGAGGATAATAGGAGCCTAACCCTGTAAAATAAATAAATAAATAAAAATTAAAAAAAAACCATAATATATCAGAGAGACACCTGTATGGGAATATAGAAGCTACCCAACAGAGAAAACATTAAGTTATTAAGCACCTTAATTTCTTGACTTTTCAGTCTTCAAGAATATAATATGTAGAATGTGCTTTTAGTGTTCTTAGCTAAGTTGAATTGGGGTTAATATAAATGAGACCCTTAATTAGTACCTTAAAAAAATTGTGAATGGGAGTTCACTTGTGATTTGGCTCTCTGCTTGTCTATTATTAGTGTTTAGGAATGCTTGTGATTTTTGCACATTGACTTTGTATACTGAGACTTTGCTGAAGTTGTTTATCAGCTAGAGTTTTTGGATTGAAACAATGGGGTTTTCTAAATATACAATCATGTCATCTGCAACAGAGACAATTTGTCTTCCTCTCTTCTCTTCCTGTTTGAGTACCATTTATTTCTTTCTCTTGCCAGATTGCTCTGGCCAGAACTTCCAATACTATGTTGAATAGGAGTGGTGAGGGAGGGCATTCTTGTGTTGTGCCAGTTTTCAAAGCCAATGCTTCCAGCTTTTGCACATTCAGTATGATATTGGCTATGGGTTTGTCATAAAAAGTTGTTATTATTTTGAGTTATGTTTCATCAATACATAGTTTATTTAGAGTTTTTGGCATGAAGGGGTGTTGAATTTTATCAAAGGCCATTTCTGTTTCTATTGAGATAATCAGGTGATTTTTGTCATTGGCTCTTTTTATGTGATGGATTACATTTATTGATTTGCATATGTTGAATCAGCCTTGCATCCCAGGGATGACACCAACTTGATCATGGTGAGTAAGCTTTTTGATGGACTATTCATCTGACAAAGGGCTAATATCCGGAATGTACAAAGAACTAAAACAAATTAACAAGAAAACAAACAAACAAACAAAACACAAACAACCTCATCAAAAAGTGAGCAAAGGATAAGAACAGACACTTTTTAAAAGAAGACATTTATATATCAAACAAACAAGAAAAATAGCTCAACATCACTGATCATAAGAGAAATGCAAATTAAAACCACAATGAGATACCATCTCACACCAGTTAAAATGGCAATCATTAAAAAGTCTGGAAACAACAGATGCTGGAGAGAATGTGGAGAAACAGGAATGCTTTTACACTGTTTGTGGGAGTGTAGAGTAGTTCAACCATTGTGGAAGACAGTGAGGTGATTCCTCAAGGATCTAGAACCAGAAATACTATTTGAACCAGCAATCCCAATACTGGGTATATACCCAAAGGATTACAAATCATTCTACTCTAAAGACACATGCACACATATGTTTATTGCAGCACTATTTATAATAGCGAAGACTTGGAACACACACAAATGCCCATTAATGATAGACTGGATAAAGAAAATGTGGCACATATACACAATGGAATACAATGCAGCCATAAAAAAGAATGAGTTTATGTCCTTTGTAGGGACATGGATGAAGCTGGAAACCATCATCCTCAGCAAACACCAAAATCACATGTTCTCACTCATAAGTGGCAGTTGAAAAATCACACACAGGGAGGGGAGCATCACACACCAGGGCCTGTTAGGGGGTGGGGGAAAAGGAGAATTAGGAGAAATACCTAATGTATGCAGGGCTTAAAACCTAGATGATAGGTAGATAGGTGCAGCAAACCACCATGGCACATGTATACCTAGGTAACCAACCTGCACATTCAGCACAGGTATCCCAGAAACTAAAGTGAAATAATTTTTAAAAAATTGAGAACTTTCTGAAAGCTAATAATAATCATTGTAAAGTAATCAGGATAATAGGTAACAACTATATTATAACACAGTCTTTCAGAAGCAGGAGATGGTGGTTTGTTGTATGATAAGAGTGGTAGAAAATTTAGCATCCATGACTGTATCTACAAACATAGAAAAAAAAAAAAACTACGAAAAAACCAAACACCTATTTTCTGTAATTGGATTCCTGTCCCTTGAAGTTGAAAAAAATAAAAAGTCGAACTAATGTATCTCCTGTTTTCTATCACTCTCTAGTATTACTACACATAACCAAATTATGACAGTACTGGTTGAGTACCTAGATACTGAAGCTTGAACTTTTGAACTTGAGTGAGTCTTTAAATCTAAGAAAGAAGTGGAATGTGTGTGTGTGTGTGTGTCTGTGTGTGTGTGTGTACTGACCCAGCCACCCCCCCACACACACACACAAAGAATAGAAGTTCAAATTTTTAAAGGCTAATATTTAAACACAAATTATTATAAACCAATAAGAGCTAAGTTTCTAGGCCTTCTCAGTCCCAGGTCTTAAAAACTTACGAAGGTTATCTGTTTTTGCCTCTTCACCATACCCTGTAAATAATGGCCTCAATCTTTCTTCTAATCATAAAATAGACACAGCAAGCTGCTTTTTTAGTCCATTTTCATGCTATAAAGACATACCATCTGACACTGGATAATTTATAAATAGTATTTCATAGTTCTGCATGGCTTGGGAGGCCTCAGGAAATTTACAATCATGGCAGAAGGGGCATAGCCAGGTCTTACATGGTGGCAGGCAAAAAATGGAAGAATGAATAGCAATAGCGAGGGGAGAAGACCCCCCAATAAAACCATCAGATCTCAGGAGAACTCACTCACTACCACAAGAAGAAGATGGAGGAAACTACCCTCATGATCCAATTACCTCCCCCCAGGTCTCTCTGAAGACATGTGGGAATTATAGGGATTACAATTTAAGATGAGATTTGGGTGTGGAAACAAAGCCTAACCATATTGCAGCCATTAATCTTACAATCACAATCCAGTTCACAAAAACATAGCAAAGATAGTGAATTTTGCAGCTTCCTCATCAGAAAGCTTGTGATGCAGCTTTCGAGTTCATCGGTAATGATGAGGTAATCGGAAATTGCTGACAATTATATTTACAAAATTATAAAATAAATCTTCTATTTTTTTTTTTTTTTTTTTTTGAGACGGAGTTTCGCTCTTGTTACCCAGGCCGGAGTGCAATGGCACGATCTCAGCTCACTGCAACCTCCTCCTCCTGGGTTCAGGCAATTCTCCTGCCTCAGACTCCTGAGTAGCTGGGATTACAGGCATGTGCCACCATACCCACCTAAATTTTCATTTTTAGTAGAGACAGGGTTTCACCATGTTGACCAGGATGGTCTCGATCTCTTGACCTCATGATCCACCTGCCTCGGCCTCCCAAAGTGCTGGGATTACAGGCTTGAGCCACCACGCCCTGCGACATCTTCTATTTTATTTAAATTTTAAAATGCATTTACCTTAACTGAATTTCTCATGGTTCTAAATTTTCTACTTACCACAGAATAATGCTAGGCTTCCTATTTCTGTTCCCTCCTTCTCATGATCTTTTCTTGTAGTGTGTGTTCTTCATTGGCTAGAATACAACGGATTCTCAATGTTTTATTGTCACTACACGTATGATTGTGATTTGGATAGAGGTGTGTTTTTCTATGCTTACATCTGGTTAGTTCAAAACATTATTAAACCTGTTTTATATTTCATTATTATTATGGTGTAGGGTGCCGAAAAATAAATAGCATCACTAAACACCAAGCAGCACAAAAAAACTTGAAATAGAGCAGTGGAAAAAATTGATACAAACATATCACTTTAAAGTCACTGGAGTAAAGGTAAAAGGTATCAAAATAAGTTTATTGTGTCTTAAGTTCAGTGTGTTTAGAGAACACTCTTACATTAAGACCTATGACCAGATGCATAAATTGAGAAGCCACAAATAGTAGTATGTGAATAGGAGCAAAATAAAACAAAGCTCTCATAATCTCGGAATCAATGGTGGCACCAGTATGGAAAGACCAGGAATAATGTAGACTAAGAAAATATGTAGAATTTGGGGAGAAACCAAAGCAATGCAGTATTTGATAAAGGCAACATTTTAGCTTATTAAGAAAATCCATGATTAGGAAGTAAAGGAGGTTTAATAAATTTTATTAAATAAAAGACAGAAATTGCTTAAAAATAACACTACTAATAATTCTTATAGTATTTGGATTTGATCGTGGATACAATATTTTAAAAACCAACAGTAGCAAAAACAAAGGATGGAGGCTTAAAAGAAGAAAGTTTTCAAACAGATAAAAGGACAAAGGATATGGGTCACTCATTTATAGACCAGTCTAAAAAAAGAACGTTAGCTTCCTTCCTAGATACAGTACAAAACGCTAGGTTTGTGTGAATGGCAAGGTTATGAAACTCAATTAGTTTTAACTTTAGGGACATTTTGTAATTGCAAAAAATGACCACAAATTGTTCTTCTCTTTTCATCCAAGCCTTTTGGTTGTTTCTTCCACACTGAATCTGTGCCGCTCACTGGACTTCCTTTGCTCAATGGGACATCAGCAAATATAACACAAGCAGAGGGTGACAAGAGCTGTACACTTGTTTCTTGATGCTACTGGAAATCTAAGAACAAGTATGAGCCTATAATAAGGTGGTATGCTGGAGGATGAGATGTCAACTGGAGTAGATCCCAGACTACACTCATCCAGGCCCTGACTGTCCCAGCAGCTGACGACAGATGCATGAAGCATCCTCAGTTGCGATCAGCTGAACCTGAACCAGACCAGAAGGTGTGCCTATATGAAGCTAGCCCAAAATTTTGGATTGAAAAATCGTGACCTCAATAAATGGTGGTTGTTTTAAATGTGTTGTGGCAAAAGCTAACTTATTTAAGCACATTAAAATGAATTATTCTGAATGTGGTTAAGAAAATAAATGATTTATAATTTCCAATCTTATTTTCATATTCTCTAGACAGGGTTACAAAATGGGTGAAAACAAAAATTGATAGGAAGCTCCTTGGCACTTTGCCTATTATTAGGGGTGACAAAGGCCTGTGAACGTTTTAATGACACAGAGTTACTGCTTGAAAGAATGCTCTGGAGCCTGCTGTGCAAGTCAAACATAGCATCTGAACATACCTGCTGACTCCTCTCCATCTGGAAGTCATGTAACAAAAAATGTATCTTTTTCATAGAGTGCGAATCTCTTTCCTATCCCAGTTTTAAACAGAAAAAGACAAGTATGTCACAGCACACCTTGATGCTAACCTTTGCCAGCAGCTCCAGGTGGAAAAGTCAGAATCTAATTGTTAAGAATTTGATACTCTTCGAAAGTAAACTGTTCTTTAATGAGAGTCATGGGTACTGAAAAAGAAACTCACTTTGCATATTTTTTTTCTTTTTTTTGCAAAGAGGTAAGGGCTATTAATGATATATGCAACAGGTAATTCAGTTACTTTAGAATAGTTAAGGGTTGGAGAAAAAGAAATCAAGAACAATTTTATTTTCAAGGGTACTTGAGGTGCACAAGAGGACATTATCTCTAAAGAAATTTTGGTCAGAGGTCTTGGAGAAGGTGGAGGTTCCTCCCAGGTTGAAAGTCCCCTTCTTCCACCCCTTCAGACTCCATGTTTGGATACCCTTCCACACACACTCTGTCTCTCATGTGGAAGCTCTCTCTTCTTCTCCTTTTTTGTTCTTCTTTCTCTACCTAAATAAAATCACTTTTCTGAAAAATAAAAAAATTTTAGAGAAGAAAAAACAAAAATAAAAGGACAAGATGTTGAATAATTAAGGCAGCATTTTGGAAATACATTTTTGCTTAGGGTTATATTTTTCTCTTGTGTGAGATGATAAATTCACTGCTGTTCTTATTATCAATCACTAGAATCAGAGCAGTATATTAAATATAAATATTGTATATGATAGGTCAGATATTATAAAACACAATGGCTAAAACTGATTTCAAGGATGAAATTAATATAATAAAACAGTATCTGTTGACTGCTAGGTATATCATTTGACAAATTTTCTAAACTTATTTGTGCCTATTTTATTATTTACAAAATAGCATAAATAGAAAGATTTCCTTTGTAAGATTTTGCTATCATTTATATATTTATTTGTATAAATTTATGAGATACAAGGGTAATTTTGTTACATACATAAATTGCATACTGGTGAAGTCAGAACTTTTAGGATACTCATTCCTCAAAAAAATACATGTAACCCATTAAGTAATTTCTCTTATTCCGTTGCCACTCCCTCCCACCCTTCTTAGTCTATGTTTTGTATCATTCTCTATGCCCATGTATACATATTATTTAGCTCCCATTTATAAGTGAAAACATGCAGTATTTTGCTCTGTCTCAGTTGTTTCACTCAAGGTAATGGCCTCCAGTTCCATCCCTGTTGTAGCAAAGACATAGTTTTATTTTTTATATGGCCAAATAATATTTCATTGTACATATATATTACATTTTCTTTATGCAATCAGCTGTTGATGGACACTGAGGTTGATTGCATATCTTTGCTACTGTAAATAGTACTGCAACAAACATACAAGTAAAGGTGTCTTTTTCATATAATATTTTTTGGTGGAAGGGGGGAAGTAAATACTTTGTAGTAGGATTCCTGGATCAAATATCAATTGGGAGTTGAGATTACACAGGCAAAGCTCTTAGCACAATTCGTGACACAAGAAAAGCATTCAACTAAACTTTTCTTTCTTGGAGAAGTATTGTTGATAGCTACTATACTCCCAAATTTAAAAATGTAAGAAGTGGTTTAAGATCCATACATGCTATATCTACAAATATCAATTTATATATATTACATGTAAATTCCTTAAATGAGGCATTAAGTGTAACTGTTGACAATAATGTTACAATTTTAAAATCAATTTTAATAAATTTTTCTCCCAATTTTGTGTCTTAATCAAATTCTGAAGGCAAAAAAGCCGTATTTTCTCATCACTGGATTTGCTTGCTCTTAAGGTGAAGCAATAAGATGATGTAGTTATAATGTACTGATGCATTCCATATACAAAGGAAACTAGTGTTGCTCTATCTGATATTTAGGCAGAATTATCAGTTAGGATTGGATAAACTAACTCATAGCCAAATTTTTATTTGTTTTATCATTTTCATTGAGGAAAAATTCTATTAGAAGATTTTACAATGGAACAACAATTTTAATTCTTTTTTTTTTTTTTTTTAGACGGAGTTTCGCTCTTGTTACCCAGGCTGGAGTGTGCAATGGCGCGATCGCCGCTCACCGCAACCTCCGCCTCCTGGGTTCAGGCCATTCTCCTGCCTCAGCCTCCTGAGTAGCTGGGATTACAGGCACGCACCACCGTGCCCAGCTATTTTTTTGTATTTTTAGTAGAGACGGGGTTTCACCATGTTGATCAGGATGGTCTCGATCTCTTGACCTCGTGATCCACCCGCCTCGGCCTCCCAAATTGTTGGGATTACAGGCGTGAGCCACCGCGCCTGCCCTCAATTTTAATTCTTAAAATTCAGAAGTGTCTGTAAGACAGAAGAACATGATCAATGATAATGTAGCTGATGACTGTAGCGTGACTGTAAAGTGTTGGCGCTGGCTCAGCTCTTTCCAAGTCCAGGTTTTATGGCACCATCTTAGGACCTTAACATTAACCATAATGAGATAATTTACACCCTGAAAGTTGGCAAATATAACAAATCAGTCAGGACGAATTTTCATCCCAGTCGAATGGATTGTTAAATATTAAGAGCACACAACTCAGTGTGTTTCAGTTGGAGTCCAGACAAAAAATATGGATTCCTTTAGATATTTCAAGCAGAAATAGTAAAATACAGGGAATTGGATACACAGGTAATGAACACATTGAAATGATGGGGCAGATCAGTGATTAACAATAGCAACAAGTTCTTGTAATCTTTATGGTTAAGGAGACACAGGGAGGAGAAGATAACGCCTGTGCTGCCAAATTCAGATCATCTGGTGGACGCTAGTGTCACAATAGGGGATTCTTGAAAGACGTGGGTCCATCAAGGTTGGCTCTCTCTATCAAGTGCTGAAAACATGTTGGAAACACAGCCACTGGCTACTGCTTAGAGTGATGTCACCACAAGCAGAAAGAACAAGAAATACCAGACTTTTCCATTTCTTTGGCTTTACATTCTCTTGCCGATGCTTTCCATGGACTGAATACAGTTGGATGCCGTTTTACAAAGGGACTTGTAAAACTGATTCTTTCAGATATCAGCCTCCTCCTCTTACAGCCACAATACAGAGCAGAATAAGAATAGAATAAGAAATGTATCTGAAAGCCAACATATTATCTGCACAGAGTGCATGAAAGAAAGTCCACCATACAGAAATACTGACTATACACAGCGAACCATGGAAGTTGAAGTGGATCAGTGATATTTTTTCTACCACAGCGCAGCTGATCTACCAGTGTGAACCAGAGTGTGCATTCTAGCAAAACTGGGAGCTGTGAATTTGTGTGTGTGTGTGTGTGTGTGTGCGTGTGTGTATGTGAGTGTGTGTAGAGTGAAATAGCTATGGAAACAAACTCTTAACATTTCAGTACTAAAGCAGCCTTGCTATTGAAATACTTTCTCAACTACTCCTACAACTACCAATGGACTTAACCCTGAAAAAAGATATTTCCATTTTATGATGCCCAGGAAACCTCAAACACCATGAGTTTTAATACTATGAGTGTAGAAATCAGTAGAAATTTGTCCCTCAAGAGAGACCTAACCCTTTCAGGGAAAAGTATACCAGCTGTCGTGTTACTCAACAAAATAAACGGTAAAGAGTAGGAGTGGTGTGAGACAATCCAGTGAACTAAGGTCTCATCCGAAGGTGTTTATTCCAGAAATGGCGGAGGTTGAAAGGAAACAATTAATGGCAGCACAGGTGAGCTCCTGGGTGCAGTTAAGATGACTCTGGGAGTTGTAACAAATGCTATTGTTTAGAGTGGAGAATTTATACTTGGATATATACTTTTGGAGAACAATGTTTGATTCATTATGAAAACAAAATTAGAGTACTGACATTAATAACACTTTTTCCCCCAAATACTAGTGAGGTCTTTAGTCATCCAGGTTATACTAGGGTGGTTAAAAAAGTGAATCAGGATAGCATAAATCAAATAATGAGTTATTTCTTAAATAAGTAACTAATTTTGATACTGTTCAGGTTTTGAGCTTTAATAGCCCTAAAATCATTTATGTATTTTAAATTTTATAGCATAATTGCTACAGTATGCACCCGCAGACATATACATATGCACACACATAAGACAAAATTCTCTTCACCTCTGTCTCTGAAGATGTTAATACATTTTATAAGATTATAGAATATAACAGGCTTACAAATGTAAATAATCACCTCATATAAACTCAAGGGTATATCTCATTACTATCATATATATTGCAGCAGCTGATATATAATATTTTTTATATTTTATAAAAAATTTAATTATTTTACCCTTAAAAGATAAAGAAGTTTGGGATTTTTTATTTTTATTTTTAGGTAACAAGAGCCGGATGCTTGGTATTAAACATTTACTCTTGGGTGTTCAATGTGATATTAAGGAATAGGAAAGCAGAGGGCCATGTCTTTCAAAGAAAAAACAAGGTTGAGTATATCCACGAAAGAGTAGAATCAGTCTACTTAACGGATCTCTTATTACACATTTGTGCCGAGCGCTACATTAAAGCCTTTAGGGTTAAATTAACCTCCTTGCTGGAAAAACAAAACAAAACATACACACAACAAACTTGTTATTAAAACAAGAAATAGAGAAAAACAGTATAGGCAACCAAGACTGAATTTCCCTCAAAACAATAGTTCACATTTTTGAAGAGACAAGTAGTTAATCTTTTCTCCACTGAGAAAATCCCAAATCCCAAAATACCTGAATCCCAAAATAACTCTGTTGGAATCTGCTCAAACTCACCACTAAAGATGATATTTACTTCAAGTTGTAATGTTAGTTGAACTCTAATATATGAATCCACTGCCTAAATATGTGTCTTAATATTTCTGAACCAGTTTGATGTGATATTTTGTGAAAGTCAATCATCTGTGTCACTTCTTATTTTAATTTAGTGTTTTCATGTAGAAATGCCTAATAAACATGTTACTTGAAACTAGCTTGTTGCTAGGAGTTACTATTTAGTTCAATAAATAATTTTTCCTTACATTTTCACTTTTATTAAAAAGTTATTTAGACTTTATTTTTGTATTTTTATGACATCAGTGTAAATAATGATTAGGTTTCAGGAAAATGATTTTAAGATAAATAGGCCTTTTAAAATTGTTTTCACCTTGTCACTCATATAAGTCATTGACTCCTTCCTTCCTCAGTCCTATGGCTATCCCAGGGACTCTCTTTCAGATAACCAGTTTTTTTTTTCCAGTAATGAGATGCTGATATGGTTTGGCTGTGTTCCCACCCAAATCTCATCTTGAATTCCCACTTTAGTGGGAAGAACCTCCTGGGAGGTAATTAAATAATGGAGGGCAGGTTTTCTGATGTTGTTCTCGTGATAGTGAATAAGACTTATGAGATCTGATGGTGTTAAAAAGGGGAGTTTCCCTGCACAAGCTCTCTCTTTTTGCCTGTTGCCATCCATGTAATATGTGACTTCCTTATCCTTGCATTCTGCTATGATTGTGAAGGCCTCCCCAGCCACATGGAACCGTGAATCCCTTAAACATCTTTTTCTTCCCAGTCTTGGGTGGGTTTTTATTAGCAGCATGAAAACAGACTAATGCAGATGCATAAAAAGTACAGGTTTAACACCTATTCTTTCTTTCCATTGTAGTTTGATATTTATATTAAAATACATAAAGTAAATAATGTTCAGTAGAATTTTCAAACAAATGAAATTTCCGTTTGAGAAGAATTTGCTACATGTAAAACAGTAAATAAAATTTATTAGTGATAATCTGCCACACCCACAAAGGGTGTTGCTAGACAGAGGATTTTTAAAGTTTTATTATCTTCATAAAGATATTTCCCAACTTGAAGACAGTGGTGAGACTAGATGTTATGAAACACAAAGAGAGAATAGAGAGGTTCCCCCGGACCACTGTATAATTGATAGAGGCATGGGTAAGTCCAGCTCCCAAATATGAAAGAAGTGAAACCTGGATACAGGGGGCAGATTTATGTGAGTGGAGAGGAATCTATATAGTGGATGTTCTACCAAGTGAATGCTTTAAAATCTAGGTGCCCTTTTCCTCAGCTACCAGTAGTTTTGGCTGCTGAAGAATGAAATTTCCTGGGTTTGTTTCCTACTGAAAAGATTTTCCAAGTCTCTTACTTATGGCTATACTCATCTGTGGGATGAGGAGCTGAGCTGGAAGCACAAATATCTCTTTTCCATTGCCTCAATGCAGGACAACTCTAAAGAACCTTTGGCATTCCAGCCAGATTTTGGATTATCTGAGAAATTTATTGGATTTGAGTTGCAGGTCAATTTCTCTAATTTTTTAGTCTCCCCTCTTCCTCTGAAAGCACTCCCCAGTATACTTTCTGGCAGCTAGTGTACACCTGAAAGTCAGTTTCCTAGGTTTTCTAACCTAAGTGATTCCATGAAGAGAAAACAGAATGACTCCTTCCAGATTGGTCAAGAAAGAGGTCTGATCAGAAACAAACTTTCAGTTTTGAGTTTTTACCTAAATCAGTCTATTGTCAGGTACCAGCATTAGAAGTTGGTATATGGTTGAGATGAAGCATATGATTAAATAATCCCTAAAATACACCTAAAAAGGTAATCGATAATTCATTTATTAACCTGATGCAGCGACTATTAGGAAAAATGAAATGAGTAATTATTGGGACTGTGAAAGATACAGTCTAGGAGATATGAAGTTTCTGGACAAATAATAGAAGGTAGATATTAAATGTAAAAACTAACAATTGGGTCAGTGAAGAGAATAAATGCTTTTTACTTTCCACATATTAGTAAAAATATGTGATATTTGTCTTCCTGTATCTAGGTTACTTTACTTGACATAACATTCTCCAGTTCCATCTATGTTGTGGCGAAAGACAGAATTTCATTATCTTATATGGCTGAATAATAGTCCATTGTGTATATGTACAACATCTTTCATCTACTCATCCATTGATAGACACTTACGTTAATTTTGTATCTTGGCTACTATGAATAGTACATGGAGATGGAGAATAGAATGATGGTTATCAGATCTGAGAAGGTAGGGAAGGGTGAAGGTAATTGGAAGATGGTTAATGGTAAAACATGATTAAATAGAACGAATTGACTATGGTGTTTAGTAGCAAAACGGTCTTCTCTAGTTAACAGTAATTTGCATTATATTTCAAAATAACTAAAAGAGTTGAATCAGAACTTTCCTAACATAAAGGAATAACAAATATTTGAGGTGAGGGATATTACAGTTACCAATGTTTGATCATTACACATTATATGCTTGTATCAATGTATTCTATGTATTCCATAAACATGTACAACAATTATAAATTCATAATAACTAAATATTCTTAAAAAATCTAAAAAGGAATATTACTTTTTGCCTAGAAGATCAGAATTAATCTGCAGTTTTAAGGGCTGTTGTGTGAAAGTGATAGTAGATAAGGTTTAAGGGAGAAAAACATGTCTAACTGTCTGAATGCTGGATAGAAGTTTCCATATTAATTGTAATTAATTGGCTAGAATATGAGATGGAAAGAGATGGAAGGAAAGATAATTGGTTATCTAGTTTGTCATTGGAGCTGACACCAAAGTTAAGTATTTAACAAAATGGCATCTGGTGTTGGGAAAGCAGAAACTGCAGTTCTTATCCTCCTATTCAGAGATGCATAGGATAATTGCCAGAAACCCAAACAAAATACCCCCTATTTCTTAATTTAAAAGTTATCTTCTCTTTCTTTAAAATATGTTTGTATGTAAGAACAGAAAACCAAATACCACATGTTTTCATTTACAAGTGGGAGCCAAGCATTAAGTACCTGTGGACAACGAAGGGAGAAATAGATACTGAGGCCTACTTAATGGTGGAGGGTGGAAGGAAAGCGAGGATCAAAAACCTACCAGGTACTGTGCTTATCACTTGGCTGACAAAATAATCTGTACACCAAATCTGTACAACATGTAATTTGCCTATATAACAAACCTGAACATGCACTGGGAACCTAAAATAAAAGTCTTAAAAAACGATAAAATAAAATAAATGAGTTTACAGAAGACTGCTTCAGGCACCAACAAAATAGGGCCCAGTTAGCAGTAATAAGGGAAACATTTGCTGGTTTTACTCTCTACTATGGCTGGGAGCTTTGGAGAAAGAGACAGAGAGACCACCAGTTTGTGGTCAAGACTTGCAAAATTTAGGCACCATTTATTCCTATATTCTTAGCCACTTCCTGCTAAAGGTCTGGAAAAGTCCACTTTATCAGCATAGGTTAAGGAATCTCAAATGTGGTTATGGAGCTGACTTTTTCTTTTTTATAATTCATTTTTTTTTCTCTGCACCTGACTCCCAGAATACATTGTGTCTGATTTTTATATAAAAGCAAAATGTCATTATTTATGTGATGTGTGCCACAATTATGCTTAATTTACATGTAGAAAACATAACCTGTGTCAGGTTACCATTACTATATATTTTGTTTAAATTCTATACTATAAACTAATTAAAAAACACATTTAACTTGTATATAATTCCTACCATACTTTTTAACTATTTGCCAATACACATTTATACCATAAATATATCTTCCAAATTAAAAGAAAATACTGGAACTTAATTTACACTACCTTAATTAAAAAAAAGTGTGATCAAGGATAAAACATTGCAAGAACAAGTATACGTCTTAACTGACATGTTAAAATTTTAGAACTGAATTAAAACATATAAATTCTAGACTTTTAAATGATTTCTAAGACACTGTCCCAGGAACTCATTCCAGCAAAATTGAAAGCAACCATTCTAAAGTTAAGAACAGTAGTATTTTAACAGCTCCCAATAATGTCACTTTGGAACAAAGCAATTAACTGCTACATCCAGTGAAAACTGCCAAGGGAATTTAGGTAGGTACAGTGTAATTAACTAAATTAGAAGTAATGGAAATGTTACACTTAAGCAGGAGTAAGATTGCATAGAGATTTGATATACTGTGATAGTTTATAGTCCATTTGAACTCCTACATACAATTAAAATACATTTCTTCTAAAAAGATCAAGGGATTTATATGAGGGAAAATGACTGTTGCTTGCCAGCTCTTTTCCTAATGAGTTTTAAAATGTCTATTTTGTGTATGTGCCAGTTGGCCCCATTTTCTCTTCAGGCAGGTGGCTGATGCCATGCTCATGTCACTCCTATCTAGATGATAACAGTGTTGCAGTGGAAAGTCACATTGTCCTTTTAATCTAGTCCCAGATCCAAACACTTGCAGTTAGTAAATTTCCAGTAGGTCCAAAGGAAATGACATTTCAGATCTAGTTAGACAGAAAAAGACATAACGTTAATTTCATCCCTTATAGCTTCAAGTAAGATTTAGTTAAAAAAATCTTTGAATTATGGCCTTTAAATTTATTTTTATGGAAATCATAATAAAAATGCATTTATACAGATGTCATAATACAAAAATTGGACTAAAAGTTTTACTATATTTTTGTTTCTTTATGGAGGATAATTTTACTTAAATATTTATTCATTTGGTAATTATCAAAAGTGTAGGCCATGAAGATGGAACAGGCAGATGAATTTTAGCCATTCATCACCCTTCCCCCAAAATGTTACTGAAAATACATAATGAAGACTAAGTTTAGAAGAATTGATTTTGCCTGAGCTTTGAACTGTTTTCCAAAAGCTCTACTGCACATTGCAATCATATACACAAATTTAACCATGGTGTATTCCAAAATTAGGTTGTTTGTAAGAAACCAATCAAAAAGTGGTATGATCAGCATAGATGGAATGATTGCCATTCTACTTTATTCCTTAACCAAAATAAATAATAGAATTATATTACTCATAATACTTGGAATAGACATAAAAAATAAAATGGAAGAACAAATAAATATATTGTTGTTCATCCACAAAAAAGTTTTTTTTGTTTGTTTGTTTTTCATTTTAAAACATATTTCACTTACTCTCTATTCAGGAAACTACAATTAAATTTCAGTCGTTCATGTAACTTCTAAATATTGTCTGTGCCTAAATGTGACAAAGCTGCTCTCCCAGGAGACTATCCAGCCATTCCTAGTCTTTTTAAATTCTAATTAAATACATGTTTGTGTTATCATTGTTGTTAATGTGTTTATTGTCTGGCTCCTCCCAACTGAGTTTTAAACACTGAGATCAAATACTTTCTTTTAGGTAGTGCTACATTATCCAGTACTTCAACAGCACCTGGAATGCAATAGCTGACCTTCAGTAAATATTAGTTTAAGAAAGTAATAAAGTACTCTCATTATTATTTAAAATTATATTCTAACTTATTAAAGATAATTACTTAATTTAACTTTCATTTCCAAATTGCATTTTAGTTTATTTTTTATTTATTTATGTATAACATTAATAGGAATATATTGATAAGAGAAATGATATCATTAGTTGAGTTGTATTTTTTATTTGCTACATAATTACTATCAAGAAGAACAGAGTATTAACCAAATTAGAAAATTTGAAACAAAATCAGATTCAAATGTATCTTTCACAGAACTGTCAGAGCCATTATTTATTAATGAAAAACAATATTTAAAATTGTGCATATGTTACTAAGAATTTTTGTGAGTTAGACAATATTTTTAAGGAAAGAGAACATGTTTTTACCTATAAAAGTTGGAGTAATAACTGTTAACAAACTTCTTATCTACAATATTGAAAAGCAGACTAGACTATATTTATAGAAGTTAGAGAAAAACAAATTGTGATACTGGAATTTTCTATATGGCTAAATGTGATACAATATCATATTTATAATATGATAATGTTTTCAGAAAATGTCACCTATAATGTTTTCTCAAAAGGATAAATACATTTATCAAAGGAAGGAATTAAATGAAAAAAGTTTTTATTTCTAAATAAATGTTTTTAATTTGTTTACCTAAAGCTTGTATTCTTTGAACACAAGAAATATTTAATTAATGTAATACAAAAATGACTGAGGAAAAAATTAAATCAGAATCTTGAACCTATTAAATGTGAGTAATTCATAAGCAACAACATAATGAAGACTACAGGATGACAATGTATTACTTCTCTCTAAAAATAGTTATTTGGCCCATAAATTCAAGCTGCTATGACCTGGCAATACTCAAAGTTTTGAAAAACTCCATTGTGCTTTTTGAACTTTGAAACATATACCTATAATGTTAAAGGCAAGGAAAATAATCTTCCAACCTTATGAGGGTTAGAGACAAAGAATATTAGCACTCAAATCTGTTTTACATAGCATACAGTTAAATAGAAAGGCATAATTTTGTCCTGGTCCATTTTACTTTCTAACATTTGATACACTAATTCCAAAGAGATTTATTACATAAAATATTCTGCATGTGATGCAATTTTATTTATTCACTAATATATCTCTACCCTGAAATTTTTACCTCCTTTACAATGTAGCAAAAAGACAAAGAAATAATTTTCTGTTAATATAAGTTGATGTAATTGTTGCAACTATATACTAGTGATGCTTGTATTTTATTTGGAAGTCTTTTACAGCCCAAATACTACTAGAAACTTTGGAAGTTTAATATAATTAAATAGGCAAATGCATTAAAACTGTTTCTTTTTGGTTTCAGATATAATTAAATAAACTTAACCTAAATTCTAAAATAGTTACTTAATATGTTTTTCTATTAAAAATACCTAAACCTTGTAAGACAAATATAAAATACATAAAATGCTTTCATAAAATTATTTAAAAAGTATGTATTTTTTATTTTTTTATTGTTTTTTTATTTTTTATTGGATTTTAGGTTTTGGGGTACATGAGCAGAGCATGCAAGACAGTTGCGTAGGAACACACATGGCAGTGTGCTTTTCTTTCCTTCTCCCCTTCACCCACATTTGGCATTTCTCCCCAGGCTATCCCTCCCCACATCCCCCTCCCACTGGCCCTCCCCTTTTCTCCCCAATAGACCCCAGTGTTTAGTACTCCCCTTTCTGTGTCCATGTGTTCTCATTTTTCATCACCCGCCTATGAGTGAGAATGTGCGGTGTTTCATTTTCTGTTCTTGTGTCAGTTTGCTGAGGATGACGTTCTCCAGATTCATCCATGTCCCTACAAACGACACAAACTCATCATTTCTGATTGCTGCATAATATTCCATGGTGCATATGTGCCACATTTTTCCAATCCAGTCTATTATCAATGGGCATTTTGGTTGATTCCAGGTCTTTGCTATTGTAAACAGTGCTGCAATGAACATTCGTGTACATGTGTCCTTATAGTAGAACGATTTATAGTCTTTTGGATATATACCCAGTAATGGGATTGCTGGGTCAAATGGAATTTCTATTTCTAAAACCCTAGAAGGAAATCTAGGCAAAACTATCCAGGACATAGGAGTAGGCAAGGACTTCATGAACAAAACACCAAAAGCAATGGCAACAAAAGCCAAAATAGACAAATGGGACCTAGTCAAACTCCACAGCTTCTGCACGGCAAAAGAAACAGTCACTAGAGTGGATCGGCAACCAACAGAATGGGAAAAAATTTTTGCAGTTTACCCATCTGACAAAGGGCTGATATCCAGAATTTACAAAGAACTCAAACAGATTTACAGGAAAAAAACAAACAAGCCCATTCAAAAGTGGGCAAAGGATATGAACTGACACTTTACGAAAGAAGACATATATGAGGCCAACAATCATATGAAAAAATGCTCATCGTCACTGGTCATCAGAGAGATGCAAATCAAAACCACATTGAGATACCATCTCACGCCAGTTAGAATGGTGATCATTAAAAAATCTGGAGACAACAGATGCTGGAGAGGATGTGGAGAAAAAGGAACACTTCTACACTGTTGGTGGGAGTGTAAAATTAGTTCAACCATTGTGGAAGACAGTGTGGCGATTCCTCAAGGCCTTAAAAAAGTATATATTTAGAATAAATATTTTGGGAAATATGCATCGTTGTAAAAATCTTTAGAAATGATAATTTTCTCAAGTTTATAGAAAAATTTAGAAATGTGTAGGCATAAATGTTTTAACTTGAACTAATTTTTTAAATAGATATATTTCTGTCCAGTATTTGATAACACATAGTCAATACTCAGTTTTTTTTAGTATATTATCTTGCTCACAATAAAGTATGAATAAATTGCTATTTGTTTATAGGTAATTTAAGAATATGAAACAATAAACTTAAAATTTGAAAATAGGTAGAAAATGCTAGGGTTTTCTGTACTGCTACTTTGCTTTGGTGACATGAAGTTACTGTTGTACACTTCTGCTCTCACAAGTAAAATGCATTGATATGAAAAATCATGTCACCCTTCCTTAGATACATGATTTGGGAGCATGTATTTATCACTGAAATCCCCATGGCCTACAGGTGAATAATATTTAAATTATTCATATCTTTAAACATTCAGAACATAGAGCCTTCATGCATCTTTAAGAAAATTTATTCCACTGTTAAATATTTTTGAACGTAACTACAAAATCAAATTATTTTGTATGTGTTGAAAAAATAGTTCTCATTCTGGTTACATCATTAATATAAGTTTTGAAAAAAATGAGTTTTAACTATTATTTTGGTAAAGGCAATATTGAATCTTTGTTTGAAAAAGTTCAGAGTAGTTCTTAAAATGGTAATTATGCATTTTCAATTGCTTACATTAAAACATGTCATACTGCCTTTTCAAATCTTTCTCTCCACATTATTAACATGATGAAAACTTGGCATCAGTATATACAGAAAAAATAAGATAATAATAATAATAATAATGTTTAGGTAATTCTTTCTGTTCTTGGTACAGCTTTAAGCACATAAAACATATTAATTTAATTCCCACAGAAATGTTGTTTGAATGGTAGCAGTATTATTACATTATCAATCTTACTTAACAGAAGACAAAATGGAAATAGTCAGAACTAAAATAATTTCCACAAGGTCGCACAATTTGAAAAGGACAGATGCATGACTTAAACCCAGATGGTTTGTTTCCAGATATAGTACTCTAATTCTCTACTTTTCACAAGCTTTCTAAAGTTTTAACATATATTAATAAAATCAC
Organism: Callithrix jacchus; assembly: GCF_049354715.1. Taxonomy (NCBI): domain Eukaryota; kingdom Metazoa; phylum Chordata; class Mammalia; order Primates; family Cebidae; genus Callithrix; species Callithrix jacchus. The sequence continues at coordinate 132,711,615 of NC_133504.1, forward strand.
AACATCCTGTTGCTATATTGCAATTAAAATGATAACATGGTGTGTTTAAATTGGCAGTGATATTGCCATCACTTTTTATAACATATTGGAGCATTTAACATGTTGCTGGGAAGTTTTAATTACCTTCAGATAAAAAGATTTCTGTTGTATATTTTTACTCTATGCCCACAGCTTCAGAGAGAATATTTTCATTAGTAATTGACTTGAGTTAATGTACACTGGTTATGCTGGTAAAGAAGAAAATAACTAGCTACTCAAATTATGTTTTTATTGATCCATCTTGCTGCATGTATGCCATACCAATTTTTGAAGAATATCATGATGTAAAACTAAATACTTTATAATCATATTAAAAACAAATAGCTATACTCTTTCCCTCAGGTTACAAAAAAGCTAGGTAAATAGTAAAACCTGGGTTCTTTGATATTAATATTTGTTATTAAAAAGCATCTATTTTACCTAATTGAATTGTTATTCTTAAAACATTTTTATAGATGTGTTTATATAGCTATAACTTTTGTCCATTTAATTCCAACTTGATATCTGAGCTTAAAATATCTGTTTATATTATTCCAAATTATCTAAATCAGTGCTGTCTTACTTTATAAATTATAGAACACCTAAAAATGTAAATTATTATCCACAATCATTGCTACACTTTTTTTGAAATCCAGTTTGCATAAGACTGAATCAAATACAGCTCAAAGCCAGAGACACTAAATTGATGTTTATTTCTCAAAAAATTAGAAGGCAGCATAATATCGAAGGAATAGTTCTGAACTCAGAGCACCATGAAAGGTTGGTTACAGTCTCAGTTCTGTAAATGTCTCAGTGTAGATATGAGAATCATCATTTAAAGTTGCTGAAAATCTATCTTCCTATTCGATGAAAGAGCTCAACTAAATATTCTCTACTGCCACTTGAAAATCTAAGCCATTAAAATTTAGGTTTCTACATTTTTACATGTTTTTTAGTCTTATAGCTTGTTTTTAGTGCTAAAAAAGTATATTTTCATATTCCCTGTGCTAAAATAGCAAACACAATTGCCTTTCCTTTATGTATATGTGAAGTATTTAAGTGCAAAGTAAATATCCATTAATATCTAAAACAAAACCATCATCTTCCATTTAACTAAAACCCCACTATCAACTTCCCTGTCTCTGTAACTTGCATTTTCATTATCATAGTCTCCTCAGTATAAAACCTGACAAATCATCTCAAATTTATTTTTGAATTACAAAGCCCTATAAATTCTTCATTTCAAATATGTTTCTTAGGTAACTGCTGATCTTCCTGTGCTGTTATTAACATAATACCTTAGCTTGAGTAATTTATAACAAACAGAAATTTATTTTTCATTTAGTTCTAGATGCTGGGAAACACAAAATGAAGCCATTGGTAGGTTCTATGTCTGGTGAGGGACCTTTCATAATGGCATCCCTCCATCCAAAACAGCACTTTGTTATTACTTCCCTGAGAGGGGAATAACACTGTATCTTTATATATTGGAAAGGTTAAGAGAGTACTCGCTTTAACTTTGAATGCTTTTATAAGAGTGCCAATCCCATTTATGAGGACGGAGCCCGTATGATTCAATTGTCTACTAAAGGCCATGCCTTTCAGCTCTGTTGCTTTAAGGATTAACTTTCTACAAGAATTTTTCAGGAAACAGCGTTATTCAAGCCATAACAGTATTCTTCCATTGCCAGTTCTTTCTACCAACTCCCATGTCAGCTCATGCTTCAAATACTGTATTATGTTGGAATAATCCTGACTCCATTTGTTTGCCAAACAACACTGTAAAAGCTACCAACTTAATACTACCTTTGTAATCTTATTTTTTTTTCAAAAATCCCACAATACAACATTTTCATTGTCTCATCCTTAATTTTTCTTTAAATATCTTAAAATCTTGGATAACATAAGCAAAAAGTATTTATAAAAATGTTTAAATATATGCTAAAGGAATATAGGTATGTAGAATATGTGCAGCAATAAAATAGTAAACACACAAATCTATAACATTTACATAAGTTTATAATGCGGATTGTATCCAATATTTATCAATATGCCATGATTGGAAGTTATTTTAACCCTGTTGGATTTAAATTTAATGTAATTGCTTCATGGTCATTTTCGGAGTGATCAATTCAGTAGGCATTTAATAGTCTATATATTTTATAAAATTTACTTTATTTAGAAAGTCTATTGCTTTTAGTATAAAAGAACAAGTAATAAAACTGATTATTTTATTTCAAGAACACTGCAATATTTATTTTAATTTTTATGTTCATATTAATAGTATATCCTGAATGAGAATTTCTTTCAATAAATCTAAAATAATTTAATCTTAAAGTTATGTTCAACAATATTTTGAAAAAGATAATTTATTTTATTAATGCTTCACTGGGGCTCCATGTTATGCGTCTTTATGAGTACAGATAATTTAAATGTTACATTTGTAGATTATGGGGATTTTAGTGATACATATGGCTAAATTATGCACATTATAAAGAGTTACATGTTTTTTTATTTTAATACATTTTACTTATAAGAACAGTTGACAGTAACTTCTCAATGTCACCAAAGTAATATATAGAAAATCCTAGCATTTTCTTACCTTTTTGCAAATTTTCAATGTATAGTGTCATTTTTTAAATTATATATGAGCAAATAGTACATATATTTAGACCTATTGGTATAGTACCTCAGGTCTCTGAGTATCTGCATTTTGTTTTTAAATATTTTTCTCTCTGTCTTTCAGATTGGATAATACGTGTTATCTAAGATCATATTTACTGACCTGTTTTTCAAATCTCCACTCTGCTGTTAATCCCATCCAGTTAATTTTTAAATGTTTCGATAACTTTTTAGTTTAAAATTTTTCATTTGGTTATTTCATCTAGTTTTTCTTTCTCAGCTTAGGGTCTGTTGTTTCATGTTGTTTTAATTAGAATACTTGAAGATATGTACAATAGCTACTTCAAATCATTATTTAAATAGGCTTCCACCTCCAAACAAGCAAGAGTAATAGGGACTGGAAAAATGCTGCATGCTGAAACAAATTATAAATAACTGAAATAATATATTTGAGTTTTACAAACACGAGAAAAGAGAGGATAAAAATGTCTAAAGCTCTCTTTACAAAAGAAACACCTGATTACTGACTCAGACTAAAAGCAGTTCTAAGAAAGGGAGAAGTAGAAACGCTTTTACACTGTTGGTGGGACTGTAAACTAGTTCAACCATTGTGGAAGACAGTGTGGAGATTCCTCAAGGATCCAGAAATAGAAATACCAATTGACCCAACAATCCCATTATAGGGCATATACCCAAAAGATTATAACTGGTTCTATTATACATACACATGCACATGTATGTTTATCGTGGCACTGTTTACAATAGAAAAGACTTGGAACCAACCTAAATGCCCATTAATGGTAGACTGGATAAAGCAAATGTGGCATGTGTACACCATGGAATACTATGCAGCCATAAAAAAGGATGAGTTCATGTCCTTTGCAGGGACATGGATGAATCTGGAAACCATCATTCTCAGCAAACTGACACAAGAACAAAAAGCCAATCACTGCATGTTCTCACTCATAAGTGGGTGTTGAACAATGAGAACACAGGGACACAGGGAGGGGAATAGAGCCTGTCAGTGGCGGTGGGGCTAGGGGAGGGATAGCAGCAGCATTGAGTGTGGGAATTGGGGAGGAATAACATTAGAAGAAATACCTATTGTAGATGATGGGGGAATGGATGCAGCAAACCACCATGGCATGTGTATACCTATGTAACAAACCTGTACGATCTGCATATGTACGGCAGAACTTAAAGTGTAATAAAAAAAGAATTTTAAAAAAGGAGATACATAAATGATTAAAAGCACATGAAATTTCAAGGAAATGCATATTAAAGTCACAAAGCAATACACCTGTATCCCCATTCGAATGTCCAAAGTTAAAAAGACAATACCAAGTGCTGTTGAGAATGTGGAGTAACTGGCACCTTTGTACATTTTTGATATGAATGCAAGTTGAAAAACATTATGTTAGTATGTATTAGATAACATATGGGCCAGGCGCGGTGGCTCACGTCTGTAATCCCTGCAGTGTGGGAGGCCAAGGCAGGCAGATCACCTGAGGTCAGGAGTCAAATCAGCCTGACAAACAAGAAGAAACCCCTTCTCTACTGAAAATACAATATGTTTGCTTTCCTTGTGCATTGTGTTGGTAAATGTTGTTTAAAAGGGTCTTGAATACGGTGCTGAAGTGGTATCTTGTGTTTTTAAAAATTTTTAAATCTTTTCTAATAAGTACAATTTCTATTATTTCATCAACCTGATAGTGAGCATAGTACCCAACAGTTCATTTTTCTTTTCTTTTCTTTTTTTTTTTTTTTTTTTGAGACGAAGTCTCATTCTGTGGCACAGGCTGGAGTATAATGGCATGATCTTGGCTCACTGCAACCTCTGCCTTCCGGGTTCAAGCTATTCTCCTGTCTCAGCCTGCCAAGTAGCTGGGGCTATAGGCATGTGCCACCACACCCAGCTAATTTTTGTATTTTTAGTAGAGAGGAAGTTTCATCATGTTGCCAGTATGTTCTCAATCTCCTGACCTCGTGATCTGCCTGTCTTGGCCTCCCAAAGTCCTAGGGTTACAGGCCTGAGCCACCGTGCCTCTTCATGGTTTGCATGTTCTATATTTTCTTTATCCAGTCCAACATTGATGGGCACCTAGGTTGACTCCATGTCTATGCTATTGTGAATAGCAGGGCGATGAACATATGAGTGAATGTGCTTTTTTTGATAGAGTGATTTATTTTACTTCGGATATATAGCTTTGGATATATAGCTTGTTATGGGATTGCTGGGTCAAATGGTAGTTCTAAGTTCTTTAAGAAATCTCCGAACTACTTTTCACAGTATCTGAACTAATTTACATCACCACCAACAGTGCACAAGCATTCCCTTTTCTCTGTCTTCCTAGCAAGTGTTTTCTTTGTTGTTTCTGACTTTTGAATAACCGTCATTCTGATTGGTGTGAGATCATTTCTCATTGTGGTTTTAATTTGTATTTCACTGATGATTAATGATATTGAGCATCTCTTCATATATTTGTTGGCCACTTGCATGTCTTCTTTTGAGAAGTGTTTATTCATGTCTTTTGTTCAGTTTTTAATGGAGTCATTTGGTTTTGTTTGTTGAATTGTTTAAGCTTTTTATCGATTGTGGATATTAGACCTTTGTTGGATACACAGTTTGTGAATATTTTCTTCATTCTGTAGGTTGTCTTTTTATAATGTTGATAGTTTATTTTGTTCTGTAGAAACTCTTTAGTGTAAGTAGGTCCCACTTGTCAATTTTTGGTTTTGTTGCAATTGCTTTTAAAGACTTAGTCATAAACCCTTTCCCAAGTCCAGTGTCCAGAATGGTGTTTCCTAGGTTGTCTCTAAAAAGGCACAGAGTTATAAGTTGAATAAGAAAACAAGACCCATCCATACTCTGTCTTCAAGAGATCCATCTCACACATAATGACACTCATACCTTAAAGTAAAGGGATAAAGATCTGTTGCACAAATGGAAAACAAATTTATGTGATATCTTATATCAGAAAAAAAGACTTGAAATCAACAACAGCAAGAAAGCAAAAATAAGAGCCTTCCATAATGATAAAGTGTTCAATTCAACAAGAAGACTTAACTGTCCTAATTATATATTCACCCAATATTGGAGCACCCATGTGTATGAAACAAGTACTTCTAGACCTACAAAAAGACTTAGCCACAGAATAATACAGTAACAGTGGTGAACTTCAACACCCAACTGCCTTGTTGCTTAACTGCAAGAAGGCTGATGACAAAAAAAAAAGTGTGTGTGTGTTTGTGTGTGTGTGTCTGTGTTAGATAAGCTTCATTAAAATTATGGTGTTGATGGCCATAATTTCAACTGTAATGAATCCAAAATATAGATTGTGTGAAGTACCCTTTAAAAGAAATACATGAAAAACAAGGTTATGTACTGATTGGTTAATGAAAATGTTGTCTCCAGTGGCACACAGGAAGGTAAATCCATATTTTCTCTAAAAGCAATAAGTCAATCTTTGATAACTCAATATTCACACTGACTTTATAGCACATCATAAACTCTATATTTTTACCGATTATGTATTATTTCACAAATGCAAGTTTGGCTTACCATTTAGAATAACTCTCTGCAATATACCATATTAGCAGATTGAAAAAAAACTGTGTGATTATCTCTGCAATTCAGTTGATCTAATATCCATTTCTGATTTGAAAAAAAGAGAGCACAGATAACAAAAACCTCTTAGCAGACTTAAGTAGAAGTAAATTTTCTCAAGCTTTGAAAAAAAATAACATCATACTTATGATAAAAGCTAAATATTTCCAACTAAGATCAGATACAAGCATGAAAATCCACTGTAAGTATTTCTTTTTTATGTCGTATTAGAGGTCCTTGTCATTGCAATAAACAAACAAAAAAAATGTGAAACCTATCAGATTTAGAGAGAAAGAAATAAAACTGTATTTACAAATTGCAAAATTACCTATTTAAATAATCCATAGGAATTGGCCAAAAATATTTAATGAATTTAGGAAAGTCTCAAGGTATAATATCAATAAATAAAAATAAATTGTTTATATACTAGCAATGACCAATTGGAGGATTAAATTTGAAGACAGCAATTATAATATCTTTACAAATATCTAAAATTTAGGAACATATTTAAAAAGTGTACAATATCTCTGTATTAAAAGCTACAGAACTGTCAGAAGAAAAATTAAAGAGGATCTATTTAATACAAAGGTGTGTCATACCATGTCAATAGATCAGAAAGCTCAATATTATTCATATGTGAATTGTCCAAAATTTGTGTATAAATTTAGTTAAATCCCAATTAAAGTTTGACCTCGCTTTTTAAAAATAGAAACTAGTAAGCTAATTCTAAAATTTACACGAATATTCAAAAATTTAGAACAGCCAACATAGTTTTTAAAAGAAAGAATAAATGCTGAAGATTTGTATTACTAGATTTTATATTTATTATTATATAAAGGTACACTAACAAATGTATTGGAAGAGCGAAATCATAAGCAAACTTCCATTCACAATTGCTACAAAGAGAATAAAATATCTAGGAATAGAACTAAGTACGTGAAGGACCTCTTCAAGAAGAACTGCAAACCACTGCTCAAGGAAATAAGAGAGGACACAAACAGATGAAAAAACATTCCATGCTCATGGCTAGGAGGAAACAATATCGTGAAAACGGCCATACTGCCCAAAGTAATTTATAGATTAAATGCTATCCCCAGCAAGCTACCATTGACCTTCTTCACAGAACTTGGGGGTGGAAAAAAAAAAAAAAGAAAAACAAACAAAAAAAAACACCTTAAACTTCATATGAAACCAAAAAAAAAGCCCTCATAACCAAGACAGTCCTAAGCAAAAATAAGAAAGCTGGAGGCATTATGCTACCTGTACTGGTGCCAAAACAGAGATTATAGACCAACAGAAGAGAACAGAGGCCTCAAAAGTAATACCACACACCTACAACCATCTGATCTTTCACAAACCTGACAAAACAAGCAATGGGGAAAGGATTCCCTGTTTAATAAATGGTGTTGGGAAAACTGCCTAACCATGTTCAGAAAGCTGAAACTGGATCCGCTCTTTACACCTTAGACAAATCTATTAACTCTAAATGGAGTAAAGATTTAAACATAAGACCAAAAATCCTAGAAGAAAACATAGGCAATACCTTTGAGGACATAAGCATAGGCTAAGACTTCACTACTAAAATACTGAAAGCAATGGCAACAGAAGCCAAAATAAACAAATGGGATCTAAATAAACTTAAGAGCTTCTGCACAGCAATAGAAACAATCATTAGAGTCAACTGGCAACCTAAAGAACAGGAAAAAGTTTTTGTAAGCTACACATCTCACAAAGAGCTAATATCCAGAATCTATAAAGAATTAAAACAAATTTACAAGAAAAAAAAAACTCATCAAAAAGTGGACAAAGGATACGAACAGGCACTTTTCAAAAGAAGATATTTATGAGGCTGATAAACATAAAAAAATGCTTATCATCACCGGTCATTAGAGAAATGCAAATTCAAACCACGTTGAGATACCATCTCATGTCAGTTGGAATGGCAATCTTTAAAAAGTCTGGAGACAACAGATTCTGGAGAGGATGTAGAGACATAAAAACGTTTCTGTACTTTTGGTGGGAGTGTAAATTAGTTCAACCATTGTGGAAGACAGTGTGGCAATTCCTCAAGGATCCAGAAATAGAAATACCAGTTGACCCAACAATCCCATTATAGGGCATATACCCAAAAGATTTTAACTGGTTCTATTATAAATACACATGCACATGTATGTTCATTGCTGCATTGTTTACAATAGCAAAGATTTGGAACCAACCCAAATGCCCATCAAGGATAGACTACATAAAAAAAATGTGGCACACATACACCATGGAATAATATGCAGCCATTAAAAAGGATTTGTTTATGTCCTTTGCAGGGACATGGATGAATCTGGAAACCATCATTCTCAGGAAACTGACACAAGAACAGAAAACTAAACACCACATGTTCTCACTCATAAATGAGTGTTGAACAATGAGTACACATGGACACAGTGGGGGGAACATCATATACTGGGCTCTGTTGGGGGGTGAGCAGAGCCATAGCAGGGGGTGGGGAGACTGGAGAGGAATAACATTAAGAGAAATACTTAATTTAGGTGACAGGGGGATGGAAGCAGCAAACCACCATGGCATGTGTAACAATCCTGCAAGATCTGCACATGTACCCCAGAACTTAAAGTATAATCATAAAAATAAATAAAGAAAACAAATAGATAAAGGGTACAAAATAGACAATTCAATAACACACCTGATGGTCAATAGATTGTGACAAAACTTTAAGGACAGTATAGTCCTTTAGAAAGGAATGTCTTTTGACAAATGGTGCTGGAACAATTGAATATTTATATGCAAAAATTAAATTCAATTCCCACCACACATTGCATACACAACTTAATGCAAAATAGATTTTTAATTCTTACTATAAAACCTAAAACCATAATGCTTATATAAAATCAGATAAAAATTGTGGTCAAAAGGCTACTAAGATCAAATATAATACTAAGATAAAATACTTACAACTCTCACATGTGATAACAAGTTTGTATACGGAATATATAAGGATAATTTCAAAACTTAACAACTAAAAAAAAAGAAGAAAACGTAGTGACAGAAAATCAAACAAAAGATGCAAGAAATGGGCAAAAGATGCAAGAAATGGGCAAACATTTCAAACAGGCACTTCTTAAAGAAGCTATACAGATGGAAAAAATCACGTAGAATCACATTTGATATTTTAGTCATTAAAAAAATAAGAGCACAGGCCGGGCGTAATGGCTAACCCTGTAATTCCATCACTTTCGGAGGACGAGGACAGTGGATCACCCAGTCAGGAGTTAGAGACTAGCCTGGCCAACATGGCTATCCCATCCCTACAAAAAAAATACAATAATTAGCTGGGCATGAGAGCGTGTGCCTGGAATCCCAGCTACTCGGGAGGCCGAGGTGGGAGCATGGCTTAAATCCCGGAGGCAGGGGTGGCAGTAAGGCGAGGTTGCACTATTGCATTCTAGCCTGGGTGACAGAGCAAAACTCTGTCTCAAAAAAAAAAAAAAAATTAGCTATTACTATGCATATATTAGAAAACTAAAATTAAAGAGTGACTACATCAAATGCTGGTAAGTTGTGCAAAAATTGAAATCTCATACAATGCTAGTAAGAATTGAAATGCTACAGTTTCTTTGGAAAACAGCTTGAAAGGTTCTCATTCAAATCTACTTCTACCATACGACTCCAAAATTCCACCCTTACATATTTATCCAACATAAATAAAAATATACATTTATATAACAAGGTGGATGCAAATGTCTGTAGTAGCTGTATTTGTAATAAACAAAAGATGGAAACAACACAGATGCCAATCAATGTGTGAACAAATACACAGATTGTGATGTGTATAATATGTGTGTGTGTATAATGGAATATTTATTATTATTATGTATTTATTTGTAATTAATAAAATTGACAAAAATAGTAACATGAATGGATCTCAAAATGATTATGATGAGCAAAACCAAAAAAAAATAATTCATGCTTTTAAGAAACCTTACAATTTCAGATGATGTAAACATATAGTGATAAAAAGCAGGTTGGCGGTTCTCTGAAAATAGGAGTTTTAGAGAAACGAAAGAGAGGGACTGCAAGAGGTCAGGATATGTCACAACTTACCAAGTTGTGTAAATTAGTATGTAAAATTTTTAATGTCATTTATACCTAAGTAAAGCTGTTACTAATTATTTTATGAGGTAAAGGAGGCTTACCAATAAAAGTATGAAGTATGATTCTATTTACTTGAAATTCAAAAGCAGGAAAAACAACTGTTGAAACACTCTAGAAAGTTTCCTCATGCCCCTCCCATTAATCTCTGGCCTTACCGTTTTGAGGGTGTAAGGAGAGAAATTAATGGGAGGGGCATGAGGAAAGTTTCTAGAGTGTTTGTGTTGTTCTATATCTTCACAGGTTTTTTCTTACATAATTCCTACATTGGTCGAAATTCATGGATTGATAAACTTAAGAATTTTGGATTTTATTTGTTTATACTTTCTAACAAAAATAACATAAGCAGCAAACTCTAGTTAGTCATAGGCATGTAAAAGTGTTTAGAAGTTGTTATGTTCATGTCTGTAACTTACTTTGAATGGCATTAAAAATTTTAAATGTGCCAATGAATAGCTACAGAGAATAATTGGTGAATAGATAAGTTTTAAAGCAAATGTTGCCAAATATTAACTGTAAAATTTATGTGGTGACCATGTGGAAATTAACTGTATATTACTTTCTAGATTTTTGAATGTTTATGCATTTTATAATAAAATTAATTTTATACTGAGATGAAACTACACACTTACCAGAATGTCTAAAATTAAAACTACCTGCGAAGCAATCTGAAGTTTTATAAACTGCTTATTAAGAAGCCAATATTATGACATTGAAAGATTCTTTCATTTTCTAACAAAATTGAACATGTGCAGTTTGGTATAATATAGCATTTCATCCATAGGTATATACACTAGAAAAGTTCACAAAAGTAATTTTAAAGCATTTTATAGCACCATTATTCATAATAGTAACAAACGTGAAACAGCCTAAGTTTCCATCCATTGTAGAATAATTAAATACTCACATACCCATACACATCTATATATAGTGGTCTCTTTATGCACCAATAAAACAAAATGAACTATGCACAAAATCAACTATATAAGCATAATTTTGATGAAAACCTTCCAAATATAAACAAGTAGTTAGTGTGTGATTCCATTTACATGAAGTTTAAAAACAGGCAAAAATAATCTATGACTTTAAAAATCAGTACTGATTTGCTTTTGGGAACAGGAAGGATGAAATGATTAGATGAAGCCTAAAGCATGCTTGTGGGACAGTTTTTTTAATTGACATTGGCAGTGGTTATACAGATATTTTTATTTTATGGTAATTCTTTCAGCCAAATTATTTTTATATATGGCTTTTTTTAATATAGGGTATACTTTAGAAATTGATATTACACAATATTTGACATTTTGTCAGATGGAAAAGAGTACCTCCAAGCACAGCAATACATAATTTAGATATTTTATGTGTATGTCTAATAAATATTTGAGTACACAAAATTCTTAAAATTTGTCAACAATCTGCACGTATATGTGAATTTGGACAAATTGATAAAAAAAGTGGACAATAAAATTGAGACTTATTTTTTTCTCAAAAGCTGTTTTTGAAATTGACCAAATATAAAGGAAAAGGAGAAAGGATGTCCCCAGTGTTGCTCAGAATAACAAAAAGTCAACAGAAATGACAAGAATAAGTCAAAATAAATATCATTAAAGAATTGACTAACAACCCATTTGATAAATAGCTTTGTGATAATAACACAGGTATTGGAACCAATATTGACTGAATAACTCAGATGGACTGCGGAAAGAAATTGGAGAAAAGGTGGTAAACATGAACATAGTGTGGTTGTCTCAGAACAATGCAGTAAATTTAGCCACAAAAGCACATAATAATATACTTTTTGCTGGAAAGAGCTCACACTGACAGAAAATGTAGCAATCTGAGTATATGCTGTAAACACGCATCAAAGGTTAATAGAAATGACACTAATAATAACTATATGCCCTTTGTTTCCCAAGGTTGTTCTGAAAAGTAGATCCAATTACCTCTGCATTGTAGATCTGAAAATTAAGGCTTGTAGAATTTAAGTAACGTCTAAAGTGAAGAAGCCACAAGTTTTGGATGGGTCTTTCTGATGCTAGTGACTTTGATGAGTAATTTTACTTATTCCTAACTTATATTAACATTTGAAAACAAAGTGTACATATTTTTGTTTGTTTTTTGTTTCATATAGAATTTATTCTGCTATTGGTATTATAAAAATAAAATGGTAAAAATATATTCAGGATTTTACTCTCTTTTAACAAGCTTGCATTAGAGGCTAAAGGATCCAAAGTACTCTTTTGCATTAACCTCTTATGATAAAAAAAATCAGTAGAAAATAAATTGACACAAGAAAGAATGATTGCACTTAAGCTGCCTCCCCTAGGCATACTGTATTAAATTTATATCAAATTCATCTACTTTTATGATTACATCCTATAGTTAGACTTAGGTCTCATGTTTAGTATTTGAAGATATTTTCAAGATTAGGAGCTCAAGATATTTGTTTCGTTTTTTGAATGGCAGGCATGATTAACATTAGTGTTACACTACTGCCATCTTGTGTTTCAGACTCTCTTTGAAAGGATCTTTGCCAAATTGCATAAATGATAGATTGTAGGGATTGGTAAATTACCTCTGATGACATAATACAAAGTGTAATATTCAGAAGTCCTTTGCAATAAAAAGTCATGCTTAGTGAGAAAGGTCTTTAAATAATTTCAATATGACTTTTACATGGAATGACTCTCAGCTTTATCTTAGCAACATGACTTTACTTATTTGTATTATACATATTAAAATATAAATTAGCCTAAATTAGTATATGTTACAAAAGACTTTCATATGTATGCATAGTCACAATTTTGAAGACTAGGCTTTACAAAAAAGAGTTAAATTATACTTATGTAATATTTTCATACTGGCCTTATTAATACCTAGCTGGCTACAGGAAGAAATTTGGATCAAAGATAATATCAAATTATTTATTCTTAGATAATGTATTTTAGGTAATCTAAACAGTGTGGTTCTTTTCAAACCCGGTATATGTATTGTTTATGAAAGTTAGAGGTAAGTATAAAAACATTTTCAAGTTATAGCTATCAAGAAACAATAAACCAATACCCTTGTTTACTATAGTGTTTACTATCTTGATATATTTTAACAGCATTTACCTAATAAAAGGTATTCTTTCAGATCTCAGAATGATTTAATAGCACTTATTTATTATATTCCCAATTTAAATAGACCTATATTTTAAACTTTTGTGCTTCACAAAGAAACATACTTCTTGTAAGAAGAAATGTGTTCATATAGAATAATCTTTCCTTGCTAGAGATAATAATGAACTAATTAAAGTTACAGAAATTATTTTATATATTTGCATTATTTGACAAGACAATATAACTCAGAGATCTGTATTTTAACTTTTTCAATATTGGATCAAAAGTTCAAAATGATTGGTTAGAATCATTGGATACTTGCTTAACATTAAGATCATGATAGCAATTTACACTAACAAATCACAATTTTTATAATAACATTATAAATTATTGTTTCTGTATTGAAATAAATGATACTCTTGCATATCAGTTTTTCCATATACAATTGTGTCTCAATTACTACAAATCTCTGTTTAAAAGGTAATCTTGACCCACCCCGCCCCTCCAAAAAAGAAAGTTAAGGTCTTGGCTTTGTGGTTAAATTAAAATGTTATTAGCTAGGCATGGTGGCTCACGCCTCTAATTCCAGCACTTTGTGAGGCCAAGGTGGGCAGATCACCTGAGCTCAGGAGTTCCAGACCAGTCTGGCCAACAGGGTGAAACCCCATCTCTAATAAAATACAAAAATTAGCCAGGCATGGTGGCCTGCCCCTGTAATGCCAGCTACTTGGGAGGCTGAGGCAGAAGAATTGCTTGAACCAGAGAGGTCGCAGTGAGCCAATATCCTGCCACTACACTCCAGCCTGGGTAACAAAGAGAGACTGTACAAAAAAAAAAAAAAAAAAGAAGTTGTTCTTTAGAATAGAGAAATTAATAATCAAGTACATTTGTTTATTCGACTTGCAATACTTAAGGAAGAGAAATTTTTAAAAAAGTGACAAAGAAGGAATGAGGAAGGAAGCAGGAATGGAAAGAGTGACAAAGGAAAAGACAGAAAATATGAGAAGCCTGTAAAATCTTTAAGAGAGAAACTTATTTTCTTTTGCCACTTGCAGTTAGCTTGTATTTACATATAACAGTCTTATTAATTTTTAAATTTATTAAGAAAATAAGCATTCTATCTAAAATACATTTCTGTTTCATACAACCATTTTTTTTTTCAGAACAACAGCTAGAAGACTAGAATCAGAGTGAAAATGCCTTTCTAGGGAGGATTACTGCCAATCAGCATTGAGCCAAATGACTTCAGAGAGAAAAGCAAAGCCAACTCGATGGCCAGCTATTTCAAATACGTGATTTAGAACAAAAGTGAACATAAGATGTAAAATGTTACTACCGTTGGAAAAATGGGGAAAATTAAATGCCACATAATTTCCTCTATAAGAGAATCAAATCAAATTGGTTATCAATGATAAACATAAAATCACTGGAGTGCATCTTTCTTTGTCTATGTTGGTTTCTTCTTGCTCTGTTCAGTAATTTCAATTTTCCTTATCATTAGGCTATGAAAAATAACAAGGGTAAATTTTTGTCTCTCTTATTGAACTGTCTTACTGTGCAGGGCTCCTGGAAAGAAGTTAATACAGTTTTGAAGACAGTTTCAAATCTTTTTTTTTTTTTTGTACATTCATACAGAAACTGCAAAATTGGTTAACATATTACTGATATTACAATAATATTAAAAACTGGGATTTCACCTTAAATCACACAAGAAACAAACAACATTTGAAGCATCACCGCCTTTGAACTACTGCTAAATACATTTTATTTGTTAATCAAGGAAAAATACTTTACTTTCTAAGCTTGTTTTCATTTATAGTCGACAGTTAAATAGATAATTTTGATTCTGTATATTTCCCATTATATTTTAAATGAATTGCCTTTCAGCTCAAATCTGCTGAAATAGTATGGTCATTTGCAACTGAAGCAACTGAAGGATTTCTGACTATGACATATCTTTCAGGTATAGAATAAATATTCTTGGATTATATTTAGTTTTATTGTAGTGCTATTATTAAGAGAGTATATGTACCTTTTTCCATAGATTCAGGCTAATATAATCACCATTCTCCAATTTTCTGCTGTTGTGTTTCCACTAATGTAAACAATTTTCAAGGAATGCCATTTACCTATGGAAATAACTTCATGCAAATAGCCACTTTCTCCAACCATTGAATGTGTTTCTCACAATATGAAAACTCCGAATTGGTGATTTGACCTCTAAAAATTATAGTGAGGGACTAGGAAAATATGTGTAAAAGGTAATTTGTACGTGATAGAGTTTTACTCTCATTAGAGCCTTTGAAACTATCTACAAACATCTGAATTAAGCAAAAATCTTTCTTAAATTATAGAACCTATTACTAAGTCCATGATTGAACAGGCCGATGAGTTTTAACTATGCTCTACTGCCTGATAACTTACTTGAATGAAATTTCATCTTATTTTTGCAAAGGGTTTGAAATTACTTAGGCAATATGTGAGACTAATCAGTTGCTATTTATATTTCTTTAATACTTAAGCCTGTGATGGGCATCAGTGCACTGCGCAATCTACAGAGACCCACAATCTCATTTGCATATTGACTCAACCTGTACTGGCATTTGTGATAATGATTCAAAGACCTTTATACTCTTTACAAAACTCCCTAATAAAACACTGGCATTTGTTTATTTGGAAGGCTGCACTTTATGGTATTTTAATAATTGCTATATATTATTGTATATTATTGCCTTTTTAATTACTTAAAGGCATATATGTTGGACATGCTATGGTTCCTTATAAAAAAAATTAAAAGAAAAACACTGAATAGCTATTATCAACACTACTCAAATATTGCAGGCTTGGATCTGTAATATAATTTACTACCTCTATTACTGTATTTTTTTATAATCATATGTAGCCACTGGAACGACTTCAATCAGTTTTAATGCATTTCATTTAAGATGCATGTCCTTAAACAGGTAATAAATTCTGTGTAATTTTTATACCTGGTATACTATGGGGAAATATCATAGTGATCACAAAGCTAATTGCCTAAAATGGCAATAAGTAAAAATAGTTGTTAATGCATGATGTACTCTGACTTTTAAAAGATTTTCTATAATGTGATTTTAGTACTAATTACATAGATCAATAATGATGTTAGCCTTGCAATTTTTGATACAATTAGTACTTTAGTGATATAAGCTGGGGGAAAAAGCAAAATTATGTTTCCAGCATAGGTAAATTAAGTGATAAAACATAAGCCTTCACTACAGTGTCAGTATAGCATTACTTTTCAAGCCTCACCACAGGAACAGAAAACAGAGAGAGAGCAAATTGTTGGGCCACTGGGATCATGTTAGTAACTTTTTTTTTTAAACATACAACATTTAAATTTATTTATTAGAGAATAAGTAAGATCTTCACCAAAACAAAAAAAAAATAGATAAAGCATCTAGCACCAAGAGTACTGTAAAGCATTGTATGGAACATTGATATACTGTATGTCCAACCAAGCTATAATTTACTGAAAACAATTCTGAAGACATCAGATGCTACCAGGACTCTTACCACTCAACCCTAGAAAGTCAAAATGAACTTTAATGCTAGCTGTCACAAGTATTCCAAGCCATGTTCTTCTGGATTGACACTGGCATTTATAATAGAAAGGAGAATATAAAAGAATATTATAACCAGAACCTAGAAGCTGCAAATTCCGTTTCTGTTTAGATATTGAGTTTCTACCTCATGCTGCAATCCTTGAATGTACCATTTCCTTGTGAATTGGGGTTGTTATTAAGAGTCTACATATTATGTTTTTAATAAATTCTTTGCTAAATTGAAACATCTACCATCATCATATGCTCTCTTTTATGCTTAACAGAGGAAACTCTAGTGTTCATAGAGGAATTTGGAAAATCTAGATTTATTATTTGTCTTGAGGTCTCTTTGTTTAATGTTAAAACAGCCACACAGGGTTTCTCATGATTACTATTTGCCTTATTCAAGTTTTCATTATTTTCTTTTAACCTATCAGTATCATTACTATTTTTTATTTTTTAAATTTCATTTTTGTTTTAGATTCCAAGGAACTATATGTGCGTTTGTTAAAAGGGTGTATCATGTAATGCTGTGTTTTGGACTTTAATTGATTTCATCTCACGGGTAGTGAACATAGTACCCAAAAGGAAGTTTTTCAGCCCTTTCTCTCCTCCCGCCCCACCTACAGGTCCCCAGTGCCTACTGTTCTTATCTTCATATTCTTTTGTACCCAAGATTTAGCTCCCACTTATAAGTGAGAACGTGCCGTATTTTATTTTCTGTTAATTCTCTTAGGAGAATGGCTTTCTATCACATCTGTTTTGCTGCAAAGGACATTATTTCATTATGTTTATGGCTGCATAGTATTCCATAGCATATATATACATACACACACACACACACACAAACACACACACACACACACATATACGTGTATTTCACCATTAATGGACACAAAGGTTGACTTTATATCTTAATTATTGTGAGTAGTGCTGTGACGTACATGAGACTTCATGCATCTTTTCAATGGAATGATTTATTTTCCTTGAGGTACATACTCAGCAATGGGAGTCCTTGAGGTATATACTGAGTTATGGGATTGCTCAGTAATGGAATTGTTGGGTCAAATGGTAGTCCCATTTTTAGTTTTTTGAGAAATCTCCAGACTGCTTTCCACAGTGACTAAGCTAATTTACATTATCAGCAACAGTGTGCAAGTGTCCCCCTTTCTCCATAGCCTCACCAGTATAATTATTTTTTGTCTTATTAATCAAAGTCATTCTGACTGGTGTGATATGTTATCATTTTGCTTTTTATTTTCATTTCTCTAATGATTATTGATGATGGCATTTTTTTATGTGTTTTTTGGCCATTTGTATGTCTTCTTTTGAGAATTGTCTGTTCATGTTTTTTCCCACTTTATTTTCATTTATTCTGTTTTTTTTACTTCAATATTTTTGTAGTAAAAGTTGTTTTCAGTTACATGTATAAGTTCTTTAGCAGTGATTTGTGAGATTTTGGTGCACGTGTCACCCAAGCAGTGTACCCTGTACCCAATATGTAGTTGTTTATCCCTTACACTCCTCTCAGCCTTTCCCCAAGTCCTCAAAGTCTACTACATTAGTTTTATGCCTTCACATTCTCCTAGCTTAGATCCCACTTATAAATAGAACATAGGATATTTTCTTTTACATTCCTGAATTTCTTCACTTAGAATAATGGTCCCCAACTCCATTCAAGCTGCTGCAAAGGCCGTTGTTTCATTCTATGTTATGGCTGAGTAGTATTCCATAGTTTACATATACCACATTTTCTTTACCCAGGAGTTCGTTGATTGGCATTTAGTTCCATATTTCTGCAATTGCAAATAGTGCTGCTATAATATAAACATAAACTTGTGTACACGTGTCTCTTTAAATAATGACTTATTTTCTTTTTGGTAGATATTTTATTTTGTTGTTGTTGTTGAGTTTGGATTCCTATGAAACTATTTACTCTGTTATCATTGGTTTTTTTTTTTCCTTTTGCTTTGCAGAAGCTCTTTTGTATAATTAGGTCCCACTTGCTAGTTTTTGTTTTGTTGAAATTATTTTTGAGGACTTAGTCATACATTCTTTCCCAAGAATAATGTCCATAAAAGTATTTTCTAAGTTTTCTTCTAGAATTTTCATAGTCCAAGATCTTATATTTAAGTCTTTGATCCATCTTGGGTTTATTTTTGTATATTGTGAGAGGTAGGGGTGTCCTGTTTTATTCTTTGGCTTATGATTAGCCAGTTTTCTTAGCACTATCTATTTATTCAATAAGGTGTCTGTTCCCCATAGATTATTTTTGTCAACTTTGTCAAATTTAACTTGCTTTTAGAGATACTGCTTTATTTTGGACTTCTCTATTCTATTCAGTGAATCTCTGTGTCTGTATTTGTACCAATATTATGCTGTTCTGATTATTATAGCTTTATAGTACATTTTGAAGTTGAATAATATGATGCCTATGGCTCTTCTCTTTTTGTTTAGTATTGCTTCAGTGATTGGACTCTCTTTGGTTCCATACCAATTTTAGAATATTTTACTAATTTGAAACATGATGTTGGCAATTTTATAGGAAAATCACTAAATATGTCATTTGCTTTGGGTAATATGGGCATTTTACTGGTATTTACAAGATGATCATCCAAAGGCACATAGTTGTCACATTTTCCAAGGTCGATGTGTACCCGCTCCGCCAAAAAGAAAAGAAAAGAAAAAAAATCTTAAAGGAAGCTAGAGAAAAGGTTCATGTCATCTATAAAGGGAGCTGTATCAGGCTAAGAATAGGCTTCTCAGCAGAAAATTTACAAGCCAGAAGAGATTGGGAGACTATTTTTAACATTCTTAAAGAAATAAAATTCCAACCAAGAATATTATATTCTGCTAAACTAAGCTCCATAGGAGAAATTAAGGAGAAATGAAGGCCACATAAAATCTTTTCCAGACAACCAATTACTAAGAGAATTTGTTACCACTATATGGATCGTACAAGAGATAAGGGACTTCTAAACTTGTAAACCAAAGAAAAATATCTGTTACCACATAAATATAGAGCCCACAGGCTCTATAAAGCAACTACACAATCAAGACTACAAAGCCACTGGCTAACAATTACACTGCAACAATAACGAAACCTCTCATATCAATAATAATCTTAAATGTAAATGATTAAATGCCTCATTTAAAAGACACAAAGTGGCAAGTTGGATTAAAAAAATGACCTAATTTTTTGCGGTCTTCAAGAGGTCTATCTTATAGGAAATGACACCCATAGGCTCAAAGTAAAGGGATGAAAAAGTAACAACACTCAAGCAAATGAAAAACAAAAAAAAATGCAGGGCTTGCTATTATTTCATCAAATAAAACTTTAAACTTTAAACCCACAATAGTCAAAAAGGATAAAGAAGGGCATTAGATAATCATGAAGGGTTCAGTTCAACAACAAGACTATCCTAAATACATATGCACCCAACATTGGAGCACCAGATTTGTAAAACTAGTACTTCCAGACACGAAAAGACTTAGAAAGCCACACAATAATAGTGTGGGACTTCAACACCCCACTGACAGTGTTGAACATGTCATCAAGGCAGAAAACTAACGAAGAAATTCTGAACTTAAATTCAACACTTGACAAATTGAACCTATCAGACATTGATAGAACACTCCAACCAACAAACACAATGTATACATTCTTCTTATCATCTGCACATGGTACATACTCTAAGATCTACCACATGTTTGGCCATAAAGCAACTGTCAATAAATTTTTAAAAACAGATATTTTACCAAGGTTATTTTTGGACCACAGTGGGCTAGAAATACAAATCAATACAAAGAGGAACTTTCAAATCCATACAACTATATGGAAAGGAAACTACTTGTTTTTGAATAACTTTTAGGTGAACAAAAAAATTGAGAAAGAAATCAAAATTGCTTGTATCCTTAGATTGAAATTGTATCCCTAATATGACTTAGGGCACCAACCTATCAAAAAAGATGTTGGTCTTAGCCCAGTAGCAGAATTTTACTCTTTGAAACACCGCTTATGCAAAACCAGAAAGATGAAAAAACACAGGACCTGGATCTGGGGAATTTTCTACTGCTCCTCTGCAAGGGAGAAGAGGCAAGAATATTTTTTATCCTAAAAATGACTTGAAGTTTTAGCATCTCAGTGTGGAATTCTGTATGTCTATTATGATAGAAATAATATGAGATTAATAAACTGCATTTTTCTTCAGAAATAAACTAACATTTCATCCTTGTATGAATAATAACATTCAACAATATCTGATATAATTAATTATATATAAGTCATTTTGTGGCATGTTCTATTTGTCCCATGTTTTTGTTTCTTTTTCTTTCTTTCTACTTTTTTTAAAATCCAATCAAGTATTATTTTTTATTCCTTTTTTTCTTTAAATTATAGGTATCTGCTATTTTTACGTTTTATTTATATTTTAAAAAATAATGTGTCCCTTTAGTCCTCACATCCTTGATTAGAATATGTCATCTTAATTTGTCTTAATTAGTTAATATTACCTACTTCATCTATATTAATTTTAAATAATAATCTTTCATTTATGCTGCTCTTATTCTTTCTTCTTTATTGTTATTCACTTTGCCTGCTTTTATTTTATAATCAGACAATGCATGCCATTTATTAAAAGTTACACCTTTTAAAGACATGTTAAAAATAAAAGGAAACTTTCTTATTTACTTACATATTTCCTACTTCTATTGTTTCTTATTCCTCATGCTGATCCACTATTATCATTTCCCTCCAGACTTACTCTCCCAGAAGTGTTAAGAAAATGCTAGGAAAATAAATCTGCCATTGATTAATTTTCTCAAATTGTTTAGCTGACTCATCTTTATTTTACTATCTGTTTTGAATGAAACTTACTGGATTCACAGTGTAGGTTGAAAGTATACTAGTCTATATTCCTCTTGTAAGAAAACAGCAGACATTCTAATCATTGTAATTCTGTCTATGACAAGTGAGCAGTTGACCTCATGTGACAGGTCACAGTCAAATTACAGCCGATACTTCGTTTCATGCACAGAACTATTGACATATTATATAAAATTAACTCCAGGCTTTGTGTAGAAGACATACATGAAATGTAAATGAAATCTGTGATTAGACTTGGTTCCCCTCCCTACCCCATCTCATTATGTATGTGCATAATGTATTCCAAAAGCCAAAAAATATCCAAAATCTGAAACACTCTGGTCCCAAGAATTTTGGATAAATGATACTCAACCTGTGTAGTTACATGACTCACCGAGGCTTTTTACATTTTATTCCTTTACTTTTTGCTGATCTTCTGTGTTCAAATTTGGATGGTATCTATTGTCATGTCCCATGTTTACTAACATTTTTCAATAAAAGAACATTTTTAGAAGTTTGATAAGATTCACTATTATCATGTTTTTCAAGCCTTGATGGTATTGCCAGGTAGAAATTTGAAAAATCTAGTCTAGAATATAGAAGGAAGATTTGAGCTAAAATGTAGTTTGGAATATGGATAAGCATGTAGATACACAAATTTCCCCAAGTTGGGTGTATAAAGAAAAGACAAGGTCAATGAAATGAATCTTGAAGAAAAACCATTATTTAATTGGATGTTGAATAAGAGTAAATAAATAACCTTGAAGGAAGATATGAAAGAAATATGAAAAAGCTATAAGAGAAGCATTTGGCAGATGCAAAGAGACACTTTAGAAAAAAAGCTGTGGTTATCAGTATCAGATAGACAGAAACATTTAGCAAGAAAAGGGAAGAGAAATGCCTTTTGCACATGGCCTTTGTAAAGTTTAGTTGTCTTTTTAAGATTCTTCCAGAGTGTTGGGAAATGTGAGATAAGAAAGCAAAAACAAGCATAGTCAATTCTTTCCATAAACTTGGCAAAGTAGAAGGATAATTATGAACTACTGAAGGAAGGACTTGCCTCAGAACAACTAATGTTGTAAATGTAGCACAACTTGACATAGAAAGGGGAAAAAAAGAATGCAGTTAATGAAATGAAGCTTCAACGAGAAAATAAGCATGTTGTCAAAACATGGCATCAGAGTTTAAAGCTGACTAGAAAGAAAATGACTGAGAAAATGAAGGAAAACTCGAATCTGAACAGCTTTTTAATTCCAAGCTCTGTAAACCTTTTATTCATTATTCAGGCCCTTCATTACATCCCCATCTTAAAACTCAGTCTTTCTGATTTAATATGGTTCCTCAGTCCTATGCCTTGAAACATTCCACATCTAGAAAGCTAAGCATGACTTGGACCAGGGAATTGCTGCTCATACAATGAGAGATCCAAGAAGAAAAATTTCCACTTACCTCTTTATATGAGAACATGAACTTTTCACTCAATGTAGAATTCTTTATGTACATCACTATGGAATTAGATTTTTTTTTCTGTAGGAAAAATATCAATACAAAATTAAAATATGTAAACAAAAATTAATGCACTATAAAGCCTATTATTCATGTACACATAAATGGTATAACATAATTTTACTATATTAATATGTTAGGTTTTAGAGACATTAATATAGGTATGAATAGTAAGTAATATATATTTGTATACACAGAAACATAAATACATATATTCTACTTGTCAGATTCATTACCACAAACTTGATATCATAAACAGCATGAATTTATTATCTTATAGGAGGTCAATGCTCTAAATGAGACAGTAAGTCAGCCTTCCTTCTGGAGCCTCTAGGGTGGAATCTGTTTCCTGGCTTTTTCTGTCTTCTAGAGGCTGCCTGCATTCCTTAACTTGTGACTCCATATCACTCCAATCTCTACGTTCCTTGTCACAGTTTTTTCCTAATCATCTTGCTTTGTTTTTATAAAGACCCTTGTGAATATATTGGAGTTATCCATACAACTGAGAATAAATCCTCAATCTCAAGATCTTTAACTTAATCACATTTTCCAGTTCCCTTTTGTAACATATCTTCAGAATTCCAGAAATATGTTTTTTTTTGTTGTTATTGTTGTTGTTGTTGCTGTTGTTGGAGGGCCTGTATTTTTTCTGTCTATCACAGATTCAAAAAGATAGAAAGATACTATAAAATCATATTATTCGACATATGTTTAAAATGCTTTATTATTATTTCTTTTCTCCAGTAAATTTGATTTATTAGTCATTATGCCAGATCCTTATATAGATCTGAAGGTTTTAAGAATTTCTGTTTAAAAAATTCTTAAAATACATTCATTACTCTGTTAATAAATTCTATTTTGTTTCTTCTAGATGTCTTAATAATTGAAAGTTTATGTTTAAAATGCATTGTATTAATACTGATAATACCCATCAAATGTACAATTTCATTCTCCTGAAATGATTTATTTTCTTCTAGGTGGTTTGTGAAGCCTCATTGCACAGTAATAGGAATTTAATGGCAGAATGCCTCAATCAAACCATCATTATTCCAGGAATGTTCTTATCTTACCTTTCAATTGTTATTATCTGCAGATGTGCTTTTGGGCTGAAGATTATTTTAAAGGTGAAAAGAGCTTCATTATCAAACCACAGGTTAAGAGAATGGTCATCAACTTGCTACTAAAATAATTTAGAGTAAGTAATTTTGCATCTATGTGTATTACCTTTAATGATGCCATACGCCAAAGTAGTTTGGTCTTCAGGTCTTTATTAGAATCTTACTTTCTTTTGAAAATGAGTTATAAACCATTTATAATTTTGCTGTTTATATGTTACAGATGGTATGCCACTCTTTGGATCATTAATTATATCTTTTATGTTTAGCCAAATAGTACCCTATTCCCTGTATTTGGGAAGTCTCAGATATAAATATAATTTTCTATTAAGCTAGACGTCAAAGTTGGGACATCTCAGTTAACCATTTCAATTCTAGAAATGTTGATCAAGGGAAAAAGAAAAGAAAAAACACACCAAGAGATACAAATTAAATATCTTTTATATGAAAAGAAATTTTTTATCAGAGAAAATACAAAATTTCATCAGAAAGAATAGTGTGTCAAAATTCTGATTGCAATGTTTCTTTTTTCTGTAACCAGAAGTGTAATCATGTTCATATATTATATATGTGGTTGGAAAAAGATATAATTTTATGATTTGTATAGACCTGGCTCATCATAATTCACAAGAAAAGCAGGTAGAAACTATGACTTTAGTTAATAATAATATATTACATAATTCATAAAAAAGAGTGAACTTCAAATTTTGTCACCACCAAGAATGATATATGAGGTGATAGATGTGTTTATTAGCTTGATTTACTCACTCTACATTGTATGCAGTTATCATAACATCACATTTTACCCCATAGAAGAAACAACTGAATTTTGTCAACTAAAAATATATAACTTTGCAATTTTTTTCAAAGTACCCAAATGATATGCTATCACAATTCAGAATAATTTAGTGTGACATACCAGTCTCTATTATGCTACACCACACTAGTCATCCAAATGGCATTGAATGACCTTCTACTCAACTATAAATTTCTTTGAAAGCATGAAGAATTACTTTAATTTTTGTATCTCCAGTATATAACAGAGTACCTAATATGTATTTGCTAATTTAAAATATTAAAAGAATGAATCATTAAAGGTTACAAATATTAATATCTACCTAAGAAATAGATGTCAATAGTACATTTAGAAATATAATAGTAGGGGACAGGATGCAAGATGGTGGTTTAGGAGCAGCTCAGGATTGCAGCTCCCAGTGAAAGCACAGAGGGTGAGTGGATGCCACATTTCCAGATGGATATTTATTGCCCACAGACCAGGAGATTCCCAGGCAGAGGAACCCCACGGGTCACCAGCATGGCTATTTTGCTGGTGCCCCAGTGCAGCAGTTCTCCATACAAAATACACTGATCTGGTTGCCCTTTTAAGCTAGTGATTGGAGCTCCAGGAAGGCAGAGTCACCCACTCATCTGATTAAACCTGGGACAAAAACAGGGAGCCAGGCCAGGAGACTCCTGGGCAGCACCATTGTTTCAGCTGGCACAGTGAGTCACAGCATGGGGAATCACATAGATCCTGCCACCTTTTCAATAGGCGACTGGAATATCTAGGAGAGAGTCAACTGTTGAACTTAAAAAAAAAAAAAGGCTCTGAGGCAGGGAGCCAGGTTATCAGGCTCAGTAGGTCCCACCTACACACACACACACACACACACACACACACACACACACACAAACAGCAATTGGAAACACCCGGGTTGAGAGTTTCACTGCAAGCACAGCTGAACCCAGGACAGTCCAGCTCTGTGGGGGAGGGCTGTCTGCCAATACAGATGCACTCCACCCCTACAGAGGTAGTTTGCCATTGCTGAGGCAGCCCAAAATTGCCGAGGCAACCCACCACTACAGAGAGAGTTTGCCATTACAGAGGTGGGCCACCATTGCTGAGGCAGTTCTAACAACACCCATATAAACAGGACTGCAGGGAAGTTCACACGGCAGTAGGGTGGAGCCCACAGCAGCTCAGCAAAGCCTCTGCAGGCAGGCAGTGACAAGGCTGCCTCCTTGCTTTATTTTCAGGGCAGAGCAGCCCTTTAAAAAAGGCAGCAGCACCACTAAAACTCATAAATAAAGCCCTAATTCTCTGGGACAGAGAACCTGGGGAAAAAAGCGGGGGAGGTTATGAGTTCTGCTGCAGCAGACTTAAACATACCTGCACAGCAGTGCTGAACAACGGAGCTCACAGCTCAGCACTTGAGCTCCTATAAAGGACAGACTATCTCCTTAAGCAGCTCCCTGACCCCTGTATATCCAAAGAGTCACCTCACAAAAGACTGATCAGACTGACATTTGGAGGGCATCATTCTGGGACAAAGATAGCAGAAGAAGAACCTGGTAGCAACTCTTACTGTTCTGCAGCTGCTGCAGGTGTTCCCCAGGCAAGCAGAGCCTGGAGTGGACCCCAGCAGACTTA
This sequence comes from Callithrix jacchus, assembly GCF_049354715.1. NCBI lineage: Eukaryota > Metazoa > Chordata > Mammalia > Primates > Cebidae > Callithrix > Callithrix jacchus. The sequence goes on from NC_133504.1 coordinate 132,738,621, forward strand.
CAGGAGAGGGGCCAGACTATTAGAAGGAAAATTAAGAAACAGAAATAACTTCATCATCAACTGGATGTCTACTCAGAGACCCAATCTGAAAATCAGCAACTACAAAGATGACAGGTGGATAAATCCACAAAAATGGGAAGTAACCAGTTCAAGAAGGAGGAAAACACCTGAAACCCGAACACCTCTCCTCCTACAAGGGATCACAACTCCTCACCAACAAGGGAACAGAGCAGGATGGAAAATGAGTGTGATGAAATGACAGAATCAGACTTCAGAAGGTGGGTAATGAGAAACTTCTGTGAGTTAAAAGAACATGTTCTAACCCAATGCAAAGAAACTAAGAATGTTAAAAAATGATTTGACAAAATGCTAATAAGAATGGACAACTTAGAGAGGAATATGAGTGAATTGATGGAGCTGAAAAACAACATGAGAACTTCATGAAGCATGCACAAGTCTCAACAGCTGAATTGACCAAGCAGAAGAAAGGATATCAGCGATCAAGGATCAACTCAATGAAATAAATTGAGAAGGCAAGATTAGAGAAAAAAGCATAAAAAGGAATGAACAAAGTCTCCAAGAAATACAGGACTATGTGAGAAGACTTAATCTAGTTTGATAGATGTATCTGAATGTGATGAAAAGAATGAATCCAAGCTGGAAAATACTCATCAGGATATTATCCAGGAAAAGTTTCCCAACCTAGCAAGGCAGGCCAATATTCAAGTCCAGGAAATACAGAAAACACCACAAAGATATTCCGCAAGAAGAGCAACCCCAAGGCACATAACTGTCAGATTCACCAGGGTTGAAATGAAGGAGAAAATGCTAAGGGCAGCCAGAGAGAAAGGTCGGGTCACCCACAAAGTGAAGCCCACCAGACTCACAGCAGATCTCTCGGCAGAAAGCCTACAAGCCAGAAGAGAGTGGAGGTCAATATTCAACATCCTTAAAGAAAAGAACTTTCAACCCAGAATTTTATACCTAGCCAAACTGAGCTTCATAAGTGAAGGAAAAATAAAATCCATTGGGAACAAGCAAGTACTCAAAGATTTTGTCACCACCAGGGCTGCTTTACAAGAGCTCATGAAAGAGGCACTACACATAGAAAGGAACAACCTGTACCAGCCACTCCAAAAACATATCAAATGGCAAAAAGCATCAACAAAATGAAGAATCTGCATCAACTAATGGGCAAAACAGTCAGCTAACATCAAAATGGCAGTATCAAATTCACACATAACAATATTAACCCTAAATGTAAATGGGTTAAATGCACCAATCAAAAGACACAGCAAATTGGATAAAAAGCCAAAACCCATCAGTGTGCGGTATCCAGGAAACCCATCTCACATGCAAGGGTACACAAAGGCTCAAAATAAAGGGATGGAGGAAGATTTACCAAGCAAATGGAGAACAAAAAAAAGCAGGAGTTGTAATTTTTGTCTCTGATAAAATAGACTTTAAAGCAACAAAGATCAAAAGAGACAGAAGGACATTACATAATGGTAAAAGGATTGATGCAACAAGAAGAGCTAATGATTCTAAATATATACACACCAAATACAAAAGCACCAAGATACATAAGGCAAGTTCTTATTGACTTACAAAGAGAATTAGACTCCCACACAATAATAGTGGGAGACTTTAACACTCCACTGTCAATATTACACACATCAACCATACAGAAAATTAATAAGGATATCCAGGACTTGAACTCAGACCTTGAACAATCAAACCTGATAGACATTTACAGAACTCTCCATCCCAAATCCACAGAATATACATTCTTCTCAGCACCACATCACACCTACTCTAAAACTGACCACATAATTGGAAGTAAATCACTCCTCAGCAAATGCAAAACAACTGAAATCATAACAAACCGTCTCTCAGACCACAGTGCAATCAAGTTAGAACTCAGAATTCAGAAACTAACTCAGAACTGCACAGCTTCATGGAAACTGAACAACTGGCTCTTGAATGTTGACTGGATAAACAATGAAATGAAGGCAGAAATAAAGATGTTCTTCGAAACAAACAAGAATGAAGACACAGCATACCAGAAGCTCTGGGATACATTTAAAGCAGTCTCTAGAGGAAAACATATAGCAATAAGTGCCCACATGAGAAGCAAGGAGAGAGCCAAAATTGACACCCTATCATCAAAATTGGAAGAGCTGGAGGAGCAAGATTAAAAAAAAAAAAAAAATCCTAGCAGAAGACAAGAAATAACTAAGATCAGAGCAGAACTGAAGGAGATAGAGCACAAAAAAAAGCCCTTCAAAAAAATCAATAAATCCAGGAGCTGGTTTTTCAAAGAGATCAACATAATAGACCACTAGCCAGATTAATAAAAAAGAAAAGAGAGAATAACCAAATAGATGCAGTAAAAATAATAAAGGGGATATCTCACAGATTCCACAGAAATTCAAACCATCATCAGAGATTATTACAAACAACTCTATGCACATAAACTAGTAAACCTAGAAGAAATGGATAAATTACTGGACACATGCATCCTCCCAAGCCTAAATTGGGAAGAACCTGAAACCCTGAACAAACCAATAACAAGATCTAAAGTTGAGGCAGTAATTAAGATCCTACAACACAAAAAAAGCCCACATCCGGATGGGTATACAGCCGAATCCTACCAGACACAGAGTGGAACTGGCACTATTCCTTCTGAAACTATTCCAAATAATCCAAAAAGAGGAAATTCTTCCCAAATCATGTTATGAGACCAAAATCATCCTAAAACCAAAATCCGGCAGAGACTCAACAAGAAAAGAAAACTTCAGGCCAATATTCATGGTGAACATAGATGCAAAAATCTTCAATAAAATACTGGCGAGCCAACTGCAGCAGCACATCAAAAAAATTATCCACCATGATCAAGTAGGATTCGTCCTGGAGATGCAAGGCTGGTTCAACATATGCAAGTCTATAAATGTAACTCAACACATAAAGAGAACCAGACAAAAACCACATGATTATCTCAATTGATGCAGAGAAGGCCTTCAACAAAATTCAATAGCCCTTTATGCTAAAAACCCTCAATAAACTAGGAATTGACAGAACATATCTCAAAATAATAGAAGCTATTTATGACAAACCAACAGCCAATATCATACTGAATGGGCAAAAACTGGAAGCATTCCCTTTGAAATCTGGCACTAGACAGGGATGCCCTCTCTCACTCTCCTATTCAATATAGTACTGGAAGTTCTAGCCAGAGCAATCAATCAGGCTAGAAAAAAAAAAAATAAAGTGTACTCAAATAGGAAAGGAGGAATTCAAATTGTCTCTATTTGCAGATGACATGATTGTATATTTAGAAGACCCCATCATCTCAGCCCCAAATCTCCTGAAACTGATAAGCAACTTCAGCAAAGTCTCAGGATACAAAAATCTATGTGCAAAAATCGCAAGCATTCCTATACACCAATAACAGACTTAGAGCCAAATCAAGAAAGAACTGCCATTCACAATTGCTACAAAGAGAATAAAATACATAGGAATACAACTAACAAGGAATGTAAAGGACCTATTAAAGGAGAACTGCAAACCACTGCTCAAGAAAATAAGAGAGGACACAAACAGATGGAGAAACATTCCATGTTCATAGTTAGGAAGAATCAATATCATGAAAATGGCCATACTGCCCAAAGTAATTCATAGATTCAATGCTGTACACATCAAGCTACCAATGACCTTCATCACAGAAGTGGAAAAAAAAACACCTTAAAATTTATATGGAACCGAAAGAGAGTCTGCATAGCCAAGTCAATTCTAAGCAAAAACAACACAGCAGGAGGCATCACACTACTGGACTTTAAACTATACTACAAGGCTACAGTAATCAAAACAGCATGGTACTGGTACCAAAACAGAGATAAAGACCAATGGGACAGAACAGAGGCATCGGAGGTAACACAACATGTCTACAATCATCTGATGTTTTACAAACCTGACAAAAACAAGCAAAGGGGAAAGGAGACCCTGTTTAATAAATGGTGTTAGGAAAACTGGCTAGCCATGTGCAGAAAGCAGAAACTGGATCCCTTCCTGACACCTTACACTAAAATTAACTCCAGATGGATTAAAGACTTAAACATAAAACCTAACACCGTAAGAACCCTAGAAGAAAATCTAGGCAAAACCATTCAGGACATAGGAGTAAGCAAGGACTTCATGACCAAAACACCAAAAGCATTGGCAACAAAAGTCAAAATAGACAAATGGAACCTAATCAAACTCCACAGCTTCTGCACAGCAAAAGAATCAGTCATTACAGTGAATCAGCAACCAACAGAAAGGGGAAAAAAATTTTTGCAGTTTACCCATCTGACAAAGGACTGATATTTAGAATTTACAAAGAACTAAAACAGATTTACAAGAACAAAACAAGCCCATTCAAAAGTGGGCAAAGGATATGAACAGCCACTTCACAAAAGAAGACATACATGAGGCCAACAAACATGAAAAAATGCTCATTATCACTGGTCATTAGAGAAAGGCAAATCAAAACTACATTGAGATACAATCTCACACCAGGTAGAATGGCGATCATTAAAAAATCTGGAGACAACAGATGCTGGAGAGTATATGGAGAAATAGGAACAGTTTTACACTGCTGGTGGGAGTGTAAATTAGTTCAACCATTGTGGAAGAGAGTGTGGTGATTTCTCAAGGACGTAGAAGTAGAAATTCCATTTGACCCAGTGATCCGATTACTGGGTATATATCCAGAGGATTATAAATCGTTCTCCTATAAAGGACACATGCACATGAATGTTCATTGCAGTATTTATAATAGCAAAGACCTGGAACCAACTGAAATGCCCATCGATGATAGACTGAACAGGGAAAATGTGGCACATATACACCATGGAATATTATGCAGCCATCAAAAATGATGAATTTGTGTCCTTTGTAGGGACATGGAGGAATCTGGAGACCATCATTCTCAGCAAACTGACACAAGAACAGAAAATGAAATACGACATGTTCTCACTCATAGGTGGGTGTTGAACAATGAGAATGCATGGACACAGGGAGGGGAGCACTACACCCTGGGGTCTGTTTGGGGGAATAGGGGAGGGACAGCAGGGGGTGGGGAGTTGGGGAGAGATAGCATGGGGAGAAATGCCAGATATAGGTGAAGGGGAGGAAGTCAGCAAATCACACTGCCACGTGCGTACCTATGCAACTATCATGCATGTTCTTCACATGTACCCCCAAACCTAAAATGCAATAAAAAAATTGGGTCATATAAATCCTCCAACTATTTTATTTTATTTTTTTAGACGGAGTTTTGCTGTTGTTACCCAGACTGGAGTGCAATGGCACAATCTTGGCTCACCGCAACCTCCGCCTCCTGGGTTCAGGCAATTCTCCTGCCTCAGCCTCCCGAGTAGCTGGGACTACAGGCATGCACCACCATGCCCACTAATTTTTGTATTTTTAGTAGAGACGGGGTTTCACCTTGTTGACCAGAATGGTCTCGATCTCTTGACCTCGTGATCCACCTGCCTCAGCCTCCCAAAGTGCTAGGATTATAGGCATGAGCCACCGCGCCTGGCCCAACTATTTTATTTTTAATGAAAGATAAAGCCATTTCAACAACAACAACAAAAACCGACTGGGAATTTGATTGCAATTGCATTTACCTATGGATCCATTCTGTGGGTGTCAGCGTCTGCACAATACTGATTCTAACCATCCCGTAACCATGGCATCTCTCCATTCATTCTTAATCATTCTCAACAATGTTTTATAGTTTCAAGTGTAGAAGTCTTGTACATCTTTTTAAAAAGGAATATTTGAAGGTATTTGTGATACTGATACTGTTATAGATATTGATTTTTAATTTTTTTCCAATTTGTATGTTGATAATATATAGAAATAAAGTAAAAATTTTTTGTGTTAACTTTGTAAAGAAAAAAAGAAATATAATAGTAACAAAAATTTATGTTTTCTAGTTCTGATGCTTGAAGTAACTGTATTCTACAAATACATGCATTTTTATTTCTGGACAGAATAATTAAAAGCCTATTTATTTTCATTTTGAGTATAAACATTTCTAGAGAACACAGGTATCTGCAACAGATTCTGCTCATTGCAGAAATTTAAATTCAACAGGTCTGTGACTGTCCCCAAGCATATCAGTTATTTTAGTATTTCACAGTTGATTTTGACAATTACCTTAAAACAGCTGTTCTAGACTTATAATAGTTACTGAAAACTCTGACCTATAAACTGAAAAATCAATAATTTTTTACTGGACCAAACTATTTTCAAACAGTGTTTATAAGCTAGATTAGGAAGCCACATTCATTAGTGAGTAGTCTCTTTATCATGGTCTCTTTAAAGGAAACATTTGGGGTAAATTTCCTTTCTTGTTGACATTATTCCTGATACAAACATCTTTAAAATTTAGATTATTTTAAAAGCTGTCTTTGTTTATTAACCATGATATTCATAGAAAATTCTTTTGGTGAAAATAATGCATATAATCTGTCCCAATCTATAATTTCTCATTAATTGCACTGAGTTAATTTCCCCCTTATATTGCATTAGTAAGAATTACAATAGAATCAAAAATCAAAACAGAGATATTGATATTTCTAATGTTTCAATAATATTATTTTCAAACATTTTAAAGTCAAATGTTTAATTAGAATCAAGAATTATATTTCTCCATAGCTACGTGCCAAAGAAAGAGACATAATTTGCACTATTAAACGAAAAACTCAAATAATAATTTACAGCGCTTAAGAACTAGCACTAATAAATTAGGCAGCACTTTAGAACTAGAAGCAGCTCAGAGAGCTCTGCCAGTACTATCAGTAGTGAACATTTATAGGCCAAATGAGGAAACAAAGTCGAGACATCATCTGACTGGCTACAGCTAGACTTCTGCCTCATATGGGCACGGTGTGATAAGTTGGCTTCTTTCCATTGGCTAAAGTTCCACTATTCATCATGGGCTGAAATCCAGCTATTTGTTATACAGCAACTATACTCCCAAGTTATGATTCAGCTTGCCTCCATACTAATCTAGGTTGTGATTTGTTACATAAGAACTGAAAGTATAGAGATAGCCTCGGACTAATGGCTTCCTGCTCATTTAAGAATACACAGAATTTTATAAACAAATTTTGAAGTGACAACTAGGTTTATTTATTTTTTATCCTCTTAGACTGTACTGTTAGTCAATTACTATAAAATAGAAAAGTGGCTTGATTGTGACAAAACTGACAGCCTCAGGAAGATCCTATACTTATGAAAGAGATCAGAGAAACAAGGAGTGAGAATCCTTGGCTTTGACACGACACATGGAATTTGGTTTACAGCAAATGGTAACATATTATGGAGAACTCCTGTTTTTGGTAGTTAAAAGGATGCCTTCCCTTCTCATCTCAGTTGGTGTTTCTCATTCTTTAACATAAGTTACTTGACATGTCTACATAATGCCGTAACTACCTCTTTCATTACAAGCAATATGTCTCTCACCTCTTTCTTGTTCTCATAGCTGTTCAGTTTTATGTACTTCTAGGTAACTACCAGAAAGGAATAAACTATCCTGAAAGTATAAACCTAGATAGTATTAAATTGCTAAATATTTATCATGGAGCTTTCTACTATTTGTTTGAGCTTTTGAGTTTTCAGAACTTGATGAACTTTCATCAATATTTGCTCTGTGTAATTAAAAAATCAATGTTTTTAAGTACAGTGCATTATTATAGGCTCACCTTCACTGTTTGGTTTGCATTTTGTTAGAATCATACAATAATAAACATATTTACTGCTTAATCATTTTCCTACCAAACTTTATGAAGTAATAAATTAATAAATATTTTATAGAATTAGAAAATTAATCTGATAAGTAAAATGATGAACAGAAACAGAAATATTTTTGCTTAAGATATCTGTGTCACAATGTCTTACATTAAAAAAAATTAGTTTATGTTATTATTTCTTGTTGACATTATTCCTGATACAATGTTATATGCATGCTAACATTATTGATTGTTTTAAAAGACTTAATTTGGAAAGAGGTAGACATCATTTATGTGTCTCTTGAAACAGAAACTTTCCTCTCCTAAAAACTGGTTAGTAATTCACCAGTGCTTTCATTGTATCATATAAAACAAAATTGTTACCTTAAAATATTTGCTGTTATTTCACCTTGAATGCTACAGGTTATTTTATAAAACCATGGTAACAAACAAATACTTTTATTCTCTTTTTTTTTGTGAGCCTGTTGTCTCTTTATGGAATTATAGAAAAAGAGTTGTTTTGAAATTCTTTCTTTTTTTCTCAATGTGTGTCTATGTATTTGTGTCAAAATCACACATTAGAAAAGTTAAATTAAAAATTTTTGAAATGTATCCAAGACAATCTTGCTTAAAATTTTGTTTTCATTATTAATAGCTATTGAGAGAATAGAGAGCAAAGTTTGCTTTTATAAACTCTATACTCCAAAGCAAGCTATCTCTTCTTCAGTTGTCTGAAATTCTGGAACTTAACTTAGCACTATCCTTTTATCTATCTGAATGCATTTGACCTAAACACCCATAAATGGGAGAATGGATAAGGAAAATCTGGTACATGTACACAAAATAATATTATTCGGCCATAAAAAAGAATGAAATCCTGTCATTGGCAGCAGCATAGATGAAACTGAAGGTCATTATGCTAAGTGAAATAAGCTAAGCACAGAAAGGCAAATATTACATAGATCCTTCATATCTGGAAGCTACAATTAGACCTCATAAAGACAGAGAGTAGATTGGTTGTTACCATAAACCAAGAAGAGGAGGAGTGGGAAGTAAAGAGAGATGAATTAAGGGGTTCAAATATAGTTATATAGATGAAATTAAAGCTGTTAGATCAGTAGGTTGATCATAGTTAACAGTAATCTATTGTACCTTCAGAATTGCTAGAAGATGATAATTCAAGTGTTCCTAGCATAAAGAAAATATAAATATTTCATGTGATGGATATTTCAATTATCTAGATTATTTCTTTACACATATGAATATATCAAAATATTACATGTGCCCTCAACATATGCATATCTACTACATATCAATAAGAAACATCAATAAATAAAAGATACACACACATACTTGGGAAATTTACATTTGACACTTAAGTGCAAATCTGCCACCTTCATCTTAGAAAAAAATTTTAACACTTTTTTTTTTTTTTGAGACAGGGTCTCACTCTCACCATGACTGGAGTGCAGTGGGGCAATCTCAGCTCAGTGTTAAATTCTGCCTCCTGGGATCAAGCAATCCTTTCATCTCAGCCTTCCAAGTAGCCAGCATTAAAAGACTTCTTACCAAGACTGTTTTTGGTTTAGCCTTTATTGTGTGTGTGTGTGTGTGTGTGTGTGTGTGTGTGTTTCTGAGACAGGTTCTCTCTCTGTTGCCCAGGCAGGAGTGTGGTGGTGTGACCACAGTTCACTGCAGCCTCTACTTCCTGCACTCAGGTGATCCTCCAACTCAGCCTCCAGAGTAGCTGAGACTACAGCTGTGTGACACCACACCCAGTTAATTTTTGTATATTTTTCCCAGGCTGGTATCAAACTACTGAACTCAAGTAATCCTCCTGTCTCGGCCTCCTAAAGTGCTGGGAATACAGTGTTAGCCACAATGCCTGGCCTCAGTCTTGATCTTTTGGCAAATAATTTTTTTTTTTTTTTTTTTTACTTGGGATAGTCATTAAATATTTGAAGTTTAGCACCATTCCTATCTTTCTAGTGGTGGTCTATACCGTGTCCTCCTTTTACCCACTCTTCTCATACATATTATCTCCCCATGCTGGTCCCCAACATATACTTATTCCTATGTTCCAATATATTTTATGCATCTATCTCTCCAGTTACAGAAATAGTCCTAATATAATGGTAAAATTAGACACTTAAATATAGAAAAGTAATTACATTTCCATAGCTTATACGTGTTCTTTCTTTTCTTATTGTATGTTTGTGCAAATGTATATGTTTGTACATGTGTAAACAGAATGATACATGTAACTTCTGGATAAATTTTCAAGGGAAGATACGGTCGGAACAACATAGTAGCCTAGTTTATTAAATTTTATAAATACAGCTTTACTTAGTTTATAATAAATTCGGACAAAAATTAGGTTTTATCATTAATTTTTGAGGCAAAAATACAGACTAAACTTAAACACTTTTTACTAAACACTTTCAAATGGGAAAGCAAACTGAAAGGCTTTAAATTTTTACTTAAATTAAAAGCACAAATAAATAATATATAAAGGCTTATTTTATTCAATTATCCTATTATCTATTCAGCTTAAGTGTGTATTTATGCTTTCCAGTAAGAAAAAGAATCATTTAGTTCCGAAAGTTTTATTTTTATTCCATAAGAATTTGATTTTAAAATTGACTATATCATCTTAATTTATTCAATTTTTCTTTCTTCATTCATAAGAAATAGCATCTAAAATATAACATTATTATTTTATTCAAATTATATACATACTCTCAAATTTCTGCACATTATTCAATGACAAATATCCTAAGTACAGATTTTTAATACATCAAAATTCAATATGCATTTAATATTTATTTATAAATGTTGACAATATGAACAGTATTTCTAAAAAATATTGTTAGTTATAATCATAATAATGAGTTAGTATGCTCATACTTGCACTAAAAATTCAACACAATAGCTTAGAAATAAATAGAAAGTATAATTGATAACAAGAAGTTCAGCATTGGCATAAATATCTCAATGTTACACTCCCATTCCCAGAATAGCTCTACTTCTCCACTCTACCAGATGAGTTTGTGGGTATTCTCACTTTCCACTACAAAAGTCCCAGGTGTCACCTAGAAAAATTATAAGGACACACAGAAGGACAAATCATTTCAAAATATCTTGTTTGTGAATTGAAAATGTTTCTCCACTCACTGATCAAAAATATCCACTGTTGTCCTATTAGCAAGAGCTATAGAGCTATATCACATATCACAGTGTCATAGTGAATTACATTTCCACTAGGAAAAATTTACCTCTTGCTTGAAAAGATGTCCAGTGTTCCCTCAATCACACAACCTGCTAATATTAAAATTAAATCAGAACTCATTATTAAGGGAAACAAATAAGAAAGGGTGTTTGTTGGGTAGACAACAATTGTGTCTATCTCCAAATAAATTTTATTTTCAGCCACTTCTGTGCTTTGACTAAACTTTATCCAACTACATAGGCATTTCTAAATTTATTCTCTATCAATAAAAACTCAATTCATCTTTCTTTTTCTTGTCTGTACTTATATTTTCAGTAGAAAACTCAACTGTATTTTCTTTGATATGAGTTTTTTTCCTTTTTCATTGCTAGTGGCCATGAATTGGAAAAAAGTGAAATGATGCTAATTTTAATATTTATTGCATTACATTTTTTATTACTATAACAAATTTCTAAATAGGTTCTCTATATCTTGGCTAATCATCTCTACACCATGATCTGTAGTTGCATTTTATGTTAGTTTCTATTTTAAAACTGTGTATAACTGTATTCTTCACTGATTTCACATTGAACATGTGTTTACTGTGTGACTAGGACTATACCAGATATAATAATTGTTCAGATAATTAGCTACGCCTAGTCACCTTTATTCAAGAATTGTGGTTTTTACAGAAGTCAAGGAGCATATGTTTCACATGAAGCCAGATAACTAAACAAATAATCACAGTAAAATGCAATGCCTATTTGGAGATGAAAATAGTTTTCAAAACATTTTTGCCACATACCATTAAATTACTCCATTGAAATTCTAAAACCCTTATTATGTAGCCATATCATAAAAGTATGAGTAAGGATTTAGCTCTTCAGTTAAGTTGATTTTCTCATAGTACTGCAAATCATGTGTTTATACCACCTTCTTGCGTTCTGACTTATTAATGCATTCACTTAGAATGTACTCTTGCCTGAATCCTACTTTTCCAAAGATAAATCTGTCACTTCTTGACTTTTATCCTTACTCTATTTCTCCAAACTCTTTCAGCACATTTAGCTAGCACTATGCAACTTAACACTTAAAATAATGGTATTTTATATTTTATCCTGTATATATCCAGTTTTAAATTGACAATCAGTTTACAACCTTCTTAAAACAGGCCCATATATTTTGTATTCTTTTGTATTCCACTATGTAGCTAATTCAGTGTTGAACACAGAATACATAGTCAATAAACTCTTAGATAATTTCTTGGAAATAAATGGTACTACTAATTGGCCTAATGTTATATTTTCATTCAAAAGTGTATGTCATTTAGTTTTAAACATTACTTAAGATATATTTGGCAGAAAAATAGAGATTTTCATGTAAATTTAAATATCACAAATAAAGGTTTTTAAATTATTTTATTAACACGTATAGTCACATTGTATGATCCTCCTAAATATCCCTCTATATATTACAATGACTAGTTAACAAAACAAATATTTTACTACAGGAAGATTTTCTAATAGTTTTTTAAAGCTGAGAATATATATCTTCTTAAATCAAAATGTATTTTATTTCAGTCCAAACTTAAAAGAATCCCATTATAAATTGCTCCAAACTATTTTTTACTTAAAAAATAAAGGATTTATCATTGTATTGGGCAGGAAAACCAAAAACATATCATATCCTCAATTTGACATATTGTGTTTCATTTGAAGAAATCATAGCTAGAGCAAGACTCCATCTCAAAAAAAATAATAATAATCAATAGTGTTGAAGTCTAATTTATTGTTTCAATTGCTTTTAATGTGATTCTCTTACCTATCAGAACATCGCTGATATATAAAATATCACTGGGGCATACTGGTGTTTCAACACTGACAAATTCCACATAATGGCATATTATACTATTATAAAGTAAAATATAAAATACAAAACTTTATGATGAATAAAAACTAGTGGTAGCTATTTCCTACCAGTACCTTTATATAAGTTTTAAAATATAAATTTCTAACATTTATCTAGAATTCCTCAGTGTACCTATAAATTGTAAAACTACAATTTTGGCTTGTCAATTACTTATTTTTCTTCTAACTCAGTAGCATAGGTTAGCTACGTTTTCAATAGATGAGTATTTTATGAAGTCTTCCACTTGATGTCTCCTCTTTAATGGTTTCATGCAACCACATTTCAACTTAAAATACCTGATCTATTTACTTCTTAATAGCTTTTCTATACAGGTCTCAAAGATTGATGACAGACTTTATTTACTAGCATTTTGTTGTTGAAAGTAATTATATCTAGGATATTTGTGCACTTTATATTTTCTTTGTTATTTATTTATTTATTTATTTTGAGATGGAGTTGTTCTCTGTCACTGAGGCTGGAATGCAGTGGCACTATCTTGTTTCACTGCAACCTCCACCTCCCGGGTTTAAGCAATTCTCCGGCCTCAGCCCCCTACTAGCCGGGACTACGTGCCCCTGCCACCACACCTGGCTAATTTTTAATTTTTTTTTTATTTTTAGTAGAGACAAGGTTTCACCACATTGGCCAGGCTGGTCTCGAACTCCTGACCTTAGGTGGTCCACCCACTTTAGCCTCCCAAAGTGCTGGGATTACAAGCTTGAGCCACTGTGCCTGGCCATACTTTATATTTCCTAGAACATTATTAATTTCAATAAAAACTAAAACAGAAATTTCAAAAGATCACATTTCCTAAAGTTAAAATGAGAACTTAAACTTATTATGGGAAGCACTTAACTAAAATCTACATTACCACTGGTTTGGTTGAGACCAATATCCATCAAGCGTTGACACACTATTGAACTAGATAATAAGTGACATTACCCCCACAAGTGACATAGAACTTTACTGTTTGAACAACTTTGATTGATCCTTTGATATAAATATCATCAAGCTTGATAATTATCTCTGGATATTGCACAAAAGGCTTTTGTCAAATTATTTGACATGTTTTCTGGAAGATATAATCATTGTAATTATGTCTTACATTTATTAGCTGACATTTCGTAAGTAATGCTACCTAAATAGAACTTTTTTTACATATGGGAAAGATCATGAATCTGTGCAACTTACTCAACATAAAAAGTTATTTGACTATTCAATAACCAATTAAATTCATTATCTAGGCACATTTCAAAATAAAAAAAAAGTGCTATTTTGTAGTTATTTTTTATTTATCTGGTGTTATTTGTTCTAGCGCTGAATGATTTTTTTTATTCCGTGTGTCTAGGAACAATTTTCCCAAAATGTCCTTTTCAATGTTTGCGTATTTGTCTTTTGCAGTTATATATAGCTTGGACTTAGGATGATAGGGACCTTATAATGATTTGTTTCTTGTAATACTCATTATAAAATGACCTTAGTATTGTAACAACGTAAAATTTACAATAATACTTTCCATAGTTTTCTGTAGCAGCACCTTCAATTATCTCAACTTATAGGAAGATATCTCATGCTCCTGAATTACACAACTAATAGTTAAATAAGTTAATTAGTTCCCAATTGATAAATTCAATTCAATGCCAACAAATATACCAGGAAATAATTTTGCATTGTTCTGTTATTAGATTTTAGTGAGTTCCTTGATTTGAAGTATTTGACTATATCATCAACAAGCCGTGCAGAATGTCTTTTTATAATGTAGATGCCTGTAAATTCCTTTCCCCTTTTTCATTCCTGACAGTTTCTTGTCTCTCTTTCTCTTTCTTTTCCTCCCTATTCTATCCTTCTCTGTAATGCTACCTATTTATCTATTGTATCAAACTTTTCAAGGGATCAACTTTGGTTCTGTCATTTTCTCTATCGCATATTTAGTTTGTCTTTCTGTGGTTTCTTCTCGTTCCATTAACTTTGTTTTCGCTCTGGTTTCATGTTGCCTTGCTGTTTTTTTCTTTATTTTGTTGTTGTTGTTGTTGTTTTTCTTTTGAGGTGGAGTCTTGCTCTGTCGCCCAGGCTGTAATGCAGTGGCGTGATCTCTGCCCACTGCAACTTCCGCCGCCTGGGTGCAAAAAAAATGGCTCTCCTGCCTCAGCCTCCCGAGTAGCTGGGACTACAGGTGCCCGCCACCATACCCAACTAATTTTTTTTTTTATTATTATACTAGAGATGGGTTTTCACCATGTTAGCCAGGATGATATTGATCTCCTGACCTGGAATGGGACTGCCTTGCCCTTCTGAAGTGCTAGGATTACGGGTGTGAACCACCACGCATGGCCCTGTTTTTTTTTTTTTTGTTTTTTTGTTTTTTGAGACAAGGTCTCACTCCGTCACCAGGTGCCAGGCTGGAGTGCAGTGGCGCAACCTCAGCTCACTGCAACCTCCACCTTCTGGGTTCAAGCAATTCTCCTGCTTCAGCCTCCCGAGTAGCTGGGACTACAGGCGCACGCCATGAAGCCCAGCTATTTTTCTATATTTTTTAGTAGACATGGGATTTCACCATGTTGGCCAGGATGGTCTTGATCTCTTGACCTCGTGATCTGCCTGCCGAGGCATTCCTAAATGCCGGATTACAGGTGTAAGCCACCGAGCCCGACCTATTTTTATTTAATTTTTTTTTATTATTGATATTAAATCTTTTTTAGTAGCATCCTTTTAAAGAGATGTATTCAATGCTCTAATAAATTTTATACTCTGTTTTATCCTTATTATCAACATTTGGCTTTAGTATATGCTTAGCTTTCACTTAAAATATTTTTAAATTTACATTTAATTTAATTTAATTTTTGGCCTACAAGTTATGTTGAAATACATGACTATCAGCAGAGATTTGGAGACAATCTGGTCATAAAAGTTATGGTATATTTCTAGCTTAATTCTAATCTGTGTAGCATACTCTAAAATATTTTAATCTTTTAAAATTTGTTCAGGGAGTTTATTAACCTGACATAGTATGCTTTGGTGAAGGTCTTATGCCATTCTTTAAATTTTTCATTCTTAAGTGCAATATGATATATATCAAGCCAATTTTTTAATTATATTAGTCAGATTTATTTTATTAGTAATATTGTGTCTGCTTATTTAATCAATTATTGAGATAATATTGAGTTTATTTTTATACTTATAAATGTGTATATTTCTCTTTATAGTACGTTTAATAGTTTCTTTTCATTATATGTTAAACTAAGTAACTAATTCCATCATAAAACTTGTAAACCTGCTATCAAAATGAATTTCTGGTGTACAAATGATGGTATGCATTTTTAAAACTCATAGAATTTCACACCATTAAGAGTGAACTTTAATACATGTACATTAAAAAAATATATAGCCAGAATATCAGGAGGTCTCAGAATGCAATGCTGACTCTGAAAAAAAGAATTTAACAGTATTAAAATATATGACATTCCTTCACCTAATGGGGTGAAGAAGGTGCTGACCTAAGCAACTATGCAAAACTGTGTTTAAACTAGAAACTGTAAGTCAAAAAAACAGAAGGAACTATATATAAACACTGTAGTTAGTAAAGTCTGTATCAAAAGAATAAGGGTTGAATTTTGAAACTGCTGTATAAATTCTGGAATCAACTAATGATTAACTGAATGGCAAATATTGGGAGCCACGTTTCTCATTCTTAGACAGAGGTGGCAGATAATCAGGGAAGAGATGCAAAGTGAATCATGTGGTGTTCGATTAGAATAGGAGACATCATATGGGCTCATGTATAGCTTAATACAGATATACAGATATGGATTAAAATACACAATGAGAATTCAGATGTATGTGTACACATATATCTGTGTGTGTGTGTTTTGGTGTACTCTATCCACTAAGGTCTAGATGCAATAAAATGCTAGTCATAGAAAGCACGCTCAGGTCTTCATTCTAATACTGTTCTCCAACAAAAAGGAATTAGGAGCAGATTCTAGAGCTGCAGCAGAGAAAACACAAGATAAACTCTTGTATTCCATGAAAAAAAAAGATTTCAAAAAATGATAGTAACATGTCATCGGAAGGTAAGAGCCAAACTGATAATAAACTGAATATATTCTTATAGGCCAAAACTGGACAATTTGAGAAATGAGTACTGTACATTGGATTACAACTGAAAGCATAAAATAACATATATTTATTCATAATATAGTTTGATAAATTATACATAGAAGAGAAGGGACACATTTCTTGCCCAGAAGGATTCCAAAACATTTGTAGAAATACCCTCTTATCAAGGTGGTAGATTTTAATTCTTCACTATGTGAGTGTGGACCTTATATAATGACTTGCTTCCAAAGGGTAATCCGTGAGGCTTACGATGCCTTTTGCAATCCACATGTCATCCAGCTAGGGTGAAGGTGCATGAGGGATTTTCTGCCTTACTTAGTTCTTGTCCACTTATCCCCTAGTGGGTGGGTGAGGATTTCTGTGTTGGCTCTGGCAAAGCTGGCTGTGGAGCCTTGCTTTTCATCTGGGCGTAGTGCTCCTCTCTTCACCCTAACCCATAAGTCTGTTAGTTTCACAGATACTTAGATACTTCACTCCCACTTCCTCTTCTCTGTAAACTTCAGCTCTGTTCTCAATTACTCCTCTTCTTTTCTGCTTCTACTTAACAGATGCTGTGGTGAACCCTGATTTTCTTCAAAGTAGAAGTTCTCACTTTCCAAGTCTTTACCTACCCCAAAAACCTGGCAGTTACAACTCAGAGGCAAATTCCTCTTGGAGAACTATATTAGGAAAATAGACTTTGAAGTACAGGCATACAAGTTAACATTGTTGAGACAAATTTAAGGTTTAACCAGTGGATTGAGTCAAAATTTCTGCACATTCTTCATGTAGAAGAACATATTTTTTCATGAAAAACCATTTCCTGATCCTTTACTAGAATCACATTTCCATTGGCAAATTTCTCAGCATGAAATCAAGCTTAAGAACATCTCCTGACCTTTGATCTCTCTGACCGCTTTTTTGATTCCTTAGCCAGAATGTACCAAATGTCTTATTGGTGGAATTTTACAGAAATTAGTGATAGGACCTCTTCTCTTCTCCCTTTCTTGATTTTAAATATTTCTGTTTGAATTTCAATTAGCACTTGACACCATATCCATTTTTACTTCTGTTTTTCTTTCTGCTTTATTTCAACCCACCCCAAAAATTTATTCTACATTGGCTGCTGAACTTAGTAAATATGTTCCAGCTTTCTGATATTTTGGGATGATCTCATCTATAATATATCAGATATTGTGTTAAAAGAACTGAAAGAAATAGTATATACAAAATACTCAGCACATTACCTAATAAACAGAATGCACTTCATAAGTTCTGAACTTACTAATACTAACGCCACTTTTACTACGATTACTACTAATTGTTGTAAAATTAAATTATAAAAAAAGTCATTTCAAGAGTAGGAATTGTCAAAATTCTATTGAAGTTTGATCAGAGATCTAGTGTGATGAGGACAGAACATTGTAAATCTGAACTAATTGCCAAAGACATGAATCATTCTATTACTTTGATGATATTTAGTACTAGAATGATATAGATTAAATTACATAGGCATAAATTTCAGAAAGGACCTAGAATGTGAATATGTGTCTCATATGAATATTCACGAAAAGGCATTTACTATAATAAAGACTATCGAAATTAAACTGGTACCAATATAACTCAGTGTCACATCTATCTACAGCAGATACCATTAGTGAGCCTCTGATATGGCACCATTCATCATTCACCAACAGTCATTCTGGCCACCTGCTGGCAAGTTGATTATATTGAGACTAGTCCATAAAGGAGTTGTCAAAGGATTGTTCTCACTGTATATAGCTATACATACTTATCTTCCCTGTCCATAATGCATCTGCTAAGCCACACCACTCATGAAATATTGAATATTTTATTGTATTAGTCTATTCTTGCACTGTTATAAAGAAATACCAGAGACTAGATAATTTATAAAGAAAATAGGTTTAATTGTCACACAGTTGTACAGGAGGCATGATGGCATCTGTTTCTGGGGAGGCCTTAAGGAGCTTTTACTCATGGCGGAAGATACAGCAGGAGCAGGCGTCTTATGTGGAGGGAGCAGAACAAAGAGACAGGAGGCATGATGGCATCTGTTTCTGGGGAGGCCTTAAGGAGCTTTACTCATGGCGGAAGGTACAGCAGGAGCAGGCGTCTTATGTGGAGGGAGCAGAACAAAGAGACGGGGGATCTCGTGAGAACTCTATCATAAGAACAGCACCAGAAAGATGGTGCTAAATCACTCCTGAGGCATCTACCCTATATTGATCCAATTACCTCTCACCAGACCCCACCTCCAAAACTGCAAAGTAAAATTTGACAAGAGGTTTGGGTAGGGGGATGATCCGAACCATATCATTCCACTCCAGCCTCTCTCAAATCATGTCCTTCTTAAACTGCAAAATACAATAATCTCTTCTCAAAAGTCCCCCAAAGTCTTAACTCATTTCAACATTAACTTTGATTGTCTCAGATGAGAAAGCCATTCCAAAGTCTCATCTTAGACATGGCAAGTCCTTTCTGCCTATGAGCCTGTAAAATAAAAATCAAGTTAGTTATTCCCAAGATATGATGAGGATACAAGCATTGGATTAATATTCCCATTCAAAAAATTTAAAAAAAAAAACAACTGAAAGCCAAAAGAAAGGTGATCTAGGCCTCCTGAAAGTCCAAACTCAGCAGGGCAATAAATCTTTAAGTTGTTAAATCTTTAAGCTCCAATATAATCTCCTTTGACTCCATCTCACATCCAGGGCACACTGGTGTCAGAAGTGGGCTCACAAGGCCTTGAGCAGCTCCACTCCTTTGGTTTGCTCTCACAGACTGGCATTGATTGCCTGTAGTTTTTCCAGATGCAGGATGTAAGCTTTCAGTGGATATACCATCCTAGGGGATAGGGGGTTGGTAACCCTTTGCTCACAGCTCCACTAGGCAGTGCTTCGATGCAGACTCTGTGTGGGGGCTCCAGCCTTATATTTCTCCTCTGAACTGCCCTAGTAGGCATTCTTCATGAGGGCTCTCCACATGCAACCGGTTCCTGCCTGAATATACAGGCTTTTCCACATATCCTCTGAAATCAGGGCAGACTCCCAAGCATCACCTCTTGCTCTCTGTGCACCCACAGACTTAACACCACATGGAAGCCACCAACACTTACAGTTTGCACCCTTGGAAGCAGTGGCTCAAGGTATACATTGGCCCCTTTGAGCTATGGCTGCAGCTGGAGACACTGGGATGCGGGGAACAGTGTCCCAAAGCTGCACAGGGCAGCAGAGTTCTGGGCTTTACTTTTCTATCACATGGCTGGGCAGCAAAAAAAAAAAAAAAAAAATATATATATATATATATATATATTTTTTTTTTTTTTTTGAGATAGAGTCTTTGTCTGTCTCCCAGGCTGGAGTGCAATGGTGCAATCTTGGCTCACTGCAGCCTCTGCCTCCCAGGTTCAAGTGATTCTCCCACCTCTGCTTCCCCAATAGCTGTGATTATAGGCACCCACCATCATGCCTGGCTACTTTTTACATTTTTGTTGGGACAGGGTTTCACCATATTGGTCAGGCTAATCTTGAACTCCCAAGCTCAGGTGATCCTCCCACCTCAGCCTCCCAAAGTGCTGGGATTACAGGTGTGAGCCACCGCACCCACCTGGGCTGCAAAATTTCTAAACTTTTATGCTGTGCTTCCCTTTTAAATATAAGTTTCATGTCATTCCTTTGCTCACACCTATTACTAAGTTGTTAGAGGCAGCCAGGATATAGCTGGACTGCATTGCTGCTTAGAAATTTCTTTTTCCAGATAACCTAAATCATTATTCTCAAGCTCAAATTTCAACAGATTCACAGTGTAGTGGCATAATGCTTTCAAATTCACAAAAACAGCATCAAAAGGATGAGGCTAAACCATCCATGGTTTCCATTTTCCATTCAAAATTCACAGAATTTTGAATACAAGTATCCAACCCCCTGTATTCCTGCCACCACCCACCAGGCCCCACCTGTAACACTGGGGATTAGAATCCAACATGAGATTTGGGCAGGGACACAGATGCCAACCATATCACTGATCTTGCATCATTTTCTTCTGCAGAACATTACTTTTGATCAAGAAACTCATTTCATAGTGCATGTACTCTCATAATTGTAGCACAAATTTTTAGGTATTTCCTCAATAAGTAGCTATCCTAAAAGAATGGTGGAATTGCCTTTAAGACAATGAAATACACTGCAGTTAAAACACCACATGAGAGACAATCCTATGAAAGTGTAGAGTTGAATCATGAAGGGTGAATAGATACTTTAAATCAGCCACTAATATATGATTCTATCTATTCCATAGCCAGAATACATGGATCTGAGATTTCATTCACATCTAAAAGGGTAGGTTTTATTATCATTACAACTAATAACCCAGTCACAGAATTTTTGCTTTCTGCTCTCACAAATTTCCTTTCTTCTCATTGGAAGGTCATGGTCTCCATGGGAGGAATACTTATATCAGAGATGACAAATATAATTCAACAGAATAAGAAGTTGAAACTGCCACTTTGCTATTTTGTGTTCTTTGTTAAAATGAATCAACAAGTAAAGAATGAGGTGACTGTATGCATTGGGATGCTTAATTATTATGAAAGAAGAAATCTGGCTACTAGTACACAACAGGATCAAGAGGGATCATTTCTGAATTTCTTATTTTATAATTTCAACTCTTATTTTAGATTTAGGAAGTATCTGTGCAGGCTTGTTACATGAGTATATGGTGTGAGCCTGAAGTTTGGATATGAGTGATCCTGTCACCAAGCAGTGAGCATAGTACTGAGTATGTAGGTTTTCAGCCCTTTCCCCTCCCCCTCTTCTCCCTCTAGTAGTCTTCAGTGTCTATTTTCCTCATCTTTAGGTCCATGTGTACCCCATGTTTAGCTCTCACTTATAAGTGAGAACTTGGGGGATTTGGTTTTCAGTTCCCACATTAATTTGCTTAGAATAATCGCCTCCAGATGCATCCATGTTGCTGCACAGGATGTTATTTTGTTCTTTTTATTGCAGTATAGTATTCCATGATATATATGTACCACGTTTTATTTATGCCATCCAGCACCCATGAGCCTCTAGTTTGATCACATGTCTTTGCTATTGTAAGTAGTGCTGAGATGAGCATACAAGTGCATGTGTCTTTTTGGTAGAATAAGTTATTTTCTTTTGGGAAAATAAATGTCAAAGAAAGACAGGAGCTGAATTGAAAATAAACTGAAAATGTTCTTATGAGTCAAAGCTGTAGGAAAAGCATATGCCAATAAAAGACTTGCTGGGTTGAATGGTAGTTCTGTTCTAAGTCTTTAAGTAATCACCTAACTGCTTTCCACAGTGGCTGGACTAATTTATAACCCTATCAACAGTCTATAAGCATTCCCTTCTCTCTGCAGCCTCTTACTTTCTGACTTTATTAAAGAAGCCATCAGACTAGTGTAAGATGATGTCTCATTGTGATTTTGATTTCCTTTTTTTCTGATGACTAGTGGTGTTGAACATTTTTTTTTATGTTTGATGACATGAAATAAATGTTGGACACTTGCAGGTCTTATTTTGAGAAGTATCTATTTCTGAATTTCAATGAACTTTCTAAGCCCTCATTCATTAATTTCATGTCCAATGTCAAAATTAAGGGAAAATTATAGTAACCAAAAATAGACATAACCATGAATGAATCACAGACATCTATAATAAAATCTGAGGTCTTTCAGACAAGGAGGGAAAATAATAATAGTTAATTGGTGCCTGTGAGGTAAGAAAATAGAATCAGTTGTGAAAGAAGGGAATTCTCAATGACAACTGTAGCCTCATAAGCTTACAACAATAAATTCTATAGCAGTCACCTATATTTTTTTCATGCTTTTTGTAATAGACTGTCATATCCACAGCTTTCAATGTTCCACACATCCTGGTATTCACAGCCTTGTGTAGTGCCCCATGAATTAAAATGTATTAACACTGGTTTAACTCTGTAACTACCTTTGGCCAAGTGAGGCATTATCCAGAGGGATATAAGCAGAGCCTTGATAAATTATTTTAATTGTGGCTTCTCCTCTTGGAAAGCTTTATTATTTCCTCTGCTGTTACTCCTTGAGAAGACACTACTTAAGTGTTGTTTTCATTTACACTTATATGCAGAATAACCCCAAATTTGTTTATCTTACCAGGTTCTCTTTCTTGAGTGCTAGATATATAACTTCAACTCTCTTTTGTCAACAGTTTGACATGATAAAACTAAACTCTTTTGCTTTTTCTAAAACTTTCATTTTCTGTTTCTATTTTTAAATATCCAGTTGCTCAAGACAGAAATTTCACATTTTTTCTTACTTTTACCATTTATCTTAATAAATTGCTTTCAAATATCTTTATTTTCTTTCTACCTGGGAAAAGAATGATCACAGGATTATGCTAACAGTCTCATCTTGCTTCTTTTCACCTGGTTTTCAGTGGTGGCCTCCATGCATTATATCGTCTACTATAATCAAACCCAAACCTTCTATTGTGTAAACCTCCTATTGTGTAAATCTGTTAGCAGAGATCAGGAAACAGTCAGCATTGCCAGAATTTTCAATAAAGGTGTAAACAAAAAATCAAGTGATGAAAGAAACAACCTGGGAAATAACAGTTGAGATTTCTAACTACACTGAACATGATGTAACTGAGAAATTATATATATATTTTTGTTTTGCATATAACTTGCTCATTTAACTGTCAGTTTCTCATATACATGAGATATTAAATAATTGCTACATTCTAAATTTTAAGCAATATTGTTTTAAAATTATTTATTTTAAAATGCATTATAAATATTTAATAACAGTCACTATGAGATTTAATATTTCTTATGGGTTGTCTTTAAAATATTTTTTATATAAATTCCACTGTATCTATATAGTGCACATACAAAGGTTGGTACCTTAAACATGTTTTTGAGGGAGATGTTTATGCTGTTTGAATGATGTATATATATATTATCATTTCATGTATTAGACTAAATTATTCAATTTTTAAAAAGTTATTAGTTTTAGTTTGAAATAATTTGAAGCATATATATTAGTTATATGTTACCAGCCAAAAGTGTAGCTGCAAAACTATTTAATAAGAAAGAATATTACAGAGCCCATGAAACTAAATATCAGTAAAGATTAGACTGTTAGTAAGCAAATATTTTATTCCAATAGCAATGTGGTTATATGTTGATAATATTAATAGATGGGTTCAAAATAAAATCAATATTACCATAATATTTAAACAAAATATAGTTATTTATATTAACAGTATAAATGTTACAAGAAGATTGCATGAATAAACCTGTTAGTGAAATGTGACTATGCTTAAACCAGAAAGAATAACATTTTATTCAGGGGGAGTACTCAAGATGGCGCTGTGAGAACAACCCAGGATTGGAGCTCTTCTCGTTGAATCTGCAAACGGTGAGTCAGAGCGAATTTCCAGACTGATCTTTGTTGCCCACAGAATGGGGAAACTCCCAAGTATAAAAAAAGACACGGGATGCCAGGCAGTAAGTCTGCCTGGCAAAGCCGGCAGCCAGGGCGGCGGCGGCCGGCCCTACCCAGCAATCCCCGCAGGGCGCGCTTGTCCGGGTGCCCTGTTGAACCGGCAACCTGAGACTTGAGAGGGCTGGACTTGAGACTGAACGAGACTTGGACAATAGGCCAGCCCAGGGGACTGCAGGGATTGGGATACCCAGTGGGACAAACAAAACCGCGATTTCAAACTATCCCGAGCAGACGGTCCGAGACGCTCTGTGGGGGAGGGGCGTCCACCACTACCGAGGCAACCCGCCCCAACTGAGATACACGCCCACTGCTGACGCAGCCAGCCATTGCCAAGGCAACCCGCCCCAACGGAGATACATGCCCACTGCTGACGCAGCCAGCCATTGCCGAGGCAACCCGTCCCTACTGAGATACATGCCCACTGCTGACACAGCCTGCCGTTGCTGAGGCAACACGCTACAACGAAGAGACTCTGCCGCAGGGCGTGGCGGAGACCACAGCAGAGCCGGCAGGAACAGCGCGAATCACACAACAGCAGGGCGGAGCCTCGGCAGCCAAACAGTGGCTAGACTGCCTTCTAGCTGGGCAGGACACCTGATCGGACATCCAAAAATAAAGCCCAAACCCCTCAACACAGAGCATTTGAGAAAAAAAAAAAAAGGGTTTTTTAATGAGCTCTGTTGCAGCAGAATCAAACATAGCAGCATAACAGCCCTGAATGAACAACAGAGTGCACAGCTCAGCAATTAAACCCCTATAAAGTACAAACTGTCTCCTCAAGCAGCTCCCTGACCCCTCTATATCCAAAAGACTGACATTAGGCAGGCATCATCCTGGGACAAAGAGAGCAGAAAAAGAAACTGGTAGCATCCCTTGCTGTGCCAAGCTACTAGAGGTGCACCCCAGACAAGCAGGGTCTGGAGCGGACCTCAGCAGTCGTACAGCGAAGGGGCTAGACTGGTAGAAGGAAAACCAAGCAACAGAAATACTTCATCATCAACATTCTGGGTGTCCACTCAGAGACCCAAACGAAAAGTCAGCAACTACGCAGACGACCAGCGGACAAATCCACAAAGATGGGAAGAAACCAGCGCAAAAAGGAGGAAAACACCTGAAACCAGAACACCTTGCCTCCTAGAAAGGACCAAAACTCCTCACCAGCAAGGGAGCAAAGCTGGACGGAGAATGACTGTGACGAAATGACGGAATTAGACTTCAGAAAATGGATAATGAGAAACTTTTGTGAGCTAAAAGATCATGTATTAAATCAATGCAAAGAAACTAAGAACCTTGAAAAAAGATTTGAAAAAAGATTCGAGGAAGTGATAACAAGAATGGATACCTTAGAGAGGAATATGAATGAATTAAAGGAGCTGAAAAACACAATACGAGAACTTCGCGAAACAAACGCAAGTTTCAATAACCGAATTGACCAAGCAGAAGAAAGAATATCTGAAGTCGAAGACCAACTCAATGAAATAAAACGAGAAACCAAGATCAGAGAAAAAAGCGCAAAAAGGAATGAACAAAGTCTCCAAGAAATGTGGGACTATGTGAAAAGACCTAACCTACGTTTGATAGGTGTACCAGAATGTGACTAAGAGAATGAATCCAAGCTGGAAAATACTCTTCAGGACATCATCCAGGAAAATTTCCCCCACCTAGCAAGACAAGCCAACACTCAATTGCAGGAAATACAGAGAACACCACAAAGATATTCCGCAAGAAGAGCAACCCCAAGGCACATAATCGTCAGATTCAACAGGGTTGAAATAAAGGAGAGAATACTAAGGGCAGCCAGAGAGAAAGGTCGGGTCACCCACAAAGGGAAGCCCATCAGACTCACAGCAGATCTCTCGGCAGAAACACTACAAGCCAGAAGAGAGTGGGGGCCAATATTCAACATTCTTAAAGAAAAGAACTTTCAACCCAGAATTTCATATCCAGCCAAACTGAGCTTCAGAAGTGAAGGAAGAATAAAATCCTTTGCGAACAAGCAAGTACTCAGAGATTTTGTCACCACCAGGCCTGCTTTACAAGAGCTCCTAAAAGAGGCACTACACATAGAAAGGATCAATCAGTACCAGCCATTCCAAAATCACACTGAATGCTAAAGAGCTTCAACATAATGAAGAATCTACAACAACTAACAGGCAAAACAGCCACTTAACATCAAAATGGCAGTATCAAATTCACACATAACAATATTAACCCTAAATGTAAATGGACTAAATGCACCAATCAAAAGACACAGACTGGCAAATTGGATAAAAATCCAAAACCCATCAGTGTGCTGTATCCAGGAAACCCATCTCACATGCAAGGATACACAAAGGCTCAAAATAAAGGGATGGAGGAAGATTTACCAAGCTAATGGAAAGCAAAAAAAAAGCAGGAGTTGCAATTCTCATCTCTGATAAAATAGACTTTAAAGCAACAAAGATCAAAAGAGACAAAGAAGGCCATTACATAATGGTAAAAGGATCGATACAACAAGAACAGCTAACGATCCTAAACATATATGGACCCAACACAGGAGCACCCAGATACATAAGGCAAGTTCTTAATGACTTACAAAAGGACTTAGACTCCCACACAATAATAGTGGGAGACTTTAACACTCCACTGTCAATACTAGACAGATCAACCAGACAGAAAATCAACAAGGATATCCAGGGCTTGAACTCAGACCTGGAGCAAGCAAACCTGGTGGACATTTACAGAACTCTCCACCCCAAATCCACAGAATACACATTCTTCTCAGCACCACATCACACCTACACTAAAATTGACCACATAATTGGAAGTAAAGCACTGCTCAACAAATGCAAAACAACTGAAATCATAACAAACAGCCTCTCAGACCATAGTGCAATCAAGTTAGAACTCCGAATTCAGAAACCAACCCAGAACCGCACAGCTTCATGGAAACTGAACAACTGGCTCTTGAATGTTGACTGGGTAAACAACGAAATGAAGGCAGAAATAAAGAAGTTCTTTGAAACCAATGAGAACGAAGACACAACGTGCCAGAACCTCTGGGACACATTTAAAGCAGTCCCTAGAGGAAAGTATATAGCAATAAGTGCCCATATAAGGAGAATGGAGAGATCCAAAATTGACACCCTATTGTCAAAATTGAAAGAGCTAGAGGAGCAAGATCAAAAAAACTCAAAACCCAGCAGAAGACAAGAAATTACTAAGATCAGAGCTGAGCTGAGGGAGATTGAGACACGAAAAACCCTTCAAAAAATCAATAAATCCAAGAGCTGGTTTTTTGAAAAGATCAACAAAATAGACCACTAGCCAGATTGATTAAAAAAAAGAGAGAGAACAACCAAATAGATGCAATAAAAAATGATAAAGGGGAAATCACCACAGATTCCACAGAAATTCAAACCATCATCAGAGAATATTACAAACAACTATATGCGCATAAACTAGTAAACCTGGAAGAAATGGATAAATTCCTGGACTCCTGTGTCCTCCCAAGCCTAAACCAGGAGGAAGCTGAAACTATGAATAGACCAATAACAAGGTCTGAAGTCGAGGCAGCAATTAAGAGCCTACCTCACAAAAAAAGCCCAGGTCCAGACGGGTTCACAGCCGAATTCTAGCAGACACACAAGGAGGAGCTGGTACCATTCCTTCTAAAACTATTTCAAACAATCCAAAAAGAGGGAATCCTTCCCAAATCATTTTATGAGACCAACATTATCCTGATACCAAAACCAGGCAGAGACCCAACGAGAAAAGAAAACTTCAGGCCAATATCCATGATGAACATAGATGCAAAAATCTTCAATAAAATATTGGCAAGCCGATTGCAACAGCAAATCAAAAAACTTATTCATCATGATCAAGTAGGATTCATCCCGGGGATGCAAGGCTGGTTCAACATACGCAAGTCTATCAACGTAATTCACCACATAAACAGAACCAAAAACAAAAACCACATGATTATCTCAATTGACGCAGAGAAGGCATTTGACAAAATTCAACAGCCCTTTATGCTAAAAACCCTCAATAAACTCGGTATCGATGGAACGTATCTCAAAGTAACAAAAGCTATTTATGACAAACCAACAGCCAATATCATACTGAATGGGCAAAAACTGGAAGCATTCCCTTTGAAATCTGGTACTAGACAAGGATGCCCTCTCTCACCACTCCTATTCAATATAGTACTGGAAGTTCTAGCCAGAGCAATCAGGCAAGAAAAATAAATAAAGGGTATTCAAATAGGAAAGGTGGAAGCCAAATTGTCTCTATTTGCAGACGACATGATAGTATACCTAGAAGACCCCATCGCCTCAGCCCAAAAACTCCTGAAACTGATAAGCAACTTCAGCAAAGTCTCAGGATATAAAATCAATGTGCAAAAATCACAAGCATTCGTCTACACCAATAACAGACTTAAAGAAAGCCAAATCAAGAGCGAACTGCCATTCGCAATTGCTACAAAAAGAATAAAATACCTTGGAATACAACTCACAAGGAACGTAAGGGACCTCTTCAAGGAAAACTACAAACCACTGCTCAACGAAATCAGAGAGGACACAAACAGATGGAGAAACATTCCATGTTCATGGTTAGGAAGAATTAATACCGTGAAAATGGCTATACTGCCCAAAGTAATTTACAGAATCAATGCTATCCCCATCAAGCTACCATTGACTTTCTTCACAGAACTGGAAAAAACCACCATGAACTTCATATGGAACCAAAAGAGAGCCCGCATAGCCAAGTCAATTCTAAGCAAAAAGAACACAGCGGGGGGCATCACACTACCGGATTTCAAACTATACTACAAGGCTACAGTAATCAAAACAGCATGGTACTGGTACCAAAACAGAGATATAGACCAATGGAACAAAACAGAGGCACCGGAGGCAACACAACATACATACAACTATACAATCTTTGATAAACCTGACAGAAACAAGCAATGGGGCAAGGATTCCATGTTTAACAAATGGTGTTGGGAAAACTGGCTAGCCATGTGCAGAAAGCAGAAACTGGACTCCTTCCTGACACCTTACACTAAAATTAACTCCAGATGGATTAAAGACTTAAACATAAGACCTGGCACCATAAAAACCCTAGAAGGAAATCTAGGCAAAACTATCCAGGACATAGGAGTAGGCAAGGACTTCATGAACAAAACACCAAAAGCATTGGCAACAAAAGCCAAAATAGACAAATGGGACCTAATGAAACTCCACAGCTTCTGCACGGAAAAAGAAACAGTCACTAGAGTGGATCGGCAACCAACAGAATGGGAAAAAATTTTCACAGTCTACCCATCTGACAAAGGGCTGATATCCAGAATTTACAAAGAACTCAAGCAGATTTACAGGAAAAAAACAAACAAGCCCATTCAAAAGTGGGCAAAGGATATGAACAGATACTTTATGAAAGAAGACATATATGAGGCCAACAGTCATATGAAAAAATGCTCATCGTCACTGGTCATCAGAGAGATGCAAATCAAAACCACATCGAGATACCATCTCACGCCAGTTAGAATGGCGATCATTAAAAAATCTGGAGACAACAGATGCTGGAGAGGATGTGGAGAAAAAGGAACACTTTTACACTGTTGGTGGGAGTGTAAATTAGTTCAACCATTGTGGAAGACAGTGTGGCAAGTCCTCAAGGCCTTAGAAATAGAAATTCCATTTGACCCAGCAATCCCATTACTGGGTATATATCCAAAAGACTATAAATCGTTCTACTATAAGGACACATGTACACGAATGTTCATTGCAGCACTGTTTACAATAGCAAAGACCTGGAATCAACCCAAATGCCCATTGATAATAGACTGGATTGGAAAAATGTGGCACATATACACCATGGAATATTATGCAGCAATCAGAAATGATGAGTTTGTGTCGTTTGTAGGGACATGGATGAATCTGGAGAACGTCATCCTCAGCAAACTGACACAAGAACAGAAAATGAAACACCGCATTTTCTCACTCATAGGTGGGTGATGAAACATGAGAACACATGGACACAGAAAGGGGAGTACTAAACACTGGGGTCTATTGGGGGGAGGAGGGGTGGGCCATTGGGAGGGGGAGGTGGGGAGGGATAGCCTGGGGAGAAATGCCAAGTGTGGGTGAAGGGGAGAAGAAAAGCAAGGCACACTGCCGTGTGTGTACCTACGCAACTGTCTCGCATGCTCTGCTCATGTACCCCAAAACCTATAATCAAATAAAAAATTAAAAAAAAAAAAAAAAACATTTTATTCAAATACGTTTTATACTTTTTAAGCAGGCTCTTTAGTCTCTTTGGAGATGTTAACAAAGTGAAATATTTTTATTATTTAAATAAATGATCTGTGCTGCTGAATCATGCACCTGTGGATTGTGTGGAGTTTTCTTTTGTGTTGTTGTTGTTGTTATTGTGGTTGTTATCATTTATTCGCCCAACTTAATGGCTCTAATGAAAAGTGTCTCTATTATTAAAACACTTTACATTTTTATTTTTAATTGGGAAGCCATTTCAATTTTGACAGAGAGAATAAACTATGTCAGGCATTGAATTATGCTGTCTGTATGTATTATCCCATTCAATTCTCATAATGAGTCTGGAAGATTAATATTGTCAATGTTATCATAAATGCAAAATAAGTTCAGTGGTAATTTGCCCAAGGTCATTCAACTAGAAAGTAGGACGACATATTTTTACTACACTATCTCTATTTTTAGACATCCTATACATTATTTTTAAAGACATTCGACCTCATAGATATGCATTTAATTTGTATATTTAAGTCATATTACATTCTATTTAAATTATCAAACTCTGAGGCTTGATTATTTTTACACCCACTTAAGGCCCAATTATTAGAATGGAAATGGCCCTCTTGTGAAGCAGTAAACATTCAATACATCAAATAATGTTTGAATTCTTATTCTCTTATCAATTAGTAAAGTTCTGAAAATATGAGACATAGGTGAATAGGTGTTGATTCATGGAGAGAATTACTTTAAATTATCTGTTGGTAATAATATTATCAAAAGATAATACAGAAGTAATTTATATCATGAAGTGTTTGGCAACTGGAATGACACATATGTAGACTAAGGGCTAAGGGTAAGCCTGAGGGAGAAGGTACAATAGAAAAGTGAGGGTGTAGGTTAAAACTCAGACAATCCTTTCTTAAATTATAGAAATTAATGTATTCAGTGAGGTAAATGCATATATAAATACATGTATACTATTTAAGATACAAATTAAATAAATAATAATTATTTTATATTTTATATAATTCAAACAGATTCAACAGGAAAAAAAATTCAACTAAAAATTACTTTTTCAACAAGGAGTTTGGTGAAAAAAAGAAAATTAGAAAATTCTACTTGTGTCCACCAGAGGGCAGCATTGAAACACCATAACATCTCATATGGGCCTGGCTGCAGAAAAACAAAAATTACTTAACAGAGAAAGATGGATGCCTGAAATAACTTCACTTTCTTCCTGAAAATTAAATAATAAAATAATTTTAATTTTATATGATTTATCTATTTTCCTTTGTATCTGATTATGTTGTTATTGATTAAATTAATACAATCTTCAAGTCAGTAAACAAGTACAGGGCTACACATGAAAAAGTTTTACTATATTGTGAGAAATTGTGTCTAGTAATTCTGAATGAACTTATCAGGAAAACAATTTAAATGCCGCATACAATACAAAAATTTTAAATATATTGTAGAGCTGATGTTGTAAGATGGATTTTACTAGAGCCAAAAATTTAAAGGAAGAATTTAATGGGTAAGTACAAAGTTTTCCTTCACTCTGAAGATTCATTATAAGCTCTGAAAATCCTACACTTTCACATTCTGGTTTTTTGAAGTCAAGTGACAAGAGAATGTCTATGGTTCCCCAAAAATAAGGAGAAAGATGAAATTCCTCTTTCTTACCGTGATGCAATGCTAAGGGACTTACTACTATATAAATGTGGACAAAAAATTAATCTGCCTTGCATGAAGGTGAGAAATAATTCTTTCTTCTTTTTCTTTTTTTTTAAGAAAGATACAGTAGCAAACTTCCTGAGCCATCAGGTGACTTAGGTTCATGAGGAGTTGGCAGTCACACAGACCCCTTCTAGGCTGACCAGCAGGAAGTCAGCTCCCACAATAGCTGATAACAAAGCTTTACCTGGCAGAACTCATGGGCAAGGTGCCCTCCCCACACCAGTTTGGCATTTCTTCAACATATGACTGTGGCTGGCTTTGAGGGTCCTGAGTTGCTGACTAAAACTTCCTCTGAAAAAGAACACCCTTGCTATGCACCCACTATGGTGTGGAGAGGGCAACTTCACCCATAGCAAATGCCAGGCACAATCTTATATTTACCAATGACTGGGTCTGATTCAAGCATACAGTTTTAGCCTGGAGCCAGAATCCTGTTTCCAATTTTCAAACCTGGAACAATTTGAGACACAAATTAAAGAATGAGGCCGGGCACGGTGGCTCACACCTGTAATTTCAGCACTTTGGGAGCCTGAGGTGGGCAGATCATGAGGTCAAGAGACCAAGACCATCATGGTCAACATGGTGAAAACAGTCTCTACCAAAAATACAAAAATTAGCTGGGCAAGGTGGCATGCGCCTGTAGTCTCAACTACTGGGTAGTCTGAGGCAGGAGAATTGCTTGAACCCGGGAGGCAGAGGTTGCAGTGAGTCCAGATTGTGTCATTGCACTCCAGCCTGGGTGACAGAGAGAGACTGTCTCAAAAAAAAAAAAAAAAAAAAAAAAAAAAGAAAAAGAAAATAATGCAGTATCGGATTATAAACCAAATTTAAAATAAATATCTAGGAGAATGTACTAGTATAAATAAATGGTAGAATAAATAAACCAGGGGAAATGTCTTTATAGAAAATGTCCAAAGAACATACATGGGTACTCTCCTCCAGCAGTTGAAAGTAACTTACCTCCGCGCCCCTCTCCTATTAGTTGAACTTAGTGACTTCTTCCCAGAAAATAAAGAATAGAAAGGAAAAAGTAGTAACTTTATAGCAGAGAAACGTATCAGACTCTACATTAACCAAGCAAGCAAGGTTAGCAGCACTGATCGTGTTGATATCATTCGCCCCCTTGTTTTATAAGATTAAAAAATTCTTCTCATGGTGGGACAAAACATCATGACAAGCATGTGAGAAAAAATAGGTAACTTTTTGTTCCCTACAGAGGGTCGCACCCACGTACAGATAACAGCAGAATGAAGCTGTAAGGTCAGCTTATATGTGGCAAGAAGGATGGGGTTAGCCAAATCCTGACTATTTTATGTGGACTGGCTAATTTAAAAAATATTTCAGGCTCTGGGGTATGGAAACTGTCTCTAGTAGGCAGAGAACTGGCCCTTGAGTGATGAGGGTAGGTACACAGTATCTGGAGTGTGAGAGCTGGATGAGGAAAGTGCTTGGGGTGTGTACTTACTCAGCTGCTCAAGTAGGGGAAGTGTTGGGCCTTTAGCCAGGGCCTCAAAATTGGGTCAAGAAAGCATTATACATATGCATTAGGAGTATATATGTATACAGGCTCCTAATATGATATGATAAAAAGAGTAGTTTGTCTCAATGATATTCTTCTCCCAAACTCTTAACCCCAGTTGTATCTTCAAGAAGCATATCAGAAAATTCCACATTGAGGGATGTTCTACAAAATGTCTGCCTAGTAATCTTTCAGAATTGCCAGTGCCTTTCGGAAACAAGAGCGGACAGAAACCATCACCATTCAGAAGTGACTTAGGTGTCATGGAGACTAAACGAAAACTGTGGACTGGATACTGAAACAGAAACATAATACTAATGGAAAAACTGGGGAGAGCTACAGAAAGTCTGTAGTTTAGTTCTTAGTTATATGCCAACATAATTTTTTTTTAGTTTTGAAAAATATTTCACGATATGTGCTGTCATCTTAATATGTTCCTCCAAAATAACTGTGCTGAAATCGCCACCCCAAAGCGGGTGGGGCCTTTGAGAGGTGATTAGGTCATGGGGCAGAGCCCCCATGAAAGGAATTACGGTCCTTCTATAAACGGCCTACAAGCCAGCCTGTCCCCCTTTCTCCTTCTTAATAGCCAATCCTTCTCTCATGAGGGTAAACAGTGAGAAGGCAACAGTTCTGAACCAGAGCACAAGCCATCAACAGACACCAAATCCACTGGCACCTTCATCCTAGATGTCCCAGACTTATTATGCTCTATGATAAAAAAGTTACTTTTTTCATAAACTTCATAAACTATGCAGTCTATGGTATTTTTTTATAGCAGTCAGAACCAAGTTAGATACTATGTGAGATGATATCACTAGATGAAAATTAGTGAAGTGTATACAGGAATTCTCTGTACTATGAAAATTAAAAATATTTATCAGAAAAACCCTTCAGCAAAAATAACAAGTAAATGAATGCCTTAGGAACAATAAGGTATGAGCAAAGCTGTGGAAATGTATGTGTAAAACTGAGGACACACTGATTATGTAAAAGAATGATAATAGTCTGCTTTTTAGATTGAAATTGTATTGAAAATAAAATGCTGAAGTCAGCTTTATACTAGTCAAGAGCGGGTGACAAGATAAATGGTTCTTAAAGGAGGGTGGTAAAAATGATGGTTAGTCGTAAATTACCTACACATGCATAGAGCTACGTTAAAGACTTAAGGAAACATAGTGAATGTAGTACTTCTATACTGGTGAAAAAAATAAATGAGAAAAAAATGCAATTCTTTCAACACATCATATTGCATAGCTAATGTAAGCCCAACCTTGTTTACAATTGAGATATAGCATGAAAAAAAGAACAGACAAAAGTTTACGTCTTTGTGGAAATTTGAATCTATTTGGGAAATATATAACATGTTAAATTAATATGTATGTAATATTGACATATTAGAACATAAGGGTTTCTTAAAGGAAAATAAAACAAAAGAAGATGTAAGGAAAAATAGGGGTGATTATCAATTCAAATAACGTGGTCAGGAAAGACTTTGAGACGAGGACATTTGAGAAAAGAAATGAAATGGCTACAAGAATGAGCAAATATAATAATCATATTATAATGTAATATAATGCTGTAATATAACCATGTGGCTCTGAAGGCAGAGAGAGACAAACCACTCCAGGCAAAGCAATGCCTGATTTTTTCTGTGCAGCCTGTGAAGTCATATAGTCACCTGAAATAAATACAATTTTATTAACGTCAATTTTATGTCAAAAACTATGATGCATTTGATATTTTCTCTTAATTGGCATCTCACAAGTTAGCTTGCCATAGTACTCTAGACGTGTATTGTAATAATCAAGACTACAGTGACAACAAATTATAATAGACATCATGGCATAGTAGACATCATGTGGTTTATAGTTACGTAAGATCCCGTTGTCCCCTAAGACTTACAGAATCAAGGCAGAACCTGTTTCAGATGGGATAACATGCGTTCAGCCGGCATAGGTCACAGCTAATATACCCCATGCTTAGGAACTTCCCCATCTGGTAAGAGATTTATATCAAACCTTTCTGATCTCTTCTCAGAGATCTCAGAGATATTGCATTTATTTTCCTGAAATGCAAAACCTCTCCTTTGCACCATAGGCTAAGACTTTATTCTTAAAGCAGTTTGTCATGTAAATATTCTTGGACGGATAATGTGGAACAAAAACTTACACAATATATGCAGAAAATTCATAACAAATTGTCTCCACTTTGCTTGCCTCAGTCTTCACAACTCCTTGTTAAATTTCTAGTTGATCTAGTGTATACCTTGTCCCGACCAATATTAAGATGTAAGACTAGCAGTGATGTTGGCCTTCTCTAATTATTTCTCACTGAAATTGCTATTATTTTTGACAATGCCTCTGCCCATAGTACTTTTTGCATTATATTCCAGCTTAAGATAGCCTCCTTTCACCAAGTTTAAACTTGAGTGTTTATCGCATTTACATTTAATTATACTATTGATATGTTTAGTGCGGTAAGCGGAATTCTAAGACAAGTCTCAAAATTCCTACATCTATTTAATGTCCTGTATAATGCCTTCTTGAATGTGACAGTACTTGTTAATATGATTATTACGTTTATCACACAGTTTACTTAAAGAAAGAAATCTTTTCCTGGATAATTCTGATCTAATCACTTCTGACCTTAAAATGAACTAAGTTATTCTGAAGAGAAAACTTGAACATAAAGGATATTCTCCATATCTTGGAAGAGGCTTTGAAGAGGGAGGGAGTAGCATGACAAAGATGTCTAGGAATTGAAACTGATGGTAAATCCCTCCATCAAACGTGGAAATTTACAATGGAAACTCAGTCTCTAGATTAGAACACAGCTTTTGGACAATAGCACAATTTCAGCATTGTGCAACCCTGAGCAGATTACCCCAGTAATCTGCCTGAAATTCTGACCTCAAGATGCTGAGAAATAATAAATCACGGTTGGCTTAAGCCACTATATTTATGATAATATATTATAAAGAAATAGAAAATGTACACATTTAGTTTAAACCTATTATTTTGTTATTTATTTTTATATTTTCCTCATATATTGTTTCTTTTTTCCATTTATATAAGCACTAAGTATTCAATTTTGGCCTGGAGCCAGAATCCTCAGTTTCCAATTTTCAAAAGTGGAACAATTCAAACATCAAATCAAAGAATGAAATATTCGATTATAACCAGATTTAAAGTAAATTTGAAAAATATTTCTTCCTTTGAAATTCTTCTTTTGAATTAATTGAGTAATTGTGTGGTTACATTTTATCTCCCTTTTTGGCTTTTTCTTTTGACTATTTGTTTAGTTATTCTATCATTTGTTTAGGGAATATGACATGTATCTATAACATCATGTTCCGCTTTCATGTTACATCACTTTGTTACTATATGACACTATTGTAATATTCTTCCATTCTTAATTCTCTGCCTTTGCTCTGTTTTGTCATACATTTTATGTTTGCAGCTTTAGTTTAGGCTCCCATCATTCCTCAGAGAGAATATCATTAGAGTACTTTACTGTTTCTTTTAACGTTTAGCTTCAAAACATTCTTGTTCATTTATCTACAAAGTCAACATAGCCTTCTAAGAAATTTTATGCTTGCTTACATCTCTGATCCTTTAGAAAGGTGTAAGGAGAATAGCATGTAAGCTACTTAGCATGCTAGACAAAAGCCTGGTATACATAACATCCCTTCCCCAGTGTTGTCACTGCCAAGGCTTGTTTTGTACCTAGTTTCCTTTTATATGCTATTCTCTCCTTTTAGGCTACTTTCTCCCATTTGCATGTCCTCCTAAACTCTAGTTCTTTGAACTTTGATTTCTTATTGACAGGGAGCAAACATTCTATTTTTTATCTCAAAAGGGGAGAAACATAATCATACATAAGCTTAGAAAACCCATTCTTCCTTTAAAGTTTGCCTTTCAGTACATTACCTATATTTTTAATACAATCCACTAAAAGTAGACATTCCATCACACTTCCAAGAAGAAAATCGAAATGTAATCCACTAAAGGTAGACATTCCGTCACACTTCCAAGAAGAAAATCGAAACAAATTGCAAAATACAAGCCACATGTAAAAGCCAACTATCAAGACCTATAATCTACTGTACCAGAAAAAAAAAAAAAAAAAAATTGCCAAGTCAGCAGAATTCAAGTGGAAATTAAAATGGATGAGACTAGAAAAGAATGTGAAACAGAAGTGAAATTTATTGGAAGAAATATTTGAAAATAATTTAAACAGAGTACAATTGTGTTACTGGAGGTCAACATTTGTACAACATTTTTAAATTATTCATTGTTTTAAAAGAAAGTAAAACATTTCTAAAATCAGGGTTGCTATTTTTTTTGAAACGTTTAAGTGCATCTCTTAGTTTTAATAATCAGGCTCTTTTTTTGATATAAAATTGTGATTTACAAAAATCTAGAAGTTACAATGACTCAATTTTAATAGTAAAGATATATTGTTATGTTTGTTTCTCTACATTTAAGATCTGTGTTTTGAGAGCTAACAAATGAAAGCTATAATTTATCTTGGTGAGTTTATAATTTGCCCTAGATCAATGTAGATCAATGATTATACTTTAACCGAAGGGCTGTTAAGTGTATGTAAGGGCATACTCCACATATGCCATGTGGGATCTTTCCAAATGCAATCTGTTTTTGTCTGCCGCTTTCTCTTAAATATTTACTGAAGGCCTTTTTACACATGTCACTGTCATTGTAGCATATACTTAAGTAATGGGTCTAAGGTTGCTTGAATTAAAGAGTATCAGCTGTTTAATTACAGGGCCCAGGTCAATGGAACAATGCATACTCTAAATATTATTTGAAAACTAGTTTTCTTTTTCTAGCTTAAGGTTTGCTCTTTGGGGGTTGTCAGACATTTGGCTCATCTTTCCTCACTTTGGAATTAATAATAATCCAAGCTTGGATCAAAAAAAAATAAAAAATAAAGAAAATGTGGACACAGAAATTTTTTATTTGCTATGGCCTAAGAATATCATTTGTACATTAACACATAACATTTTTTCCCTTTTTTTTTATTGCATTTTAGGTCTTGGGGTACATGTGAAGAACAATATAGTTGCATAGGCACACACGTGGCAGTGGGATTTGCTGCCTTCCTCCCCTTCACCCATATCTGGTATTTCTCCCCATGCTATCTCTCACCAATTACCCCCCCCACTATCCCTCCCCTATTCCCCCCAATAGACCCCAGTGTGTAGTGCTCCCCTGGAACCAACCCAAATGCCCATCGATGATAGACTGGACAGGGAAAATGTGGCACATATACACCATGGAATATTATGCAGCAATCAAAAACGATGAGTTTGTGTCCTTTGTAGGGACATGGATGAAACTGGAGAACATCATTCTCAGCAAACTGACACAAGAACAGAAAATGAAATACTGCATGTTCTCACTCATAGGTGGGTGATGAACAATGAGAACACATGGACACAGGGAGGGGAGGGAATGACATTTGTTATGTGCTAAGTGGGGGTTGCATATCTCTAGGCTTGCCAGTTGTCTTATATATATATAAAAAGGCTGTGCACCCATAGTCCCAGCTACTTGGGAGGCTGAGGCAGGAGAATTGCTTGAACCCAGAAGGGGCTCTTCAATACTTTTTTAACACTCAAAGTGAGTATTACTTGTTGACTCATAATTTTCTGTTTTTCCCTAATACTATTATAACTATGAGAAATATGTTATGATCATAATAAAACATACAAGTTGTGGCCAGGTGCAGTGGCTCACTCCTGTAATCCCAGCACTTTAGGAGCCCGAAGGGGGCAGATCACGAGGGCAGAAGTTTGAAACCAGCCTGGCCAATGATGGTGTAACACCATCTCTACTAAAAATACAAAAATTAGCCAGGAGTGGTGGGGAACTCCTGTAGTCCCAGTTACTCAAGAAGCTGAGGCAGGAAGATTGCTTGAACCCGGGAGAGGAGGTTGCAGTGAGCAGAGATTGTGCCATTGCACTCCCGCTTAGAAACAGAGCAAGACCCTGTCTCAAAAAAAGAAGATACAAGTTGTGTGAACTATGTCCAAACCTGGCATCATTGTTATTTCTCAATTTGTGATTGTTTATCTTGTGAATGACTTATCTTTGAATCCTCCGTAGTGCTTAGTAATTTTATTTTCATGTTTCCAATACTCAAGAAAATTATTGAAGAGTAAATAAAATGTTTAATGACATTTTAAATATTTTTGATACAATAATATTCCTACAGTCACTAAATTTGTACTGCCTCATAAATAAATTATTTATACCCTATTTAAAATATTGGACCATTAACTTATGGAGAATTTAAAAATGACATAGTGATATTGAGAGTGTCAAATATTCTCCTTATTCAATGGTTACAAACAACAGATTTGTTTCAAATATTTCTAATTATTACTATAAGTGCAGTCATTTATTCACTGTGGACTTGCCAAGTTAAGTTTCAAACATGTATTTCTTTATTCATAACACTTAGATATGTCATAGACAGCTTTTTTTTTATTTTGAGTACATTCCATTGATACCTAGTTTATTAAGGATATTTAGCATAAAGGACTGTTGAATTCTGTCGAAGGCCTTCTCTGCATCTATCAAGATAATCATATGGTTTTTGTCTTTGGTTCTGTTTACATGGTGGATTACATTTGTAGATTTGCCTATGTTGAACCAGCCTTGTATCCTCGAGATGAAGCCTGTTTGATCATGATGGATAAGATTTTGATGTGCTGTTGCAATCGGTTTGCCAGTATTTTATAGAAGATTTTTGCATCTATGTTCATCATGGATGTTAGCCTGAAATTTTCTTTTTTAGTTGTGTCTCTGCCAGGTTTTGGTATCAGGATGATGTTGGTCTCATAAAATGAGTTAGGGAGGACTCCCTCTTTTTGTATTATCCGGAATAGATTCAGAAGGAATGCTACCAGCTCCTCTTTGTATGTCCGGCAGAATTCAGCTGTGACCCCATCTGGACCTGGACTTTTTTTGGTTAATAGGCTATTAATTGATGCCTCAACTTCAGACCTTGTTATTGGTCTATTCAGGGATTAAATGTCTTCCTGGTTTAGCTTTGGGTGGGTGTAAGTGTCCAGGAATTTATCCATTTCTTCTAGATTTACTGCTTTATGTACACAGAGTTGTTTGTAGTAATCTCTGTTGATAGTTTGTATTTCTGCGGAATCAATGGTGATATCCCCTTTATCATATTTTATTGTATCTATTTGATTCTTCTTTCTTTTCTGTTAGTCTGGCTAACAGTATATTTTGTTGATCTTTAAAAAAAAAAAACAGCTCCTGGATTTATTGATTTTTTGAAGGTTTTTTTTTTTTTTGGTCTCTCCTTCAGTTCTGCTCTGATCTTATTTATTTCTTGTCTTCTGATAGCTTTTGAATTTGTTTGATCTTGCTCTTCTAATTCTTTTAATTGTAATGTTAGGGTGTCAATTTCAGATCTGTCCTCACTTCTCATGTGGGCATTTAGTACTGTAAATTTCCCTCTAGACCCTGCTTTAAATGTGTCTCAGAGATTCCAGTACATTGTGTCTTTGTTCCCATTGGTTTCCAAGAACATCTTTATTTCTGCCTTCAGTTTATTATTTATCCAGTAGACATTCAGGAGCAGGTTGTTCAGTTTTCATGTAGTTGTGCAGTTTTGGAGTTTCTTAATCCTGAGTGCTAATTTGATTGCACTGTGGTGTGAGAGTCTGGTTTTTATGATTTCCATTCTTTGGCATCTGCTGAGGAGTGATTCACTTTCAATTATGTGGTCAATTTTAGAGTAAGAGTGATGTGATGCTGAGAAGAAAGTATATTCTGTGGATTTGGGGTGGAGAGTTCTTAGATGTCTATTAGGTCTTCTTGGTCCATATCTGAGTTCAAGTCCTGGATATCATTGTTAATTTTCTGACTCTTTGATCTGTCTAACATTGACAGTGGAGTGTTAAAGTCTTCTACTATTATTGTGTGGGAGTCTAAGTCTCTTTGTAGGTCATTAAGAGCTTGCTTTATGTATCTGGGTGCTCCTGTATTGGGTGCATATATATTTAGGATAGTTATATATTCTTTGTGAATAGCCAATATCATACTAAATGGGCAAAAACTGGAAGCATTCCCCTTGAAAACTGGCACTAGAAAAGGGTGCCCTCTCTCACCATTCCTATTGAACATAGTATTGGAAGTTATAGCCAGAGCAATCAGGCAAGAAAAAGAAATAAAGAGTATGCAATTAGGAAAAGAGGAAGTCATATTGTCTCTATTTGCAGACAACATGATTGTATATTTAGAAGACCACATCATCTCAGCCTCAAATCTCCTTAAGATGATGAGCAACTTTAGCAAAGGCTCAGGATACAAAATCAATGTGCAAAAGTCACAAGCATTCCTATACACTCATAACAAACAGAGAGCCCAATCGTGAGTGAACTTCCATTCACCATTGCTACAAAGAGAATAAAACACCTAGGAATACAACTAACAAAGGACATAAGGATCTCTTCAAGGAGAACTACAAACCATTGCACAAGGAAATAAGGGAGGACACAAACAAATGGAAAAAGAATCCATGCTAATAGTTAAGAAGAATCAATATCATGAAAATGGCCATACTGCCCAAATTAATTTATATATTCAATGGTATACTCATGTAGCTACCATTGACCTTTTTCACAGAACTGGAAAAAAACACCTTAAACTTCATATGAAGCCAAAAAGGAACCCGCATAGCCAAGACAACAATCCTAAGCAAAAAGAGCAAAGCTGGAGGCATCATGCTACTTGACTTCAAACTATACTATTAGACTAAAGTAATCAAAACAGCATGGTACTGGTACCAAAACAGAGATATAGACCAATGGAACAGAACAGAGGCCTTGGAAGTGACTCCAACACCTACAACCATCTGATCTTTGACAAACCCGACAAAAACAAGCAATGGAGAAAGGATTCCCTGTTTAATAAATGGTGTTGGGAAAACTGGCTAGCCATGTGCAGAAAGCTAAAACTGAATCCCATCCTTATTTCTTATACAAAAATTTACTTCAGATGGATTAAAGATTTAAACATAAGACCATAAAAACCTTGGAAGAAAACATAGGCAATTACATTCAGGACATAGGCATTGGCAAGAACTTCATAAATAAAACACCAAAAGCAATGGAAACAAAAGCCAAAATTAACAAATGGGATCTAATTAAACTTAAGAGCTTCTGCACAGCAAAAGAAACAATTGTTAGAGTGAACCACCAACCAACAGAATGTGAAAAGATGTTTGCATGCTACACTTATGACAAAGGGCTAATATCCAGAATCAACAAAGAGGTAAAACAAATTTACAAGAAAAAAACAAACAACCCCATAAAAAAGTGAGTGAAGGATATAAACAGACACTTTTCCAAAGAAGACATTTATGCAGCCAGCAAACATGAAAAAAACGCTCATCATCACTGGTCATTAGAGAAATGCAAATCAAAACAACACTGAGATACCATCTCACGCCAGTTAGAATGGCTGTTGTTAAAAAATCTGGAGACAACAGATGCTGGAGAGGATGTGCAGAAATAGGAAAGCTTTTACACTGTTAGTGGGAGTGTAAATTAGTTCAACCATTGTAGAAGGCAGTGTGGCAATTTCTCAAGGATCTATAAAAAGCTTTGAACATAAGTACACCAATTGATTGAATGTAAATGAGCAAAAGTCCTTCAAATTATATATTAAAATATAAGAACAGTCATTCAGTGCAAGAAGAATTGCTTAAGGTCAATAGTAATGAGGAAATTGTGAAAACCAATTCACAATGATGAATTACTAAAAATTCATAGACTGACAACACTAAATGCTGCCAAGAATGTTTAGCAACTAAAATTTCATACATGACTCATGGGAGAATAAGTTCATTCCATTACTTTTGAAATTTATTTACTAGTGTCTCATAAAAATAAGCATATCTATCCTATGATTCATTCTTCTGTATCTACCCAAGATTCATGAAATCATATATTTTAAAAAAGGGGCAGGGAGAAA
Organism: Callithrix jacchus; assembly: GCF_049354715.1. NCBI lineage: Eukaryota > Metazoa > Chordata > Mammalia > Primates > Cebidae > Callithrix > Callithrix jacchus. Next base: position 132,782,682 of record NC_133504.1, read on the forward strand.
AGTCAAAAAGAATACAGAAATGTTCATGGCATTTTAAAAGTGGAAAAAAAAGCCATGTCCAACAGATAAATACATTTTTTAATGTTACATATACTCAAACAGTGGAAAGTATTCAACATTAGTACTCAGTAATAAAAAAAAATACATTGCTAATACTCCTAATGATATTACCAAAGTACATAAGGTGACAGAAGCTAGCTAGAAAATAATACATACTGTTTTTTTCAATTTATATAAAATATTAAGACAAAGAACTGATTTATGGTGGAAAAAATCAAAAGACGTTGAGTTAGTAGAAACAGGGACATTTTTGGAGGAAAGAGAAATTTCCACATTGATGAGAACATGGATTGCACAAAAGTATGCAATTGTCAAATTCTATCAAACTGTGCACTTGATTTTCACTGTATATAAATTATATTTCAATGAAACATATAAAAAACATACAAGCTCAGATATTCTATAAAATACTAGCAAGAAAATTGTAATACAATTAAATTTTAGAGAAGATGGAGATAACAATTTCAATTTCCAGAGCTGAAAATTTTCACCGCTGAAAAAGACATAAGTCTTGAGATTAAAATGTCCACTCAGAATTGTTTGGGAAGGAGTCTCACTGTGTTGCCAGGTCTGGAGTTGGAGTAATGTGGCATGATCTCTGTTCACTGAGACCTCTGACGCTTGGGCTCAAGCGGTCCTCCCACGTTGGCCTCCTGGGTAGCTGAGAATACAGGTGCACACCACTATGCCTGGCTAATTTTTATTTGTGTATTTTTTGTGGAGACGGGAGTCTCACCATGTTGCCCAGGATGTCCTTGAACTCCTGGACTCAGGTGATCCTCCTGCCTTGGTCTCCCAGAGTGCTGGAATTACAAATGTGAGCCACTGCAGCAGCTAATAATTTTAAGAATTATTTAGAGAATGCATGTATCCTGAATGAGTGTTAATAGGCTGTTTTGAAGGAAGGAACTTCTAGATAACCATCCTTCACTTCTCCATGTGTAGTTAAGTTCATTTTGGAAACCAGAAACATATACTATTTCCTTAGAAGTTCTACACTGATGAAGTGTGGGTTTCTGGCTTAGTTGCTAATCACATTCTTGTATATTTTGCCAGTTACTAGTGGTTGCTACCTTTTCTTCCAGGAACAAATTAAAAGTTAATTTTTTTGAAATTTGAATTTGCAATATCTAATTTATAAATTATGCTTAGAAATTAGCTAACCTAGGACCAGGCACCATGGTGCACACCTGTGGTCCCAGGGGACCAAGGCAGAGGGAGGCTAAGGCAGATGGATTACTTGAGTCCAGGAGTTTGAGACCAGCCTGTGCAACATGGTGAGACCACTTCTCTACAAAAAAAAAAAAAAAAAAAAAAAAAAAAAATTGGGCGTGGTGACATGCTCCTGTAGTCCCAGCTAAGTTCCTGTGGTCCTAGCTGCTTGCAAGGCTGGGGTCGGGGGAGTTCTTCGGCCCAGGAGAGTGAGGCTGTGGTGGGCCGAGTTCATGCTACTGCACTATAACCTGGATGGCAGGGCAAGACCCTGTTTCGAAATTAAAAAAAGAAAGAAAAAGAAAAGAAAAAAATAGCTAACTTAAGATACTTGAAGTACACACCATTATTATAAATGTCCTATTTAGGTACATAAATAAGGATTCCCAAAGTGAAATAAAGATGTCTTTCTTTTTTTGATTTACATTTGTTTTGATTTACGTGGTGATATTGATAATTTAATTTGAATCCTTTTCAGGTCCTTTGGGGATCCCATTGTGTTGGGGTACAAAGAGTAAAAATGTCAAGGATTAAACGTTGTTTTTGGCTACAAAAATAAATGAGTAAAAATAAAATGTTCCATTGATACTGACTAGAATTAGTGAAAACAAAGACAGATGTACATACACATTGGTAAAATTAAAAATCCCTTAGATAAAGAGACACGTTTTTAAACTGTCTTAAACCTGAGACCTGCTATGCCATATTCAGTGTTACGATACTTAAGATACAGCTTCCCTAAACTACTCTGGCTGGGAAGAAGCTTGCTAGTCTTAACAAAATCTCTTTAATTCAAATCTACCCTCTCTGGTAGAGTGCATGGAACCCAGAGGAAATCAACTGTTTGTCCTTCTCTGACCAGCTGGGCAAAATCTACTCAAACTTCCTCAGTGTTTCCCAGATCTAATATCCTACTGCCATTCTTGCAAGGTACAGGTTTCCAACCAGGTATCTACTCCTGCACCCAATGACTCCAAATTTCTCCACTTGAATTCATAGCATTAATTTGTATGTCACTTTTAACAATGAAGATTTCCTTTGTATTCATTCACTGCCAGAAATTAGTTTAGAGTTTACTAATTTTCCTACAACTCAGTTATTATGAATTACCAAAATGTAATATCTTCTGATTTTTGTTTTCCATGATTTTATTCTTTATTTTCACTTGTGCTTGCTATACAAAAATATGGTTCAAAAGAGCCATATCTTATAGCTGGCTCTAAATTTGAGCAAGGAAACCGACATTTTGGTCTTGAAATTCTATTAGGCTATTCTTGCATTGCTATAAAGAAATATCTGAGATTATGTAACTCATAAGGAAAGAGGTTGAATTGGTTCATGATTCTGCAGGCTGTACAGGAAGAATACAGTGCCTGCTTTTGGGGAAGCCTCAGGAGGCTTACAATCATGCAGAAGGTGGCAGAGGAGCAGGCACATCACACGGCAAAAGCAGGAGCGAGAGAGAGAGAGGTGGGTTGAGCAGGGCCACACAACTTTAAACAACCAGATCTTGTGTGAACTCAGAATGAGAGTTCACTTACCACCAAATGGAATAGCCCAAGCCATTCACAAGGGATCCATTTCTATGATCCAATCACCTCCCACCAGCCTCCAACATGGAGGATGACATTTCAACATGAGAATTGGGCAGGGACAAATATCCAAACTATATCAGAATGATAATGTTATTTTGAGTGGACTTTCTATTTTCACGTTTATCATTTACCTGTTTATTTTAGCTTCCTGTGGCATTCATGAACATGTATTACTCAGATCCCCTGTTGAGGAGCATAGTAACCAGGAGTTCCAGATGTTGCACAAATCCTCTAGATCCACAACTGCTTTCACGACAAGCCTGCATATTTCCTAGGTTATTTTCAGTGAATAGTTGAACAAACAGCAGCGCTATCGTGGATTCATTCTGATGGGGCATGATACACCTATACTTTGTAACTTTGGCTCTGGGTCTCTGCACTAACCTTTTTGAAATGTTTAGAATTGTGTCTGGAACTCTTTCTACCCAATTCTCATTCTTTCATCTTCTTATATAGATGTCAGATGTGCATTAAAGTGTAAAGGCTGTCCTTACTTTATCTACTCCTCTTCACCATTTATTGCTCACAGAACTTTTCTCCAATAAATCTCTTGCACATAGAAACATCCAGTCAAATCTTTGTATAAAAATCCTGTTTTTTGAGGACCCAAACCAAAATCTCTCCACTGAAAAAAAAGTGTTGTATGTGTGTGTGTGTGTGTGTGTGTTACTACAGAGGAAGTAGTGCTGATAAAATTCACACCACACACACAAAAAAAAGAAAAAAAATTCTCTTCCTTGACAGATCTATCGTATAAACAGCTGCAAAATAAAAATAAAGTTTAAGCTGCTATTTCAATCATTTCTGTTACTTTGAATTTTTAAAATTAAAAATAAAGAGAAAGAGAGAGCAACAGGGGAGATAAAAATAAATTCCAGAGTAATATGTATGCAAAACAGTTAGTTAACATTTTATTCTATCCAACCATTTTACCACATCCTAAGTAACAAAAGAAAATGTCTTAAAATTATCATTAATTGGTTGACTTCTAATACATTATTTATATGCTTTCCAAGACTAGCTTGGAAAAAGATGATTAACAATAACATCAAAATATCTTCTACACATACTAGTTATCTGAGGAATGTGTGCAGCTACATATAATACACTGTATTCTAGAGACATAGGATCTTTCTAAGTACATTTAAGAAAGTGAACATCACTTCTGTCTCCTAAGTCCAATTATAGTCTTAAAACTTTAAAATATCCCACTTTGTTAACCATCTTGTGTTTCATTTTATCATAAATCCTTGCCGACATCAGATTACTCTATAGTTCATTACAAAATATTATTTTATTTTTTCCAATTTTAACTTTGAGATTTTTATCAATATGACATTTTATCCTTATTACCAAATAAAATAGATTTTATTAAATATGTATTTTTGCTGCTAAAGGGGATAAGGTTACCACAAAACAGAGATTTAGTTTATGATGTTTTTCTATTTTCCTTTATGTGGTTATATGAAGAATAAGTGGAAACATTGATAATTTTTGCAAGTATTTGTTGATAAATTCAGTTGCTTACAAGTATCTTTATATGTAAACAACTGAATGTAAGACATTTCTTCTTTATCTGAAGAAAACCAAAAGCAGAAACCAGTTAATTTGCGGCAGACTTTATTTTTCAGGATTGGCATAGACCAACATTCCCATTCCACATGTTATTTTGAAATGAGATGTTATACTCCTCCTCTAGAGATTATATAATTTCCAGTTGCATCTAGGCAGCTCTGTGATGACATCTAAAGTCTTATCATGTAATTTCTATCATCAGCTCATAAAAGGTCATCCCCCAGCCATCTTTATATAGTCACTCTTAAAACCCAGCCACCATGTTGTCAAGAACCCGTGAAAATTCAGAAAAGTTCACCCGAAGAGGTGATATCATGAGGTACCCAGACTTTTGACTGTACTTCACAGTTGTGCATCTAACCAACGGCAGGCACCAGCTTTCAAGCCATGTGAGTGAGCCATTTTCAGGATAATTCTTTCAATACTTAGTCAAGCTCTCCAACTATTGCCACAGACAGCTGAAATGAAACTTTCCTGCTGAGTATTGCCAAAATTGCAGATTTAAGATCTTAATACTTTGTTGTTGACAATTCTTCATTGTTTTGAAGCACTAACTTTTGAGGTGGGTTTTTATACAGCTATATCATGTGAAATATTACCATTTAATATCCAACTCAAATTCTTTCTTCTCTGTGAATATCTCTCAAATCCTCCAGACCACTTTGTAAGTCATTGCTTTATTGTGTAATAAAACACGATCTCCACATCTGTTTCATAATGCTGACATATACAGGTCTTCTCTTACGTCTTGGCCAACTTGCCTTTATTTCCTGACTTGATATTACTGCCTTAAAATTTATAAATAATTCTAAATGGCCTTGGTCCTTATAAAATTATTTTCTAATTAAGAAAAGGCAGACAGAGATAATAATAATGATTTACTTATCCAGGATTACATAGCAATTAAGTAGAAAACTGGACCCACATCTTATTCCTATATTCATTGCTATTATTAAGTAATCATTAACATTATCCTACAAAGATACTTACAAACACAGTATCTACATCGCATTTTAAATATCTTTGGCTGTTTATTTAGTTAGCTAGCAATATTTGATGAATTTCATATATCTATAATTCATCCTTAAATATATTTGATAATGCAATTTCATAACAAATTATATCAGCTCTCATATTTTGTTGATGAGAAAACCATAACCCAGAGAAAAGTTTATAAATTAAGCTCATAAAAATAGTGGCAAAAGGTCAGTTAATGTTAAAGATCAGACTCTGACTTCTAAATTACAAACGAAATTATTTTATATTACAATGCACTATAGCTGGCTGCAGCTAATAATTTCTTTAAAAACCCCAAACAAGAAAGTTAAGCAAAACTTGCTCACTCAATATAATCATGAATCTCACTTATTTAGGAAATTTTAGTACTGTTCTATTTTTCCAACACTTTTTATTTCACTGACCATTGAAACACTAGCAAGTCAGATTTTTTTTGAGAATATGGTGCTTATTTGAATTATAAAAGGCTAAAATATGTAAATTGTCTACAGAGCATATCTAAAGGAACAGGCCATAAGTTTGCTCCCTGAGTCAATTTTAACTTTTTACCTACATCATTTAGTAAAGACTCATTTTATTACTCCATAGTATAAGTGTTTTATATAGTATTAAATAACAATACTTGTTGGTATCCATACTGTGTATTAAATATCTTTGTTCACTTAAATAAGAATATTTGATAAATTTCATATATAATTCATCTATAATTTATCACTAAATATTTTTGATAAATTTACATGTGCTTTCATAAATTGTATGTTCTGATCCATTATTTCTCTACTATATAGTTCTCCTCCTTGTTAAGCTTTTGATCTATAGAGGAAAACTTGCAATTTTCACTCTCCCATTTGGCCTTTCTGTCACCTTTTCATGACATATAAAATGTCTGGTAACCTTCACAAGTTTTACTTTTGTTGAAAATTTATCATTATTCTCCCAGAAAGTATTTTGTCCAAGTATCAGATCAATTTAACTGTTACTCAGTGCACTGTCTATCCTATTAGGTATGAGTCATACCTTTTCAACGCAGCAATAGTTAAAATAATTTTTAAGCCTATGATGAATAAACCATGTTTTTCCTATCATCGTGATCTTAAGTGAGTTCTAAAAGTTTGAGAAGCTGATTTTGTGAAAATATTTACACACGCAACCTTGTAGCAATATAAAACATAAAAAAAACCTAGCTGTATTCTCATCATTCTGACAACATAATTTTAATTAAAAAAATTTTTTTTCTGTTTCTTCTCCATATCCATAACTAAGTATTATGTAAGAATCAAACTATACTTATTTTGAAGAAAGTGAAATGCAATATTATATAATCTAAAATATTTCATGTGATTTTATATGAAATTATTTATATTAATTTAGTTAATAATATAAAAGAAAAAATATTTCTGACCATCCCTTACTTATATAATGTCTGGTGAAATTAAGCAAAATTGAGAGTAACATGAAGTACCAGAAAAAAAAAAGTACATTTTCCTAGGTTAACTAAAATTTTAAGTACTTTTGGATAAATAATAATATTGCCATGAGGCAAAATCATCAGGAAACTTCTGAATTGTGGAGTAATAAATTCTTATTTCTATCTCCTGTTTTCCAAAGGAAAGAATTTTTCCCTAAAGTCACCCTTTCTCACCCTGTGTGTGCCTTTATTCATTATTTCTGGAATAGAGAGTGATTTATACACTAGTAAATTTGTGAGGAAGGCCTACATGACTCTTCTAGACTCTATTGTTTAGGGAAATGAAATATTGAAGGAAACAGGGAACCAGTCTTACCTATTTTCCCTTAGTACCACCTTTCTTTTGGATTACACAAATCTCTTTTTCATCATTTAATCCTAATCATGGTAACTAGTCAGCCTGTCAGTTATTGCCTTTTGAATATTACCTTATCTTGGCTTTCCTGGAAATGCTATAATCTACAAGTTACCAAGGATTGATAAATATTCCGAGCACACAACAGGAACTATTTGAAAAAGCTACCAACTTTGAATAATGCAGAAATAATAGCTTTTCCAACAAATGGTGCAGAAAAAAAATGGGCACCTACATACAGAAATAAAAGTTCTAGAACATTGTTTCTCAAACTTTCTGTATATCACCTTCACCTAAGTAGATTGCAGACATTTTTTCTTAATCATTCCTTAAATTGTGAGAAACAAAATATTATATTGATCTTGCCACTAAACAGGAAGCTCAGTCTGGTAAGATTGTACAGGATTTGATGAACTCTATCCTCATTTGGAATACTATTGGGCCACATTCAACAGTCTTCAGAAAAAATCTGATTTAAACGCAATCCAGGGCAGAAACCATAACAGATTTTCAGAAGTCTGTGGCTTAGGCTGAGTCACTCAGCCTTATATTCTGTTTGCAAAAATGATTTCAAAAGTGTTTCAATCTAGAACACTAGCCTTATAACTAAGAAAATCAAATAATATTCTTCAGCGGAGACTGCTGGGGTCTTAGAGTTAAAGATGCCCAGTGTGGCTGGTTGTTATATACTTAGTGAAAGTACATTGCTGAAATATTTCTTAGTTTGGGAAGAGAAAAGACTGCTTTCCCCAAGGAAAAGCATCAGATAACTGTGTAATGTAAAAATTAGTAAACAAATAACTGAATTGTGATGAAGTAACACAGGAGAGTTTATTGATACATTAGAAATAGCATATTCAAGAGTATTTGACAGGGGGAATTTCTGGAGCAATTGATTGACCAGGTGCCTCACTGTCTTGTGGCCAATGATAGAGTTCGTGGATGGTCAGCTTGCTGCCTTCACTATGTTGTCTGAAACCTACGAATTCTTCCCAGTCAAACCAAAACATGCTACTTTGCTAACTTATAGGCATTCGTAAATTCAAAGTTATGAACTGTGACAAGCTTGCAGATGATAAAACTCTGTTGGAAAAAATGTGGATAAATCTACAAAATGCGCAGTGATGAAAGACTTAAATGTGCTTAGCTTAGCAATTAGGCTACTGCACAAGGTACATATTTGGGTATAGACTACATTAAGCTAATTTTAAGCTAACATTAAGAAGTTAATGACATTTTGATGTATTTAGGCAAATGAGTTTTAGAATTACAAAAAATTCTCTTGTAGAATACTCCTTTAAGGAAGTTCCTATGGAAATCAAGGTGTGTCAAAGTTATGTACCCTATAAAGATCCAGTTGCTAGCTCAGAGGAGAATTTGGATGCTGATGAAAGTACTTCATTCAGATCGGTAAAGTTAGTTAACTTGTTTGATGACATGACAAACATTGGTTTGCTCAATCCATGCAGAGAGGGAGAGTAAATGACAACACATTCTTTTGCACTTGATGAATCCACTAATGTAGTAACGTATTGCACTTAATATTCACAGAGAGGGAGGAGGGATACTGCTAAATTCTGGTAAGGATAGTTTTAGCAGAATTCCTTTAGATAGTGGTTAACAAGAAGATGACCTAGAAAGGTATTACCTAAAAATGTTTTAACTGAATCTCTTTAGATTGTACTCTTTACATTGCTTACGGATAATTAACTTACATTTACAGAATGCAGCTAGCTGGAGAATAGTGTCAATCACCTAGGCTCTCTACCCATATGGATAATGAATTATAAAAATGAAGAACTTCCAAACTAAATTACTTCCTCTGAGATAATATGTGATGTACACATAGTCCTCGTACCTTACTCAAAAATCAAAACATGTTTAGTAATATCTACAATTGTTACTGGCCTGTGTGCTAATAGTAAATATTTTGGTATCTCTCTTATCCTGTTTATTAATTTTTTTTTTGAGACAGGATATTGTTCTGTCACCGAGGTTGAAGTTCAGTGATATGATCACACCTCACTGCATCCTTGATGTCCTGGGCTCAAGCAATTCTCCTACCTCAGCCTCCCACCTCACCTCCTAAGTAACTTGGACTACATGTGTCCACCACCCCATCAGGATTTTTTTTTTTTTTTTTTGTAGAAGTAGAGTCTCATTATGTTGCATATGCTTGTCTTGAACTCCTGGGCTCAAGTGATCCTCTTACCTCAGCCTCCTGAAGTGCTGGGATTACAGATGTAAGCCACTGCATCCAGCCCTCTTTATTTTTAAACCTTCTTATTTGAAAATTATTTGAGTTGGATATTATTAAAATACCAGTATACATAATTAACATTAAAGAATTATATGGTGTAGTATATTAATACTATTTGTTTACTATCATCTTCAAAATGCTCCATCATGAATCCATGCATGAGGAAGTCTGAAATCTTTCTTAAAGTTATGAAGATACCTTTACTATATCCTGTTTTTCTAATTCAATTAAATTTAAAGTTTCCATGATTATCTGCTTATAATTTCATGTCTTATGTTTAAAGGAGGCTTTGAGCCAACAGAAAATGTTTTCCATGGTACAGTTGAAATTCCTTCCTGGTTTGGTAAACTACAAGTGGGATGGTGACTATCAGACCAGTGACTGTAGGGTCATTTATTAGAATATTTAGCAAATGATTATTGCACTCCTACTATAGACTTTATAAGTTATAATCTAAAGAGTTTCATCTGTTTAATGATTTTAACAAATAATTATCAATAATTTTCTATGTATAGCAACTGTTCTAGGAACCAAGTTTACAAGAACAAAAATCAATGAATTAGACAAAATCTCTGTCCTCATGGAACATAAATTCTACTGGAATAGGCCACAAGTAGACAGATAGGTAGATGACTAGATACATAGAATAAGATAGTATGTTATCTACACAGTAAGATAAAGCACAATAAGGGATTGGAAAGTGATTTTGTGTTTGTTCAGATGGAATTATCAAGAAAGAATTTACATAGGTGCTTCAAACATATTGGACTAATGGCTAGTAAGAAAGTCACATAAATCTCTGAGGAAGAGCATCCAAATCGAAAGAACAAAAACTACAAAGACCAGACATGAAAGTAAGAATATTTGTGTGGTTAGAAAATTATGAATGAGATAGAAAGTGGTAAATAACATCATGTAATCTCATTTTTTATTTTCTACTCAAACTTCTCCAAATTTCTAGTGTAATTCTTTTTTAACGTGAAAGCCACAAAATCCTTAGAAATGTTCCCAGATACTTTTATTTATTTAAGTGGGTGTTTTTTCAATGTGTTTTCACATCTGAGATGAGAGTTATTAACTAGACCAACTGAGAATGTTGACTTCATGGTTGAGAATTAGCGCAACTCTGCTCTGCCTTATCAAACACCAGGTATATTCTCATTTAACTTCATTTACTTTGGATGCAAGAATGTGAATATTCCATAGTTTCTGCCTCATAATTGTTTTTTCTCCTACTATCTTGCTAACCTCGTTCATGTTCCCTGATTATATTGACAATATAATTTATTGCTAATAACAAAACAGAGTATTTCCAAGTATACATAGCCACATATTTATACCTTTTAAAATTCATTTCAATTTCTAAAACAATGACAAACTAGGTGTTTATGTAGGCCAATCTTACTAAATTCTTGATTTGGTTTCTCCCTTTTCACATCAAAGACCTAACATTAAGTGTTTCTAAAATAATGTTAATCCAAATTATTCACTTCAAAGATAAAATCTTTCCATATTTAAAACTGCTTCAAAAATCAAGCAGTCACTTGAATGCTAATGCTAACATGATTTTCTAAGAATTGACACATAAAATTAGTAGTATGATATAATCTTGTGAAGTTTGATTGAATTGCCAAGTGAAATAATATCAGTTGACTCATTGCTTTTGTTTCAGGTCCCTTTTGCAGCTTAACTAAATTCTTAATATAATGTGGTACAGTTATATTCCCTTCATTGCTGATAAGATATTTGTGGGTGATGACATACGCAACGTATATCCATTAAAACCAGAAACTGTTAAAAAGAAAGATAGTGAAAGATAAAACAAAATTTCCATGATCTGTTTTTGCTAGCTAGTGTTGAAAGTAGAATACATGTTTTGACACAAGGTGGGGAGAGACAATTTAGATGCTGCCACGGAGCATTGGTAGTAACTTCAGCTGATACTGAGTCACAGGTGTGTGCATTTATTTTCTCTGTCCAGTTTACTCTTACCACTTTCTATTTTGTTCTTTTTATTTCAGTGATTTAGTCTTGTATGTGAGGCCTATAAATATGTTAGTGCTTAGAATTTAGGAACTTTCAGAGATTATGTAATAAATTAATAATGTCAGGGAACTGACTAGTTACTTCCAGCACTCAACACTTTAACTAAGATTAGAAATTATAAAAGTTTTATGTTGCTTTTCAGGAGTTAGTTGTTCATAAATTATTTTGTATTTTAAGTGTGAATTTACTTTTAGTTCCTAAATTAGTAAGTATATCTCTTCTGCCTTCTTTTAAAATGCTGATTAAAGATGAGATGTTAGCCCTTTATGCTACGTATTCTTGTTATGAGAAATATCTTCCAAAATCAAGTGAATTTATTTCACATACCAAAGCTTTCTAACATGTTCTATGTGCAAGGCTATTTCATACCTTTTCTCTATTTTTCTTCTGATATTGTTGATCATGCTTTCAATCCTAGGACAACCTTCAGTGGATTCTATAATTTGAACAGTTTACTAATTATAAGCCTTATTCTTTCTGGATTCTTGTTTTTTTTTTTCTGCCATATATCTGCAGGAAATGATGAGTATTATAATCCTACCTCCACTTTTATATTTCAACTTCATTTCCAGGAAAACTGCCTTCAGGATGATTATGCTTGGTTATCAAAGCATGATAAAAAGCTCAACATAATTACAAATCACTAATTTTATTTTTCAGTTTCACCTCTTCCTAGTCTAAACTTCAAAATTATCACGAATATGATAAAAATTCAATAATTAGAGGAAAAACATAAATGAAGGCCAGTAAGCAATTCCTAGGATACTGAAATATATACTTTTGGTAGCATATAGATTCAAGATAGCAAATGTAAATAATGAGACCTTATTTTCTATGTTGTTTTTGTTTCATTTATTCAAACACTTTATTTATTTAATAAACAGAACTTCGTTGAATATTTTTAAGTATGCTTTGTGAGATATTGTTACTAAATGGTTACATCTTTTTCACTGTGAAAGTTGTAATGATTAGTAATTAGTTTTCATATTTGAAGACACATTTTAATGATACTTTAAAATAGAGTCAAAATGATATGGATTCTTCTATAAAAAGATAAGGAATTTAATTTATTTTTGAAATTACATCTATTGCAAGATAATATTTTCAAAAATATATTGCTTAAAAGTTAACCTTTACCATCTCTCTTCCTATACTTATTAATTATAATGGAGAAAACAGCCATACTGTGGGAATGGAACAAACAAAAACTAGCTAAAGTACTTTGGGAATAAATATTAGATCTACTTTCTCTGACTTGCTTGTTTTAAATAAAGATTTCTTTGCTGCCTAATTTAAAATGATAATTTCTTGCATGCTTGGAAAACCAATAATTAAAGTTGTATTTCAGCAGAAGTTTTGTTAACTTAGACAAAAAGAGATAAAGGTGAATGTGCACTATAGTTGGTTCAATTTTACTACTAAAATAGTTCTATCTACTTCTTTATTTTTGAAGCTAATGTTTAATGCAGTAACTTTTTCTGATAAGAATTTATTGATTTTTATGATGAAATCAGTGTAATTATACACATTTAGGATGAGAATTTGCAAAGACCAGATAAAGAAAATGGCAAATTAAGAAAAGGACATTCAGAGAAAGAAACAATTTGGAAAAGGACAAAACAAAGTTAAAGCCCTATGGGAAGTTTTAAAATGAGAACAAATAAATAAATATAAATGTGAACACACGCAAGTGAAGAAATTGAATAGGCACAAAGACAGAACATACAAAGAAATTAGCTTGTGGGATAATTTTTTTTTTTTTTTTTTTTTTGCTCTTAACTGTCAAGGTTTAGGTTTCTGAAAAGCTAGGTCTAATCACCTGTCTTTGATCCTCTCAATGCCTTCACTCTTCATTTTATTTAGGATTAAAAACATCCACCCACACAAAAGAGCAGAGTGCTATATAGTTTAGGTTTTGTTATGATTGCCTTTTCTTGGCATTGGAATAACAGTCAAGATGCATGATCTAAGAAGTCAGTCTAATTTTTAGACAAAATAATGAAGGATAAATCAGATTATTTTTATTTTTCATCCTGGATGTTCCATTGATATAAAATATATAGATATCTGATAATATATATAAATATATATTATATATATATATAAGATAAAGATTTCATATTCCTTCTCTTATATTCAATTTCAACTAACTAGACAATATTTTCTTAAGTATGAAAAACTTTTTTGGAAATCAGTGATATTTATTTACTATTTATATAATTCTTTGAACATATAAATGTTCTATATTTAAACCAAGAATTTCTTTTACTGAAAGAAATAAAAGAGTGGTATACAGAAGTGAAACCCTGAAACCAGCAAAATACAATTATTATTTTACATAAATATACATTCATTTTTAAAAAGCAGCATATCTGACATATTAGTAGTAGACAGAACAATACCCACATCTCAACAGACCAATAATAGTTTCTTTGCCATCAGCCAGAGTGAAAGATCTTCAAAAGTTATGGGACAGTGGGTAGAGGTCTCAGAAGAATTTTGAAATAGTTCATATTGGTGAAAATTTGCCCTAGAGTAAAAACTCTTACCCTAATAAGAAATAATAAAGAAAAGACTCAAAAGGTTCTGAACTGCATCTGAGAGGCTCAATAATATTCTGGAGAATACAGAAATATCTAGTGCCAACCAAGGTATAATTCAAAATATCTAGCATCACATTAAACATTAGCAGGTATACAAAACATCAGTTCCATAATTATGAGAAAAATCAGCCAAATGAAATCAACCCAGAAATAACAGGGATTATAGAAGTAGTAGAAAAAAACTTTAAAATAATTATTATGTCTGTTAAATTAAGCAGAAGGCCATTAGCCGGAAGCTATATCTTCAGTTTGGGTTTCTACATTAACAATCTGCAATCTAATTTAGTGCTTAAATAAGCCAAAAACTAATTTAAGCGTATAATAAACAGCTGAGTTCCAGCCAATCAGAAGTAGTCAGGTTTTAGCAAATGTCAGACAGCCAACTCATCACACTATGCCCAAATAAGGCAGATGATTAGGTTTTTGCCAGTTTGATGACCTCTCTACTTTGCTTCTGTTTTCAACCTTTAAAAAGCCCCTTGCTCGGCCGTGTGCGGTGGCCCACGCCTGTAATCCCAGCACTTTGGGAGGCCGAGGTGGGCTGATAATGAGGTCGAGAGATCGAGATTATCCTGGCCAACATGGTGAAACCTTGTCTCTGCTGAAAAATACAAAGATCAGCTGGGCGTGGTGACGTAAGCCTGTAGTCCCAGCTACTCGGAAGGCTGACGCAGGAGAATCCTTGAACCCTGGAGGCAGAGGTTGCAGTGAGCTGACATTACGCCACTGCAGCCTGGCGTCTGGCGACAGAGCGAGACTATCTGGAAAGAAAACAAAAAAAGCTCTCTGTTCACAATCCTGGGCAGATCTCTCTCAAGAGTTTCTAGTTCTGAGCGTTGCCCAATCATTTTTTTTTTTTTTTTTTTTTAATCGTGATGGAGTTTTGCTCTTGCCTCCCAAAGTGCTGTGATTACAGAAGTGAGAACTCTGCATTTAAGAAGCTAGATACTTGTTAAATAGATACTTAAAAATCCAAAGAGAACAATTACCCAAAAAAAAAACAAACAAACAAAAAAAAACTCTGCAGTGTCTGAAAATACATTGAGTAGGGTTAATGGCAAATTAGATATTGCTAAAGAATAGAAAATTAGTGCATTAATAAATTTGAAGACATACATAGCAAGGGAAACTGCAGAATAAAACAGAGAAAAATGATTGAAACAAAACGAGAACATTAGTGAGTTCTGGGAATGTTTCAAGTGGCCTCATATATTTGTGACTGAAGAATTCAGATGAGAGGGGACAAAAATGAAAATATAATTTGATATTTTCTAAATTTAACTATAAAGCAGAAAATCAACATACAAATATATGTTGCTGACGTTGTACATTTTCCTGTGTCAGAAGGGGAAAAGTAAACGTATATTCTTTTAGGGTTCTTATACTATATAAGTGCTATAACATAACCCGAAAACGAATTATGATACATAAAAGATAAAAATAATACATTCTAAATCAACTGTTAATATTAGCAAAATAATTTTAACTATTCACAAAAGTAGATAAAAAATTTATAAAATACTCAACTGATGGAGGGAGAAAGAGAAAGATAAACAGAAAGGTGAAGACAAGTACAAATTATATAACTTTATAATATATTTAAATCCAAACATATCAATGATTGTAAATTAATAATCTAAACCTTAATTAAAAGCAAAGATTATACAATAGATAAAAGTTTTAAGAATCAATGATATGTTGCCTACAGAAAAACAATTTTAAACGTAAAATACAAACAGATGAATGATAAAAAGGTAAAAAGGATATCTTACAATTACACTAATGAAAAGGAATCCATAGTGACTAAACAAATAATGATTTTTTTCAGAGAGAAATATTTTATGGGAAATATAAAGGTCATTTTATGATGGTCAAAGGGTCGATATTTCAAGAAGCTATATGAATCCTAAATATTAGGCACTCAAAAACAAATTTTCAAAAATTGTAAAGCAGAAAGTTATATAACTACAAGAAGAATTTTTAATACAAACATATTCAGAATATTAAATATCCATCTTTAAATGATGTTAAAATAAGTAGACAGAAAATCACTATAGTCTAGCTATAAAAGACTTGAGCAAGTCCATTTTAGCTAATTAACATTTATAGAACATTGTCTTCAATAACAGAAAAATAACATTATTTTTAAGAACTCATGAAAGATTTTCCAAGGTAGGATACTCCATAATCTACAAAGAAAGTTTCAAGTCAATATAAAAATTAGCAAATCATGCAAATTCTGTCCTCAGGCACCTTAATTGAATTAGAAATTATTAGTGGAAAGTTATTTTGAAAATCTCCAGACATTAATATTTAGGAACTAGATAACAGAATAGTAAATATCCCATGGATTACAGATATAATGTAGAAATAAATTTGAAATGTTTTGGACTGAATGAAAATAAAAACATGACATATCAATATTAGTGAAATACAAATAAACAATAATTAGAGGTATAATTATAGCACTAAATATTCAAGTCAGAAAAAGAGAAAAGCTTCAAATCAGCAACTCAATTTCCATCTAATAAACTAGAAAAAAGAATATATAAAATCTAAAATAAACAGGAGAAAGGAAATAAAGAAAAATATTGAAATACAAACAGAAAATCAATAGAAAATACAATTACCCAAAATTAATTTTTAAAAAGCTTAAAAATGATGATAAACCACTAGTCAGAGTGATCAGAAAAAAAAAAAAAACAGAGAAAGAAATTATAATAGCAGAACTGAGTGAGACAGGTGTCTTCACAACAGTTATTAAAAGTATAGCACAGAATCATTATAAACAAATTCTAATATATTAACAAGCTACACGAAATAGACTGGTTTCAAAAAATAACACATACAACTAAAACCCATTCAAGAAAAAAAAAATGATCATATAAACATTTTTATTTCCATTTATACTAAAATGAATTTGTAGTTAAAATGTTTTCACAAAGAAATCTTCAGAATCAGGTGGCTTTATTGGAAAGCTTTACAAAATATTAAAAAAAAAATAAGAGCAATTAACTTGAGAAAGACCACAAAGCAAGAGCTTGCAAGAATATAAAACACTGTCTCATGAAAATAGATGCAAAAATTTTTTAAAAAGAAAAATATACTCTATGGCTCACTGCAACCTCCACCTTTCGAATCAAGCAATTCTCCAGTCTCAGCCTCCAGAGTAGCTGGGAATACAGGGGCCCACCACACACTCGGCTAATTTTTTTGTATTTTTAATAGAGATGGAGTTTCACAATAAACAATCAAGAATGCAAACTAACCAACAAATAAACTTTAAAAAAATTAATCTCCTATTGAACTTGTATTCAAGGAACATTCTAGGTCAAAGTACCATTTACCCAGCTTTCACTTCTGCTTTTACTTTATTTGCTCTTGATCATCTTTTGGATGCCTTTGCTGAAAAATTTCAGGTCTGCTTTTAAATTGAAAAGTGCATGGTCGTGATACCAGTTTGGATCTTATGTGTATTATTTACCAGATGTCTATCCTTATATTTGCAGTTACTTATTTTAAAAATTATATTATTCCGTAAGTCAGAATTTCTTTTCTAGAAAACAGGGATAATAAAAATAATCCAGTGGGTAGTTGTGAGAATTAAGTAAAAGTTCTTAGAGAGCTCTTAAAACTCTCAAAATGTAAAATTATATTAATTTGATTATTAGCTGTATTTTTATATGCATTTAGCAACTGTCTGCCTTTTTTCTGCTTTCTATTAGTTCCCCTGGATAATGTGAGCTGGAGCTGCTATTAGATAAAGCATATCAATTTCTGTTAGATATACATTATGAGAATACATTTTTGAATTCCATAATTCAAACTCCAAATGGTAACTCTTTTGATTGAAAGAATGGCCTGGATACATAGAGCAGTATTTCTTTTTTTATTATTTTCTAGACAACAGCACATGCAGGATACCTCCAGAATATTCCCTGTATTCTTTGTTTTCTAATTTGATGTGTGACTGAAGACATAGTTTAGTAGTTTTGTTATCATGAGATAACCCTAGAGTTGCATTTAAATTGCTGTGCACTACTGTAGTTAGTAATTGCTACTGTGTAAATGCAGATAATATTTGACTACTTTTAAGTATAGATTTACATTTAAATATACCACAGCTCTGTAAATTGGCAATTATCAAGTGGGGCCATAATCATAAAGTCATAGTTTGCATATGCAATTTAAAAGAGCAATTTTAGAAAATCGTCACTGCTTTGTTTCAGTTGTAGACTGGAAGTGACTCAATGTTTTGATTTTAGTCCTATTATTTAATTTTTAATTTCAAATAATGCCAGCATGGGAAATAAAGTTTCCATGGATTTATAATAAGCAGGATACCATAATACTGAAAAGTTTAGTTCTATCATTGGACTATGCAGCCCAAATCTTATATTTTCTCCAAAATGACCCAATGACTTAGGGTTATTTCCCTCAAGCTCTAAAGGGCCTCATCCTTTAAAATGGAGAGCATGCAACTACTTGATTTGTTAAGTTAGATTTTGGGAGAATAAGTTAATATATTGAAATTATATAAACAGGGATTAAAGGAATAAATGTTCAGTAAATTTTATTTTAAATAGCAAAAGTATATATGTAGTGTTAAAACCAAATATCTTGGGTGACTAGACAACAGAAAAATTTGGGTCAATTCTTTACCTGTAATACTGTATAACATATGTAGCTTTTTAAATCTTCTTTTTCTCCTTTATTATAAAAGCATAGTAATAAGTGACCTGCTTATCCCATGAGTTGGTAAGTAAGGTAGAGTAATATAATATGCTTCTGTTAATAAAGTCAGTTAGTAGTTTGCAAAAATTGCTATCATTACTAATGTTAAACAAGTGAAATAGTAAAAATAGTCATCAACGTTTTTAAAGCATATTTTAACATATTTTCCAATATAGAAGTTCAATAAGCTTAAACTTAGGGATATTTAAACAGTAACAATATGTAAGCATACACTACTACAGTAAATTACAGTGGCACACAATATCGTAGCTAATTATACCACATACTATATTTCAGACATTGTACTGTACACAATGCTCATATTTGTTTCTCATTTAATTCTAACAATAACATCAAAATATGCAGTGTATTAGTATTTACATTTTTATCAATGAGAAAACTGAGGCTTACGGAAGTTAAGTAATTTGCCCAAATTCACAATGCTAGTAATTTGCAAATCTAAAGTTCAAATTCTGTTTTTATGCCACAACTCAAGCTTAAACCACACTAGTGTGCTGTTTCTCCAGTCTAGTTTACCTTCTTGATGGGACTTTTTATTAAGCTAGAGAATTATTAGTAATAACCAAATGTTTGTTGTTTTCATGCCAGCTCCTGGAATGGGAAGACCTGTTGCATAGAGTACTTGACTCTGTATCAGAATAAAGATTTTTAACTTGAAACCATAAAAAAAAATAAAAATACAAAAAAAATATATACACACTAAAAGCACACTGGAACGAAGACAAATAATTTGATAAATATATTATCTAGGGTTATTAACGGTGTGAGTAAAAGTTTCATGAAAAAGAATTAGGGAGAAAGACTTTATTCATGTGAACAGTTTGCAAACAGGAAGAAAAGCTTTGGTGTGAAAGGAGGTGCATTCCATAGAAAAAAAGCAGGGCTTGATTTTTATAGTAAAAGTTCCAGCCTAGATTCTCAATCAGGTTCATTTAGTCAAATGAAGCTTCCAAACTTGGAATGCCATAATTGGTCAAGGAAAGTGTGCTCTGATGTAAGTTCTGAAAGTCCCAAAGTTAAACAGTGGTAGTGGGTTTTCTGGGAATTCAGAATATGCGTGTAGCCTCTAGTCAGCAAACAGTCACTTTGCTGTATTTGAATTTAGTCTCAGGCACTTGGGATTCCTACTGAAAAGCTGGCTTTCTCAGGTTCACATTTATTCACATGGGAGAGGCAGAAATTAGATGTGAATATCTATTTGACTTAAAAGTATGGAAACATGAGATTGGTACAAGATTTGGGAAGTGAAAAGTGCCTGACTTAAAATGAGAACTGAAGAAAACAAGTGAAAAGATTGTGAGACTATTTTTCTGTGTAAATAAGAGAGTATTTGTTACTGGACATTAAAAATAAGAAGCTCTCTGAAGTAGGAATATGGTGTATTGCGAATATGTCAAAGTTCCTACAGGCTGATCTTTCAATTTTTCTATTTTAAGCTTTATGAGAGGCAAAGCAAAGCTTCTAACTTTTTTTGTGATTGCAATCCACTATTGACAGGTTCTTATATAATTATAATTCATTTTGATAGAAGCACAATGTATTCCCAATTTTAATGTTCCAAAATTTGTTTCAGAGTGCTTCTGAAACCTTGAGAAGAAACAATGTGCCTATTGTGAAGCAGTGGAGGAGCTGGCTGTTCATCATTGTAAGCACCGAATACGTACTAACCATTAGGAACATGGTAGTAAATTAAACTCTCAAGGCTCTTCCTCCCAAGAATGTTATTAAAAACAAAAAAATGTTATACTTTAAGTTCTGGGGTACCTGTGCAGATTGCGCAGGATTGTTACATAGGTAAACACATGCCATGGTGGTTTGCTGCATCCACCGCCCCCATAACATACATTAGGTAATTCTCTTAATGATATTGCTTCCCAATCCCCCCACCCTCTGATATTCCTCCCCTAGCTCCTCACCCCGCAACAGATCCCAGTGTGTGATGTTTCCCTCGCTGTGTCCATGTGTTCTCACTGCTCATCACCCAGATATGAGTGAGAACATGCAATGTTTGGTTTTCTGTTCTTGTGTCAGTTTGCTGAGAATGATGGTTTCCAGCTTCATCCATGTCCCTGCAAAGGACATGAACTCATCCTTTTTTATGGCTGCATAGTATTCCATAGTGTATATGTGCCACTTTTCTTTATCCCGTCTATCATTAATGGGCATTTGGGTTGGTTCCAAGTCTTTGCTATTGTAAACAGTGGTAAAATGAACATAAATATGCAGGTGCCTTTATAATAAAATGATTTATAATCTTTTGGGTATATACCCAATAATGGGATTGCTAGGTCAAATGGTATTTCTATTTCTAGATCCTTGAGGAATTGCCAACCAGCTTCACCAATGGTTGCACTAATTTATAATACCACCAACAGTGTAAAAGCATTTCTATGTCTCCACATCCTCTCCAGCATCTGTTGTTTCCAGGTTTTTTAATGATCACCATTCTAACTGGCAGGAGGTGATATCTCAATGTGGTTTTGATTTGCATTTCTCTAATAACCAGTGATGAGCATTTTTTCATGTTTATTGGCTGAATAAATATGTTCTTTTGAAAAGTATCTTTTCATAGTCTTCACCCCCTTTTTGATGGGGTTGTTTGGTTTTTCTTTTAAATTGTTTTAGTTCTTTGTAGATCCTGGATATTAGCCCTTTGTCTGATGGGTAGATTGCAAATTTTTTTTTTCCATTCTGTTTGTTGTCAGTTCACTCTAATGAGCATTTCCTTTGCTGTGCAGAAGTGCTTAAGTTCAATTAGATCCCATTTGCCTATTTTGGCTTTGGTTGCCATTGCTTTTGGTGTTTTAGTCATGAAGTCCTTGGCCCATGCCTATGTCCTGAATGGTATTGCCTAGGTTTTCTTCCAGAGTTTTTATGATGTTAGGTCTTATGTTTATATCTTTAATCCATCTGGAGTTAATTTTTGTATAGGAAGGGGTCCAGTTTCAGCTTTCTGTACATGGCTAGCCAGTTTTCCCGACACTATTTGTTAAACAGGGAATTATTTCCCCATTGTCTGGTTTGTCAAAGATCAGGTGGTTGTAGATGTGTGGCATTACTTCCAAGACTGGGGTGTCCTCTCTCACCCTTCCCATTCAGCATAGTATTGGATGTTCTAGCCAGAGAAATCAGCCAATAAAAAGAAATAAAAGGTATTTAATTAGAAAAAGAGGAAGTCAAATTGTGTCTATTTGTAGACAACATGATTGTATGTTTAGAAAACTCCATCTTCTCAGGCCAAAATCTCCTTAAGATGATAAGCAACTTCAGCAGTCTCAGGATACAAAATCAATGTGCAGAAATCACAAGCATTCCTATACACCAATAATAGACTTAAAGAGAGCCACATCAAGAACACACTGCCATTCACAATTGCTACAAGGAAAATAAAATACCTAGGAATACCTAACAAAGGACATGAAGGATCTCTTCAAGGAGAACTATAAACCACTGCTAAAAGAAATAAGAAAGGACACAAACAAGTGGAAAAGCATTCCATGCTCATGGTTAGGAAGAATCATTATCTTGAAAATGGTCATACCGTGCTATCCCCATCAAGCTACCACTGACCTTCTTCACAGAACTGGAAAAAAAACACATTAAACTTCATATGGAACCAAAAAGGAGTCCACATAGCTAAGGCAATTCTAAGCGAAAAGAGCAATGCTGGAGGCATCTCACTATCTGACTTCACACTATATTACGAGGCTACTGTTATCAAAATAGCATGGTACTGGTACCAAATCTGAGATAAAAACCAATGAAAAATAATGTTATATTTTTAAAAGGAGATATATACAAATATTTAAGTAAATAATAAATAAAAGTATCTTAAAAGATTTGTGGCACATTTTGCTAAAATGCTTCATCCGTACAGAGAGAATTTTACAGAGAAAGTTACTTTGAAAACAAATTTTGGCAAAAGACCAAATTATGTAGTATTTAGTAACATTTATGTCTGCCAAGTCTTTACACAAACATGTAAAGGACTTGGTAGACATAGTAGACTCACCCCTGAGTCTACTATCAAAACCTAATGAGGATAAATGCAATGATGATACATTACTTACAAAAGGACACATAACTAAAGAATTGGGGTTAAAATATGCTTTATTTTTCATTTGTCAATAGCATCCCTTACTTTATTGCTTCACTAAGCTTGTGTTTTGCCCAAAAAAAGAGGCAGCAGTGTCAAGCAGAGAGGAAGCAACCAGACAAAGTATAATAGGAGATGTTGCGAGATTAGACTGGGAAACAGAGCTCTCTGTGAGCTGCTTTTTGGTGTGCATAGGTTTGGGGAATGTTGGAGTTTAAGATAGCAAAGGAGGACGGGAAAGGTGGCTCATTCCTGCAATCCCAGCACTTTGGGATGCCGAAGAGGGAGGATCATGAGGTCAGGAAATTGAGATCATCCTGGCTAACATGGTGAAATCCTGTTTCTGCTAGAAATAAAAAAAATTAGCTGGGCAAATGGCACCCACCTGTAGTACCAGCTACTGGGGAGGCTGAGGCAGGAGAATCACTTGAACCTGGGAGGCGGAGGTTGCAATGAGCCGAGATCACACACTGCACTCCAGCCTGGGCGACAGAGTGAGACTCCATTTCACACACACACACACACACAAAACAGATAGCAAAGGAGGTAAGAGCCAAGTCATGAAAGCCCTCACATGGTTTGTTAAGAATTTTGACCTTAATCATATACAAAGTAGAAGACTCTAAAATGAGTCATGGCATTCTCCAGCTTGGGAGTTTAGAGAAGACTGAATGTGATGGTAGCATAGAGATTTAGCAACCTAATATTTTCCCATTCTTTAAAACTATAATTTCATTAAAACAACTATATATTATAATAAAAAGATGAATTAGAAGAGTCAATATTCACAAATAATTTTCAATCCTAGATAACTTTAGACATTCCTAAGCAGTTGACTCCCCAAATTTCTTAAAACATATTTTTTTTTTCAGTTTTAGGTGTAATCGTAACAAAGCAAATAAAATTAAAAACAAATAAAATTTCAGACTGTTACAAGATTTACTATACAATCATTGTAATTTTTGCTCATTATGTCATCATGTATAACATATTATAAGTATGTGTAATGTTTATAAAAGTATACAGTTAAAATATCTGGAAATGTAATGTTTTTAAAGGGTTGAAATATACTGTCTTTTATCCTCTCGATATGTATCACACTGATATAGCTAACTTAATATAATTCCTGTGTATTTAAAATGTATGGATACTTTGATATTTTACAATGCACATATCTTACAAAACCTCTTAAAGATTTCCAACCATGTGTCCATAAACATGTGCACCAATAATTTGCTGAAACATCTTAGTAATTTCCAAGTTCTCTATTTAGTGGGAATATGGATGAATAAACATTTCTTACACCTGAGGAGTTGGCATCACACTTGCACACTTATTTTCAGACTGTAAAAGAAACACCTTTATTCTTTAACAAAATTGCCTTTGGTAGGCAAATGAAGAAATGTAAAGATTTAGATGGTAAGGCTTCGATATTTTTCTCTTTTGGACTTAACTGTATATAAGGGTCTTAAAAGAATGTTAAACCTTGACAAAAATAGGAAAACTCAAAGAGAAAAAAGAAATATATTATTTTCTTATTTGTTTTTTAGTTAAAATATTACTTATTACTTGTCACATTAATTTAATCTTTATGGTCTTGAATAATAATAATTTTCACATTCCTGCTTGTTTTTCTTACAAACACACACATATACCTCAAAAAATTAATTGCCTAATATTTTAAGGTAAATAAGTAATATTGCTTTTTAATTATTATTGTAATTTTTTTTCATAAATTATGGCACTTGAGGATCTGTGAAAACAGAAGTGTAGCTATTATCCTTAGCAAGATATTTTATTTAACCAGTGCTGCTAGTATTCCACTAGGTGGCAGCCTTACCCCAGTACTTTAGCATATTGCCTGCAAAGCAAGCTGCTATCCACATTTGTTCTAGTTAATGTTTTCCAGTAGAAATTTAGATGGTTAATTGGTAATAATAATTATGATAAAAAGGTGTACTTTTCTAAAAACGTCAGGAAAGCCATTAACTGGAGTGAGATTTGTATTCAAAATTAAAACTTGGCAAACTGACATACAAATGAAAGGACTACAAACAAAATTCTAATAATCGGGCCTTTCTCTTTTAATACTGCTAATGTATTGTGGAAAATTTCACATATTTTCTGCAACTGAGGGCCCGGGACTGAAAAATATCATAATTTGATAACAAACAATGAAACTTCATATTTTCACAAGGAGTTAAGAACACGTTTAGTTGTCCTTAATTTTTAGGGTCTCCAAAATAGTAAGAAAAGCCAAACAATGCAATCGAAGATATCATTTCATTGCAGCCCTGCCCATTATTGATTTGGAATTATTCTGAAGCTTCTTTCAAACAAAAGTCATTGGAAGCTGTGGAGACGGATCCATAACGGCTTAGAAGCTTTAAGGGTTTATTTACCATTTGCCTTTAATTACTTTTCTGGCTTTGTGAAAGGACTGGAATGTCTGAAGTGATATTTTAGTAACTGCAATTTTCTGCCCGGCAGGAGAGGAGAATGATAGATAGCCAAAAGAAGTTTGAAGTATTCCAGGAAATGCTGCAAGATCTCTGTTTTGGGAGCGGTGGCTCACGCCTGTAATTCTAGCACTTGGGGGGCCGAAGTGGGTGGTTCGCCTCAGGTCAGGAGTTCAAGACCAGCCTGGCCTTCGTGGTGAAACCCCATCTTACAAAAAAAAAAAAGAAAATACTATTCAAAGAGACAACAGGAAGAGCAGGGAGAGGCGCGGTGGCTCATGCCTGTAATCTCAGCATTTTGGGAGGTCAAGGCAGGCAGATCACGAGGTCAAGAGGTCAGGATCATCCTGACCAATATGGTGAAAATCTGTCTCCACTAAAATACAAAAAAATTAGCTGGGCGTGGTGTTGTGCACCTGTAATCTCAGCTACACAGTAGGCTGAGGCAGGGGAATCCCTTGAACTCGTGAGGCGGAGGTTACAGTGAGCCGAGATGGCGCCTCTGCACTCTTGCAAGAGACCAAGACTTCATCTCCAAAAAAAAAAAAAAAAAAAAGGAAGAGTAGAAGAGAGTAGAAATAGAAGCATATGCCAGGGTAGTGTAACAAGGATTTGGCTTCAGACCAATTTTGGCTTAAAGAGTAATTTTTCACTTAGGTTTACCCTTACTTTAAAGCAGATTGCTGCATGTGGCATAAGTGTGAAGAAACCTTTGTAGCTGGAGGGTCAAATACATTCTAGAGTGAAAAGCGTTTCTTTAAAATTGTAAACATCTTTAATATATTACCTCTTCTGGATTCCTTCATTTCTAACTTGATTAATTTTACTTTCACTAACTTCCTTTCTTTAATTTTTATTTTTGAATTGCATTCAAATTCAAAAATATTTATTTCAAAAATAAACATAAATTTCATTTAAATTCTAAAATAAACATGATGTAATCCCAGCACTCGTGGATCACGAGGTCAAGAGATCAAGACCATCCTGATCAACATGGTGAAACCCTTTCTCTACTAAAAATATAAAAAAATAGCTGGGCATGGTGGTGCGTGCCTGTGTCCTAGCTACTCAGGAGGCTGAGGCAGGAGAATTGCCTGAACCCAGGAGGCGGAGGTTGCAGTGAGCTGAGATCGCGCCATTGCACTCCAGCCTGGGTAACAAGAGCGAGACTCTGCCTCAAAATAAATAAATAAATAAATAAATAAATAAACAAACAAATAAATAAATAAACATGAGGAAGTTAGGGAAAGTAAAATTATTTTCTTCTCTAGTCTTTCTTTTTTTTTAATTTTTAATGTTCTGATTTCTTTACACATTAGTTATTTCCCTCAAGTTAATATATATGTGTGTGTGTATATATATATATATACACACTAATGTTTGTGTTGATAAAAATTTTTTTTTAAGTAGGAAACCATTAGAGGTAGAAACAATATATACAGGTACGTACTTTCAAAAAATATATAGATATATTCTATCAAAAATTGAGCATTTCATGAGCTCATTTATTTATTATTTGTGAATAACTTACTTCCTGAGAGAAAGCCAGACACTTCGGAAAGCTAGTGTGTTTTTCAGCCTATTTAGGCAAAATTTGTTTTTCAAATAGTGGATTTAGTTCCAAATACACAGGTAAGGACAATTGAAAAAAATAAAACTTAAATTCTGGCTCCAAACACAATGCACTAAAATGTTATTACACTGACCAAATAAATAACTCTTGTCTGGCAACACCTACATTTCAGTTCTCATGTCATTCTATTTATTATTTGCTGCTTAGTCAGGATTTTGACAGCAGAGATGTTTGTGTAAGAATGCAAAATCTAAATCTATGCCTTACAATACAGATTGAAATGCCATAAAACCCAGGGCCTGTAGACAAATGCGTCATAGATCCTTTCCTGAAATGATGATGATGATGATAATGATGTACCCTGCTACTGACACCTTATTCTGCAGAAGTAAATAAGCTATACATTTTCCCCCAAGTATCCATTATTTTTTAATCTATTGGTTTCATATCATTTCACTGTACTTCTTATTGTATGATTAAAAGGACATTTCATTTCTCTGTAATTTAAAATTTTAGAAGTGTTCAAGTGTCTACAAGATTCAGACATGCTACAGATATCACATTTAGATTTTCAAAGCAGCTTAAACAACGTTTACTTTGAAGCATTGTTAGCTAGGAATAATGACAAGGAATGGGACTTTGGCTCATCAATTCACTTTAATCCCTGATATTCTGCTTTCTCTCTCTAGACATATATGCAGGGGAAAAAAATACTGTTATGTATTTGAGAGTATTAAAAAGAAGTGCATGTGGTAGTCACTTATAAAGACAATAAGAAAACATAGTAAACTACAGTGAGAAAGAACATTTTATCTTTGAGTTAAGAAAAAAAATAAGCAAACAAACTGGGGGCATGGTGGCTTTTGCTTGTAATCCTGGCACCATGCAGGCTTGAAGGAAGGAATTGCTTGAGCCCAGGAGTTGGAGACTAGCCTGGACAACACAGTGACATCCCTGTATCAGGCAAAAAAAAAAAAAACCAAAAAACAAAAAAAAAGCACGCACATTTTTAGTAGTCAGAATATACGTAGTGTATCATTTCTAGAAAAAAAAATTGCAGACAAAATCCAAGATAAATATTACTAACAAAATTAGACTGACTAATATCAAGTATAATCATGGAAACAAAATAAATATTAGCAACACCATGATGTGAAAAGCTAATGGCTCTTATTCTTTGAAATTCCACTCAATTATTTGCACATATTACAGATCACCAGTCATGCCATCTAAGAATGAGTTGGTATGTCGTTCCCTGAAAGAAAGTGCTGTCTGCATGTTTATAGGTACATATTAGGCAACCAAATTCATGACCTCACAAACTCACAGGCAAACTTAAACTCACAAACTCACAAGGAAGTTGAACTCACACTCACAAGAAAGCTCTAAAAGAGCCAGCTCTTATATAAGAACTCTTCCACTTCAACAGGTATAACAGCAGATACTGAGTGTAACGTCTCCATATTTCTTATGAACTCTTCTACAAAACAAATTTCGCATCTTAAATAGGAAATGAATGATAATTTTATTTATAGCTGATTCCATATTCACAAATAACAAATATGAGTAATTTCATTTATTCATTCAATAGATGTTTATTAAGAACACGAACTGAAGGAGAGTTCCAGGCACTGGGGATACAATCAGAATCAGAGACACCTGGTTTCAGTTCTTTATATTGTATTTGGTGGGAGGCAGACAATATATAAATCAATAAAATAGTAATAAATTAGTAAACAAGGCATACATCAAGTTGTAATAAGAGCTAAACAGAGAAGATAGAAACTAGTAAATATTTCTTTAGGGGCAGAATCATGATTATTCTATAGACTTCACATAAGTAGAAACTTTGTCCTACTCATCCTCAGAGCATTAGCTAAGAGGATTTTGGGACTGGGCGCGGTGGCTCACACCTGTAATCCCAGCACTTTGGGAGGCCGAGGTGGGTGGATCACGAGGTCAAGAGATTGAGACCAGCCTGGTCAACATGGTGAAACCCCGTCTCTACTTAAAATACAAAAAATTAGCTTGGCATGGTGGCGTGTGCCTGTAATCCCAGCTACTTAGAAGGCTGAGGCAGGAGAATTGCTTGAACCCAAGAGGCAGAGGTTGTGGTGAGCGGAGATCACACCATTGCACTCCAGCCTGGGTAACAAGAAACTTCATCTCAAAAAAAAAAAAAAAAAAGGGGGGGTGATTTTGGAATGTGTGTGGAAAGGGAGGTGAATATATAAAGAGCAAATAGGTGTGTATACTAGTGATTACACAGAAATAAATATTGAATGGAAGTTTATCATATTTTTATATACATTTTCAAAACAAATCAAATGTCATACTTTGGTAGCTGAAAAGACCCAGTGCTGGAAATAGGCCCTGAGCCTATCATAAACAGGTCTTAAAGAAACTGGCCATAAACAAGATATCTCTAACACTGAGACATACTTGTGATGGCAGCAACACACATTGCTGATGGTTGGTTATTTAGTAGAGGGAAGGCAAGAAATAACTGGCCTACCCAGGGCAGAACACTGCTCAAGGCATTCCTGAGCCACAAACAATAGAATGAGCGATCTGTGCCTTAACGACATGTCCTAGCTGCAGTGATAAATACCCAGAGCCTGTTTCTTGTCGCTAGTAAAGAATGCTTTCTTCCCTGCAAAGGATGCTTTTAGTTAATCTATAAACTGCAGTAATGATGATTATTACTTGCTTGCTGTCAATAAATATGTAGGTCAAAATCTGTTTGAGGTGCTCAGCTGAGAATGCTGTTAGCCCCTGAGCCCACCTTTACACTCTATCTCTGTTTCTGTTTCATAATTCCTTCAGTGCCACCTGGGTTGTGGTCTCCACAACTGAGATAATCTCAGCAACCCAATATGGCAGCTTATAGAGGAAATCAAAAATAAATAAAAACACAAAAGTATTTTTATTTCCTTTGTCTGTTTAATGACATTCTTTTCCCCTGCCTTTTACCAAACATGACAATACAAACGTTTAGTCTTAGAGCTTAACTACCTTAGGAACGTCTGCCTTAACCCCTTGGTGAGATTTACATTCCCAAAATAGGTAAATACCTATTTTGCATAGCTTTCTGATAATTATACTTTAAAAAGTTTACTTCTCTTGTTCCCCAACCATTTAAAGTCTCTGCAAGAAAAAAATACTTTTTCATCTTGTTTACAACAGTATTCCTACTATTTAGAATTATCAGAATATGATATGTGTTTAATAATTTTTATTATTAGAGATAGACAACTTTGGTTAAGGTCAACTATTCAACTACTTTGCATTGACTTCTAAGTGGCTAAAGTTAGCTGAAGAAAAACATAGAAAAAAAATCTGCAGATTTCTCCCAATGTAAATTGATTAATACTGACACACTATATTTATTTCTTCCAATTTTCTTTTTTTTTTTTCTTTTTTTTTTTTGAGATGGAGTTTCACTCTTGTTACCCAGGCTGGAGTGCAATGGTGCGATCTCAGCTCACCTCAACCTCCACCTCCTGGGTTCAGGCAATTCTCCTGACTCAGCCTCCCAAGTAGCTGGGATTACAGGCATGCACCACCATGCCCAGCTAATTTTTTGTATTTTTAGTAGAGACGGGGTTTCACCATGGTGACCAGGATGGTCCCGATCTCTTGACCTCGTGATCCACTCGCCTCGGCCTCCCAAAGTGCTGGGATTACAGGCTTGAGCCACCGCGCCCAGCCTTCTTCCAATTTTCTACTGTCTTGAAAGAATATTTTAAAATTTTATTCTGTTTTCAAATCTCTAATACTTTCTTCGAGTCTCTCCTCTGCACTCTTCCCTATTCGTCTTGTTTTGTATTTCAGAGAGACAACTGACTAAATCAGAAGAGAAATTTTACAAACTACCACCAGCATACAACTTTGCCCAATACTCTGCCATTTTGCCCATGCACCTGCTGATGCCGACTCCTCCACTTGAATACTTAATATACTCATGAATATGTTCTAATAGTTTCCACCGTTTGATCTCAAATTATTACTTTTTGTTTCAAATTTGATATTTCTCTAAATTTGTTCTTTTCCATCCAAGCTGATAATGTTCTATTTTAGAAAAAAAAAAAAGAGAGAGTAATAAAGAACCAAAAGAAAATCCTTGCTCTGGTTTCATCCTGCAGCTGTCACTCAATTTCCCTTTCTAGTAGGGATTCCAAATATAGAGTTCATACAACAGAACCATAGACAGAATTTAAGTTTAATATACATGATAAAGAAATAAAGAAAAAAAAACTTGATATTTTTTCACTAACTGAAACTTTACATTTATTTCAATTATGCATTCCAAAAGTCTATCAAAAACAGTATTAGCTCAAATCCTCATTTTGCTACCAACTATTTTATCATGTTACACTACTGTAATATGGAAAAATATCTTTTATAATCATCATTACTTTGAAATTAGAATAAGTACTAGGATTTTCCTATACATTACTATTTAAAATTAAGAACTTCTTTCTTCTGAGGAAAGGTCATGAAAACACTGCTGATGCTCAGTTTTTCAAATTGCTTTCCTCCCATTCCTTGGAGACTTTTTGAGTGAGGCTTTTGCACCCTGCAAAACCGCTTTGGCATCATCACTGATGACCCATATTTGCTAAATTCAGTAATCAAATCTGAGTCTTCCTACTTGTGAAAGCATTTGTCATACATCACTATTTTATCTTTAAAACATCATCTTCCCTTCCAAGGTCATGCTCTACTGCTTTGGCCCTACCTCATTGGTCACCTATTTTTAAATTTTCTTTACAGGTTTATTTTCATAAACAGCACTATTTAATTTTAAAATATTCCAATTCTTACTCTTTTATCCTCTTTTTTTTTTAAAAAAAAGAGAAACTAAAACTAAAGCAAAATATAAATCCGTCCTTGTGTGATCTCAGCTTGTTCCATAACTTCTAAGAATCTACTTCTTTAGAACCTCTCTCCTGAACAGCAGATTTCCATATCAAACTGCCTCTTTGATAATGAAAACCTGTCCAAAGTGAAATCTGAAGCTCTCTTCTCACTCCTATTTCCGTTACAACCTCCTTCCATGTTCATATTCATGTTAGTTATTGTAACTCCATCTTTTAATTGGTTGGCCAAAAATTTCAGAATCATTCTTGACCCTTTCTCATTATACATTATTATTAAATTCTGACAGTTCTACATTGAAAATATATTTTGTATACAAATATACTTTTATTTAAATTAATTAGTTAGTGGAATATGTAAACCAAAAATAAATTTCTAAGGACCCCAACCAACTGATTAGACTCCCCTCTCAGCCATGGAGATCCGCAGAAAACCTGAAAACTTAGTTCAGGCTTTTTCCCCTTTAGGGGAAGCGGGATCAGGGGTCAAATTTGCCCCATGGCACCCTCCTTCCTTTAGAGTTTAGACACAACTGATCAGAATCAACATTAAAACAAATCTTGACTGATAAGGCAGACTGTAGAAATAATGTAGTAAATCCAACCTGACTCTGCCAGATATCACATGACAGATAGTAGGACCTGAGGGATAACAGTATTTTACTTTAAACTATATTTCTTTGACATATTTTGAAATGCCCTGCAAAGCTGTCTTTTGTGGTAAAAATTTACATTCTTGAGCAAACCTCCTTACGTTAGTGTAAAGAACCAGTCCCACATCACATACATGGGTACCCTGAGTTAGGTGGCAACAAAGAAATGAGAAAAAGACAGACTAAGAGAGGAAGTGGGACCAGAGTGCCATTACTTATTACTGGAGGAGACAGTGGAGGCCCCAAACTCTGATCATCCACAGTATTTATTGGTTACAATCACTTTGATCTATAGGGTAGGGGTGGAGTGAATCAGTGAGCTGGAAGTAAATCGGTGAGCTGAAACTGGTGTTTTATTCTAAATATTGGTAACAGTGGTGGTTTGAGAGTTTCACAAAACAAGAACATGTGGTTATCTTTAGCTTATTATCTATGTGCAGCTGGTGGAACATGGGACTTACAAGGAGCCTACAAGTCTGGCTACATCATAGTGCTATGAAGGGGTTTTACATCCTTGAGCACAATGTTTATGGAAACAGAGCCTAGGTCACCCTGCACCAGAACATGAGGCATGGAGAAATTTGCCTCGCCAGCGGCCTCCTGCAGTTTGCTGGGGTTTGTTGTTCCCAGTTTATATGTTACTCATAACCAATTTATTTAGGCATTCTGTAAATCCTCTCTCCTTTGCTGCTTCTCCTAACACATTAGTAAGTTCTTTTCAGAGAGTCTGGCATCTTTAAGTTCTGACAAGAGAACTTCTTATTTATTCTCTCTGATGCCTGGTCACTGGAGGCTTCATCAACATGTCAAGAATCTTGGCTTCCACAATCCCCCCTTACCTGAACACAAGCTGATTTCAACTCTTTAGATAGAGCAGAACTCTTCCAACCAATTGCCATTCAGGAAATCTTGAATCCACCTAGGACCTGGAAGCTCCCAATCCCTACTTCAAGATCTGGACCAAACCAATATATACCTTCCATGTGTTGATTTATGTCTTGACCTATACCTTTGTCTCCCTAAAATGTATCAAATCATTGTCTCAATATATAATCCTTTGTACAATGCATGAAATTATGTATAAAATCACCTTGGGAACATGTTCTCAGAACCTGCTGAGGCTGTGTAATGGGCCAAATAAACCTCTCAATTGATTGAGACCTATCTCAGATATATTTTTGTTTTACAAGGAATATGAAATAGTTATTTCTTAATTTTATTTTATTAAAGCTAGGCATAATATTTAATCCCATTTGGCTAATTTTTTTACAGTTTATAGAAACACTATCTACTTTTAAACAAAGATATTTGTATAATTAACTAGAAAAACAATTTTTAATGCACATGTTAAGGATTAGATTAGTCTGGACAATATTATATTCTACTGATCTAGAAATATAACATTGATAAATTAGTAACTGTGTTAAAACTACCATTTACCTAAAATATAATTTCACTTTAGATGATCTTAAACTACTTTGAGGAACTATACAAACATTTTTTTTTGTCTTTTATTGAGTAGTTGTTTTTCTTTTAAATAAACTTTTTTCAAAACAAGTAATGTTTACTGTATCTTATTATTACACAGATGAAAAGAACATATTAACCACAGACTGATTTTGACCTTTTATATAATGTTATAGCATAATTTTTTAGGAAAACATTAAATGACATCTAGCAAATTGCCCTATCTATTTAATTGGACAGATTGAAAATGTCATCACTTGTTTCCAGCATTCAACATAAACTGATAATAATTCTATTTGGTGTTTCTCTCAATATCGCATTTGAGCAGTGTTAGAGATCTTAATTTATATACAGAAGGGCATATTTTCAAAATATTAAAGTATTTTAATAAATTTTTTAAATACTTTTGAAATAAAGTCTTATTTTTTAAATGTTTATTATATAACATTACATTAATTGTACTTTTTTGGAAATATTTCAAGGATGTAATTCACATGTAGACCCCAAACAGCTTCACCCATCAGCAGAGTATATCTGACAGAAAAATCTGAAATGTGGCATAAAACCTAAATTTAATATTTTTTAATTCAATTTAATCAGATCTTTGTAAACTGATAACTATTGCTCTTTTAACACTAAGATTTTGTTTAAATATATATATGCCCCTGAAAGGATATTACAGTTGGCCAGACATATTATTGTCCATCATTTGTTATTGATTTCCTCTATATCAACAGAAAAAGTGAAGAAATGTATTAATGATTCTATTCTAAGGAGGAGATGTAAAGAATATGATAAGAGGATATAAAAGGCAGGCACTAGACTGTAGGCTGTTTTTCAAATTTTGGTTCTATCTAGTAAAAGCTGAAAATTAAGTTTTATTTTTATGTAAGTTCTAGTGGCAACTTAAGGAAAAGTACCTTAGAAGTTTGCTTATGGTAAAAGTTCTTACCACCAATTTTGGAAGCATTTACACATGTATTTCACACTGTAAAGTGTATATAAATCCCAGGTCACTTCAGGCTAATCATGAAAATTTTTCATTTATTATAGGTTTTGACTTCTACCGTCAGAGCAGTTTTAAAATAATAAATTTTTTATTAAAATCAGCAAACCTTCACTTTGAATGTTCAAACATTTATAAGTTTATCTTAATCACGTTCTCACAAGAAATTATTATTTCAATTTTTTACTGTAAAATCAATGTCAGGGTCATATTTTCCACAATTGCAATAGTTAAAGTTGCTGTTAACCATTTGACAGAGTATTGAATTTCTATATGTTGTCTTCTTACAGAGGCAGTGGTCAGAGTCATGTTTCTTCAAACAAAACTCTGGGTGAGATATTGCAATTGTGGTAGAAACCCACATTATCTTACTAATGTACCCACACTGCAACCAGCTGTATCTTTCATTATATGAGCTTAACAATAGTTAAAAATTCATGTCTCCAGACTGTAAGGTTTACAATTTCTTTTGGGAGGTTACACGCATAATGATTAGTCAACAAAAAGTTAATTAATTGATAAGGCTTGATTTTAGATTCATTGAAAAGGAGGGTGAAAAATCATGACAAATGCTTAGAATGTATAATAAGAACGAAAGTAGTTAAAAATAAAGCAGACTTCTTAAGAATTACATGTTCTCAGGAGACTTCATTAACCAGATAGAATGTGAAGTTGACTTTGAATATATGCTATGGAATTAGAAGTAACAACAGATGGATTGTAGTTAACAGGTAGGGAGATGATCAAAATTCTGTCTTGTGGTCATTAAAAAAAAGTGTTATATAGAAGAGTATGTCAGAGGCATTTGAGCCAGAGTGACTCCATGTTGAATTGGGGAGGGATAAAATTAGGCTGTGACCTACTGGGCTGATTTCCCAGGAGATTAGATATTCTAAGACACATGATGTGACAGGAGGTAGGTACAAGATACAGGTCATAAAGACCTTATTGATAAAACAGTTTACAGTAAAGAAGCCAGCTAAAACCTACCAAAACCAACATGGTGACGAAAGGGACTTCTGGTTGTTCTCATTCATAATTATAGTACATTAGCACACTAAAAGGCACTCACACCAATATCATGAGTTTACAAATTCCATGGCAATATCAAGAAGTTACCATATATGATCTAAAAGGGGAGTGACCCTCAGTTCCAGAAATTGGCCACCCTTTTCCAGAAAACTTATGAATAATTAGCTACTCGCCTAGCATATAATCAAGAAGTAATAAGAAGTGTAAGTAGCGGAGTAGCCCATGCTGCTGTTCTGCCTATGGAGGAGTCATTCTTTATTCCTTCATTTTCTTAATAAACTTGCTTTCACTTTACTATGAACTCATCCCAAATTCTTTCTTGTGTGAGATACAGAAACCCTCTCTTGGGATCTGGATAGGGACTTTTTGGTAACAAGTAGATCCAGAAGAACAAAATTGATAAATTGCATGTCACTAAGTTTTGCTGTGCAGATTGTTTCTTCACACAGCAAATGAACATAGTGCCTTACAGGTTTTTGATCCTCCCCCTTCTTCTACCCTCCAACCTCAGGTAGGCCCTGGTGTCTACTGTTCCCTTCTTTGTGTCCGTGTGTACCCAATGTTTGCCTCACACTTACAAGTGAAGACATTCAGTATTTGTTTTTCCGTTTATGCATTAATTTACTTAAGATAATGACCTCCAGCTTCATGCATTCTGCTGCAAAAAATATGATTTGATTCTTCTTTATGGCTGCACAGTATTCCATGGTGCGTATGTACTACAGTTTCTTTAGCTAGTCAACTGTTGGTGGTCATCTAGGTTGATCCCATGTCTTTGCTATCATAGAGTGTTGCAGTGAAAATA
The DNA here is from genome assembly GCF_049354715.1 of Callithrix jacchus. NCBI lineage: Eukaryota > Metazoa > Chordata > Mammalia > Primates > Cebidae > Callithrix > Callithrix jacchus. Next base: position 132,819,599 of record NC_133504.1, read on the forward strand.
TGCAGGCATTTGTCTTTATAGTAAAGTGACTTATATTCCTTTGGGAATACCAGTGATGAGATTGTTAGTTCTATTTTAAGTTTCAGTAATAAACAGATCATTCTGACAGAAAATAAAAGGAAAAATTTCCATTCTGCTTTACATTTTCACTAGTGGTACAAAAGTCCTCCCTCTTTTCTACAACCTTTCCAGCCTTTGCTATTTCTGGGCTTTTTAGTTATAACCATTCTGACTGATGTAAGATGATAACTCATTTTGTTTTTTGATTTTCATTTCTGTAATGATTAATGATGTTGAGCATTTTTTCATATGCTAAAAGAAAACATAGGAAATCACATTCTGGGCATAGTTTTGGTAAAGATTTTATGAAAAAGGCTACAACAGCAATTACAACAAAACTGAAATCTGATGAGTGAGACCTAATTAAACTAAAGAGCACCTGCACAGCAAAAGAAACTATCAACAGAATAAACAGACAACCTACTGAATGGAATAAAATATTTGCAAACTATGCATTTGACAAAGATCTAAAGTCCAGAATCTATAAGGAACAAGCTAAAAACAAACAACCCCATTAAAAATTGGCAAAGGACATAAACAGACACTTTTCAAAAGAAGACATACACATGACCAACAAAAAACTTTGGATTTAAAAATCACTCCAGAGTGAATGGACTTAGCAGACATTTGTAGAATATTTCATTCAACAGCTACACAGTTGACATTTTTTCTCAACTACACATGGAGCACTCTATAGAACTGATTATTTATTAGACCACAATAAGTCTTGGCAAATTTTTTAAAAATTAAAATAATATCAAATATCTTTTCTAACCATAATAAAATAAAACTAGAAATAAACAACAGGAAAAATATTAGATATACAAGACAACCCAACAATTTTGACTTCAAGCAAAATAAGTCCATAGAGGGAAGTTTATAGCAACAAATGACTACATCAAAATATAAGAAATATTACAAATGAACATCCTACTGTTATCCCTCAAGGAACTGGAAAAACAAGAAAAAAAAAAACTTAACACAAAATTAATCAAAGGAAAGAAAAAAAAAGATCAGAGCACAAATAAATAAACTACATACCAAAAAATAGGAAAGATCAACAAAATAAATGATTTTTAAATGAAAATAAAATTGGCAGGACTTCAGCTAAATTAACTTAAAGAAAATTCAAATGAATAAAATCAGAAATTGAAAAGAAGACATTATACCTGATGCCACAGAAATACAAAGGATCATAAGAAACTACTATGAACAATTATATACCAACAAGTTGGAAATCCTAGAAGAAATGAATAAATATCTACACATATGCAACCTACTGAGACTGGCTCAATAAGGAATAGAAAATCCATGGGAACCAACAATGAGTACTGAGATTAAGGCAGTAATTAAAATTTTCTCATTAAGTCAAGTCCAGGACCTGATGGCTTCACTGCTGAAGTCTAGAAAACTTTTAAATAACTATTACTAATACTTTGTAAACTATTCCAAAAACTAAAATGGAGGAAAGTCTTCCACATTTACTCTATAATGCCATCATTACCTTGAAACCAAAACCAGACAAAGACACAACAACAATGAATCATGCATACATGTCAATATCCATAATAAATATAAACACAAAATTCTCAACAAAATACTAGCAATTCAAATTCAACATCACATTAAAAAGATCATTCATTGTGATTAAGTGGAATTTGTCCGAGAGATGCAAGGATGGTTTAACACACACATATTAGTAAATGTGGTACATCACATTAATAGAATAAAGGATAGACATTATATGGTCATTTAGATAGACACAGAAAAAGCATATACAAAATTCAACAATTTTAATGATATTTTAATCATAAAAACTAGTAACACCTTGGTATTAAAAAATAAAGATTCTTCAACATAATAAAGACCGCATCTGATAAACCCAGAACTTACATCATACTGCATGGAGAAAAGTTGAAAGCTTTTTCTCTAAGATCTAGAACAAAATTCAGGGTACTACAACTACTATTGCTATTCAATATAGTTGTGAAAATCCTAACCAGAGTAATTAGGCAAGAAAGAGAAGTGACACCCAAATTAAAAAATAAAGTAATATAATGCCTCTTCGCAGATGACATAATCTTTTATATAAAAAACTATAAAGACTCCATCAAAACCTGTTAGAACTAATAAACAAATACAATAACAAATGCAGTAACAGGATGCAACATCAGCACACAAAAATCAGTAGCATTTCTATACATTGGTAACAAACTATATGGAAAAACAAACAAACAAACAAACGAGGAAACCAATTTCATTTGCAATAGCTACAAAAGTAGTAGAATACACAGGAATAAATTTAGCCAAGTAAAGGAAGTTCTCAAAGAATAAATTTAACAACAACAACAGAAAAACTATAAAGCATTGATGAAAGAAACAAAAAACGAGCACAAATAAGTGGAAATATATCTCATGTTCCTGGATTGAAAAAGTTAGTATTGTTAAAATATTCACACTACCTAAAGTGATCTACTGATTCAATGCAATTCTTCTCAGAATTACACTATTATATAAATAAAAATTACATTATTTTAATTTAATATTAAATTAAATTGTGTAATTTTAACATTGCAGACATAGAAAAAAAAAACTTCTAAAATTTTAGGAAACCACAAAAGATCCCAAATACCCAAGAAATCTTAAGCAGAAAGAACAAAGATAAAGCCATTATACTACCTGACTTCCAAATATACTACAAAGCTATAGTAGCCCAAACAGCATGGTATTGGCTAAAAAACAGACACATAGAACAACAGAACTAAATAGAAAACTCAGAAATAAATCCACATATTCAGTCGCCTTATTTTTGACAAAGATGCCAAAAGTATGCATAAAAAAGGACAATTTCTTCAATAAGTTGCACTGGGAAGACTGTATATGTACATGCAAAAGAATAAAACTAAACCCATTTTTTCATCATATATAAAAATAAACTCAAAATTGATCAAAATTTAAATGTATAACCAAAAATAGTGAAATACTAGAAAAACAAGTAAGGCAAATGCTATATGACATTGATCTAGGTAAGACTATTTTAGATAGGACCTCAAAAGCATAAAAGACAAGAGCAAAAATAAGCAAAATTACATTATACTAAAAACTTTTACACAGCAAATAAATGAATAAATAAAATCAACAGTGTGAAGAAAAAACCTATAGAATAGGCAATGTATATACATTTGCCAACTGTTTATATAACAAACGTTAGTATGTATAATTTATAAAGAACTCAAGAAATTTAGTAGCAAGAGAAAATAATGTAATCTGATTTATAAAAATGGCCAAAGACTTAAAAAAGACATTTCTCTAAATAAGGCATACAAATTGCTAACACAGATATATAAAAAATTCTCAATATTACTAACTATAAGGATAATGCAGCCAAAACCACAATGAGGTATCACCTCACCCCAGTTAAAATGTCTACTGTCAAAAAGACAAAGAAAAAAAAATACTGGTAAGGTTGCAAGAAAAGATAACTAGAATACAGTGTGAGAATATTCAGTCATTACAAAAAACAGTATGGCTGTCCCCCACAAATTATAAAAAATCTCACATATCTACCATATGACTCAGCAAACCCACTTCTGGATATATATTCAAATAAAATGAAATCAGTATGTCAAGAAGACATCTCTGCACTTCCATGTTTATTGCAGCATTATATAACAACAAAGATATGAATTCAACCTGAGTGTCAAATAGTGAATGAATGGATAAAGAACATGTGGGATATATACACAATAGAATACTATCCAGCCATAAAAAAATGAAATCCTGTTATTTGTGATATCATGGATGAGCCTAGAAAAATATGTTAAGTGAAATAAGCCAGGCACACAAAGACACATACCATCTGATCTCACCCATGCGTGGAATCTGGAAAAAATTTGTCTTATAAAGTTGAAAGAATATTGGTTATCAGAGACTGGGGAGAATAGAGGTCTTGGGGAAGATGGAAAGAGGTTGATCAAGAAGCACAATTAGAAGGAGTAAGTTCTGGTACTGTATTGAACAATAAGGTGACAGTAGCTCATATTTATGCATTGTATAACATCTTCCCCCTTTTTCTCAAACTTTATTCTTTGGTGATCTATATTTCAAATACCTAGTAGAGAGAATTTTGAATACTCTCACAACAAAGATGTGAAATATGTCTAAGGTGATGGATATGCTAATTGCCATGAGATGAGGATTACACAATTGTATGCATGTTTCATAATGTCACTTTCTACCCCATGAACATATACAGTTATTATGAGTTAAAAATAGAACAAAAGTTATATTAGGAATCATAAATGCCTGCTATATATAATGATTTATGGAGGCTATTTACATATATTTTTACAATCAGTTTTCATAATACCGTATCTTTTTATTATTTTACATATTAGAAATCTGGCTCAGAGAGGTTCATCAACTTCCCCAATGTAACATAGCTTGCAAATGGCAGATTCTATGTTGAACATAGGTGCTTTTTTTATATCAAAATCAAAACTTTGATCAACTTGATGACAAAAATGGTGCTTATTTTAAATTAAAATCAAATTATATTTTAACTAATTTTTCTTTCAGATATAATTGCTACCATTGTATATAGAGTTTATGCCATAAAAATGTAAGGTTTTATGTAACATTTTACTATATATTGATAGACATTTTTATAAACACATGGATTATTGAGAGAATCTTAGATTAAAATGAACAAAAATATTATTTTCAATCAGAAAATAAGCAATTTTACTGGAGCGTGTCTTGAATGTCTTTCCTCTCTTTTTTAAATTAGTGCATTTAGAATTAATGCTGAATCAAAGATTTCAGAACTGTACGTATATTTTTAATGCTGCTGTCTGTCATTGTTACCTCTAGAGTTCCTAGTTCATAGGTCTTCCATTCTACTACACCCTAGTTTCATAGTAGATCTGAAAACTGTCTTACCACTACAGTATTGACACATATTTATGGCACCTGTTTGATGTTAGGCTAATTTACAAGTCTGCTTTTGTCGCTGTGGTTTTATAGGGAGTTCATTTAAAGTTTACTTTTGCATAAAGACATTTAATGCTCTTGTGTGTGCGTAATGGATTTTTTCTTTTAAGAAGGATTTGCTTAGATATTTTACTTCATTGGTGAAAGCAATTTCAAGACATTCAGATATGTTCCAAGTGAAAATTGTCTTGCATTTATTACCTGAGCTTTATTTCTCTTAATGACATAGATTTATCCTAAATACAAAACAAGTTCATATGCAAGATTTAGATTTTTGTAAAACCTTTCAAATATAAGCCTTTAAAAATAAATTCAGAAAGTAATTGGTCTCAGAGTCCAATCTGATTCCAGGTAATTAAATAGCAGGAAATAGAGGGCATGGATCATTACCTCTTCTACTTAATGAGTGGCAGTTAAGCTGATGGTTACAAAAACAGGCAGTGTCCATGCTTACAGTCAACGTTTGCTTCTACACATGAATGACTATATATTTTTTATTACAAAGACACGTAAGCTCTCTGCCTCTGGGTCATCCATCTGTAAAAGAGAAATACAGTTATCTTCCACCTTCCAAAAGTGCTGTGGAGAGTCTAGGTAATTAGTATTTTTAGGCTGATTTAAAAACTTTAAATTAAATTTAGGTATGAAAATTATTTTGGCAATTGTGTGAGAAAGAACACCTAAGAAGTGTCTCAAACACAACAGAAGCAAAATATTTTGTCTAAGCAAATGAATTCACTTTCTATTTTAAAAATTGCGTGAAATATTGAAAATATTTACTACCGAATAATATAAATAACTAATACCTGTGAGGAGGAGATCTAGTTTAGGCACCTTTTATCTTTTTATTTATTTACTTACTTTTTTTTTTTTTCTTTCTAGGCTTGCATCAAATGCTCTGAAGTGATCAACTTCTGTGACCGTGCCAATATTTTTTATTTATTAATGAGAGTCAGTCACTTGTTTTGGCATTTATTATTGTGATTGCCTAACAAACTCTGCTCCAGTAATGGGGCAATGGTTTCAGTAACAACCATCAGTTCTCCAGGAAGTCCAGGTTCTCTTCTTTAGAGAAACTGACTTTTCCCCATTCGTTTACTACATTTGTCAAATAGGAGCCAGTATTTTCTTAATATGATTGCAGTTGCTCTTCATCTTATGATTGGGTATACACTGTAATGTAGCACATAATCTACGTTAAGCTACTATTTATATTTCATTCTTTTTGCTGACAGGATTGATTCAGGACTGCAAAGACACTGAGTGAATTAAAGTCCTGTTCCAAGATTATTTTTAAATGGAGCTTGGAGAAATGATCACTTCAATTTTAATAATTAAATAGCATGATTATAATAGTTAAGTTTCACTGGCTATATATTCCTTTTCACAACAACCATACATTCACTGCACATTGGCCTATCAATATAGTTAAAAGCTACAATAGAAGATAATACAGATAGATACAATCAAGTGATAGAAAGAATCATGGTGGCTTTCAAGACTCTAAATTTGGGAATCATTGCCTTTTTTCCAATTTAGTTATGGGAGTCAATAAACCCCAACCACGCAAACCACTATGTATGTATGTATGTAGCTTGAACTGGTGTTGAGTTTCTCTTGCTTGTGATAAAGAAGTCTTCTAGCAAATATGCTTTGCTTCTGAGATACAAGTCAGTAAAAGCAACTGAACAAATGAATATTTATGAATGAAAAGAAAACCCTTGACCAGGCATTGTTCTCACACCTGTAATCCCAGCACTTTGGGAGGCCAAGGTGGGCAGATCACAAGGTCAGGAGTTCGAGACCCGTTTGGTCAACATAGTGAATTCCCTTCTGCACTAAAAAAATGCAAAAAAAAAAAATAGCTGGGCATGGTGGTATGTGCCTGTAATTCCAGCTATTCTGGAGTCCGAAGCAGGAGAATTTCATGAACCCTAGAGACAGAGGTTGCAGTGAGCCGAGATTGCACCACTGCACTCCCACCCAGGCAACAGGGAGACTCCATCTCAAAAAAAAAAAAAAAAAAAAGAGAAAAGAAAAGAAAACTCTCCTTTCTAGTTTGCCACCTATTTTACTATTTTGTACCATTCTCTAAAACATTGAATAATATATCTAATCATCTGACCCAATATTTATTTAGTTTAACTTAAGTCAAACTAGATAGGGCCTGGAATATGTGTAGTGTTCCTAATGGATGACAGTATCTGAGGAAGAATAAATAACTTTCAAGCATACATCAAACAAATTGTATAATAGTGATATATGTAAATCTCATTATCTAATTAATCCACGCAGTAGGGCCAGATGGATACAATGGCAAAATGCTTCCAACTCAGCTTAATAAATGTTTTTCTTCATTTTTGAATATTTTACTATTTATGGCCCGGATGTTACAGGATTGAGGTTCTGATACATTCTGCCATTTAGATAAAACTTGAAACAGTTACAGTAAGTAAAAGAAGTAAGTTATAAAACATCACATATTGTATAATTTCATTTTTATGAAGTGTCTATAATAAGCACATCCATAGGGACAGAAAGCAGTAAATTCATTGTTTCCAGAGGCCTGGGGAATGGGAAAATGAGGATTGACTGTAAAAGGATATAAAGCTTTTGTTTCTGTGAACCAAAATCTTCTAAAATTGTATTTTAGTGATGTTTGTGCAACCCTGAATATATTAAAAATCACTTAGTTTTATTTTAAAGTGGCAAATTTGACACATTGGCCCCTGTAGGCCAACCAAGAACAAAACAAAACAAAAAGTAACTAGTTCTAATTATGTCAATGATCCTCCTACAAATTGTTCTCTCTTATCTAAGAGAATAAAGGTGCTTTTTGTGAGTTATAGATTCCTTACATCTAACGAGCAAATAAAGATTTCACTGTTAAGGCTATATCATGCTCTATAATTGTAATAAGCAAAATAAAAAATTATATAATAACATTTGTTGAATGCTTATTTTGGATTTAGGAATATTCTAAGCAATCTGTTTGTATTTTCTCACTTATTGTCTAAAATATTTCATGAGTTAGGCACTATTATAATTTCCATTTTTTAAAATGAAATAGCAGGAACAAAGAAGATAAAAATATTATCTAAGGCCACACAATTAATAAATGACAGAGCAAAGCTGTAAACTCACAGCATCTGTGTCACACCCTTATGCTATAATATATCCATTTGCATATAACTGATCATTTTTATATGATAAATATAACATCCATTCAATGAGAAATGCATAGAAAGTAGATGGGGATATGGCCTTTGTTGTTCTTGCTGGATTTGGATGCTTCACTTTTATTAGTTAAAATATGAATTTTATGTTACTGATGACAAGATCTCTACAGGTCTAGAGAAGCTAAGTTTAGGCAGTAGGTTTGGAGAAATTATTCCAAACTAGAATGATTTTTTGTAAGTCATTTTTTGACATAGTTCTATTGGAATAAAAAGTAGGTCAGCATGAAGAAAGGGACGTAAAGTGGTTCATGTTTAAAGACAAAGATAAAAGTGGTTCCCATGTATAATCCCACATATAACTACTATATATTATATTTATGATAAATGAAAAACCTAGGCATGTTCTCAACCTGAGGAAATATGAGCAATTAGGAGAAGTGGGTTATTGTGATTGAATATGTTTTGCAGTTTTTGTTGCTTAAGGGTCACTAAATTTTACTTGGATTACATTTTTTGGATTTCATTTGGATTATATATTTTTAAAGGTATTATTGTCTTACGGACTTTGATAACTGTGGCTCCTCCATTTTGACAGCTTTCACCTTCAATATATAATATGTGGTAAAGAACACACATTTATTTTGCTTTCTGTAGAAAAATGAATAATTCACAGGACATGGTGGTTCATGCCTGTAATCCTAGCACCTTAGGAAGACAAGGTAGGTGGATCACCTGAGGTCAGGGATTCAAGACCAGCCTGACCAATATGAGGAAATATGATTCTACTAAAAATATAAAAGTTAGCCAGGCATGGTGGTGTACACCTATAAACCCAGCTGCTTGGGAGGCTGAGGCAGGAGAACTAATGAACCCGGAGATCAAGTTTGCAGTGAGCTGAGATCATGCCATTGCACTCCAACCTGGGCAGCAAGAAAAAAATTTGTCTCAAGGGGAAAAAAAAAGAAAAAAGAAAAACGAATCTTTCCACTAAAAATGTTAAAATATTTAAAAATAAATTATGTATAAGGTAAGCTATTTATAAAATTATATATAGAGAGAATACAATAGTTCTTATAGAGATCATGACATTAAGTGTTGGTTTATTTTTGAAAGGCATCAATGAATGGGATTGAGCATGTATGTGAAGTAACCTATAGATCATATTCTAGAGCTGAGAAAAATTTAGAAATTATAGTGTCAATACACTCCGTTAATCTAAACACAAATTTATTTCTCCTAAATTATTTTTGAGTGTTTCATAAGTGATATCAAACAAATTACATTTCATAAAATATGTAACTTCTCTTTTACATCAGGTAAAGAGCTAAAATTTTTCATAAAATTTAAATGGGCTAAAATGTACTGCTATGGGAGGAAATATTTTCTAGGAAGTTGGAAACATGTACAGATTTATCTAAGAACATGCTGAATACCAAAAAAGCTAGTATTTCTTAAAGACTTTATATTTCTAGAGCAGTTTTAGAGTCACAATAAAATTGAGAGGAAGATTCAGAGATAACCCATACATTCTCACAGATATAACTTCCCCCATTATTAGCATCCCCACAGAAATAGCATATTTGTTACAGTTTTTGAGCTTACATTAAAACATCCTAATCACTCAAAATGCATAGTTTACATTAGATTTCACTCTTGGTTTTGGGCATGCCATGAGTTTGAACAAATCTATAATGATGTAGATCCATGACTATGGGGTCATACACAATATCTTTACTGCATAAAATATCCTCAATGTTCTACCTAATCATCCCCACCCCCAATACCCTGGTAACCACTAATCTTTTTACTATATCCATAGTTTTTCCTTTACTAAAATATCATATGTTTGGAATCATACAGTATGTAGTCTTTTATTCACATATTAATATGCAATTATGTTTCTAATATTCCATTATATGGATGTATCACAGTTTATTAATCCAGTCACCTACTGAAGGACTGAATTTTGGTTATTTCCATGTTTTGGCAATTATAAATAAAGCTGTTATAAATATTGGTGACAAGTTTTTTTTTTGTAGATATGTTTTAAACTCCTTTTATTTAATACCAAAAAGCTTGATTACTCCTTTTGTTTAATGCCAAAAACCTCCTTATTACTTCTTATTACTCCTTTTGTTTAATACCAAAAAGCTTGATTTTTCAGTCTTATGTTAAGAATATGATTAGTTTTAGATTTTCTCCTGTTACATCTTCTGTGATTTTCACAGCATTGTATTTGTTTATTTAAGTTTATAATTTATTTTAAGTAAGTTTTTGTGAAGGATGTGAGGTTTGTGTCTACATTTATTTATTTTGCATGTGGATATTTAGTCATTCTAACGTCTTTTGTTAAAAATGTGACCTCTGATATTGTTTTGCCTTTGGACTTCTGTCAAAGTTGAGATGACTATGCTTATATGGGTCTATTTCTGGGCTCATTATGTACCATTGATCTATTTGTCTATTATTTTACCAGTACCACACTGGCTTAATTAGCATAGCTTTATATTTAGTCTTGAAATTGAGTAGTGTCAGTAATACATTTTTTTTGTGTGTATTTCAATATTGTTTTGGATATTCTGAGTCTTGTCTTTCCTTATAAACTTTAGAATCAGTTTGCACATATTCAATGACTTTCTGGGATTTTGATTGAAATTTGATAACATAAATTGTATTGCCATATATTATGTTTTCTTTGATTTTCTCGTCAAAGTTCTTTTGTTTTCCTCACATGGCTCTTGTATCTATCTTGTTATACCTTATATCTTATTATTTTGGTTGCTGATGTAAATGGTATTGTGTTTTTAATCTCACATTCCACTTATTTCTTGTTTGCATATAGGAAAGCAATAGACATTTGTATATTAATATTGTAATTTACAACCTTGCTTCTTAGCTCTGACAGATTCTTTTTTGTCTTTCAGATTCTGTACATCACAGTCATGTCTTCTATGAACAAATATAACTTTATTAATTTCTTCCAAATATTTATTTTTTCATTGTGTAATTTTATTAGCTATTACCTCCCATATAACATTGAAAAGGAGCAGAGAGAGAAGACATTTTTGCCTTGCTTCTGATCAGTGAGAACGCCTTCAGTTTTTCATCAAGTATAATGTTGGCTGCATGTTTTTTGTAGATATTCTCTATTAAGTTGAAGAAGTTCTCCACTGTTTCTAAATCACTGGGGGTTGTTGGTCATAACTGGGTATTGAATTTTGCTAAATTTCTTTTCTGTATCTATTCTTATTATCATGCAAATTTTATTTTTTAGACTGTTGGTATGATGGATTACATTGGGTGATATCCAAAGGTTGAACCAGCCTTAAATACCTGAGATTAATCCTACGGGGGATTTTTGTAGATAGAGCAAAATGTCAGAAGTCTCTATCAATCATCCCCCTGAAAGAAAATCAATTTAACAATTATCCACACAAGAAAACCACCTTTGTTGAAATCAAAAAGCAATGAGTACTGATGGTACCCAGTTTTAACTTCTTATCACTGAAAGAGTTAAAGTGATAAGAAGAGTTAAAGTGATAAGAAATAGATAAAAAGAGATAGACAAAAACATTCTTGGATTGCCAAAGTCATCTCTCCCTCATTCTCTGGCAGTAGTGTCATGGTGAAGAGAGAGATTCTGATTGCTTTGGAGAAGGAGAGTAAGGCAATTGTGAAACATTGCATTGAAGTCAATGCTGCCCTGTCATAGCAGAAAGCAGCCTGGAATGAACTCAGCTTACACTGGCCCACAAAAAGAACATTTAAAATGGTGAAGAGGACCAAAAATAAATGGAAAGACATTTCATGTTCATGTATTGAAAGAATCAATATTGTTAAAATGTTCTTACTACCCAAAGCAATCTACAAATTAGATGGAATTTTCATCAAAAGACCATTTTTCATAGAAATACAAACAATCCTAAAATTTATATGAAACCATAAAAGACCTAGATAGCCAAAGTTATTTTGAGAAAAACTGGAGGAAAAGCAATACTTCACTTTAAATTATACTACAGAACTATAATAACCAACATGGCATGGTACTGGCATAAATACAGACACATAGACTAGTAGAACAGAATGAACAACCCTGGAGTAAAGCCATACATCTACAGTCATCTCATTTTTCACAAAGATTCCAAAACATACACTGGAGAAAGGACAGCCTCTCCAATAAATGATGCTGGGTAAACTGTATATCTTTATGCACAAAAAGGAAACTAGACTCCTATCACTTGCCATATACGAAAATCAAATCCAAATGAATTAAACACTTAAATATAAGACCTCAAACTATGAAACTGGTAAAGAAAACCTGGGGAAACTCTCCAGTACATTAGAATGGGCAAAGACTTCTTGGGCAGTACCTTATGGGCATAGACAACCAAACCAAATTAAAAACTTTTTTTTTTTTTTTGAGACAGAGTCTGGCTTTGTCTTTGTTCTGTGGCATGACTTTAGCTCACTAGCTCACTGCCACCTCCACCTCCCTGGTTCAAGCAATTATCATGCCTTAGCCTCCTGAGTAGCTGGAATTACAGTCCTGAGCCACCAAGCCCAGGTAATTTTCTTGTATTTTTAGTAGCAACAGGGTTTCACTATGTTGGACAGTCTGGTCTTGAAATCCTAGCCTCAAGTGATCCACCTGTCTTGACCTCCCAAAGTACTGGGATTACAGGCATGAACCACTGTGCCTGGCCTCAAGTTAAGCAGCTTCTCAACAGCAAAGGAAACAATCAACAAAGTGAAGAGACAACCTACAGAATAAAATAAAATATTTGCAAACTACCCAACTGACAAGGAATTAATTACCAGAATATATAAGAAATTCAAACAAAAGTAAAGGGAAAGAAATCTAGTAATGTGATTAGAAATGACCAGAAAATTTGAATACACGTCTCAGAAGAAGATATACAAATAAGAACAGAAATATGACAAGGTGCTCAACATCTTTCATCATCAAAGAAATGCAAATCAAAGCTATGTGAGATCATCACATCACAGCTAAAATGGCTTTTCTCCAAAAGGCAGGCAATAACCAATGCTAGCGGAAATGTGGAGAAAAAGAACATTTGTTTGCTGTTGGTGGGAATGTGAGTTATTACAGCCACTATGAAGCACATCCTGGAGATTCCTTACAAAGTAAAAACAGAGGCCCGGCGCAGTGGCTCACGCGTGTAATCCCAGCACTTTGGGAGGCTGAGGCGGGTGAATCACGAGGTCAGGAGATCGAGACCATCCTGGCCAACATGGTGAAACCCCGTCTCTACTAAAAACACATAAAATTAGCTGGGCATGGTGGCACGTGCTGTAATCCCAGCTACTCAGGAGGCTGAGGCAGGAGAATTGCCTGAACCCAGGAGGAGGAGGTTGCGGTGAGCCGAGATAGCGCCATTGCACTCCAGCCTGGGTAACTCTGTCTCAATAAAAAAAATAAAAATAAATAAATAATAGAGATACCATGTGATCCAGCAATCTCACTTATGGGTATATACTCAAAAGAAAGAAAATCAATATAATGAAGGGATATCTGCACGCTCACATTTACTGCAGCACTCTTCTAAAGCCAAGATTTAGAAGCAGCCTGTGTGTCCATCAACAGATAAATGTATAAAGAAAATGTGGTGGCACATATACACAGTGGAGTACTATCCATTCATAAAAATGAATGAGATCCTGCCCTTTGCAGCAAACGTGGATGGTAGTGCAGTTCATCATGTCAAGTAAAATAAGCCAAGCACAGAAAGACGAACATGACATTTTCTCATTTTTCTATGGGAGCTAAAAGTGAAAACAATTAAATTCATGGAGGCAGAGAGTAGAAGGTTGGTTACCAGAGCCTGGTAAGTGTAGCCAGAGACAGTGGAATGTAAGGGAAAATGGTTAAAATAAGTAAGACCTAGTATTTGCTAGCAAAAAAAGAAAACGTGTGGCTACAGTAAAAAAGAATTTAATTGGACATTTAAAAATAATTTACAAAGTATAATTGAATTTTTTTTTTTTTTTTTGAGATGGAGTTTCGCTCTTGTTACCTAGGCTGGAGTGCAATGGCATGATCTTGGCTAACCGCAACCTCCGCCTCCTGGGTTCAGGCAATTCTCCTGCATCAGCCTCCTGAGTAGTTGGGATTATAGGCACGCACCACCATTAGCTGGGCATGGTAATTTTTTTGTATTTTGAGTAGAGACGGGGTTTCACCATGTTGACCAGGATGGTCTCGATCTCTTGACCTTGTGATCCACCCGCCTCAGCCTCCCAAAGTGCTGGGATTACAGGCATGAGCCACTGCGCCCGGTCCTAATTGAATTATTTATAAACACAACGGATAAATGCTTGATATGATGGATGTTCTAGTCAACCGCATATGATTGTTATGTATTGCGTGCATGTATAAAAATATCTCATGTAACTTGTAAATATATAAAGCTACTACTATATAGTCACAAAAGTAAAAAAAAAATATAAAAATCCTACTTGGTTGTGGCGCATAATTATTTTAGATATTGTGGGATGCTAATATTTTATTTAGAATTTTTGTATCTATGCTTTTGAGATATATTGGTCTGTAGTTTACTTTTTTATTTTTGTTTTATTATACTGTACGTTCTGAGGTACATGTGCAGATTGTGCAGGATTGTTACATAGGTATACACGTGCCATGATGGTTTGCTGCATCCATTTTCCTGTCATCTACATTAGGTATTTTTCCTAATGTTAGCCCTCCCCAGTATCCCCACACCATGCTATTCCTCCCCTAGCCTTGCACCTCCCAACAGGCCCCAGTATGTGATGTTCCCCTCCCTGTGTCCATGTGTTCTCGTTGTTCAACACCCACTTATGAGTGACAACATGTGGTGTTTGGTTTTCTGTTCTTATGGCAGTTTGCTGAGAATGATGGTTTCCAGATTCATCCATGTCCCTGCACAGGACATGAATGCATCTTTTTTATGGCTGCATAGTATTCCATGGTATATATGTGCTACATTTTCTTTATCCAATCTATCATTGATGGGCATTTGGGTTGGTTCCATGTCTTTGCTATTGTAAACAGTACCACATTGAACATATGTGTGCATATGCACATCATTCTTTATAATAGAATTATTTATAATCCTTTGGGTGTATACCCAGTAATGGGATTGCTCGTTCAAATGATATTTCTAGTTCTGGATCCTTGAGAATCACCAAGACCAAATCACTGTCTTCCGCAATGATTGAACTAATTTACATTCCCACCAACAGTGCAAAAGCTTTTCTATTTCTCCACATTCTCTCCAGCATCTATTGTCTCATGATTTTTTAATGATTGACATTGTAGCTGGCATGAGATGATATCTCTATGTGGTTTTGATATGCATTCCTCTAATGACCAGTAATGAGCTTTTTTTCATGTTTGTTGGCTGCATAAATATCTTCTTTTGAAAAGTGTCTGTCTGTTTATGTTCTTTACCCACTTTTTGATGGGGTTGTTTGCTTTTTTCTTATAAATTTGTTTAAGTTCTTTTTGGTTCTGGTAGTTTCTTGCTCGAAATTGTTTAGCCTGGCTTTGGTATTAAGATGATGTCTACCTCCCAGAGTAAGTTAGAAAATATTCACTCTCTACTCTCTAAAAGAGATTGTAGAGAATTTGAATAATTTCTTCCTTAAATGTTTGTTAGAATTCACTGGTTATCCTGTCTGAGCCTTGTGTTTTCTTTTTCCTAAAGTTGTTATTTATTCAATTTATTTAATACCTACAGTCTTTCTCAGATTGTCTGTTTCTTTTTGTATGAGTTTTGGCAAATTGTATCTTTCAAATAATTGATTTATTTTATCTGTTATCAGATTTGTGGACATAGAATGAGTCACATAATACTATTTTATTGTATTTTTTAATGTTCAGACAATCTGTTGTGATGTCTCATCTTTCATATCCAATATTAGTAATTTGTATTTTTGTTGTAGTTATCTTGTTTTGGTGTTACTCAATTTTATAAATCCTTTAGGAGTAGCATCTTTTGATTTTATTGTTTTTTTCTCTATTGATTTCTTATTTTCAATTTCAATTTCAGTTTCTGCTCTATTTCTTATTGTTTATTTATTTTCTACATATTTTGGATTGAATTTGCCTTTCTTTTTCTATTTTCTTAAGTTGGAAGCTTAGACAATTGATTTTAGATCTTTCATCTTTTCTAATATATGTATCCAATGCTATAAGTTCTTCTCAGTACTGTTTCACGGCATCCCAAAAAAATTTATAAACTGTGATTTTTATTTTTAAGATTTTTAAATTTTCTCTTGAGATTTTTTTCATTAATGCATTATTTAGAAGTGGTTTGTTTAAACTCGATGTATTTTGGCATTTTCCAATTATCTTTTCATAATTAATTTATAGTTTCATTTCATTGTGTTGTGAAGATAGATTTTGTATGATTTATTTCTTTTAATACAAAATCTGTGGTTTTCGTGGCCCCAAATGTGGTTTATCTTGTTGAAGAGCTGATGAGACCTAGAGAAGAGTGTATTCTGTTGTTGGAAAAGTAATCTAACATATTTACTGATATAATCAATATGGACATCAGTTGACTGATGGTTTTGTTGAGCTAACATATATCCTTACTGATTTTTGCATGCTTCATAATATCCACTTCTAAAAGAAGGGTGGTAAGGTGTCCAAATATGCTACTGCATTCATCCATTTGTCCTTGCATTTTTACTAGTTTTTGCATCACATAGTTTAAAGGTCTATTGTTATTCACATATATGTAAGGAATTATTATTTCTTGAGAAATTGATTCATTTATCATTATATAATGCCCTTCTTCATCCCTGATAGCTTTTCCCACTTGAAGTCTGCTCTACTTAAAATTAATATAACTACTTCTACTTTCTTTTTATTGTTAACATCATAGTTTCTCCAAATGTTCACTAATAATCTAGATGTGCCTTTATATCTAAAATAGGCTTATTTTAGACAACATATAGCTGAGTCTTATTTTTGATCCACTCTGACAATTTCTATTTAATAATTGGTATACTTAGATCATTGATATTTAACATGATTAGTGATATAATTAAATTAATTATTACTTTGTTCTTAATTCTTTGACTTCCACTATTCTCTGACTTTTGTGTCTTTAATTGAGCATTATATATGGTTCAATTTTCTCTCCTATCTTAAGATATTAGCTATACATTTTTGTGTGTTTTTAAAATTATTTTAGTGTTTGCTCTAGAGTTTGCAACATACGTTTATAATTAATATAAGTTCTCTTTCAAATAACATCATACCATTTGAACATAGCGGGGGTATCATATAATAAGAAAACAACTTTAATTTTTTTCTCCTGTATCTTGCATCCTTGCTGTCATTCATTCTACTTAGGCATAAGCATATATATTTATATATTAGCATACATAATTAACTACATTGTTGCTTTTATTATTTTGAACAAACAGCTATCTGATAGATTAAGAATAATTAATTCTAAACTTCACTTATTCCTTCTCCAATGCTCTTTATTTCTTTATGTAAACTAGAGTTTATAGTCCATATAATTTTTTTTCCTCTCTACAGAAATTATTTTAACATTTCTTTCAAGGTAGGCCTACTGGCAACAAATTACCTCAATTTTGATTGTCTACAATGTCTTATCTTTTAGATTCACTTTTGAAGAATCATTTTATAAAGAATTCTACCCTGGTGTTGTTTCTTTTTTACTCAACATTTTAAATATTTTATTCTAGTCTCTCCTAATTTGCATTATTTCTGAGGGCATGTCAGATATAACTCCCATTTTTGTTCCTCTGTTGGTAAGGTGTGTGTCCTGTCCTGCCTCTGGGCTTCTTTCAGAATTTTCTTTTTCATTTTTGATTCTCTGTAATTTGAAAATAATATTCCTAGATGTAATATTTTTGCATTTATCCTGCTTGGTTTTCTCATAGCTTCCTGGATCTGTGGTTTGGTGTCTGACATTAATTTAGAAAAATTTTCAGTATTGTTTCAGATATCTTCTATATCTTAGTCTTTTTCTTCTCTTTCTTATATTTCCATTATGTTTCCGATATGTCTATTGTAGTTCCAACAGTCTTTAGATATTCTGTCCATTTTATTTTTCTAGTCTGTTCTCTTTTCAGTTTCTGAAATTTCTATTGATATATCTTCAAACTCAAAGATTCTTTCTTCAGTTGCGTCCAGTTTACTAATAAGTCTCTCAAAGGCATTCTTCATTATAATTTCAGTGTTTTTGGTCTCTCACATTTCTTTTTGTTTGTTTCTTAGGATTTCCATCTCTCTCTTCACATTGTTCAGCTTCTGTTTACGTCTCCATGTTTACATTTCTCATTGTTCTTTCATGGGGCCTACTTTACTCATTAGAGCCCATAAAACGTTAGTTACAATTGCCTTAAGTTTTGAGCTGACAATTTCAACATCCCTGACATGTCTACTTTGATACTGGCTCTGTCTCTTCAAGTTGTGGAGACTTTTGTTATTATTTTTATTTTACTTTTTGGTATGTCTTATATTTTTTCTTGATAGCAAGACATGATGCATATGGTAAAAATAACTGCTTTAAGTAGGCTTTATTGATACAGCGGTAAGATTGGGGGAAGGAAAAGCTTTCTATATTTCTATTATTAGATTTCAGACTTTTAACAAGCCTCTGTCTCTGGACTGTGTACTTCACAAGTGTTTCTTAATTTTTTTTTTAACCCCTCTTTGATAGGACAGTTTGTCTTGTGCGGGGTAGAGTTGGATAATTCCCTGTTGCCAGGTCTGTTAGGCTTTGATAATGTCCCAGAAAGTTAGGCTTTGATTATCTGTTATCGTTTCTCCCGAGGGCATAAGAATGGAATCTTCTGCTGTATTTCGAAATGGTTCCTTATTCTCTCTCCCTGCTAGAAACCCAAGGGAATGTTTCTCTTATATTTACTGTGGAAACCTCTTCAAATTCCTAGAGGTAAATCTCACAGTATTGTGGGTAATTCCTTTATAAATGTGTTGGTCATGTTGAGACTCCAGCCATTCATCAGTTGCATTTTGGGTTTTCCTGCCCTTTACTGTTTTCCTGACAGTGTTTGTCCGTAAGTCTTAGCTTCCATTAAGCCATGATTTCCTGTATTTGCCAGTCTGGCTTACCAATCTTCAAGGGAACTATTTGCCCTGTGTTCTTCCCTTTTTTAAGTATATAAAAAGTTTTTTTTTTTTTTTTTTTTAACTCTGCTTAGCTTTTTGCTGTTGTTCAAGTTACCACTGCACGTAAGGAGTAGTAACGTTCAAGCTCGTTACATGCAGAACCGGAGATGGGACCGTCATTGGTTTTAAATTATAAATAAGAAATCCCTACAGACATTTGTGAAAGCTAGTGATACAATTTAGGAAGACTTATGATATAATCAGAATTATTAAAAAAAAATTTACGTCACATAATTTAGAGATAGTTGAGGCACAATGTAAGCATTTTAATAATACAATTTTCTTTGTCCTTCTTTGAGAAATACATACCATAGACTGATCTAGATAAAGAAATCACTGCATTTCACTTTCTTGCTATCTTGACTCATTGATTGTACCTAATTATTTTCGCGTTGAACCACCGTGCAATAACACAGAAAAACATATTCGTTATGAAATAGTAATACATTTATATAATATAACTTTCTCTTTTTCAGAGTTTCTAGTATATTTCTCTTTTACTAACACTTTGTGACATGTTACTCTCTGCTAACTCAACTCCCAGATAGGTAGAGAAAACATAAGGAATTTGTTGAGAGACACCTCATCTCACTGTCAGTGTAACACACACCATTAATTAGATAGGGAAGGTGACTTGCCCTTTTCTACTCTGATAAGTTTCAGGGTGTCAGTGACATAATTCATACTTTTCCACTGGAGAGGTGAAAAGAATGAAAGGCTACAGATTAGAAATGCAGATTTTATAACACTGATTGTTAAAAGTGTTTGAATATTTTCATAAAGGCATAAATTATTTGTCTTGCCTTTAGTCCCAGAAAATGTTTAATATTTCATTAACAATATTAATGCTAGGGAATTGAATTTAGAAAAATAAAAATTTCACTTATTGGCTCATAAATTTCTCAGTTAGCATTTTTTTTAAACAAATGTCTTCAGTTTAAATTCCTTCTGAATAAATACTGAACAACTCTCCAACGAAAAGGTCTACTATAAATGCCTTAATTTTGGAAAACTGAAGTAAAATTAATGAGATCTGTAAACTTAATTGTGTAACCTGAGAAACTAGGAGCAGAATCAACAATCAAAACAATCAGGTAATAAGAATTTAGAACTACCTTGATATAATTAAATACTTCACAATGATGAACTGTTCACAAAAAATATAGGTCTGTTTTGTATATATATTTTTAAACAGGGTCTACCTGTGTCACCAAGACTGGAGTGCAATGATAGAATTATAGATCATAGCAACCTCTATCTTCTGGATGCAAGCCTGTACCCACTACACCTGACTTTTTTTTTTTTTTTTTTTTCTGTAGAGACCAGGCCTTACTCTGTTGCCCAGTTCTCACTGTATCTCAAACCCCTGCCTTTAAGTGATCTTTCCACTTCAGCCTCCAAAAGTGCTGGGATTACAGGCATGATGCCTGATATAGCTTTTATTAAGAGAATTAGATACTTTAAGAGTTCATTGGAATACAAAATAATTGCATACACATTTAATTTATTTATATCCTCCTCTAGCTACTGGCTTATTTTACCTACTTTTGAATTATTTTAATTATCAGCAAGCTAGGTAATCTATAAGTACTGCATTTTCAGTTTAATCATCACTGCCTTATTATTAGACTAACTGCACTATAGTGAAGTTCTTTTGAAAATTGATTAATAACCACCTAAGTTTGGTCACCTTTGCAGATTCCATCCTCAAAATCTCTTTTGCTGTCTCTAAATCCTGGAATTTCCCAGAGTCCTTGCTTCAGACCCCTATAGGTTTTATTTCATGACTCATGTTTAATATCTCTTTACTGTTAATTCCTATTTCATGAAAAAAAATTAAGAAAGGTGAAACCAAAAAGTTAAGCAACTCCCGAAGTATTTGACAAACAAGCAAATAACTCAATGATAACTTTATTATATACCTCTATTTTGTTGCAAATTTTTCAATTGTAAATTTATATTACACACTAAATAAAGTAAAACTAATGTATGATCCTATCCTTTAGTGAGCACCAATATTAATATTTATCTGGTGTATGTTCTATCTATGTTAATGTAATAATATATTTCTATTTAGTATGTATTAGATTGTATTTTTATTTTTACATTATTTTAATTTTAGCTATAGAGATTCGATCCTCCATGTTGGGGATCCCTTTTTCTTCATTCAAATCTATAATATCTATTACCATACCAGAAACACGGTGCTATATATGTATTTGATGAATATATATATGTGTATATATATATGTATATATATTAAGTTGATTGTGTCCACTTATGCTATAACTAATATTTATATTTATGTAAATGATTTTAGTATCATTTGTATTCATAATTTAAAAATTATATTCCCACTGCTAGTTGGTTATAAAGACAGTTTTCAGGCAAATTCAAATTCAACAGGTGAATCCTAAAATTTATCCACTTAAAGATAGAACATATCTTATATATTGTCTGGGAAAGCTATTTACGTTGTCTTCCAAGTGAGAAGTTCGAAAATAGATTTGTGATTCCTTTATTTAAATTTTAATTCAGTCTTCTAACTCAATAACTAATCTTTAAAGATATATCTGCTATGTGGAATTTACTCTCTATTATTTTTATTCTTCATTAGTTTCAATCTTGTTTCACTTTTGTCTAGATGCATGTAATGACACAGATTTCCTTATTGTTCTCTCTCATCTTAAATCCTTCCTCTATAAACATAAATTTCTGCTCTTATAACACATGTATTTAAAGAATGTTTGTCTTTTTTTTTTTTTTTTTTTTTTGAGACAGAGTCTTGCTCTTGCAGTCCAGGCTGTAGTATCATGGCATGATCTTGGCTCACTGCAACCTCTGCCTCCCGGGTTCAAGTGATTCTCCTTCCTTAGCTTCCCCAGTAGTTGGGATTACAGGTGCCTGCCACCATGCTCAGCTCATTTTTGTATTTTTAGTAGAGACAGAGTTTCAACATGTCGGCCAGGCTGGTCTCGAACCCCTGACCACAGGTGATCCACCCACCTTGGCCTCCCAAAGTGCTAGGATTACAGGCATGAGCCATTGCACCTGGCCAAAAGAATGTTTCTCCTTATCTCAAGTGTCAGAGACAGTGACCCCTGGTCACTATACAGTTTTTCTTTTTCTCTTAAAAATAATGGCACATTTCCCTCTTGTTATTATATAAGTATTTCTGTGAGTTTTGCTGCTCCACGATATGTGAAAAGAAATGGTGTATGCCAACCCTTGAGTTGGATTGTAAAAGGTCTTAAGTGATCTTTCATATCTTCTTTGTATTATCTGACATATTTAAAAAGAGGAAATGTTACATCTTAGTGAGAAAATGCTGTGTTAACTCTTTCAGTAGGAATATTGAGTTAAGCCTGTGTTAACTTTTTCAGTAGGAATGTCTACGTTTGTGGTAAGGAACATCTTATGTTCACCTGGGCAGTGTTATGAGTGAGCAATAAACTATAACTGTATTGAGATAAACCATTGAGAACTGTGGGTTTATCTCTTACAGAAACATAGTTTGGACTATCTTGACTGGCGAAGAAATTGATATAAATTAAGGGTACTATTTTTACCAAAAACTAAAATGTTTAACAATGGCTTAGCATTTAGGCAACATGTACTTAGGAAAGTGATGCTACAGGCTAGAAACTTTGTGATTCATGCTATACAGTGGCATAACAGTTCTTAAAACTATCATCTGCAATCATTTTGGAGGTGAAAAAATGTATTTGCTTGCCTTACAGTTCTAAGAATATTTTTAGAAAATGCAACATTTGGTAGTGTGTGCTGGCTACTAATGACTGTTTTGGCAAGGTATTGCAAAAATGGATAGGTTTAGGAATAAACTGACTGGTTAAAATGATTTTACAGGACTCAAAAAGTTTCTAATTCTTATAGTGGGAAATATGATTAATGAAAGCTTTTAGAATCAAATACCCAGTACAAGTTATAAGCTGAATACATGACACAGGAAAATTCAAATCAATCCAGCTTTCCAGTGTACCCTAGCACCCAAAATTGCAAACACAGTGATGTGGTTTGGCTATGTATCCCCACCCGAATCTTTCCTTGAATTCCAATCTGAAAATGTTGAGGAAGAAACCTGGTGGGAGGTGATTGGATCTATGCTGTTCTTGTGATAGTGAGTGTGTTCTCACAAGATCTGATGGTTTTTTTAAGTGTTTGGTAGTTTCTCTTTCACTCTTGTCTCTCTCCTGCTGCCTTATGAAGATGCCTACTTCTGATTCCACCATGATTGTAAGTTTCCTGATGCCTCTCCAGCCATGTGGAACTGTGTGTCAATTAAACCTCCTTTGTTTATAAATTACCCAGTCTCTGGTAGTGTCTTCATAGCAGTGTAAGAACAGACTAATCCACACAGTGAAATATTTGCTCTTGTGAAAACTGTCTTATGATTTAATACTTTTATGCATTCTTGTTGTAAAATATTCATAATCTATGCTGACTTCCTGTTTTCCAATCAGATAAAATTTTAGTCCTTCCTCACATACAACTTTTTATGTCAACACAAATATAATAAATTTTATTGTTATTTGATGTTCAAATACCTGATGTTGAGGCCATATATTTCAAATTATCCATCATGACCAACTTTTTCTCCTCACCAAGATTTGGGTTAGATCCTTTCAATTTCTTAGAGTAATTTCCTCCTTGAAAACAAAAATACCAGACTAATTTTCCCTTTCAGACTCAGCATCTACTTCAAATTTAGCTTGTCATAGCATCTCCTCAACAAAGGCGGAAATCTTTATGAGAAGTGGCTAAATGTTCTTCCTCTAAGTTTTTTTTCATTCTTTTCTATCCACTTTCTACCTTTGTAATTTGAGTTCTTTATTTATTCATTAAATGTGAATTAGTGTATTATTAGAATATTTCAAGTACTGAGATAAGTGATACAGACTTGAGTTTGACTAGAATATGGTATATGGTATACCTAGATAAGATGAGGTTGTGAACTGCCCCAGACTCAAGTTTCTGAGATTCTCTTGATGGGATATAAATCACCCTTTTTAACATTTTAACTGTTGTTCTTAACTCTGAATATTTCTTTTATTTTTATAAATTTACCTGGAAAATTAAAATTCACCTTTCACTATGATATTACTCATCAATACATTTGAGAAAACAGTATTACTTTAAATAGTATCTCATGTATAGTTTTCTAAACTACATTGTGTTAAAAAAATCTTGCTTTATAAGAAAATATTGGATATTTTATATTTCCCAAGTTTTAATTATATATTTCTGTTGCAAACACATGTAATATCATGTATCTCAAATTTTCTAAAGCATATAAAATTGAATTTTTAAAAAATAATTTTAAAATTACACTCCTTGAACCAATCATTTTCTGAATATCTTGATATAGAGAATCACTGTTTCATAGAGAAAGTCGTGATTGCAAGGCTGGGGAAATAAACAAGAGATTGATAACTGTAGGGCTGGGGAAATACAGCTAATATTGGAATATGTATTTGTGACAGAAAAATGAAGTGCACAAAGGTTGAAAAAGATGTCTCAAAAATTTAAAGAAGACCATCGAATGGGTTAAACTGGAATAATTTGGGAATAAACATAAATAATAATAATAATAATAGATTTTAATTCATCAAATTAAACAAAGTGCCTTTGGTAAGACATATACAAATAAATAGAAAAAAAGGATAATATTATTTTTAACAAAAGACTAACAATTAATAAATGTGGAAGAATTAATTCCGATTATGCTAAAATCATAGCAACAATGGATTGTGGCAAAAATAGATGTTAAAACTAATAAACAATATTTTGATAATGGGCAGGTTATTCACATTATCTTAAAATATCCCCCCTAAAATTACTTACTTATTATAAAAGGAAAAATAGTTACTTTACAGGGTGCCATTTAAACAAGTGTTTAGGTTTACATAGCTCATAGGAGACAAATAGTTATCATATGACTCCTGATATACTGCACTGAAGATGAAATATTTATATCATATTACTGTCCAAAATGCATACCCTAAGCCAAAAGCTAATGAAACATCAGACAAACACAAACTGAGAGGCAGTCACCAAAAAAAAAATCAGATGGTCTTAAAAATATAAGTTTTGAAAGAAGAAGAATGACTGGTAAATCAATTCAGATTAAAAGAGGCCACCCCTCCCCCCCCCAAAAAAAAAGGGCATGAAAAGCAAACGCAATGTGTATCCTTAGGTTGATCTTGGATCAGAGTGTTCTAGGAGAAAAATTTGGGGCAAAATTAGCAAAATTTGAGTAAAGATGAATGTTGGATCATAGTATTATATTACTGTCAAATTTCCTGACTTTGATAATTTTATTACAATTATATAAATAATGTTTTATCTTAAGATACACGCAAGAATGTTTTTAAAAGAAAAGTTTCATGCTCTTTCCAAGTTATTCTCAAATAATTCTCAATTATATATACATGTGAGACTGTGTATGTGTTTACGTGTAAATACAAATGTGAGGATGAGAAAGCAGGAGAAAATAATTATTCAAATGTGACAAAATATTTACAATAGGAAAATCTCAATGAATGAAATGTATTTGGGAGGTTTTGGTACTATTCTTGGAACTTTTCTGTGGTTAAATCTTTTTTAATATTTTTAAAGTTAAAAATTTTTGCATTTATCACTAAATGTTTTCCTCATTTTGGCTTAGTATCAAAGTTAGTAAGGAGGTTGAAAATAATACAGTTTCTTATAATAACTGGAATGGAATTCAGTGAGTTAGATAAGTGTCTTTGAGGACTTTTAAACCTCCTTTCCAAAGTACAGCTTGTCTAGAAGAAATTCCATCACACTGAAGTTTTCCTGAAAGTCATTAATGAGAGCTCTGCACGTTTCAGCCCAAATTAACCTTGACCTTTATTCTATACACACCAAGACTGATTCTTTGATGCTATCATTGTAGGGGAGTATTGTTTTGATGTGCATTTGAATGAGACAAGTTAATTTTAAATCCTATGACTGTAAAAAGAAAAAAAAAAAGAGTGTTACAAACTGAATAAAAGTTTCCAACACCATTTAACAATATACCAGATTTGTAGTGATAAAAAAGATTTGATTAATTTCTCTAATAGACTCTCAAAGTAACTACAGTATAAATCAAACATTGCTGCTCATGGTTCTAATGTATACTAGTAACTGCTACGGATGAGAAATTAATGTTATCATCTTCTTACTAATTATACCATTAATTTGTCTATCACAACTACATACATTTTTAAAATTTATCATCTACTCAAAACATTTAAGTGGATCCTTTCTTTAGACTTATAAAACAATAATATTTGCATAATAAAAAATATGTATGTCCTTATTGCATGTATTTCTGTTTAATAAATATAATACAAAATTAATATCTGGTAGTTCCATTAAACATGGATTAATATGTAAATAATGGTAAATTATAAAATGAATCATTATTCTTTACAAAATTGTTACCTATAAAAAGGTAAATATATAATTTCTATGGTATAAAATGGTATAGCATTTCATATTTATCTTATTTCTATAAAATTTATATATATCTTTTTTTTTTTTTTTTTTTGAGATGGAGTTTCGCTCTTGTTACCCAGGCTGGAGTGCAACGGTGCGATCTCAGCTCAACGCAACCTCCGCCTCCTGGGTTCAGGCAATTCTCCTGCCTCAGCCTCCTGAGTAGCTCGGATTACAGGCACGTGCCACCATGCCCAGCTAATTTTTTGTATTTATAGTAGAGATAGGGTTTCACCATGTTGACCAGGATGATATTGATCTCTTGACCTTGTAATCCGCCCTCCTCAGCCTCCCAAAGTGCTGGGATTACAGTCATGAGCCACCGTGCCCTGCTATATATATCTTTTTATGCTTACAAAAAGATAAATATATCACATGCAATTAAAATTATATCTTCACATATCTCCATACTTGACATAAAATAGGATTTTATTTATTCTAATTTTGACAAGGTATGACAATATATGACAGCTTATTTATTCTTTTATTTGAAACTCAAGTTTGAAAAACACCCATTTTTTTCTCCCTTTGTGCTAGAAAACCTCACTCAGAATAACCTACAGAAGAAAATAATTTGAAATAAATCATTTTAATTGTTTAAATTTTGATTTATTAATAACATTTGTATCCTTTATAAACTTGGTTTTCTTCTACTTGATGTAAAACAATCAAACATCCCTTGCAATACTTTTCTCTAAAAGATCCTTTTTATTCTGTCCAATATTTGGAAAAATGGTAAGAAAATAAATTATTCCATAAAGGTAATATACCAAAACTGTCAAGCAAGATGTAGAGGCTAAAAATGGTTATGCATTTTAGTAAAAATAGTATTACATACCAATATCTCTTTCATTATTTTTCAGTATATGTGTATTCATCTTTATGATTCAGAAATTAGTGTTCATTGAGCAATAATTGCTCACATACAGTAATAAGCTGAGTTGGAAAATTGACAACGATCATGGTAATTATATCAATTAAATTGGACACCTCAATATTCACTCTTGATTCGAATTAAATGCATCTTAATTATTCAATTGATTGTCAGCATTAGTCAAGTTATTTGTTCTGACAGCATAACTCAAAATATCCTGTATGATATGTGGACATACTCTATTTTGCTCCATGAAAACACCCTATTCTATTTTCCGATATGATGTGAGGTACAAACCATTATCAGCATGTGCTTGAATACTGCAAAGTTGAGCTCACAATATTTTTTGACATATGAGAGGTGATGGGTAATGCCTAACACCAACTGTCTTTTCAGCTGCAACCTGCCAGCCAGCTTGTCAAATGGCTCGATCAAAAAATCAGATTGATGTGCTCATCCCTTCATGGAGTGGAGAGCAACATCTTAAGTCACAAAGTTTTGTAATACCTTCTGGTAATTTACATAAAATCTGTTTCATACTATATTTTCTTCTCATAGTCATCTAAGACAATGGCAGATTCAGATGAGCCTCATTTTTGATTGGCATAAGACTTGTTTCACAATATTTTACTTATTAGCATGCCTATTATATTACCTTACAAATGACACTGAATTATCAAAGGGCCCTATTTATTATTGAGCCTAATTGTCTGGTAGGACTATTAAGTTTTAATATTCATGTTTAAGAAATTATATACATATATATGTATATATTCACACACGTGTGTGTGTGTGTGTGTGTGTGTGTGTAGTTTCTTGTTAATTTTAGCTCCTGAGATAACTCTGTAAACATAAATATAAAAGTCTCCAAATCGAGGGAATGAGATTTTCAAAGGGCTGTGTTAGTTGAGATGACTATTTCATCAAATACTGCAATGTGCAAATAGCTTATTTTTTCAAGAACTTCACAAACAATAATGTATTGCCCTGCCACTTACTTTTTTACTTCATCTTCTTAGACAGTCAGCAAGCAGAGTAAAATATTAATGAGTGCTATGCTTTGTTGATGTTATATGATAAACTTTATTAACTGGAAAGGGGAATATATTAATTTTGGTTACATTAACATAGACTTTAAAAGTTAGGAGAGCATTACATTTGTGTAACAAACTGAATCAGAACTGAGTATTTTCAATTAAATTATTGAATTAAATGAGTAAAGGAATTACATATAATAGTTCAAAATTTCTCTAATACCTTTACAGAAGTTAAATCAGAATAGCTGTTGTAAATTTTGTCATACCTATTGAACTTGTTAAAAGTATTTAAAACACTTTTTAACACCATTGCTCAGAGAGTTGATTTCCGTAGTTTTGTTATTCATTAATCTTTTTTTATTCCAAGTGCATGCGTAAGTATATTCTTCCACCACCTTTAAGTTATGTGAGACCATAAAAGAGGTTCTAACTAAGCAGATGTGAACAACTATGATAATATGGGAGACAATATTCATGTGGTTTGGCTGTGTCCCTGCCCGAATCTCATCTTGATTTGCAGCTCCCATAACTCCCGCTTGTTGTGGGAGGAACCTGGTGGGAGATAATTGAATCATAGAGGGATTTCCTCCATACTGCTCTCATGATAGTGAATAAGTTTCAAGAGATCTGATGTTTTATAAGGGAAAAACCCCTTTCATTTCATTCTCATTCTCTCATGTCTGCTGCTGTGTAAGTTATGCCTTTTGCCTTTTGCTATGATTGTGAGTCCTCCTCAGCCACGTGGAACTGTGAGTCCATTAAACCTCTTTTTATTTATACACTTCACAGTCTCCAAGAGGTCTTTATCAGCAGCATGAAAACATGCTAATACAAGCATTTAGTTAGAGTGCTCTGTTCTCCCCACGCATTCAGTTGAAGCAATATGACCATATTAACCATAAGATGAGTAAAAATAATTTTTCTATTTTCAAGCAACTCTGGTGTGGACATTGTGTGCCCAATCTGTTGAAAACCTGTCTGTCCTGATAGCATGCTAGCTGTGGGATTGGACTAAATTCACCATTTTTTAAAGTCTCCACAGTTGTACATTATGCAGGTGGCCAGTGGGTAACATTTTGTGAAACATTGGTTTAGATTACTCTTTAGTAAATGTGAAATTTTTCTACTACAACAAATAATCATAGTGGGAAATCGATAACATGAAATTTAAAAACCATTATGGGTTGACAGGTGCAGTAAACCACCATGGCACACGTTTACCTGTGTAACAAACTTGCACATACTGTACTGTGGTACTTAAAAAATGCATAAAACAATTTTTGAAAATATTTAAAAAATATAACATGAAATATATTACATTTATGTATTAATTTTATTCAATAAAAGTAACTCAACATGTTTAGTTCTTTGTCACAAGAACAGAATGGTCTCCCTACTCCTTAATATTTATATTAACAAGCATAACAGAAATTAACATATGCTTATTTTCTAGTGATCACACTAATTCATGTATTGCCTTGTTCAATCAACCCTTCCACATGTTTTTAAATCACCAAGTGTGAAACAAACTTTGTTATAATATGGAGAAATAATAAAGAACAGAGACATTCACATCAAAATATTGATTTCAGGTTCAGAGGTGAATTAAATCCCTTTTAAATGTTTCTTCTAAAACACTGTGCTCTTAAGAAAGAATAGTCTAGAACAGTTAGATGCTTTTTAATTTCCTTTGATAAATGGAACCAAATATTTAGTGTCATGGCCTGGAACAAAGTGTCTCCTCTCTTTTTAGTTGTTCTTATTTCCATTGTTATTGAATACATGTTACTGACCTGAAAGAGAATATTGAATTCCTTCAGTGTGTTCTACATTTCTAGGAAAAGTTTATCTCTCTACAGTTGGTAAAATATTAAGATTAGACTTGTTCTTATTTTTCTTTAAAAAAAAAGTTTTTGAGAGACTTGAAAAGTAGAAAATGTAGACAGGTTTTAAATATTAGCCTTTGTTTATCCATGAAGTTGTTTTTTTTTTTTTTTTTTTGGACACAGAATCTTACCAGATGCCAGGCGTGGCAGTGGTGTGATCTCGGCTCACTGCAACCTCCACCTCCCTGGTTCAAGCAGTTCTCCTGCCTCAGCTTCCCAAGTAGCTGGGACTACAGGCGATCGCCACCATGCCCAGTAAATTTTTGTATTTTTAGTAGAGATGAGTTTCACCATTTTGGTCAGGATGGTCTCGATCTCTTGACCTCGTGATCCACCCGCCTCGGCCTCCCAAAATGCTGGGATTTCAGGCATGAGCCACCGCGCCTGGCTCCATAAAGTTTTTTATTTATTTTTTATTTTTTATTGCATTTTAGGTTTGGGGGTACATGTGCAGAACATGCAAGACAGTTGCATAGGTACACACATGGCAGTGTGTTTTGCTTTCTTTCTCCCCTTCACCCACATTTGGCATTTCTCCCCAGGCTGTCCCTCCCCACCTCCCCCTCCCACTGGCCCTCCCCATTTCCCCCCAATAGACCCCAGTGTTTAGTACTCTTCTCTCTGTGTCCATGCATTCTCATTTTTCATCACCCACCTATGAGTGAGAATATGCGGTGTTTCGTTTTCTGTTCTTGTGTCAGTTTGCTGAGGATGATGTTCCCATAAAGTTTTTTTAAACAGTTTGCAATGAGCCAGGTACGATTCCTTTTTAAATATAGGAAATTCTACATTCTCCAGCATTTTTAACTTTTAATTATTTGCTCTGTAGCTCTTTATAAATCTCATCAGTGAGAAAGGATAGCTTTGATAAACTGTTTATCTATGTATGGCATCTGGTTCTTTTATTGTCTATCTTTCAGGCATATCAAATCACCATAAAGACATACACCAGAACCATATGATACACGTTTCGATGCAGATAATTTAACAAAATTTTTTATACTATATTTTCATCCTTTTACTAAATAATAAGTACCTGAAATTTCTTACTTTTCTTTTCTCTGTACCTCACTAACACAGAAATATAATTCTATGAGATGCTTTTCTGCTCTCTCAGAGAAACTGACTAGTTCAATCATTACCATGGAGGCATTTGTTAGCTGCAACCATGCTTTATCTTAGAGCTCTGTTAAATGCTTCATTTTATCCCTTAAAGGATGTTTAATTTCATAACCCACAAATGAAAATTTATTTTATCTTAAAGATTTGATAGGGATGTGTGAGATACATTTAATCATTCAGCATATATTTATTGATCCTTCCTCAATGTCCATAGTAAAGTCAACATGGCCATGGAAAAAAATAAAAGCAAAGTAAAACAGATCACAGTGGGTTGTAACATTTGGTACAGAATTGTCAGGAAAGGCCCCCTTAATATTTCACCAGAGAGCTGAAGGAAATAACAAGCAAGACATATGGATATCTGAAATGTAAGGTACAGCTGTTGCAATGGACTTGAGTTTTGAGTATACTTGGAATATTCACAGAATTGTGATAATTCTGGCATTGCTAGAGCAGAGTGAGCCATTCTGCAGAATGTTAGGAAATGAAGTCAATAAAGTAGTCAAGGGTAAACTCATTTAAAACCTTAGAATCTATTAAGCATCTTAAATTTTACCAAAAGAAGGAAAACCATTTGAAGTTCTAGCTTAGGAGTAAAGTGAGGATGCAAAACAGAGTAATAAAATTCCCTGTAAGATAGCCCAGATCTTTTTATAAGATTTCGTGTTTGTTTTTGTATTTGTTTTTTATTTTAGATGTGCTCCATTTCTTCTCCAGATTTTATCCCGCGGAGGCTCTACAAATCCTTTTATTGTCCCAAGAATTTCTGTGCTGTTTTAGCTTATATTTTCTATCAACACAATAAAAGCCTAGAACAGTGAAGATGCAATTATTTTGTTTTTAAAGGTTAAGTTTTAATTGTTTCACTGAACCTCCCCCTTCCAAGTATTTGTATCACATTATTTACTTTCTAAAACAAAGAAAAGCAAGACAAAGTGTTTAAAACTGGTATCTTTCTGTAGGTGGAGGGGAGTATTTTGTGATCCAAAGAATAAGATCTTTTCTGTATTTTTATGGTTCTCCCTGCCCCATTTTCTAAAGAAACTTTTCTTAACTTTCTTTTAGCTTAATGCTTCTATTGGGCTTAAGTCTTTTTTTTTTTTTTTCTTTCTTAGCCATTGTATAACTTCTGGAAGTAATGAAATGATAATTGAACTACTGGCAGTACTTAGTCAATACTTTAGTTTTGGGACTGCCAAAAATATTAATGGCCAAAATTTAATTAAGTTTTATTGATTTGACAGATCCTAATCTACATCAGACCGAAAGGATTGACCTGTGAATATGTTCTACCACGTCTATGCCTTATGTTTTAGGTCTAAATTACACAGCGGAAGTGATTGGATGTATATTTCTGTTTATCTTCCAAAATATCATCACCTGTCAGAATATTTGTTCAATAATAAAATGCTAGAATAACATTCCCTGAAATTCTGAGAGACAGAGTTTCATGAATAAATAGCAGCTAGTGTATTTACCTTGTCTGGAAGAGAAGTAACAGAAGCGCTTTGTGTCAATCAACATGAAAATGTAATTTAATCCAATGAGACAAAAATCAATTTTCCTTTTTTGAAGTCTCAAAGTAGTTAAATATCACCTGTTCTGCTTAATTGGTTTTTGATATTTGTACAAACTCACCTTTAAACTTCATAACAATACAGCCTTTTGTCTGAGCTTTAGATTTCCATTCTCTGTCCTAATTACACTCTCTTTTATCTGGCTAGAGAGAGAAAAACGAAGAAAGCTTTTTCCGAAGAGAGTAACTATGTTGTTTTAACAGTGGTGCATGGAATTTTCTGGGTCCAGTGATCATAACAGCCTTCTGCTTCATTTTCAACTGCTGTAGCCAGTAAGTGAAGTTTTGTTTGAAATATCACAAATTTACCACAAATTCATCATGCAGTTTGAAGAAGGTTAAGCATAAATTTGAAAGGTTTTTTTTTTCCTTTGATTTTGGTGTTTATGAAAGCAGAAAGAAAAGAGGAGTTTTTGCAGTTGGCAACTATATTTGTGTAATAATTTAAAAACTGATTTGAAATTGCCTGAAAGAATAGCAAATGTATAATAAATTAGGTAAAGTTTATAGGAGACAGGTTGAGTGGACATAAATGATGTGCAGACATATCATATGATCTGGTACTTCTAAAAAAATATACTCATTCAGGAAGAATGAAAAATAAGCCTCATAATTACTGCTAAAATTAGTTTGTATATCTCAGGAGAAAAATGCATCTGTGATGAATATGAAGAGGTACAGTGGAGAGGCTCCTTCAAAGAAGAAGATATTTCTTGATTCATAGAATGCTGTCTGATGAGAGCCTTCAACCATCAACAATTTCAGGATGGCCTTAATTGCCAAAAGAGACCTTGCTCAAGGTCATGCCCTTGTCAGGATGGCAAATAACTAATGATTAATTGAAGTTGGAGGAAAGAGAAAAGATGGAAAAATTGGAAAAAGAGGCATTGATAAGGGTTACTCATTCTTGTTCAGCCCAGGACAGATTAGATGGGCCATTTCTACTCCAGAGCTTCTGAGGAGGGTTGGCCAAGGCAGTCATGCCTTCCCTGTCTAGTTTTCTTTCCCTTTTTCTCAAAGGTGTTGCTAGTAGGGTCTTAAACATCCTGACATTAAACTGTGACTCAGATTTGGCTCCCCTCAGAATATTGCCTAGTCAGCACTCAAGGACAGCATCATTGTCCAGGTGACAGAAAATTATTGGTTCTTGAGATCACATGTGCCTCTATTATAGATATTTCTTTTCGTATTGTCAGCCAGATGTTTTATAGGCCACAGGTTATAGTAAAAAAAACTGATTGCCATAGTTATATTCCATGAAGTACCGTTTAATAGCACAAATTGTCATTTTTGAGACCATATTTGGTTTTTTTTTTTACTTTTAAATTAATAAAAACTATCTGAGAGAGCAGTAGTTAGGATTATAAAGTTAATTAAAGTTAGCTGGACTTTCATTAGATAAATGGATACTTTCAGAGAAGACACAAAGCATTATTGTTACGAAAATGAGCTTTTGTGTAAATCTGATGATTTTCAGAAAATAGCTTTGTCTTTTTATGGTAATGGGTTTTTGACCAAATTTGTTAACCTCCTCCAGTCTTTTTCCTGATTAACTGGCTTCCTGGAAGTTCAGGCAGCGGGAAGCACCTATGGGTAATGGGATGCACAGAGAAGACAGAGGTGATTTAAAAAAAATTTATTTTATTGTTCTTGTTCTTAATTTAAGAAAAATAATTTTTTTGCTCCCTCCTGTCAGCACTATTAGCTTTTGTGTCAGATTGTAACCAGGTTTCTTCTTGGATGCTGTGGGTTCTTGGCCTCCAACCTCTTAAAGAATAAGCGGTGGGGCCGCTTCAGCTTCACCTTATGCTCGTTAGGCGAATATCGGACCCAAAACTGTGTTGCAAAAAGGTGATTTTACTTAGAGAAAAGAGAAGGAAAGGAGAAGAAGAGAAAGGCTTCCACGAAGAGTGTGCAACGGGATTCCAGAGGGGAAATCCCGGATGGAGCTCCGGCTGTGTGGGAGGGGATTCCAGAAATTTGGACATCTCCCGCAGGTGAAGGAGCACAGACTTTTATCCTGGGAGAAACCCCCACCTTCTCCAAGCCCCTGGGCCCATGGAAGGAGTTCCTAGAACTTCCGCTGGAGTGATTGACTTTTAGTTTCTTCCTGTTCCCTGCAAAATTCAAACATAGACTACTGAATATCCGGGATGGAGAGAAATGGGAGGGAGGCATGGTGTTGGGAAATTCTTGCCCTTAAAGCTACGGTCCCTCATGGACCTGGAAAGAGAACATATTCCCTCAAGATGATTATTTTGCATAGCATTTCTAGCAGTGGCTGTGTCTTTTCTAGACTGCAGCTCCTTCTCCACGGTCATGGTTCTTAATGAGCTTCAGTAACCCTTCTCTTTCCTTTGCCCATGCAGCCCTTGGATAGTTTTGTCTTTCTGCTATTGCTAATTATTGATTACCTCACAATCCTTTGCTTGTTTCCTTAAGCCTATCTCTGTGGAAGGGATAACTTTGTTGATATACTTTCATCTGAATGCTCTGGGGTGAATTCAATTTCTTTTGGGACCTAGATCAACAGCATACTATCCCTTGTTTACATGTATAGGTTTTTGTTTGTTGACTTTTTAGGGTTATAGTATGTGAACTTTAGTACAGTAATTAAACTAATATTGGCTTTTCTTCCATTCTTTGAGCCTAAAATGACACTTATACATACTACCCAATAAAGAATTATATACTAACAAATGTACTTTCTCTCGTTACATTTAATTTTTTTCATTAGAATAATATAGGGGATATGTCATGGATATTCTAGCTCTCCACAACATATTTATGGCACTTGATTCTCTTAATGCTTTTCTCTCAGAAAACTGGCATTGAGATACCCTGGGCATCCATTAATAGATAAAAGTGAAAGTAGAAACAAAAACAGACTATTTCTGATTGTAGGCTCCATTACTAAACATAGTCCAGCTTAGTTATATACTGTGTGCTGTTGTACTCTGTTGTTTCACATGTTTTAATTTTATGTTTTCTAAATTGTATTTTGACCCCCCTGAACAGGATTTACACACACACACACACACACACAAAGAATATATGTACACGGACACACATACATATACACACATTTTCTTTTCTTTTTTTCTTTTTTTTCTTTTTTTTGAGATGGAGTTTCTCTCGTTACCCAGGCTGGAGTGCAATGGCGTGATCTCAGCTCACCGCAACCTCTGCCTCCTGTGTTCAGGCAATTCTTCTGCCTCAGCCTCCCGAGTAGCTGTGATTACAGGCATGCGTCATCATGCCCAGCTAATTTTTTGTATTTTGAGTAGAGACGGGGTTTCACCATGGTGACCAGGATGGTCTCGATCTCTTGACCTCGTGATCCACCCACCTCGGCCTCCCAAAGTGCTGGAATTACAGGCTTGAGCCACCGCACCCAGCTCATAAACACACATTTTCTATATCCTCTATAGGTCTTTATTCATAATTGTTGAAACGCATTTGTGACAAAAATATAATTGTTATCAAAAAGTAACCATCCTAAAGAGATAAACTGACTTTTTTTCTACATTCTTATCCATTTTCAATCAATCATATATTTTATAGATGATATATTTGACTTGCTATGCCACAGAGGGAAAAACATTCTCATATTTCCTCTTGTGCATAACAACTACTAAGGATAAAAAATTCAGGATATTATCCTTTTGCATAGAAGCTGAATCCCAGGGTATCCTAAATTTGGTCATAACACTCTTGTTTGAGGAACAGTGAAGTATGGGTATGGTAGTAGTGGTTTGGAGAGACATTACTGCTCTTCCCACTCTGTCCTGGTTTTTTTATTTAAAGTGTGAAATAAAAGAAGAGTGGGACATGGGCAGATTCTTGAAGAGATGAAAACATAAAATGAGAAAGCAGATACATTTGACACAGAAAAATGTTACCTGTATTATTTCATATGCTGTCATAGTGCATTTCTGTAATATTTATCAATAAGCCAGTATATCCCTGACTTTCAATAAATGAGGTTGCATATTACTGCTTTCATGAGTGATAAAGATACAGGTGCCATAATTTTTAACTACTTGAACAGAACCTATGATTAAATGAAGAAACATATTCAGCAAAATTATTTGAACAAATTTCTATGTGTCCTTTCAGGACACCTTTACAGTAATGTTGTAATATTATTTTATTTTCTTAAAATCCATTATTTTCTATTATTTTTACGCAATGATAATAACAAAAAGAAAAAAGTTTATTTTCCAACTGATTAGTAATTCAAACACATAACCCTTGCCTGTCTTTTTAATGCATATTATGAAAGCTCAATAAATATTGATTAAAAGCCAGCAGTTATGATGATCTTTTTTATGCAGAAAATATGCAATTACTTTTAAAATTATAAGTGTTAAATTCCAGCTCTACCTAACAGAAATTTACAAATCAGCATGTGACCACATTATCAGAATTAGAATGGATCAGAAAATGACACTCAATAATTTCAGTCAGATCCTGTTTCCTTTTCTGTTACATTATTCCATAAAAACCTATCCACGTAGAATCTTCTGAAGTCTGCATACAAAATCAAGTATGAACTAGATGAAACTATGAAGATAGTTAAGAATTTTACTGACATATAAAAATATTGTTTTTATGTGAGAAAATGTTGAAGCTTTTGTTTTGCATAACAGACTATACTGTATTTCTACCCGTAAATACAGGCTTATAGGCTATGAATCTGTTTGAATGGAAGCTTGCAGGAAGGGCATAGAAAATACACATCTATATACAGTATGTGTGTGCCACAAATATATATATATATAAACGTTTATATATATATATGTTTAGTTAATATAAAATAGTTGGAATTAACATTAACTATTAAGTTATGTGCTTTAAAATTATTTGTGAAGGATGTGATTGCTGATTTTGTCTGTCAGCTTGCTAGGCCATAATTCCCAGATACTTGGTTGAACATTATTCTTGATGCTAGATGGTGTCTATAAAAGCATATTTTTGCATTTAAATTAGTAGTCTTTGAGTAAAACAGATTGCCCTGCATAATGTTGGTGCACTTGATCTAATCAGTTGAGGTCTTCAGAGAATAAAGGCTAACACCACCCAAGGAGAGGAAATATTGTCAGTAGGCTGCCTTCAGACTTCAACTACAACATCAATTATTCTCAGGGTCCCCAGGCTGCTGGCCTAACCTGAATAATTTGGACATCTTCTTAATAATTGAGACAATCCTTCACAATAAATCTCTTTATTTGTATCTCCATGTATTCTGTTGTTTCTGTTTTTTTTTTTTTTTTTTTTTTTTCTGGAGGATGCTGACTAATGCATTCGGTTTACTTTCTGTCAGGTTATGGATATTACTGTTTGCCTGTTATCAACTTGACATCTCTTATATCCTCTTTCAACTTCTCCTCTGTTTCATAATAGTGATGTCTGGAATTATTTCTTAGAATGTCCTTGAACATATAGATCTGTGTTATCAGTTTTCTATGAAGGAAACTAGCACAAAATCTGCAAGGCAGAACTGAAGAACTATGATTCTCTGGAGATCATTGGGAGCAGATGCTTTAGAAGGCTGCAAGCAAGATTCTCATGGCTACTCTTAGGGAATATTCTTGGGAATCACCCAGTTTCGACTTGCCACTTGTGCACAGTGACGGAGGCACACTAATCTCTGAGGGATTCTCCAGTTTCTGGGGTAGAACCTGCAAATAACATGCTTCTAACAATGGCTTTTGGAACATTTTCTTCATCAACTTTCCAAAAGATGTATTAAGTCTCTACTCCCTGTGTTAAAAAGCCCTGAGTACAGAATGGTTTCGTTTTTCTGACATCACTCTAAGTGATGCACTAGGCTAGGCACTGAAGATACAAAGATTAATTAAAAAATGACTCTTGACAGGAAGTCTTAGCATCTTCCCATACTTCATGTTAAGATACGTAATTTAAAATAACTTAAGCATCATTTAACATATTTTAATATATTTATTAAGTAATGGGGTATAGTAGTTAAATTCACATAGTACCTAAACTTAGGCTACAGTTCCACTTCATGGTTTGGTGACTTTGGGAAAGTTGCTTTATCTCTCTGGGCCACAGTATTGTTGTTTAGGTGCTTTTTTTTTTTTTTTAAATGGTAATACTAAGTTAATATATGTGAGCTATATAGAACAATTCCCAGCACATTGAATTTACTATGTACATATTAATTATTACATTGTTATTTTTATTATCATTATTGCAGCTTACTATTGTTCAGCTGAACTAGTATCTCTTCCATTAAGTGTATGAATTGAGGGCTGGTTTTTGTTTTTGTTTGAACACTTATTTTAATAACAAAATAGCATATCACAAATTTATAATATTGAATATAAAAATGATGTAAATCTTGTAAATACTAAATACTTTTGTAGATAAATAATTTTTAATTAATTAGCATTCATATAAGTAGTCAATTATATGTTAATTGCATCTATAAGAGAAATACATACTAAATTAAAATATATAACTCATCAAGTAAACGTCACTGAAATATTAACATATCTTTATTCAAATATAACAAGTAAGAAATTTGCATCAGATTTCAAATCTGATTAATACAGGATTTCTGATTACAGACTGTATTAACCTTTGCTGAGTGAATTATTAACTCTAATATAACTGGTTTCTTATTAACTTTTTCTCACCAAATAAAATATATACACAGACTATTTAAAATTTGTGTTGTGTTAATAGACATTTGCTATGTAATTTCATGTGTCACTTCATGAATTCTATGTAAAACCTCAGGGGAATCTCTGCAACTTGTTAAAACTCTTTATAAGAGATTGCCTGGGTCTTTGGACCCATAGAAATCAGAGGCAATGGCCTGAGGGTGTCTCTTGTTGAGTTCAGCAGAGAACATCTTTACCTGAATAGACTCACCTCAGAGGAGTGAGCTGAGGATGAGCTGAGAGTGAGCATTGACGGGAAATCTCAGCACAGCAGTGGTCAGAGAAGAGATGAAGTTCTAAAAATAAAAGCAACTGAGGTCAGCGATTACCCAGCCAGAAACCAAGTTCACTCTCTGAGTTCATATTAGACTCACTTTGGGAATTCCTGGTTATGCATTGAAGATTATCAGTGGACATTAATATTAGAGCTCTCAACTGGCATATTCAAATATTCAAACACTGATATTATTTCAT
The DNA here is from genome assembly GCF_049354715.1 of Callithrix jacchus. Classification (NCBI taxonomy): domain Eukaryota; kingdom Metazoa; phylum Chordata; class Mammalia; order Primates; family Cebidae; genus Callithrix; species Callithrix jacchus. Next base: position 132,860,194 of record NC_133504.1, read on the forward strand.
TTTAGTTTCTTCTAAGCATTGGAAAGAACTTTGAACATTTTATTTAGGTATTATTCTAATCTGGTTGCCAAAATATAAGAATTACAAAATAAATTTTGATGTCTTCTTGGTAAACACCCAAATTTTTCCAAATATAGAGAATTTTTGAATATTACAAAATATTTGTAATGGTATAGGGACACAAAATAAAATGGGGTATTCCTTTTATTTTACTAGTAACTTTCTAAGATGCATGTCAAATACTGTACTCAGTGAGGACTCAGTTAATAATAGATATTCCCTTCATGACACTCCTTTAGGTCAAGAAACTGATTATATTCATTTAGTTATCTGAATATAAAAATACAGTAAATGTTATATTCTATTTTTGAAAGAATAGTAAGTGATTAACTGTGACATTATGAATTATAGAGTGTTAAGGATGTATGAAGTATCACTTTTGGAATTTATTGTACAGATCATTTAATATATGTGCAATAAAGTTTCTGCTACATTATACTTAGCTTCTCAGATTGTTTTACTTAAATCTATTCTTTGTATCAGAAGTGAGATTTTTAAACTCTCCCTTCAATCAATTAAAACCATGATTATCTTTATTTTCATGCTTATCATGCAATTTATATTTCATTTTTACCTAATAAATAGTGAAGTTGTATTAAATAATTTCTTGCATGAGATCTGGTGGTCCAAAATGAAGAAGGAACTATTTTGTGGTCAACACATGTTTCTTATCAACTGGCTTAGCTACTGGGTCCTAGACAGCAGCCAGGCCTGCAACTGCTCCACCATCCCTAGATCCTCCTTCATTTTTTCCAACTTCTGGGACAGGTATTTAGCCTCACAAGGAGGAAGTCTAGCTTCTCCTGCAGGACATCCTTATATCATCAAGAGGTAGCAAAAACGGACGTGGGTTTCAATCTGTTCTTACGGGTTTCTGCTTGTCTTTGTTCTTTATCAATTTTACATACATCTCTTCCTCACTACTTGCCACAGACTTCAAGGTTTAGAATCCGACATGGACACATCAGGCTTACAGGGAATGCCTGACCAGCTCCTGCAGTTGTAAAAGGTCAAATCCTTGTGACAGATCCCATATTTTATCACTATATACATTCCAGTGGTTTTGCTCCCCTTTCTTAATCCCAATACAGTGGATCTAAACAGAAATTCTTAAAATATTACATAAAGATTGTGATAAAACCTTTATCTGTGAATAATTCCAATTTAAATAATTTGAATTAATGTAACTAGAATTGAATATATTGAAATATATTTCCTTGACAATTTATTAGAATTTACAGATAAATGAATGATAAAGACTACTATAGAGAGTCAGATGTCACAAGTAAAACTTCATCAAAATAAGTTTTCTTTAAATTATCTTGTTTTGTGGTCTACTCACAACATGTTTATCTAACATCGCAAATTTAATATTAAATGTGTAATTTGACTTTGAGTTACATAGGAGATATAAAATGTCTGTAAATTTCTTTCAGTTACAGGTGCATTTTTTTTCACTGAGAGCTTTGAAAACATAATTACAGGACTGAGCCAAAGCATAGAAGTGATATTATAAGTTTGATTTTAAGAAAGATATATTAGTTAAATTAAGCCAAAAATTATAATCACAAAGATATCCCATACACTTTATTTTAATACCCTCACAAAACATTAAACTTTCCACAAATTTTAAAATGTTTTTGAAAATGTATGTGAGAAACCTGAAGAAAATCAGGTACCTCTTGCACACCCACTTTAGTGAATGCAAGTGATTTATAATCAGTAGGGGGGCTACATCTGAGGATTTGAAGAATCCATCAACCCAGCAGAGAAATTTTAGAGAACACAATAGCTATAGAAACAAGTTTCATGAACTAAAACTAATCATTTCTCTTTTAATTCTAGATTAAAAGGTGAAAACTTCAGTCTTCAAATGATAATTAGAAAATGTGGGAGGAAAACATTCTTGATAGGTTGTGATAGTGGTAATTTCTGAAAGAAGGAAAATAATTTTGCGTTCAGAATTTGCATCAGAATTATGCAGTAATGAGGCGATTGTACTATAAAATTAAAAGAAGAATTGGGACTAAGTTTGTTACCAATGAAAGGTATCCGACTTACCAGCGGCAAATCTATATGGGTCTGCAGCAACCTCAATTCTTACATCCTCAGAAGAGAGGATTTGACTAAGGGGCATGAGGCAGAAAAATAAACTGAGGCAAGTTTCAGATCAGGAGTGGAAGTTTATTTAAAAAGCGTTTATAACAGGAAGGAAATGAAAGTACACTTGGAAGCCAGTCAGGCAGGCCACTTGGAGGATAAGTGAGGCCTATTCACAATATGTTTATCCAATCATTGGGCCATGATTCTAGGACTTCATAGGCTGGCTTACTTCTGATGTCTTGTACCCCTTTCCCATGATTCTTCCCTTAGGGTGGGCTGCCCGCATGCATGGTGCCCTCCTTCCCTTGAGAATTGAGCATAAGTAGTGTGTTTAGGAAGTTGTACATATGCCCACCTGAGGCTTTCTTACCTTTTCCAGTGGTGTGCCCCTGGAAGGTCATGGTCTGGCTTTTTGTCTCTTAATGTGTATGCCCAGGAAGTTGCTTCTCCCTGGTGTCTGTATTCAATTAGCACTTTGGTGCTACAGGTGTGGACATCAGGGCTTTTCCCTAGCACACTAACTGCCAATTTGTCACTTTTAGAGAGGCAGTATGATAATTGTGAAACCATCACCTGACATTCTTGGTGGGTGGGGGAAAGCCCTCTCCTGTCCCACTCATGCCTAACTACCTGTCACAAGTTTAGTAATATTAGTATAAATATCACCTCAGAGGAGGAGCAAGATGATGGAAAAGAAGGCTCCAATGATCACTTACCGCTGCAAGAACACCAATTTAACAACTACCTACAGAGGAAAAAAAAAAAAAAAAAAAACACCTTTATAAAAACTAAAAATCAAATTCATAGTACCTGATTTTTATCTTCATATCACTGAAAGAGGCACTGAAGAGATAAATAGAACAGTCCAGAATTGCCGATACCAGCCTCTGTCACTCCTGGCAGCCACAGCATGGTGCAGATACTGTCTAGGGGTGCTGGGGGCGGGAGAGCACAGCCATTGTGAGACATTAAACTCAGTGCTATTTTGTTACAGTAGAATGAAAAACTGGCCCAAACTCAGCTGACTTCTCCCTTTGGAGGGAGCACTTAAATCAGCACTAACCCAGGGGAATAACCAATCCCAGTGGCCAGAACTTGAGTTCCTGCAAATTTCCTTACCATGAGCAAAAGTGCTCTGTGTCTCTCTAAATGACCTTGAAAGTGCTCTGTGTCTCCAAATGAACTTAAAAAGTAGGCCAGGCGTGGTGGCTCAAGCCTGTAATCCCAGCACTTTGTGATGCCAAGGCAGGCAGATCATGAGGTCAAGAGATCAAGACCATCCTGGCCAACATGGTGAAACCCCACCTCTGCTAAAAAATAAAAAAAAAAATTACCTGGGCGTGGTGGTGTGCACCTGTAGTTCCAGCTACTCAGGATGCTGAGGCAAGAGAATTGCTTGAACCCGGGAGGTGGAGGTTGCAGTGAGCCAAGATAGTGCCACTGCACTCCAGCCTTGCCTGGCAACAGTGAGACTCTGTCTCAAGAAAAAAATAAGAAAAAGAAAAAGAAAAGCAGTACAGGTCATGAAGACAGCAACACTTAGGCCACTCCTAGTGCTGAACTTGTCCCAGAGACAGTGGACTGAGAAGGCACGTGACATACTGAGACCCAAGTAGCGATAGCCAAGGGAATGCTGGCCTCACCCCTCCCTTAACCCCAGGCTGCACAGCTCCTGGCTTCAAAAGGGACCCCTTCTTTCTACTTGAGGAGAGGAGAGGGAAAATAGGGAGAACTTTGACTAACATCCTGAATACCAGCTAAGCCATAGCAAGATCGGGCACCAGTCAGAATCATGAGGCCCTGGCTTCAGGCCCTAGCTGGCAGATGACATTTCAAGATATATTCTTGGACCAGATGGGAACCCGCTGCCTTGAAGGAAAGAACCTAGTCCTAACCCTTGGGCCCTGAGTAATTTTTAGTGACACCCAATTACTAGATCTAGTACCTTGGGTGAGCCTCTGAGACTTGCTAGCTTCAGATGAGACTCAGCACATTTTTTTCAGCTGTGGTTAACTATAGGGCAAAATTCTTCCTACCTGAGAAAAGAAGAGGAAATTGTAAAGGGAACTTTGTCTTGCAACATGGGTACCAGCATGGCCATATGGTGGTAGAGCCAAGTGGGCTCTTGCTTCTAGGGCTTGACCCTTGAATGGCATTTCTGGACCTTCCCTGAAACAGGAGGAAGCCCACTGCCATGAATGGTGAGTCCCAGGGCAAGCAGTATTCACCACAAGACAATTTAAGAGCCCTTGGGCCTTAAGGGAACATAGGAGGTAGTCTGGCAGTATTCCTAGTGGCCTGGGTGGTGGTAGCGATGGAGTGATGCTCCTCTGCCTTTGGAAAGGGGAAGAAAGAGTGGTAAATCTTGTGGCTTGAGTGCCAGCTCAACTACAATAGAATAGAACATCAGGGAGATTTCTAAGGTTTTTGACTCAAGTCACAGACTCTCTGAAGGTACCTCTGGACCCACTCGGGCTGGGGGCCTTACTGTCCCGAAAGGAAGGACACAGGCCTGGCTGGCTTTGCCATTTACTAATTGCAGAGCTCCAATGAATGAATATAGGCAGTAGCCAGGGAGTGGACATAATAGGCCTTGGGCAAGACCTAGTGCTGTGCTGACTTCAGGTCTGACCCAGTGCAGTCATGGTGGTGGCCACAGGGAGGAATTCTTTGTAACTCCACCCCCAGCTTTAGGAGGCTCAGAACAGAGAGAGATTTTGTGTGTTTGGGAACAAATAAGGAAAGAGAACAAGAATCTCTGCCTGGTAATACAGAGAATTCTCCCAGATCTTGTCCAAGACCATCAAGGCAGCACCTTCACAAGTCTGCAAGGGCCACATTCGTTACTGGGCTTGAGGAACCTCCAGCTTAGATCAATCCCTAAGTCTTTTCAAATGTCTGGGAAGCTTTCACATGAAGGATAGCTGCCTATGAGCCCAGACAGTAAAGATGGCAATAAATACCTAACTCTCCAATGACAAGACACTGAAGAACATCTGCTAGCATCGACACTATCCAGGAAAATACAACCTCACCAAGTAAACAAAATAAGGTGCCAGGAACCAATCCTGGAGAAGCAGAGATATGTAAACTTTCAGATAGAGAATTCAAACTAGCTGTGTTACCGAAACTCAGAAAAATTCAAGATAACAGAGAAGGAATTCAAAACTCTATCAAATACATTTAACAGAGAGGTTTAAATAATTCAAACGAATCAAACAGAAATTCTGGAACTGAAAAATGAGATTGGCATACTGATGAATGCATTAGAGTCCATTAATAGCAGAATTTATCAAGCAGAAGAAAGAGTGAGACTGAAGACACGTTATTTGAAAACATACAGTCAGAGGAGACAAAAAGAAAAATAAAAAAAAAAACAATTAAACACATCTGCAGGGTATACAAAATTGCCTCAAAATGGCAAATTAAGGGTTGTTGGTCTTAAAGAGGCAGTAAAGAGAGAGACAGGGGTACAAAGTTTATTCAAACAGTTAGTAAGAGAGAACTTCTCAAACCCAGAAAAGTATGTCAATATAAACACAACTTCTAATTCCTAAATGTGTCTCTTTGGTACATCTGGGAAAGAGTAGCTTCACTTTTCCTTCAGTGCCATAAACTTTCAATTATATTTATTTACCTTTGCTCTCAGGCATTATTTTATTTACTTTATTCTCTATAAAACATATAAAGAATATTCTATTAGTCACTTTCATTTGTTATTTCAACTCTCTTCTATTCCTTATTAGGACTAAGAACACGAAAAGATAAGGTTCCTATGAAAGAAACAGTATGATAATCCTCAAAAGAGAAAGATTGATAATCATGTTTTTGGCAATACATTCCTATCCTTAGATAATTGTGAGTAAAAGCCATTATATCTTGTCAAAGGATTTTTCAGACACTGAAGATATGCCACTAAGAGGCTCTGAATTCCTAACGCAGAGGAACTCTAAGTATAAAGCCATCGTGTATTATGATTGGGGAGAAATAATGTACTTATGAATTAAAGTTTTTGAGTAAATAAAAATAAGAGTAAAATACGGTTATTGCAAGGATAATCTGTTGGCACAAAATAAAAACTTAAGCTTTTTAAGTGTAATATAGTCATCAAAGTGAAGACCCTACTAAATGCTGCAGTATCCTACAGAAACAATCTATTTCACGTAACGATCAATCTTCAGTCTTGGCAATTTTTACCGGCTCAAAAGGATAAGAAGTTCTAACACTGCCAACACCTACACCAATATCAAATTTTCCCTTTTAAATTATTTTTATCACTAGAAGACAACCTTGTCACAGCAGGGCAACTCAAAAAATTCTCACATGAACTCTAGCATGGGTGACAGGACCAGACCCTGTTTAAAAAAAAGAAAAAGTTCTCACTTGGCACTTAAAGCATAATACTAGTGCTAAACCATTTCTCTTATATTCTCAACTTTGTTGTGCTCTGGACTATTTTTAATGAGTTACACACTTGCTCAAATGTGTAATTAAAATCGTACTAATTTCTTTTAAAAATACTGAATAAAAAGGTAAATATTAGGGTTTAGTGAGTGAAGAATTTCAACAGATTTGTTTAGTATAGATACATGATTAGTGAGACATATTTCTATATGGATGTAGATAGAGTTACTTCAGTGAATCATGACAATGACTCTTTTGGTCTCTGCGTCGCTTTACGTTAATTATAATAAATACTCACTACAAATATAAAAAATATCTGTGACTACATCCAAAACCATGTCTGCATTTAGTGAAGTACTATTAACTTTTCAGTTTCTATATAAGCTGTTAATAAAGTCATTTGAGGAAACAGATATGCACCTTCAGGTGATCTCCTTTGTTTTATTAGACAATATAAAATTGTCTTTCTCTTTCTCTTCTATTACCTCTTATTTTAGCCTTTAATCCTTCACCCATTAAAGTAATTGCATGAAGATTGTGTCCTTTGCTGGAAAGTTATAGATATGCTAAGTGGAGTGTAACAGATGAATTTTATAATCTGGAAACCTACTAGCTATCAGGTAATAAGCAATGACTCTTGTTAGTTTTATTGACTATCAAAGGCACATTTTACAGCCTGCATTTCTGCATAAGCTTTATTTTCAAGTTAAAGCTTGAGGTACTAAATTACATATCATATATCTTGAGATTGTTACTGTAAAGCCATGTGTTACATAGGTTTGCAAAAATTGTACTAATTTTTGCAACCCAGCCTCCTCTGCCCCACACTCTCACTCTTCTCTGATGAAATTTTCTTTAAAGAAGTTCTTATATTGCAATACAATTTATTACATAGAGTTACATGCAGCCTATTCACACATCTTAATAATTTTAATAATTTGAGAGAAAATAGCATATTATGCAAAGGTCTTAGCATGGGTAATTTAGCAGAATTTGCTATTTACTATTTTTGTGTTGATAATCTGTCAAAGCCTGATTTCTTACAGGTAAAGATAGGGTTGTGGTGAAGGTTGGGGTAAAGAAAGTATAACACATTTTAAACAGTGACTGACACATAACAGATGCCGAATAAACATAAATTATACTCCACACATACTTATATGTTCGCATCCTCAATGTGTTATCCAAACTTCTCTGTTCCAAAAAAAGAAGGATCTATTTTTTAATACAAATCTTTCCCTTGTATACTCTTTTCAAAAGATGTTCCTGCTCTCCATATCTTTATAAAAAATATAAACTGCCTGATTTAAATGCAACAAACTATTAAAAAATTTTAAATTATCAGTAAATGTTTGATTCTTTTACATATGGTGATAGTACTATTTGTGTGGAATTTATTTAATGCCCTTTTCCTCAAAATTACAAAGACAAACTATCTGGCTCTTCCTTTTCAATTGAAGTCTGAGATTTATTTTCAAGCAATTATTGCTTCATTGCAAATAAGATGTATAATAGCTCTGATTACATGACATTATTTTTGAGGCTTGAAAGTCAGTATTTTTTAAATTGTATTTGTAGTTATAGTGAATAGTATGATAGTTTCTGCAGTAATGTTGAGCAGTTTCATCTCCCTGTGTTTAAAATGAAGACATACCAGCAGCATTGATGTACCTTAATTTTACAAATATTTTTTTCCATAATGATTCATCACTACAACAGTCATTTCCATCAGAGTCTGTTGCCACATGGGATTTTCTACAAAGGATTGTAAAAAAGTTTGTGGTCATTAAATTGACCTTTCTCTAAAATCCATGACACTCTTATAAGGAAAATTAGCATACAGTGTAGGACCGGTAAAAGTAGTATATGTTCACAAGATTATGGGAGTGAAAGAGGGAATGTGAAGGTAGCATACAGTTGGAAAGATTATTATCAATACTAACTTCTGTTGTTGACAAAGAAATTCATAATTCAACTAAAAGTATTTCAAAGAGTCAAGCAGGGTTAAATTTTTTGAAAATAATTTAACTTTAATCTCTGTCTGTTTTTTAAATTAGTGCAATTGAATTTCAAATGTTATCAGTTAACTAGTAATCTAAGGGGAAATGCTAATTTCAAAGTTTCAGAAAAGATTACAAAATGTCAAAGATTTTTCTCCATATTTTTATCTATTTCCTAACATATATATCATTTCAAATAATGTATATTAATCCATTTATTGTTCTATTCAAGAAATATTATTTACTGCAATCTTCCAAACATTAAATTAAGCTTGGTTAAAATAAAAATAATACACTACCTAATTGTTAAACATACGCATCACTATATTAAATAGTCATTTTGAAATATAAAAATAGATTCATTTTGTCATATCCATGGGCATATTTTTAAAATACCAAATAATTTACCAAAAAGTATTCTATCCTTCTAAAAGGCATATACTTGCAATGTGCATTTGCTTATTTACTAAGAAATAGCTCATGATGCCTCATTAATTAAAATGTACATAATTACCTTCATGCTATTTCAACAGAATTTGGAAATTCAGCTCACTTCCAAAGACAGTTACTTCGTAGGCCTGAAACGAATTCTTTTAAATGTACTGGACTAAAATTATGCAAAATAAGAATTTTTGGAAGAATCTTTTTATAAAATATAAGGAATAAAATACTCCTTAGGCACTCAGAAAATTTCCAAACTTGACTTGTAAATTAGCTTCAAGTAATAACACTCTTGAAACACTAACACATTTCTAACAACTTTATATGTAACAAGTGGCATATAAACTCTCTGGAAATGTGATAACAGTTAATGATAACGCTAAGAAAAATAGTCCATGACGTTGATAATTTGTGAAGCATTGCACACCGATATAACCTAGAATGGCATATGTTTCCAATATGATTTTTGGAAAGATAAGTAACCACATATTTGTCAGTACCCCATATTATTTCCAGCTTTTAGGGACAGATATCTAAATATTTTCTTCTTTTTAAGAATTTGCTACACTAAGTTGAAATACTGAGATTAAAGTAAAAGTGACTGAGTTTAAAACTGTAACCAACATTGAGAACTGGCTGCAAAAAGAGCATTCCTAGCCTTCATTATTAAAGTGACATTTATAAAATGTGGGACATTATTGCTTGTCTCCTCTCCATATTTTATTTTTTTCTATACTCATATTAAAATTTTTCTAAGCAACATTTTCTTATGTTTCAATTTGTTTAAATTATGTTATTATTACTAGAAACCATCATTTATATTTATATTTACAGTATGTAATTGATAATAGTGAGATTAACATGTTATTTTTTTAAGCAAATACTATGGCCTAGGCATCATGCTCATCAGTTTACCTAAATTTGTAAAATAAATTTGCTTTTGTTTGCAGCCTTTATTTAGTAGATTCTGTTATTATCCCCTATTTACAAATTAAGAAAGTAAAATTTGAGAAAGTTAAATAACTTGTCCAGCATAGATAATTACTACTGCTAAACATTTAACTCCAAGTTCTTAAAGTCTTTACTTGGTACACTTCACAAAATAATTGTATTTATTCTTTTTGAGTCAGTGAGATTGTATGACTTTTAATTTGAAATTTAATAAGCAACTTTAGCCACAAAGGATTAATATATAATACATTATCTCTAGATATTATATATTTATATATCAAATTAAATAATTAACACTCATATACATATCAGTAACCATAAGAAATAAATCCTTGTAGTAAAAATAAAACGTTTACATATACTCTTCATAATTTTTCTCCATTTCTCCTGATGTCACCTAAAATGTAGCAACTTATATTCAATGTTGTTTCTTTAACTTTTACTGCATGTATGTGCCTCTAAATAATATACACAGTTTTACTTTAGATATATTAAAAAAACTCATAAGAATGATAATTGTACTATGTGTTTTATTTTTTCTTTTGCCATGTGATTTGCTGCTGCTGTTGTTTTTGCTTGGCTTGATATATTTGTGACATTAATCTTTGTTATTTGTATTGTTCCAGTTCATTTATTTTCATGGTTTAATAATATTCCATTATGTAAACAAACCATCATTTATTTGTCCTTAATCTTATTGGGAAACGTTTTGACCACAAGACGTGATGAGGTTCTGAATATTTGTCTCCAGCTCTCCTCATGTAAATATGTGAATGTTACTCCAGGGCTAAGAATAACTGAGAGTGGAGTTGGGTCATAATTTTTGCACGTTGTCTACCCTATTTGATTATGTCAATTAGTTATCAGTTTCATTGTGGAAATTTACATACTTAGAAAAGTATTAATACATTCTATTTCCTATTTCACACCATTGCTACTAGCATTTGAGATTGCAAACATTAATTTTTAGCAATCTTCTGAGGCTTATGTGGTGTATAATTGTGCCTAAAATTCAATTTGTATATCCTTGACTATTAATGATATTGAACATTTTTTAATGTATGTGTGGATCATACATGTCTCTATCTCTTTGAATTGCCCTTCTATGTGGATATTCTTTCCTCTTTTTTGATTTGAGGTGTAGCTCTTTCTATATATGAGTGGCAAATATCTTGCTGTTACACTTTTCTTTTATGTTTTATGTCTTTATAAAGTTTTAATGATTTATGTAATAAATCCATCTTACATTCATTCTTGTGATTTATTTGTCCTATGAAAAATTATGTTTTCTGCTATTTGAAGTAATAAAAATTGCTTATTATATATGCTTGAAGCTTAAGATTTTTTTTTGCATTTATATATTTAATCAATAAAAATAATTTTTGTGTATGTATTTCAATGGCTATTAATTTAACAGAGGTCATCTTTTAGCATCACATTATATAGTTATGGGTCTGCTTCTCAACTTTATGTACCGTTTTATTAACAGTTATGTATATGGGTCTGCTTATTCACTCCATGTGTCCTTTTATTAATTTGCTATGTAATTTGGTGCTAATGGCATTGAATTTTAATCACCACTACCATGATATAGTCTTGTATATGGTTGAAAATTTTCATTTTTTACTCCATCAGGACTCACTTCTCTCTCTATCTTAAGACCTTTAGTATCTATGTAAATTATAAAACCAAGTCTCATTTTTCTTTTTTTTTAATTTTTTATTGGATTTTAGGTTTTGGGGTACATGAGCAGAGCATGCAAGACAGTTGCGTAGGTACACACATGGCAGTGTGCTTTGCTTTTCTTCTCCCCTTCACCCACATTTGGCATTTCTCCCCAGGCTATCCCTCCCCACCTCTCCCTCCCACTGGCCCTCCCCTTTTCCCCCCAATAGACCCCAGTGTTTAGTGCTCCCCTTTCTGTGTCCATGTGTTCTCATTTTTCATCACCCACCTATGAGTGAGAATATGCGGTGTTTCATTTTCTGTTCTTGTGTCAGTTTGCTGAGGATGACATTCTCCAGATTCATCCATGTCCCTACAAACGACACGAACTCATCATTTCTGATTGCTGCATAATATTCCATGGTGTATATGTGCCACATTTTTCCAATCCAGTCTATTATCAATGGGCATTTGGGTTGATTCCAGGTCTTTGCCATTGTAAACAGTGCTGCAATGAACATTCGTGTACATGTGTCCTTATAGTAGAACGATTTATAGTCTTTTGGATATATACCCAGTAATGGGATTGCTGGGTCAAATGGAATTTCTATTTCTAAGGCCTTGAGGAATCGCCACACTGTCTTCCACAATGGTTGGACTAATTTACACTCCCACCAACAGTGTAAAAGTGTTCCTTTTTCTCCACATCCTCTCCAGCATCAGTTGTCTCCAGATTTTTTAATGATCACCATTCTAACTGGCATGAGATGGTATCTCAATGTGGTTTTGATTTGCATCTCTCTGATGACCAGTGACGATGAGCATTTTTTCATATGATTGTTGGCCTCATATATGTCTTCTTTCGTAAAGTGTCTGTTCATATCCTTTGCTCACTTTTGAATGGGCTTGTTTGTTTTTTTCCTGTAAATCCGTTTGAGTTCTTTATAAATTCTGGATATCAGCCCTTTGTCAGATGGGTAAACTGCAAACATTTTTTCCCATTCTGTTGGTTGCTGATCCACTCTAGTGATTGTTTCTTTTGCCGTGCAGAAGCTGTGGAGTTTCATTAGGTCCCATTTGTCTATTTTGGCTTTTGTTGCCAATGCTTTTGGTGTTTTGTTCATGAAGTCCTTGCCTACTCCTATGTCCTGAATAGTTTTGCCTAGATTTCCTTCTAGAGTTTTTATGGTGCCAGGTCTTATGTTTAAGTCTTTAAGCCATCTGGAGTTAATTTTAGTGTAAGGTGTCAGGAAGGGGTCCAGTTTCTGCTTTCTGCACATGGCTAGCCAGTTTTCCCAACACCATTTGTTAAACAGGGAATCCTTTCCCCTTGCTTGTTTTTGTCAGGTTTATCAAAGATTGTATAGTTGTAGATATGTTGTGTTGCCTCCGGTGCCTCTGTTTTGTTCCATTGGTCTATATCTCTGTTTTGGTACTAGTACCATGCTGTTTTGATTACTGTAGCCTTGTAGTATAGTTTGAAATCCGGTAGTGTGATGCCCCCTGCTGTGTTATTTTTGCTTAGAATTGACTTGGCTATGCGGGCTCTCTTTTGGTTCCATATGAAGTTCATGGTGGTTTTTTCCAGTTCTGTGAAGAAAGTCAATGGTAGCTTAATGGGGATAGCGTTGATTCTGTAAATTACTTTGGGCAGTATAGCCATTTTCACGATATTAATTCTTCCTAACCATGAACATGGAATGTTTCTCCATCTGTTTGTGTCCTCTCTGATTTCGTTGAGCAGTGGTTTGTAGTTCTCCTTGAAGAGGTCCCTTACATTCCTTATGAGTTGTATTCCAAGGTATTTTATTCTTTTTGTAGCATTTGCAAATGGCAGTTCATTCTTGATTTGGCTCTCTTTAAGTCTGTTATTGGTGTAGATGAATGCTTGTGATTTTTGCACATTGATTTTATATCCTGAGACTTTGCTGAAGTTGCTTATCAGTTTCAGGAGTTTTTGGGCTGAGGCAATGGGGTCTTCTAGGTATACTATCATGTCGTCTGCAAATAGAGACAATTTGGCTTCCACCATTCCTATTTGAATACCCTTTATTTCTTTTTCTTGCCTGATTGCTCTGGATAGAACTTCCAGTACTATATTGAATAGGAGTGGTGAAAGAGGGCATCCTTATCTAGTGCCAGATTTCAACGGAAATGCTTCCAGTTTTTGCCCATTCAGTATGATATTGGCTGTTGGTTTGTTGTAAATAGCTTTTATTACTTTGAGATACGTTCCATCAATACCGAGTTTATTGAGGGTTTTTAGCATAAAGAGCTGTTGAATTTTGTCAAATGCCTTCTCTGTGTCAATTGAGATAATCATGTGGTTTTTGTCTTTGGCTCTGTTTATGTGGTGAATTACGTTGATAGACTTGCGTATGTTGAACCATCCTTGCATCCCTGGGATGAATCCTACTTGATCATGATGGATAAGTTTTTTGATGTACTTTTGCAGTCGGCTTGCCAGTATTTTATTGAATATTTTTGCATCTATGTTCATCATGAATATTGGCCTGAAGTTTTCTTTTCTTGTTGAGTCTCTGCCGGGTTTTGGTACCAAGATGATGTTGGTTTCATAAAATGATTTGGGAAGGATTCCCTCTTTTTGGATTATTTGGAATAGTTTCAGAAGAAATGGTACCAGCTCCTCTTTGTGTGTCTGCTAGAATTCGGCTGTGAACCCGTCTGGACCTGGGCTTTTTTTGTGTGGTAGGCTCTTAATTGCTGCCTCGACTTCAGACCTTGTTATTGGTCTATTCATAGTTTCAGCTTTCTCCTGATTTAGGCTTGGGAGGACACAGGAGTCCAGGAATTTATCCATTTCTTCCAGGTTTACTAGTTTATGTGCATAGAATTGTTTGTAATATTCTCTGATGATGGTTTGAATTTCTGTGGAATCTGTGGTGACTTCCCCTTTATTGTTTCTTATTGCATTTATTTGGTTTTTCTCTGTTTTCTTTTTTTTAGTCAGGCTAGTGGTCTATTTTGTTGATCTTTTCACAAAAACAGCTCTTGGATTTATTGATTTTTTGAAGGGTTTTTGGTGTCTCTATCTCCTTCAGTTCTGCTCTAATCTTAGTTATTTCTTGTCTTCTGCTAGGTTTTGAGATTTTTTGATCTTGCTCCTCTAACTCTTTCAAATTTGACGATAGGGTGTCAATTTTGGATCTCTCCACTCGTCTCATGTGGGCACTTATTGCTATATGTTTTCCTCTGGAGACTGCTTTAAATGTGTCCCAGAGATTCTGGTATGTTGTGTCTTCGTTCTCATTGGTTTCGAAGAACTTCTTTACTTCTGCCTTCATTTCATTGTTTACCCAGTCAACATTCAGGAGCCAGTTGTTCAGTTTTCATGAAGCTGTGAGGTTCTGAGTTCGTTTCTGAATTCTGAGTTCTAACTTGATTTCACTATGGTCTGAGAGATGTTTGTTATGATTTCAGTTGTTTTGCATTTGCTGAGGAGTGCTTTACTTCCAAATTTGTGGTCAATTTTAGAGTAGGTATGTTGTGGAGCTGAGAAGAATGCATATCCTGCAGATTTGGGGTGGAGAATTCTGTAAATGTCTCAGTTTTCCTTGTTCCAGGTCTGAATTCAAGCCCTGGATATCCTTGTTAATTTTCTGTCTGGTTGATCTGTCTAATATTGACAGTGGAGTGTTAAAGTCTCCCACTATTACTGTGTGGGAGTCTAATTCTCTTTGTAAGTCTTTAAGAACTTGCCTTATATATCTGGATGCTCCCGTATTGGGTCCATATACATTTATGATTGTTAGCTCTTTTTGTTTTATCGATCCTTTTACCATTATATAATGACCTTCTTTGTCTCTTTTGATCTTTGTTACTTTAAAGTCTCTTTTATCAGAGATAAGAATTGTAACTCCTGCTTTTTTTTTTTGCTCTCCATTTGCTTGGTAAATCTTCCTCCATCCCTTTATTTTCTGCCTTTGTGTATCCTTGCATGTGATATGTGTTTCCTGGGTACAGCATACCGATGAATTTTTGCTTTTTATCCAATTTGCCAGTCTGTGTCTTTTGATTGGTTCATTTAGCCTATTTACATTTAGGGTTAATATTGTTATGTGTGAATTTGATACTGCCATTTTGATTCTAGCTGGCTGTTTTGCTCGTTAGTTGATGCAGATTCTTCATTTTGTTGATGCTTTTTAGTATTTGGTATGTTTTTGGAATGGCTGATACTGGTTGTTCCTTTCTATTTGTAGTGCCTCTTTCAGGAGCTCTTATAAAGCAGGCCTGGTGGTGACAAAATCTCTGAGTACTTGCTTGTTTGCAAAGGATTTTATTTTTCCTTCACTTATGAAGCTCAGTTTGGCTGGCTATAAAATTCTGGTTCGAAAGTTCTTTTCTTTAAGGATATCGAGTATTGGCCCCCACTCTCTTCTGACTTGGAGATTTTCTGCCGAGAGATCTGCTGTGAGTCAGGTGGGCTTCCCTTTGTGGGTGACCCAAACTTTCTCTCTGGCTGCCCTTAGTATTCTCTCCTTCATTTCAACCCTGGTGAATCTGACGATTATGTGTCTTGGGGTTGCTCTTCTTGTGGAATATCTTTGTGGTGTTCTCTGTATTTCCCGGACTTGAATATTGGCTTCCCTTGCTAGGTTGGGGAATGTTTCCTGGATAATATCCTGAAGAGTATTTTCCAGCTAGGATTCATTCTCTTTGTCACATTCTGGTACACCTATCAAACATAGGTTAGGTCTCTTCACATAGTCCCACATTTCTTGGAGGCTTTGTTCATTCCTTTTTGCACTTTTTTCTCTAATCTTGGTTTCTCATTTTATTTCATTGAGTTGATTTTTGACTCCTGATATTCTTTCCTCTGCTTGGTCAAATCAGCTGCTGAAACTTGTAAATGCTTAGCGAAGTTCTCATGTTGTGTTGTTCAGCTCCTTCAATTCATTCATATTCCTCTCTTAGTTGTCCATTCTTGTTATCATTTCCTTGAATTTTTTTTCAAATCTTTTTTCAAGGTTCTTAGTTTCTTTGCATTGATTTAGAACATGTTCTTTTAGCACATGGAAGTTTCTCATTACCCACCTTCTGAAGTCTGATTCCATCATTTCCTCACACTCATTCTCCATCCAGTTTTGTTCCCTTGCTGGTGAGGAGTTTTGGTCCTTTGTAGGAGGCGAGGTGTTCCAGTTTCAGGTGTTTTCCTCCTTTTTGCGCTGGTTTCTTTCCATCTTTGTAGGTTTATCCACCTGTCATCTGAGTAGTTGCTGACTTTTCAATTGGGTCTCTGAGTGGACACCCAGATTGTTGATGATGAAGTATTTCTGTTACTTAGTTTTCCTTCTAACAGTCTAGCCCCTCTGTTGTACGACTGCTGAGGTCCACTCTAGGCCTTACTTGTCTGGGGTACACCTGTAGCAGCTGCTGAACAGTGAGGAATACTACCAGTTTCTTCTTCTGCTATCTTTGTAGCAGAATGATGCCCACCAAATGTCAGTCTGATTAGTCTTTTTTGAGGTGACTCTTTGGTTATACAGAAGTCAGGGAGCTGCTTGTGGAGGTGGTCTGTACTTTATAGAAACTCAAGTGCTGAGCTGTGAGCTCCATTGGTCATTCAGGGCTCTAAGGCAGGTACGTTTAATTCTGCTGCAGCAGAACTATAAAATCCCTTTTTTTCCTCAGATGCTCTGTCTCGGGGAGTTAGGGCTTTCTTTATGAGTATCCATTGCACTGTCCTGCCCAGCTAGGAGGCAGTCTAGTCACTACTTGCCTGCCAAGCCTCTGCCCTGCTGCCATGGGGTCCGTCCTGTTGCCGTGGGCTCTGCCCTCTTGTTGTGGGCACCGCCCTGTTGGCGGTGTCTCTCTGTTATGGCGGGTTGCCTCAGCAATGGCAGGCTGCATCACCAATGGAAGTGTACCTCAGTAGGGGCGGAATGCCTTGGTAATGGCGGATACCCCTCCCCCACCAAGCTGCACCATCCTGGCTTCAGCTGTGCCTGCAGTGAAACTCTCAACCCCAGCGTTTCGAATCTCCATTTTGTTTGTCCCTGTGGGGGTGGGACCCGCTGAGCCTGATCACCTGGCTCCCTGCCTCAGAGCCCTTTTTTTTTTTTAAGTTGAATGGTTGACTCTCTCCCAGATGTTTCAGTCGCCTGCTGATAGGGCACCGGGATCTGTGTAATTTCTCATGCAGCAACCCACTGTGTCGGCTCAAACGTAGCTTCCCGGGAATCTCCTGGTCTGGCTCACTGTCCAAGTCCCATTTAATCAGATGGATATGCTAATCTGCCCTCCCAAATCTCAGATTACTGGTTTAACAGGGCACCCAGACTGGTGCGTTTTGTGCAGAGTGCTGCTGCACTGCATCAGGAGAAAACGGCCGTGCCGGGAGAAACCGCTGCACTGGCCACCCATGTCTCTCCTGCACCTGGGAATTTCCCCGTTCTGTGGGCAACAAAGTTCCGTCTGGAAATGTGGCTTGGACTCACCCTCTGTCTTCACTGAGAGCTGCACTCCTGAGTTGCTCCTACTACGCCATCTTCTCTCATCTCTCACCTATTTTTTAAATAATGCTTTTTCAGTGAATTCCACACTTTTAGTATTAATAGGACCTCACACATTTTCTTAGTGTTTGCTTTCCCACCCACATTGTTTTACCTCCGTTTTATTTTTAAGGTATTCATATCCTTAGTTTTAGATACCTTTTAGGTTAATAGTAGATACTTAGATTTTTATCCAATTTTTTTTTTGTAATCTACATTGACATGTCTTGTAATTATTATTGACTTAAATTTATACTTTAATTTATAATTTTATTATGAAATGCATCTGCTCTCTTCTTTCAGACATTCTTCTAATGGATAATGATAAAATATGCAAATATGGTATGGGGAAATCTTCTTTATTCTTTCCAAAGTAATCTGTTAATTTTGTGTTTAGCAAGTTTGGAGATTACACTTTTCTAATTCATAATTGGCAGACATTTTTCCATTTTTTTGATAAAAATAATTTCAGAAAATATAGACTACTCCAAATCTAGCTTAATAGTTTCTGAATTGATGGTTTTCCTTTACAATAATTGTCATTTATTTATATTTTTATCAATATAAAAATTTCAAACTTTAAAAAATATCAATATTTATACTTTTATTCTCTTATTACCAAAATGTTTAAAATAATGCATTCATAAAAACCATATGTTAATCATGAATATAATAGTTTAACTTGAGGTGAAATTTTTTAATCTAATGAAAATAGTGAAAGATTGTTGATCAATGATGATGTTAGTGTTGAGATATGATAATATATTATAAACTATAATTGAATATTATGTGGCTTAAAACTATAGGTTAAATTGTGAGTAAACTTACTTCTTGAAAATTTTAGGCAATCTCATAATAGAGGGCATAAACTGATAGTTTAAATAACTGAGTACTATTGGGCCTGCTTTTTGAAACTTACATTCTTCTTTAGATATTTTTTTTTCTCATCTTCTGTCCTTCCTTAGATATTTTTATGTCTATTCTCTAAATATTTTCTGAATTCTTTATGTAAAATAATCTAACTGATTCATGAATATCACATGGATAATTTTAAATAACATAGAGGCTACTCTAACATCTACTGCTTTTATCTCATCCAGTCATGTCTTTTAAAAGAGATTTGTTAGCTGGGCGCAGTGGCTCAAGCCTGTAATCCCAGCACTTTGGGAGGCCGAGGCGGGTGGATCACGAGGTCAAGAGATCGAGACCATCCTGGTCAACATGGTGAAACCCCATCTATACTAAAAATACAAAAAATGAGCTGAGCATAGTGGCATGTACCTGTAATCCCAGCTACTCAGGAGGCTGAGGCAGGAGAATTGCCTGAACCCAGGAGGCAGAGGTTGCGGTTAGCTGAGATTGTGCCATTGCACTCCAGCCTGGGTAACAAGAGCGAAACTCCATCTCAAAAAAAAAAAAAAAGAAAGAAAAGAAAAAAGAGATTTGTTAGTATTTTTAAATCTTATCCAATTCTTGCTATAGTCCAATGTTTATTTCTTTAAAAAAAACACTTACTTTCACTACATTATTAGCAATATTTTGACTTTTGTGTCTATTTCTTAGTAACTCCTCATGATATTCACATTCTTCCATCCTTAGATTTTTTTTCTTTTGTAATAACAAATAATAATAACTTCTGATTAATAAATGAACACAATTTGAATTGATTATTCTTCCTATTTCAAAATCAAATGCAGGAAGTTTTTCATACTTAACAATGACCTTCTCAGTATGCACATCTCACACTTGGAAATGAAACCATATGGAGAATTTTTCATTTATTTAAAAATATTTCACTAAAGCTAATCTCATTCATGAGCCATGAGTGGCATGTAAGTACAGCCAGTTGCCACTCACCTAGTGAGATGGACTAACTTGCTTGTCATCCAAGCAGAGGAAATGTGCATGTTGCATGTAGGTTTGTTTGCATGCATATGTGCATGTGGTTGTGTATAACCATAGTTAAGTGCTGTTTTCTTTATCATATTCTAAAACCAAACCAAAACAAAACAAAAGAACACAAAACAAAACCATGTCCTATAATGGCAAGTCAGTTGAATGAGTGAATTCTAGTAGCCCCCTTCCTATTTTATTTTCTTTCTATAATTGTGGTAGAAATATAAAAAAAAATAGATATAACTTTAAGAGATTATAGACTATAATTTTAAAAGACAAAGTATGGATTTGTTATTATATATCTACTCAATGTATTTCATTATCTCTTAGATTTTGTATGGAGAATAGTAAATGCTGTGAGCAGTTGAAATTAATAAGCAGTTTTCACTAACTTAAATTGGTCCCCAAATGAGAAGAGTAAACTTATCTGTGACAATGTTGATATTTGAAAAGCATGAAAATTATTCACATGTGAAAGACCTCATAGATGATTGCAGGGTTTATTTTGTATTATTTTAGGAGACATATAACAAATATGCCATATTTTCAATATTTATTTTTGCATTGTCTGAGGCAATCCAAATTATCTATAAAATCTATACTATTTAAGTGTTTTAATATTCCTAATAAGTTTAACTGTCTACTTTTAGGAGTGAGATGATCTTATGAACACTTAGCATGATTCCAAATCTCTTATATTTCAAAGACCTGCAGCATCTGAACTTTTACACATTGAATCTATTTCTAGGTTTGCTTATATGAGAAAGAATTTCCATACACATATTGTAACATGTCAGTAATGAAATACATTTTTTTCAATGTATTGAAATTTTTTGTTATAGTTGAAAACATTTTTGACTGTATTTATATACATTTTCAAGTCATTATTTTCCCATTAAAGAATGGCATGTTCATAAGCTTTTGGTACTTTTAAGAATTTCTAAGCTCTTTATATTTCATTTTAACCTCAGAAGGTACAGACTATTTTATAGTGACCCTACTTTATAAATAATAAAGGATTAAAAAGTGTTTGTTACTGTAGTTAATTTTGAAAAATAAAGTGGGATGGCATATTTATAAAAGTCAATTTGACTCTGACATCCTGCCACTGTCTGTCATAGCTCTAAAATTTTTGATGACGCCCCCTTTGGCATATTTTGGAATGATTCCTCTACTTCTCACTGGAAGTTGTAAATTGCTTGTATAATCGTTTCTTACACTATTTTTATTTCATGACCGTTAATTTTACTCTATTTTATTATTCATTGGATACTTTTATTCCAATAGTTCCATCGTATAATAATTGCTCCTTTTATATATTTTAATATCTAGTAGGTTAAACCTGCTTTCATTGTTATTTTATATAAATTGAATAAAAACTCATTTCATTTTACTGCATAATTTATTATTTCAAAAGAATCTTTCTAATTTCAATATGTCTGGAGTTTTAATTGGAGTCATATGCCAACAGATACTTATGTGTTTATATTATATGTAATATGTACATTATTATACATAATTCTGAAGTAGTTGATCTAGTTATGAAAATGTCACTCTGTTCTAGAAAAAAATGGCATAGTGATGCATTTACTGTATTACCTTGATTCTAAGATACTTTTGCAAATAATATTTTGATACAGGATACATTTAAAATTGATGATGTAACAGCATCTTAAAGTGTAGGGCTCTATAATTTTAGTATCATGTAGAATATTTGTGTCTTTCAAAAAGAAGGAAACATTACATCACATAAAATGAATTAACCTTTTTGTTAACTTTCACAACGTTTTGTAATTACATTCTTATCTTTTACATATTTTGTTTACATTTTTTCTATGTGATAATAATATTATTGTTACTTTGAATAGGGTTTGCTTACCTGTAGCTCCTAATAACTGTTTGTTACTGCTTTGGTGTCCTAGTAACAGTCTTCCTTTCGTGATATCACACAGAGATTAATGCAAGAATATAATAGCTCCTTCCCAGTAAGTCAATAGATAAATTTAAAAAAAAAATGTGGCAAAACTCCTATAAAGACAGGTTTGCATTTTCTTGCTGAGTAAGTTGTATATCAATAGAATGTTTGAAATATTTTCTTTTGTTTTTATAACTGTGAAAGCCAATGTGACAAACTAAAACACAAGGACTGTGTAATTATGTGACAAGAGAAACCTTAATATATATTTCATATTTAGATAAAAAGTTACTCATTTACAATGGTATATTGGTGCTCTTATTGAAGTTATACCAAAAATTATATATATATATTCATAATTGTACTTTAGGTTCTGGGGTACATGTGCAGATCATGCATGATTGTTGCACAGGTACATAAATGGCAAGGTGAAGGTGGTTTGCTGCCTTTATTCCCCTATCACCTATATCTGGTATTTATCCCCTCTTTATCCCTCCCCACCCTCCTCACCCCCACTGTCCTTCCCCTAGCACTGCCACTGATCGTAGTGTGTGATGCTCCCCTCCCTGTGTCACATGTTCTAATTGTTCAACACCCGCCTATGAGTGATAACATATGGTGTTTGGTTTTCTGTTCTTGTGTCAGTTTGCTGAAAATTGTGGTTTCCAGGTTCATCCATGTCCCTATAAAATACAGGAACTCATTGCTTTTTATGAGTGTGTAGTATTCTATGGTGTTTATGTGCCACATTTTCTTCATCCAGTCTATCGATGATGGATTTTTGGGTTGGTTCCAGGTCTTGGCTATCGTAAACAGTGCCACTATGAACATACATGTGCATGTATCTTTATAATAGAACAATTTATAATTCTTTGGGTATATACCCAGTTATGGAATTGCTGGGTCAAATGGTATTTCTATTTATAGGTCCTTGAGGAATGGCAACACTGTCTTCCACAATGGAACTGATTTACACTCCCACCAGCAGTGTAAAAGTGTTCCTATTCCTCCACATCCTCTCAAGAATCATCTGTTGTCTCCAGATTTTTTAATGATTGTCATTCTAACTGGTATGAGTTGATATCTCAATGTGGTTTTGATTTGCATTTCTCTAATGACCAGTGATAATGAGCATTTTTTCATATGTTCGTTGGTCTAACAAATGCCTTATTTTGTAAAGTGTCTATTCATATTCTTCATTCACTTTTGAATGGGTTTGTTTGATTTTTTTCTTGTAAATCTGTTTTAGTTCTTTGTAGATTATGGATACTAGCTCTTTGTCAGGTGAGTAGATTGCAAAAATTTTTTTCCCATTCTGTTGGTTGCTGGTTCACTCTAATGATTGTTTCTTTAGCTGTACAGAAGCTCTGGAGTTTAATTAGATCTGATTTATCTATTTTGGCTTTTGGTGTTTTAGCTATGAAGTCCTTGTCTATGCCTATGTCCTGAATGATTTTGTCTAGGTTTTCTTCTAGAGTTTTTATGGTGTTAGATGTTTAAGTCTTCAGTCCATCTGGAGTTAATTTTAGTGTAAAGATGTCAGGAAGATGTCCAGTTTTTCTGCTTTCTGCCCATGGCTAGCCAGTTTTCACGACACTATTTATTAAACATAGAATCATTTCCGTTGCTTGTTTTTCTCAGGTTTGTCAAAGATCAGATGACTGTAGATGTGTGGTGATGCTTCTGAGGCCACTGTCGTATTCCATTGGTCTATGTCTCTGTTTTGGTACCAGTACCATGCTGTTTTGATTACTGTGGTCTTATAGTATTTTTTGAAGTCAGATTGAGGAAAAAAAAAAAAAGGTAAATTAACTCAAAATCATAAGAGATCACACTCAGAGACTGGTGAGGAACTACAAATGCTGATTTAATCCAAACCAAATAAACTATTTAATGAGTTATATGTTTTATTTAAAGAAAACAGGAAAAATTTAACTTGGTTCCCAACTTGCAGGTTCCTTAAACAACTGTAAGCAGTCAAGCAGTATGTTAGAAACTTTGTTCTAGTTCTGTGGTGTGATTTTGGTTTATAGATGGTTTTAGCCTTCCTGTAGCAGAGCTGGTATAGAGCGTCTTAGCAGGGACCCAGGGAAGCTAGAGGCCTGAAGCCTGCCATTTAGTTCTGATGTGTACACTGAAGCTTGTCTCATTTTTCTGGTTTACATATAGTTTTTCTTTATATATTATAGACTTGCTGAGAACCTTGGCCTTATTTATTTGGTCTGGCAGTCTTTTTGGCTCTTGCAGTCTTTTTACTGATGAAGTGTTTTCCTAAGTTACTTTAACTTTAGGCTGAAGCCTTATCTCACAGTTTTTTGTTTTGTTTTGGTTTTGATCATCACAATTAATTCTATCGCCATCCATCTTAATTCAAGCATTTCCTGACAGCCATAATGTCTGTTATTTTCTACTATGATAAACCTGCTGGATATAAATCAACCATGGAAATCAATCAAAAGTTAAAATAAGAAGTAAACAAAATAAAATTAAACATTTTACTAGTTTAAAGACAATCCCAAAAGTTAGTTTCGTTTCTAAAACTCTATTTTAATTTCTCAATTTTCATTCTAGTTTGCTTATCTAAATAGTGAGTTTGTATCCTTTGTAGGGACATGGATGAATCTGGAGAACATCATTCTCAACAAACCGACACGAACAGAAAATGAAATACTGCATATTCTCACTCATAGGCGGGTGATGAACAATGAGAACACATGGACACAGGGAAGGGAGCACTATACACTGGGGTCTATTGGGGGGAATAGAGGAAGGACAGCGGCGGGGAGCTGGGGAGGGATAGGATGGGGAGAAATGCCAAATGTGGGTGAAGGGGAGGAAGGCAGCAAAACACACTGCCACGTGTGTACCAATGCAACTATTTTGCATGTTCTGCACATGTACCCCAAAACCTAAAATGCAATTAAAAAAATAGGAAATTAAGTCTATTTCCTCAAGTAATGGTTAATCATTTTTTATTTATTCATATTTGAGAATATTAATCTAAGAGTGTCTACATACAGTCTTTCAACAAGGTGGGAAACAACAGACACTGGGGCTTGTAGGAGGTGAGGGTGGGGATAGGAAGAGCATCAGAAAGAATAGCTAATGGCCACTGGGTTTAATACATAGATGATGACATGATGTGTTCAGCAAACCACCATGACACAAGTTTTCCTATATAACAAACCTGCACATCCTGCACATGTACCCCTGAACTTAAAATAAAAGTTGGAAACTAAAACAAATAAATAAAAAATCACCTGAATTTTAACGTATTATTTTCAACTGTTTCTAGCTAAGTAACCAAAAACACTAAGAATTACAATATGGAAATATATTATATTGTGTATATATAAGAAACTAACAGGCATTTGCAATAAAACAAACACATACACATGCTCAGAATAGGTTTTAATGGAAAAGAATTAGCTATTGGAAATGACTAGGTAATAGATAAGTAATTTTTTATAGAGCCCCCTCAGTATATTTAGACAATATTCTTTTAAAATTAATTCAGTAATTTTATTTTGTATATTCTAAAAGAACATCAATATGTTTTAGGAAAATATTTTACATGCAAATGCTATATATTAGTTTGCTCAATGAAAGACAACAGACTATTTCTCTATTATAAAACTTGTAAATAAGTCTAATATAAGCCAATTTTATTAATCTGCTAGTGGGTCTTTGTACTAAACTAGGAAATATTCAATATTGACTTCATTTTCTCTAAGCAGTAAAAATTAATTGTTTCTCATGCTCACCAGAAAGTTGCTAAATCCCTCTCTTTTTTGTTACAAAATCTGTTTTATAGTACTAGGGAAGCTACTTTCATTTGCATGTTAATTGAAATAAAAATAGTGGAAAAATGTTAGCAAGATGATAAAAGAACCCTATTTATCCCACCTAAATGTAGGTGTCATTTGTGCATTTTGTTTAGGGAAACAAGACTATCCAATTAATTACTCACATAGATTGCAATTTTGCAGCAATCTCTTGGCAAAAATGAGAAACCTATTAATCAATGAAAATAAAATGAATCAAAAGTCCTTCTGCCCTCTATCCACAATTTTAATTTTTGTCTGATATGAGTTGGGATTTTTGTATAGATCTGAAAATGAGAAGCTCATTTATTTAGTCAGACATCATTCATTAAATTTCTCCATCTATCTCTGCTGTTATGAAATCAAATAGATCTGGATAAAATCTTGTTCAGTTCAAGATGACAGGCTTATTATCACTAAAGAATGGTTAGTGTATTGAAAACCAATATATAACATGATTATATCACCTTTGTTTTTAGTATAATTGAGAAAATACTGTTTATAAAACGGAGGGAGCAGTATTATATATTTAGCAATATTGAAAAAAGTATCATAATGTGTACTTATCAATAACATTTTTCTGTGTGTGTGGGTAAACTAGTCTAGCTAACTCTTTTGCCAAGTGAAACTACCTACCAATTTTCTTTCGGTAGGAAAATATTTGTAAAGACACACTAATTTCTGGTTATTTATCTTCTGAGCTCCTGAATACTCTTTTAAATATATATATGTGTGTGTGTGTGTGTGTGTGTGTGTGTGTGTGTGTGTGTGTGTTTGAGATAATTTAATCAAACCTTTATTCAGATCGGTAGAAGATTCTTTAATTTCTAAACATAATTTCTCTTAAATATTATCTCAAAATAATTAATTTACATATAAATATGTCTCATTTTGAATCCGTTACATAAATCATTGTGATTCAGAAAGGAGACAAATGGAAAAACACCAAATATTTCTTTGGTGTTTAAAGTAATGTTATTAATTTAAGCAAACTGTCAGAGGAAAATTTAGAATATAAGGCAAAATTTTTAGTTACATTTGATAAATTTAAATAGTTGTGCCGTGGGATTCTTGGGGTGTTGCTTCACCAGCTAAAAGCCTCTGGGATCAGTGGTGCCTTCTGCCTAAGTGTTGCTTGCTCCTGCTGGGCTCATCCCGCCCACTTGGCCTGGGAGGCTGCAGTCAGCTTGCAGTACCAGCTCAGATCTCATTCTTGACAAGGGCAAGCCAGGCACAGAACAGAAAGGAGAGTATGAGCAAGCAAGCATAGGGTTTGGCTACCGCACATAGCCAGGCATGCTTGCTGTTCCAGCAGGGCAGGCAGCTTGGGGTGCCAGCACAGATGCTGGGTCCATGCAAGGCTACAGCTGAACTAGATGTACCACACATAGCTTCAGCTGCAGGTACCCACCTTTGGACAAGGGGAATGTGGTTGTGTTCAGAAGCTTGGAAATTCCAGGGGACACAGAGCCCAAAAGAGGTTGTCACAGCCTGGCTAGGAGGCCCCTAGGTCTGGGCTCCCAAAAGGGTGGCAGTTCTTCTCTGTCACCTGCAACATGGTAACAAGGGGGACATATTTCACTCCTATTTGTGTTACAGCCCTTTTAGTCCCACCATTTGGCAGGTTCAGAGTTCATATCACATACCCAGGAAGAATGAGGTACATGAACACCTGGAGGGTGAGCAAGGTGGAGAGGAGCTTCATTGAATGACAGAAGCACTCTCAGGAGACCCACACTGGATGGCTCCTTTCTGCAGGCATGTTATCCCAATGAGTGGCCAGATGAGTGTCTCAAGAGAAGAACTGCAGTGGGTAGCTCCTTTCCACAGGCAGGTTGTCCCGAGTGTCTCACTCTAAGATGAGAGGATACCTTCAGTGGCTAGCTACTTTATGCAGCCAGTAGTCCTTACATCTGTTTGAGGCCTCTGAATCTGGGGTCTTTATGGACTCATAAGAGAGAAACTGCATGCTGACTGGTCCATTGATAGCCATGGGTGGGCCGGGAAGAAGCTACATAATTTCATACTCTGGGGCGGACTTCACCTGGAACTGACCGTCCTGACCCCAGGCTTTATGCTGTCCCTGGATTGAAATTAGGGCTTCACAAGGGGTGTGCCTCTTTCTGTCCAAAAGCCTGTTTTTCTCCTGCTGCCATCAATAAGTCATCCACAGCATCCAGGCTGTTCATGTCAAGGGTACCCTGCAAGCCCATGCCAAGCCACTCTCAACTACTACTCAGTCTGCCTCCTACGATTGTTGGCACCCAAAATCCAGAGGGGGCCAAGGCATCAGGGACTGGTAGTTCAGCATTCCCCCCGAATATGAGCACATCTGGCTGGATCTCAACACTGCCTGAACTTGGCCACAACTTTGCTCTGAAATCAGAGTGGCTGCTGGGAGTAAGGACAAGCAGGAGCAAGCACTTCCAAGCCTGCAGTGGTAGGGGGCGCTGCTTAGACCCCTGAGAGTACAGGGATGACCTGGTTTGGTGGTTGGGCAGCTGCAAGTGCACACAGGAATATGGGGCTCCCACCTCGCCAACTCAATGAGGGCCAGGGCTCCCACCTTTTCCCAGCTCCGGCTGGCCTGTGGAGCACACAATCCAGGCTGCACCTCTCCTGCTGTAGCCAGTGTCTTCACAGTGGCTACTCCATATAGGCCACCACTGCCATAAGTAGTGTTAAATGTTTAATTTTGTAGTTTCATAAAATTTATTAGAATTAACTCTATAAATATATTTTTGGGGTTTACATCAAGTGAATTAAAATTATTCTCATTAGCCAGGCCTTTCATCAGCATTTTTCAATTTTACAGGATGGGAGAAAAAGTGAAAAGGCTGTTGCTGGTCATTTTGTGCTATATCCTGGAAAATATGTTTTTATTGTGCTAAAGCTTGAAGGCAAAGTGTCTCAGCCGTACTTATTACTATCAATACCTGATGTGATTCCCTCAGAAATTCACTACCTCTTACTTTCTCCATTCTCTCACTTCCATCATTAATACATGCAACTTTCAGTGGAATTTCCCTTATAACCATTCCTCCTCCTGAACACTTCAGGTCCATCCACTCTCCTTGCTATTTCAATGCTACTTTTATGCTTAAAATAATTTTTATCCTGCTTCAGCACTTGTTACCCTGTGAAGTTATTATCTATCTTCATAAATGTAAACCAATTTATTTCTGGAATTTTGCCTTATTTTTGGAGCCTTATCTAGGAATTGGCTTAATAGCTTCTGTTTCAAATCTCACAAGTATTTCTAAAAGTTTTACTCCCTCCTTAGTGTTTTATTTGTGGAACAGGTTAAGGGATTCCATCTCTGATAACACAATATACTATTTATCTATTTCTTCATTTATCCATTTGTCCATCCATTAATCCATCATTTTAACAATATTTCTTTAGCATCTGTTAAGTGTTACTTAATGTTCCTTATGCAGAAATATATCAGTACTAAGAACAAATAAAGTTATTGCCAGCCTGGGGTTCACATTCAACTGAGATAGAAAGTAAACAAATAAAGCATGTATGCTTTGTAATTCTGTTATGCCAAGTCTGAGGGCTAAATTATTTTAGGTGCAATAGATTATTTTTTTGAGGAAGATCAGGCTGAGCCTCTATGACAAAGTCATATTGAAGCAAATAACAGAAAGAAGTGTGAGAGCAAGCATCTGCAGGGGTGTAGGAGGGGTTTTTTTAGAGAAAAGATAGCAAATGCAGAGGCTTTAAAATAAGAAACTGTTCGGTGTGGTCCATACCAATTTTTACTGGAAATGAATATGCAACAGGAATAAAGACGGAATTTAAGTCAGAGGTGTGTACCTCTCTACAGTGGTGTAGAGAAGATGCCATGAAGCTTTATAGACCAATATATATATTTCAGAATATGCTTTGAATAAGATGAGGGGCCATCACAGTGCTTTGTGAGGACTGTTGATATAATATGACTTGTTTTTTAAAGATCTGTTATGTGGAGACTGATCTTTTAGTCACCACATAGCAGTGGAAGTGTGATTGGATTGTGTTTTTATATATGTGTGTGTACAGCACAGGAACTAGTTAATGCAGTTTCTATCAACCATAGTGGCAGACTGCATTAATGTGAGGTTTAATTAAAGCATATTCAGTAAGTCTTCACTTAATATTTGTCAATAGGTTCTTGGAAACTGTGACTTTAAGCAAAATTACATAGAACAAAAGCAATGTTACCACAAGCTAATTGACATGAACAAGGCTTAAGTACTATAGCAGATTTCTGACTGCATAACATCAATAAATTTATAAATAAAGACCAAAACCACTTCTAATATTAAACATGGAAATAAATGGGAGCTGAATATGCATTTAAGAAAGACTAATAAAAACAAATAAGTTCATTATTTATCCAACATTTGATGAATCAATGGGTGTCAGTGGTTGCAGTGGGGGTGGGTTAGATCATGGAATAAATGCATGAAAAGAGAAAATAATGGATACCCTCTAGACCCTTTTGATTCCCAGAAGGCAGACCTCTGCATTCCTTGTTACAACAAACTCTAGGAGATGTCCTCATGAAGTTACGCTTCCCAGTTCTGTTATTCATGTTCTCATGAAGCTACCCATCCTAGTTCTGTAAGCAGACATCAGGGAACTAATGCCAAATTCTATCTGGTATTTTGGAAAGCTTCTTTGAATTGTCTTGATGTAAGAGGAAAAATAATAAAAAATAATTTCATTTATTTCCCTATCGTGCAAGAAAAGAATCATATAGTATTGACCTGTGACATTTATCAAGACATTTTAATCTCCAATTTCTTGATATTTCATTTAAGTGATTTTATACTCACAACTGAAATGTCATTACTGTTATTAAAAAACAATTCTTAAACCTAAGTTAAGCAATATGTTTCCTTTTGATATTTTTTTTCCTCTGGTTACTTTAGAATTATAAATTATAATTCTAATAATATAATATATAATTTTTAATATAAATGTTTATGTGAGTCTATTTTAAATAGGAATACTGAGATGATATATTATCTTTGTTTTGTTTTGTTCTTTGTAGATAAGTTTATTTTCATTTTTAAATTTGTTTTTTTTTTCTGGTATAGGCTTACTCTGCTTTAATCTTTTGGATTGAATTATGCACTTGTATCAACCAGCTGGAAAGCTTTACATAAATATGTAACAAATAATCTGACATAATTAAAAAATCCTGTAAGAGTCCTCACAGTTATAGTTTGTGTTGATGATCTGAAGTATGGATACACTCAGATGTGCGGCTTTATGTTCCCTCATTAAGAGAATGAAATTGTGATTTGCATGTAAAGAAGTTGGTATATGTAATAAATTTTTACCCACTAACAAGAAATATCAATAAATTTCTGTTGGAATCTGAAATATACATTTCTCATTTTGCATGTCAAAAGATATTTTCCTTATTCAGAACCCTTCATAAAAAATTGAAAGGGTTTTATCACGTGGGCTTTTTGATATCTATAATCACTGAATCATATTCTCCCTATTGGTTTTCCTTTTCTTTCTTTTCTTTTCTTCTTTTTTGTTTATTTGTTTGTTTTTTGTTTTTGATAAAGTATCATCAAAAGTCTCTCGCCAGGCTGGAGTGCAGTGGCGCGATCTCAGCTCACTGCAACTTCTACCACCTGGGTGAAAGTAATTGCCCTGCCTCAGCCTCCTGAGTAGATGTGACTACAGGCACATGCCACCACGATGGGATAACATTTTGTATTTTAGTAGAGACAGGGTTTCACCACATTGGCCATGATAGTCTCCATCTCCTGACCCCATGATCCGCCCCGCCTCAGCCTCCCTAAGTGCTGGGATTACAGACTAAGCCACTGCCCCTGCCCATATTTTCCCTATTTCTATACTTATATTTTGATGAAAAAAGATCCAACTAACATATGTGTTCTGCACACGAGAGTATTTTTTTTTTAAACATGCGGGTAGTTCCTTTTACAGTGTGTATTTTTATGAGAAAATAGCCAGATGACTCGCCTCGTGAATTTTCACTTATAATAAACTGTTTGGTAAGAAGTTAAGAAAAGGACAAGAAATTAATTTTTTATTAGTAAATTGTACGAGCTTATATGAAAAACATATAAAATACTTATGTACTGATACATTTTGTGCAAATTTAAAGCAAAGTATAAAATGTGTAAAAGGATCCAAAATTTTAGTCTAGTATTGTGTTTCTTTTTAGCTTCTTTGAATTTCTAGTTTTCTGCTGCAAAATTAGATTGTTTAGAGATAAAAAAAATAGGGCATTTAGTTCCATAAACAATATTTAGTAAAACCAGGAATCTAGAAGAAGGCATATTAACATTTGAGATTCTTAATAATGGCATAAATCCAAGTAACCACGTTTCTGGTGTCCTATCAGTACGAGGTTTGTAGCAACTTTAGTCCTTTCCTCCTCAAAAGAAAAGAATTACATTGAGGGACATAAAGAAGACAAACAGACCAAGGCAAGTTTCAGAACAGGGGAAGGGATACGGTTTCACTCTGTGTCCACACTAAAATGTCATCTCAAATTGTAATTCCCATAATCCCCACATGTTGAGAGAGGGATGAACTGGGACACGGTTGAATCATGGGGGTGGTTTCACCATGCTCTTCTTGTGATATTGAGTGACAAAAACAGTATCATGAGATCTGATGGTTTTATAAGGCCCATTTCCTGACTTTGCTCTCTATTTTGTCTGCTGCCATGTAAGACATGATTCTTCCCCTCTGCCATGATTATAAGTTTCCTAAGGCCTCTTCAGCCATGTGGAACTGTGAGTCAATTAAACCTTTTTTTCTTTATAAATTACTCAGTCTTATGCATGTCTTTATAGCAGCATGAAAATGGACTGACACAGGAAGTTTATTAAAAAGACTTTAACACAGAAAATAAAGAAACGATCCCTTGGAAAAAATCCAAGTGGATTCCTGAAGGTCAAAGAGAGAAAAGCGCCTCTTTAACCTTGATCCCGGGACCTTAAAGACTCACCTCTTTCCCATGATTCTTCCATAGGGTAGGCTTTCTGCACGTGTAGTGCTTTCTTTACCATTTCGAATTGAGCACCTTTGGTGTCTTTATGGAATTATACCTTTGCTGATCTGAGGCTTTGTTTCTTTTTCCAGTGGTGTGTTCTGCCAGAACATTATATGTTAACACCTTTTCTCCTAACATACATACCCAAGAAGCTGCTTCTTCTTAGGGCCTGCATTCAATTAATACTTTTAATGTTAACAGATGTGGACCATCAGGAGACTGTCTTTTCATGGCTGCCAAATTATCAGTTTTAGAGAGGCAATGCGATAATTGCCAAACCGTCACTCAACATTTCCAGTGGGATGGAGGACAGTCTTCTCCTGCTCTGCTTATGCCTAACTGCTTGGAACCAAATATGCTTTGATAGATAAAATTTTAGCTAAAATTTTTATTATTTCAAGTTAATATATTTAAATAACAATTTATATAAGTACCTCTTTGTGGTAATAATTAGCATGCACATTGAGTATTTATCAATTATATTATAAACATATATTAAAGCTGCAAAAAGATAGTATGATTCAATTTTTGGGAAACAAAGACAAGACCACTTTGAGTTGTCCAACTTTTCTGAACCAAACCAGTGTATTTCTTATAATCTTAAGTTGCTAATTTCATTTTCTTTTTATGGATAGCTTTCTCTGACTCCATTATTTTTCTTGGTGCCCATCTTGATTCCCAATTCTCTGTTCTGTTATCTCTGAGGAGTAAGCTCTGTATTTTATCTTGCCCAAATTCATACCTAAGAGATCTAAGGAGTCATGCCCTACAGATCATAAATTCTCATAAGATGGGTTTTATTTGACCCTATATGTTGTGACTTACTATGCAGTCTGACTCTAGTATTACATTAAGACAAGGAAAAAATACTTAACCCCAAAATAAATTTATCTGCCATATCTTCAAATTGCCTTGCAAAGTCTCTTGTGGAAAAAAAAATCCACATTCTACAGAGAATCTCCTTCCCCCTTCATTTTTCTTCCTTTAGATCCAGGAGATAATCAATGAAAAGTCAGGCACACCTTTAGGTTGATTAGAAACATTTTACAACCTGCTTTCTGTCTGAAGTCTGCTATCTGAGAGATTTCTTCTGTACAATAAAACTTTGTGTCCACAATCCTTTATCTTAACCTGAACATTCCTTTCCATTAATCCTAAACCTGAGCTAAGGCACCAGATTGGGCCCATTAAAACCTCATGGACTTTCCTCTAGTGGAACTGGTAAGTCCTCCTGATCCCCAGACCTCGCATTTTGGTTGATGGTCCTTGATTCATTCTTAGCTATTTTTTTTTTTTCTTCTGCTCTTTTCTCCTAGAAAGTTGGTTAAAACCTCATTTTAGTTTCAAAAGTACATTCAAAAGGGTCTTTCTTTATTGCCTTTCTCTCAAAATTAATCTCAATTTGTTTGTCTGCAGGAACTTTGTGTGAGGAATTCAACTATCATTATTCATAAGTAAATGAGAGACTGAGTGCCTCAGCTCTGAAGAGAAAGGGCATTTTGCTCCTCCCAGTCAAAAGGCACCCTTGGGTGACCAGGGCCCACATGGGAGTGTCTAAGGAGTTGAGTTGTTACAACATGCAGCAGCTCCATAAGAAACTCCGCAACAAATATTAATTAAAAAAGGCTTGTGCAGGAAATGCATGTAAGGGCTGATTGCCCAATGTTTTTAGCTCTCTCAGAGGTAATAGACCTCTGAAGAGAGAAACTGAGGCACATAGCATGTAGAAAGGACTCAGTAGTGACACACGGTGGAGCCCTGACCAGAAGTAGCACATATTGATCCATCACCCAAAAACCTTAAGCCACAGGTAAGTTCCTCTAAAAAAGAAAGTAAAAAAAGAGAATGGGAAATAAACTCTCCAAAAAATGAGGAAAGATAAGGACAACAGCCTCTTATGGGCATCCCAGCTAGACTATGTTTAATAGTTACGGCACCTTTAATTGCAAGTATTTATATAAATGGGAACATCTTACTAAAGATTACCTAGGTCTCAGATTTTCAAAATCAAGGACTTCTGTTATTTCTAAATTAGTTTTCTTACTTGCTAGATTGGAAAAATTGGCCTCCCAAATCAAAGGAAATGAATGGGAATTATAATTTAGTTGGCACTGAGAATCATCAAAAAGAGGAAACAATAATCTTGCCTTCCTCCAGTAAGTTAATAAAAAAGTTTTTGAAACTGTCTCAGGATTAAAGAAATGAGTAGAAGCCACTTCTGAAATCAGGAAGGCTCCAGAAACTGTCTCTCCTTCTGCTCCTCCTGACTCTCTGCTCTCTGAACTTCTTTGTTTGGGCAATTTCACTTTTCTTTCTCCTTCCTTTACTCCATAGCCTCAAGCCACAGGGGTACCAGAAATAGCTGAAGAAAAGGATAGAGTAGATGTTCCTTTCAGAGTAAAAGCCAGAGGCAGAGGGGATCCTAACATAATATATACCCCCTGGAACAAATCAGAGTTAAAGGCCCAGGTATCTGGATTCCCCAATGCAAATAAAGAGCTCTTTGGATCTGCTAAGGAGTTCCAGTTAACACATAAGATTTATGATACAGGGCTCTCTGACTTATATCAGCTGATTGAGTTACTGGTTCCCAAAAACGAAGCTGAAGAATAGTTTAGAGTAGCAGATTGGAAACAAACTTTAGAAGATTTTTGACAGAATAGATACAATTGGAAGAGAGAAATACAGGGAGCTTTGGAATCACCTCTGAATCTCAAATATTTCCGAAGTTTATATATTGGCAAAGGTTAACAGTGTAAAATATATCCAAATGAAACCACGTCTGGCTTTTACATCAGGTTTGAAAAGGCATTCATACAGTTTTCAAAAGTATTTTCTGAAAACTCTGAGCACAGTAGAAGTGACACCTCACTAATTTCTGTCTTTATTCAAGGTTTAGATAAGGAGTTAGCAACCCTAATAAATAGCAATAGTGCAACCTGGGCATCCTTGCCAAGTAGCCATCTGGTCACCAGACCTAGAAACTGTCACTAACAGTCATTAAGAAAGAAATTAAAACAGTCTCTAAAATTATGAATTTACAACAAAAACAACTTAGTAACCAAATTGGGAGTTTGCAAGAGTCTCATGGTCACTAGAAATCTAAGCAACCCAAAGAGGAAGCATTTTGCTACTATTGCAAAAAGAAATAACATTTAGTAAAAATAATGCAAATAAAAAAACTTAAATGGAGGCTAGCATGCAGGGGGCAAAGGGCCCCAGAAGAAGGCAACATAACAAGTCAAAATTCAGAATATGGATGCTCTGAGGGAATACAGGGGGGTTTCCCGGTACTTCTAACTAATGCTTTAAGAGAAGTAGAAATATCCATAAATGGGGAAAATGCCAAAATCTTTGTAGATGCTGGTGCTAGACTGTCAGTCCCCACCCCTACCTAATTTAGAACCCTCTCCCTTGGAGTAAAGAAAAAGTCGAAAAGGTAGGGGTTTCAAACCCCTATTATAGCCTTTAAATCAAATACCCTTCAATTTCAATTAGGTTAACTAGTGGGGCATTATGTTTTTCTTATAGTAGATAGTGACCCCATATATTTCCTTGGAGAGATCCATAATGCTTGCATCTCATTATGGAGAAATGATTCTCCACTTGGGAGACATAGATTGCAAAAGTCCACATGTAATATTATGCTTGTGAAAGTTAATCAAGATTCTGCACAGGAAGAATTAGAGCCTTTCTAATCTAAAGTACTAGACATCTTATGGGCAGCTTCTCCACAGATATTGGGAGAATTCAGCCAGCAGTCCATATAGAGATAACCATAAATAAATCCAAACCTCTGCCAAATGTAAGGCAATATCCCCTCAGACCTGACACCTTACTAGCAATTAAATCAATCATTCAGGACTATTTAGACAAAGGACTCATAATACCCTGTACCAGGGCTTGCAATATACCAATCCTCCCAATTAAAAAGCCAAATGGAAGTACTGGAGACTTATTGAAGACCTAAGATCTATAAATAAAATAATAATTCCTAGACATCCTGTTGTTCCTAATCGTTAAGCTCACTGTCCCATATTCCTATCTATACCAGCCACTTCTCCATTATTAATTGAGTACATTTTTCAGCATACATATAGAGCAAAATACTCAGTATCTTTTAGCTTTCATTTGGAATAATGACCAATATACATGGACAGTCTTACCACAGGGTACTCTGAAAGTCCTACTTATTTTTCTCAAATACTAAAGGCAGATTTCAATTATATTGAATTTCCAAATGAATCTACTCTAATTCAGTATGTGGATGATTTATTGTTGTATTCATCCTCCCTACCAAAATACGAAGAAGATATTGTCCACTTATTACAACAGCTTGCTTTTAAGGGACACAAAGATAAATTACAATTTTGCCTACTCAAGTTAAATATTTGGGACATATGATTTCCTCAGTGGGGTTACTAATAAACCCGTGAGAGAATCTCTGCTGTTATGACCTTTCTCCTGCCTCAAACGGAAAAGTAATTAAGAACATTCTTAGGGTTAATGGGCTAATGCAGGAGTTGGATTCCAAACTACTCCTTAATGGCCCAATTCCTATATAACAAACTGAAACAGACCCAATCCACTGGAAGAGAGGCAAAAACAACACCTAGAATATCTAAAACAGGCTCTTGCCCAAGCGCCTTCTCTAGGCCACCCTAATTATAGTCTTTGCTTTTTGTACATGAAATAAAGGGGAATGTTCTAGGAGTATTAACTCAAAAACATGGTGACAACTAGAGATCACTTAGTTATTTCAGTCAACAGTTAGATTCAGTTGCAAGGAGGCACCTTCCTTATATGAGGGCTATATTAGCTGAGCCACCTTATCCAAAAACATTGAATAAGTTTTCCTAGTGTACCCTCTGACCATCAATGCCCTCCACTCTGTGAAATCTCTTTTAAGCTCTTACCACACTCAACACTGTTCTGTTAGCTACTTTACCTCCTATGAAATAATCCTGCTTTCTGCTCCCAACATCATTTTGAAGTGCTGTAACACTTAACCCTGCTACCCTGCTCTCCCTTCCAAGTGAATAAAAAGAGGAAGAGGAACATGATTGCAATCTATTAACAAATTATGTTACTATCCCCCAGAGAAGATTTACAGGAAACTCCCTTTTAGAATTCTGAATGAATTTGGTTCATGGATGGTTCTTATATAAGGGACAAGCAGGGGCATTACTGAGCAGGATACACCATCAGTTTCATAACAGACATAATCGAAAAGGCCAAACTCCAAGAGTCAAATCAGCCCAGATGGCTGAATTAATAGTATTACCTACAGCTTGTAAATCAGCTAAAGGAAGTGGCATATGTATAGATACCAACAGCCTATATGCTATCCATGTAGCCCATGATTTGTGCATGCTACAGAAACAGAGAAGATTTCTTACCTCATACAGACAGCTCATAAGAAATGGTCACCAAGTCTCGAGTTACCAGAAATAATTCAGATGCCAGAGCTGCTTGCAATCATAAAAATTCCTAGGCACTCAAAGAATAACATTGATGAAGCAAAAGGAAATAATTTAGTTGATGCTGCAGCAAAGAATGCTGCCCTAGGAAAGATGGTTGGTCCTGTACGGGAATGTACCTTTCATCACACAAATACCCTCACTAACATTCTTTTATGATATGAACAAGCATCTACCCCCCAAAAGAAGCAAACCTGGCAGGGGAAGGAACGCATGTTTGACCCAAATAAGGAACTATGGTTAGGGCCTAACAAAAAAACCCGTAGTTCCCATAGCTGTGCAATTGCCTTTCCTTAAGTTTATTCATGAAATAACTCATTGGGCCCCTGAAAAAATGGGATCATGTGAAACACAATACTTTTGGGAATGATCCCTCATGGTAGCTTAAGAGGCATACTCTCGAGGCACTATGTGCCCATAATAGAAGCCCTTACATAGCTCCCAAGATAATTTTCCTTTACCAATAGGACCTTTTGAAATATGGCAGTTGGATTTTATCCAGATGCTGCTATCTCAAAATTTCAAATATGTGCTGGTATTAGTTTGTAAGTTTTCTCAGTGGAAATAAATATTTCCTTGTCAGAG
Organism: Callithrix jacchus; assembly: GCF_049354715.1. Lineage (NCBI taxonomy): Eukaryota > Metazoa > Chordata > Mammalia > Primates > Cebidae > Callithrix > Callithrix jacchus. Next base: position 132,899,069 of record NC_133504.1, read on the forward strand.
GGTTACCACCTTAACTGTAGAGAATTTTTTCTTTGAGAGGATCATTTCAGTTTGGGGAATTCCTTCTGTACTGCACAGTGATCTTGTGACTAATTTTACTGGAAAAGTTGTCCAATCTATTTGAAAATTCTGGCATATAATATAATATTTCTATTGTGCCTATCATCCCCAATCCTCTGGGTTATTGGAACAGACAAATGCCACAATAAAAACTCAATTAGCTAAGTTGATGGAGGTTTTTAAACTTATTTTAGCCAAAATCCCTTCCACTGGTCTTGCTTAATTTTAGATCCACTCCTTTTGGAAAACATTGTTTATCACCCTGTGAAATCATAACAAGGAGACCTATAAGCCTGGATGAGAGCTTATGTAAACCAGCCTTACTCAAAGTGGAAATATTGTACTATTTCCCAGAGCTCCACAAAACCTTAACAAATAATACAAAGCTGCTAACAGAATCTTTCCACTGTGACCTCCTAGGGCTTGATGATGCCAAAGACCATGGATTATATGCAGGTGACTCTGTATATTGGAAAAGACCCCAACTGAAGGATTTCCCAAAACCCCACTGAAAAGGACCTTATCAGGTACATTTAACCAACTCTTGTGTTGCAAAGTTAAAGGGAGTCACTTCTTGAACTCACATTTCACACCTAAAATGAGTATGTGACCACCTCCCTTAGACTTCTGAAACCATTCTGACACCAGCCTGCAAATCAAAAGAACACTGAAAGTTCAGTTGGTCTCTAGGGCTACAATGAAAGCTGGCATACTTCCAGAGACACTGGATCAGGCCACTGCTCATGAACCCTGAAATAACTCTCATTCCTACTTTCCTTGTTATAGAATATTGCTAAAACACTGAGTATTTTAGCTGAGACCTCTAAGAAGCTGTTTGGATTCTATGCAGTCTTCCTTAGTATAACGTTCTAAATGGATGTGGCTATACCTTTCCTTCCTAAAAGAAAATGTTTCACTTTTTCATTCTCAGTCCCAAAATCTCCTCTGTCTGCCTACCACACAATCCTGTTTTCAAACCTGAAAATTTCTCCCGGTCCCCTGAAAACCTCAGCAATCTTCCTGCAGGTTGAGCCCACATGATTTGGTATGATATAGACCAGGTAGAAATGAAGACTGTTAAATGAAACAGCACCGTTCTAAACATTCCTTGAGGTTCCCCCTTTTAAGGTATCTCTATTATAGGGCTGCAACCAAATATGATGCCCTGCAGAAAAATTTGCCTAACAATGCCTCAGAACAATTACTGACAGAGTCTAACCAGGTAGAATATTAGATAACAGTAGAGATTGGGGATGATTAATTGAGACAATTGCCTGATTACAGTGGGAAACATCTAGCTGCCTCCTCTGTAATCTGCCCTAGCATGGACTGCCCAAATAACCACCAGCCGTGTGATTGCAGTTGGATGCCTCTATCCAGCACCAATCAAACTGACACTGCCCTTAAAGAACTATTTATATGAGTCAATTCTGGACACAGATCTCTGACAACACATATTCCACCCTAAGGACCAGAACTCCTCTGGGAAGCCTTATGGAATACCTAGACAAAGATATACTTAGGTGTAACCTCCACCCTAACAATTATTTGGTATACCCAGCGGTTCTCGATTGACTCCATTTACCCAAATTGTACAAATGCCATCGGTATACAATGGCAAAAGCACTCCTAGTAGATACATCATTGTTACCAAAAAAATAAAAAAATAAATAAAGTCTGACCTCACTGGAGGAATTGGAGCTGACCTAGACATATTGGGGCAAGCTGAGCTCATGACTAATGAAGAAAGACATTCTTTAGAAAAAAAATTCCCTATCAAAAAGAGGCCACATAGAAGAAATGCTATGCCAAGAGGAAGGAAAATGATGGGAAGCTAAAGAATTTATAAGATAATGCAGCACTCATCAAAAGGATAGAAGAAATAATGACATAATGTTTACAAGTGATATATAATGTAAATACAGTGACAAATACCATAACCACAGCAAAGATTAGGTTTCCAAGAAGGCTATAAGTAGAGTCAGAGTGCAGTAAACAATCTAACTTGCCAATGGATATAGTTAAAAAGTAATGCAGCACTCATCAAATGGATAGAAGAAACCAGACAAACCATGAAAATATACTCCCAAACCCAAAGATGGGAATGAGCATGTATTCTTATCCAACAGGGGCTCATGTCTATTTTATTACAAATGGAATCTGAGGTGGCTATGAAGCAATGACCTACAATCCTCAGTACTGAAGCATTATCCAAACACCTGTGGAACATATGTGGTCCCCCAAACTTATGGAGATTTTTGGATTGTAAATGTGACCTTAAACATTGTATTCTCAGAGCACAGGCAATGAAGTTAGATGAGACTATAAAGTACTCTGCTGTCTAACTGGCAGGCACTGACACTATTGTAAACCATACAAGAATATTCCCCCTGGGAATATTCAGTCACTCAATCAAGTCAGTCACTCAATCAAGAACCTGAATTGTTGACAAGAAAGACCATTTCAAAAAATGTAGGCTACCAGTTTCTGTCTGCCAAACAATGGAAATACAGAGAGTATTCTCTTTTCAGATTCCAATGTTCAAGGAACATAATAGAGAATTCTCAAAACTTGTAACAGAATTTACATGTCCTGCAGGTGGGAAATGACAAATGTCTTTGTCACTCTTCATTTCACAAATAAAAAACATAGGCAGAAAGTTATAGTAAAGAATAAAATAGATAGCAGGGAGAAATCAAACTGTGTGGTATTTTACTCAAGTATTTTTAATTAAGTTTGCCTTATACCCAACTGATTTATTCTAATTAAAGAACATATTAAATCAGTGTCCAGATGTACTTTTAGTCATAAAATTTACAGCAATTGAAAAGAAACAATATTAGTATTCAAGAGTGTGAAGAAAAATAGTCACATGTGCTGCTCAGGAATGCACGATTTAGTGGAAAGTATATTGGAAAGTCATTTGACAATAGACAGCAAAATATTTAAATGTACATATCTTTTGACACAGCTTTTTGTGTTCAGGTATTTATAACTACATGAGTAGAAATATGAATAACGTTTATCTATGGATATAATGTCTGGATATTTCCTGTTCCATTCTTAACATGATTTTTTTAGTCTGAGTTATTCACGATCAGCCTGTCAGCAATTCCTGTTTACTTTTCCTTAGGAGTGTTTCGCCACATCACACAATCCCCAACTCTACCTTCCAGTATGAATTCAACGTGTTTTTCCTGGAATATAATAGACACAACCTCCTAACTTGTCTCACTATTTCTATGTTTGCCCACTCTTCAGTCTACCTTGAGTAGAGTAGCCAATTCATTTTAATATTAACTCAAAAGTTCCAAGTCCAAAGTCTCATTTGAGACAAGGCTGGTTCCTTCCACCTATGAGCCTGTATCATAAAGACAAGTTAGTTACATCTAACATACAATGGGGGTACAGGCATTGAACACACTCTATTTCCAAAAGGGAGGAATCAGCCAAAACAAAAGAGTTGCAAGCCCAACACAAGTCTGACACATAGTGTCAAAGGATATTACTTTGGAGCTTTCAGATTTAATAACTGCCCTGTGTCATATCCAGGCAACACTGATGGAAGGGGTGGGTTCCCAAGGCCTTGCTTGAGTAGCCCCACCCCTGGGGCTGTACAGGATATAGTCTCATGGCTGCTTCACAGATTGGTGTTTAATGACTGTGGCTTTTCTAGGCGCATGGTACAAGCTGTTGGTGGATGTACTATTCTGGAGTCCAGAGGACATTGGCTTTCTTCTCACAACTCCACTAGGCAGTGCCTCCCAAATTTCCCCTCTGCATTGCCCTGGTAGAATTTCTTCATGAGGGCTCCACTCCTGCAGTAGACTTCTAACAGGCTATTCAGGTGTTTTCATGCATCCTCTGGAATCTAGGCAGAGACTCCCAAGTCTCAATTATTTTCTTCTGCACACCTACAGGCTTAAAACAATGCGGAACGTGCCAAGGCTTATGGTTTGCACTCTCCAAAGCAACAGCCTAAGATGTACCTGGGGCCCTTACAGCCAAGGGTGGAGCTGGAGAAGTTGGGATGCAGAGAGCAGTGTTCCAAGGTTGCCCAGGGCAGAGGGGCCTTGGCCAGGCTCATGAAACCATTCTTCTTTCCTAGAGCCTGTGATCAGAGGAGCTACCATAAAGTCTGAAAGGCTTTCAAAGAATTTTCCCCATTGACTTGACTATTCACATTTGGCTTGTCTTATGCAAATTTCTGTAGCTGGCCTAAATTCTTTCCCTGAGAATGTGTTTTTTTTTTTTTTCCTACTACATAGACAGATTTTCCAAACTTTCATGCTCTTCTTCCCTTTTAAATATAACTTCAGTTTCAAAGGATCTCTTTGATCAGGAATATCAGCAAATGCTGTTAGATGCAGCCAGACAACATCTTTTTTTTTTTTTTTTTTTGAGACAGAGTTTCTTTCTTGTTACCAGGCTGCAGTGCAATGGCGCAATCTCGGCTCACCGCAACCTCCGCCTCCTGTGTTCAAGCAATTCTCCTGCCTCAGCCTCCTGAGTAGCTGGGATTACAGGCACGCGCCACCATGCCCAGCTAATTTTTTTTTTTTTTTTTTTTTTTTTTTTTTGTATTTTGAGTAGAGGCGGGGTTTCACCTTGTTGACCAGGACGGTCTCGATCTCTTGTCCTTGTGATCCACCCACCTCGGCCTTCCAAAGTGCTGGGATTTCAGCAGGCAACATCCTGAATGCTTTGCTGCTTAGAAATTTCTTCCACTAGGTACTGCAAATTATCTCCCTCAAGTTCCAAGTTCCTCACATCTCTAGAGCAAGGGCAAAATGCTTCCAACCTTGTTGCTAATGCATAACAACAGTGATCTTTGCACCAGTTCCCAATAGGTTTCTCTCCAGCTGAGAGGACTTCAGCCTGGAGTTCATTGTCTGTACTGCCATCAGCATTTTGGTCAAACAATTCAACAAGTCTCTAGGACGTTCAAAACTTTTGTTCATATAGGTGTGTGTGTATATCAATTAAAAATAAAAATATTTTTATTTTTGGCACAGTGGCTCACACATGTAATCCCAGAACTTTGGGAGGTTAAGGTGGGTGGATCACTTGAGCACAGGAGTTTGATACCAGCCTTGGAAACATGGTGAAATCCCATCTTTACAAAAGTACAAAACTTAGCTAGGCGAGGTGGTGGTGAGTACCTATAGTCCCAGCTACTAGGGAGGCTAAGGTGGGAGGATTATCTGATTCAGGGAAGTCAAGGCTGCAGTGAGTGAACAAAAATCATTCCACTGCACTCCAGCCTGAATGACAAAGTGAGATTTTGTCTCAAACATAAATAAATATGTATACATATATATATATATATATATATAATTTAGAAAAATGCTTATAAAATAAAAATGAAATAGTACTTAGAAACATATCTTTAATGCTGATTTAGATATTAAAGATCTGAATCAGTATTAAAGATTATATTACTGTATTTTTTTATATTAAGATATAACTTCTAACAAGCAAAATATAAAAGAAAAGCAATGTAAGGTCTAAAAATATAATTTGTAGGCAAATCAGAGAAAAAATTATAAAAAAAATACAATTAAGTGTTTTCTTCAATTTATAAGAATAATACATTTTCTAGACTTTTTTTTCAGTGAACTTGATAGGCTAATTTATAAACTCAGTAAAAAAGAGTTAGGAATCAAACCATAATTGCTAAACCTACAGAACAACAAAGAAGGGATTATTTCTTCTCCTTAATGTCATTGTTATTCATAAAATTGTAGCAATAAAATTTCTTTACTAATGGTGCTAGAATGGGCAATTCACTAATTTTAATATATAAAAACCACAAGAATCAGATCACTATTTACATAGAAGTCTTGTATATACAAAGCTGACATTGCTTAGCAGGAAATTATTGAATATTAAGTAAATGGTCCTGGGTCCATTTAGGAAAAAATATATAAAACCTGGATTATGGCATTAAGAAATAAATTACTAATGAATTTTGAGGTTACATTTCAAAGGCAAAATTTGAAAACCTTTAAAATATTGAGAAAAAGCTTTATTAGTTCTAAAAATACAGTTTTTTAAAAGATTCAAGAGTAGGCACAGAAAAGACTTTGAAAATGTAGGCTACATTAAAATTAAGAATTTTTATTAAGTACATCATAAAAAAGTATAAATAGTAGGTCAAAAGTTTGGCGAATATGCTAACAATATATATTATCAATAAAGATTTAAATACAGAAATAGTAGAGAGGCTGTACAAATTACTGAAGAAGCAAAGAATCTGATAGAAAATTACAAACCAAAGTTGTGAGCCCATTTAACTAAATGGAAATAAATATACCATGGAATTTATGTAAACTTGCAAAACTTCAATAATACTTGGGAAATGGAAATTATAATCAGAGTGAGTAAACATTTATACAAACCATGATGAAAAAAAATGAAAAAGTGCTTAACAATATCAGGTGCTGAAAAGTTTGTTGGGCAATCAAAATTTTAGAAACCTCTCCTGAAATTTTAAATGTATGGAATAACTTTGAGAAAATATTTTCATTATCCACTACAACTGAATACACCAGCGTTTGTGACAGTCATTGTATTTTTATGTGTTCAATGTAGCAAAATACTTCATGTGGATACCAAGGGTGATGCATATAACCTTTTACCACGGAATTGTTGACAAAAGCAAAAAACAAACAGCAATTTTAAAAAACCTAGACATTTATACACTAAAAAAATCAAATGTCTGATTACAATTATATAAATTTTAAATGAAATGATATGATCTGACATGTTAGGTCTGATAACTGGTGAATATTTTCTTCTATTGTAATCACTCCTGATAACATACATGAATACATCTTAATATCAAAAATAGCCTATTTGGGATAATAGGCAAATCAAAGAAGTAGAAGCACTATTTAAATAAATATCTAAAAGGGGCCCTCAAACCCCACAAAATACATTGTTTTAGGGTAAATAATCCAAAACTAAGGAAAACTGTTAACTGAAGGAGCAAAATGCTTTTATGTATGGGCACAATCAAGACTTTAAATGTTGTCTTTTAGTACTATGTAATGGTACTTGTTTCATTTTATTAACATTCTTCAAGCTTTAAAGCTATAGTATATGCAATATTTTCTTTTCATATTTCAAAATAAAATTGATGAAACTGGCATACATAATCATATCTTAAAATATATACATTTTCATACATATATATATGCATGTATACATACACAAACACAATATCTACTAAACCTATAAAAACATGCACATGCACAAAGATTGGTGCCTGATAGGATTAAATCTTAACATACATCTTCCACCATACAGGAAAACCTTTATTTTGCCTTCAAAAAGTTTACTTCTCTTCTTACTTTTACTGTTTAACAAAGTTACTGAGTTGAAATAATTTTTATCTGGCAGTCATCAAATTGTCCTCAGAAGACCAAGGGTCAAGCCAGGTGTGCTTAATCACACTGTTTTCCAGTATCCAGTTCTAATTAATGAAAATCAAAAACAATTACTCATGACTGTTGTGAGAAGAAAGTAAGATTATCAGGACTATATAAAATGACACTACAAAAATATGACAATTTTGTTTGCTTTTTGGTTTCTAGCATTGTTATACCTTAGCGACATGTGTACAGATCTGTAAGTTTTCTACAATATATTTTGAAATTATATTAGAATAATTAGAAAAAAGAAAATAACTGTTCTTCTATATTAAACAAGCATGATCATATGGCATATGACAGGTATTTGATAAAATGATGACATAGTAAAAATAACAGTGCTCGGCCAGGCAAGGTAGCTCACCCTGTAATCCCAGCAATTTGGGAGGCTCAGGAGGTCGAATCACTTGAGGTCCAGAGTTGGAGACAAGCCTGACAAACAGGGTGAAACCTCATCTCTACTAAAAATTAAAAATTAGGAAGGCATGGTGGTTCATGTTTATAACCCCAGCTACTCGGGAGGCTGAGGCAGGAGGATCGATTGAACCCTAAATGCGGAGGCTGAGGTTTACTGAGATCTCAACATTGCACTCCAGCCTGGGCAACAAGAGTGAAATGCCATATCAAAAAATTAATAATAATAAAAATGACAATAATAGTAATAATAGCAACGGTGTTCTAGGAGCTTTTCCTCCAGGGGAGCCATCAAATATGCAATGTGACTGCCACAAATAGTTCAAGATAATGTCCAATGAGAACCACAGGTAACTAAAGAATCAACTTACTCATTTCATTTTGAGATTAAGTCTCCAAAGTTTATGTAATTATTAAGTAGAAAATTAGAAAAATATTTATTTCAATTTTTCAAAATATATTCAGTGAAATAGTATATATCCAAGTTTTAATGATTAAGCAATATTTTGAAAGACAAACTTTATTTTTTTCTTAATTAAATTTGAACCAGGAAAGTAAGATCCTATGACTTTGAAGTATTGTTTCCTGAATTCTCTTCAGACACAGAATGTATACATTTTTTGAAAAGCAATATAAATGGCCAGTAATTAGTTATCTAAGAACTTATCTTAAAAATTAGCTAGATTTTGTGAAGTTGAACTGAAAAGAAACATAATATCAATATGTGATTTTGATCAGATGCATGTGTGATGAATATGTTGTTTTACTGATGGAAAACACCTTCCATAACATAATACCAGTAGATATCATAAAACCAGTATAAGCTGAGTACATAACAGAAAGCAATATTAAGTAAAAACTCCAAATCTCAGTCTTCAGAACCAGTCATTATTATTAGTTTTAAACTCTAAATATATCATATTGACATCTATAAAATATAAGAAATAATGTTTTAGTGTTAGGGAAAGAGCTTCATGTCATGATGTGTAAATTATTATAATTGATAGTATTTTTACTTTCCTTTTTATATGAATTATATATTTTTATGTCAGTGTTCTCTTCAGTATTATTCTTTCTCAGAGTAACTGGGTGAGTAGATTATTTCGCTTTGCGCATCTAATAAACATTAATGTGGACAATAGGAAATACTAAAGAGTAATGAAGGTTGATTTTAATTAAAGAGAAAGATAAATATTTAGAAATTTGAGGAAAGTACTGCTATGTAATTATGATGTGGATTAATAAAAATGACAGCAACTGTAAGAGATAATGCATTGTATTATATGTGCATAATGTGATTGAAGAAACTATTTTATGACTATAAACCATTTTTTAGAATTGTGAAAGATAAGCTTTAAAAAATGTAAACAGTTGCTAAATGAATTTGTTTGCCTCTGTTCTGAAAACTATCATATTCTATATTCACGATCTTTCTCACTCATTTTATTGATAATTCAATGTATCTGTTTAGCTTGACAGACAAAAAAATTAGTGTTCTTCTATGTTCTTCTCTAAATCTTGCATCATACAGTCTGTCTAAAGGATCAACAACAAAAAAATCTTAGGATTGAGAACATGATCAGAGGTATGACAGAAATAGCGTCTGGTCTAGAGAGGTTTTCTTGATGTAAATAATTGATATGTTACTGTGTCTTTTGTCTTTTATGATTCTGATATTTACAACAACTAAATCTAAGATTATTTTCAGCTATAATGAACTGCAGCACATTTAAACTGTCTGCTTTGCTCCATACTTAATTTGTTTGAAAGCATTCAATAAATATTTCTCACATATCTATCACATGCCAGGCAGTTATTTTTGGTGTTGAAGATACAACAGTAAAATAGACTAATCCCTCCTCTGTAAAGCTCATCTTCCACTGGGAGTTGGGATAAGAAAACAAGCAAACAAATAAAGGCATATATAATGTGTTAAATGGTGGTATGTGCTAAAAAGAATAAAGACAGAACTGGGGGTTATGCTGAGAGATGGAATAGTCTCCTATGTGTCTTCCTTTACCTGCGGAAATAGAGATGACACAGAATTGTTCCCTTGACTTGACCCTCCTTCTCAGGTGGGAGCTGGAGAGGGTTGTTTTACACAGCTCACCACTGGCGACTCCTCGCAAGAGCATTATATTGCTATGTTATATTTAAACAGACACCTGGAAAAAGTGTAATCTTTCAAAAATTGGAGTAATTGCCCTCCAAAAAGGGTAAAAATAAAATGCAAACCTGAGAGGAGAGATGCTTGGTGTGTTCTAGAAACAGCTAGGCCAGAGTGATGGAGCAGAACGATTGAGAAGAGTGGGAAGATACATGAGAAGAATGGAACTCTAGTAAGAGAAGATTCTGTAGTGTATAATATAATCTTGGTGCTTACTTCTCAGGGCAATAAGAGCAATTTGGTTTCTGTAGGAATTGGCTTTTAGAGAGTAAGATTAGAACAGAGATGGCAGTTTGAACATTATTGCCATATTCAAATGAGTGATAATGGTGTCTTGGGTCAGAGTGGGTTCTGTGGAGGTTATAAAAATATTCAGACTATGGGTACTTTAAAATATAAAGCCTATACCATTTACATATGATAAGTGTAAAAGACAATAGCAATTTATGATAAAGCCAATAGCATTTACATAGCTTGGTTATGGAGTGTGTGAAAAAGGGAATAGGTAAGATCAACTATAGAAATTTTGTCCAGATAAAACTAAAATAATTGCCACTTACTAAAAGGTTTTGCATTTAAGAATTAAAATATAAATGGCTGTTGGAAAGAATATTGTTGGAAGAAAATGAAGTGGTTTTTACTTTTTTATTCTTAGACCTGTTTTGTTTGAGATGCTTAATTAGGTAGCCACATGAGGTGTAAGTAGACAGCTAGATGTAAGCCTGCAATTATAGGCTAAAGCTAGAGAAATACAACTGGAATTTGTTTCTCCATACAGAAGCCATATTTAAAGTAATGTGACTTCCTAAGACTCCATTGTTCACTACTCCACTTTCTTGATGTCTTTACTTAAATGCTGTCTGCCCTTCAAGGATTTCCTTGTCAACTTTGTTTTAAATTACAACAGTTTTTCTAGAAAAATTTATTTTTCTTTTTAGTAGCCATCAATTTCTAATACACAATATGATTTTCTGTCTATTGTTTATGTCTGCATTCAACAGAATGTACACTGCAGAGGGCAGGATATTTACTCATTTTTTTAAATTGATCTATTGCTTTCACTCAGAATACTGCTGGTCACATACATAATAGGTGCTATATAAATGTTTGCTGAATAAAGGAAAAGATATAAAACTGGAAAATATTATTTAGCCAATGCTTATAAATGGAGAAAACAAGATATTTTGGACTAATCAAAGGGAAAAGCAGCAACATTTAAGGGTTCAGGAAGAATTCTAGAAAACATTTCTGTTGAGAAGAGACAAGTAATAAAAGAGAGAACCATGGGAGACAGAATCTCAGAAGTCAACTGATGATGTTTTGGCCAGTGTGACTGGCTGGGGTAAATGCTGCAGTCTGGTTCAAAAAATTAAAAATTTAGAATATAGAATTTTATTTTCAATAACGATTATTAATGTTTTTTTTTTTGAGATGGAGTTTCATATTTATTACCCAGGCTGAAATGTAGTGCTACCATATCAGCTCACTACAACCTCTGCCTCCTGGGTTCAAGCAATTATCCTTCCTCATCCTCCCAAGTAGCTGAAATTACAGGCCTACACTACCAATAATTTTTGTATTTTTAGTTGAGATGAGGATTTACCATGTTGGCCAGGCTGGTCTTGAACTCCTAGCCTCAAGTGATCCACCTGCCTTGGCATCCCAAAATGCTGGGATTACAGGCGTGAGCCACCATATACAGCCTGATTATTAATGATTTTTAAGAATTAATTGGGCATAAAAAAGAGCTATAAAAATGAAGCCCAAAAAATAAGTGTAGAGGAAATTGAACGAGAATCCTTGTTAAAATTTGCAGGGAGTTATTTATAAACGGAAAAATAGAATTGAGTAGCTAGCTGGGAGAAAATATGGGATAAAGATAAGTTTTCATTAATAAGTTTATATTAATACAACAGTAAAATTTTAAAAGTAATGATAGAGAAAGGAGGCTAGTAATTGCTAGAGCAATGTTCTCAAACAGACACTAGGAAAATGAATTTAGTGTATAATAGGAGGCACTGACTTTAGGTGAAAAAATAGTCCATCTATGCAGTAAAAATACATAGAAGGACTATATGAACACAGCTTCAGGCCTAATAATTCAACAGTTGAGAGAAAGAAATGGGGGCAAATTTACTGAAAAAAGAAGGAAGAAGAGAAATCCTCAGCCACTCAGATATGTTCAGGTAAATAGAGATGTACAGGAGAACATGCACTAATGTAAGGGTTAGCTCTTTCCAAACAAAGTTTGAATCTATTCATATTGAACAAAAGATAAATAAATTTATGGTAGATAATTTTCTATTAACTTCTATTACTGATAAATTGTTTTTCATCTGTAGTTTGACAAAGTTGAATATTTTAATACATGCATATATACACATTTTCTTCATAGGTATTTAACGGTTTCTTTTTTATCAATATTTAATCTTCAATAGTTTCAATTTAATTTTCAGTGTTGTTTTTTCAGGTTAGAGACTTTTAAGGTTAACAAGAATAACAATAATATTTATCTACACAGTTCATAGAAATAACACTTGTTTTGCATATCAATTGAATACAGTTAAAATAATACTAATATCTATGTGTAGATATATTAAATTGTATTATATCAATTGGAGTTATATAATAAGTACACTGATATTTATCACTGTCACTTAGCAAATAATTTATATGATATTTGCAATTCAGTTTTAGGGTTTTTATGTTAATAAGATTATCCTGCAGATTTACTTTTACAAACAAAAGTTATGAGAAATTACTCTAAAATAAGGAGAAAAACGATGATTTTTATGGCATTTTCTCATAGTTCTAGGTGTAAAATAATTGTTGCAATATGTATTTTATAATAATTTTGTGGTGATTATTCATTTTCAGACTTGATTGAGTATCCTTTATGTGTAGATTTCACAGATGACGGTAAATCACTTAATGTCACTACAGTGAAACTCTGTGTTCTGAAGATTAGCCACGAGGTGTCACAGATTTAGAAAGTAAAATTCTAGATTCTACATTTTTTTTTTTTGCCTGATATCATTGCAAATGAAAAACTAAGGGCTTCTGTAGTTAAATATTTACTCTTCATGACTTTTGAATGTTGTATATGAGGGACTCTTCATTTGTAAAAATAAATATTTCTTATTCTGAAATAATTACAAGCTGAAAAGGAGTTTCCATGAAAGCAAAGTGAATATCTTTAACCCAGTTAATATATTTAATCCTAATGCATTTTTAACATTTATGATCATATTATTTTTTGCCAAACTCTTTGAGATTTAGTTCTGGACATCATGACCATATTTTCTTAAGTAATTTAGCATAAAATTAATATTTATATATTATTAATATAGAGTTCTTATTTCAATTATTTCAAATTCATTCTGTGCAGTATTGACCCTGAATCTAATTATAAATTAAATATTATTAATATTTAATCTCCTTTAATATGAAATAATTTTTTACTTGTCTTATCTATTGCAATTATTGAAGAATTTATTCCTGCTGCTTGTCTACTATCTGATATTTTCTTATATCTATAATAAACTTTATTTTTAACAAGAATGACACATTTTGTATTATATCCTTTTCAGTGAATTATATCAAGAGATACAAGATACCAGTTTATCCTATGCTTGTTAATATTAACATAAATCACTTTGTCATTGTTGTGGCCCCCAGGTTTCAATAATATTCCTATTTTTTTCCTCAGTAAATAGTGATTATACTACTTGGAAATACTTTGGAACTATGTAAATATCTTGTTTCGTTATCCATTAAATAATCTTGCCTGAAAAAACTATACTATAGTGGTGGCAAAATGCTGTCTTTGAGATGCCATTGTTACTTATTAATTGATATTCTATAACAAATATTTTGTCTTTGTTCACTATTTCTGAACATACAATAGGACAGGACATACAAAACATACCTGAGGCTTTTATCTTCTATATGTATGATTCCTTTTTAATTATCAATTTTCCATCCATTCTGCTGGGAGGCATACACAGCCAAATCTGGGTAGGAATATTCTTGACTGAATCTTTATTTCCCTATAAAATCATAGGAATATTCTGGTATCACATAGACTCTAATCCAATCCTGATAGATACTGTATTTATTAACATAAAACTACATTTAATTCATATCTTTTTATTACATTGTCTTAAGCATAATTTTTATTTTGATATTTATACATTTGTCCACTAAGCTGTATTGAAAGCTAACCATACTATGCATAATGTACTGTGCTTTGCTCTTTAAAAACAAGATTAAGTAAGGTAAATCTTAAGATAAAAAAATACAATCACATTTATAAAAAGGCATAATATGTCAAATACCAAAAAACAAAATATGTTGTCACAGTAAATTACTATTCACTGTTCAGTACAGTGTGGTTTAATTTCCTTATGTAGTAAACGTAATCAACCTGTGAGGGCCCTCATCAGTCTTTAAGAAAACTGTCTAACTCTGGGTTTAACTATTAACCATGGCTCTGTAAATTCCAGAATCATTGAGATGTAGCAATTGCAGAAAAAAATGACTCATGATGTTAATTTAGAGGTATTGAAGTTCAGAGAAACATGAGCCTATGTACCTGTCAAGAAGCATCACGTTTTGCTATTTCATTAAGTGTAAACTTGTCAAAAGCATCAACAATGTTTCTAAGTTCCTAAGTAATCACACACATACACACACACACAGATATACACACAGATAACATTGAGTGTGAAGGATCTCTGGGCTTTAAAAGTTGCCATTGAAAAATATGTGTATCTGTTTTCTATTTTGCAGTTCCAATTATATCTTTTTTTTTTTTTTTTTTTTTTTTGAGACAGAGTCTTGCTTTGTTCCCAGGTTGGAGTGCAGTGGTGCAACCTCAGCTCACTGCACCCTCTGCCTCCCAGGCTCAAGTGATTCTCCTTCCTCAGCCTCCTGAGTAAAATGTGCCACCATGACCAGCTAATATTTGTATTTTTAGTAGAGACAGGTCGCACCATGTTGCCCAGGATGGTCTCAATCTCTTGACCTCATCATCACCCACCTCAGCCTCCAAAAGTACTGATATTATAGCCATTAGCCACCACACCTAGCCTCCAATTAAATCTTGATAGTATATGCATATTTCTGTTTAGAATGATTTTTAACTATAATGATAAATAATGGACACCCATGTATGTATTTAGCTATGTGTATTTCTGTGGTCATGAGAGGTGCAGTGATTAACTTCACCTTATACTGCTTCATGACTAGTGGTACTGCATTTTTAATGTTATCTATTTGGACAATTTATTCATACTCTCCAACATTTAGCTTCTGCATCTATAATAATATCTACATTATAGAGTTGTTAGGTGGTTAAGCACTGCATAGATTGATTGCCTAGGCCATCATAAGCCTCACATAAGCATTGGCTATGATAAGTATTTCAATTCAGACACAACTTTTTAAAATGTAGATTGATCTATGCAAATCTTGTGGCATAAAGTATATTTCAAAATAAAAACAAAATTATATTCTCAAAATCATAAGGCAAGATGATAGTCAATATAATGATAGTCTATCTCTCTGCTTCTAGGCCAAAATGTACATCAAACATCCAAAATCACATTATGAAAATTATTTTATATGTGCATATAGACATGAATAAAAATATGATTTTTTTTTTAATTATAGAAAAGATGTGTTAGCTCTCTCACTCTGTGCTGTCTCATTCTTATCTGTCTGGTGTATTTTAAGTTTTCATGAATATCTATGAAACAAATAAATGTATTGGCCTTGATCCCCTCACTGCAATGAAAAAAGGAGCTACACATAATTTAATAAAAATAAACTAAGTTCTTGATTCACAAATTCAATCTTAACTTTTTGGGGTCACAATTCTCCCACAACTTACCAAACTATTTAGAGGTCAAGCTACATAAGAAATGAGTAATTTTGTTTCTAGGTGTATGGATCTTGAGCAAGAAGTTTTTTTGTTTTTGTTTTTTTTAAAGTTCTTTCAATGTTAGTAAAGGAGCTCTTTGTGACCAGAAATCCCTGAAAGAAAAAGAAGAAATAGGCATGGCCTCAGCTCCCAAAATAAAGGGCAGCATGTGCCAACACAAAGAGGGGAACAACTGCAATAGCAAGGCTCACATTTGGGAAGGGCAGAATGGAATGATCTGGAAACTCTCCAGGAATGATTTGGAGAACACAGAAGGCATAGCCAACTGCCCTAATAAAAGAATAGCATGCAATTAAGAGAATGCAATGGGTTGGGCTGAGTTAAGGACAGACTGAATGGTTTGTTTTGAGTTTGTATGAATTGTTCAAATAAAACATCTTTGTAAATATTCATGTACATTTTCAAAAGAATCAAGTTAGATCACTTGGTTCAAACTGACTATGAAGGAGGTTCTGCTCCCTCTTTTTCTCCTCTTCCATAAATACATTAATTTTACAGGTAACTGGAAACTTCTGCAGACAAGATGAGACCATTTTCTCCAGCTTTCTTAAAGAAAGATTAAATCTCAGTACAATTTATTTTCTTTGCTGGAAACCATTTAATTTTACCATCATCTTAAGTAAAGAGCCTTCCACCTCTGTCTGGCATATTACTTATTAATAAGCTCATAGGATGTCATAGTATATTTTTACAGATATTACTTTGTACAATAACCTTCTGAAGGAAGAATTGCTGTGCAAGTTTTATCTATTGTGCAGTGTTAACTTTTTTTGCTAACACTGATTTTTAAATAGGAAACAAACTTTTAAATATTGGTTAGAAATCACAGAAGAGTCAGTAGAGATCATGTTGAGAATGACTTCATTTTATGAATTATACAACTAGTGCTCAGCCAGGTTACCTGGTTTATTCAATATCATACATCATACATTGGCAGAGTTTGAAAAATAATTCCCGTATCTGACTTTTAACTCCAGAGCTCTTTCCTCTACATTGCAGCTGCACTGTCTTTTTAGAAGAACAATAACATTTATGTATAATTTTAACTGATTTATTCATTATTGTTTCTTATTGATAATTATTTTAGGTCAACAAATTCTAATTTGTTGGTCAAAACTTTAAAACTGAAATTTTGTCATGGTAACAATATTTATTTTTACCTTTTCCTCCTTTCCTGCTTTTACAGGGGATATACTTCATGTAACCAAAATAATTTTGTAATAATTATGTGTTTCTTGAAATGTTAACCTTGGTACTTTTAATCTTACTGGTCAAATAATTTTTTTAGACATTTCAGAATCTTGAGATTCAGAAAATAGTTTATTTCTGTGTTATTAAGTTCTCTTCTATCTGCTTACACACTGATAATTAACAGCCTGTGTCATAATTCATTGTTAATACTAAAAATGGGAAAACTGGAAAAAGAAATGAGATTATATAAACCTTATGGGTGAAGAGGATAATATGCTTGAAGATATTTCTGGGAGTCAATTGATCTGGGTTAGAACGCAGTGCCAATGGTAAACCCAAAAGATACAATCGTAAATGCCATAATCCCGAAATCCCAAAAGATTTTTTTAAATCCCTATACATTAAAATTCCTAAAGTCTAAATTTCTAATGTCTTAAACTTCAAAATATTAAAATCTCAAATGTTGAAATCCTGAATGCTAAATCCTAGGTAAGAGATTAGTGCGTTTTCAGTTATATGCAGGATTGTTGCATCATGTTAGATGAAACTACTACCTTGTTACTGTATTTATTTAAAAATTAAGTGTGGTTTAAGGAGATGAATATGGTTGCCAAGTTCACAAAGGCTGGATTTGTGGACTTAATTTTAAGTGCCAACTGGATTAAAGGTATCTAGAAACCTGGTGAAATATTATATTGGGTGTGATCTGAGGTGTTACCATAGCAGATTAGTGTGTAAGTCTGAGAGGACCAGGTAGAAAAGATCTCCCCTCATTGTTGGCATGTACCATCAAATCTATTGGGCTCCCAGACAGAATGAATACATAAGGATACTTGATCTTTCTCTGAGAGCTGGGACAGGCTTTTCTTTTGCTCTCTTGGAGTTCACATCTTCAGGGTCTCCAACTTTTTGACAGAGCCCTGCTACTGACATCCCAGGGTCTCCAGCTGACACACAGCCTGTTAGGGGACTTCAAAACTACAGTAATTCCCAGTAAACTTCCTTATTAAGTAATCTTTTATTTCTCTCTGTACATATCCTATTGATCTGTCTCTCTGGAGAACCAAAATATAGATTTGGTATTGGGGAAGCCAAATATTATTCCTTCTACTGTATTTCACAGAATGCAATAGAAGAGACTTGTGAAATTGTTCTCTCACAAGAATGCTATTAAAATTAAATTTGCTAGATTATTTAAGTCTTAAATGTGAAGTCTTAAAAGTGATTATTATCAGTGTTTTGAAAGCAAATATTTTTTTAAATACAGTGACTGTGTGATAACCAGATATTCAAATGGGCAGCATATACTTACAGATTTGGTAGACCACAACCACTGTCTTAATGTAAGTAACTACAG
Source organism: Callithrix jacchus (assembly GCF_049354715.1). Classification (NCBI taxonomy): domain Eukaryota; kingdom Metazoa; phylum Chordata; class Mammalia; order Primates; family Cebidae; genus Callithrix; species Callithrix jacchus. The sequence continues at coordinate 132,917,635 of NC_133504.1, forward strand.
TGAGTGTTTCAAAGAATGCAGAAGAAGTAAAAATTCAGGCAAAAATACAAGATACATTCCCTGCCAAATTATTTAATCTAATATAATGTATTTCTCTTCCCATGTAGCACCAATTTGCTATGCTATTTCATCTTTGCCTAATTCTCAATACTGGAAGGATATAAATTGTATAAAAATATTTAAATGATTCCAATTTGTTTTATGTATTTTTTTTCAACTTTGACTTTATGTAACTGTATTATCACAACATTGACATTGTGTGTTAATGTTGTGCAAGTACAGAAAGTCCTTGACATTTCCTCAGTAAATTAAGAGGTATCATTCTTGTATATCTGTTTTTGTGCATAAAATTTCTTAGGATCTTAGCTCTTTAAGGTGACTGCACCCATCACGGTTTTTGATCAATCTTATTAGAACACTTAGGTTGTCTGTAATGGTACTATACATTACTACAGTTAAAAGCTAAAAAAAAAATACTGGGTGCACAAAATTGCCAACTATAGTATTATGCGTCTATACATTTCACTTTTGACCTATTTCTTTATGAATATGGTTCATCTGCTCATACTTTATACTGATGTGACAGTTCTTAGTATACCAGTGTCTATACTTACAAAAATATGCCTGTCATTATTTCCTAATTTATTGTAAAGTGGCCTATGAAGTATTCTTTCATATTTTTCATGTTTCTGAAGTAAACTTATTTACAAATATAAATAAACATATTTTATATAATTTTTAAATACTTTTTTTCAGAATTATGTTTTTGGGATTTTGATCTTCTAGGATTTTGATTTTCAGGGTTTTAAACTGTAGGAATTTTTATCTTTTAGGATTTCAGCATCCAGGGTCATGGCATCCAAGGTTGTGTCTTTGGAGATCAAGGCCCAAACCCATTAAAACCATTTGCCTAATAGAGTACTTACTCTAAGTAACTTTTATTCCCCCGTAAACATGTATAATAACAATTTAAGTTTAGAAAGTGAGAGCATAGGAATAATTTAATGTTTGAGCAGGGTGACTGGGTGATGAAAGACACATAATCTGATTTGAAAAACACACACACACACACACACACACACACATATATATATATATATATATGTTTATATATATATATAAAGCCTTCTGTTTTCAAAAAAATCTGTTTATGAGATTTCCTTATTAGATTTCATAAAATTCCTATAAGATTTATAATGTTATAAAAATGTGACAGATAGCAGAAACCTTGATACCATGTAACTCTTTAATTAGAACAATCAACTTGAATTCATAAAATTTACAGTAAAGAATGCTATTTTCTATATGTATCTTTCTTACCTATGTGTTTGCCTACATCCAAGAATAATGCATCCGGATACAATATTTTGAAAATCTGCTCGTTACATAACTTCCTGAATTCCAATTCTTTTTATTGGAAGAAAAAGTGGTTTGCCTTCAGAGACCAAAAAAATCTTTCACCTGCCCATCCCCAGATTCAGTGTCTTCCGACAGAAATTTGAGTAGCATTTAGCACAGATTAAAAGCACAATTTTTATCATGAGGTCCTCCAAGATAAACCACAGGCTGGAAGTTTGTATTTTTAACACATATATCTGATGAAATAATATACTAAGAACACTCAGAACTCAAAAATAAGTAAACAACTTAATTACAAAGCAAACAAAAGATATGAACAAACACCTTGTAAAAACAGAAATACAGATATCAAATACACATATTAAGATATATTCAATATTACCTGTCATTATGAAATAATTAAGACAAAAAAATGCCACAAAACATCCATTAGAATGCTAAAACCCAAAACACTGACAATACCAAATGATGAAGAGAATATGGAGTGACAGCAAGTCTCATTCATTGCTGGTGGGAATGCAAAATGATACAACCACTTTAAAAGACATTCTGGCAGTTTCTTATAAAGCTAACCATAGCCTACCATTCAATCCAGCAATTATACTCATAGGTATTTACTAAATAACGTTAAAATTATATTCATATAAAAACTTGCACATAAATACTTACAGCAACAACCAAGGTTTCCTTCAACAGGAAGGGCAAACACAATATGGTACATCCATACAACTAGGTATTTTTCAGGAATTAAAAAGATTTATGTGTTGTCAAGCTATGAAGAACATGGAGGAAGTTTAAATGCAAATTGCTAAATGAGAGAAGCCAGTCTGAAAACATTATATACTATATAATTCCAACTACTGGCATTATGGGAAAGGCAAAACTATGAAGATAGTAAAATCATCAGCGATTTCCAGAGCTTGGAGGGACTAAGGAGAAATAAATATTTGATGCATAGAATATTTTAGTTCACTGAAACTATTTTGCATAATATTGTCATTGTGGATACATTATGCATTTGTCAAAACTCATAGAACAGTAAAACACAAAGGGAGAAACCTAAAATAACCTATTAAAATTAGTTAATAATAAAAATCAATATGAATTCTTCAATTGTAAAAATTGTACTACACTGTGAAATATGTTAAATAATAATAAAGGAAACTGATGGGGATATGCAAGAGACTATAAGGAAAACCTGTACCTTATGCTCAATTTTTTTTGTGTAAATTAAAACTGCTCTAAGGCTGTTATTAATTTAAAAAATGAACGGAAAAGATGTAACACCTCAAATGGAAAATAAACTGAAACGGAATGCTTTTTGTTGAAAAATGCAAAAGATATAAAGGTAAGAACAATAATATAATTTTTCTATTTAGTATTTTTAATAACTAAATGCAACTGGAATAAAGATTCCATCTTAAAACTGTGTATTTTTATTCTTTTTAAATTTTAAATATATTTTAAATTGCAGTATAATTTACCAAATAATATCCATCATCTAGTAAATATGAGCATTAATTCACTGTTATTTTCATTGTGATATACTTAGCAAAAACCTTGTAAAATACCATGGCAAATGATAATATTTTGTTTGTAAAACTACTTCATGTATACATTATAAAGTAATAAGTAGCATAATATCTGAAATTTTGTACTCCCTGCAACATTTTTTTTAAAATTTTTTATTGCGTTTTAGGTTTTGGGGTACATGAGCAGAGCATGTAAGAGAGTTGCGTAGGTACACACATGGCAGTGTGCTTTGTTTACCTTCTCCCCTTCACCCACATTTGGCATTGCTCCCCAGGCTATCCCTCCCACCTCCCCCTCCCACTGGCCCTCCCCTTTACCCCCCAATAGACCCCAGTGTTCAGTACTTTCCTTTCTGTGTCCATGTGTTCTCATTTTTCATCACCCACCTATGAGTGAGAATATGCGGTGTTTCATTTTCTGTTCTTGTGTCAGTTTGCTGAGGATGATGTTCTCTAGATTCATCCATGTCCCTACAAACGACACAAACTCATCATTTCTGATTGCTGCATAATATTCCATGGTGTATGTGTGCCACATTTTTCCAATCCAGTCTATCATCAATGGGCATTTGGTTTGATTCCAGGTCTTTGCTATTGTAAACAGTGCTGCAATGAACATTCGTGTGCATGTGTCCTTATAGTAGAATGATTTATAGTCTTTTGGATATATACCCAGTAATGGGATTCCTGGGTCAAATGAAATTTCTATTTCTAAGGCCTTGAGGAATCGCCACACTGTCTTCCACAATGATTGAACTAATTTACACTCCCACCAACAGTGTAAAAGTGTTCCTTTTTCTCCACATCCTCTCCAGCATCTGTTGTCTCCAGATTTTTTAATGATCGCCATTCTAACTGGCGTGAGATGATATCTCAATGTGGTTTTGATTTGCATCTCTCTGATGACCAGTGACGATGAGCATTTTTTCATATGATTGTTGGCCTCATATATGTCTTCTTTCGTAAAGTGTCTGATCATATCCTTTGCCCACTTTTGAATGGGCTTATTTGTTTTTTTCCTGTAAATCTGTTTGAGTTCTTTGTAAATTCTGGATATCAGCCCTTTGTCAGATGGGTAAACTGCAAAAATTTTTTCCCATTCTGTTGGTTGCCGATTCACTCTAGTGACTGCATCTTTTGCCATGAAGAAGCTGTGGAGTTTCATTAGGTCCCATTTGTCTATTTTGGCTTTTGTTGCCAATGCTTTTGGTGTTTTGTTCATGAAGTCCTTGCCTACTCCTATGTCCTGGATAGTTTTGCCTAGATTTCCTTCTAGGGTTTTTATCTGCCAGGTCTTATGTTTAAGTCTTTAATCCATCTGGAGTTAATTTTAGTGTAAGGTGTCAGGAAGGGGTCCAGTTTCTGCTTTCTGCACATGGCCAGCCAGTTTTCCCAACACCATTTGTTAAACAGGGAATCCTTTCCCCATTGCTTGTTTTTGTCAGGTTTATCAAAGATTATATAGTTGTAGATATGTTGTGTTGCCTCCGGTGCCTCTGTTTTGTTCCATTGGTCTATATCTCTGTTTTGGTACCAGTACCATGCTGTTTTGATTACTGTAGCCTTGTAGTATAGTTTGAAATCCGGTAGTGTGATGCCCCCTTCTGTGTTCTTTTTGCTTAGAATTGACTTGGCTATGCGGGCTCCCTTTGGTTCCATATGAAGTTCATGGTGGTTTTTTCCAGTTCTGTGAAGAAAGTCAATGGTAGCTTGATGGGGATAGCATTGATTCTGTAAATTACTTTGGGCAGTATAGCCATTTTCACGATATTAATTCTTCCTAACCATGAACATGGAATATTTCTCCATCTGTTTGTGTCCTCTCTGATTTCGTTGAGCAGTGGTTTGTAGTTCTCCTTGAAGAGGTCCCTTACATTCCTTGTGAGTTGTATTCCAAGGTATTTTATTCTTTTTGTAGCCATTGTGAATGTCAGTTTGTTCTTGATTTGGCTTTCTTTAAGTCTGTTATTGGTGTAGACGAATGCTTGTGATTTTTGCGTATTGATTTTATATCCTGAGACTTTGCTGAAGCATGCAATTTTCATCTTTAAAGTGATAATTGCTCCCTACCCCCAAACTTTTTGTCTAGTTCTGCATTCTTAGTTATTATTTTCGTGGGTAGATTATTTTGGAATGATTTTACTAGACTTTAGAAAAAAGTAGAAATATTTGTATATTCATCACTCAACTTCTCCTAATTTTAACATGTTGCATAACAATAGTAGATTTACCATAATTCAGAATTAACATTGATAAAATACAGTTCATTAAACTACAGATGCTATATTTATTTCAACATATTTTCCCACTAACGTTCTTTTTTGGTTCCAAAAAACAATCCTGGATAGCACATCGAATGCTCCAGTAGTGTCCTTGTGTAGGCTTTTCTGATCTGTCACAGTCTCAATTTTTCTCGAATTTTTTTTATCCTGTTGACACTTTTGAATAATATTGGTCAGGTATTTTGAAGAATGTCCCACAATTTGTCCTTCATGTATTCTTACAGTTGGATTGAGATAATGCGTTTTGGAAGAATATTACAGGAGTGAAGCATTCTTCTCCTTTCATGACATAATGGGTACATGAATAGCAACATGACTTTTCACAGTGATTGTAGACTTGGTCAGGTGGTTAAGATGCTATCTATTTTCTGAATTTCTCCTCTATAAGGAGTGTTTATTTTCCCCTTTTCATTCATTATTTTTTTTGTAAATGTTTCACTAATTGAAACTCACACTCAAGGAGACAGTATATTAAAAAAATTGGAAGGCTTGTCCAAGGAAAACTTTTCCTGATTCTTACTTGTTTATTCATTTATTTGTTACTTATTTAATCATTTATTTATACAGAAATGAACTCCTGGGTATATTGTTTTTTGAGTTTAGAACCATTATCATTAGTAGTTTTGTTGCTTGAATTATTCAAACTCTGGCTATGAGAATTTAGATTAACTTCTGAATTATTTTGACTATTTCTTTTTTATTTTTTTTTTTCTTTGACATGGAGTCTAGATTTATTGTCCAGGCTGGAGCGCAGTGGCACAATCTCAGCTCACTGCAACCTCTGCCTCCCAGGTTCAAACAATTTTCCTGCCTCAGTCTTCCAAATAGCTGAGACTACTACAGGCAACTGCCACCATGCCTGGCTAATTTTTGTATTTTTAGTAGAGACAAGGTTTCACTATGTTGGCCAGGTTGGTCTTGAGCTCCTGACCTCATGATCCACCCACCTTTGCCTCCCAAAATGCTGGGATTCCAGGCGTGAATCACTGCACCTGGTCAACTATTCTTTTTTTTTAATAAAAAATATATCTGGAGAAATATTATATGAATCATATTTAGGTTGTTTCACTATAATGCAATAACTTATCACCACATCATTCTGCCTACAAATTCAAATTACACTTTTTGGTCATTAATTAATTTAATACATGTTTACTGATCACCTACTTTATGTTAAAAACTGTTCTAAGTGCTGCAAATAGTTTAGGGGATGAGGTCAGAGATGTCATAGGGTGCTGGGTGATGCAGAATCTTGCAAACCTCTGCAAAAAAAAAAAAAAAAAATTTTTTTTTTCTTCTGCAGAGATTAGAAAGCCCTTGCAGTGTGTTAAACAGATTAAGTTACCCACTTTATATAGAGCCAGGTCACTCTAGCTGCTGTGTTAAATATAGACTACTGATTGACTAGTGTTGGGATATGAAGAGCAGTTTGGATATGCAATTCAGGTGAGCTTCATGCTTGGACTGTAACTGTGGGGATGGTGAGCAGATCGTGTCATGGATCTCTGGTGGATTAGATATGACATGTGGGAGAAACTGAGAAATTAAAGACGATTTCATGTTTGAACAACTACATGATAAAGTTGCACAATGTGTGCCTGCATATATATGTAAAAACTCAAACATGAGTATATTTTATATTTTTGAAATATAAAATATTGAATGTAATGTAATATATAAAAGATTAAGTGTGAACATAACTGAACAGTATAAGGTGACTCCCTAGGGCATAATATGTAATAAAATTATAAATGAATACATTATTTTAGTTGTTTATAAAGATTAGCCTTATGTAGATAACAGGTTTCCTCCTCTATGTTTTTTGTCATTTTCCTTTTCATGTTTTCATTGAAAACTACATTCCAGAATATTTCCATCAATATAATTTTGAATCAGTGATAATTTATTTCCATTTTTTTTTCCAGTTTTTTTCTTCACCACAGTTACATGTCTCAGAAGACTAGGAGTCTTTCTAAAATCTCTTTGCCACGATGTTTGTCACATGTCATTGTTCATTCTGAGGCTACCTATCTGTATTTTCCGTAACATAGTTTTGTGGAAAATGCAATGCTTACTACTGATTTTATATATCAATTCAATAGCTTTCCAAAGATATACAATGTTAAAGTAATGGTTACTTCTTTTCTCCAGGTTACAAAATTGTTCTCTACAAATTATAATCTCATAGTTTGCTATCTTTTCATTCTTTATGTACAGTGAAGAATTCACCGTTTTATATCGTGTAACAGTTATTTTGTTAGTTGAGATTTATTAGTATTGATAAAAATTAATTTTTCATTTTAGAATTTTTAAGTGCACATGCACATATAAAATATTTATATATAAAACATATATAAACATATGTATGCCACTTATCTTTACCTCAGACAACATTTTTTAAATGTTATATAATAATGTACTAGGACTTTTAAAAATTTAACTTTAAGATAGCACGTTGCTAATGTTAAATGCATCTCAATGAGAATGTGTGTGTGTGTGTGTGTGTTTTTGAAGGTTAGTGCATCCAGAATTCAGAGATAATGAAATGTTCTGTCTATTCTTGCTTTGGAATTTCAGATAAGAGTAGTCATATTACAAAGCAGAGATAAAAGGAGAAAGCAAGAAATAATTCAATTGCTGGTAAAGTAATACTTTACACAGCAAATCATAATAGGATGTTATATATAGAAATAAGATCAGTCATTGTTTTCAAGCCTGCTAAATTAAACTGAACTCTTGGAATGGCATACCATTTGACCTTTTGAAGGTTCTCCAGCAGTATTTAACTGGTGCAAAAGGAACACACTTGCAATTGTCTACTTTTGACATGACAGATCCTCCTGTTAGTTCACACAATGTTCAGAAGGCAGAAGTCCCTCGCTTCAGAACGCAAGAAAGAACTATTTTCCCAAGGAGCTACACGGTTCATACTGAGGAATGATATGAGAAATTTTCACTTTTTGTCAAGACTTGTACTATCAGCGGGCCCTCTAAAACCGACTCCAGCAGTCAAACATTCAAAAAAAATTTACTTTGAGATTGAAATACTTGATGCTCAAACAAAGAAACAGATATGTATTCTGGATAAGGTGAGTTTTTAAAATGTGTTTATTTGTTTCTTCTCTATCCCAAATATTATTGATAGTTTGATTAAATCCTAACACGCCTGTTCTAAAAACATTCCTGTCTTTTAACCTTAATTTTGTGGCAAACAGGATGCATACTTTATGCATTATTTTAATAGAAGGTGTTCAATGCATTTCACACACTCAAATTAATTACATCATAGATAATAATGAGGTATTGTCATTGATATGTCAATAGTATGCTGTTATTGAAACCACTATCCACAGGGATAATTACAAACGCTTAACCTTTTTTCATACATGAAAAATGTCTCTAGGTTTTTGTCTTTGTGTAGTTCATTGTACATACAAATTACCATAGAGTTTGATTAGTTTCTATAGAAAATAGTAAGCCAAAGTCACAGAAGTTGTTAGAAGTAATAGGTAATATATATTAAAAGATTAATCATTTCAACATTATTTTGAATTGATTTTTAATGATTTTTTTAAAAATAGTGACCACCTCACTTTTTATGAAAGTTTACTTGCTTCAAAAATACTATTTAAGTTCATGAAAATTATGTTTTGAAATGTTATTCATTCAAATCCATATCCATAGAATTTGTACTAAAGAATGAGAAAATACATTCTTAGGTCAGAAAACTAAATTATGAATATATGTTTATATATTAGATAACATATGCATAAATAATATTTCAAGCACTTTCAGTGTTTAATAAGTTTGAAAAGTACTATTAATTTAACTTAATATGAGAAAGACATATTTGTATAGGTAATAATATAGAGCTTGATCTTGTTTTACAAAAATATTGAATACATTTTTGTTGCTTTGTTCTAAAAATAAAATGCAATCACTTATTCCATTCAAGCTTGCTCTAGCTAGGTTTTTAGCAAAAAGAAAAAGAGAAGAAATTATTTGGTCCATTTGTTAATAATTGCCAAGTAAATGATATATAATTTATTGTTTAGTAATTATAACACTATGAGCAGTTTATAAATTGAGTTATATCAACTTTAATTCATAGAGGGAAAGGAAAGATTAAAACCTTTTATAAGTTCCTACAGGTCGTGAATGGCACTTAAAGATCCAAAACCATTTCTATGCAGTTTTAAATTATATGCTTTTTCTATAGTTCTACTGAGGCCATATGTAAGCAATGAGTATTTATTATATAAAATATAATTTTGATATATTAGTTTCAGAACTGGTATAATTTACTTTTAATATCAAGGTAAAGTTTTGGGATTTTTAAATATCATACAGGAATTAGAAAAAGTTTTTTTTAAAGTGCCCTTCAGATGTTACTAATATTTGTAATACTCCACTATGAAAAACACAAAACTTACAAGAAAAACACAGTTAAATCCAGGGACACAATGCAACAAATGGAATGAAAATCAAACAAATCAAGGATTTTCAAAGAGTAGGATTCTAAAATGATACTAGTTATTGTGTCGTTTCTGACATGTGTCCAGACCCTGACAGGCAATCCACCTTAAAGTAATGGAAAAGTAACAAATTCCTAATTATTTGCCTCATACAAGATAATTTTTTATTATTGAGATTTTAGTTGAAGGTAAAACAAGGATTTTTACATTTTTAGGTATTATTACATTGCAAAAAAAATTAAACATTTAGAAGAAATGAAATGTACACATTCATTATTTAGAGAAATAATTTTGCATGAACTGTGATAGTACTGGCATTCACATCTCAAGTGGAAGGTCTTTATAGAAACCTAGCAGGCTGCATAGGGGATTAACACTGGATTGCCATTATCCTTCATTGCACAATCACCCCTACTTACTGTGCAATTTATTGCATTCTAATCTTTGACTTCTACGTAGAACTGGATCTTGGTTTTAGTTTTGTAAATTGATAAACTATTTCGGAATAGTACTGAGACACTTAAGAGAAAGAGTCTTTTAGATTAAATTTTATTTTATTTTTTGATTAAGGGTTTCTAACATTTTTCATTTGTAAATATAAAAACGACTGATTTTTAAAATTATTGTTCCTGATGTAATTTTTCTTAGGCAAATTAACAACTTTATAGTAAGATCATATTAAGTACCCTTCACTGTATCTGGCTTTACCCAGCGTAAAAAAGATATGCTGCTTATAAGTTAGTTACTGTCTTTCAATACTTACTCTGCTGTAAAGCAGTACATATTACAGAATAATATACACATTTTTATCCAACTTCATTGACTTTTTCCTTTCTTTATTTCTGATTCTTCATCTGACTTACTAGGTATGGACTTTCAAGAACCCAGTCATCACAACTTCTCCTCTGCAACAATTTACTTTATTGAGTCTCATAATTAAAAAAAAAAAATTTCTAGTGATGGCTCATACATATATACTGTAACCTGTTATTTTCCTTGGATTATAAATCTATATATCTGTATACTGATTGAATCTATTGAGCTATCTGGATGTTTACCAGCATCTCAAACTTAATATCTCTAAAACTGACCACTTGATCTTCTCCCAAACATCTTTCACAGGGCTACTTAAGCCAATAAGTGACAATGACATCCTTCAAATAGCTCAGGCCAAACACTTGAGAAATCATGACTTGTCTCTTAATCTCACACCTCACATACTAACCATCTTCTTGGCACTAACTTCAAAATATATCACCCCTTCTACTTCCAGCACTCCTGAATCTTCCTCCTACTTGTGTCTTTATCACTTTCAATGTATCCCCTGCATAAAAACAAGAACTAGCCTGTTAAATCCTGGCAGATATCATTCACTCCTCAAAACTAGTCAATGCTTTTCTTCAGGTTTTGACTGTTGAAATTCTAGGAGAGTTTTCCTGACTACTAAGAGAGCAAGGCCAGCCAACACTTTTTATTACTCTTCCTTGTTTCATTTCTTTACTAGACTTATTGCCATCTAACCTACTATTTATTTATTTTTTTTTTCCATTTAGTTCATTATTTGGCCTACTCTTAGAATAGCAGTACAAAAATGTCATTTTTTTTTGTTTATAATACACTATTGTATTTTCAGCATTAAGAGCAATGCTTGACACAAAGAAAGGGTTTAACCAATATGTCTTGAATAAATGCACCCCTGTTCAAGGAATTTGTGAATTTGACACCAAATTCACGTGCAGTAGTGATAGTTTTGAGACGGAGGAGTATAATATTTGAACATAAATTTTATGATTTTCTAAATCAAATCAAATTATTGGAGTATATATTCATACATTCACAGAAAAAGACGTTTTCTCAAATCATTTTACCAAATGCTCAAATTCTCTTCAGCTTACCCTGAAAACAAATATGTATAATTTACTTTGTGTTAGTGTATAATTCCTTATTAGACAATCATGTTCTGATGACAATTTTAAGAAGATTTTCCTAAAGCAGGTAGGGATATTTATTTAGCTAATTTAATTAGCTTCCATGAATAATTAAAATGACTAATCATGGATAACAAAATTGAGAGCTGATTTAAAATAATTGTTAAATACCATTTTAAGATATTTGTTGGAACATAAAATATGTGAGATTGTAGGAAAAACAAATTCTAAAAATATAATAATGAATAATTTCCAGTTGCTGCCTACTGTTGTCTCACTTCTGTCTTTTAAAATGTCAGAAGCTTATCTACTGCTAAGTCAGTGATTTAATAGCATGCAAGAACTCTAAGAGCCTGAACTGATGAATGTTAAATGTTTCCAGTATCATCTTATTTTATTTTATTCAATCTTTTCTGCAAGTAACTTGACCTCAAGAGCCATCTTTCTCCTATTGTTTTATTTTTTTGTGTCAAAAGTATCAAAGGCTTTTAAAATATTTCTTATGTATAAAATAAAGCATTCAATAATTCTCTAATTCTTCTAATAGTAAAAATAAGAATTATCATCAGAAAAGAGTAGAAAATATTACATGGTAGTAAGAGTGCATATGAATAATACCTTTGTAACCATAGAAATTAAGACAATTCTTAATTTTTGACATTGCCATTTTATACTTTACCTTGTACATGATACTTAGCATATTTATGCCTTAGTTTGTTCTTCTGTAAAATGGGAATAGTATCTGCCTTAGAATGGCCTAATGGCAGTTTTCAGAATTTCATGTACATGTAAATGACAGTATCATTTTCTCTTTTTCTTTTTTCTCTTATTTTTCCTTCTCTTTTCCTCCATCTACTCTTCTGTCTCTTCCTCACATTCCTGTTCCTCTTTTCCTCCTCTCCATGTTCCTCCAGTCTTCTTTCTCCTACTTATAATGATGCTTCATGATATAAGAGTTAATCAAAAGCATATTGGAGTTGAATTCAGAAAGACTAGACAGAATATTAATATAAATCTGAGGGTGTGATTTCTTTTTCCTTAGGTATGGTCTGCTTTCTCTGACTCATACTCATTTTTATAAAACAGGAAGACTTTTCTGGATAAGTTATATTTATGTGTGTTCTAGATAGTGTATAAGAAGAATATAACTGGGAGATATGTCTGAAGATGAAATAATTTACTCTGTGTGTGTATGTGTGTCTGTGTGTGTGTGTGTGTGTGTTGGCAGGGAGGGAAGAATATTGTTTGTCTGCTTGCTTGCTTACTAGCTAGCTTGCTCTCTAATTCTGAGTGCATACAAGTAGAGAGGTAATTAGAAATCACCATTTTTTTTCTCATTTTAAGTTGGAGATTCCTGTGAGATATACAAGCAGAGTTAACCATTAGCCCTCTGCCTGCAAAGAACTCGGGAGAGTGGTCATAGTTAAATATATTGATTTGGAAATTAGAAATGTATAGGTGATCTTCATAGCAGTTGTATTAGAGAAGATACATTTGTAAAGAACAATGTAATAAGTAGTAAGAGAAAAGAACCAGTTACAGAAGGCTGAGAAACTTCAGCATGTAAGTGTCTTACATAAAAAGATGACAAGAAAAACCAGAGAGATAGAAACATGGAGAATGTGGCATGAGAGAAACTTCAGCAAGATAATCTAAGTAAAAAGGACAAATTAGGGGTGTCGAATATGGCTAAGAAGCACAGATAAATACAATAAGTATCTCATATTAAGTGCTGTGATGTTTATAGAGTGTAACTAGACTACTTAGTGTAATATAGGGAGAACTCTAATCTGGAATGGAAAATTATAATCAGTGGGAGATAAGACATTTGAATTCACTGGAAGGCATTTCTTTTGTAGGTAGTAGATCTTTGAACAAACTTACTCTTCATTTTTCAACTTTATACATCTCTTATGTATCCCGATTCACATTCTATATAGTAATAGAGGGGAGCTAGGAAGTAATCTCAATTACAACATTCTAAAGTACTTATCAGTCTCAAAACATATTTTGTGATTTTTATTTCTTGAGTTTCAGGAAAATTTGATTCCTCTGCTTGGAGTGTTTATTGTCACAATCTGTAGATTTCATATTCACTCTGTATCATCTAAAAGAGATGACAACTCCTTTATGTGCCAGTTAGTATCTCCTTCAGGTGGATGTGCTCCTCATCTTAGTAATGATTCACTCTGTCATTTGACTATTATTAGTATCTATTATTACCATACGTAATCCAATAGTTGGAAATGGACATTTGTAAGCTATCATAGACATTTAACAAAGTAAGTTTTTGCCTGCTCAATATAACATTTTAATTCTAAAATGGTAAGGTTTAAAATTGGTGTATGAGTATTTTTTTCTAGTAGTTTATTTTCATCGTATTTTACAAATGTGTCAGTCCATGAAAAAATAGAAGTTTAAAAAAATTCTACTTGCTCTACATAGTTTGAAAAGCACCAAATTAGATGACATGGAAATACTTTTAACATTGCCATGATTCAAATGTATCAAAGTGATCTAAATGTTATTTTACAATAAACATGTCTTGGATTAAAAAGAATAGGACATATCCAGGCTTTTCTTGAATTTGATTCTAAAGATTGCATTTCCCTTGTTAGGTAAAGTGAAAAAAAAAGAACTCTAAAATGTTTGTTTTGTACATATAAAAAATAGCAAAAATGACTTAAATTTTTAGAAATTTAAGTTCAATTAAAACTTAAATTTAATGAAAACTGAATAAATTGTGTTTTCTTTGGAAATTTTCTTCTTAAAATGGTAAATCTGAGAAGATGAGGTAAACAAAGAAAGGCTAACCATTAAGGGAATCAATCAAGTGGAACATATTGTGCAAATAAAAGAAAACCTGTTTTCTATTAAATCAAGATGGAATGAATAAAGTTAGTACTGGAAACATATATTTAAAAACATACATAAAGCTTAAATAACATTTCTGTCTATGGAAATTAGCAGTGAGGTGAACTATATCAAGAGAGACATATACATTTGAGAAAGCTTTGCCTGTTTTGTTTTTCAAATAGCTTAGATTATAGGAAGCTCATAATGAAATGTATTTCCTAACCTTAAAATGCATGAATCTAATTGGAGAGACATATGACACATTTAAAACAAATTACAATATAATAAAGAGCATACACAAGTTTAACACAAATTATACTGAGAAGTCCGGGGAAATAATTCTTTTATGTAGCAGAAATTTAGGTCTGTGTATGAGGGTCAAATAATTGTTTAGCTGAAGACTGCACTTGAAAGGACCTTTGGAAATATATAGCGTAATGCATTAGCCTGGTCCAGATCGAAAGCGCACCCCAGGAAGAAAATTTATCATATCCTATAAAAGAGAGGCAGGAAAGTAACAAGCCAAACCTCCTGGACTGATGTAAATAAGTACATGATGTGACACTTCAAAATGGAGCAAACTGAGATTAGAATGATATAGCTGGGACTGATGAGAGAGGGCCTGATTGCCTTCCTAAGGCATTTAGACTATTTTTCGTTGAATAGCGTAGTAATATTTTTTTGATCTGCCTTTCAGAAATTAAATCTGTCAACTCTGTGGAAGATTAAATGTATAGTAGAAATCCTGAAAACAGTTCTGTAAAATAGAGAAGTAAATTTGTGTGAACTCGTTCAGGACTGCCACACTGGGGAAGCAACATGGTATTGGGATCTGCTTGGGCTTTGAGACACTCAGCCACCTCGCACACTTAACCAGGCTGGGACGCTGGCAAACTTATTGTGTTTTCCCTTATCTTTGTTGTATCAGGCAATTTTCACATTGCTATAAAGAAATATCTGAGACTGGGTAATTTATAAAGAAAACATATGTAATTGGCTCACAGTTCTACCGGCTATACAGAAAGCCTAGCGGCATCTGCTTCTGGGGAGGCCTTAGGAAGCTTCCAATTATTGCAAAATGCTGAGAAACAGGCACTTCACATGGCCAAAGTGGGAGAAAAGAAGCAGAAAGGGGAGATGGCACACACTTTTAAACAATCAGATCCTGCAATAACTCACTCACGATGAAGAGGATAGTACCAAGAGAATGGTACGCAACCATTCATGAGAAATCTTCCCCCATGATCCAATAACTTGCCACTATGCCCCACATACAACACTGAGGATTCCATTTCAACATGAGATTTGCCCAGGGACAAATTCCCAAACTGTGCTTTTCTGTTCTGAGTCCCTTCCAAATCTCGTGCCCTTCTCACATTTCAAAATATAATCATGCCTTCCCAATAATCCCCCAAAGTCTCAACTCATTTTAGTGTTACCTCAAAAGTCCAAAGTCTAAAATCGTCTTTGAGACAAAGCAAGTCTTTCCCACCTATGAGACTGTAAAATCAAAAAAAAGTTAGTTACATTCAAGATGTAATGGAGGTACAAGCATTGGGTAATCATTCCCATTTCAAAAAGGACAAACCCACTAAAAGAAGGTGGCTACAGAGGACATGCAAGTCCAAAACCTAGTAGAACAATTATTAAATCTTAAAGCTCCAGAATAATTTTTGATGTAATGTCCCACATGCAAGACAGGCTGATTTGATAAGTGAGCTCCCAAGGTATTGGATAGCTCCACCCCTGTGGCCTTATAGGGTTCAGTCCCTATGGCTACTCTAACAGGCTGGTGGGTTGGCATGGAGTGTCTGCAACTTTTCCAGGCACAAAGTTCAAAGTGCAGATGGATCTATCATTGTTGGAATCTGGAGGACGGTGGCCATCTCACAACTTCACAAGGCAGTGCCCCAATGAGTACTCTGTGTGGCACTCCAACTTCACATTTCTACTCTGGACTGACCTAGTAGAGATTTTTCATGACAGCTGCACCCCTGAATCAGGCATTTACTTGGGCACCCAGTCTTTTTCATATATCCGTTGAAATCTAGATGATGGTTCCCAAGCCTCAACTTTGGCATTTTGTGCACCTGCAGGCTTGAAGCCACATGGAAGCTACCAATGCTACCAGTGCTTACACCCTCTGATACAGCAGCACAGGCTATACCTAGGCCCCTTTGAGCAAGGATTGAAATTCCAGCAGCCAGGAAGCAAAAGTGGTGTTCCAAGTCCAGGCAAGGTAGCAGTGCTCAGAACCTGGCCCAGGAACCGTTCTGTCCTCCTAGGTTTCAGGGCTTGTGGTGGGAGGGGCTGCCTCTTAGATCTCTGAAATGCCTTTTTCTCTTTGTCTTGGCTATCAGCACTTGTCTTCTTAGTTATACAAATTTCTCTTGAGAATAGTTGCTCAGTAGCCTGCTTGAATTTCTTCTCAAAAAAATCTTTCTCTTTTTGCCACGTGGTCAGGCTACTTAATTTGCAAACATTTATGCTCTGCTTCCCTTTTAAATATAAGTTCCAATTTCCAGTTATTGATTTGCTACTGCATCTAAAATTGGGCTACTAGAAGTAATCAGTCTATATCTTGAACACTTTACCACTTATAAATTTCTTCCACAACCAGAGGTGTCCAGGATAGAGAATACAGTCGTGGGTTCTTAGTTTTTGTTTCTGGTTAGGCCAGTCAAGCCCCTTCTTCATCTGTCTTTTCTGCTTATCACTAAAGACGGAAACTAAAACCATGACTACAGGCTGCTTCAAGCCTAAAACAAAGGAAAACAAAAACAAGAACAACAAAATAAAACATGCTGGACGTGTTTGCATCGCTTTCAAGTTTAAAGTTCCATGGATGCCTAGGGCAGGAGAACAATGCATTCACGGTCTCTGCTAGGGCATAACAAAGTGACCTTTTCTCCAGTTCCCAATAAGTTTATTATTTCCATCTGAGAGATCCTAAGCCTAGAATTAATTGTCCGTATCATTATCAAAATTTTGTCCCAATCATTTAACCAGTCTCTAAGTTTCAAACTTTCCCTCATCTTCCTCTCTCCTGAACTCTCAAAACTCTTTGAGCCTTGACCTATTACCCAATTCCAAAGAAGCTTCCAGATTCTCAGGTGTCTTTATAGCAATATTTCATCGCTGGTATCAATATTCTATATTAGGGTGTTCTCAAATTGCTATAAAAATACTCAAGACTGGGTAATTTATGAAGGAAACAGGTTTAATTTGCCCAAAGTCCTGCGGGCTGTACAGGAAGCATAGTGGCATGGCATCTGCTTATGGAGAGGCCTCAGGAATCTTACAATTATGGCAGAAGGTGCAGAGGGAGCAGGTGTATCACATGGTGAAAATAGGAACAAAGAGACAGAGAGAAGTGTGACACACCTTTAAACAACCAGATCTTGTGAGAATTCACTCACTTATTTTGAAGACAGTATCAAGAGAATGATATTAAATCATGAGAAATTTGCCCCCATGATTCAATTCTCTCTCACCAGGCTCCATCTCCAGCATTGCAGATTCCATTTCAACATGAGATTTGAGCAGGGACAACATCTGAACTATATTATTTAATGATATGAGTTTTCTCATTAGAGGTATCTGAGAAATGCCACCTTCCATAAAAACGTTTCCCTAGGAAATGGTTATGGCACAGAGCCTTGAATAAATTAAAACATAGATAATAAACTCAAATTTACAAATCTAATAATAACAAGATTCTCACATCCATTAAATATATCGAATTACTATAAAGTGAAGGATGTTTACTGAAATGTTCACATATCAGAAAATTGTTCAAGATAAATAATTATTTTTTAATATATATGTTTAAAAACCATGTTTGGAGAATAAATATAAAACAGTTAAAATTAAATATAAGTCATTGGGCACATTTTTAGGACACACCTGAAACTCTAAGAAATACACACACACGGGCTGGGCACGGTGGCTCACACCTGTAATACTAGCTCTTTGGGAGGCCGAGGTGGGTGAATCACCTGAGGTCAGGAGTTCAAGACCAGGCTAGCCATCATGGTGAAACCCTATCTTTAAAAAAAGAAAAGAAATACACACACACACACACACACACACACGCATTTCTATTTAAATTTTTACCTAGCACCAATCCTGTGTTTAAATCAGTTTGGGCTACTGTAACCAAAGACTGGGTGGCTTATAAACCACAGAAACTTGTGCTAGCTTTGGCAGTACCTTGGAACAATAGATTAGCATTGCTGCTATATAGGAATGGCACACAAATTTATGAAATGTTCTATATTTTCCTTCTGGTTAATAAAAAAAGAAAAAAAATATATTTCTCATAGTTCTAGAGGCTGAGAAGTCCAGAAATAAGGCACCAGCAGATTCAGCACCCAATGAGGGCCAGCTTCCTGGTTCATAGGTTCAAAGTTAATGGCCATCTCCTCCCTGTGGCTGAAGTAGCCTGGGAGCGATCTAAGCATTCTTTAATAAGGGTGCTAATCCCTAATAGCTTCATGAAGGCTTCACCTCCCGATACCATCATCTGAGCATTAAAATTTCAACATATAACTTTTAGGAGAATGTTAGCATTCATCTTAGGACCACGTATGTAACAAAACTTAATACATGTACTGTAGTTCCTTTCAAAGATACTTACGGCCACATAGGTTAGGCAAACATATATCCAAGGTTAATAAAATTTAGAATGTGGTATTAGAGAGAAAAGAAATATGATATTCCATTGTCACTTATTTTAGTTAAATTTGGTTTAACCTAGATTTTGCTGTTTGGATATGCAATGAATGAAAGCAATCTCTTCCTATACAGAAATGTGAAAATGTACGTGCCACACTAACTAGCAAAAAATTTCAACATAATTTTTTTGTTAGTTTTTAATATAACAGTTCAAACAAAAAAGATGAAGACATATGGCTTTATTTCTGCATTCTCTCTCATGTTCCATTAGTCTATGTGTCTGTTTTTTGTAAGCTGTTTCGGTGACTGTAGCCTTATATTACAGTTTTAACTCAGATAGTATAATGATCTTCAACACGGTCAACAAAAGCAATAGGGAAAGACTTTTCTATTCAATAAATAGTGCTGGAATAATTGGCTAACCTTATGCAGAAGACTGAAATTGAATACCTTCCTGTCATCATATGCAAATATCAACTCACAATGGAGTAAGGATTCAAATATGAAACCTAAAACTATAAAAGCCCTGGAAGAAAAAACTAGGAAATACAATCATGAAAATAAGAACTGGCAAAGATTTTATGATGAAGACTCCCAAAGCAATTGCAGCAGAAGGAACTATTGACAACTGGGACCTAGGTAATTAAGAGGTTCTTTACAGCAAAAGAAACTATCAACAGAGTAAATAGACAACCTTCAGAAAGGGAGAAAGTGTTTGCAAACTATGCATCTGACAATGGTATAATATACAGGATCTATAAATAATTTAAACAATGGAACATGCAAAAAATAAACAGCCCCATTAATAAATGGACAAAGAACATGAAAAGATATGTGTGACCAACAAGAATATGTAAAAAGATATTCAACATTACTAACAGTTAGGAAAATGCAAATCAAAACCACAGTAAGATATAATCACATGTCAGTCAGAATGGTTATTATTTGTAGGGAGCCAGCCCCCAAACATCAGCCACAGGTACCTCCAGTTTGGTGGTGACGAAGGAATGAGAAAAAGACCGATTAAGAATGCATATAGTGGGACCAGGGGCCAGAGCACAAACTGGAGGCTGCAGAGTCCCTGAGCTCTGATCTTCTATAGTATGTATTGATTATAATTACTTTGATCTATAGGGTAGGTGGTGTAGTGATGATGGGGAGAGGGTGATGTGGAGGTGGGGTGAATCAGTGATCCAGAACTGGTGTGTCATTTTAAAGATGGATAACAGTGGAGGTTTGGCAGTTTCACAAAACAATAACGTGGTTATCTTTAGCTTATTATCTCTGTACAGCTGGTGGAACACGGGCCTTGCAATAAGCCTACAAGTCTGGTTAAGTCTTATTGCTACAAAAGAGTTTTACATCCTTGAGCACAATGTTTATGGTAACAGAGCCAGGTTACCCTGCACTGGAACATGAGACATGGAGAAGCTTGCCTCCCCAGAGGCCTCCTGCAGTTGGCTGTGGTTTGTTGTTCCTGGTTTATATGTTACTCACAGCCAGTTTGTGTAGGCACTATGTAAGTCCTTTCTCCTCTGCTGCTTCCACCAGCATATCCTCCTCTGTTTTCATTAAAAACTGCCATTGCTATTATTGTTTGCTCATGGTGTCGGGTCTCTCTCTGAAGTCAGCTCCAACATCTACAGACTAAGAACAAACAGCATAAACAGACACAAACCAACACAAAGTTTGCGATGGCTGATACACTGAGAGTTTTTAATCCATCTTAGTGGGTTAATGTTGAAGAGGCTGTCCCCAACTCCAGCAAGAACATCTGTGCCAGGCAATAAAGCAAGATGAACCTGAGATGCCTCAAAAATTTGTTTCTTGAACTTAGCTATAGCCAAAGTCAAATTATCCTCATTTCCCTGTAGGTGACGCCTAATCATTTCCCAGTGGTATTCAGTAGCATTGCAAGGATGAGGAGTAATACAATAATAAGAAGTATTCTGATCACACTGTAATTGAATTTTATATTTTAAACTAATTACTTTGTCCCCAAGCCATAGGACTGCTTGCTTAAGATCATTAATCTGGTTAGCTATTTTTTTATGTATTTTTTGTTTGAGAATTCCACAGCAAAGTGGAGTTTTCCTGCCAATTGTTGACAAATTCAGCAGTTTGTACGGAGAAGTGCAAAGCCACTCTGGCCTCAGCTGCTGTGGCCATGACTGTAATCAGACCCATAATAACTAAAATTAAAGTTGCAATAAATATTTGGGTGCATTTTAAAAGCTTTTGTAAAATTTCAGTAAGAATATGCACTGAGGGAGATGCTTTCCAAGGATGAGACAGGTTTATAGGTAGTCATATTCCCCACTCAAGTTCTGACTAATGTGTAGAACTATGAAAGTTAAACATAGAAGCATTAACACAGGAAACAGCTTATAATTTTGGCGTGTCACTTTGGAGTTAATGAAATCTATTGTGATTTATTTCTCGTTCTCAATAAATATACATGCTTGCAAAAAATAAAAATAAAAATAAAATCCGGCCGGGCACGGTGGCTCAAGCCTGTAATCCCAGCACTTTGGGAGACCGAGGCAGGTGGATCACGAGGTCAAGAGATCGAGACCATCCTGGTAAACATGGTGAAACCCCGTCTCTATTAAAAATACAAAAAATTAGCTGGGCACGGTGGCGCGTGCCTGTAATCCCAGCTACTCAGGAGGCTGAGGCAGGAGAATTGCCTGAACCCAGGAGGCGGAGGTTGCAGTGAGCCAAGGTAGCGACATTGCGCTCCAGCCTGGGTAACAAGAGCGAAACTCCGTCTCTAAAAAAATAAAAAATAAAAAATAAAATAAAATAAAATAAAATCCATCTGTAACTTTCGCACCACCAAAAGATAAGGGGGTTTGACACAACTTTGAAATCAAAGAGTTTGATTACAAATTTTAATGAATAATAATGATTAGAACAGGGCCTTTATTGGTTTTAGGGTCATAAATAATATCCGAAGCTCTTTCTGTTTAATTTCTAATTTTGGCCAAATTATTTTTGGTTGTGGTTTTACCTTGCCTCCAATTTTCCAAACAATAAAGCTGTTTGTTTCAGTGAGTATGACTTGAAATTGTTATTACTTTTTGTGTACCATTTAAGCAACTATGTGCTATCATAAGAGGGTTGATTGGTGCTATTAATGCTAAATATCCCCTTACGGAACCAATTAATAGCAATTTAATGGGGCTTATTGTACAGCACTTCAGCCTCTGCCAAAACATGAACTCTCCAATTTAATATTTTTAACTTAGAGAACCACTTTTTCTTTTGTGTGCTTTTAGGTTTTGAGGGGCTAAACATAGTTGTTTCATTCTTTGAATTATTATAAAATATACTAAGACCAGAAATCATATGTCAATAAAGAAAAGAAAGAAATATATCCCAGTATGTGAAATTTATTTATTTATTTATTTACTTTTGCCCCAAATCTAGGAGTACTTACTGCAATAGTGATAACCGCCACTCATGATAAGGCTTTAAATATTTGGATGGTGCCCACACTAATTGTTGATTTGGACCTGGAGAAACACAAGCAAATCCTCTCCCCCATGTTATTCCATTGTCTTTTCCCCAACTCTTGTTCATGGGTTTTGCCGCCAGATTAATTGCCCTAAGTTCTCTTCTTTGAATTGTTTATTCAGGTGTTGTTCCTCAGCTGTTATTTGTTGTACCCTTGGCAGGCTTAAAAAATTTTAAGTTAATAATGTTAAGTTAAATTGTATTTGTGGGGTTCTATATTCACTGTACCCCCTTTTTTTATTTTTTGCAAACTTCTGTTTAAAAAAAAAGATTTCTTTTTTGTTTTGTTTTACAGTAGCCTGTTTCTGAGAGCTTTATGGGATACTTGTAATATAAGTAATGTTTTAGTGTTTAAAAAATGCTGGTAAGGGATGACTAACATATTTTGGAACATTATTATTTTTTAATGGAAGAGGGAATTTCTGTAACAGCAAAACACTGTATTAGATGTTGTTTGACACAAGCTAATTATTTACCAGTTTGACAAGTTGCCCAAACAAAATGAGGAATAGTATTTACATAAGTGTGTACATATGTTTGAGGGTTGAGGGTAGAAGGAGAGTTAAAAAAAAAACAACTACCTATTGGCTACTATGTTTATTACCTGGGTTATTTCATAGCTAAACTAAAATAACCAAATTTCTGTGCCATGCAGTTTACCCCCACAACAAACCTGCACACGTACCTTCTCAATCTACAATAAAAGTTAGATAGAAAAAAAGGTAAAGATTAGTGTATTTATGTTTCAGGGAAATAGTCTCTGTTTGTCCTTTTTATGGTTTTGTTTGATGTTTGTTTTAGAAGTCAAGTCCAGATTACATGTTCTTGATACATTTTGGTAGGTAGCCTGATAATGAACCTGTCAAATCATTGCCTAACTTGGTTCTATGATCTTAGTGTGTACATAAATATAACACATTGTCATTGTTTTAACTATTCCTTTTCACTAAGGTTTTGTGCTCAATATTAACTAGTGAAAGCTTTCTTTCCTCATAAAATTAGCATTTAATAAGTGAGCAGTAATTTATGACAATGTTAAGTAACTTTTATAACTTAGGTTAATGGTCCATGTATGTGACTAAGTATTTAAATATAATTTGGTGAAAATACTTAATTTACAGGGTCTAAAAAAACTTCTGTTTCGTCAGGTGTGGTGGTTCATGCCTTTCAGCATTTTGGGAGGCCAAGGCATGTGGATCACCTGAGGCCAGGAGTTTGACACCAGCCTGGCCAGTATAGACCAGCCTGGCACACCAGCCATCTCTACTTAAAATACAAATATTGTCCAGGTGGAGTGGTGGGTGCTTGTAATACCATCTGTTCAGTAGACTGAGGTAGGAGAATCCCTTGAACCCAGGAGACAGAGGTTGCAGTGAGCCCAGATCATGCCACTACACACCAGTCTGGACAAAAAGTCCTATTATAGCATCACCTCATTCCTAGCACCAAGTTAGGTACTAAGCAGAATGGCATAGTGACTAGTACATAACCTGGTGCTAGGAAGGAGGTGGTGCTGTAAGACACATTTAAATTATGTAGAGAGGGCTTAATTGTTCATTGCTGAGCAGTGAGGAAAACACCAGAAACTGGAAAGATGAAATTCCAGGTCATGTTGTGGTAAAATATTATGTAAAGTTATATGTATGGTAACTTATAAAGTATGGCATAGACCTGATCAAGTTGCTGATCTAGAAAAAGAGGGCAGAAAAAAGTTGCTAATACCATCTGTATATTGTTATTTGATTCTTTTGGCAATGCATTTCAGGAGATAAGTGCTGCTATAAAAGCACGTGGAGCCGACAGACAATGAATATAAAAGCAAAGTTTAAGTCTTCATGTGAAAATATCTATGAGCCTCAATTACGGTTACTTTATGAGCCTTACAATCATTGATTTCTCCTCAATGCTTGGATATACAAAGGGGGCTGTAGAAAAGCAGATAATGCCTATTAGCTCATATGTTGCTAGGTTAAATAGGTACATTTTATATCATTCAGAGTCTGAAGTTTGAGCTCTATGTCATGATTAGAAGAGGTTTTGCACTTTTTCGAGGATATGGGGTGTGTATTTTGAAAATGTAAAGGAGATTGGACTAAATTTTTGATGATCAGAAGTGTAGACTATAATAAATATTACTATTTTTATTATGGTTTTTAACTGGTTCTCTCACAGGAACATGGTAGAATTAAATTCACCTACCTCCCTGAAGTCAGTGTTTGATGCTGATGAAATATGTGTGAAAGGCACACTTCCAGACCAAGGCTGGAAGAACCTAACCCAATATGATTCCCTTTTCTTTTGCTGCTGTCTTAGAAACAGACAATGTTGCAGAATAATACTTCTGCTTTGTCAGTATAGATTCTAGAGTGAGGAGAATGCAGTGTCGATATAGCAGTCAATATGTGAAGTACATGCAGTAAGTGTAGAAAGTAGCATGGGCTATTTTAAACCACTGAGCTTTGCAACACAACCTAAACTATTCTATCAGGTGCATTCAATTAAATTTGAATTAAAGACAGCTTTTGCGATTTTGTCAGTTTCTCATTAAAGATCCTTCAATCATTAGAACCCATAACAAAGAGAAAGAGTTTGAGAACAGTTTTCTATATCATTATAACATATTTCTTAAATTATTGCCTGTAAACCAATGCCATATCTTTTATTTTAAAATGGAAGGCATATTTATAAAGTATTTTATTGTTAACATAAGACCATTCAATAAATTGACTATATCCCTTGATCTATCCAGTCTATGTTAGTCTCTTCAATGAATGTTTAGGGAGTACCTACTATGTACTAGGATACTGAACATAAAGGCAGCAGAAATGAGCCTATTTTAAATATATGAAGTTGTGTCAAAAGAACGATGAGATTTCTTAGATAATTTAGTTGAATTGCCACCGTTGATATAAAGATTCTGGCTAAAAACTGTTTGAGTGTTGATGTTATTAATGGAGTAGACACAGCTTTTTGCCTGACACATATAGCACTCAGTTCTGGCCATTTAAATTTGAAGTTACTCTGAGACAACCATGCAAACTGGTTAAACATCCAATTGCATGTGTGATTTGCAGCTATAAAAACAAGCTGGTGCTGGCAGTATACATTTGAGAGTATAAAAATACATGGCATTCAAAGTCATAGGAATAAACAAGATCAACTTCCTGGATAAACCATAAGCTATTTTTACATAGGCTCACCAAAACAATGCAATTAATGTCTTGAACCTTCATGGTTCATTTAATCATCAAACTAGTTTTAGAATTTCAGACATATGAAATAATAAAACTTTCATTTTTCTCTGTAATGTCAGATACTCTGAATTTGTCTGTATGCTGAGGACAAATTCTTCCAAGAGCATGCAATTTACACAGTTAAAATTAAAATGTAATGCAATCATTTTTAGTGGCTGGCAATATGTAGTAGCATTTATGGGGACTGTGAGCCAATGATGCAGAAATAATTGTAGCCTCTATCTCTGTGGTTTGATGTCAAACAATTCATTAGTGATATGAACTTTCTAAAATTGATTTTCCTCCCTAATTATTTTTGCTTGAAACTCATTTCATATTTGCCACATTTTAAAAATTGTAACATAAATCTTGAAGTAGGACAAATAAATATATAACCATTACTTCAAAATCTGAACTGACCTCTAAAATTTTGAAATCAATTTTAAATCTGTTATCTCTGAGGGATATAGCATATGAGGTTTCTTTACTTCAATAGATTTAATCTAGTTATCTTTAAAAAAATCCACCACTTTGACAATATGCAATTAATAAGAATACCCCTCCATTTAAAATAAGCAGTGACTCCAAATAATCAATAATGTACAATAACAAAAGTATAATGCTCACTCATATGACATGCCCAATGTGGATGAACTGCAGCTTTCTCAAAGACCTATTTATTCTGGAGCAGATTAAGTTAAACAGCTTTTGCCTTTGCTATTGTCAGTTTCCAAGTAGAGTGAACAGAAATGTAGTGAACTTATAATGGCTCTTAAAACTTTTTCTTTGATGCTAAACTTGTAACTTCCTCTTACATTTCACAGGCCAATCAAGTTACATGACAATGCTTCAGTTTGACATGTTGAAGATACAAAATATTCCCCTGAGAGACATACCCAGAGAGGGAACACAGCAATTTGAACATTTATAATCTTGTGAGATTAAACAAGGCTCTTTTCACCAAAAATATTTACTTCAAAATTTATGTGCTAAAGTTTATTCACTTTAATTATCTAAGGAGCCTCAATTTCTCATGCAAGTTTTATTAATGTGTTTCTTCAGTTGGAATAGTTGTACCTACCTGGCTTCTACGTCAGATAAGTGAGACCTGTAAAAGTTAAATACAAGGACAAATCTAAAAACTAAGACCCAGCAGCCTTGAGAACATATTCATCAGGGAAGAAGTCAGTAGCTCCCAGATATATGAAAATTTATAATGCTTTGTAAGCAAAAGGCTTAATATGGAAATATACCTTCTGTTTATATTCCATTGGTCAAAGCAAACCTAAAAGCTAAATGCAATGTCCACCTGGATCCCTTTGTAATAAAGAGGAGGAATAGAACAAATATCTGCTAAAATAGACTAATTTGCCACTAGTTTTCAGTTTCCAAGAACAATTTAAATTATCTTTCATTTTTAAATAGGCATATATTTATTTAAAAAGTCAAATCAATAATTAATAACTTATCAAAACAGTAGTACTAGCACCAGATGGATTAATTAGTAAACTCTACCAAATATTTAAGAAAAAAATTACACCCATTCTCTACAACTTTTTTTTTTACAATACTTCCTTACTCACTCTATAATTCCAAATTTACCCTAAAACCAAAAACAGACAGAAGGATTTTAAGAAAAGTAAGCCACAGTCTAATATTCCTCATAAATATAAATGCAAAGATTCTCAACTAAATATTAGCATATGGATTTAACACTATATAAAAAGAAGTATTATCTGCAACCAAGTGGAAATTATCCTACTTGTGCCAGGCTAGCCCAACTCTTAAAAAGTAATTAATGTGGTTCATCACATCACCAGGATAAAGTAAAGCAAATTTTATCAATAGATACAGAAAAACCATTTGATAATATCCAACACTCATCCAGAATAAAAGTCTCTGTAAAGTAAAAATAGAAGGGGAACTTCCGCAACTTAATAAATAATATCTCCAAAAGATGTACAGGTCACATCATTTTTACTGGTGAAAAATTCAGAACTATGCCAGTAAGATCAGAAAGAAGGAAAGGAGGTTTACTCTCACCACTTTTGTGTAGCATCTTAGTGGAAGTCCTAGCTAATGTGAAAAAAATGAAATATAGAATTTACAGATATGCAAGGAAAAACTAAATGTCTTTGCAGATGGTATGTTTGTCTACGTAAAATATCTGAAGTAATTGACCTGAAAAAACCCAAGCAAACAAACAGTAAAACAAAACGAAAAAACCCCTGGAATTATGATACATTTAAAGCCAGGTTTCAGGATACAAGGTTAATATATGAAAGTCAATCACATTTCTATATCTTATAGTCTAGTAATGAATAAGAGCAATTCAGAATTGTATATAAAATAATCATGCATAATTATTATTTATGTATATTCAGTTATATTTACTTATTTATTTGTATTTATATAATTTACATTAGCAATTTAAAATTAAAATAAGTATAAATCTAACAAAACATTTGCACAATCAGTATGAGAAAAACCAAAATACTCTTAGTATCAAAGAAACTAAAAAAATAAAATATAGAGAGATACTTTAGGGTTGTGAATAGAAAGACTCAGTATTTTCAAGATGTAAATTCTTTCCAAATAGATCTACACATGTAATGCAATCCGCACTAAAATTCCAGCAAGTTATTTTGTGCCATATTAACAAACTTTTTCTCAAGTGTGTATGTAGAGGCAAAAGATCCAGCATAGCCAAAACAATATTGACAAATAAGAACCAGGTTGAAGAACTCAAATTACCTCACTTCAAAGATTACTCTAGAACTACAGCAAGCAAGACAATGCAGTATTAGTGAAAGAATAGACAAATATATCAATGATACAGAGTAGAAATCCCACAAATAAAAGAATCTAAATACAATCAATTGATCGTTGACAAAGGAACAAAGCAACATAATGTAGAAAACAGTCTTTTCATCAAATAGTGCTAGAGCAACTGGACATTCACATGCAAAAGAAAAAAATGAATTTAGACATACCTTACACATTTCACATTAATTAACTCGAATCTCAGACCTATATGTAAAAGACAAAACTACAAAACTCTTATGGTATCACAACAAAATCTTCATAACCTTGGATTTGGCAAAAACTTTTCAGAGACAAAGCCAAAGGCAAAATACATGAAAAAAATTAATAAGATCGAATTTATTAAAATTAAAATTGCTACTCTGTAAAAATCAGAGACAAATCAGTGCCTAGAAAATAGACAAGAAACAAATGGGAAAAAATATTTTAAAAAGATCTGATAATCTTGAAATTTATCCTACCCGATAAATTTCAGAGCAGTTTTAGGTTCTCAGCAATACTGAAGAGAAGAACATTTAAAAGCAAGTAATGTGGTTCGTCATATCACCAGGATAAAGTAAAGAAAATCACAAAATTTTATAAATGATTACAGAAAAAATAAAAACCAAACAACCCATTTAAAAGGTGGCCAAAAAAAAGACACTTCACTAAGAAAAGATATACAGATCCCAAATGAATATGCAAAAATGCTCTACACTATATGTCATCAAGAAAACGATAATGAAAAGGATAATGAGATATTATCTGAATCTTCTAAGATAACCAAAATCAAGAACACTGATATGATATGCTGGGAAGACGTGGAACAGCAGGAACTCTTATTCCTGTTGGAATGCAAAATGGTAAAGCCATTTGGAAGGCAATTTGATGGTTTCTCATGAAACTAAATATATTCTTACCATACAATACACGAGTCATGCTTTTTGATATCTACTCAAATGAGTTGAAAACTTATGTCCACACATAAACCTGCATACAGATGTTTATGGCAGGTGCATCCACTATTTCCAATACTTGCAAACAACCAGGATGTCTTTCAGTAGGTCAATGCGTAAACAATGTTACACTGAGACAGTGGAATGTTATTCAGCACTAAAGAGAAATAAGCTATTAACCAATGAAAAGACATTGAAGGAATTTTAATTTGCATTACTGTAAGTGAATAAAGTCAATCTGAAAAGGCTTCATACTATGAGTTCAACTATATGACATTCTGGAAAGACAAAACAATGATGACAGCTAAAAGATTAGTGTTGCCAGTGGCGAGGTGTGAAGCACAGAGGATTTTTCGTGTAGTGAAAACACTGTGAATAATACAATAAGGATAGATATATGTCCTTATAGATTTGTCCAAACTTATAGAATGTACAATACCATGAGTGAACCCCATTGTAAACTGTGAACTTTGGGAATTATGATGTGTCATTATAGGATCATCAGTTGTACAAATGTACCATACTGGTGAGATATATTGATAATGGAGGACGCCATGCATGTGTGAAGCAAAGAGCACATTGAAAATCTGTTTCTTCTCTTCAGTATTGCTGAGAACCTAAAACTGCTCTGAAATCAAGCCTATTATGAAATAACACAAAACAAAACAAATGAATTTTAATATCTGCGCCTGAGTAACAGGCTTACATTTTGTTTGAAGTAATTCTTAATTAAATATAGACCTTGAAAAACAGCCTAAATATTAATACCTGTCATAAATGTACAGCTTAAAAGATGATAAAGGATAAACCCCCTATTTAGCAAAAGCAATATTATACATGAAAAACTACATATTCAAAAATCACTTCCCATACTTTGTCTTCTACTCTTATACATGTATCTACATACAGTTGACTCATGAACATTGGTTTGAAATGCATGGATTTGCTTATGAATGGATTTTCTTCCACCTCTACCACCCCTAAGACAACAACCAAACCCTCCTCTTCTTCCTCCTCTTCAGCCTACTTAGCATGAAAATCATAAGGATAAAGACCTTTATACCTATCCATTTCCACTTAATAAATAGTAAATATATTTTCTTTTATGATTTTCTTAATAACATTGTCTTTTCTCTAGCTTACTTTATTTTCAGAATATTTTATATAATACATATTATACAACATGCATTATAATAGTTAATATTAATATAATTATATAGATGTAATATGTGTTAATTGACTGTGATTAATAAGGCAGAAAGCTATTAGTAATCAAGTTTTTGGGGAATCAAAAGTTATATGTGGGCTTCAGAATGGCTGACTAGAGGCACCTGGCATTTATGGGACTGAATTATAAAGTAAATAGATGATCACAGTTTGCATAGAACATCTAGGAGAGAACACTGGAATTCAGCAGGAAAGTGGCATTAAAGCTCTGAATCATGAAAGGTGAAGAAAATAAAGCAAGAAGCTCAGCCAAGTGTGGGAAAAAGGTAAACAAGAGAGTCCCAACTGTCCACATTTTCACAATGGACTCCTCTAACCTTAGCCCTGAGATAGCCCCTCAGCCCTCATGGGCCCCAATACTAATATAAGGAGCTGCCTGGAGTCCACACGATGGCATTATTCTAGAGAGGGAATTCACATTGGGTTCCACACATGTCTCGAGACTCAAATAGCTGGCACATGGCTCCATTTTGAGAGCTCAGTCTCCAATAAATTATATCCTGCCTTGGGGCCCAACCATGCCTACATCTCCCCATTCCTAGAGCCCCACTGTCATTCCACATATCCACCTAGAAAACTATGACAACAGGACACCAGGTGGACATAGCAGCTCGGATGGTTCTTCAGCACCCAGCCTATACAGTTTCCTGTATCCCAGGAAATAAGAAGGGAGGTTGCTTTCAGAATAGAGTGTTAAAGTGCACACTCCCACAAGCCTGAGAGCTGCCTGTTTGAAAGCCAATGCAACATTGCAACACTGACCTCCCTAGCAGCAGGCTGCTGCAAACCTGCCTGCTCTAGGGTGCCTGGGGACTGGCCAAATTGGGCACTATCCTGGGGCCTGAAGACAGGCCTGCCTCACACATCAACAAAAGTCCACAACTGGGTCAACATGTTGTTCAGGAGCTTAAGGATCAATCCACCTGGCCTGCCACAGCTAGTAAGCACCTGACCACCAGCGTCAGGAACCTCTATGAGGATTGTTCAGGCCCTGGAGGTTTAATCCACCCCTCTGTTTGTCCCTGATGCCCACATACACCACCAGAAAAACCTGAAAGCAGATCCACTGCACCCACAGCCATTAACTATGTGCATCATCCATGGACCTGGGAACTGGTCTTCACTGCCCACTACTAACGCTGCTGGATGTGAGCATACCATTAGGAGGCCTGATCCACCACCATAGGCTATGCTTGCAGATAATATTGAGTAGACCTGAGGACAGGTCCACTTCTCCTAGCACCACCATTTTTTCCAGTGTCCGCACACATTATCCAGGAGCCTGAAGCCACAAGCACTCATGAATGACTTCCAGGAACCTGGGACTGGCCTGTTCTTACTGCCAGGGCCCCATACATTGTCCAGGGGTATGGAGGTAAACCAGCCACAACCTGTGTCCATGCACACCATCAGGGGGCCTGAGGACAGGTCCATACAAACTAGCACTGCTTCTAACAATGCTAGCTTGCATCATTTGAGGGTGTAAGGATTGACCCCTCCACCACTACCACTAATACCTTTAAATGCCTTTTGGGGAACTGAGAATGGGACCTTAGCCTACTTGTGACTGCACACATTGTCTGCGGCTCCAAGGATTCAGCTGTTCCACCTGTCACTACCAATGCCTGCACATGTCTCTTCAAAGCCTGAGGTTGGGCCCTCTTAGCCTGCTGCCACCACAGTTAGCAGCACTCATCTGCACGTGCTAACTTGGGGCCTCAGGACTGGCCTATTCATCCAGTTGCTATAACTGCTGACACTGTGCTTGCTGCCAGAAGTCTTAAGGGTTAGCCCACAAACACCACTGGCATCAACACCACAGAGCTAGACACCTGAGTACCCACCCACCTACCCAGATAAACACTGTCATTCTAAGCACATGAGAAGCCACCAAGGGGCTTAAGAATCATCCCACCTGGAACACTAATGCCTGTGTACACCATCTGAGCGCCCCATGCTTGGCACACACAGCCTGCTGCTGACACCACTTGTGTCTAAGGATTACTTACCCAATGTTCTCATTTACAGTAAAGCATTACCACAGGCTTCCCCTAAAACTGTAGCCTAAGCCTCTGAGTATGACACAGACAATACTGATGCTGATTACAGCTGAATAATCATACAGAGACTACAATACTGTACCCAAAAAGAATCAAAGCCAAAGTGCCCTGCCGAACCAAGGCTACAGGGACATCTACAGGAAAAATTTTTTTCATGAAATACAATCCATAAAATTAGAAGAAGCAACTATTACATCATATCTGCAAATATTAGCATTTTGAGGTGAGAAAGATGAAAAAATGAGAAATCATGACAAGAAACATAATAATTCTCTGGCAACAAAGAATCGTTTTCCAAATTATTTTAAATAGTTTTATTAAAATTCCTAAAATAAATTCAAATCATTTTTATTGAAATCCCTAAAAATAAATTCAAAATAATATTAAAGAAGCTTGATGAGATATCAAAGAGCACAAACAATACAAATAAATCAGAAAAAACATTTGTAAGCAAAATGAGAAGTTTAATACAATGATACATATAATAAAAAAGAATTAAACCATACTTTAGAAACTGAAGAACTCAATTAATTAAATAAAAATACAACTGAGAGCTTCCACAATAGACTAGATTAAGCAGAAGAAGGAATTTCTAAACTCGAAGACAGGTCTTTTGAAACAACCCAGTCAGACAAAAAGAAAATAATAATAAAAAAAAAGAATGAAGAGAGCCTGTATGACATATGTGACTTCATAAAGCAACCAAATATTCAAATTTCGAGTGTTCCAGTAGGAAAAGAGACAGACAAAAGCACAGAAACCCTACTTAATGGAATAATAGCTGAAAATTTCCTGTCTTGCAAGGAATAGGTACCCAGATACAGGAGCTTAAAGATGTCCAAATATACTTAACCAAAAAGATATTATTTAAGATAAGATGTAATCACACCGTCAAAAATCAAAGACAAGGAGAGAATACTAACAAGCAGCAAGAGAAAGGCATCAAGTCACATGTAAAGGAATCTTCATCAAACAAACAGGTAAGTTCTTAACAGAAAACATTGAGCACAGGAAAGAATGGGATAACATATTAAAAGTACAGACAATAAAGAATATCATATGTAGCAAAGCCATCCTCCAAAAATCAAGGACAAATAAGGTATTTTCCAGATAATCAAAAACTGAAAGAAATCATTACCACTAGACTGGCCTTACAGGAAACGCTTGAGACTCCTGCATGTGAAAGCAAAAGGATGATATCTACCACCATGAAAACACAAAAATTTATAAAACACATGGACAGAGGAGATAAAATTGTTAAAAAGGGAGGGACTCAAATGTTACCACTACAGAAAACCATCAAATTGCAATGATAATAAGAAAAAAGAAAGGATCAAATAATATAGAAAACAATAAAATAACAGTTATAAAAATGACAGGAATAAGGTCTAGCCTATAAATAACTTACAACATAGAAATATTAAATTTTTTATTTATATGGTAAAGATTGGCTGATTACATTAAAAACTTGACCAACTATGTGTTGCCTACAAGAAACTCACTTCATCTGTAAAAATGTGCATAGACTAAAAATGAAGAGATGAAAAGGATATTCCATACAAGGAGAAACCAAAAGAAAGCAGGATTAGCTAAGTTTTAAGTTTTTAATTAAAAACTAAAAAAAAAGAAACTTAAAAATCAAGAAGGTCATTATATAATAATAAAAAGGTCAATTCAGCAAGACGATATAACAATTCTAATATATATGCAACCAACAAAAAAACACACACTATATAGTGCATGGTATATATGTTTATGTGTGTGTGTGTGTGTGTGTGTGTGTGTGTGTGTATCCATAACTATACAGATATATATACAAACAGAAATTTCCTCTGGACAAACACAACCTACAAATATTAGGTCAGAAAGAAATAGAAAATTTGAGCAGACCAATAGCAAGTAACGAAACTGAATCAGTAATAAAATATCTCCCAACAAAGAAAAGCCCATCACTGTGTGGCTATACTGGTGCATTTTATCAAACTTGTAAAGAACTAATGACAATTGTTCTCAGACCATTTCAATAATTTTAAAAGAAAGGAATTCTTTGTAACATGCTATGGGTCCAGCTTTATCCTGAAACCAAAACCATACGATCACACACACACACACACAGACACACACACACACACACACACACACAATACTACAGGCCAATATTCCTAATGAACAAAGACACAAAAATCTTCAGAAAAGTACTAGTGAATCAAACCTCACAACACGGCAGTAAGATAATACATCTTGATCAAATAGGATTTATTCCAGGAATAAATGTGTACTTTGATATATGCAAGTCAATAAATATATCATATCCACAGAATGAAGGACAAAATTCATAGGATTATCTTAATAGATAAAGCATTTAATACAATGCACCATCTCTTATGATTAAAACAAACTCAACAAGTTAGGTATGGAATGAACATAACTCAAAATAAAGAGCATAAATGACAAATCTTCAGCTAGCATTATTCTGAATGGGGAGAAAATGAAAGCCTTTTACCTAAGAACTGGAACAAGAGGATACCCACTCTTATTCAACATAGTACAGGAAATCCTATTTGGAGCAACCAGGCAAACGAAAGGAAAAAAAAAAAAGCATCTAAATAGGAAAAGTGGAAGTTAAGTTGTCCTTTGTAGATGGCATAATCTTATATATGTAATAAAATAGAAACACCACCAAAATATTTTCTAGCTGATAAATGAATTCAGTAAAATTTTAGAATACAAAATCAACATAAGAAAATCAGTAGAATTTTTATATGTCAATGAGAAACTAGCTGAAAACTAAATCAAGAATTTTATCTCATTTACAATAGGTACCAAAAAATAAAAACTTTGAATAAATGTAACCAGGAAGGGGAACTTTGCAAGAAGTGCAAAACCCTGATGAAAAAAATAGAAGAGGACACAAACAAATGGAAAGACATCCAACACTAAGAGATTAGAAGAACTAATATTGTTAAAATACCACCCCACCCAAAGCAATCTAAAAATTCGGTACAATCCCTATGCAATTACCAATGACATTCTTTACAAAATAGAAAAACTACCTTAATATTGAAATTTATATGAAACCACAAAATAACCTGTATAGACAAAGGAATATTGAGTAAAAAGAACAAAAGCTGGAGGTATCACACTTCCTGACTTAAAATACACTGCAAAGCTATAGTAGACTAAACAGCATTGTATTGGTTTAAGAATAGACCTATGAAACACAGAAACCAGATGTAAATCCTTGTATTTATAGTCAACTGATTGTCTTCAAATATGCCAAGAATATACATTGAGGAAAAGACAACTTCTTTAGTAAATGGTGCTAAAAATACGGAATATCTATATGCAGAAGAATGTAGTTAGATCCCTATTTTTATCAAACAGAAAAACTCACTTGAAAATGGATTGAAAACTTAAATGCTAAGACCCCAAACCATAGACTACTAAAAAAAAGAAAGAAATAGGGAAAATACTATAGGACACTAGGCAAAAATTCACAACTAAGACCTCAAAAGTATAGGTAGCAAAAACAAAAATACACAAATGGGAACATGTTAAAATTTTAAAAATCTGTACAACAAAGGAAAGTAACACAGTTACAAGGCCAAAGTATGGGAGGAAATATTTGCACAGTATTCATCTGACGAGGGACTAATATTCAGAATAGATAAGGAACTAAAAAACCTCAATTCTCAGAAGCATAAAAAGAAGTAAACAAAGAGTTCATGGAAAATTGGACAAATAATCTGAATAGACATATCTCTAAAGAAGACATACAAATGGCCAGCAGATATATAACAGAGTGGTCAACATTACTAACATCAGGGAAATAAAAATCAATGCTACAATGAGATATTATCTTACCCCGATTTGAATGACTACTTTGAAGAAGACAAAAAAATAAAAAAATAACAAATGCTGGTGAGGTTGCAGATCAAAGGAAATTCACACTATTAGTGGAAATGTAAATTAGTATAGCCATTATGGAAAACCATAGAGAGTGTCTCAGAAAACAAAAATATGTTTGTTTGTTTGTGTTTTTGTAAATTCCAGACTCCCAGATTCCCAAGCTGGGTGTTTATCCAATGGAAAGCAAATCCATATATCAAAGGGATACCTGCACCCTCATGTTTATAGCAGCACTATTTACGGTAACAAGCTATAGAGTCAACTATTATTTGCAGCCACATGGATAGAACTAGAGGTCATTATATAAAGTGAAAAATGCCAGGCCTTGAAAGACAAATATTGCATGTTCTCATTCATGTGTGGGGATTTAAAAAGAAGTTTAACTCTTTAAAAAGTTGATCTCATTAAGGTACAGAGTATAATATTTACCAGAAGCTGTGAATGGCAGTGAAGTAATAAAGAGAGGATAGTTAAAGGGTAGACACATACAGTTAGATTAAGGAGTAAGTTCTTTTTTTTTTTTTTTTTTGAGACGGAGTTTCGCTCTTGTTACCCAGGCTGGACTGCAATGGCGCGAGCTCGGCTCACCGCAACCTCCGCCTCCTGGGTTCAAGCAATTCTCCTGCCTCAGACTCCTGAGTAGCTGGGATTACCACCTACTGGGTGGGATTACGCACCACCATGCCCAGCTAATTTTTTGGATTTTTAGTAGAGACTTGGTTTCACCATGTTGACCAGGATGGTCTCGATCTCTTGACCTCGTGATCCACCTGCCTCGGCCTCCCAAAGTGCTGGGATTACAGGCTTGAGCCACCGCGCCCGACCCAGGAGTAAGTTCTACTGTTTAATACCATAGTTGGGTGACAATAATTAACAATTAACATATACTGTATATTTCAAAATAGCTAGAAGAATTTGAAATGCTTCCAACACATGTAAATGTTAAGTGTTTAAGGTGATAAATGTTCTACTGTTTTGATCATTTCACATTTTATGCACATATCAAAATGGCACATGTACCTCTAAATATGTATAATTATTAGATATCAATAAAATTGTTTAAAATATGACCACATGGAGGGTTAGCACCTCTGCATTGTTCAAGGGTTGTTTGTGTGTGAATGTTTGTATGCATAAATAAAATGCCAGTGATATTTTAGGCTGTATTTCTAAAAGAAATTTACACATAATTTTCTAGAAGTAAAAGTTTTAATGAAAAAAGAGCATTATTCAGATAAATTTTTTTGATGATTACTTTGAGAAAATCATTTTATATGTTAATTTGATATTATTTTACAATAGAAAAGGCATAATTGATATTAACCAAATCGTTATTGCAATATAAAAATTAACATTTTGTGTGATACAAAAACAGGATATGTATGTATGCATACGTACATATATACATATAGTTTTATTTAACAAAAAAGTAACATTAAATGATTTTTTTAGTTTATAAATAAATATAATGGATACAGTATAAAACATTTCAATTTCTTAGATAAATAAAATTCAGTTGAATTTAAATATTTAAACCTTGTTAAAACTCATATTTCTTCAGATTCGCTGTGATGTTAATTTTATTCAAAGTGAAAATTCTCTTCTGCAAAATTCTGAACGCATTTCGAATTTATAAAAAATATTTCAATAGATTGCTTACTTGTCTGAGCATCTGAAGATTAGTTATTAGTAAAATAACATTTACTTACTGAGAAAATCCTTGTCAATTCTGAATAAAATACTCAACTATATATTCTATTTGCTAATCTACTACCTTCTTCATCATTTTTTGGTGTTGTTTGACATGGTCTTGCTCTCTCACCCAGGCTTTAGAGTAACTGGGATTACAGGCACACCCCACCATGCCCGCTAATTTTCTTTGTTTTTTGAGAGATGGGATTTCTGCCATGTTGCCCATGCTGGTCTTGAAGCCCTGGGCTCAAGTAATCCTTCTGTCTTGGTTTCCCAAAGTGTTTATTCTACAAGCGTGAGCCATCAGGTCTGGCCTAAAAGTTTCTAATGGAAATTCTCAGGTTTTTTTTTTTAATCATTTTTCTGAATTAATCAAGCTTAAAATTTGATTCCTTAGGCAATTATTTTTCTTGTGTCTTGAAAACATCTCTGTTTAGGTAGGAACCTGCATTGGGCATTTTGTATTTCTCTGTGTATCTGATTCTGCATTTCACACTTCTATATCTAATTATTCATATTAGTTTATCTATTACTCTGGTTATATTTCTGCACCTTTACTTTTAGACAAGTTCTTTTTTTTATTAAGTTTACAGACAAATTTAGGTTTTTACGCTACAAAAATCCCATCAAATGAATGTGAAATGGTTACTGTTTAATTTCCATTGCTCTAATGAGGGTGAGCAGTATTTTGAGCCATCTGTATATTTTAAGTATTTATAGTGAAAGTAGCTGAAATATGGTTTTACAAACAGAGATTTATTTGAAAAATCGTAGAAAATATATATAGGAAAAATGCAAACAAATTCCAGATTAAATGCTTGATTGAAAAAGCTTTTTCATCTTCATCAACGTAAATGCAGGATAAAGTTATAACTCAAATTTTAACTATAATCGGTTAAAATATAGAAGTTTTTTTTTGTTTGTTTGTTTGTTTTTTATTGCATTTTAGGTTTTGGGGTACATGTGCAGAGCATGCAATACAGTTGCATAGGTACACACAGGGCAGTGTGTTTTGTTTGCTTTCTCCCCTTCACCCACATTTGGTATTTCTCCCCTGGCAATCTCTCCCCACCTCCCCCTCCCACTGGCCCTCCCCTTTTCCCCCTATAGACCCCAGTGTTTAGTACTCCCCTTTCTGTGTCCATGTGTTCTCATTTTTCATCACCCGCCTATGAGTGAGAATATGCGGTGTTTCATTTTCTGTTCTTGTGTCAGTTTGCTGAGAGTGATGTTCTCCAGATTCATCCATGTCCCTATAAACGACACGAACTCATCATTTCTGATTGCTGCATAATATTCCATGGTGTATATGTGCCACATTTTCCCAATCCAGTCTATCATCGATGGACATTTGGGTTGATTCCAGGTCTTTGTTATTGTAAACAGTGCTGCAATGAACATTCGTGTGCATGTGTCCTTATAGTAGAACGATTTATAGTCCTTTGGATATATACCCAGTAATGGGATTGCTGGGTCAAATGGGATTTCTATTTCTAAGGCCTTGAGGAATCACCACACTGTCTTCCACAATGGTTGGACTAATTTACACTCCCACCAACAGTGTAAAAGTGTTCCTTTTTCTCCACATCCTCTCCAGCATCTGTTGTCTCCAGATTTTTTAATGATCGCCATTCTAACTGGCGTGAGATGGTATCTCAATGTGGTTTTGATTTGCATCTCTCTGATGACCAGTGACAATGAGCATTTTTTCATATGATTGTTGGCCTCATATATGTCTTCTTTCGTAAAGTGTCTGTTCATATCCTTTGACCACTTTTGAATGGGCTTGTTTGTTTTTTTTTTCCTGTAAATCTGTTTGAGTTCTTTGTAAATTCTGGATATCAGCCCTTTGTCAGATGAGTAAACTGCAAAAATTTTTTCCCATTCTGTTGGTTGCCGATTCACACTAGAGACTGTTTCTTTTGCTGTGCAGAAGCTGTGGAGTTTCATTAGGTCCCATTTGTCTATTTTGGCTTTTGTTGCCAATGCTTTTGGTGTTTTGTTCATGAAGTCCTTGCCTACTCCTATGAACTGCCATTCACAATTGCTACAAAAAGAATAAAATACCTTGGAATACAACTCACAAGGAACTTAAGGGAGCTCTTCAGGGAAAACTACAAACCACTGCTCAATGAAATCAGAGAGGACACAAACAGATGGAGAAACATTCCATGTTCATGGTTAGGAAGAATTAATATTGTGAAAATGGCTATACTGCCCAAAGTAATTTACAGAATCAACACTATCCCCATCAAGCTACCATTGACTTTCTTCACAGAACTGGAAAAAACCACCTTGAACTTCATATGGAACCAAAAGAGAGCCTGCATAGCCAAGTCAATTCTAAGCAAAAAGAACACAGCTGGGGGCA
The DNA here is from genome assembly GCF_049354715.1 of Callithrix jacchus. Lineage (NCBI taxonomy): Eukaryota > Metazoa > Chordata > Mammalia > Primates > Cebidae > Callithrix > Callithrix jacchus. Next base: position 132,958,513 of record NC_133504.1, read on the forward strand.
TCACACTACCGGATTTCAAACTATAATATAAGGCTACAGTAATCAAAACAGCATGGTACTGGTACCAAAACAGAGATATAGATCAATGGAACAGAACAGAGGCATCAGAGGCAACACAACATAGCTACAACCATACAATCTTTGATAAACCTGACAAAAACAAGCAATGGGGAAAGGACTCCCTGTTCAACAAATGGTGTTGGGAAAACTGGCTAGCCATGTGTAGAAAGCAGAAAATGGACCCCTTCCTGACACCTTACACCAAAATTAACTCCAGATGGATTAAAGACTTAAACATAAGACCCGGCACCATAAAAACCCTAGAAGGAAATCTAGGCAAAACCATCCAGGACATAGGAGTAGGCAAGGACTTCATGTTTTTTTTTCTTGAGAGGGAGTCATGCTCTGTCACCAGGCTCAGCTCACTGCAACCTCCACTTCCAGGGTTCAAGCAATTCTGCCTCAGCCTCCCGAGCAGCTCGGACTACAGGCATGTGCCACCACATCCAGCTTATTTTTGTATTTTTGGTAGAGATGGGATTTCATCATGTTGGCCAGGATAGTCTAGATTTCTTGACCTCGTGATCAGCCTGCCTTGGCCTCCTAAAGTGCTAGAATTACAGGTGTGAGCCACTAAGCCCAGCCAGAAGTAAATCATTTGCCTTGTCTACTCACTATTTTAAGATTCATTTTCTTTTATGAGAAAGAAACATCAATAAAGAGAATATTAAGGTTTCAAATGTAGGGTTTCAAGTAACTGCCATCTGTATAATTATGGAAATTGAATAAATTACAGTGATGATAGTTTATCCTTTTTGAGATGTTATAAAACTAACTAAAAAGTAGAAGTTAGGATAAATAAACTCCCTGATGAAGCCACTGAGGCATCAATTTAGTCATCAAAAGCTCTTATATGCTCAATCATCATATTTTCCTCTCTTTGTGCTTTCAGTACAACTAAAGGACTGAAAACAGCATATCAAACAGTCTTGTGGCTAACTGAATACATGTATGAATCATTTAGTAGTTAATTTCTTTCTGATTTGTTTTGTCTAAAATTACTACAGAAAAGGCAAGTTCTCAAGGATTTCTTCAAAATAAGCACTTTTCTAACGTGAAAGTCCAATGAAATTCTTTAAAAAATGTTAAGAACTTATAATACATCCCTATTCCACATGATGATTTCTTCCAGAAAAACATATTCTGAGTCTCGAAAATAAGCAAATTCAAAGAAAAATGAATATATCAAATTAGAAAATTGTCTATTACATCATTATGGTTTGGGGAAAGGCATACAACGTTTGCATATCAGATTAAGAAACTTTGATCTTACTCTGTTTTCACGTGTTTGCATTCACAGCTTTATGTCTGACTTCTAAAAAAGTTAATTAAAATTTATTTTATGCTATGTGATAAACTACATGATTAAAAAGAAAAGTAACCCTAGATCATTATCCTCTGCTCCATATAGATTGAACAAACAATGCATAATACAAGAAAATGTGCCCTTATAAAATGCTAGATGGACACATATCAAACACAAATGGAGGGATTACTGATCATGAAAATTATTTTTTATTTAAAATTGCAAGGCTCTTGATATTAATGGACAAATATTTATTACTCTAGCGAATATCATGGGGGCTTTAGTCCACTCTGTCAGAGAAAGAAATATATAAAAATGCTGAATGAATAAGGAACATTGAGGTAAAACAATGGATATTGTTAAAACAGCATTTTAAAATAAAATTTAAATATCGAAGGTCAATAACCAAAATTAAAATACATGCACGAGCATATAAATATATATTGCTCTTTCTATAAACTGTTTTTAAATTTTTCTAACATCTTTCAGAGAAGAGCAATGCCATGAGACATTTGAAAATCGTATACACACAGAATGTTTCAGGATCATGTTTTATTAGTAGCATAACAAAAATTGGAATTCCTATTACTTTCTAAGGTTAAATTTCATAACTGTCTTATTTAGTAAATCATATACATACAGAAAATCAGAAAAAAATTCTGAATGGTATATTGAAAGCTTGGTAGTAATCCTTTTAAGTACAGAGTGGAATGCGTTAAAATAAATATATTTGTTGTTACACTTTCAGTGCATAATAAAACACTAAATATAACAATTTTAAGAACTACATGTTTTTGTATGGACCATTATGGACAAACAGTTTATGCATTTTTTATTTAACACTTTCAAAATAGCTACAAGGGGATTTTAGTCAGCATAAATAAATCATGTAGACATATGATTATAATAAATTTCCCTAATACCGTATGCTTATTCAGGGAAAGAAAATATATTTTCTTGAATTATCATGAAAATGTCTTTTGAGACAAATTCAGAAAGTCGAAAAAATATTGTGATGGCTTGAGATGTTTGGATGTCATTATTGTCCTCAATAATTTTTTAATTTAGATAAATAAAACTTACTTTACTCATTTTTCTAATGTATGGAGTTAGTTTTAGTAATTTAGGACCACATATTTTTTGAAATTACTACATATTTAAGGAATCCAAAAATATATATCTCACATGCATTTTAATGGACTTTTAATACTCTTATTTGGGGATTTAAATAATGTCAGTAGGGGGTATAAGGTGATATCAAATAATATTCTGATGTAAACATTTCTCTCATTTGTCCATATAAATTAACTTCACATCCTCAGTACTATTGCTTTTACTTTCCTGTACATTAAGTCATATTTTTAATTGATAGTTTTATGAGATGTGGAAAAATATATTGAATATTTTAGACAAAGAAAATTCAAAAATATATCTTAGGGGAAACAATTGATTAATTAATGTGATAACACTATTACTGTTGTATACAAATGTGATTCCAACTTTTCAAGTTTGTCAAAACAGTAATCTCTAAAAAGGTAAACAAAGAAGAAATTCCTATTGTGTAAGACTTTTATGATATATTTTAAAGGTTTTTTTTTCTTAAACAAATGGATAGAAAACAAGTGAACAGCTTTAAAAACTAATTCTATTGTCTTTTCCTTTTCAGGTGACACAATCATCTACTATTCATGATGTTAAGCAAAAGTTACACAAAACATGTAAGTTTTATGTATTATTTAGAATTTACAGTGTTTTATGTTCAAATAGGTTTAAATTTTTCTGTAAGTGCAATATATGATAGAGTGTATGGAAACCATAGTTTTTCATAGAGCTCAGAAACAATAGTTTGCTTAATATTTCTTGAGTGTAAATATTCTAACATTTAACTTTAATTGATCCTTTAATCTCTAGCATTTCCAATTTTTCTTCACAAAGTTGTTCTTAGTTTATATTTAAACTTTATTGTATTAGAAGAGAAAACTTTCTATATATTAAAGACATTAATATAAGTATTTATATTTAAGCAAAATATTAGGCAAATTTGTATTTCATGTATTTATACTCCTCAAGTATTATTCATATAGAAATTCTTCACACAATTCATTTAAATTATAGTGTTTAATTTTATTCATAGATGAATCTACCTCAACTACAAATCTATTATGATTTATTAAAAATATTTATATTTGATGTATTTCAATTAATATTTTTAGACCTTTTCCATGAAGTTTATCCCAGATGTTAAACATAAAATGTTGGTTGAGTGCAGTGGCTCTTGCCTGTAATCCCAGAACTTTGGAGGCTGAGCAGGCAGATCATCAGGTCAGGAGACCAAGACCAGCCCCGTCAAGATGGTGAACCCCATCTCTACTAAAATTACAAAAATTAGCTAGGTGTGGTGGTGTAATGCCAACTACTTGCGAAGCTGAGGCAGAGAATTGCTTGAACCTGGGAGGCAGAGGTTGCAGTGAGCTGAGATAGCACCACTGCCTTCCAGCCAGGGTGACAGAGTGAGTCTCCGTCTCAAAATAAAGTCTATAATACTGGCAAATATTGTTTTTACAAATTTTATTTTTGGAGCAGTTTTTGTTTCATAGAAAAAATTAAGTAGAAAGTACAGAGATTTCCCATATAACCATTTCCCCACACATACATAGCATCCCCAATTATAAACATCCCTCAACAGACAGTACATTTGTTGAAACTAATGAATACACTGGAAGATCATAATAACTAAAATTCCATCGTTTAAGGCTCTGAAACTGACCCAATAGTTCCATAGACAGTTATTTTTGTAAAATGTAGAAACTTACTCTTCTGTTCTTAAAGGTTGATGCTTCTATTTATTTTATCTGAGTTCTTTCCTTAGGAAAGGGTCCCTTAGCCCTCTCAAAAGTATCAAAGAACTAAAACTCACCAGATCACCACCTCCAAACAATGAGATGCTGGACCCCTCATTCATTATGACTGTGTCCGTTCCCCTACATAGTTCCTGTTTCCTTACGCAGTTATATTTCTTCCCTGCTATGTAAACCCCTGGTTTTAGTCATTCAGGGAGACAGATTTGAGACACCTCCTATCTCCTCAGCGGTACCACCTGATTAAAGCCTTCTTCTTTGCCAATACTTGTAGTCTCAGTCATTGGCTTTCTGAGCAATGAGCAGCAGGACCTTGACTGAACTCCTGAAATTTTGCTATCAGTTTACTGTTGGTGTTGTATATTCTATGATTTTTGGTGGGGAACGTTTATAATATTTTAGGTTTAGTTGAGCAATGATTATTTTGTGAAAATAATCACGAAACTCACAATTTAATGTAATAAATTAATAATACTTCACAGTAAATAAGGAGAGCTCTTATATTGCTTTATTTTAGGACAAACATGGAATAATTACTGAGTACTTTCTAAACCTATGGTATTATGCCCAACACAAAGACTATTTCAATATAGATAAAAAATGTGCCATGATTGCCAAAAGGTAGTCTTATTTGGAAGACAATACATTCATCTAAAAATGTAGAAATAAATTTCAAATAGTCAACAAACCTAAAATTTATAAACATTTGAGTAAAATCTAATTAAAATTTTTAATGAAACAGAAAGCCTATACAGGAAGGAATAAACTTATTTGAAGTATGCTTACTCAGTTTAAAATTATTGAGGAAAATGAGTTCTTATATTTTACCATAAAGTCATATAGAAATTGGTCATGCTGAAAAAAGCCAGGAAAGCATTACAGTAAGGGACAAAGAACAAAACCAAAAAGGTGTGTGTGTGTGTGTGAGTGTGTGTGGTGGATTGAGTTTCTAACTATTGCATTTTAGTTGTTAGCTGTATCTTTATAACAGTATTTTCTAAAACATTGAGGTTTTTATCAAACTCACATTTTTATTTAATCACAGTATCTATATGACCCATGTTACTCTGATTATCTTTATACGTATTTCTGGTGTTTTTCTACTTAAAATAAATTTATTTTAATAGTTATTTCTCTCTTAGTATAAAACATAAATCTCATTAAGCTAGTAATTGAATTACCACCTTTGAAAAGACTTAGTCCATTTCTGTCCAATAAAGTGACTCCAGAAAGTTTAGATTATAGTAGTAAGTAGGAAGACATTTGAAAATGACTTTTTAATAAAAAGTAGAAAAGTGTAAGAGATGATTGTATGTAAAACAATAATGACAAAATCTTATTTGTATTCCTGGAATATGAGTACATGAATCAAATTGGAATTTATGTGTAAAATAATGTGCAGTTACCCTGACAAAAAAGTATTATTTTTATAATAATTTATGTCAATGAATAGACAAACATAATAATTACTTGAAATCTTAAACTTTTAAAGCTACAAGTTTTGTATTTATATGGTTTAGACACTGCTTCTAATAATTAGAAAAGTGAAGTTAAAAAGCTTACAAAAAATCCTAGAAATGTCCTGTTGTAGAAGTGGATAGCTAACAATATGACAAGAGTATAGTTAGTTTTAATAGTACATATAGACGAGAATTATCAACAGCCATTATTTTACTTTCCTTTGTAAGTACTAATCTTTAACAGCTTTACTTAAATTGTGACTTTTTTCACTTTTTCAAAATTATCTTTATTTTGACATTATATTGATCATTCAAAATACAAAAATAATATTTATTTCAGCATTTTCACATTTATCAAAGTATATTTTAAAATTTTATTGATCTTTAGGTTTTACAAATTGAAAACACACAAAAACATCTTTTTTTGCTACATCACATTATAGAGAGTATTTAAAAAATGTATTTGCTAATTTTTGAAAGACATTGAAAAATATTGCTAATCCTGAAAATCTGTGAACATAAGGACAGCAGTAAAAAGGAAATTCTGTGTTCATGGCCTTACGGTCTTACTTTTTTAGTATATTTTAAAACTAGACAACACTGGATACTTATTCAAGTACATAAATATATACCAAAAAATTAGTCATATACATAGAAAGCCACATTTGTCAGGTTTTTAAAAACTTTACTTTTTGACACCAAATTATTTTTTATGACATATATGACATTGTTTGTCCTCAGGCCCTGAAGATATAATAGGAATTTAATCTCAGTAGTTAAAAAAAGAAATCTTATCAGAAGACATTGTTTCCTGAAGGCAGACTTTTTGTTACATGTCTTTTATCTCTATCTTTTATTCTCTTACGTATTTTGATTAATCCTGATATTTTCTCTTCCTATGATTTCTCTGACTTGTCAGCATTACATTTTTCCTTGTTTTATTTTAGAACTTTTTTTTTTTACTGTAATCTGTCTTTTCTGTACAATGACAATCTTAATGCTATTTCAAGGTTTATAATTTTTAAATTCTGCTTTGTTATAAGAATAATATCTTAGGTTACCCTAGTGATGTCACAGCAATCAGACTGGTGAAGAACTAGAAGGAGAGAAAACCACTATTCATGTTAGCTGCTGAAACAAGGAGAGAGCAATGTTTTTCATGAAATAGAAGCATATAAAACTATCAATTAGATCTATGCATACACAGAAAAATAGTTTCACCCATTTATTATGCTTTTCTCATTTAATGCAGCAAAAATACATGAGTTTTCCCCAGCTGTAAATCCTTAACTGGTCTTTCTTTATCTTGATCCATTTATTTCTTAACACTTGTAATTATTGTTCTTGTTTGCATCTTCAATTCTCCTCTAGAGAGCTTCAGAAATCTTCACGCTAATGCTCTTTATATCATACCATATTCATGTTCATCTTCTCAGAAGTATTCCACAGAGGAATTGTACATTCTTTTAAAAACCTAGCTGAAAAACAAATAAAAAAAAATATTAGTCCCAGTGACACTCTGACTAAAACTTCATGAATATTTTTCTAGTATTTTAAGAGATTTTTAAAAATTTCTGTGTGTCATTATTACTTATTCTGGCACAGTAATGCCACTCTATTTCATGCTACCTGAGTCAACAAATAATGAAATTTTCTATTGGGATACAATATGACTTTATTAGAACATGTTTAAAAACAAAATTTTGGCTGGGCATCGTGGTTCACACCCATAATCCCAGCAGTTTGAGAAGGCAGGTGGAACATGAGGTCAGGAGTTCAAGACCGGCCTGATCAACATGGTAGAACCCTGTCTCTATTAAAAATTTAAAAAATAGCTGGCTGTGGTGGTGCATGCCTGTAATCCCAGCTACACAGGAGGCTGAGGCAGAAGAATCACTTGAACTCGGAAGGCAGAAATTGTAGTCAGCTGAGATCATGCCACTGCACTCCAGTCTAGGCAATAGAGTGAGACTCCAACTCAAAACAAACAAAAACCCAAAATTGTAACAAATTACACTCAAAAATATAATTGGCTGTTATTAGCTATTCATAAAATGGGTAGTATCTTATCTAAGTAAGATGTAAGTAGAAAAGAGCTTCAATAAGCATGGCAGAACAATTGGTTTTATAAAGTGGGCTAGCTGGAGCAGGAATGAGAAAAATGTTTCTGCCTAAAAAAAAGTGAAAAATTTCTATAGTCTGGGTTTCCAAAGAAAATGCGATGAATGTGATATCTTGCATTAATAAAATAAAATATATATGTATGTAAATACTTTGAAGAATTGATAAAGCAAAGCTCTGCTTAATATATTCTTTAGGAACTGCAGCCACTCCTTGCTGTAAGCCAGGAAATCTCTAACAGACATTAGAAAATACCTGTATAAAGGTAGTATTTTGTATAAAAACAGTTTGTAAAATTATTTTAATTATTTATTATCATTATAATTATTTGGTTTTGAATAATTGTAATTGTGATTGTTTTATAATTTAGTTATAATTGATTGTAATGACAAGTTCATTGTATTTTACTATTTAATTATATTTATAATTTACAATTTAAATTATGATATAGTGAATTTAATTGTAATTATTTATTATTATTATTGGTTTTGTAGTTAAAAGTGATTTGTTTTCACAAGATAAGATGCCCTAAATAGTACTCCAATTAGCATATACAATCTCTACAGAGAAACTAGTCATTCATTACTTATAATAGATGATCATTTCTGTGATTATTCAATGTGGGTAAACAACAAAATTACAATGAAAACTGTGAGATATAACAAGGTTTCTCTTCAAACAGCCTGCTCAACCTTTAATTCTTTAATTACCAGTACTGCGCTGCCCCCCTTTTCTTCTCCTTTTCTTCTTTCTGACTCTATTAGATGCCCAGGCATGCCCCAATACCAGTTGCATTATCAACACCAGCTCACATTCCTTTTCTTACTTGGAAAAAAACTGACTCTCATTCACCACAGACGACCAATTTCTCCTTTTCCCCCTGTCTCATCACACGTCCACCTTATCTAAAAAAAAAATTTAAATGTTTTGCCAGTTGGATCTGGTTTAGATTATACTGTCCAACCCCAGCCAATGGGGAAAGGACTCAGGGGCAGGACTCTTCTCTGTTCAGGGTGCTCTGGTGACAACCAGCCATACCGGAGGCGTGCTACTGCGCAGAAGTAAATTTAATTTAGCAAAAAATTATTTGTCTGAGTATTTGTTTTTCCTTATGACTCCTAGCCTTATTTCTAATAAAACCATAGTTTTAAAGTTGGGTGAAAAAAATAGTGTGGAAAATTATTGAATGATATTCAATCTTCACGCAGTTGCAAACTATGCCCTTCATTAAATATGTTCAAAATCATATCAAAACATATTTTCTAATTTTTGTTAAAGCTTATACAAAATGTACCGTATGAATTGTGTGATATTTTAATTTAGATTAGCATATTACCAAGTACCTGATTAATAGTTTTCTTTCTGGTAATTCATCATAAATATTGTGGATCCTTACTTGAGATAAAAGTTTTCTTACCTTTTTTGACAATTTTTAAGTAGTAAATACTTTTTAGCGTTTCTAGATTTCTTCCTATATTATCAAAATCTTTCAAGATGACTAAAGATTAGAGGAACTCATCAGAAATAATACCGTTATAAAATTAGGATGATATTACATTGAATTCTTCTACTCACTGATTTTGCGTTGACTAGTAACATATTGTCAAATTGATAAAAATATTAGCATTTAAGATAACTAGAAACAATAATGAAAAGGTAAAGATATAAAAAAATTCTGATTATGAAATCTGTCTTGTTATTGCTCTTCTTTCTTTTCTCAAATCTAAATGTCTCTGAAAAATTATTAGCCTCCTGTGCTTTTCAAATATTATCTCTCAGAAACATAACCCTCTTAGCTTTCAGTAGCATTCTTAGCCTAGTGAAATCTATTTTTTATTGGAGAATCTATTTCTAAAACCTACAAAGTTTATCTTTAAAATACTGTCTCCTAATACTTAACATTTATATTTCTTCTTTGTATAAATTTCTCTTTGTCAAGTTTCTTGTTTTCTACCAATGCTGTAGCATGATTCTTTCTTGGTTTCTTTAAACTACCATTAAAACATTGTTCTTTAAGTTTAAATTGTCTGTTATGCAAAGTATTCCAATACTTTTCTCCATATTTGTTCACACCCTTTTTTATATCAGTAAGATTTGTCTTTCTCTGTTTAAAAACCCTCATTTAATTACCAAGGCATATATGTCTTTTGCTCTCTATGAGAATTTTCTTCACTCCTTCAATCTATACTCTCATTTTCTTCTATATAATTTAAAAATTATAGTTAATTTCAAGGTGCAGCACTCGTCAAATACAATGTCTTATAATATTACAACTCTTTTGCATTAGCATTTATAATAATAATAAAAACAATTAACTTTTTTCAAAATTTATTATGGACCAGGAACCTAAAATATTTCTATTGTAGCATAGTTTTAAAATAATTATGACAATACTATGATTATTTAAGTACAATTATAATTTTTATGTTTCAGATAAAAGTCTTTAACGAAATATTTTGTAACTTGTCCTAGGTCACACAGCTAATAAATGACAAAGCTGGAATTTAAACTCAGGCAGCATGACTTTGTACCCTGTACTCTAACCACGATCCATCATTCCCTAAATTTTCCTGAAAATTTCTCATTAATTTCTTCACAAAGAAGTCCCTGTAGTACCCAGTTATTTTACTTAAGAAAGGTTATTATTAATCCTCATTTTCATATAGGAAGTTACAAAGTTTGTTTTATAAATTATGTAATGAATAATAACACAGTAAATCTGAAGATAGTTCACAATTCGTTACAATAACTGAAATTCCTGTGTAAACTCACATGACAGTGTAAAAAAAAGCTAAATTATTAATAAAAACAACAGTTAATATGAATATAGAAGAAGAGTGTAAATATGGCTTAAAATTACTAAAGAGATATTCTCCTGTGAGATTGTTCTAAAAATAGTAATATATAAATTTAAGTGATTAACAGCTGAAGTGTAATTTGTACACTGACTCTGTGTCATAAAACTTTCTTAACAAAAAAAGCAAAATTGTTTTGCCAATGACTTATTTGTTATCTATTAATTGAAAACACCCTTAAAAAAGTTTTTGTGATGTTTATTATCCATCTGACTACTTGTCTAAGCAGTCTCCAGAAAGAATCATGGGGAACAAAGCAAAGGAAGAAACAATGAAATTAGCAGGAAAAATTGTAGTTTCAGCCACACACACACAAAAAGGGAATATAATTTATTGTGACAGTTGGAATGCTAATAAATCTTTGCCAAAAGGCTGAGGGATATAAACAACGCTAAACTTTGAAAGGTTCAAGGATAGTAACTCAGGACAAAGATAGCAGAGCAGGAGGATTTATCACATATAGTAGAAAATAATGAGTGTTTTCTGGGCAATTTGGAAGCAGCCCCCTGGACAAGGCTGTGGAATTCCCTGAACTCACAACAACAACAAAAGAAGCCAGAAAAATGATAAATGCAACCAATGAAAAAAGTGGCAGAATGCTTTAAAAAAATAAAAAGTCTTCTACTGCTAATTCAAAAAGTAGCTAAGATTCTCTCTCTCTCATGTGTTGGGTTAAAAAACAATTGTGAGCCTAGTCAACATTTTAGATGACCAGATGGGGTAGGTTGCCATATTACTCATATTCATTTTTTGGTAACAGATATGGGTACATTTTATGAAAGCTATATGCCCTAAGTGGTCATTCTAAGGACCTTCTAGGGACTTTAGTCAGAAATGTGCAATAAGCCCTTTTATTATTGGACAGCAATATCACCAGCTTTTTCATAGTATATGTAGCTTTCAAGACTGAGATGTGTTGACAAAACCTGTTAGTGTTGATGCCCTGTTTATGGAGGAATTTCTAACAAATGTGCCCACTGGAGACCAAGAAACTGAATTATGAATTCCCTTCCCAGAGTTGAGCATAACAAAAGTACAAATCAATATTCTCCATGGACTTGGATATATGTTTCAGCAAAAGTGAAAGCGTTTTTATGAATCATATTTCACCAATGTACTACCAAACACATTTTCAAAATTTCTACTTTGTATTTAGCGCACTGCATATGTTTTATGACAATTTTTTTTATCATATATGTTATTCTTCAACGTTAGACAAAAGATCATTATAATTTTGACGGTCATTATTATTTAGTAACAAAAACTTTCTTATTTAGCATTAAAATTGACTTTTCAGTGTGACTGCATGAAAGTGCTGGTCAAGTTTATTTTGTGACATATTTAATATCCTTGGATATTCATATAAGTGTTGAAAATTTTATTTACGTATGGAATACACGATACTTTTGTGTTTCTATTTTGTATTGATGTTTCTTCCCACAAACATATACCAATTGAAAGACATCCTGGAATTTATTAATGATTACATTAGTTTTAAAATTATGAGAATTTTATTTTATTATTTTATTCAAGTTTTAGGTTCATGAGGTATATGTGCAGGTTTGTTACATGGGTAAATTGCCTATTTCTGGGGTTGTGTACAAATGATTTTATTACCCATGTTGTAAACATTGTGACAAATAGGTAGTTTTTTGACCCTCAACCTCCTCCAATCCTCCTACCCTCAAGTAGGCTCCAGTGTCTATTGTTACCCTCTGAGTTTCCATATATACTCAGTGCTTTGCTCCCACTTACATGTGAGAACATGCAGTATTTGGTTTTCTGTTCCTATGTTAATTTACATAGGATAATGGTCTGCAACACCATCTATGTTGATGCAAAGGATATGATTTTATTCCTTTTAGGGCTGCATAGTACTCCATAGTATATATGTACCATGTTTTCTTTAACCAGTTTACCATTAATGAGCTACTAAGTTGATTTCATAATTTTGCTATTGTGAATAGTGCTACAATTAACTTATGAGTACATGTGTCTCTTTGGTAGAATGATTTATATTCCTTTGGGTATATACACAGTAAGGATTGCTGGGCCAAATGATAGTTCTGTTTAAATTCGTTTAGAAATCTCAAACTGCAACTGAGCTAATTTACATCACCACCAACAGTGTATAAATACTCCCTTTTCTCTACAACCTTGCCAACCTTTGTTATATTCTGACTTTTTCATAACCATTTTAACTGGTGTGATATTGTAATTCATTTTGGTTTTGATTTGTGTTTCTCCAATGATTAGTGACACTGAGCTTTTTTTCAGATGCATGTATATTATCTTTTGCATGTCTATTCATGTTCTTTTCTCATTTTTAATGGAGTTTTTTGTTATATGCTTCTTCAATTGCTTAAGTTCCTGCTAGAAACTTTATACTAGACTTTTGTCAGATCTATAGTTTGCAAATAGTTTCTCTCATTCTTTATGTTGTCTGTTCACTTTGTTTATAGTTTCTTTTGCTCTGGAGAAGTGTTTTTGTTTAATTAAATCCCACTTGTTAATTATTGCTTTTGTTGCAATTGCTTTTGACATCCTTGTCATAAAATATTTCCCAGTTCCTGGGTCTGGAATGGTATTACCTATCTTGTCTTCCAGGGTTTTTACAGTTTGGGTTTTGCATTTAAGTCTTTAATCCATCTTTACATTTAAGTATTTAATTCATCGAATCAAGTTGAATTTTGATTTTATCAAATCAAGTTGAAAGAAGGGTGTCCAATTTCAATCTTCAGCATATGGATAGCCAGTTATGTCAACACTGTTTATTGAATGGGGAGTCCTTTACTCCATTCCTGGTTATTGACAGGATTGTCATAGATCAGATGATAGTATTTACATGGCTTTTGTCTGGGCTCTCTATTCTGTTTCATTTATCTATGTGTCTGTTTTTGTACCAGTACCATACTGCTTTGATACTATGGCCTTATTGTATAGTTTAAGATCAGGTAATGCTATGCTTCCAGCTTTGTTGGTTTTGCTTAGTATTCCTTTGGCTGTTTGGTATATTCATTGGTTCTACATAAATTTTAGAGTAGTTTTTTTTTTTTCTAATTCTGTGAAAAAAAATGTCATGTGTAACTTGCCATGAATAACATTGAATCTGTACATTGCTTTGGGCAGTATGACCATTTTAACAATATTGGTTCTTTCTATACATGAGCATGTATTTTCTTTTTGTTTCTTTGTGTCATCTCTGATTTCTTTCAGCAATGTTTTGTAATTGTCATTGCAGACATCTACCTCTCTGATTAGCTGTATTCCTAGGTATTTATGCTTTTGTCTCTATTGTAAATGAGATTGCATTTTTGACTTGGTTCTATTTTAATATTACTGGTGTGTAGAAATGTTACTGATTTTTTACAATGATTTTGTATCCTAAAATTTGCTGAGGTGTTTTATTAATTCCAGAAACGTTTGAGCCCGGACTATGGCATTTTCTAGATACAGAATCATAACTTCTATGAAGTGAGATAGTTTGATCTTCTCTCTTCTTATTTTTCTTTACCTTGCCTAATTGCTCTGGCTAGGACTTCCAGTACTATGTTTAATAGGAGTGGTGAGGGTGGGTTTCCTTGTCTTGTTTTTGGTATCACATAGAACACTTCCAGATTTTGCCTGTTTAGTATGATGTTGGCTTTGGGTTCGTGAAAGATGGCTTTATTATTTTGAGATATGTTACTTTAATGAATAGTTTGTTGAGGGTTTTTAACATGAAGTGATATTGAATTTAATGAAAACCCTTTTGCATCCATTGAGATTATCATGCACATTTTGCTTTCAGTTCTGTTTATATGATGTATTGCATTCATGGATTTGTGTGAACCATCTATTATTCTGTTTTATTAAGTCAAATTTTGATGTGATGCTGGGTTTAGTTTGTTACTGTTTTGTTGATGATTTTTGAGTGATGCTGGGTTTAGTTTGTTACTGTTTTGTTGATGATTTTTTAATATGTCTTCATCACAGCTATTGGTCTCAGATTTTCTTTATTTGCTGTGTCTGTGCCAGATTTTGGCATCAGAATAATGTTGGTCTCACAAAGTGAGTCAGGGAGTCCTTCTTCCTCAGTGTAAGAAAAATAGTTTTATTAGCACTGGTACCAGTACTTTTGAAAGACTGATAAAGTTTGGCTGTGATTCTCTCTGGCTGGGGCTTTTTCTGGTTGGTAGTTTTTTATTGCTGATTCAGTATTGGAATTTATTATTGGTCTGTTCGGGATTTCAATTTCTTTCTTTGAATTTCAATCTTGGGAAGTTGTATGCTTCCAGGAATGTATCGATTTATTCTAGGTGTTCTAGTTTCTGTGCATATGGTATTTGTAATAGTCTCTAAGTTTCTTTCTGTATTTCTTTGGGGTAATGTCATCTATATTATTTTTGTTTGTGTTGTTTCGGAACTTCTTTCTTTTGTTCTTCATTAATCTAGGTAGCCATCTTTCAATTTTATTTATTATTTCAAAAATAAACTTTTGGTTTTGTTGATCTTTTATGTCCTGTTGACGTTCCTAGAGATATTGGGAAAAATTTTGTGGACAGAATCCTCAAACATGGTTTTCACCCCATCTCTTTCAGGGATTCCAATAAGTTATAGGTTTGGTCTCTTTACATAATCTCACATTTCTGAGGTTTTGCTCATATTTAAAAATACTTTTTTCTTTATTTTTTCTGCTTCTGTTAATTTAAAGAAGCAGTCTTCAAGCTCTGAGATTCTTTTCTCAGCTTGGTCAATTATGTTATGAATGCTTTCCATTGCATTTTGAAATTTCTGTAGCCAACATTTTATTTCCAGAAATTTTGTTTGTTATTTTCTTAAAATGGCTATGTCATATTTTAACACATGGACCATTTTAGTTTTTCTTGGATTGGATTTTCACCTTCCACTACATCTTGATGAGCCTCCTTTCTATCCATATTCTGAATTCTATGTCTGTGTTTTTAGTCATTTCAGCCTAGTTAAGAACCATTGCTGGGGAGTTAGTGCAGGTTTTTGTGGTATGAAGTCATTCTGGTTTTTGAAGTTGCCAGAGTTATTGCACTTGCTCTTTCTCATCTGTGTGGGCTAAAGTTTTCTTAATCTTTGAAATTGTCTCTCAGATAGGGATTTTTGCTTTTGTATTCTTTGGTGACCTTGAGGGTTTGGCTATGGAATAAATCTGGTTTGGTCTATTGGTTTTCTTTGTGAATGCTTTTAGACAGTGCAGGTTCCGCTCAGCACTCCTGGGCTGCATGCTTTAACTGGGGGGCTGGATCCACGCCTGCAGCTTTGTTCTTTGACCTCTTATTGTTAAGTGCATGCTGTGCTGGAGGGGCCAAGATGTTCTCAGTCCTCTGGCAACAACACTACAATGGGTGCCGCATGCAAAATTTTTCAGTAGAGTAGAAGTGGGCCGTTGCACATTTAGGTTCGTGATGGCAGAAGGACCATGCCTATGGGCATACCTGTGGATATATGCACATGTGTACACTGATTGGATGATGATGAGTTCATCAAGTGGGTGTTCTGTGGGACTGTGTGTGGATCAGTAAAGTGGTAGGTAGAAGGCTGCAGGTGAGTGTGCACTCGTGGAATAGTGCTGTGGATGAGTGCATGCTGGCAGAGGTCCGTCTGCAAAAGCACTCTGACAATAGTCAGGGTTGTCTGGTGAAAACTACGGCAGTGACCACTGACAAACTGAGGCTTTGCTGCAAGTGAGTGCAGTCAGGCTGAGACCCTGGGAGAGGCTGACAGATAGAGGAATGCTTAGATTAGACTGGCCCTGTCACATGGACAAGGAAACCCAGCTCTGTCCAGTCCAGCAGCTAACAAAGGATAAAGCCACCTATTGGAGTATGTTGATGGGTGCCCATGGCTTTGCTCCACTGTGCCTGTTTCCTCACCAAACCTTCTGTGCCCTATGCAGGCTGGTGTTCTGTCTCTGCTAGTTCTCCACTAGTTCTACCTGCCAACTCAGATATCCATGGGGATTATACAGACTCTCTCTGCTAGGATTCCATAAGTCCATGGTGAGAGTGGGCCATTACACATCTATCACACTCACTCCTTTCCCAGGAGCCATTTGGGGCCAGGAATGAGCCCGAAGCTTGGCCGCCCATGAAGGGTTCCCGGCTTTCTCCCCTTTAAACCCAGAATCTGTGTCCTCCGTCTGTCTACACTCAGTGCTTTCTTTCTGAAGATCTGTTTATAGTGTGCTGATCTACTTGATGGTCTGGTTTGTCTTGGTGAAAGAAGTTCTACTTGACTCCATCTAATCAGCCATCTTGGCTGTTCCCCACAATGTTATTTTAAATAAATGTTAGATAATGTTACTCTTTATACTCACAGATGTTCTCATGATTTTAAAGTTTGTCTCCATATTTTCATTTTACCTTTGATGAAGCATAATTCAAAATAGTTGAACAACTTAAATATATTAATGAAAAAAGCTGTCAAATATTAGAAAAATTGTGAAGAAATTATTACTCAACTTTAAAATTGCAGATAAATTAATGATTAATTTACCTAAAATTACTAGCTGAGATATAAAAACAAACTAAATGTGCATCTCCCACTGAATTTATCTCCCATCAACCCAGTATATTATTTAAAGCTGCAAACATATTGAGACAATACTATTTTGGGATGAATCCACATTTCAAATCTATCTAATGTAAGACACATTATTAGTCAAAAAGTGTACTAATACATAAGACTTTGAACACATGGTTTCTTATGATTTCTTGTCTTCTGTTTTGAAGTTTAGCTAATGATATATAGAAGAATGATATTGTGTTGTCTCTATGATTTTTGACTGTTCTACTAAAAGTTCTTCTAAGAACATCACTTAAATTTCTTACTTAAGCTTGTATTTTCTTTGTTTATATGCCTCCATATAAATTAACACATATACTACTCAGGCTGTATTTGGTATTGCAAATGATCCTATTTTCACTGCTACTACTTTAAAATACTAGTCAAATTTATATTGCTATATACTTAATGTCACCAGATACTAATATAAATAGTGAGAATTCTATTTACCTATGTGAAATATGATTGCAAAATTGTACATCAAACTCTTAGTAAGGGATAGTCATTTTGCCAGTCAAGATTCATGTAATAAAACTGTCTTAACTAATCATTCTTGAAGTGCATGAAATGTGATCCTGTCTATGAATGATTTTGTTTCTCATTATGGCACAGCATTAAAACTATGTACTGCTGTGCAATGTAAGTATTATTTTGATTCATCTTTTATGACATGGCAATGTTTCCAAGCCTGATATTCTGGATTTTTAAAAATAATTACCAACCATCTAGACAGTTGGGTCAACAATATTTGAATGTGAGCAACACACTACAAATGCACTATTTGAAAATATAGTCTATTTCTAACAGAATCATTTATTCTATCTGAATATGCAACAGTACAATGGCATTTAAAATTCAATGGGAGACAGATATCTTGACAGTGAGAAAAACCAGCCATCACATTCTAAGGAATTCTCTAAATAATAAAAATTTTAAAAAACATACCCACAAACACACACAGGAAATAAAAATATTGTTACTAAAAATCAAAGAAAGACTCTCAAATTTTAATAGATATGCATTTGTTTCTTTCAACAGCTGGTGGTTCTGATTTAATCACATGCATTAACAGGATTATGGAGCTAATGTATGAGGAGTAATATAAAAATGCTAAGCAATCTTTTTTCTCTTTTAAAAAAAATTAGAAAACCATAAAATACATTATGATGGATTTCTGCATAAAAATCTAAAAATAAATACATGAGCTTTTGAAATGCTTTATTAATACTTCATTATTGTAAAAAATTTTGTAAATTATTTGTCCTTATGGATATTCTCATCAATAGAGTTGATTTAAAATATCATTTATTTTTAATATATCCTAAAACAGGACATATTCAAAGTTATTTAGAGTTTGCCTGTGTTAAGTCTTCTGAAAATATACAGAATTTATTGTTAAGCTGTATGGTATCTAAATATTTTCTATTTTTCAAAAATAATATTCTGTCAATAGGTCTCATTTATAAAAACCATTTTTAAAATTCAATTTCTACATATTATGTTGGCAAGGCATCAGATTCAATACAATGAGATTATTTTTGCAAGATTATGATAGCATCAGTTTTCAGTATAATAAAGTAGACCAAATACATTTCCTGAAATACAAAACATTACAAAGAATAATATACTACATACTTGCTGCTAGCATTTTTATTAATATATGTCCCATCTATTCCGACAAACACAGTTTCACATATTTAACTCATTGTTCCCCGATACTTTTTTCTATCCACAAATTTCCTATATGTATTTCCACATAAATATATATTGATCCAAAGAATCAATATTACTGGAAATATACTTTTGCTTGATGTGCAGTATACATCCTATAGTTATAAATTCTAACTGCTTCCATAACAAAGTAATATAATGATCATTTATTTATATAACAATATTTGTTTAACATTTAAAGATATTAATTGAACATTTATTGTATATCATACATTAAAATATTCGCTAGGCTTATTTATCTTGTGAATTCTTCAGGTTTGTTAGAAAGATGCAAAATAAATGCTGTTATAAATAAGCTCATTTTAATTTTTAGCTGAATTTCTCTCCTAATTTACAGCCTAAAATGATAATTCAGAATGTCCTTTTTTTCTGGATAATATTGGATATCCACAGACCTAGTAATTTTTAATAATTGGTGAGCAGAAAAGAGACTTTATTTAGAATTAGATTCTATTTTGGATCACTAGTAAAAACATTTTTCCACACATTTAGTTTTTCTGGAAATCACATGTTCATGATCTTTATCAACATTCTTCTTCATTTTGATGCTTTCATTTCTCTTTCTAATCTATAATGTCTTTAGGAATTAATGTATAGGTCACAGATTCTTTCTTCCTCTATTTTTTTCTGAAAAAAATGAGTTTTAAACATTTAAATTTATCTGTTACATACTTTGTATTTTGTATGGCTTAAAGGTAATTATTTTCATAATCTAATTTTTAAAATGGAATTTGTGGTTGTAATTTGTAGTTTTATTTTCTACATAAACTTTCTGAATATATATAATTTATTTTGTCCTAAGGTATGAATAAAATTTCATCATTTTTATTATAATTTTTTATAGTTTTAAATTTTTATTATAATTATTATTGAATTTGCATGACAATTTTTTCAGATTAATTCATAGCATTTTCTTTGTTTTCAAAATAATGTCTGAATCTCAGAGAATTAATTCTACTTTAAATACTGTTTCCATCATCACTCATTTTGTAACATGATTTCTTCATTCTTTATTTGGTAATTATATTGTGATCAGATAACTTCTTGACATCTCTTCTACTTATTTTTCAGGATAAACTTGAAAACCAAACATTTTTAGGAATGTATCATTTTGTCAGTATTTTAATCCAAATATTTATATAACATACTTATATTTAATCTTTAATAGTTATGAAATATGATGCTGTATAGAATAATTATCTTTCCAGGACTTATTTTAATAAATATTATTTTTATGTATTGAAATGTTGTAATTTATTCTGATAATAAATTCACATTGAGAGAATTTTTAGTCATAATATTATTTAACTCATAGCAGGGTAGTATTATATGGCATTACATAAGTACTATGTGGATTTTAATATATAGGTTTCAATTATAGGATCTAGTGTATATGTATTTGTGTGTGAAATTACATGGTAGAACATTGTAATGAAATAAACATATAATTAAACCATTTATCTTTTCTACTATAGAGCTGAGAAAGTATAGAGATAATCTGGTTTCGGAGAAGTATCAAATGCATCTATGTGAGTTAATCTTCTCCCTCCAAGTTACTTTAGTGTACACGCATTGTTTTCGGAAACTCAATATCACATATATTTAAATATGTTTATAATTAACATTTTAAATTATTATAGCTATATTTTCTTAATAATAAAATTTCTTAAGACATTTTTATAAAAAGACATATATGAAGGCAACAAACATATGAAAAAACACTCATTCTCCCTGGTCATTAGAGAAATGCAAATCAAAACTGCATTGAGATACCATCTCACTCCAGTTAGAATGGCGATCATTAAAAAATCTGGAGACAACAGATGCTGGAGAGGATGTGGAGAAATAGGATCACTTTTACACTGTTGGTGGGAGTGTAAATTAGTTCAACCATTGTGGAAGACAATGTGGAGATTCCTCAAGGATCTAGAAATAGAAATTCCATTTGATTCAGCAATCCCATTACTGAGTATATACCCAAAGGACTATAAATCATTCTATTATAAAGATATGTGCACATGCAAGTTCATCATGGCACTGTTTACAACAGCAAAGACCCGAAACCAACCCAAATGCCCATCTGTGATAGACTGGACAAGGAAAATGTAGCACATATACACCATGGAATACCATGCAGCCATAAAAAATAGTAAGTTTATGTCCTTTGTAGGGACATGGTTGAACCTGGAAACCATCATTCTCAGCAAACTGACACAAGAATAGGAAATCAAACACTGCATGTTCTCACATAGAGGTGGGTGTTGAACAATGAACACACTTGAACACAAAGAGAGGAGCATCACACACTGGGGTCTGTTGGGGGGGCTATGGGAGGGAAAGTGGGAGGGAGAATGGGAGAGAGGTAACGTGGGGAGAAATGTCCGGTATAGGTGATGGGGGAATGGTGGCAACAAACCACCTTGCCATGAATGTACCTATGCAACAATCTTACATGATCTGCACATGTACCCCAGAATCTAAAGTACAATAAAAAAAAAAAAAAAGAAAAAGAATTTAGGTAGAAAATTTTATAGCAATATCTTCATGTTGACTGAATGCTTTATTTTCTGACAATCCACAGTACATCATTCATCTAATTTCCTTTTAATTTTTAACACATTAAGTTTTCATTCACATAAAATCTCCACTTAGTATAAGATTTATGGGCCGGGCGCGGTGGCTCATGCCTGTAATCCCAACACTTTGGGAGGCCGAGGCAGGTGGATCACGAGGTCAAGAGATCGAGACCATCCTGGTCAACATGGTGAAACCCAGTCTCTACTAAAAATACAAAAAATTAGCTGAGCATGGTGGCACGTGCCTATAATCCCAACTACTCAGGAGGCTGAGGCAGGAGAATTGCCTGAACCCAGGAGGCGGAGGTTGCGGTGAGCCGATATCACACCATTGCACTCCAGCCTGGGTAACAAGAGCGAAACTCCGTCTCAAAAGAAAAAAAAAAAAAAAGTTATGTCACTCCAGTACTCCAGTATATTACTTTTCATTCTTCTTTGTTTTGTAATGACACTCCAAACTTTTCTCTATTTCCCTTGAGTCCTCCAAAATGCATCTTAAAGATTTCCCCAGTCTAAACTTAGATGTGAAAATGATGATATATCCTGTATTCTAATCTTAAAACTACTGCTGTTCTGGAATATTCATTTCCACTCTACTTACTCACTTATCCACACCATGATTCTTTTCACTAGTTAAAACTGAATTTTATTATTTGAAACTCTGAACAAAGCCAGTTGACCATCTGTCATTCTAGTTGTCTCATTTTCTGGCTCCAGGGCTCCCAGTTTTTAAAGCTCATAGAAATGTACTGTCTAGAACTTTTCCTTCTTCAGATATATCACCTAGCTTAGTTTATTTTATATTTTATCAACCACTCTATCACTAGTTGGAAATAAGGACTTAGCTTTCCAGTGCAGTCCTCAGACTCTATTCCCTTCTAACCTTATTCTTTCTCTGTCCTAAAAACTCCTTCACTGGAGCTCTATTAAAGAAAACCACAATATCATGCCCCTAAAGTGCCTTTGTCCATTCTCTGCTATTTCATGTAGAGCTTTTAGCAATATCTTTAAAGATTATCTAACTCTCCTATTTTGGGCAATTTTGAACAATTTTTCCAGAAATCAGTTATGTTATTCAAGCTACTTCTCCTATTATAAAAGAGATATTTGTCTTCTAGTTCATCAAAAATTTCCTTCCCCTCTCTTATATTGCATACTGTCTTCTGTTTCTCTACTTTTAAAGAAGGATAAGCACCTCATTCTGTGCTTATGTATTTGTGCTATGCCTCTCCATATCCTTATAATATTTACTTATTTGATCTTGTTATTTTCTATAATTTTAAGTGCTTCCTTTACAATTGGTCTTTTATTAAAAATTTCCTAACTTAAAACTACTGATAGCAATGTCATCACTTCCTCTCCTATCCATCATTTAACACTCACTTCAAAATGGTGCTCTTTGTTAGTATAATGACCTTTCTAAGGTCATAGCATTTTCTTCTGTGCTAAAGCATATATCCATAAATATTTGAGCATGTCTAGCTTGAACTTTCAACTGCATTTGACTTAGTGTAGCATTCTTTTTTTTGACTCATTTTGTTTGTTTTATCGTTTGATTTTCACTGTCTTTTCTCACTTGATTTCTACTATATACTTTGTCTCCTCTGGCCTATAATTTTCAGACTTCTTTGAAAGTTTTTCATCATTCTTTGGTCCTTTAAATGTTGGGATTACCTAGATTCTCTTTTCAACAATCTTCCCGTTTAATTCTACTTTTTATTTTTCTGGTGTACTATAAAACATTTGCATGGTTTAAAAAATATCTTTGTAAAGTAACTAAAAATGAAATCAAAACCATCTCATTCCCAGAACTTTCTACTGTTCATTAAATGCCAATGTGTCATCACAATATCTTATATATTAATGTTTTACAGTTACTTCAACTTTAGCATGTTTTCTTGAGTTTGCTCTTTTTTCCTTATTCAATCAACAGTAATTTAATTCAAATACTTCATCTTGAAATCTGTATATCATTATAAATACCACTGTGTCTCTTACATTCTACATCCAATTATTCACTCAGTTTATCAGCTTTATACCATACTATAACTGCAATCTGTACATTACCTTAATTAAAACCACAGTTCAAGTCTTCATACCTTTTGATATATGTACCTATGTTAGTCTCATATTAGATGCCTTATTCATGTATTGCTCTGTTCTCTTATTTTATCCATTCTTTATTATCTCTAGCACCAAGTTGAAGCTCCTTATGATATATGAGCCCTCATAATACCTGC
The DNA here is from genome assembly GCF_049354715.1 of Callithrix jacchus. Lineage (NCBI taxonomy): Eukaryota > Metazoa > Chordata > Mammalia > Primates > Cebidae > Callithrix > Callithrix jacchus. Next base: position 132,982,296 of record NC_133504.1, read on the forward strand.
ATACTCTATGCATTAACTATGTTGAATTTCTTGATTTTTACTTTAACAGCATAGTGTTTATTAACTCTCCAAAAACCTCTCACATTGTTCTGTGTTTATATCTTCACTTCTCGGCTTTCCCCATTGTTAAACTGTAATTTGCTAAAGGAAAATAGGCATTCTGTACCTGTATTTACCACGTAATTACTGTGGCTCATTATTAGAGAAATACAACTAGTCCAATACTATAAAAATTTGTGATTTAGAAATAAACTATTTAACTGGGTGCAGTGGCTTGTGCCTGTAATCCCAGCTACTCAGGAGGCCGAGGCAAGAGGATCAAATGAGCCCCACATTTCTACAGCCTGGGCGGCTGAATCAGACTCCATCTCTAAAAACAATAATAAATAAACAAAATTAGAAAAAATTGTCAAAACAAATTATACTGCTTTTAGAGATATATTTGTCATCTATGCCTTAAATAATGAGCACTGAAGACAAAAACATACTTTGAGTCTGACATTTTCTTGTACATAAACACATAGAAGTGCTTATATGTATGTGGTGAGTGTGAGTGTTTGAATATGCATGTGCTTGAGCATATACATAATTAAAAGAAAACTTTCTTTTAGAAGATAATATACAGATATTATTTAGATGGATTTAGCTTCTTTACTCTTAAAGTCATCACAATCGTCTCAGACCATTAAAACGAAAATAGTAGCTTCATATATTTCTGCTGCAGAGTTATTTGAGATGGAGAGGTAAAATTCAGGAGTTTTGTTTTTGTGTTTGTTTCATCTTCAGCAAAGTATCTGTAGAACATATGGCTTTCTGAAGTGAGAGATATTCAGATTTAAGAATACATTGGTTACAACACAAATACCTAATGCTGTTATTGAATCACTGAGAATCATCTTTGGGTAAATATTCCCAGGTATTTTCACCATTCTTTACTAAGCAAAACATGTATTAAATCAAATCTAAGTACATCATGTAAGTGTTACAAAAACACTCTCCCTTGCGAATTATACAATAAATATTTTACTATTTTATTTAGTTTTTACTTATTATAAACTAAGTTCTAACAATGGATTAATTTTAAAAAATGATTTCCTGAAAGAAAACATTGATATATTTATTATGATGAATGTTTAGAAATAAATTTTTCTAGCCTATATTTAAATCCTGAAGTGTGTTAATGATTCAACCTTCTGTAAAAACATTAATATTCTCCAAAACTAAACAGCTTATAAAAATGATTTAAGAAACATGGTAATAAACACATACCTCTGTGTATCTTTTTTCTTTTACTAAAAATATTACTGTATAAAACTACTCTTCTTTATGGAATTTCTTTCAAGTTGTAGTTGATAATCTATATACATATGTTAGTCTCCTGTTGGAGGCCTTATTCATGTATTGTTCTGTTTTCTTATTTTATCCATTATTTATTATCTGTAGCGTAAAGTTTAAGGTAAGAATAAATAAATATAATAATTAAAAATAAAGACATATTTCTTTTCAGGAACTTCATTTTTAGTGTATAGTAAAACTACTGATTATGGCTTTTTTTTTTTTTAAATCATGCAGTTCTAACAGTTTTTTGGTAAAACACTTCAATATGTAGGATCATGTCATCAGAAAACAGTGATAATTTTACTTCTCCCTTTCCTATTTGAATGCCTTTTCTTTCCTTCTCTTGCCTGATTGCCCTGGCTAAATCTTCAAATACCATGTTGAATAGAAGTGGCAAGAGTGGGTACCCTTATCTGGTTTCCTGACTTTAGAGAAAAGTCTTTCAACTTTTCACCATTGAGTAGGATGTTAGCTGTGTTTTTTTCATACATGGTCTTCTTCTTTTTTTTAATTTCCTGAAAGAAAACTTTAATGTATTTATTATGATGTGTCTTTAGGAATACCTTCTGTGCCTCATTTGTTGAGAATTTTTATCATGAAATAATGTAGTTTGTCCAATGCTTTTAAATATTAACTACAATTTAATTTGTTTAAATATTTGTACTTTGTTGTATTAGTTTTTGTTTGTTTGTTTGTTTGTTTTGTTTTTTTGTTCGTTTGTTTTTTGAGATGGAGTCCTGTTCTGTCACCCAGACTGAAGTGCAGTGGCGTGATCTTGGGTCACTGCAACCTCCATCTTCCAGATTCAAGCTATTTTGGAGCCTCAGTCCCCTGAGTAGCTGGGACTACAGGCGTGCACCACCATACCGGCTGTACTGTATTAGGTTTTTTCTTTTTTTTGGGGGGGGAGGGATAACATGGGGAGAAATGCCAGATGTAGGTGATGGGGGGATGGAGGCAGCAAACCACCTTGCCATGTATGTACCTGTGTAACAATCCTGCATGATATGAACCTGTACCCCAGAACCTAAAGTACAATTAAAAAAAAAAGCTTTCTAATAAAAACAACAAAAATATGTCTTCTTTATATTTAAGATACCAAATAGTACCACAACATTAAAAAAAAATTAATGTGCTTTGTGATTTTTGCTCCTCATTTTCCTAAATCCAAGTTCAAGTGTTAGGTATGACTCGATGAGGCAAGATACATTGAGCATCATATGGTTCAATAGAGCAGTGGTGTCTACACTAAGATGAATATTAGAATTACCTTAGGGGCTTCTGAAAAAATTCCTAGGGCCTCACCCCAAAATACTAATAGTGTTAGTCATGGGTGCAATATACAGTTTGAAAGCTCTTCTGGTGATTTCATTTTATTTTTATTTATTTATTTATTATTATTATTATTTTTTTGGCTGTTTCAGTGACGGGAGAATCACAAGGAATCAGGTATTCAGAGGAATGTATTGAGTAGAGGTGAGGAACTAGGATGTTGAAAAGTAAAAAAAGGAGAGAAGGAGAGGAAGAAAGAGGAAGAAAAAGAGGGAGAGAGAACAGGAATATTGCTTCATTCTAAAAATGAGTATTAATACTTAAAGAGTTGGAGAAAAATTTACCAACCAAATGGAGAGCAAAAATAAATAAATAAACAAAAAGCAGAAGTTGCAATTCCCACATTTGATAAAATAGATTTCAAAGCAACAAAGATACAGTGGTAAAAGGATCAATGTAACAATAAGGGATCTTAATACCCAGATACATAAACCCATAACGAGATTTAGACTCAACGAGACAGAAAATTAATAAGGATATCTAGGACTTCAACTCAGATCCGGAACAAGTAAACTCAATAAATATTTATAGAGTTCTCCATTTTAAATACACAAAATATTGATCGGCCATTATTAATACTGTATTAGTTTTTTATTGCCGCTGTACTACTTAGCTTTTAAAAGCAAGAAATATGTTATCTCACTGTTTTATAGGTTATGAGTCTGCATGGGCTTTGCTGGTTCCTCTGCTCTGGGTCTCAAAAGGCTGAAATAAGCTGTTTGCTTTTACCTGAAGATGATGAAGAAGTAACTATTTCTAGTCTCTTAAAGGGGTTGGCAGAATGCAATAACTTCCTAGAAACTAATCTCAGCTGCTAAAGATTTCCTGCATTTCTCTTCATTGTTCTCCCTTCATCTTCAGATCAACAACCATGCATCCAGTCTTTCTCATGCTCTGAATCTAAATTCAACTTTAATTTGAGAACACAGAAGAACAATGACTGACTCTTTATCTTTAGCATCAACTAAAATTAACTTAGTATTTAATGTCAAATATGAAATTAATCTTACGTGGTATTTTGTCATTGCTAACTCAAACTCAAATCTCATAATTTTAGAATGAGTAAGTAACTAGTACATTGTTCGTACAGCAACTTCAATTTTACTATAGAGGAAAGAATGCAATAGTTAAAAATAGACATATAAGTTGACCAGAATTCACTTAAAAATTAACATCTACAGATAATATTGGTGATATATGTAACGATAAAATTTTCTTCCCTTTACTGTTCTTACTTGGTGAAAAAGTAATTGAAATTATGTGAGCTCAGTATCTTCAATGGAGAAAAGCAATATTATTATGAACCATGCATAAAATTTAGACACTATCTCTGTCTATCTACAGGTCTAATCTATCTATCCACTTTCTATCTATCCCTCTCTAAGGACAGATTTTGAATGCAATAATTTTTCTTAATAATGACTCAAGACTCTGTTCAATATTAATTTCTTATCCTAACTTCTACAAGAGAAACTGCTCATATGTCTTGGTGCTTGTACAACCTATTCATTAATGCAGTAATATTGTACTTTGAATTGTTTGTGTGTCTCTTATTGATAGACTCTGGTATTTGAAGTAATAACTCTGTATATCACTTTATTATTCTTGACACCAGGAAACCACTAGCCTATAATACCATTGATCAATATTTCTTTAAATATTTGTCTTAGAATTTTAAAAAATATATAGTTTTAAATTAAGAATTGGAAAATGACAAGGCAATCAATATTAGTTCGGTTTTCCTTTTCAGGGCTAGTTAGGCCATGATCCAAATGCTTAACAAACATGGTTATATAACAATACTGGTTTGCTGTCAGTGTTTTGAGCAGATTAATTTGCAAGACTTAAGACATTCAATAGATTGTTATTAGGCACAATGTTTTGCTCAATAATAAAGTACTGCATTAGACTAATTTATAAAGTGTAGTTTACAAATGACTTCGTAAAGGAAGTATTTTATTTATTATCCAATTAGGCTGCTATTCTTTTTATTAAAAATGTTTTTCATATACAATGTTTTTAAAATCTTTTTTATCAATTCATAATAATTTACATATTAATGAAGTACATGTGGTATTTGGGGTTTACATCACCTTATTCATTATTCCTATTAATATGTATTGGGAACATTTAAAGTTATCCCTTTGGCTGGCCACAATGGCTTACAATCCAAGAACTTTGGGAGGCTGAGGTTGGAAGATCACTTAATCTCAGGAGTTTGCGACCAGCCTTGGCAATATAGTAAGACCTCATTCTTCTAAAAGTTTAAAAATTAGCTAAGTGTGGTGGTATGTGTCTCCTTCCCAGCTGCTCCAGAGGCTGAGGCAGGAGGTATGCTTGAGCTCAAGGCTAAAGTGAGCCATAATCATGCTCAATGACAAAGTGAGACTGCCTCAGAAACAAGTTATCTTTTCTAGCTACTTTGAAATATATAATACATTGTTACTAACTACAACCACTCTATTCTGCAATCAAACATTATAATTTATACCTGATACCTAATTGTATATTTGTATTCATCAATCAATCTCTTTTCATGCCCTCTTCCCATCAAATCACCCTTCTCAACTTCTGTTGTCTATCATTCTACTTTCTACTTGCATGAGATCAACTTTTTTGGTTTCTAAATATGAGTGAGAACATGTGAAAGTTGTTCTGTGTATGGCTTTTTTCACTTGTTATAATGATCGCCAGTTCCTACCTTGGTGTTACCCACCATAACCCACATTTTACTTGGTGGTGCTTACATAAATTACCAGTTTAAAAGGTTAGCTGTTGAAACCGATTTTTTAAATCACTGACTTCTAGAAAACTTTCCCACAACATAACTATACTACTATATTTACTAATTTAGTTGGAGTTTCTGGAAAAAAGAACCAAAAGAATATGAATAGCTGCTCATGTGATTGTGGAGGCTTGGCAAGTCCAAACTGATTGGATAAGCTGGCAGACTGGAGACTCAGGGAAAAATTGTTGTTTGAGTTGAAAGGCAGTCTGCTGGCAAATTTTGCTCTTCTTCAAAAGAGAACAGTCTTTATGAAGTGAGGCCTTCAACTGATTGTATATAGCTCTACCACATTCCAAAGGTCAATCTGCTTTATTCAAAATCCACGTATTCAAATGTTAATCTCTTAATTTATATAATCTTACTATCAATCAATAAAAACTTGCCAAGAATAAAATAAAATATTAATCTCATTCAAATAATACCTCATAGAAATATCCAGAATCTTGTCTGACCAAATATTTAGGCATTGTCACCCAGATAATTCATCAGATAATTAACCTTCACACATAGTTATGTAACTTGAACTTTTATTAAGGGGAATAGGTGCATTATTCTATCCACTTTATTCAGAGCTGAGATCCACAGGATACACATGAAGGCATCTGAAAGCATCACAATGACAAATGACATTGAAAGCTAAGTAAAATATAAAAATGCTAGTCTGGCAATTATTATTCGTGTTGAGAAAATAAAGTCATGACAATGTTTCTACAGAATAAATTGAAACCGAAAGGGTGTGTTCTGATTCAGTTTACCCATACATTAAGTAACAGCTCTGTGGGACACACACAAAAAAATGATAACTTTTTTTAAGTAAATGCCAACTCTGCTTCTGTCAACTGACAGATGTTGATTGTTTCCTTATATTGAAATGCAGAAAAGCACACTCCATATTCATTAAACATAAATCATTAAATAATGTTAAGTATTTTATAATTTCTCATAAACAGTGCCTTTATTATCTGAGAAATAATCTCTGAAACAAAATATCACTATTTAGATCATTGAATTCGCATCTGCTTAATTTGGGGAGTAGTCTTTTTGTTTTCAACCACACTATTATTCTTCAAGTTTAAAATCCATAATTATTTATGATATATATTCAACAAAGCTGTTTACTTCTATAATGAAATTGCCCTTCTGGAAATGTTGGAACTCAATTCATGGGTTGAAATCTTGTATATCTCTCTTCAAGGCCCTGCTGTGAACCACAACATAATGTCATATATTCTTAGGACTTACCCATAGTTATCAATTAATTAATGATATTCAATTACTATGTGCAAAGTAATATTAGTATTTTAAATTATGCCTTGACTTATAATTTGTTTATATCACATATGATTTACAATTGTGTTAAAGCTTTTCATCTGGGTTTATCTTCAGGAATATTATCTTCAAGATTTTGGATTTTCACTAGGGTAATCAAACTCTGCCATATTTCAAAGCAAGATCAATGCAATCCCTAATAAGCTGTTTCTTAAAAGGTTTTTTACAAATTATTATTTTCACATTTTATTAGAAAAATATTTATGAGAATTTAAGGGGTTTTTAATTGCAATTTTCAAAAAGCCTCTAGTAAAGGAATTACATTTGAACACAAGATGGAGTTTTGCCATTTTATCTTCTCTTGCATCTGTCCTCCTGATTGGAGACACCAGAACATTGTGTCCTGAAGAATCCAGCATGCTGTCAGGACCGAGGTGACTGGAACAAAGAGGAGGGATCTCTTCCATGCTGCTATCTGTGCAGGGGACACTGGATATTTTCCCTGCCTTAGCAGCATCAATTTCCTGGGATGTAGAAGAGTGTTCGATCTCACTGGGAACCAAGAAAAATTGTATATGGGAAGAGACATTTTCTGAGCTACAATTTTTAAACACTCCAAAGATTGCTCAGAAAAAGAACAGACAGTAATTGGAAAAATAGTGGAGGCAGGGACACAGTAAGGATCATGCTAGCTAGGAGACTAAATTTGGGTATAGACTACTGTGATGTCAGTATGTGAGAGAGAAGTGACCAGATTCTGGGTAGATCAGATTGACAGAACTGACAAATTTCCTGCTGCATTAGTTGTGGAATAGGGGAAGGATTGAAAATAGAGAGTGAAATAACTTTCTGCATTTATTTACCAGAATATCTGGAAGAATTTCAATGGAAAGGCAATGTGAAAGTAATATGGTTTGGCTCTGTGTCCCCCTGCAAATTTCACCTCAAATTGTAGTCCCCACATGTTGATGGAGGGAGGTGATTGGATTCTGATGGTGCTTTCTCTCATGCTGTTCTCATGATAGTGAGTGAATTATCACAAGATCTGATGGTGTTATAAATGGCAGTTTCCTCTGTGTTTTCGTTTTCTCTCTCTTCTGCCACCTTGTGAAGAAGGTGCTTGCTTCCCCTTTGCCTTCTGCCACAATTGTATCTAAGCCTCCTCAGCCATGTGGTACCATGAGTTAACTAAAGTTCCTTTGCTTATAAATTACCCAGTCCTGTGTGGTGTTTAATAGCTGTATGTAAACAGACTAATACAGTAAATTGTTACCTGGAGTGGGGCACTGCTATAAACATAACATGAAAATGTAGAAGCAACTTTGGAACTGGGTAATGTGTAGAAATTGACACAGTTTGGAGGGCTTAAAAAAAGACAGGAATATGTGAGAAACTTTGAAACCTCCTAGAGACTTGAATGGTTGTCACCAACATGACAGAGGACTGCTGGAAAGGCATAATTGCCTTTGAAATGTGTAAAGACATGAGATTTGGGAGGGATCATGGAGTAAATGACATGGTTTGGCTCTGTGTCCCCACTCAAACCTCATCTTGAATTGTAATTCCCACATGTCAACGGAGAGATCTGAAATACCCACATATAGAGAGTAGGAGGTTATTGGATCATCGGTGCCATTTCCTCCTTGCTGTTTTTATGATAGTGAGTGAGTTCTCATGAGACTTGATGACTTTATAAATGGCAGTTTCTAGGGCGTTTTCTTTCTCTCTCTCCTGCCACCTTGTGAAGAAGGTGCAGGCTTCTCCTTTTGCCTTCTGCCATGATTGTAAGTTTCCTGAGGCCTCCCCAGAAGTGCAGAAATGTGAATCAACAAAACCTCTTTCCATTATAAATTATCCTTTCTTGGGTAGTATATTTACAGCTGTGAGAAAACGAGCTATTATAGGAAGTTATAAAAGAGTAGATTTTAAGGGGAAAAATATACATTAAATTTAGGAACACATTGATTTTGAGATGTCCCAGAATAAAGTTGTCACATGGGAGACTGGGAGAAAATTGCAATCCAGTGCTGTAGTACAAGGCCATTCATATGCAGGGAAAGGCATTCTCAATCACCAAGAAATGGGAAAAAAATTATTCAAGGCATCTCAGAATCTTTATGGCAGCTGCTTCCATCACAGGTCTGGAGGCCTAGGAGAAAAAAAATGGTGCCCTGGGACCCGCCCCTGACCTGTGCAGCCTCTAGAGTTGGTGCCTTGTGTCTCAGCTGCTCCAGCTCCAGTCTTGACTAAAAGGGATCAAGGTACAGCTTAGGCTTTAGAGGTAGCAAGCCTCAATGCTTGGCACCTTGCATGTGGTGTTCGGTCTGCAGGTACACAGGACTCAAGAATTGAGGTTTGGGAACCACAACCAGTATTTCTGAGGATGTATAGAAACCCCTGAATGTTCAGGCAGAAGTGTGCTGCAGGAGTAGAGCTCTCATGCAGAATCTCTGCTAGAATAGTCCAGAGAAGGAATGTGGGGTTGGAGCCCCCACATCAAAGTACTCACTATGGCACTGCCTATAGAGCTGCAAGAGAAGAGCCACCTTATCCAGACTCCAGAATGGTTAGAACTACCATTTTCCAGGTGCAAGCTGCGAGCTGCAAGCTTGCATGTGGAAAAGCCACAGACACTTCTTTCATGTGTTGAAAGATGACTATTGACTATTCTGTAGCAAGAAAGTATTTTTCCCTTAACAACATCCAATGAGATGAATAAAATATTATTTACTCAAATTTATTTTTTTAAACCAGTAATTTGTCTGGAAGGATGTTTTAAGTAAGCCTGTGTGTTTGTGTGTGTGTGTGTGTGTGTGTGTGTGTGTGTGTGCATGTGCGTGTGCTGCTGTGTGCATGTTTATCTTGGTGGCAGTAAATAAAAATCCATATACTAGTTTGAGGAATATTATTATAAATGTTTCTTTACTGTTGAGGCAGCCAGTATGGGGAGTCTTATTACTGTGGAAAAAGATGTTATAAAGTTCAGTCAAAGTGGAAATGATTACCTGCAAACATACAGTTTTTCTATATTAGTTAATCCACATAGGAGAAAAGCATTAGATTCAATGGGACCTTAACTGAGACCCGCTTATGACTTAGAAAAGCTTTATCTTCTTTATGGACCATGTTAGTCTTACTTGACTTGTGATGGATTCATTTAACCTCCATGTCACTCAGTCAAGAGCAACCTGTCTCACACTGGCCTGGTGTGTAAAATAATAAATGTCTTATTATCTAAGACAATAAAAACAAACAGACTAACAAACAAAAAACAAGATGGAGTATAAAAATCTTTCTGAGAGCTTTTCAGATTGGCATTTTGTATTTCTCTCTGATTTCTCTTACCAATTGCTCTTTGCTGAGAGCTATGGGTTGTCAGTGTGCTTTTACTATGTAGTTTCATTCAAAACTTCAAAGCCATTACATTTTAGGTAGGAGCTTTGTTTTAAATTATACTTCAAACAGCAGGCACAATTTTCAACACTCACCATTAATGTTTGTACATTTGAATGGTAAGAAAGTATGAAGTCTCTCACTTCAGTCTATTTTCTAATCTGAGTGCAAATAACCACAGATGTTGCCTTATCCGTTATTTATATATAATGTCATAAATGGTGTTTTTTTTCATCATAACAGAGCTTCTCAAAATACACCAGGAATTTCAGATTCCTATGTCAAAACTAAACAAATATAACATCAAATATCATCTTTTTATATCTATCTTTTCATCTATCATATATCATCAAAATTTGATGAATGTATAGATACAGAATCTTATAGACATAGATATAGGTTATATACAGATATAAAGATTATATTTGTATAATCTTATATGTAAAAATATATCATATATGGAGTTACATTTTAAAAATCTATGTATATAAGTACATATATATATATATATATATATATATATACATGAGGTTTTTTCTATGATTTTGTCCTTTTTTTTTCTTCCCATTCTAAATCCTGACAATTTCAAAAAATAAAACAATGCAAACAGTAACCTAGATGGTTTGTATTGGATTCACATATACATTTCACAGATATTTATACACAGATTACCACGGAGGAGTGTGGGCTAGACCCTTTCGACTCATCTATTAGTATTTATTTTCTTCCAAATGTTATGTTTTCAGGTGAATTTTTTAGAAAGCTTTCTATAGCTTACAAATGAGAGCAGGATACAATGTTCTCCACAAACCATGACATTTTGTTCATACTTTATTTTTTCTCTCTGTGGCTGTAAAGTTAATATTTTGGAAAACTGATATATCAACAATCAAACACCAAGACTTTGAAAGCAAAGCAGTCTTTCACAAGTTGAAACATAACTGTTGAGTAAGTAGTAGCAAGAAAATATTTTCTCCGTAACAGTGTAGAATGAGATGAATAAAATCATGTTTACCAGACTTTATTTTTGTTAAAGCATTAAATTTGTCTGGAAAGAATGTTTTCTGTAAGAGTGTGTGTGTGTGTGTGTGTGTGTGTGTGTGTGTGTATCTTAGTGATAGTAAATAAAAAACAATTTAATACTTTGAAGGATGTCATGAAAAACATTCTTTGATTTCTTTCCTGTTGAGCAACAACTATATTTGACTGTAAGAATATGTTTACTTGATTATATAGTTTGCTTTGTCTCTATAACTTTAATTAGCTCATGTAAAATTGGTAAATAGTGTAATGATATCAGTATGATGTGGAATTTACAATTGTTATATACCTTTCTTTGAACATGGTATCATTTTGCACCACCACGTAACAGTAGCTGAGCGCAAACTGTACAACATAAACGTGGAAAGATATAAGCTACTAATATATACTGTATCACAATATCTATTTTTTACCAAGTTCATTTGGCCAGGTTTTCTGTCTTAGAAATGTTGTTTTGTCAAGTTTCTCCTTATCTTTGTTAATTTAAGCGCTGGAAAATCACTCTTACACACATTTTCATGACCCTTTATTCCCCCTTTTTTAAAGAAGGCACAACTGTATTTTCTGTTGAATTTTTTATTAGAAACATATCTTAATTGTACTGGTATTTTTATTATGACTATTGCTGGTTTTGTTAGTGATTGCAATAGAGAGTTGTAAAGATTTTAACTAATCTTTCCATAACTTTATGTTTTCATAACCCTGTATTTTCATAGTGTTATTTTTTCAGAAATGGTGTCTCATGCATATATCATGTTTTAGCAGAAAAGCTTTCATCTGTACAAATGACTAAAAGGTTTGATGTTGCTTTAAAACTATAATTTAATAGTGTATTTAATATGTTTTTAGTAATTTTTTTGGAATTTGACATGTTATTACATTTATTCCTCACAATGTCCTAAATAGATATACTTTTATAAACCTTCATTTATTTTTGTTTTTATTGTTTTTTTCACAGATGAGAACACTAATATTTATGAAAGTAATTTACTTAAGATTAATAAAACAACAACAGACTATAATCTCAGATTTTAAACACAGTGAATGTGTGCACAGACTTTGGCAGTTATTCAACAATAAAACACCTCTTCAGAAAGGGAAAGAATTATAAGTAACAGTTTCACATTTAACTAAAATCACAGTAAATATAAATATAAATACTTTCATGCACACACACACACACACACACACACACACACACACACACAAAACCAATTCTTCCATAAGAGGCCATGTATTTATTTGAATCTTACAAAACCACATCACACATGCTTCTGTGTCATGCAGTCTTCTAATCACTGCATCAAAATAATCCAGAGTACCTGTTCTCATGGAGATTTCACAACAGTAATGAGAAACAGACACTAACAATCTTAATAGACGTAAGTAATTTCAGATAAAAAGACCAAAACAGGGAATTGGGGAAAACAATAACAAGGAGAAAATACTAGGATCTGCTCCATCTGGTAGTATTTTATGAGATTTTTGGGGTGTTGCTTCTCTGGCTGGAAACCTTTGCTTGAGTTTTGCTTGGGCCTGCTGGGCTCATTCTGCCCACTTGGCTTGGCAGGCTGCACTCAGTTCATGCTACTGTCCTGGATCCCACGACTCCAAGGGAAACTGAAGTCAGGTGTGGAGTGACAGGAGTCTGTGAATGATCAGGCCACTGCACAGTCAGACATACTGGCTCCTGCCACAGAGTGGGCACCTCCAGGTGCCAGAATTGATGTTAGCTCTCTGTGAGGCTGCAGACAGACCAGGAACACCACAAGCTGCTTCCCCTGATGTAACCAGGGAATGCTGGGGCACCCAGAAGCTTAGAAATGCCAGGAACTGCAGAGCCCCAAAGAGGGAGTCACAGCCCTGGCTCTGGAAGCTCCCAGGTCTGGGATTCCTGAAGGGCTGCAGCTTTTCTCTCCTCTTCACCTGCAATGTACTAAGCAAGGGGTATGTTTTAGCCTCATTTTTTTTTTTCTTTTTTTGAGACGGAGTTTCACTCTTGTCACCCAGGCTAGAGTGCAATGATGCAATCTCTGTTCACTGAATCCTCCACCTCCACCTCCCAGGTTCAAGTGATTCTTATAATATAAGTTCATATTATAATATTACTGTCATGTTTTTGGAATCTTCTCATTGAAATTCTAATAGCATTCAACTAATGGTGGTGTCAAGTTGTAATACTTCCAGGACACCTGTCCCTAAAATATAACCCACTGGAGAAGCATCCATTCAATATACATAACATAGCTTAAAACCCTCAAGAAGGTAAACTTACAATTTAAATTTTAAAAATCATATAAGAACGAATCCACCATCAGAAAGTGTCAAGGGACATGATAAATAATAAGATTAACTCCAGAGAACCTTAGAAATATGGAATCTCATAGGAAGTCAGCTAAATCACCTACATATGATTGGAAGATTTAAAATCAAGAATCAAAAATATAAGAAAAACATAATACTGCAAATACCTATTGGCTTTTTTGAGAAATGATCAAATAAAACTGATTGAAATAAAGCATTTTATCCCTTATGATTAAAATGTAATGGAATGATAGTGTAGCAATACAAAAGAAACGGAAAAACTAGTCAGTTAAAGGTTGAGCCTGAGGAAACTACTCAGAAAAAAGAAAGGTAAAGGAATTAAGAAAATGTGAAATATAGATTAAAAGAAATAAGGACCAAAATTAAATGATATAACATATGTTCGCAGGCATCCACAAAAATAAGCAAAAAAGTCCATTAATTGCAATGACAAACTATATACAGTACTGTAAAATAGTACAGCAGAATCCTCAGTTTTCCTTCATAAAATAGAATAAGAATTGTATGTATCATTCTGTGGGCTTTTGACATTCATTATACTATATATTATCTTTCAAATATTTGTTCTTTAAAAAGTGCTAATAATTGAGTATATTAATTTGACTTTTCATATCATGACCTTATTTGGGATATTTATTTATTATTATTGTAAATGCATTGAAAGGTTGTAATCAAAGCAATATAACTTTTAACCAAATAAAATTACTTGGCTATGGAAAGTCATGAAGCTAATTACCCCCAACAGCACCTATCAGGTGTGTTTTATGTTTTGATTTATTATTTTTAGGAAAAGAACATATTTACTAGATAGTTAAATTTCCTTCAGTGTATGCATTTACAGTACTCACACCTAATAGACTTGAGAAGGCAAACATTACAACTTAATCTTAAAATTACCCACATAAATTTTTCATCTGACTTTCCTTTTTTCTTTCAACTAGTTATAAATTACCTATTAATAAAGGTTCTGTCCATGGTTTCTCATTTCCATGAAGTATTCTCATGTCTTTCTAATCCTGAGTTATCTTTGCTTTCTCTCATGTATTGTTTTTGGAAAAAGAAAAAAAAGAAGGGGAAGAAGAAGAAAAAGGAGAAGAAGATGGAGGAGGAGAAAAAAATTGTGAAACATTTCTTTAAAAATACTGTTTTTAAAAATTTATTACATATTTGGTAAATCGGTTTAAATTTTAATCTCAAAGTTAAGAATCAAATTTTTAAAGAAGACTTTAAAATGATGATATATAATTTATTTAAAGATAAAAAATATTCCGTTTTTATTGCATTTTGGGTTTTGGGGTACATGTGAAGAATATGCAAGATAGTTGCATAGGTACACATGTGGCAGTGTGATTTGCTGCCTTCCTCCCCTTCACCTATATCTGGCATTTCTCCCCATGCTGTCTCTCCCTAACTCCCCACCCCCTGCTGTCCCTCCCCTGTTCCCCCCAACAGACCCCAGTGTGTAGTGCTCTCCTCCCTGTGTCCATGTGTTCTCACTGTCCAGCACCCGCCTATGAGTGAGAATATGCGGTATTTCATTTTCTGTTCTTGTGTCAGTTTTCTGAGAATGATGGTCTCCAGATTCATCCATGTCCCTACAAAAGACACAAACTCATCGTTTTGATTGCTGCATAATATTCCATGGTGTATATGTGCCACATTTTCCCTGTCCAGTCTATCATCGATGGGCATTTGGGTTGATTCCAGGTCTTTGCTATTGTAAACAGTGCTGCAATGAACATTCGTGTGCATGTGTCCTTATAGTAGAACAATTTATAGTTCTTTGGATATATACCCAGTAATGGGATTGCTGGATCAAAAAATTATATTCTTATAATTGTGAATCAACTCTTTATTATAAAAGTGTATAATAAATATGATTTGATTTTTCTGTGCAGATAGAGTTATTTAGTGGTCTCTTTATTCCTAAAGGCAGTATAAAAAGAAAACTTCAAGTGATGTTTCTGTTATGACCAATTAACTCATAATATTAAAAGTCAATGATACATGTGATTCTGATAGACATCTTAGTATTTACTCTTAATAGGAAAAATAACACAATTTCAGGTGCAAATATTAGATAAATTTTAAATCAGATTGAAGTCCTCAATTTTAAATGAAATATGTTCAAGTTTTTTATTGATGAAAAATTTACATAAACTGAAGTGCACAAGTCATAGGTCATACTACTTGATGCATGCCCAATGCTGAATGCACCTATGTAACAAGTCCCCATCAAAAAGCAGAATTTATCACTTTTAAAGCTTTCCTCAGGCTTTCTTTCAGTCACTATCTATCATTGCTGGGCAGCACCCTACAAAAGGTAACCACTATTTCTACTTCTGACACTACATAACCCATTTTATGTACTTCCTGAGATCTAATCTGTATTCCCATGGAAACAGTTTGTTTCATAAGCTATGTTTACCCTTTTGCTGACAAGTAAATGTTATTTTTCATTGAATAGGTCCAAAGTGGTACCCTTCCCGAGTTGGTGTGCAGCTAGAATGTGGTAAGAAGCATTTTTCACTGATGCATTTATTTAATTTAGAATCCCTTTTCTATTTTCAGTAGCTGACATTTACTTATCATGTAGTAAATATTTTAAATATTAGTACTATTTAATTGATCCTCCCAACAAACCAGTGCTCCACTTTATAAATAAAAAATTTAGTGTCAAAAAGGTATATTTTACGTATTCACTGTCCATGAGTTTTAGAAGCAGATTCTGAACCAAAATATTTCTGTCTGTTAAGCTTTAACCAGTCACATTCTAATTCTACTGTCCCATAATATATTTTTAAGGCTAATGCTTAGTGTTTCACTTATTTTATTTTATTTTTATTTTTGCTGTTATAAAACAGAATAAGTGAGATAAGGAACAAAAACTAAAGAATTTGGAGGAGAAGCATTATATTCACTGTTAAACCTCAAATTTTTCAGAATTTTAAACCCTTTGATCTCAAGAAATTTATCAATATATTCACTTAAAAATGGCTCTTACAAAGAATTACTGTTATTAACATTGCATCAACTTGAAAATTTGGAATTTTTAATTTTAATGAAAGCTATTGGTAGCATGTAGTTTTTTTTTTTTTTTTTAAATTATGATACAGTGGGGGTAATTAGCAAACCCCTTTAATAGTAAATCTATAATAGGTAACTAGTAGGGAATTTCAATCTCTCAATTTTTCATAAATGATTAATTGAACTTTTTTCTATTCCTCTTGCTAATATTTAGGTTGTCCTCTCTCAGATATTGCATGCACTTAAAGACAAATAATAATTTCTTTGAGTCTCTAAAATTTGTTATGAGTGTTTTCATTGCTGTCTTAATCATTGAATCTTTCTCTGAGACCTACATGTTAGAAACAAAGAAATATGCAAGATTTCTAGAAGCCACAGGTTTTTTTTTTTTTTTTACTCTCTCAAATTCGTTTTTCCTCAAATATTCAAGACAAATTCCCACCTACCCAGAGTCTAGGGAAAAAATTATTGTCTCATTTATTTATGCCTTGGTAAGGTCTGGCACATGTCAGCATATAAAGGCCTTTCAATTCATGAATGGAGACATATATGAAATAAAATTGACTCTTACACAAAGAAGTCTCAAAGAATGTCACAGACAACATTGTCAAGTGTAACTTCCTCTTGAGGGACACTCTAATGGACTGATAAATTTCTGTTAGTTCAGTGTTCTGGTGGAGAAGCATTATACGCACTGTTAAATCTCAAGTTTCTCAGCATTTTAAACCCTATGATGTCAAGAAATTTGGTGAATTGACATGTTACTTTTATTCTAAATTTACTTACCTGGTTGAGTGTACCAAGGTCGAGTATGAGATGAGTAAAATATAGGTGTCTAAGTGTCCTTAAAAAGGAATGTGATGGGTCAGGTGCAGTGGTTCAAGCCTCTAATCCCAGCACATTGGGAGGCTGAGTCCAGTGGGTCATGAGGTGAGGAGTTTGAAATCAGCCTGGCTAACACAGTGAAACCTTGTCTCTACTAAAAATACAAAAGTTAGCCAGGTGTGGTGGCGTGAGCCTACTTGGGAGATTGAGGCAGGAAAATCGCTTGAACCCGGGAGGTGGAGGTTGCAGTGAGCCTAGACGGCACCAGTGCACTCCAGCCTGGGTGACAGTGAGACTCCATCTCAAAAAAAAAAAAAAAAAAAAAATGTAATGATATATTTTTTTTAAAAAAAGAAAATCAATTGATTTGTTGATATGGTGCAAAGAAATCAAAATATGAAGTTTACCTGAATTGATTCAGAATTTTACATTTAATTGACTCTCATACTTACTTGCCTACAGGGTCTTCTTTTATATGACAGAGCTAAAAAAACATATTGAATCATTTTTAAAGTGTTAGATTATGTTTATAATGTGTATGATGATTGGCACATGCTAGTTACTCCATCAATCAGTCATAATTATTAGTATTAAGAAGAAAAAAAAGACAATACCAAAACAAAGCAGGGTCTTAATATTTATAAACACTTGCTCCCAAAATATGTTTACTAGAATTGTAAATCTTATACAAATATTATTGACTTCTATAGTTTCCTCAAACAATGGAAATCTCTAAAACACAAATAAAATAGCAACCATTGATTTTCATGGGAAAAAAATTAACCAGTTTTTTAGCTCTGTGTCTCTGCTGAGCTGTGCTATATTTAACTGAACTTGGCTAGGCTCATGCATGCAGCTGCAGTCAGCTGCTGGACTGTTAGGGAATGATTAGTCTATAATGACCACAACTTACATGAAATTCCCTTGGTTCTGTGTGGTTCGTCACTCCTTAGCAAAATAGTCTGGACTTACTCACAAGTTGGAAGTAGAGGTATAAAAATGAGCAGAGGTACTAAAGAATTGTTGAAGTCCAGGCTTGGAACTGGCAAATGATCACTTGTCCCACCAGTCACTAGTTAGCCTATATTCAAGGAGTGGGTATATAAGGCCAGCTCTAAATAGGTAGAACTACAAGGCTATACTGTAGATACTCTAGATGTGGAATTAGTGATGAATTTCAGCTATTTTTACAATAAATCTGTTATATAATATGGTAAGTAAAGTATTTTCTATCTTCCTACCTTTATTAAGATGCTTTATAATGTTCTGGAAGGTAAAATTTCTAATGCTTAAAATCATTGTATTTCTACGTAGAAAAAATAGGATTTTTTTTTTTCATCACTGTTTCCGAGCAATACATCAAAGCTTCCCTCCACATCCTTTATACAATAGTCTTGACAAACCACTAGGTTTGATATTGGTTGTGTATCCAGTGCCTGGCCCATACTTGCGGGGGAACATCCAGAGACCAGATTGTGCTTGTGTTAATTTGGGCAGAAAATTCAAGGCCTTTAAGTGGATGAAACATGATCTAGAAAGATATGGCATGGAATCTAGTTAGGCATGTCCTGTCTTCTTGGCCCCACATATTCCTCTCCCTTTGATAAAGACGTAATCATGAAAAGCCAAGGAGTCCCTGTTTCTTGAGACTTAGTGCTATAATTAATGGTATATCTGGATTTTGTCAGATTCTGTTTCCAAAATGTCATATTGATGGGACCACATTTTAAAAATAGAATGCCAATGCTTTGTTCTTTGAAGCTGGCAAGGATGATAGAAGGGTAGAAACTAATTCCTTTTTTAAGGGTGATGATAGATGTATATTGGAAACGTATTTTCAGCATACTTCAAGTGATACAAAGTCAGCTGAATTTTTTGACCTTATTAACATTTCCTTGTTCTTATACATAATTATCATAATACTACTGACCTTCTGGATGTCAAAGTCTTCACTTTGATACATGTTGCAACAGTTTTCTATTGCTATGTAACAAATGCACACAAATTTAGCAGTACAAAAAATGATCATTTATTAAATTGAAGCCATATTATGATTGGATTCTCTGATTAGGATTTTATAAGACTGGAATCAGAGTGTTGACTGAACTGAATTCTCACGTGAAGACTCTTGACAGAAACCACTTGTGTTTTCGGAAAAGTTTGCATTTTATGTTTGTTTGTTCTTTGGAGTTGAGTAAGAGAAGTCCCTGTGTTCTTGCTGGCTGTTAGTTCCTAAAGGCTGCTGTCTTTTCTCAAAGGCCACTTGTATATCTGACATTGAGCAAGCCAGCAATAGCACAGTGAATCTTTCCAATAAACTAAATATCTAAATTCCTCTGTCCCTGATTACTACACACAGATTGTAAAAATTCATGCAATAAAAATCAGGGCTACCTAGAGGATCTTATTTTTTTTTAAGCCATGCAAAATAACTTAATCAACAAAGCAACAGCCTATCATATGCAGAACCTCAGGGATTACACAGAGGACAGAAATCTTGGGAATTATCTAAGAAAACTGCCTACCTCACATGTGTTCGTAGGTAAATATATTCACATTTCCAAGCAATGCCAAATTATCTTTATATGTAATTATATATATCTATATGTATTTTACAAATACTAATCAATTTATATGAAATTTCTAAAATATAATCATGAAATGGTGGCCATTAAGGTATCCAGAGAACCGTATAAATATAACCACCTAAATCATCTGGCTATTAAAAGCAGATTTATCAAGTTACTGCCTTCAAATGTAATATACAATTGTATATTTTTCATTTCACTTTAAAAAAACCTTTAATTATAAATATAAATAGATATTTTGGATTCCAAAAAGTCATCTAATGGCAGATACATATTAACATTTTCTTATTTATTTCAAAAATAGAGACTGGAATGATGCCTTTTAACTGCATAGATAATATAAATCACAAAGCATGCTAAGTATAACAATAATAATAACAATCATAGGGTCATATTTGAGGGATTAATCCATTTTGGTATATGAGCTCTAGTCTACTCATTTTCTTCCTGCTTTGTATACATTAGTTTAAATAAAACAAAATATATTTATGTTTCAGGTGGTTAAAAAATATTTAAGTTTTCTTCAAGTATTTTATTATAAATGCTATAAAAGGACCTTTGTTTACATATCTTCCCATATATACATTCCAGACTTGTCTTATGGTTATTTTTAAGAATGGAATCCATTCTGTCTATTTTACATCCATTTTATGAGCAGCTCCTTTCAGGAACCATTGCTATATCTTTGTCTTACTATGTCTAAGGCCTGTAATACTAGAGACCTCAGTGTGTTTTCATTCCCTTCTTTCTAAGCTGAATACATAAACAATCCCATCAAGCCCCATGGTTTTAAATGTTAATGACTTTCAAATATTTACACACACTTCTAGCCAGCTGCCTATTTGTCCATTCTTTCTTGAATATCTAAGATATACCACACACTTAAAACACCTTAAGGACTCTTAATTTTCACCACTAAATCCTGCTTTTCTGTAATCTTCTTCATGTCAGTTAATGAGAATACAATGCACTTAAGTATTCCGGCCAAAATCTAACTGTCTTCATCTCACTGAATCCTCTTCGCTCAATCAGTTTCTTAACAAATTGATTTAGGCTACATTCAAAATATGTCTACAATTCATACATTTTAACATTTTCACCAGTGCAACCTTAATCTAAACAAACATCAGCTCCAGCTGGATTAATTTTAAGTGTCTCCTAAACAATCACCTTGTTTCCCTTTTTTCTATTTTTCACACAGCATCGAGAATATATTTTTAAAAGATAAATTATGGCATTCTTCTAGTGCTTTAGAGGGACCATCCATCTATCCACCAATAACTTATCCTATTATAAAATCATTTAGAAATTAGTTGAGATGCAGTCCTACTAACACTAAAAATTATACTTTTTGTTGTTTTGTTTTGTTTTTATTTTGAGACAGGGTCTCACTTTGTGGCCTATACTGGAGCTCAATGGTGTGACCACAGTTCACTGCACCATTGACCTCTGTCGCTCAAGCAATCCTCCCATCTAAACTTCCTGAATTGCTGGGCCTGCATGCATGCACTAACATGCCTGGCTAATTTTTTTTCTATTTTTTGTAGAGACAGTTTTGCCTTGTCACTTCCTGAGCTCAAGTGATCCACTCACAAATTGCTGAGATTACTGATGTGACCCATCACATTCATCCTAAAATTTTACTTTAAAAAAAATTTCTGTATCTTATCTGTTTAGGTGCTAAGAAATAATTCTCAGAAATAATAGGATAGTAACTAATGGTGGTCTAAACTTTGGTTAGATGCTATTGGGAAACCACTGTGCATTTGAAAAGTTGCCAGACATATGTTATAAAATGGGATTTTTCACATTTTGTTTTACTTTAAAGATTTCTTGTATATTGTAATTTTCATATTAAATTGGTCCTTAGCTTTTATTGATTTTACATTAAGAAATTCATCATCGCCATGCTTTAAAATTCTATTAAAGTAACATTTTCTTATTTTTATTTTAAGGCGGGCCTTTTTTGAAGGACCACATTACCATTCAAAGTATTGCAGCTTCCTCCATTGTCACACTGTATGTTACAGACCTAGGTCAACAAGTCAGTTGGACCACAGTAAGTGTCAATTTAGAATATAGCATGCATGCCTCACATTTTGCTCTAAATAATTCACTGACAGCCTATTTCTGCCAAATAAAATCATAGTAAAACAAAATGTGGTGAATGGTATTTTTTATTTTCTATTCTTACTATGACAAGTGGCCAAAGTTCTACTTACGTATTGGAGAAATAGAAAACCACAGTTTTCAGAAAATGAAACACCGCATATTCTCACTCATAGGCAGGTGATGAAAAATGAGAACACATGGACACAGGGAGGGGAGTACTAAACACTGGGGTCTATTGGGGGGAAAAGGGGAGGTCCAGTGGGAGGGGGAGGTGGGGAGGGATAGCCTGGGGAGAAATGCCAAATGTGGGTGAAGGGGAGAAGGGAAGCAAAGCACACTGCCATGTGTGTACCTACGCAACTGTCTTGCATGTTCTGCTCATGTACCCCAAAACCTAAAATGCAATAAAAAATAAAATAAATAAATAAATAAATAAAAAGAAAACCAGTTTTGAAAAAAGAAGATAAGTTCCTTCTTAAAATATCAATCCACTCTATGACTGGGAGCTTCAACTCTGTTACCAAAATACCAGTCTAGGTGCTGCTGCTCACTAGAAAGCCAATGACTGTAATGACATGTACTGCCAAGGAAGAAGGCTTCAGCTGGGTGCTGCAGCCAAGGAGATGGAAGCTCATTCTCAAATCCATCTCCCTGACTAAAACTAGGGGTTTATATGGCAGGGAATAAATGGAACAATGTGTAAGAAAACAGGTGCTAGGGAGGGACAAGGAGGCATCTGGTGGGGTGATATGATGAGTTTCAGTTCTTTGATACTTTTTTGAGAGGGCTGAAGGTTCTTTCCTGACAAATGAACTTAAGTAACACAAATATAAGTTTCAAATTTTAGCAGTAGAAGGATCAATTTCTACATTTATCCCAAAGCAACTATCTGCTGGACTATTGGGCTGGTTTCATCTGCTTTCCCTGTGCTTTGTTATTCACATGGTATCTTTTCACTTTTCCTTCCAGTCATCTAGGGACATCATAGACCCTTTTGACACTGGAGAGAAGAGTGCAGAATATCTGTTAAAAACGAGGCAGAGAAACAAACTTTTGGTAACAGACCATGAGAAAGTAAACCTTTTTCAGTCTGTGAAAATGTTCTTGTGGCTCCTTTTGGAGGAAAATAACAGATCCTAAAATGATGGTATCTGAAAATGGCATTAGAAGAATGAGGACTACATAAAAAGACATGGAGGGTTGGTTAAGAGGCAGTGAAAATACTTGGTACTGGTACACAGTACTGAAACACTCGTGGGTAATAGAATAAATCAGTGGAATAGCTTCAGCAGCAAGAGAAAATGTTAATATGATATTTAGTAACAGAGGCAGTGAAAGAATTAAATTGTTTTGATATACAAAGAATGGTGAGCTTCATTTGTTTTAATTGCATTAAACTTCTGTTATGTGTATTGTTTAAACTATGAAAGCTTTTTCTTTGCTGTTACATTCTACTCCATATTTGTGATTACTTTTAATATTTTCTATTCAGAATGGCGTTTCTTTTTGCCAGAATTAACAATCAGCATTACATTACCATTCATAGTGATTTGAGCCATTTCTTTAAAATTAAGCAATTAATTTTGTAACTATTACAAAAGTATGACAATTTATATATTAATATTCAATTTTTAAGTGTAATCTAACAAAATTTAATTTTAAATTTATTAATTAAAATATTGCCACATTTGTTAATATTTTCTAACGCTCTTTCCTTGTAAGATATATTTCCTGGCCAGGCACGATCGCTCATGCCTGTAATCCCAGCACTTTAGGAGGCCAAGGTGGGTGGATCACCTGAGGTCACGAGTGGAGACCAGCCTAACCAACATAAAGAAAGCCTGTCTCTACTAATAATACACAATTAGCCTGGTGTGGTGGGTCATGCCTATAATCCCAGCTACTCAGGAGGCTGAGGCATGAGAATTGCTTGAATCCAGGAGCAAGAGGTTGCAGGAGCAGGGATCATGCCGCTGCACTCCAGCCTGGAAAACAAGGCAATAAGAGTGAAACTTCATCTCAAAAAAAAAAATATATATATATATATATAATCTATATTTTTATTATATATAAAATATTATATATTTTTATATATAAAATATATAAAAATATATAAATATTATATATATATTTCCTGTGTAATAACTGTGTAATTAATTAGTTTTCATTAAATAGTTTATTTAGTTTCCAAAGTATATTGAGCTTTTGAGTACTAATTTGTAGAACTGAAGATTGAGTTTAGAATCTTATGTATTCTTATGAAGCATATTTTAATATTTAGAAAACAACCTATAGAAAATACATGCATTCGGCAAATTAAGTTTTTAATACTGTACTTAAATGTGTTGTCTAGAGATCTTTGCTTAAACAGATTTTAGAAATGCATATTTGTTCTTCAAAGGTTAAAATATTCACAGGATCTTTGTCCACATTTACAACAAAAAGGGAAGTCTGTTTACAGAAATTGTGTAAGAATTAGCTGTATTAAATAATTATGAAGTTCAGCTTCATCACTTGGATAAGCATCGAGACGACAACACACTAAAGTGGAGTTATTTGACAATTGCACTAGAAAATTATAGCTCATTTGAGAGGAAAATCATCTTTATGACAAAGAGAACTCTGCAAAGAAGCTGGATATTTTTAAATCAACCCTTTGGTTCACATATCCTTTTCCTCCAAATGAGTCAGTTCTATTAAATACTAAAAATATAAACATTACATTGCAATCACACTCATTTTGTATCAACTAAATTATACAACAAAGGTGATATTTTACCACATATAATATTCTTGTACATTGAGAAATATAAAAATCAGTTCCTCAGCCGGGCGCGGTGGCTCAAGCCTGTAATCCCAGCACTTTGGGAGGCCGAGGTGGGTGGATCACGAGGTCAAGAGATCGAGACCATCCTGGTCAACATGGTGAAACCCGTCTCTACTAAAAATACGAAATATTAGCTGGGCGTGGTGGTGTGTGCCTGTAATCCCAGCTACTCAGGAGGCTCACGCAGGAGAATTGCCTGAACCCAGGAGGTGGAGGTTGCGGTGAGCCGAGATCTCACCATTGCTCTCCAGCCTGGGTAACAAGAATGAAACTCCATCTCAAAAAAAAAAAAAAAAAAAAAAAAAAAAAAAAAAAAAAAAAAAATCATCTCCTATAATAAAGTATTTCATAGTGTTGTGGAAGTCATTAATTTAGCAAGGTTAAAATTGAGATTTCAATATTTTTCTCCAACAAACAGTGTGTTACAAAATATTGAAAGAATTTTTAACCTGCAAAAATTTAGGATAAAGGATTAATATAACATAATCCTCATTATATGTTATATGTTAAAGTTTGGCAGTTTTCGCCATTTTTATATTAATTCTTGTGTGTATGTGTTAATGCGTAATTTTATGTAATTTCTCCCTTGTTTAAGTTCCTGTATATACCAATAATGCCAAGATAGAGAATTGCTTCATCCTTAAGAGGAACTTCTTCATGTTATCCTTGTATACTTACATACACTTTTTCCCACCCTGGAGTAACCACTGATATGTTCTTCATCTCCCGATTTTTGTCATGTGGAGAATGCTCTATAAAAGGATTCAAACAATATTTGGAGATTGATGTTTACTTTTCTGTAAAGAGTTTCCTTGAAATCCATCCTCATTCTTGTATCAATAATTGGTTCCTTTATATTGGTGACTGATACTCAGTTATAGGGATGTAATGAAATTTGTTTAACCATTTACTCTTTAAATTGCATTTGGGTGACTTTTTAGTACGTGGCTATTATAAATAAAGCTGCAGTGAACATATGTGTAGGGGTATTTTTGCCTGAACTTTTAGAAAAATTTATCTTGGACACACTGTTGAGTTTTAAGTATTCTTTATATAATTTAGATTCGAGTCCTTGTGTATGTGGTTTAAAAATACTTTTTCTCAGTCTTTAACTTGTCTTTTCATGATCTTAACAGAACTTCTCAGTGCAAGAAGCGTTTTCAATTTTAACGCAGTTTAATTTATCAAGGGATTCTTTTAAAGATTATGCTTTTGCTTTTGTATATAAGAATCCTTCAACTTAATTCTAGGTCCTGGAATTTCTCTCCTGTGTTTTCTTATGAGAGTTTTATGTTTTGCATTTTCATGATAGTCTATTTTATTGTAAAGTCCAAATTTTTAATCTCTAAATCTTATTTTCTTTAATTTGTCTCATGTATTCTATACATTATTGGGTCCAAATCGTTTTGATCCAATCAATGATTGAAACGATTTTAGGATGAACTTCAGAATCTGTAGAGATAGTTTTGTAAGGCCAACTTCATCCTTTATGGATGATGAACAACAGCTTTTGTTTGTTCATTCTTAGGCCTCATCAAAAGATCTGCTCTTCTTATCAGGCTCATATGGGGCTTCATATGCAAGGTTCAATCTCTTCCCTAGAATTGCCATTTTAAAATTCTCAACCTTCTAATTCCTCAATGACATTTTATTTCTGACCGCTGAAAAAAATTTTTAAAAAATATTTTGATCAGTTTTTCTGACTAAACTCATTAGTTTCCTGTGTTTGAGTTACCTAAAATAGAAATCTCCATCATATGTTATTTGACAAACTACAAACACACACGATCTTTCTGTAGCATGATACTAACTTCAAAAGTACAAAGTGATATTTCTGTATTACAACTGAGAAATGCTTCCAGATAACACCCTTATCTTCAGGAGATTAAGGTTAAAACTACTTTGTTTTCAGAAATTTTGAAATACACATTTTTTAACTGCCAATAGCAATTTTAGAAAAAGAGATAGTAAATCCAGTGACACCATAATAATGATAGCATTAATTTTTTTCAAGATAGAATGAAATGCATTAAGCACAGTTTAAGCACATGGTTCCTTACCAATTCAAAATTGCAGTTTCATGTTTCAGTGTATTTTTCTAAGCAGATTACTCCTTTTTTTCAATTTATACATATATTACATTGCAGATTCCACTGAAGTTTCGAAGACTCCCAAACTCCTTACTTGCCTAGTAGAAGTAATAAATTTTTTGGTATTCGAAACAAAAGATTAGTCTAACACACATAACTTTTTAGAAAGAGGAAATATAAATATATTTAATAATAGAAATAAGTTGGAATTTCAATATAGTGTTTATCTTCAAAATAAGAAAAAAGAAGGTGTATGTGCCTCTTTAGAATATAGAATCTTCAGTAGAATTTTGTATTATAAGGGAGTTTCTAGTCTTTGTAAGTTCTTGTGTTGGACTTGGTCTGTATATCTTTATATATGTTTACTTGATTGCACTTGATTTTGATTTTGTTTTACTTTCCCTTATTTAGTAGAAAAGACCAATTGCATTTTCAGAAGAATGTATTAATATTTGTCTATCTAGCCCTACTTTTCCTTATCTTGAACTATTTTCTGAATACTTTCTAGGTTTAATAAAACATCTTTTCTCCTTTCTTCTGTTTGTACTAAAATAATTTTTTTCAAATTCGTTGTTCAAAAGTTATTTATCACCATCTAGTACTTTCAGGACGTATTATTCATAACTTGGTACTTTTTTTTACTCTCCATATTCTAGCATAAGAGTATTCCTTATAAAATAAAAGGCTTCCTAAAACATATTTCTATATAATAGTAGGCTTTCTGAATTATGTTTGAAGATTGAGCTAAGATTATAGTTTAATATCCTCTCATCCAAAGAAACTTCAGATCTGTGTTAGTGCTTTTATTAAATTAATAAAGAGTGACACTTGGTCCAAGATAACTATTGTTCACAACATTTTATATTCCTAACATGTTCTTAGAGAATTTGCTCAAATTTGACTTCAGTAGATCAATTGGTGTCAAAATAACTATTTTAAACGTTTTATTGTACTAAAACAATTACCCTCATCATTATTCTGAATTTTTGACATTCTGTCATTAGATATTCACAAGTGGTAAACATTTTCTTTATATCTAAATAATGAGGCATTTTGTAACACATAAATTACTCCAGTCTCTCAAATGAGACTGCTTTTACAATTAATTGATTAGAATTTGCATTGTTTTTGCTTCTCACACGCAAGTCTTTCTTGGCACATGAGAAAAC
This sequence comes from Callithrix jacchus, assembly GCF_049354715.1. Classification (NCBI taxonomy): domain Eukaryota; kingdom Metazoa; phylum Chordata; class Mammalia; order Primates; family Cebidae; genus Callithrix; species Callithrix jacchus. The sequence continues at coordinate 133,010,420 of NC_133504.1, forward strand.
AGTTAAATTTCTAAAAGGCAGAATTGTAAGTGAAAAATGCCTCCATAAGTAAATTGCTATTTGTGTATTCGTGTGTAATTATATATAGGTTATATATAGTGTATGTGAATGAATATGAAACCGTGCATATATATTATGCAGTCTAACAATGTTCCAACCAATGTGCACAACTAATTGCATATTTGAGTAAAACATGTCCAGCTACAAATTTGTTCTTCAAAACACGGTAGCAAGTGAAGACAAAATAGTAAATGGCAGTCAAATTTATTATTGTCAAGTCTTATTTTTTCTTTTCTTTTTGAAAACTCCAAAAAATTATTTTCCCTTCTCTGTCTAAATATTTGAGGAAATTTAACATAATTTTAGCACTAAAATTTTTAAAAAGTCATCAAATTTACACGTTAGCAACTCATCTTTTGCAATCACTTCATTTTGTTTTCAATTACCTTTCCAAATGCTTTTAGTGTCTCTCTATAGTTCCACTGTGGTTACCCCCACTCAGCTCATGGACTCAGTAGTTAATTCTTTTAAACACACAACTAGACTCATTAGAATTAAAGAATAAAATTTCTAATAGAAAAGACTGAATTGTTTCCATTTGAATTAGGGTCAAATCAATGGGTTCAAGCTGACAGGTCCCTGAGGGTAGGGAAGGGAAGAAAAGAAAAAGAAAAAAATACATATTTTAACTCATTCAGTTTATTGACAGGGACAATTCATACATATGATTGAGTGTGTATTGGACTGGGTAAACATACACAAAAATACACTAATAATCATTTGTTTATTCAAATAAATTCTCCTTTTTACTATATCTAAAGAAAAAAACCAGTTTATTAAGTTCAATATTTATTTTTATTTTAAGTTAACTATACATATATTTTGCTTTTTCCCTCTTGTTTCCTCAAAGAAGACATTATTTCCACTATCACTTAACCTAGTTATTTAAAAAAATAATTCATCTATTTCACAAATTTATTCAGTAGTCTAATACTCATAGACACAAATAAACCTTAAACACATCTATGTTTACTGTTTAATCCAAATCATCTTTTATTTTCAGGTATTTTTGGCTGAATACACAGGGCCTCTGCTAATATACCTCCTCTTTTATTTGAGAATCTCATGTATATATGATGGAAAAGAGAGTGCTAGAAGACTACGCCACCCAGTGGTACAGTAAGTTATGTGTGTGTGTGTGTGTGTGTGTGTGTGTGTGTACGTTAAATATATGTGTATATATGTGACATATATGTGTATATATGTGTGTATATATATGTGTGTGTATATACATATATAACGTACACACACATATATAAAACATACACATTAAAGAGGAGATGAATTAGTAAGCAGATAAAATATTAATAAAAGTTTTTGGTAAACTCAATTAAACTGGGTATAATTTTATGGAAATATATTTTAGATAACCTCAAATAGTGTATATATACCAACTTTCAAATTTGTAAACTAAGAACTATTAGATATACCTTAAAATAGAGGTAATTAGGCCGGGTGCGGTGGCTCAAGACTGTAATCCCAGCACTTTGGGAGGCCGAGGCGGGTGGATCACGAGGTCAAGAGATCGAGACCATCCTGGTCAACATGGTGAAACCCAGTCTCTACTAAAAAATACAAAAAATTAGCTGGATACGGTGGTGCATGCCTGTAATCCCAGCTACTCAGGAGGCTGAGGCAGGAAAATTGCCTGAACCCAGGAGGCGGAGGTTGCGGTGAGCCGAGATCGCGCCATTGCACCCCAGCCTGGGTAACAAGAGCGAAACTCCATCTCAAAAAAAAAAAAAAAAAAAATAGAGGTAATTTGGCGGCACATGATAGCTCATGTCCATAATCGTAGCACATTGGGAAGCCAGGGAGGGAGGATCGTGAGGTCAAGAGATCAAGACCATCCTGGCCAACATGGTGAAACCCCGTCTCTACTAAAAATACAAAAATTAGTGGGGCATGGTGGCGCTCACCTGTAGTCCCACCTATTTGGGAGGCTGAGGCAAGAGAATCTCTTGAACCCGGGAGGCAGAGGTTGTGGTGAGCCGGAGATTGTGCCACTACACTCCAGTTTGGATGACAGAGCAAGATTCTGTCTCAAAAAAAAAAAAAGTAATTTGTGTTAATAATGATCACAGCTGTCAAGAGAAATTGGGAAATTCAGGAATATCATTAAAAGAAGCTTGCAATTATAAAATTGAGATATCATGTATAGGAAATAAAATACAAGTACTCACTAAAAGTTTATTATCATCTATTATTAAACCCCTATTTATTTATTTGGTAATTTGCATAGGAAAGAAATAATGAACAACTAATAAATAGAAAGAAAAAAGTTTACAAGTTACTTTTTATAAGTCAAAATAGAAAATTAAGCACCACTTGGAAGTATGACGAATAAAAGAGTAAGGGAATAAATAAAGCATTCTATGTAACTGTGGTTATTAGCGTATTGTGAAAATAATCTCTCTGTCTCTCTACAAGAATGATACGCCAAATGAAATAGAAAGAGAATGTTTATTCAAGATGCTTATTGGGCTCCGGAGAGGGAAATTTATTTGGAAAAAAAGACCTGAAAAATTGTTTTTATTAAATAAACTCCAAGTGAATTAAGAAGAAAATTTTAAATGTTTAGGTCACATGAATCCTAAAAGATTGAGAACTAATTTTATCCTAACTTTCTTACCTATAATCACGTTTTGGTTAAGTTTAATTACTGTACTCCAGCCACATGTATCTCCTTTCATGTCCTGATTTTCTACTGTATTAGTTCGTTTTCTTCTTGCTGTGAAGAAATACCCAAGACTGAGTAATTTATTTAAAAAATATTTATTTAATTGACTCCCCATTCTGCAAAGCTTGGGAGGCCTTAAGAAATATACAATTATTGCAGAAATCACCTCTTCACATTTCCTTGAGTGAAAGGAATGCTCAATTATTTTAAAAAGAGGCTGGGATAAAGAGTTTGGTGGAGAATCTAAAAGCATTCATTTTTTTAGGCCAAATATGTAACATATACCAAATGTCTAGCAGAGCATGAAGAAACAAGTTTTCTTCGGTGTCATTCTCAAAGAAATTGACTCGTATTTTTCCTTTTTTTTTTTATGTTTTTGAGATGGGGTCTTGCCCTGTAGCCCAGGCTAGAGTGCAGCAGCTCAGTTGTGGTTCCCTGGAGCCTCACTCTTCAGGGCTCAAGCCATTTTCCTACCTCAGTGCTCTAAGCAACTGAGACTATAGGTGTATACCATCACATCCAGCTATTTTTAAAAAAATATTTTTAGAGTTTAAGTCTCATTATGTTGCTTAGACTGTTCTTGAACTCCTGGGCTCAAGAGATTCTCCTGCCTCAGTCTCCCAAAGTGCTGGGATTATAGGCATGCATCACTGCACCAGCCTTACTATTTTTAAACACAAATACAGCATGTTTGGTATTATCTCAGTGGTCAATGTATTTGTGCCACATTGTTCCCAAATAACAAATACATTAAGTTTGTATAAAGTAATTCCACAGCAGATACACAAATTACTTTCGAAATTTAGGTGTCTAGCAGGGCTTTGGCAAATAATCACAAAGCTTGTGTTATCTAATTTTCAGGATGATGTTGTTTTAAGATGCATTCTTAAATGACACATCAATTTGCCACAGACTAAAATGTTGTCTCCAAAATTGCTTTGAATTAATGTTATAATGTCAAAATAATTTTCTGCTAAGTTCATATAGAAGGAGATTTTTATATGTGACCCAACCGCCACAAAGTTCTTCAGATTTCTTAGAATCCTTCACACACTGAAACTAAAGGAATATCTCCTGCAGGAACTGTATCCACATCAAGTATCTTAAGAACCTGTTACCTGAACATTTCCTTGTCTTCTTCAACAGAAACCAGAAACCTGGTGCAATGCCTCCCCTGCTGTTTCCAAAGCTGAAGATGTGCTTTTCTGTGATGTGCCCTCATATCCCGAACCTTACTTGATTTAAAATAAATAAGATTTTATCAGTACTTTGGTTGGGAAAAAGAATTGGATCCATGCTTATTTATGGTTTACAGTTAATTTAGCAATTAACAGAAAATAATCAGTGTTTGACTGGAAGTTAAACATAATTATATAGAATAATAATGCTTTGAAATAAAATCAAACTCGGTGAGTTAGCAATAATGTACAATGTGGCATATATATAAACAGTATGCTTCTATGTGTATATTCTACAGTGGTTTCTACACTCTCATGATACAGTATAAAATAAGTGAATGAACTAATGTAGAAGAATCACAGATTGAACCAAAATTTATCACTTATGGCTCTGCTACATTGCTGCTTTCTTATTATATATATATATATATATAAAATATAAAAAATATATATATAATATAAAATATATATATATATACTACTTATGGGTTTTTGTAATATATATATATAATATAAAATATATATATAATATAAAATATATATATATATACTACTTATGGGTTTTTGTAACTACTTCTACAAAAGAACAATAAAATGATGAGAGATATCAATTTCCTTATCTACCTTTTGAAATCATAAGGCAGCTCCTTCTATCACGACTTTTGCTTTTGTTTGTCTGACTTTCTAGAAAGTTCTTCCCCCAGATATCCATGTTGTTTGCCCTCTAACCTATTTTTCAGAATTTATCTACTATTATATTTATAGGTATATGCATCACATAAAACATTTATGTTACATAATAGGTGCACAATTTGCTTTTCTTGAATGAATGAATAATGATAGATTTGCTGCTGACCAAACCAGGATAGTGTTAGTTTAATTATTTGTTTTCCCTAAAGTTACCCTACTCATAGCAAAAATCATTTCTATGGAAATAAACTCACAGACTTATAAATAAACTCAATGTCTGATTTTATTATTGTATAGAGCACCTTTACTGGTTAAAGTATGTATCAGTTGGGTGTAGTGTCTCACACCTGTAATCCCAGCACTTTGGGAGCCCCAGGCAAGTTGATCACTTGAGCCCACGAGTTTGAGACTAGCCTGGGCAACAACGTGAAACCCATTTCTACAAAAAATACAAAAAATTGTCCAGGCATGGTGGTGTGGGGCTGTAGTTGAGCTATTCAGGAGGCTGAAGTGGAAGGACTGGTGGAGCCTGACAGATTGAGCCATGATTGTGCCACTGAACTGCAGCCTGGATGACAGATCAAGACCTCAACTTCAAAAACAAAAATAAACAACACAAAAAAAGTATGTCATCTTTGATCCTTATTTATTTCACTAATAGCAAACAAAGTTTTTGAGATTTTACATTTTTATATATAACAAAATAGGTACAGATCTTAATGAAAACTACATGCTTTTTAGTATATCCAGAAAAATGTACCTCTGTAAATAACATTTTATGATAGAAATTATATGAAAATGATAAGAGATAGTAACTTAAAATACAGCAGAAAAAACAAGCACACAAAGAGACAAAATATAATATTCAGTAGGAAATAACAAAAAAAAAACAAAAAACAAAAGCTACATTATTGCTGCACTGAAAATGCAATTTAAGCTTTCTCCATCTTGGTACTTGCTAAAGGACAAACAGACAATTAAAAAGTTATTCTGAATATTATAAAATGTCAAATGCATTCCAAGTAGGCTTTGGAATTTTTTTAAACTTGATTGTCAGTTTCAGTCAAGACATTTTGATATGAACATATTTGCAATTATCATATTTATACCTACTCTTGGGACAGGTGTGAGCATAAGAGTTTATGACTGGTATTATAAAATATTTTAGTGTTGTCAGAAGTAAATTTACAGAGACTCTTATAACAGCTACTTTTATTGCTACATTTTGAAAGTTAAATATTAAAGAAAGTATTTGAGTTTTAGTTATCAGAAACAATATTTCCTAACAGCTAGAATATTACAGTAAACTAAAATTTTAAATGTGTCATGCATAAGGCAAGCCAGAATTTCAAAGGGATTTTAATGTTTACTTTTTATTTTCTTTCCAGCTTGGCTTGCTTCTGTCATTGTATACATTACATCCGATACCTTTTGGAAACCTTATTTGTTCACAAAGTTTCTGCAGGACAAACAACATTGAAAAATTTGATAATGGTGAGGATGCTTTGTATTTTTAATTATTATTGAGACATTTTAAATGTTGGATTGTTTGCAAAATATTTAATCACTGTGTTCTTCTGAAACTTAGATTTTCATGTTTAATTGTATAAGCATATCTTAAACATTCTTTTCCTCAAATGCCATTTTTTGAGTAATATATTTCATTTGAACTTAATTCTATAAAAAAGATTTATCATTACCACATATTACAAGACAAGCTAGATACTCCTAGATATCTTTTAATTTTGGTAACACTAATCATTGAATTCAGATTTCTTGAGTGCCACTCGAAGGGAAGAATATCAGATAAGAACATTTCTACAAATATATATCTGTGTGGGATTAAAGTGATGCTACTATATTCCATTATTATGGCAGTTGTCAATATGACGCTAGTGTCTTTGCTCTTTCTAGAAATTGTTAACGCAACAGTTATCAACTATCAAATAAGTAGCAAACAATGAAAAAAATATGTAAAATGTTGACATGAAAAAGTACAATAGACAACATGTTGAAACTCAATTTTCAATTTAAGTTAAATTTTATTTTATTTTTCAATTTAAAATATATTTTCAAAAAAAGGTTTGCCTGTATAAAAAAAGTCTTAGTTTTTGTCAAATATCTGCTTTGCAATATTGCTAGAGCATTATAGTAAACTAAATAGCCATTTTATTGTTGTCATTGCAATGAAGCTGTAATCTCTGAAATTCTGAGACCTCAGAAGTCATTTAGACCTGCTTATTTTTGATAGAAGTAATCAAATCAATTCAAGATCACCATTATAGACTATAAGTCTTAAATCCAAGCCATTTCCATTCCAGTCAATCAACATGTTTTAATAATTATTAAATAATTTATTTTTTAAATTCACTAATTGTTGAAAAAACGTTAGCATATCTTATGCAATAGTAATTGATGTTTTATTTTTAGCAATTTGTTTACTACTTGCTAGACAAAACTAATTCTCACCAACTTTTCTAAAATATTTTGTTAACTTGACATATATCACAAATATTCATTAATATTAATACAAGTGGAGCAAAGAAATCCATTTTCTTAGTGATATCAAAATAGTATTCTTAAAATGCTGCTGTTACAATCTCCTTATGCCTTAGTTTAGTGAGGTCCAAGTTCTTGTCCTCCAACTAAGAAGAATAAGACACATGCATACCGAAGAGTGAGTAGGGCAGATTTATTAAACAACAGAAAACCTTTCAGCAGCTAAAGGGTACCTGAAGAGGGTTACCAGAAATGGGGCTGAGTTCTGGGTCTTTAATGTGGCAAAGACAAGGAAGTCTTCTGTGGTTTGCACCCTAAGAAAGGGGGTAAAATTCCCACTGAGTGTGTTGCATCTGCACAAGCCTGGGGTTGACCATAGTTACTCCATTTTGGATATTACCCATGTGTGACTAAGTAAACCCCACGGAGTGAGGATGGTTAAACCACAATGCTAATGGTATTATAATTATATTGAGTTCAGGGTCAACTTAGTATGCCCTTGGTCCTTGTGTGCAGCACCTGCACAAATTGCTGGAAAGTCCCTTCTGAGCAAGCGTGTTGTTATAAGAGGAAATTGTTAACCACATTTCCTCTTGCTAGCTAGATAAAATGGGTAGTGCAGGTGTGTTCTTACATGCATTGTCCCTCTTGCAAGACACTCCATCTCCATCTGCCTAACCAGCCCTTACCCACCTCATCTCTCATTCCACACTCTGAGGTGTTAACCCTAACTTCCATTAGGAGGAAATGGAAGATGAATTATCTTGCTTTTTCAGGCAGCGAGAGGGTGTTGTTCCAGAAAGGTGGAGGAATTATCATAGATTCCTAATTCTATTCCTTCCTAAGACCTCCAGGATCCACATTTGAAAGTGTTTTCTCCTCCATTCTCCCATATTATCATTAGGATCCTATCTAGAGTCCTTCAATGGTACTGCTGTCTTTTCAGTTGGATAAAGCCTTCCCTACTCTCTGGCACTATATGAAATATGAAGCTCATCTAAAAATGTCTTTACTGTTTTCAAGGCTGCCTGATTCTCACCTGGAGCAGTGATCAGGGTTTGATTTAAGAATAACATATCATCCTTTCAGAACAGTTTAAATACATGGGTTAATTCCTGGAAGGCCCTTATACATGAATGATGTTGGGGCTTGCCCAGAAGTATATTAGGGTCTGAGGGTAAAAGGAGTCCCAGTGATCCAGGTTGCTGTTACGGGAAGTGCAAGCTGAAGATGGATTGTTACACATATGGAAAGAGAAGGGAGAAAAGGCATCACCAAGTCTGTCTTCCACTGTTAGGGTGAACTGGGATTGGAAGAGAGAGAGAAAAGGCATCCCCTTTCTCCTCTACCTCTCCTTGTATTCTGAGTCCCAGAGACATTTATAGGTTTCGTCTGTGGATGCAAGTGTGATCTCCAACCACGGACTGGGAGAGTTGTAGGCAGGGATAGTCACACTTACCTACACTGCACCCCAGTCCTACAGTGTTGATTACCTTTGGGGTCCCCCAGATCTATTTCTTTTTTTGAGCTTCAGTCACAAAACTTCCCATAGAAGCTTGAAAAATACATTTAAGTAATTAAATTTGGGCAAGAAACATTAATGGAGGGGGTGTCATTAAATATTTAAAGATTATCCCTTCACTGATAGTTAATGGACAGAGCCAGATCATAGCATTCAAGGAAATGAAAGTGACTGAAAACTAGCCCCTTCTTCCTGCTCAGGAATTTTTATACTTAGAGGAAGAATAGGTGTCTTTGAAAATGTAGGGTTGGCTTAACTAATTTTGTGTGCTAGTAGTCAGGAAATTAGGGCTCCCCTTGATGTAGGGCCTACAGGGCTCCCCACAGAAACAAATCCTTGCCTCATTAGGCACCTTGACAAAGTTCGGAATGTTAGCCTGTAACTTTGTGTCCAACTCTTTTTCAGAAAGAGGGTTGAAAGAGGGGAGTTTAGGGTTTGGTTGGCCTCCCTTCAAAATAAGCATCCTAGGAGAAGAAAAGTGATTTCTCACATAATGCATGGTTCTGTGCTTGATGAGCAGTGCTGAATTCTTTCATGGAGATAAAAAACAACCTAAATGGACAGGAGAATAGTCACTCAGGGAGAAATTTCCTCCTGTACAGTGGCAGCGAGTCTTCTTGAAAGGAGGCAAGAAATTCTAAATCTTCATATCTCCCTCATTCTAAGAATAGGCAAAACAACAAGCAACATTGTTCTGGGTTACACTCCTAATGAGTATTATTTTTTCAATACTCCTGGTTGCAAAATCATTCATAACATTGAATATAAAGAAGGGAGAGCAGCTTGGTAGTCTCAAAAAGAAAGACATGTGATAGAAAATACTGGAAATCTTTGTCCAACAACCTAACAGGATGTCAGTGACTTGAGCAAGTCTAGGGTCCTTTGGGTTACACCAAGGCGTAGCACCAGCCAGATACCTTCAGTTGCCCCACGACCTCCTTCTAAATCACAGACGATGGCTAGAGCACCATGAAGGGTAATTGGATTGAAACAGAATAAAACATTCCTAACACCCACAGGTGAAGAGGGTTTGACAAAGTCCTTACCCTTAAGCTTGTCCTCTGTGTCTTTAAGGACTGATAGCCATGTTATTCACTCTTAACTGGCTAAGAGAGGCCCAGTGTTCTCTTTGGTTTCATATAATAAAGGGAGCAAATAGGCTATTGGAAATGAAAATAAAAGAAGTCTGCTTTTACTCACTCTTCCCATCATCCTGGGCAAGCCCCCAAAATGTTGCAGTCTCCTTACTCCTTAGTTTAGTGAGATCTGAGTTCTTGTCTCATGACCAAGAAGAATGAAGCATGCAGACACCAGAGCATGAATAAGGAAGAGTAGGATTTGTTAAGCAACAGAAATGCTCTCAGCAGCAACAGGGGACCTGAGGAGGGTTGCAAAACATGGAGCTGAGTCCTCAGTCTTTTATGTGGCAAAGACAAGGAAGACTTTTCTGGGTTCCACCCTAAGGGGATGGTTAAAGTTTCCCCTGGGGGTGTTGCATCTGTGCATGCATGGGGTTGGCTGTAGTTACTCCATCTTGGTTATCACTCATGAGGGCCTAAGTGAAACCCATGAAGTGGGGAGGGTTAAATCATAATGCTAATAGCATTATAATGTGGTCAGGATCATTTTAGGATACACTTGTTCTTTGTCTGTGCCTGTGTGGGTGGCTGTAAGTCCCTTCTGAGCAAGCATCTTTGTATAAGAGGAAATTCTTAACCACATTTCCTCTTGCTAGCTACATAACAGGGGCAGTGCAGGGGCAATCCCACAGGTGTTGGTCCTCTTCTGAGACCCTCCCTTGCCTAACCAGCCCCTACCTGGCTCCTCTCTCACTATTATACTGGGCAAAGAAGTATTCCATTTATTAAACTTAGACAATTTTTAACGTTTTACATACAAATGCTACAGTGTCTAATATAAACTTATGGGGTGGTTTCAAATTGTGACATACATATAATATAATGTATTGTGATGTACATATACATTATTTTATGTATTATATATGTCACAATGCATATATATTATATGTGTGTCACATATATATATATGTTACTTATTTTTTCTAACTTTTTGTTTTGTTTTGTTTTGTTTTGTTTACAGATTTGTGCCTTTTACTGGGGATTTACTTCTTGGATCGCCTATTACATTAATCATCCACTGTATACACCACCATGTATGTAGGGTTCTTCTGAACTAACCCCATACTAAATGACCAACCTAAAAGCTTTGTTCTAAATGGTATACATATTATGAACAGCACAGAATAAAGGGATAAGTAAAAAATAAAACAATTCAATTTTAAATTGCTTTCATATGTATTTAAATGCTTATGTAGGCCTAAAAGACCAATTTGACTCATTTGTTTCAATTTATTTTCTTTCTACCTGAAACAGAAAAATATTAGTTGGTAGTAAACCTCCAAAAAACAGATAAAAAAATGAAAAAGCAACAATTAAAGAGAAAATTATTATATAACTATACAATCATATACCAATCAGCTATCAGATATTTTAAAATTAAATAATAAACATTTAATTATTCTTTTAAATATAATTCGACAAAAAACAGAGGCAACTTTTTCTATGACAAATTAGTTTTTATTTATAATTTAATTTACTAAAATATCTTGACTTAGATGAACAATTTGGTTGAATGTACATTGGTAGAAACCTAATTTCTTGGTTCTTAATCTTAAAAAGAAAAAAAAAAGGTCCCCTGATTAAGAAATTTCCTTTCTTTCTTCAGTTTGGATTTATCTGTCTTCAGCTTTTACTAGCATGTAAGACACATGATGTAAAGCTCAAAAATTAAATTGTTTCTCAATTAATTGACAATTACTTTTGTGGTCTATTTCTGGTGTTTACAAAGATAAAAATAAATTGAAATAAATGTATATTCAATCTTTAAGTTTTAGAAAATAACTTAAGCTTGCTTAATTTTTTAGCAGAAGTATTAATATAGAGAATTACAATGCTCAGTGTCTTTGCTAAAATCAACAAATCTAGTTCATTCTGGGAAGTGAAGAGGCATTGATTTTAATAATTAAAACTTCAGCTGGTCTTAATACTAACAATTAACTATGAATATTGAAAATGAAAATTTCCTGTATTTACCAATATCCTTACAATTTTAACACATGGGTGTATTGCTCCAGATTATGTTAAGAAGAAATGCTTCTGAAAAATGCTTCATTTCCATATTGGATACAAAATAATAATAGTGGTTAATTTTGTTAATGTACACAAAGCATGTATTAAAAACTGACTATTTGTTAATAACTGTAAATATTTTATTTCTTTTCAATTAAAAACATTATTTTGTGGCTGTTAATATTTTCTATTAAAAGCTAGAAAAATAATGCCCTGAAAATATAAATTCACTATGCTCAAGATCTTAAAATGCATAAGATAAAATAAGGATTCAAATGCTGTAAAAACATATGATAGCATTTTAATACTGATTACCAGTGGAAAATGAATATCTTGCCTTGGAAGTCCACACTTAACATGGTTGCAATATACATGAGCTACAGCTGTTATGCTTTAGTTAAATCATACCAAATAACAATGCGACTGCTAAAACTGTATATGATAGAATTAGTTGTTATTTTCTTTTATAGAGAATGTATAAATTCACTTTTATTAAGGCTTCTTATGTATTAGGTACTATGCAAACAATTGCCACATTTTGTCTCATTGAATCCTTATGAAAATTATACTGTTTATATTCCCATTTTACAGTTGAACAGCTAAACTTTAGAAAATGTAGGCAGATTTTTCCAAATTTACTTAGCTTATAACTGGAAAATAATCTATAGCTTATCTACAGATAACAGTAAACTGTGCAAGAGATTAGCCAATCCACAGCCAGACAGACACGTAAATTCTGTATAGACACTATCATGGAGACCCCCTTACCAAATGAGCATGTCATCTTTACCTTGGTTGTGATCTGGGTAGTAGAGGCTCCCATTTCTTTAACTGTTGGTTATATGGGCTTAGGATACCTAACACACATTGTTAACAAATAACAGGACCCAGTAGCTTTCTCTAACTTGTTCCATGCTTGTCATTTATTGTTATATTTTTTCTGTAAAATTTTATCCTTTTCTATATTTATGCTGCAAAAAAACTTCCCTTTCATTTCTTGTCACTTTCTAAGCCTTTAATAGAATATTTTCCCTTCTTAACACTTTGATTAAAATATTAAAAATATTTTAATTTTAAAAATTGATCATTACATCATAAAAATTAAATTTTGTACTCACAAAGCAGAAATAGTAAAAACTACATTATCTTTAGGTGAGATAAAATAAACCTTAATATTACAATATAAGCACACAAAACTGTTTAAAAAAATATTTGAGGGGATATTTAAAAACATATTTCTAAATTATTTTAACAGTAAGAGATATAACAGTAATTATAGAACAACAATGACAAGGTAACAAAAAAAAAGAAAATAGTACTTATTAAAGTTGTTTTCAGCAGAGCCAGTATAATCTTAATAAATAATCATATTTAAGGAAGATGAAACACTTTAAACAAATCAATAATTTCTTTAATTTTTGTTTTAATATATTTTACTTTGCTGCATTAAATCCATCTGCTTAAGGTTGCAAAATAGACAATTTATCCAGTTTTTATTTTGTTCTTCTTGAAATATTTGATTAAATGATCCATACTTACAAATTATCCCTCTTTTTAACCTCAAAATAAGAAAACAAAGTGATTAGACTTTTGGACTTTATCTGTTTAATATTTGATCACATTTTCTATACTTTCACTTTATGTATATTGTTCCTTCAATATACATAATTAAGTCTTAATTAAGTATAATTTTTTATTACATTACAGCCATTTTATTATTTTTTCTGTTTTTTTGTTGCTGTTATTGTTGTGTTTTTGTTGTCATAGCTGACACTGCTGTTCTTTGCTCTCTACACTAACTGGATTTTTTTCCACTTCCTTCTATATTCTCTGTGCTAACAGTGTTTGACTTTTATCACAATTCTTACTGCAATCTATTATTCTCATCAAATTTGGCTGCAAAAAGTTAAAAGCATTTGTATATTAATACACAAATGCTAACAGTTGAAAATCAACACATTGTATACATATTTCCAACACATATTGTAGTTCATTTTCTGTAATTCTTGAATAATATTTAAATACAACCAAATAAAACATTATCAAAACTGTAAACTGCCCAATGGCAGGAACACTTTAATAACCCCAAATTAGAATGTACGTTCAAATACCTCAATATATAAATGTTTACTATCAACATAATCAAGGAATAATGTACCATTAAGTTACTTTTACCTATCTAAATGTGAAACATTATACAAATTATGAAATATTATTAAACGTTTTAAAAACTTATAATGACTAAAACCTTTCTAGAAAGTTTATTTCTCTTTACACTACTTATGACTTTGTTTTTATGGAAATAAATATGGAAAACGACTCTTGACTCGATACTTGTGTTTATTGCATGTTATTCATTTTCATTTAACAATAAGACATGTCTACTGTCCTCTGCCTAATGTTCTCTGAAACCTCTTTTCTCTATATCAATGCCTATTCATTTTAAAGAATCAAAGCTTAAATTTGTACACAGAATCCTCCCTGATCTCCCAGATTACCCAAGAAAAAACCCTTTTTTAATTCTGTTAAATACTACATAGATCTTTTTAGTAGCACTTATCAATTTTGCAAACTTCCATTTGTTATCATGTGATTCATAGTTTTCTCGGTAAGAATGTAAGTTCACTTAAGATTGCCTCTGGCTTTGTCTGTACTTTATCACAAGCACATAGTTCAGTGCCTCTCATCACATGAACTCTTGATAACTAGTTGAATGAGTAAAGTTACATTGAATAATAGGTATAAATTAAAGAATTATGGCTGAGACACATGCATATCAACCAATTGTGATTTGGCAAGAGCAGAATGTTTAATTATGTGACAAAATATGTATAACATTATGTTAAGAGAAAAATAAGTTATAAAATTGTTGCATCAAATATTGTGAAAATGTGCAACTTATATAAATATGTCAAAGGGAAAATCATAATATTCATTGTTTTTTTTATGGTTCATGAGATTTTAATTCATTCTCTTTTCCCTTACCAATTTTTTCTGTTTCCCAAGTATTCTCCGTCAATATATTTTATTTTACTATTAGATATGAACTTTATGAAAACAAAACTTCCAATTCATGCACACATGGCTTGTATATATATTCTGTGAATATATGTCTATGCAAAATACCTATATACCTCTAACTATACGTTTGAGTTTCTAGCTTAAGAAAACAGAATTTAATAAGAGATTTACTAAATAAATTTATACATAAAGATGTTTAAAGCACTATTATATATCACACGTAAAATTTAAATGACCTTTGCAGCAATTCTATAGCCACATCATGCATTATTAGGAAGATTTAATTACAGTTATGACAATGAGTGTTTCACAGTATTAGAAAATCTTTAAATATATTATTAAGTGATAAATGCAAGTGTTAAAATGAGGGATAATATTATCATGTGTATATGTAAATATGTTTATATAAATACTATTACATGTTCTCATACATATATCAAAAAGAAAGAAATACAACTATTCATACGTAAGATGAGTTTGTCAAATTATTTTATTATTATTATTTGAATATTTTAACTTTTCACTATGAGCAACCCTTCCTTTAGAACACTGATTTAAATGCTGCTTTGTACATTACTCTTTCTCTGCTCTCTATAACTTAACCTATATCTTTCTTTAAGGTAGGAAAAGTAATACATCATATATTTGTTATAATAAAATATACTTTTAATTCCACTTATTACAAAACATGAAGGCAGAAAAATGACTATAATTAGCAATTTTCCTTTTATTGTTAAACATTAAAAATGAGAGTGATTTTGTGGTGTCATTATATACTTGGCCATACTTAAATGTGCTTGTAAATTGGGACAAAGACTAAATCTGCCTTCAAAGAGTTTAATAATACAAATTAATAATATATTTCATCTGTAATTTAAATAACATTGTATTACTAAAAAAGTACAAGTGGAAAAAAATGAACATTTTAGATAGCAAAAGTATCATCCAAAAAGTTGAATTACATACTAGAGAGTTCCATTGATTGTAGAAAAGTTATATCCAGTAATTGCTGCCTGAGTTATGTCTACATATCTGACAACCCAAACTATGAGTATATGCATGACATATTCTTTTTCTACTCTCTAGCATTTGGAAACAGGCAAATCACAGTATCTGCTATCAATTTTCTGGTATGTATCATATATATTTTTGCTATTCATGCTATAATTTTGGTTCTATGAAGAAGAAAAACAAATGGTATTGAGTATTTGCCATGTAGAAAATATGATATATATTTCTGCGATCTGAAGAGAAACCAGAGTATGATATATACTTCTACAATGTACATAATGATAAAAAATAAAGTAAATATAATGACTTACTATAATCTAGTCTTTAGCTCTCTAAATTTAGAAAAATCAAAATGTTGTAGTCATCTCTAGAGGTTGATTAGAATTATTTGAAATACAATGAATATTTGAAAAATATAGACTCAGTGATTCTTCCTACTGTATGCACATTTACCAACCTATAAACTTCCAAGAGCAAACATTTATTTGCAAATTTTACAGATAAACACCCCAAAAACACTTTGGCATAATTGTTAATTTAATTCAAGAAGAACACAGCCTTTAGCTTTTTTTAATAAAACCTGGCTCTTTCTATACTGTTCCAAATCAATTTCTTTAGATTGTTCTATGTAAATAAACATTTACATACATTGAATTGTATGAAAATCAACCTGATTATCATACACAAGATTCTTGATTATTTCTAAAATGCATTAATTATTTCATTTGACACTTCATTTCTTTTTTAGTTTTTATAAGCTCTGTAACTCCTTGCTTTCATTCTGTGTTTATATTTCTTTCATTCTTGTCCTTGATAATTCAGTTAACTCCCAAGATTCATATACAAGTTCATATTTCTTGCCAAGTTTGTATTTAACAGCTTATTTCTAACTATTTTATACAGGTCATAAATCACCCACCATGATTTGTAAGGAGCTCTCACATGACCCTCTCTTGCTATCTCTCTCTCTACATATTTTTAGTTAGTAGTTTAGGTAAAAAGGTCCTCCAGTGCATTTGCTTTGAAGAAAATAAATCTTGTTTTTGTCTTGGTGTAGCAGGAACTCATTACTTGTTTGAATAAATGGCACAGATAATTTATGTATTTGGAATTTCTTCAGAAATATATTGAAAATATATCACAGAAGTGTAATTTTCAATTGTGCATATTGTTAAGGGAGAGCAATTCTATGGTTCATGTGTTGTAACAGCGTTAGTGTTAACCCCTGTTGTATTAAGTCTAATATTCTTTTTTTTTAAAGTCTAATATTCTTACATTATTCAGTAAAGCTGAGCGAAGAGAAGAATGAATTCATAGATAAAATAATAACCACCTATTTGGTAGTAATTTCAGTATATTTTATATTAATATCAGATAATTTTTTTTCTGATTTTTCTTCTCTTTATGATGTCCACGTTTTCAAAAAATTGATGATTATATTTTTTTCTCTGTAATTAAGGCAATTTCTTTTTTATATAATTTTTTTAATTTTTTACCTTTTCTCAAGTATAGTATGGCTATGTATGTATGTATTTATTCTCTCTTCTCAAACATGTGCTTTACTAAAAAGTTACATTATTATAAACATGTTGTAATATTTTTTTTACAAAGTTAAAAGGCATAATTAGACATAAGCAAAATTCTAATAGGTTGCCATTATGCTTTTTATTCCCCAGAGACTTAAAAATTCTGCCTTCTTATTAAGCTACTGTTTTTTCCGGTCCACATATCACTTTAATAATCAAGTGTATTTCATACAGTCCCCAGGCAAAAATTAAGAAAGCCCAGGTTACTAAATTACTATCAGTTACTAAATACTGATAGATGATAGAATAGACTATGTCTGTTACCTGAAGTAGGTAAGTATGATAACTTTAATTCCACATTTAAGCACATAACAAGCATTTTTTATTTCAGTTATAGATTTAACAATTTGATATATTTTATATTTCTATAATCGATAGATTTAAATATTTTTCAAAATTGAAAGTAATATAATTAAAACCTGTGCTTTTAGTTATAGATAGTCTGATACTAAGTATTTGTGAAAACCTTATTTAAAATGAAAATATTTAATGTAGTTATATTTCGTAGGAAAGCAAAGTTTAGAAATAAGATAGAAGGTCCACTGTCACTCTCTTACACATGTAAATTGTCATGAGAAATTGAGAAAACCTGTTAGTCCTAAAATTTCTTCATCATGTTTATTGTTAAAACATATTTAACTTTCAAAAATAATATATGATATTTAGCTATTAGTGTTAGAAAGCTGAATCGATTATAAGACCTAATAATAACAATGAATTAGTTGATTGAGCTTTCATTTAAACATGGAGAGGCCTGCTATTCATTGTAAGCAATTTAAAGTCTATCATTCAATGTATAATAACACAATATATGTGCATGTGCTTTTGAAAGTTATTACAAGTACTATATGTACAAACGGTTTGGAAAAAATAATCAACATATGTCAAGTCCAATGCTTTGTAAATTATAGTCTACTACATACTTTTTTATTGTAATATAAATTAACAGGAGATAATACAATCCGTATTGCACAGAATAAACAAAGGAAAAATTAGTAGATCAATCTTATTGATTGAAATTCTTTCTAACTTTCAACACAAGTTTGAGCCTTCAAATATGTTCAGATATCACAAATCTACAGCAAAAATTAAGGAGAATCAAATACAGGAAAATTTATAAAGACATCAGAATAACTTTCCACACAAATTTTAGGTGCAATCTTGTTTGTCTCATGTAAATATTGTGAATACATTTTGTAATTTTAGTATATATATATTTTTTAGGGGCAGGTTCATCTACTGATGAATTTCTTATTATTACAAATCTATCCAGTGTCTAAAACCTACATGCTGTTTTCTTCATGACTCATTATTTGGTTAAACAATTGATATCTCAATATTTAGTTTTGTGATAAATAACCAGGAGGAAAACATTTTGATGGTTGAATAAGCATAAAAATATTAATAATCTCAGAACAAATGTTTCATCAAAATACAATTTCTAAACTATACTTTTTCACAAATTTTGGTAAGTTAACTTGATTTTTAATAAATATTTTGTAATATATTCATTTTTTTGTCTTTGGCACAGTAAGTGATGAAAAATAAATATGACAAGCTGTCTACGTTGAAAGACGTACAAAAGATAGGAAGACCAAACAAATGTAATGAACCATTAGTTTAGTAATTATGGGTTTTGTAGTGCCGACAATTTGTGGAAATAAAGTCTAGAGAAGTGAGATTAGTGTAGGATAATCTGGAGAAGGTTTTATTGATTAAATTGGTAACTAAAATTATCACAATAATTTTATTGGGTAAACATGATGTACAAGGTACTTGACTTCATTCAATCATTATAAATTCTCTAAAGACAGAAGTTAACATTTGCATTTAGGTGAAGAAATGAAATTCCAAATGTGGAATTCACTTAATCTCTCATACCTAGTAAATGAAACATGTGGCATATGAACACAGGTTCATGCAATTGAAAGCCCTTATACTTACCCACATTCACATATAAAACTTCCAAAAAGTATTACCTGAAAATTTAAAATTCCACTTTGCCTCCTTAAAGATAATTTAAGAAACCAAATCCTTTTCTATATTTTGTGCATTTATGTTGGTACGAAATTTGTATTTGTATTGTTTTCTGGATTTTTAAGTATTGATTTTTTATTTGGTATATTTGCTTACATTGTGTCCTAAGTGAATTAATTTATTGAAGTTATTTTATTTATTTATTTATTTATTTATTTATTTACTTTATTGTACTTTGGGCTCTGGGGTACATGTGCACATCCTGCATGCTGTCTCCATTCCGCTCCCCCTCCAAGTCCTGTTGCCTACATCAGGCATTTCTTCCGGTGTTATCCTTTCCCATCCTCCCCACCTCTCCACTCTCCCTCCCCTCCCCTCCCTTCCACCCCCCGACCTAGCCCAGTGAGTGTTGTTATCTTCCCTCTGAGGTTTTCTCATTGTTCTTCACCAACCTATTAGTGAAGACATGCGGTGTCTGGTTTTCTGTTTTTGTGTCAGTTCACTGAGAATGATGATTTCTAGATTCATCCATGGCTCTGCAAAGGACATGAACTTCTTTTTTTATGGCTGCATAGTATTTTATGGTATATATGTGCCACATTTTTATTTTAAGCAGCATTTTTACATAAGAGTTCTGGATGATGAAAATTGATTTAAATTTTCCCTTTCAATATATTTTTCCCTAAAATTTAGAAAGCATTGAATTATATGACACAGTCTGTGAAACATCCAGAAATTAAAGTCCGTAGAACTATTATTATATGTGAAAAAATGCATACAGAAATGGTTGAAAAGAACAAAATCAGCTATAATATATGAGATTAACAACGTTAAAGGTACTGAGTTTAATGGGCACTCAACTTTCGGGATATAGTAAAAGCTTAATGACTCTAAACAGGAAAGATTTTGAAAAACATACTCAGGTATCAGTATCAGGGCATATATGGCAGACAAAGCAAGGGTGTTACCCTCACAGGACACATGTTGCAAACCGAGAACATTATTAGTCTCAGATGGTGGTAAGCCTTTGATCAGATAAGGTACATATGGCAGACAAAGGAAGGGTCTTACCTTCCTTTGTGTTGTGTCTGCCATATATAACATACCTGATTTAATACTTGGTGTTAAATTAGATAAGGTCTATATGGCAGACAAAGGAAGGGTCTTACCCTCACAGGAGCCATGTTGCAAACTGAGAATATTATGAGTCTCAGACGATGATGGTAAGCCTTTGATCTTGGAGGGACATAGTGGCCTATTAACAGCATCAACTAGTAGAGTGCATATAATCAAGAGGTCATGATGACAGATAAGCAGCAGTTTTCTTTGTGTGGTAGCACTGCTCACAATAGGTTTTCTAAACTGAGTTGATGCCAGCTGGATATCAAACAATCACCATTCACTAGAAAGATTTTTGCTATTAATAAACAGAGATTAACATAAACCTATGCCAAATTTGTCTTCAGCAAGAGTTGTCTCTTTACGGGCTGAAAATCTCCCCATAGTAACAAGTACAAAGCTGATCAACAAGACAGTTTAGATCTAATTATTAAACAGTGTGCAAAATATCTTCAGAATTTTTAACTCGTTGTGACTAATTATTTTATTCACTATATGCCAGCAACAGCTTTTTTCATTGTTATAATAATAAGAAAAGCTTATCTTTCTATTTAGAATAAAATATATGTCTTTTGAATCTTTGTGATTAATGTTTTACATATATTTTGTGTATCTGTAGAATGTGTTTTGTTTTTTAAATAGGCAGAAAGGTATATAACACTGAAAATGTTTAAAATGTTTTGCAGATGTGTGAAGCTGGGAATCATTTCATCAATGTAATGCTGTCTCATCCCAATCACACAGGTTAGTACTTTTTTCTTTTCTTTTCTTTAGAGTGAATTATGTTAGTAAATATTTTTATAACCTTCAAAAATCTTTGAAAATAAAAATTTTAATAGTTGGA
Source organism: Callithrix jacchus (assembly GCF_049354715.1). Lineage (NCBI taxonomy): Eukaryota > Metazoa > Chordata > Mammalia > Primates > Cebidae > Callithrix > Callithrix jacchus. The sequence goes on from NC_133504.1 coordinate 133,031,756, forward strand.
AATATGTATTCCACATTTTCCCTTTTATGCCTAACTTTTCCAAATATTTGAACCAAATCATATTCTCTAATAATTATTTATCTAAAAGAAAGTGCGCCTGCACACAATCATCCTCCTCATATAGACTAAACAATAATCAAAAATCTCACTTAAATATGTAAATAAATGAACTAATGAATAAAAACTAAAGCAGTATAAAATCACTTGAATACCCAAATTGCTAAACTCTCAATATTGATCTCGTTTGCACAATGCTTGATATAGTCCCACTATTTCAAGTGATTTTAAATTTTTTGTAATGAGAGTAATCTTTCGTTGAAAAACACAATGGCACTGAAGTATCAATGCTTGGGAGAACATTTCAAACTTAGTACTATATTTAGGTTAGTGCAAAAGTAATTGCAGTTTTGGACCACAAACTTTACATCATTGTAACTAGTCTCAAACACACATTTATTAATCAAAATAGAAACAATTATAATCATATTTTTGCCAATGAGAATTTTTTTTATTCCTGTAGCATAATAGTCCATGCTTCAGGATTCAACAAACACTTGGAAGCATTTTCTGCATCTTGCTAATTGTGGAAGCAATATCCCTGCAAAAAGTTGTCCAGATGCTTGAAGAAGGGGTAGTCAGTTGGTGAGAGGTCAGGTGAATATGGTGGATGGGGCAAAACATCGTGGCCCAATTCCTTAAAATTTTAAAATTTTTGTTGTTGATGTGTGATCAGACCTTGGCATAGAGAAGAATTGGGTCCTTTCTGTGGATCAATGCTGGCTACAGACTTTGCAGTTTTCAATGCATCTCATTGATTTGCTGAACATACTTTGCAGATGTAATGATTTTGTCGGGATTCAGAAAGCAGTTGTGGATCAGACCACTAAACAGTGACCATGATCTTTTTTTTTGGTGCAAGTTTGGCTTTGGAAAGTGCTTTGGAGCTTCTTCTCAGTCCAACCACTGAGCTGATCATCACTAGTTATATAAAATCCACTTTTGTTGCACGTTACAATCGAATCAAGACATGATTCATTGTTATTGAATTGAATAAGACAACACTTCAGAATGATTTTTTAAATATTTTTGATCAGCTTATGAGGACCTGACTTATTGAGATTTTTCACCTTTCCAATTTTCTTCACATGCCAAAGTAATGTAGAATGGTTGATGTTGAGTTATTTAGCAACTTATTGTGTAATTGTAAGAGGATCAGCTTTGATGATTCATCTCAATTGGTCATTGTCAACTTCTGATGACCAGTCACTAGCTCCTCACCTTCAAGGCTTTCACAAAACTTCTTGAATCACCAGTGCACCGTGCGTTCCTTAGTAGTTCCTGGGCCAAATGTGTTGTTGATGTTGTGAGCTGTCTCCACTTCTTCCTGACCCATTTTATATTATTATTATTATTATTGAGATGGTGCTTCACTCTTTTAGCCCAGGCTGGTGTTCAATGGCAGGATCTTGGCTCACTGCGCACACCACCCTGCTAACTTTGTATTTTTAGTAGAAATAGTGTTTCTTCATGCTGGCCAGGCTTGTAACAAACTTCTAACCTCAGGTGATCCACCGGCCTCGGCTTCCAAATTGCTGAGATTACAGGCATGAGCCACTGCACCCAGCTCATCACCCATTTTGAACTCGATTAAGAAAATCGCTTGGATTTGCTTTTTGTCTGACATCATTTCCGTATACAAAGAATAAATATAAAATATCAGCACGTAATACGTCCTTGGCAAAAAAAAAAAAACATAAAGTAAGAAATGCGCATTAAAATGATGTATAACATAACCATGTTTATTTAAGAAGGTGTTCCAATATCAAATGACAAATTCCAGCAGTGCTATAACCTCTTACTTTTACACTCACCTATATATTTGAAAAAGTTCACAGTGTCTCCATTATTTAAAGATATTTGTGGTAAGTCAATCGTCTCATTTAGACTCATTTATATGTAGTGATTCCCAACTGCTTACCTTATATAATACATGATTTAATTATAAATTCAAATAGAAATGATAAACATTTAGTCTACTTGTTAACATTTCAAATGAAAATATAAAGGCATATTTGACTCTTCAATTATGTTTTAACAACAGCCTAAATTTCTTAACATTTTCTTGCCTTCCACACTTCTGGTAGGTTAGTGAAACATATAAAACATTTTTCAGAATAATTGTTACATGAAGTAAAATATGTATAATGACAAAGGAAAATTCTTATATTAGAATAATTGTGAATATATAAAAAACTATAATAAAAGCATATGTTTGTTATCGCAACATTACATAACATTTTGATGAGTACTCAACATTTTGAGTACTGATAATAAATTATGGAGATTTAAAATGAAGTATACTGTGACTTAAAAATATTTGTGCTTTATCTTGGTTAAAAAAAAAATTCATGCAAGGCCAATGCTGTTGTAGTTTGTGGTCCTCATTTGCAATGGAGTGAAGCCCACATTTTATTAAGAGATTGAGTGCCATTTTATCCAATCCAAATTCATAGGTACATTGAATTTTCTTTGGATGCATATGAACCACAAATGAAAAATATCTGAGAGTCTAATTTTTTTTTAGTGGAAAAGCAAAACACAGTATAATCTAATAAAATACTAGCATTGCCAAAGTTATAAATATCAAAAATTTTAGTCTTATCTGGCTGGCTAGCAATATAATAAACTTAAACTTCTTCATTTATTTGGAATATGGTATTATCATTTGAAAATGAAAATTTTAAATCATCCAGTAATTTTGAAATTGTTCATGTAAGAAAACCACCCCCCTTTTTAGTGTTTACTCCACTCTTTATCTTGCTTTGTATATTGCTCTTGCAGAATCAGATGCGAACCTAGTTCTCTCTCTTTTGTTAAATGATGTTTTTTTTGCTACAAGGCCTAGGTGGCTTTTTCTTTATTATGAAAGTCTACAAATTTTTAGGGAGTGTCTAAAGGTTGGTAATTCCCAACCAATTTCCCCAGGGTCATGAGGTGCTCTTCTAGTAGGTTAATCCATGTCTTATTTTAGTTCTAGAAAATTTCCTCAAATTACAATTTTAAAATCAGTTTTATTACATTACAGAGTGTGAGGGGGATACACTGTACCTATGTTCCTTTTTCTGCCTCTAGCTTCTCTGTCACTTTCTCTTTGACTCTCTTTGGCTCTTTTCTTTTTTGGCTATTCTTTTTATCTGCTTAGTAGACTCTATTCTGTTGAATATTACATCCTTAAGCAAATGAAAAATGTATTTCATATTACTCAGATAGTTTCTTCTTTGTCCACAATTTCTTGAGTACAATCAACTCTTATTTTATATTATATCTTCTTGCTTTTTTCATATCTGTTTTCAGTTTGGGGATTTCTTAATGGTTACATTATTTGGTAATTGTGTGTGTGTGTGTGTGTGTGTGTGTGTGTGTGTGTGTGTTCTGTACCTTTTGTTTTGTTTTCCTTGAAGAGGGTTAGTTTTTGTCTGCAAGCAAAAACACTTTCTAGTTCATTCATGCAAAAATATCATTGGTTTACATTTATTATTTAATTTTTTATTTATTTTATTTATTTAATTTAATTTATTATTAAATGTGTGAATTGAAGAAAAATAACACAGTTTTTTACATATGAGGTTACTGAAACCTCTAAAAAAAAAAAAGTTTGTTCCGGAAACAGAGGAGGTTTTCATTGTGTCTTCTGATCCTCTAACACCCTTGTTTTCTAAATTCCTTGCATCTCAGAACTTGTTTCCTTCTTTCTTTTCCCTTCTAAGCTTCCACATACCTTTCCACTCTGAGCAAACTTCTCATAGCATCATTTTATTTCTTGGAAACATTGTCTACCAGGATGGCAACCTCTGGCCTCAGCTGCTTTCAGATAATTTTATTCAATTTGTCCCTATCCGGTGTTCTAATATATCAGGTCCCAGATCTTTTCTCAGAGTGAACTTTCATCTTCTGATTATGAATTCTAAATAGCTACATGTTCAATGCATTATTTTTCCTTACATAAAATCTTTATCAGTTCCTGTGTCAGCTCTAAATTAGCATCTCTTACTCTTGAATTTTTATTGTCTTCCTTACATATTAATTGAAGTATTGTGATATCTATTAGCTATGCTTTAGGCATGGGTTATATCTAGAATTGAACCATTTAATATCAATTGTACAAAGTGTCATGAGTCATGTTTCCAGGTGGCAGAAACTGATCTAAAAGAGGGTTATTAGGAATTTTGAAAAGAGACAAGGAAGGAGAATTATGCCAAAGGGGAAGTTGAGCTGTGATGTAATCACAAGAATGGCCTCAGTCAACTCTATCGGGCATCTGAAGCTAGAATAACACTGTAGAGTTCTTATGAGTTGGAATGACTAGAGACGGCTAATTGGATGTTAGTCTACCTGGGAAAGAGAAAGACCTTGTAAGGCAGTTCTCTTAGTCAAGGTCGTTTTCTCAGAGGGTCTGACAGTTGAAAGAAAGCTTCAGCTAATATAGACATTGTACAAACTACAGAGTATATATATATATATATATATATATACACACATATATATATATACACATATATATATATACACATATATATATATACATATATGTACACACATATATATGGGAATATATATACATATATATGGGAATATATATAAATTTATGGGAATATATATAAGAATATATATATATTCTAATCATTATTTATAGTCTAGAGAAATTACCACGTTTGTGAACCCAGGTTGTCTAACAGTACTTAAAATGTAAAAATCCCACGTTTTCTAGTATATAGTTCCCTGAATCAATGAAGTTCTTTTAGTGAAGATCACTGAAATCATTATCATGTGCATTTGTTTTGGTGTTACCATGTGTTTCCTCCCAGTGTCTTTCCTCCCAGACTATTCCATCAGTGAGTTTGGAGACTTAGAACTAATTCACATTCCAATACTGGGAAAGGAATACCAGATTTGATATTGCATCAGCTGTTTTAAGTCTCTTAACTATTCATCTATATTTATTTTGTTCAAATTTATTAATAACATTGTTGGATATCCAACTATCTAGCTTCTAGGGACATCACGTTCTATAAGCCAAACATAAATTTCTGTAGATCAAGCCTCCTATGAACTGGCCACTAATTTTGGCTCATGAAAAATTAAGTGCTGTAATTGGAGTTGCCTAGATTTTCTAGAAAGTGGTGTGAGGAGGGGTCCTTTAATTCCATTCACTACTAGTTATCTCAGTTCTAGATGACTTCATTGACTGTAAGCCTGAAGCAGCAAACAGCCAACATGAATCTTAGTACTATGATGTCCCTTTCACTACTACATTCCCTATATTATTGAAAAGTGGTATATCCTATTGGCTCACCCATGAGCATGAGAAAAAACATGATAACACAAAATGGGGCAAAAATTCCTTGTATAGAATGAAGTCCTCTATTTTCATGCATGTATAGACGATCTGCTCTAGGATTCCTATTTATCTAAGGCACTTAGCACCTTCTTTCCCAACCTGCCATGGAAATTCTAACATTTCTTCTTTGGCTATTGTGGGCCATTGCTTTGTTCATACTTCCAGGCACATATTAGTTTTGTGTTTGTACAATATTAGCAGGATATTTAATCCTATATTCCAGGAGAGTGCTCCTAAAACAAACAAACCTTTATTCAATTTTATACTTTTCCCCTCTTTTCAAGCACACTCAGATTCCAATCCCATGTGTATTCTCCTATAATTTGTTGGTTCATGCTGGCTAATTTCTGCAGCTCCTTTGAGGCATTATCTTTTTTGTTCTATATCAGATCCAGAACAACCTCAGGTAATTTATATTGGGATATAACCCTAATTGTAATGGCTAGAAGAAAAGATAGAGGCATTCAAAGGGGTTTTCTTGAAGTGTAGTGTCTTCTGTATTGCTCTAAGGAAGGGTGTGCTCAACTTTCATAAAAAAGGGTGAGCCACCTCTGCAGGCTCTAGGTGTTTATGAAAACCTAGACATTCCAAGATTTGGTGGTTAAAAAAAATATATTTGACTTAGCATCAGTCAGCATTGGATTGGAGTTGTATATTATTTAGAGTTGACTACTTTTGAAATTAATACCTGGACATATTCCTTAGCTTTCTCTGACCTCTCCAAGCTTCTTTGCATACTGTCAAGGTGGGCCTGTAACTTTCACAACTGGCTTTTAACTGTCAATGATCAGTTTGTTTTAGACGTCTTTGTGTAGCCATTCAATCCCACTTGTAATATTAGACCAGATAGAATATTGTTTTCAACCACTATAACATAACAATACACCAGTAGTAAAAAGCTTTTACACTTGGATTGCTACCTTGTGCCAGAAGCTATCTGCCTGCCCCTACCATCAGTTATAAAGTACACATTGCAGGCCTTTGGTAAGTCATTCAACTCTAAAATACCATTCCATCATCTGCTTTTGGGGCCATTCCTGGTCCCAATTATGTAAGTTAGGTTTTCTGAAATGCAGATGCTAGGATGGAGATTAACATTCAAGACGACTATGAAGGAACAGTTTTATGGATAGAAGAAATAAATCATATTTAACTAGAAAAATGAGAGCAATATAGTCTCAAAAAGTCTCCAATGATTGCATGGGACATTCTAAAACTGGGAGAAAAAAATCTGTTTTCCTGAATTGAGTTAATCAATTTTCAATATTGATCAAATACTCTATTAAGGCTAAACCAAACAGTGAGTGTGACCTTGGGTGAAGTTGCTTCCGACTATAGGGAGTGCTGAGAGTTGAAGATTTTCTGCCATCAGCAGGCCCTGAAGCAGCAGAATAAACCTTAGATGCCTGAAGAAAAATATGGTGGTGCAGCATTTTAATGTAAAAATCCTCCTAACATTAATTTAATAGAGGTTCTATTATAATATACTATAGTTGAGATAACATTTATGAAGAATGTATTGAATTAGTAGCTCCTAAACTTATTTATTAATACAGTTAACAGCAACTATGTACACTTGAAACAATATACATATATTTTTCTGTGATATAAGACATTTCCATTATTTAATTTACAAACTACATCTGGAAAAAATTTAGATTTGTAGACCCTTGATCATTCCACACCTCTAGGGGCTGAACAGTAATAAACTACAGGCTTTAAAGCAGACTATTTCCAGAACCTTCTACCTCTGAAATTCAATGACTATAACTTGAGTAGAATCCTTAATTATCTTTCTTTTGATTAATATACAAACATTACACAAAGATGTCTACATAAATGCTGTAAAAATCAGTAATATCAAAATACCTATTTATTTTTATGAACAGTCTGTAAAAACTGCACAATACTTAGCATAATTTTTAACTTTGCTATTTCAGAAATTGTTACAATTTTGAAAACAACACACCAACATTTTATTATGACTTTAGAGTTATAAGTAAAAGAGATTAGCTGATTTGTTATCTAAATACATCTTGCTATGGAGAATAAAACATAATTTTATAATTCATATTTACTTTACAAATGTCATACCTCCAAAGTTCCACTTGAAATCATTAAAAATTTGTTATCTAAAATGTTTCTTTAAAAAAAATTGAAAAGCGAAAAATAACTAACAAAAATAAAATGACAATATATGAAGAATAATAAGAGATGTAAAAATCAATCCTGATTGTTGAACAGAAATGTGATATTTCAGAATATTAATTATACTGATATTCAGTGTAATCCTTCTATGAGAGGTTTGCATACTTTTATCTTATAAATTACATCGTTATAAAGTTCCTTATGATTTTCACCAATTAGATATAGGAAATCTTGAGGTATTTAATAAACTCAAACAAATACATTGCCAATAGTAAAGAGAAATGTGAAGAGGTGGGAAAATGTTAAAACACTTTATAATTTCAGTATGTAGTACTATTTCAACTATTATAATATAAAAATAATTTATATGTATTTAAGATCTCAAAGAATTGATTATACCTATATATTCTGCAATGTTATGGCAACATAGCTATAGACATGATGTGACAATGACAGCTATTTTATTTGACTCAAAAGTTTATAACATTTAAAACTGGGTCTCTTCTGAGTAATTTGTGGAATAGATTGCTATAAATCTGTGATGACATTTCATGTGGTACATAGTTGTTTTGGAGAATTTAGTATTATATAATAAGCATATGATCAGATTTGCAATATGTAGCATCATTGACATTTTACTTTCCTTTGCAAAAGGAAACAATGCCTGTTTCCCAAGTCCAAATTATAACCCCTTCACATGGATGTTTTTCTTGGTTTCATGTCCTAACTACACCTATGAGGTATGTTATAAATACTTGAATTCTATTTATGATGTACTATATGCATGTACTTATGTAGCTACATGTATTATAAATTAATATATACAAGAATTGAGATCTTATCTATAGATTCTGGTATAGGAAAATCGAACATTTTAATAACAATTTTCTCTGCAGAAACAAGAATATTTCTGCATAAGTTAATCTGTATTTAAAGAGTATTTTAAAATCTTCATATAAAATGTCGAGATATTTTAGGAGTTTCATTTTTATCAACTGTTTAACAATGTCTTTTATTTTCTTATGAACATGATTCCATTTTATGAGATTGCTTGACTTTATGATATGTAGAAATTAATTTTTTTGAAAATGTATTCCTAACTATAGGTTTTCTAATATTTTAAACCTTACAATTACCTATTAAATGCCACAAGTGAACAAATCACTAGATTACAGTTATGTATGTGCTAATTTAAGTTTTAATATAACAGATTGGATCATGGATTAGTTTCACAGTCATGACACAAACACTGCCAGGTAAGACCTAGATTTACTGACAATTAATCAAAATAAATGCATTTCTAGGAGAAATGGCTTCTGATAAAAAGTTATGGTAATACTAAAGTATAGCATGTTTGCAAAAGGATTTTATAGCTTCCTTTTGATTTTGATTTTTAGCAGTTTTAAAAAATATTGAAGTATTATTGGCTCTTTATCTCTGTATAATTGTTGCTTAATCCAAGCTACGAATTGGAATCCAAATATATTTATTAAGTAATGAGGGTTTTTTTAGAAGAAGTTTTGGTAACAACATATTTGATTTGAAATTTTTTTTTTGTACATGTGCACAGGCATGTGTATGTGTTTTGTCTTCAAAGGAAGAGTTGGGGTGTATGAGAGTTAATCTTGAATACTGAGTATTTTAACACACACTAAGAAGTTGAATTGCATGATTTTCTTATAGTAGTGGGGACATATGTTGTGTTCATTTTATCTGTTTTGTTATATTGTACAAGAGTTTTGAATCACAATTAATATGGTTTATGTGCATGCAGAGGAATATTATATGCATCTAGAAAACTACTACTGAAAATGTAAAAATACAAAAATATATCCTTATTTGGGAAGTAGTTTGTGGCAGTGATATATAAAACATGTAGATTAATTTTGAACTTGGTAATGTATTTTCTGTTTTTACTTATTCACACAATATTGATTGGCTATTGACAGGGAATGGGTATGAATAATGGAAATTCTTAGAAAATTATGCAACATTTGACAAACATCTTAAAAGTTAAGCACAGTGCTGATCCTTTTTTCTAATATAAATGTATTTCATTGAAACAAGAAAAAAATAATAATTATTTCTTTTTTTTCTAGTTGGAATTTTTACACTTCTGATGAGTATCCAGATGTCTTTGTGGGCACAAAAAAAACATAAGATTTATCTGAGAAAATTCAATTCATATATTCATAGAAAATCAGCAATGATTCCATTTATATTGTAAAAAATAACTTATCTTCTATAGAAAACGGCAATATGCAAATTCAATAATCAAGACTTAGTTAAGGATAGTTACCTATTATATTCTAACAATTCATGAGCAACAGTATTTTTACTAAGTAAAAATAAGAATAAAATTTTACTAAATTTATAGTAATACACAAGGTAATAAAAAGCAAAAATTACAAATACAATTAACTAAGAACAGCTCTCAATATGTATACATGGGATGGGTCCTTAAATAAAATTGTCTTCAGTAATACTTCACAATACTATTTGCATAAGACAATTAAAATATCACTGCAAAAACCAAATCTGATTTAAAAATGAAAATGTAATCTGAATAGACATTTCTCAAAAGAAGATCTAGATACGGCCAATAGTGTATTTTAAACATGATGAAGATTCAGAAAAAAGTGAACTCTTAAACACTGCTGGTGGGAATGTAAACTAGCACAGCCACTGTGGATAACAGTATAAAGTTTCTTCAAAAATTACAAATAGAACTATCATATGATGCAGCAATACTACTACTGGACAAAGGAAATTTGTGTTTTAAAGAGACATTTGCACCCTATGTTTACTGCAGCACTATTCACAATAGTCAAGATATAGAAACAACCTAGGAGTCCAACAATAGATGAATGGATAAAGAAAATGTGGTATATATAAACTATGGAATACTATGCAATCATAGAAACGGAATTCCTGTCATCAGGACAACATGAACGGAACAGGAGGACATATATTAAGTGAAACAAGCCAGGAACAGAAAGTTAAACATTGCATGTTATCACTTATACGTAGAAGCTAAAAAAAATGCTATCATAGAAGTGAAACATAGAACAGAGGAAACTACAGATTGGAAAGGTAGGGTCAAAGGGAGATTAGCAAGAGATTTGTTAAAGGATACAAGGTTACAGCTTGGCCGGAGGAATTTCTGGTGTTCTATACCACTGTAGGATGGCTATAGTTAAAAGTAATATATTCTATATAGTTTCAAATAGCTAAAAGGAGATTTTATGTCCAACACAATGAAATGATAACTGTTTGAAACCATGGATACCCTAATTACTCTGATCTGATCACTATAAATTATATGTATTGAAACATTATTATGTATCTCCCCAAAATGTTCAATTCTTATGTGACTTAAAAAATAAAATTTGATTTAAAAAGTATCTGAATTCTAAAGTAAATATTTTTAAATATATTGACATTTAAATTACTTGAATCCCACATTATGTTGACAATAATTTAATTATTTTATTGTTTGATCTGTTAGGGAGATGTGTCATAGTTATTATGTCATTAGTTCGAATCCTTGTGAAAATTATATCTGTATTAAAATTAAAATATATTTATTAATTTGTGTATCTTATTTATTAACTATATAGACATTGTATGCTATCATGTTGGAATTTACAATTAAAATATTTTTTATATATGATTGTTAATTATTTCTGAATATTTAATTTGAAATATATGTTTACTTTTATATGTAAATTATATTTATATCTTCTGAAATATATTTCAAAAGATGTGTCTATATACTTGTGTTTATGTATATGTATATACCCACATATATACACACACACACACATACACACACACACACACATACATATATGTATATTTCAAATGGATTCTATGCACTTGCAAAGGGAAAGTACATTGGTAATTTGAGGACATTAAGAGTAAAAATTTTTGTTTTTTTTACATCTTTAAATATCTATGTTCTCTGAAAGTGTGTGTGTGTGTGTGTGTGTGTGTGTTTGTATATGAGCATACATACATACTTAAGAAAGAGATGGCCTATATAAATCAAAGTACACATTATTTAAAATATTAAAAGAAGTTTTCAATTTCTTCATTTTTAAATTGTGATTCTTTGGATTTGTTAGCCTGTGGAGCATTTTCAGTTCTCAGATTACACATATGTAATAAAATATGCTCATTAATGCTCTTAGATTATATACATATATGACAATATATACATATATGATAATATATGGTAAAGTAGGTCTATATGCACTGGTCAGGGGATGTTTATTGCTAACAAATGTGGCCATTTAAGAAATAATAAAAAGCCCCTTTAAAAGACTTATAATTCCCAATGTATACTATTAAAAAGCTCAGGAGAAAAAAGCAACAAGATTCAAATTCATTAATACCTATTCAGCTAAATTGTATGATATCATTTAATGACCTTGAAAGGAAGTGTCAATGCATTAAATCATGTATACCCAAGGCAGTTATGTAATCAACTGCTTGTGATAAATATCCCTTTTTTGAAACTAAGAGTAGTTTTTGTTTTTGTAACTGGATACTGACAGATAGTAACCCAGGAAATTTGCACATTCTTGTAAGACTAGAAGAAGGTCTTTGTTGTGGCAGGAAGTATGGGGTACCTATATAACAGTCGTTTTTCTTCCTATTGTGCTATATTCTCTTATTCCAGTTGCTCCATCCTACTTTTCTCGTATCAGTTATTCCCTTATTGTTGGTTGACATATCTTAGTTAAAGCATACCTTAATTATGGAGTGTTTCTTTTAAAATGTACTTCTCATTTGTATTTACAGGTGGTCTCACTGCCTAAGACATCAAAAGAAAAAGCCTGACAAACTTACACCATCTTGATATCAATATTAATGCTTCAGATTAGTCCTGCAGCAGCCATGTACACATTTTCAGCCTTCAAAACCTAACCTTCATTTATAGATTTTAGGAGTTACTATACCTAAGTACATACACATATTCATATGCATATGACTGTGTGTTTAAATGTGCACACTTTACGAACTTTAATACTATCTAAATTAATACATAAGATTTAAATAAATAAGAAGTTTGCATTGGTAGCTAAAATGTGTACTTCTCTCAATATAAAACAAATCTATATAATCTCATATACTCATGGTTTTTTGTCACATATCTAGGTAAATTAATTTTAGCTTATGGAGTATTCTGCAGGAACAGCATTCCACACTGCATAGGTTAGTTGTAGGTATTTCAGTTATGTTTACATGTCAGTGTGCTTGGTGGGGGAAGGAGATTAAAAAACGAGCCTTTAAATATAAAGTTGAAAAAGAACATTAAAAAGTTGAAATCAAAAATAAAATATGAAAATTATTTACAGAAGGTGTCATAATTTGAACATATTCACAAGAAAAACATTAAGAAAAAACATAAATTCAGAAAAAAATACACAAATGCACTATATAGATTATCAATAAAATTGTTACCATAGTTACTTGTTGAAGTAATATGCTGTCCTAATATGTTTCATTATACCATATTCTCTCAGAGTCAACACTCTCATCCTATAAATAAAAGATATATTGTCAAATTCTAAAATTCTGTATTTTTAACAACTGTGGTTGTTATGTCAAGGTAAATATTGTAATATTAGCCAATTGTAAATACTATACTTTTACTACAGGGAGACATATAGACCTTATTTCTAATTTAGTAAGGTATGTTTATATTTGATATCTTCATAAAAGTAATACAGGGTTTGCCGAAGTTTTTGCCCTTTGTGAAAGGCACACATTTGATGCTATTAAAAGCTAATATTAACTGGAGAACAGTTCTATAATACTTCCATATCACATGCAAAATTTATACTCTATATGCTAGCAGATTTGTGTATGAGATTGAGGGTCAGATGAGGCAAACAGTGAGAGGAGAAAAAGGTACAAAGCAGACTCTGCTTTTTAGATAGTTTGCTTATTTAAGAGACAAAACAAGTTTAATTTTAATTAAAATATTGCATATTTGCTCACTTAATTATGTTAAACCTTAAATTAAATATTCTTTATAATAAGCATGTCTTTGAACATGACATAAAATGGACAGCTGTGAGTGTGAAACTTTTCCCATGATGAGACATTTTAGCCTCATTACAAGAAGATTTTGCTCTTCTCAAACCATCCCATATTTCTTTTTGACATTTGGAATTATGTCTGTGCTGCTTATATCTTTTTAAATATTCTGGAATTTTTGATATTTTGTTGTAACTGTTGCCAAATTTATAAATGTTAGATAACAAGTGTCCTTAAAAAGTGTTTTCCAATAATTGCGCCTAAAGAAATACAATTGTCATCAAACTAATTTGCATAAAACAGTACCATAAATCATCCTCATCCTGCAGGAAACTGTAAACCTTGAATTAGAATCAAATCAACAATTTGCATTCTTGCAATGTAGAAATCAGTTCATTTTTTAACCACAGGAATTAAAGACTGCTTGGAATAATTGTTTGATATAATTCTCTATCCCCAAAAAAATTGCAAAAAAAAAAAGTGTTTTTCAAATGCCATATCTTTGTCTCTCACAATATGTTCATAAAAAATCCTGGAGACAGAAAACCAAACAAGACAAAACAAAACAAAGATATACATCAGCTGAAGCTATGCATCAATACAGCATACTGCTTCCAGTGCCCAGCCCTACCTCATTTCTACTTTTTCTACCTCTAGTTATTACTTTTAAAAATGTATTCCATTTGACTGTATGTGTGTATTTTCAGTTTTCCACTAATTGTGACTCAAGATAGACTGCAGTCCATTTTGTTTTTTAGCCACACTCATGGAAAAAATGTTTCTCTCTGACTCATACATAGACACAAAAACAGATCAATTTTAAGCAACATTACTTCTTAATGAAGCATACAAAATGCAAATAGTCTCATTTTTAAAATGTGTGTGTTAAATTTTATTTCTCCACTATTTCCAAAATCTAACCCTAAGAAAAGAGTAAAATTCAGAATATTTAAATATTTTATATACACCCTTTACCTTTCTTCCAGTAATTAAACTTATTTTCAAGAAATTTAAGTTCAATTTTAAGTAACTAGCATTCAGTACATGTTAAATCTTAGCAGTTGACATATGTCAGTTATAACACGTGCTCATACAAAAAAGTTTCATGAATCAATAATGAGGATTTCTATTTTTATTTTTACTAAAAAATTTAAAATCCTGAGGCTGCTCCTGAATGTTTGAGGTGATTATAACAATTTTGCTTTGTAAATGCAGTTACAGGTATTTTTGCAGTTTTTGCATTATGATAATGATTTAAAAACTTATTTTAAAAGCTGCTTAAACGTTAACTTGCGGCAGGTGCATAATGAAGCCTATAATTAGGGCTCCTTCAGAGGAGGTTTGATTGTGAAAATACAGAGAAGCATTTCCTGAGACAAAAGTTCCTGCTAAAATGGAATTTTGGTTTTTAACTTTAGTTCGCTAATGGTTCTTGAAATGTGAGAGAAAAAAAATCTCTCAGAAATATTTACAAAACAAATGCGTAATTATTTATTTTATTGAGAATATGGAAGACATTTTCATCCCATGTGTTTGGGAAGTGAAATCCTGTAGTCTGGTGCCAAAAATAATACTATAAAAAATATAAGAAATATTCTCAACAATCCCAGTGCATAATTTCTGGTTTATCCCATTGTTCTGTAACCTGGTAAATCGAATTATTTCTGTCACAGGGTACTTTTGGAGTTGCTTCACCCAACCAGAAACCTCTGTGGCTGGTGGTGCCTCTGCCTGAGTCTTGATCGCACCTGCAGAGCTTTTTCTCCCCGCTGGGACCAACAGGTTGCACTTGGCTCGCACCAACAGCCTGACTTCCGTACCTGCTGAGGGTGAGCTAGAGGCGGGGCTACAAGGAGTGTGTAAGCAATCAAGTGTGAGTTCCAGCTATTGCGCAAAACAAGGCACTCTGGCTGTGTTAGTGCAGCGAGCAGTTTCAGATACCTACACAGGAGCTGGTGTTGTACAAGGTTGCAGCTGGACCAGGTGTACAGCAAGCAATTTCTGCTGCAGGTGACTGGGTCTGAATGAGGGGAACATGGGGAACGTGGAGGCACACAAAATAGCTGGAGATGTTAGCAACTGCAGAACGCTAAGGGTTGGCAGGGAGTGCTACAGCTCTCTCATTCCTACTGCCAGCATCTCAGCACTACAGGAGGGATTTCAGCTTTTGTAGTCTTGCCCCCTTGCTCCCACATAGAGCTTCTTGGTTGTCTCGGCCCTGCCTCCACTTCTCATCACATGGGGTGGCCACTGAGGGCTACAGTGTTGACAGCTCTGGCTTGGGGAATCCTGAGGTCTGGGCCCCCAGAAGGGTTGCCGCTCCTCACTTTCACAGCCCGATAAATGGGAGTGTGTGAATGGGAGTGTGGCGAGGTGGCCAGGAATATGTACAGCCCTTTTGAGTCCTGCCCACAACTCAATAAGAAGGTGAGGAAGGTGTTACAGCCTTTTTAGCTTCTGCCATTCAATGGGGCCCAAGCTGTTATCCACATCCAGAGAGAATGAGGTTACACCAACAACTGGAGGGTGAACAAAGCAGAAGACTTTTACCCAGTGACAGAACAGCTCTCAGCAGAGAGGAGACCCAAGGTAGGCAGCCCCTACCCGCTGCGGGGGTTGTCCCTATGTGTGTCTGAGTCTGCATGTGTCTGGGGGTTTTTATGGACTCAGAATGGAGGAAGTACATGATCATTGGTCCATGGGCAGGAGGAAGTGTGTGCTGATTGTTCCATGAGTGGGCCTGGAAATAACATTATATGACTGGCTAAAACAGGCATCAGAAATGTTGCCACTTGTGGTTGTACTTTTTTCTGTTGGAATACAGGAGACGCATACTGAATGTTTCATGAGATTAAATGCATATTAATTTTCTAGATGTTACCTTTTGTCAGAACTCAGAGTTATGAATGGCCCTTGACATACTGATGCTTTCTGACTGAGCTCTTCTCTACCCTGAATACCAGAGACCCAACTAATTAGGCAGGAATATAATTGCCCCTCCTCAGCCTGAAGAAGTTACAGAAGATGGATATTCATTCCTCTGCAAGTCTTAGGATTGAGTTCTCATAAAAAAGCAAGGGGGGAAATGTCAGAGGCATTTGAACCAGTGCAACTCCATCTTGAATATGGGCTTGATAAAATAAGGCTGAGACCTACTGGGTTGCATTTCTGGAAGGTTAGGCATTCTAAGTCACAGGATGAGATAGGAGGTCAGAACAAGATACATGTCAAAAAGACCTTGCTGATAAAAAATATGCAGTAAAGAAGCCAGCCAAAACCCACCCACCACAACAAAGATAACTCTGAGTTGTCTTGGCTTTTAAGGTTACAGTGAAAAACTTACTTAAATACCTATAAACCATGCCATTCTCAGGCCACTTTCATTATTTTTTTGGATTATCCTGCCAAACTGAGTTTTAACTCTGGGTTGGAAATGGAGAACTTGGTGTTATTGTATAAAGTGGTTCCATGACAGCAACAGCTCTTAACTAGAGCCTAATTCTCATTTCTCATACTCTAGATTTGTGCATTTATTGAAACATTTCCAAATTTCTCCCCAGTTTATTCTTTACTTACCCAGACAATATTCTGTTTATTGTTTTTTGATGCACTTTCAGCATTTGAATATATATAATCTATATTTATGTAATGGCATCAGTATCCAAAACAATTTTACACATAGCAACACCAGAACAAAAACATATGAAAGGAAATTATTCTTTTAGTTATTTTACAATTTTACATATTTTATTTTAAATAACAACAATCTCTTCTGAGTTGATAACCTACCCCTCTGATTTTAACAAATGTGTCCTATTACAGGTGAATCAGTACATGTACACTTAAATGTTATGACTCTGGTTATAATTACTTGTCACTATTAAGAATGTCCAACTCAATTAACATGTACTTCAAATAATTCAAGTGTAAGTGAAAAAGATTATCTGCCTTCTGGTAATACCAATATCTAAGCCAACTGAGAAGCAATATATGAGGCCAAATTTTAATATTTGAAATTTTCACTGAAGAAATTTGTCTAATCTTACTTTCACCAGCCATCATAGCAATTACATTTGTGTGTGTGTTTGTTTACCCCCAAAGGGGCAAAGCCATAAAGCTACAAAATCATCTTTAAATGTCATCTAATTGTCAAGTTTTCCATAAAACTTTCCATAATGTGGCTCCTTATTTTCATCATGTTTCCTGGCCAGTTATGGTTGTTGTTTTTTCTGGACTCTCAAATATTCTCAAGTAATTATATTCAAATATAATGTTATAGGAGTTCATATACCATATGTAATATTATATGCACTTCTTGTCTGTCTGTCTTGGTAGATTGTATATACTGTGCATTTCTTGAAGGCATAAATTACATCTTAATAATCTTTGTGACTGCAGTAATGAGCAAATATTACACACACTACCAGGGTTTAATCTATAGGTGACGTACTTGTAAGAGTTTAGTCTTAGGGCCCTTTCCTTCTTCTATTTTTATTTTTAACTTGGAATGTTGGAATAAAAGTTACTAAGGAAAAATCAGTTTCTATTCTACAATAGCATAATTCAGATAACTTTTTCTTTTCTGGCAAGCACTACATAAGGAAAGTTCAATTTTAAACAACTGACAACTGAACTGTCATTCAGTAGGTGAATACTCATCAAAGTGAGCAGTTTTATGTTCTGTGGACTATAAAAATATATCATGTGAAAAAATACCTTAAATTTTTACATTGTTAGAGTGAATATAATGGATGATCACACTGCTTCTACACTATCACTTGTGAATAATGCATTATAAAACATGATGACAAAAGTTTGCCCCTGAGAAGCACCGAGAACATAATTTTTCAGAAATACTTTGCAAATGAAAATACAATGTAATTTCTTTGAAAACTCAAATATATCATTGACATATTCAATCTATAGATTATTTATAACACAGAAGCAATTACAGAATCAGAAAGAAAGAAAAGTTGACAAAGGACAATAGTCATATGTGGTGTTATTTGATTAATTAAATTAATTAATGAGTTAATAATATAGTGCATAGTTTGTTCAAAGCTGCTAAAAACTCGTACAGGTATGTGGCATTGAACTAAGTGTTAAGTCATATTAAATCAAAATCACACACCAATATATTTCCCAAGTTAACATTTACATTCAGAAACCAATGATGTAGGAATTTAAATAGAAATAGATTTATAGATATTTCTAGTCTATCAGTGATTAAAGTAGGATTTCATTTCAGAAAGTTTATCTGCATTGTGTATTTTTTTAAGTCATTTTATTGTTGCATTTCATGGAATTATAACTTGATATTTTCCCCCAAAATAATGCTGAAAATATAAAGGTAAAATTCACACATTGTTTTATTGGCAACTTATGTGGGCATTAAAAACTGTAAAGTTCTGGATTGATTAGTTCTCTCTTTAATCCACTGAATCAGAAAGTTTTTCGGATAGACATTAAAAATTCCAAATAATATTAATGAGAGACAAATGCAAACATATTTAATTTTATAAATTTTCAAGAAAATATAATTTTAAACCCACTAGTATTTAATACTAATTTATTGCAAAAATATAATAAAAGACATTAATATAAACATTCAAAAAACTCAATGCACTCCAAATAGGATGAGTACAAAAAGATACATAGTAAGGCACATTAGAATTAAATGTTAACGACCAAAGCCAAAGAAAGATGGTTTTAAAAATCAAAGGAGATGAGACTCATTATATGCAAAACATCCTTAAGAAAATTGCTGCAAATTTCTCTGTAGAAGCTTTGAAAAACTAAAGGCATTTGGATGATATATTCAAAGTGTTGGCAGGGAGAAAAACCCTACCAATCAAAAATCTTATGTTTAGCAAAGTGTTCTTTGAAAGTGAGGGAAAGATTAAGACATTCTCAGCTATACAACAGCAGAGAGAGTTTGTTGTCAAAAGACCTATCCTAAAAGAGACTCTAGATTCCTGCCACTTGGAATGAAAGTACACTAGACAGCAACTCACAGAAAAGTATAGAAATAAAATTCTCAATAAATATAAATACATTGATTTCATAAAAATACAATTATTGATCTTGCAAGATCAAAAAAACTCAAAACCCAGCAGAAGACAAGAAATAACTAAGATCAGAGCTGAACTGAAGGAGATTGAGACTCGAAAAACCCTTCAAAAAATTAATAAATCCAAGAGCTGGTTTTTTGAAAAGATCAACAAAATAGACAGAACACTAGCCTGACTGATTAAAAATAAAAGAGAGAACAACCAAATAGATGCAATAAAAAATGATAAAGGGGAAATCACCACAGATTCCACGGTAATTCAAACCATCATCAGAGAATATTACAAATAACTCTATGCACATCAGCTAGTAAACCTGGAAGAAATGGATAAATTCCTGGACTCTTGTGTCCTCCAAAGCCTAAACCAGGAGGAAGCTAAAACTATGAATAGACCAATAACAAGGTCAGAAGTCGAGGCAGCAATTAAGAGCCTACCACACAAAAAAAGGCCAGGTCCAGACGGGTTCACAGCCAAATTCTAGCAGACACACAAAGAGGAGCTGGTACCATTCCTTCTAAAACTATTCCAATTAATCCAAAAAGAGGGAATCCTTCCCAAATCATTTTATGAGACCAACATCATCCTGATACCAAAACCAGGCAGAGACCCAACGAGAAAAGAAAACTTCAGGCCAATATCCATGATGAACATAGATGCAAAAATCTTCAATAAGATATTGGCAAGCCGATTGCAACAGCAAATCAAAAAACTTATTCATCATGATCAAGTAGGATTCATCCCGGGGATGCAAGGCTGGTTCAACATACGCAAGTCTATCAACGTAATTCACCACATAAATAGAACCAAAAACAAAAACCACATGATTATCTCAATTGACGCAGAGAAGGCATTTGACAAAATTCAACAGCCCTTTATGCTAAAAACCCTCAATAAACTCGGTATCGATGGAACGTATCTCAAAGTAATAAAAGCTATTTATGACAAACCAACAGCCAATATCATGCTGAATGGGCAAAAACTGGAAGCATTCCCTTTGAAATCCGGCACTAGACAAGGATGCCCTCTGTCACCACTCCTATTCAATATAGTACTGGAAGTTCTAGCCACAGCCATCAGGCAAGAAAAAGAAATAAAGGGTATTCAAATAGGAAAGGTGGAAGCCAAATTGTCTCTATTTGCAGACGACATGATAGTATACCTATAAGACCCAATCGCCTCAGCCCAAAAACTCCTGAAACTGATAAGCAACTTCAGCAAAGTCTCAGGATATAAAATCAATGTGCAAAAATCACAAGCATTCCTCTACACCAATAACAGACTTAAAGAAAGCCAAATCAAGAATGAACTGCCATTCACAATGGCTACAAAAAGAATAAAATACCTTGGAATACAACTCACAAGGAACGTAAGGGACCTCTTCAACGAGAACTACAAACCACTGCTCAACAAAATCAGAGAGGACACAAACAGATGGAGAAACATTCCATGTTCATGGTTAGGAAGAATTAATATCATGAAAATGGCTATACTGCCCAAAGTAATTTACAGAATCAACGCTATCCCCATCAAGCTACCATTGACTTTCTTCACAGAACTGAAAAAAACCACCTTGAACTTCATATGGAACCAAAAGAGAGCCCGCATAGCCAAGTCAATTCTAAGCAAAAAGAACACAGCGGGGGGCATCACACTACTGGATTTCAAACTATACTACAAGGCTACAGTAATCATAAAAGCATGGTACTGGTACCAAAACAGAGATATAAAAAAATGGAACAAAACAGAGGCACCGGAGGCAACACAACATATATACAACTATACAATCTTTGATAAACCTGACAAAAACAAGCAATGAGGAAAGGATTCCCTGTTAAACAAATGGTGTTGGGAAAACTGGCTAGCCATGTGCAGAAAGCAGAAACTGGACCCCTTCCTGACACCTCACACTAAAATTAACTCCAGATGGATTAAAGACTTAAACATAAGACCTGGCATGATAAAAACCCTAGAAGGAAATCTAGGCAAAACCATCCAGGACATAGGAGTAGGCAAGGACTTCATGAACAAAACACCAAAAGCATTGGCAACAAAAGCCAAAATAGACAAATGGGACCTAATGGAACTCCACAGCTTCTGCACGGCAAAAGAAACAGTCACTAGAGTGGATTGGCAACCAACAGAATGGGAAAAAATTTTTGCAGTTTACCCATCTGACAAAGGGCTGATATCCAGAATTTACAAAGAACTCAAACGGATTTACAGGAAAAAAACAAACAAGCCCATTCAAAAGTGGGCAAAGGATATGAACAGACACTTTATGAAAGAAGACATATATGAGGCCAACAATCATATGAAAAAATACTCATCATCACTGGTCATCAGAGAGATGCAAATCAAAACCACATTGAGATACCATCTCATGCCAGTTAGCATGGCGATCATTAAAAAATCTGGAGACAACAGATGCTGGAGAGGATGTGGAGAAAAAGGAACACTTTTACACTGTTGGTGGGAGTGTAAATTAGTTCAACCATTGTGGAAGACAGTGTGGCGATTCCTCAAGGCCTTAGAAATAGAAATTCCATTTGACCCTGCAATCCCATTACTGGGTATATATCCAAAGGAGTATAAATCGTTCTACTATAAGAACACATGTACACGAATGTTCATTGCAGCACTGTTTACAATAGCAAAGAACTGGAATCAACCCAAATGCCCATTGATAATAGACTGGATTGGAAAAATGTGGCACATATACACCATGGAATATTATGCAGCAATCAGAAATGATGAGTTCGTGTCGTTTGTAGGGACATGGATGAATCTAGAGAACATCATCCTCAGCAAACTGACACAAGAACAGAAAATGTAACACCGCGTATTCTCACTCATAGGCGGGTGATGAAAAATGAGAACACATGGACACAGGGAGGGGAGTACTAAACAGTGGGGTCTATTGGGGGGAAAAGGGGAGGGCCAGTGGGAGGGGGAGGTGGGGAGGGATAGCCTGGGGAGAAATGCCAAATGTGGGTGAAGGGGAGAAAGCAAACAAAACACACTGCCATGTGTGTACCTATGCAACTGTCTTGCATGTTCTGCTCATGTACCCCAAAACCTAAAATGTAATAAAAAAATATAATTATTGTAGAAGTGCTTTGTAACAAAATTTTTTTAGATGATTTAAAATATAAGTACATTATTAAAAATTATTAAATTATTCATCTAAAAGCCAGCATTATTGTAACCTTATGTTTTATTTTCTACATAATTAAGAAACTGACACATTAAAAACTTTTAGTTTATAATTTGGAACACCCAATGTACAAAGATGCAATTTGTGACATCACTGACTACAATGGATGAAATGAGAAGATTTTTACATGTTATTGAACATAAACTGGTATAATATCAATTTAGAGCTTTATAATTTTATAATTTAAATGTAATCTTTATGGTAACCACAAATAATATATAGAATACATACAAAAAGACACGGAGATATAAACAGTGTAGAATGTAGAATATACACAAAATAATGAGTTTCACTGCAACATCAACCAAATGCAAAAAAAGATAGCAATGCTAAATATAAGGGTAAAAATGTTATAAGTTAATATAGAAAACAAATAGAAAAATGACTGAAGTCCTTTCCTATGAGTAATTACTTTAAATCTAAATGAGATAATCTCTTCAATCAAAAAAGCAAGATAGGTGAAATAAATTTTAAAAGATAATCTTGGAGTATACTGTCTACAAGAGACTCACTTTAGATCCAAAGATATAAATAGATTGAAAATGAAAGTATAAAAATGATATATGCAAATCATAATCAAAAGAAAGCTCATCTCTAAGAGTTTATATGCTCTCATTCTAATCAGCTTATATAATGTTCATACAATCTTTAAGTGAGATTTACAAATATTTGATTTATAAAAATGAGAATTACTATGCCAAATTAATGGTAATATTATCAGATTAAATGAAATCAGAGTTATATGCCTGTGGCACCTGGTATTATATAGTAAGTGCTCAGCGATACTAATTGTTTTTATTGATTCTCACTTAAGCCTGCCAATTGATAAACTCTCAGGGCTTTAACCCAGTGGGTTTCAGTCTTTCCTCTGGAACTCCACAGTTTGTTTCTAAATCATTTAATAAACATAATCTTTATTCATTCATTTTAATTTTCTTTTGAAGATTTGCCTGGATATGTAGGCCCAATATGTTAATAAAAATATTTATTGAATCCATAAAGCTAGAAAATTGCAATTTGCTTGTTGAAACATTGAGTGTTGGGTTAACCAAATGGAATGTCTGGAACCTACAACATGATGCACCACATAATAAATGCCACTACAACCCCCAAAGTTCAGCTTCCATATTCTTCTGTTTCTCTGCCAAGAGAAACTGGTAAGTCAGGCAACTAATCCCATGTGGTTTTACTAAATAATTTCTTCTCCAAATAAGAAAACCATGAAGACACATTTTATGTCAAATATATTTGTATTTCAAGCTAATTTTGTCTCCCGTGAAAATAATCAAGATAAATTAAAATTTATAGGACATTGAACTTTACATGATAACGTTTTCTGCTTCTCAAGTGTCAAATTCTTAATTACATGTAACCTGGAAATTAGAGAAAAACACTGAACTCGGAGGCAGAATTTTCATTTTTGTTAAATAACTTTGTTCTACAACAAGACAATTACTGAACCTCTGTTTTTTCATATAAAGTGAGCCTATTTTATTTGAACAAGTAATTTCTAAAGAGGAAGTTTATTTTTTCCAACAAAATTTCAGGTAACTCTTAGTAATCTGAATTAAAATATGAAATTATATAGGCAATTTTTCTCAGTTTATATATATATATATAATTGAACTTTAGTTTCTGGGGTACATGTGCTAAACATGCAGGATTGTTGCATAGGTACATACATGGCAATACGGTTTGCTGCCTCCATTCCCCATCAAATATGTCTGGCATTGCTCCCCATGTTTTCTCAGTTATTTTATTGAAAATCTTAAATGAGATACCTAAAAAGGTATTATAAAAATAATTAAAATATTTTCAGTTTCCTTAAAATGTTATAAATCAGAGAAATACATGCTACTGTGAAATACAAAAGCACTGAAATATCCCTTCCATTGATTTATCTTTTTCAACACTTTTATATTCTAGATGTGTTATTAAAAAATAAACAAACACATTATTTTAAAACATTAATCCGTTTGTATGTTCAGTTTATATGGTCATTTATATATTCAATGCTCATACTTTCTTCCTCACAAAGTTAAAATATAATTCTCAAAGGTCTTAAAGACTAATATTAAGATGAAAATATTTTAAAGTTATTTTGGCAAATGAATTCTAAAAGCACATTTTAATTAACTATATATAATGGCAGAGATGGGATGTCATTGTTATTTCTATCTCATAATTATATATTTTTTCTGGATGTTTTGTATATTTGTTTTTCTTAATTTTAAGTGCTTATTTATTTTCAAATTATTTTGGCAGTGGCAACTATCCCATCACCATCCTTAAACCTGCTTTCAATATGTTAGTAATTGTAAGCTGTATATTATGGTTCTAAATGTGAGCAATTAATTGTGCCATTTCACTAAAAAAGGAGGGAATCACTTCTTCTGGTATGAATCATACAAAGAATAGGAAAATAAACTTTCATATGTAAAACACCCTGCACATTTCAATATTGAATATGCAGCCAAGTGTTTCACTGCAGTTCTTTCTCAGAACACTGTCTTGTTATGGAAGGACTCACATTTTTATTTCACTTGAGTCATCACTCTAATGTATATCTCCTGAAGTTTATTTTTGTCCTGTCCAGTGGCAATAAAGAGTGGACCATATACCTAATTACAATATTTAACAAGTATTGCTGTCAGGTCAATTCAGTAAGCCTTGAGGAAAAGATTGCCTGTTTATCTCATTAGGATGAGATATTGTATCTAAGTGTAGTCATTGTACAACATTACTGATTCAAGTACATAGGTCCAGATTCTGCTGAAAGAATTTTGCCTGGTGGCAGAAGTGAAAATATCTGAGTAGCTAATGGCTGAAACTCACCTCAGTTTTTTAATAGCTTGGTTTCTCTGCAAGAGCATAAAGGTATCACTAATGCTCATTACATCCTACTCAATCCATTATCCCAATCAATGCAGTATTGCTTTTATGGTTCATTTGCTAGACTTTTCCTGAAACTGAAATAATAAAATTTTCAAGCTAGAAGAGATTTTACGAATAATAAAACTAAAGATACAGAAAGGCTAAGTGTCTTTTCTATTTGCTCTTCTGAAACTGGATTCTATTTTAACATGAATGTTATATAAAGATAATTAGAAATATGACCTATTAATTTTCTCCTAGGCTAGCCCAGGCCTATTCGCTAGTTGAACATTTTCCAAAGGTTTGAATTTGTGCTTCAATAACAGTTTGAGGGGAAAAGCCATCTAAACAACAAAATCAAGCAACGACAAAAAATTGATTGGGCCTTTCACAAATGGCATAGTGAAAGACTATTGTTTTTTGGCAAATACTTCTGGAAAATTTGATGACATCATGACACTGAAAAAAAAATTGCATCTGTCTTGGACCACAGGATCACAAATTGTTATTAGAAACATAATAGAAAATTCTAGTTTATATTACTTTTATTCATCACAAAATATCATTTATGAATTAATTTCAAAACATGATTCTGATGTTATTTCTTATACATTTTACTCAATACCTTTCTCCATGTGACATGAATATTGTCTGTCTAACATTTAAAATCTTACAGTTCAAATACAATGATTTTTAAAGTTCAGGTTCCAAAATAAAATTAAAACCCCTCATGTTGTTTCTTTGTTACTATTACATGAAGTAAAAAAAAAAAAAATTTGAAAGTTATATTTTTGGGGAATGATCCAAGATGGCCGATTGCTAACATCTCGGGATAGCAGCTCCCAGTGAAAGCTCAGACAAAAAGAGGACACCACACTTTCAGACAAATTTTGGTTGCTCACGGAGCAGAAGATTCCCAGTGGAGGAGCTCCACGGGTCGCCAGCGCGACTCTTGTGGCTGGTGCAGCGGTTTCACCGGCACCTCGGCATGGCAGCTCTTGGTGAAGAGTAAACGGGACTGGTTCCCCTTCTGACTGAGGTTTGAAGGAGCCACACGGGTCGCCAGCGCGACTCTTGTGGCCGGCGCAGTGGTTGTGCGGGCACCTCAGCGCAGCAGCTCTTGGTGCAGAGTAAACGGGACTGCTTCCCCTTCTGACCAAGGTCTGATGCTCCGGGAAGGCAGAGTCACCTATTACAGACTCGAGAAGGAAGCCAGGCTGGAGATTCCCGGGCAGAAAAGCACCATCAGTCTTAACGCTGCTGTTTTGGCCGGCGCAGTGGGTTGGTCATATTTCGGCCCTGGGAATTAACAACTTGGACGTCGACTCAGAGACCTAATTTGAAACTTGGTAATTACAAAGACGACAGGTGGATAAATTTACAATGATGTGAAGAAACCAGCATAAAAATGCTGAGAATACTCAAAATCAGAACCCCTCTCCCTCTAAAGAGGATCACAATTCCTCATCAACAAGGGAACAAGACTTGATTGAGAATGAGCGCATCCCATTAACAGGATCAGGCTTTCAAAGATTGATAATAAGAAACTTCTTTGCGTTAAAAGAACATGTTGCAGCACAATGTAAAGAAACTAAGAACTTTGAAAAAAGGTTTGACGAAATCTTAATGAGAATAGACAACTTAGAGAGGAATATAAGTGAATTAATGGAACTGAAGAATGCAATGCAGGAACTCCGAGAAGAATGCACAGGTTTAAACACTCGAGTTGTTGAAGCAGAATAAAGGATATCACAGGTAGAAGTCCAACTTAATGAAATAAAACGAGAAGACAAGATTAGAGAAAAAAGGATAAAAAAGGAATGAGCAAAGTCTCCAAGAAATGCGGGACTATGTGAAAAGACCAAATTTACATTTGATAGGTGTACCTGAATGCAACAGAGAGAATGAATCCAAGGTGGAAAATATTTTTCAGGATATTATTCAGGAAAATTTTCCTAAACTAGCAAAGCAGGACCATATTCAACCCCAGGTAATACAAAGAACACCACAAAGATATTCCCCAAGAAGAGCAACCCCAAGGCACATAATTGTTAGATTCACCAGGGTTGAAACAAAGGAGAAATTACTAAGAGGAGCCAGAGAGAAAGGTCAGGTTAATTTCAAAGGGAAGCCTATCAGACTTACAGCAGATCTCTCAGCAGAAACTCTACAAGCCAGAAGAGAGTGGGGGCCAATACTCAACATCCTTAAAGAAAATATCTTTCAGCCCAGAATTTCATATCCAGCCAAACTAAGCTTCACAACTGAAGGAAAAATAAAATCTTTTATGAACAAGCAAGTACTCAGAGATTTTATTACCACCAGGCCTGCTTTACAAGAGCTTCTGAAGGAAACATTACAAATAGAAAGAAACAACCAGTATTAGCCTTTCTAAAAATATACCAAAAGTAAAGAGCATCAACATAAAGAAGAATTTGCATCAACAAATGGATAAAACAGCCAGTTAACATCAAATGGCAGTAATTCTAAATTTAAATCGACTAAATCTCCCAATCAAAAGATACAGCCAAAACCCAATGGAATGGCCTGTTACATCCAGACCCATTTCACATGCAAGGATACACAAAGACTCAAAACAAAGGGATGGAGAAATATTTACAAACCAAATGGAGAGCAAAAATAAATGAATAAATAAAAAGCAGGAGTTGCAAATTTCGTATCTGATAAAATAGATCTTAAAGCAACAAAGATATAGTGGTAAAAGGATCAATGCAACAAGAAGAGCTAATGATCCTAACACCCAGATACATAAGACCTAAAAAGAGACTTAGACTCAACAAGACAGAAAATTAATAAGGATATCAAGGACTCGAACTCAGATTCGGAACAAGTAAACTTAATAAATATTTATAGAGCTCTTCACTTTAAATACACAAAATATATATTCTTGTCAATACCACATCACACCTACTTATAGGTTTAAATGAAACATTGATTGGCCATTATTAATACCCACTTTTTTAGAATAAAGCAACATTTCTCTTCTCTCTCTTTTTCTTCCTCTTTCTTCCTCTCCTTCACTCCTTTTTTTTCTTTCCTTCTCTCAAAAAAAGAAAAAAAAATCAACTTGTAGACCCCTAGATCCAGGTCAGCAATGTCTCTCTCATTGCTCAATTTCCTTCCTTTCCTTCTCTCTTTCCCTTCTTCCCTTCCTTCCTCCCTCCCTTCCTCCTTTCCTCCCTTCCTGCCTTCCTCCCTTCCTCCCTTCCTAAAAAGTAAAAAAAAAATTTTTTTAAAGTTATATTTTTTATACTAACATCATAGCAGTCATTCTTCTATCACTCTTCATTTTGGCTCATGTTTTCATTTTTTAATCTGTTGATATTCTTATACCTCTTTACTACCAGAAAAACAGTTACATGCCCAATTATGCATGTCATTTTGAGGTACTAGAGGATGATAAAATGCATCCATGTATCTCATTGAAACTTAAATTCAAAATAACTTCCCGAATTAATTTCCAAGTGGAAAATATTATTCACTTAGGAAGAAGGCTGGCATTTGCTTTAAATGTATAAAATTTATTCTCAGTATACTTAGACAACCAACAGCTAGAACCGATAGTGCTTTAAATTTTTTAATAATTTCATGTAATAAGAAGGAAAAAATCCTTCTAATCAGCCACTGTTCAAATTCATAACATAGTGATATAAATATTTGATAATATTTTAACTTGTATAAAAAAAATGGATTATGTAACTGCAAGAGTAATTCTCCCTTCAGAGAAATATACTATGTAAAACTCACATAGTATTTGCTGATAAATATTTTTGTTTTGAGTGGCATACGTATGTGTGAATTTAAACCAACAAGTAATCTACTTTAAGCAGTTTGGATATGGCATAAGTAAGGAACAGCTGGCTGTCAGTAGTGTTTACTCTGACTT
The DNA here is from genome assembly GCF_049354715.1 of Callithrix jacchus. Lineage (NCBI taxonomy): Eukaryota > Metazoa > Chordata > Mammalia > Primates > Cebidae > Callithrix > Callithrix jacchus. Next base: position 133,061,416 of record NC_133504.1, read on the forward strand.
TAATAGACAACAGCAGCTACAGAATGCAAGGCTTTGTGGAAAAGAGGTTTTAAATCTGTCTGGAGATAGAATTACAAACGTTTCAGGAATATCACAGTAATTTATTTTCTTTCAAGAGCCTAAAATTACAAACGTTTCAGGAATATCACAGTAATTTATTTTCTTTCAAGAGCCACCAAATAAATCTAAGATTCCATCTCCTAAAAAAGGTGAAGTCCACAAAATATAAATTTTTACAAATTCTTCAGGCCCTTTGAACATTAGTTTCATTTATTATTTTTGTTACTCAGTCCTAAGTACTATATTATTAGCATGAAGCAAAGGCAATAAATCCTTACATTTGTTTGACAAACTAAGTTTCTGTACTGTGGGGCTCCATCAGTTGTATTTCATGTGCCACTATTTCTCTTCTCACTTTACCATGAAGAGATCCCACATATTTACCAGATGCTCTTTCTGAATACAAGAGGATATATGATATGACTAGTTGATGCACAAGAGAAGGTGACAGCATAAGTCAAAATAATTTGGGAGTAAACATGTGAAATTAGATATTAATTGAAAATCAGTTGAGTATTTGAAAAGCTGAAGCATAGTATCTAAGATATTTAGTGTTAGAAGGAAAATACATTTGTGATAGAAATTAAGTAATGAAAGATTAAGATAGAAAAGTATAACAAATATGCATTTTATACATAGCAATTGTATATGTTGTAATAGAGTAGAGTCTAACAATAAAGTGTAATTCTATAGACAGTTATTTAGCAAACAACAGTTTATAGACCTTTCTAGTCTACAAACTGTTCTCTATAAATAAAGTTTTATTGGAACACAGACAAAGTCACTTATTTATGTATTATCTGTGACTAATTTCACACTGCATCAGCATAGCTGAGTAGTTGTAGGAAAGACATATGGTTCATTTTTAGATATTATAAATATTTACTATTTGTCTCCATAAAAAAATTGCTGATCCCTAATCGACATGTATAAAAATCACTGAAGATTAAATATGTCTTGTTTGCTTTGTGGATTTATTATGTTCAAAGTCTCTTACCCAATTATTTCTCTTCTAATATTAACTAGAGAGTGGCTTATGTTTTCTCTAGATATTTTATATAGTAAGTGATAAATTTTTACTTGTATTATCCAGTGTTTAATTAAAATACTAGAACTATTGAAAATTTTATATGGCTCTGAGGTTTAGTACTGAAATTTGAACTTAAACAAATGTGGAAAGAATTACTAAGTGAAAGTCAGAAAGAGTTGGAAGATAAAGATAAAAACCTCATTTATTTATTGGAAGAAAAAAATGTAAGCAAAAGCCTGAGTCACTGCAGTAGTTGGGCAAACTTGAGTTTTAAGAAAAATTATGGAAACTGTTTATGTTTGTCTCTCAAAATAAAACCATGAAATGAAAACTGCTGGATGGATCTATGTAAGTTGCTGTCTTTGAGGAAATTTGAGTAAAGGGCTTGGCTGGTGGATTGTGTCCACTGTTGGCTGCCAGGATCAGTAGTTTGAAAGATTATTTAGATTTTGGACCACAGTTTCAGAAAAACGGGAATTAGAGAAAGGTAAAAAAGAAAAATTGGTCAACAGAAAACAAGTAATCAGAAAGGAAAACAGAAAGTAGAGAGAGATAGTGAAGCAATTATTACAAATGAGAGGTCTTGCATCTCATTGTCTGGATTCAGTTTTAGTTCACTGATAATACCACCTGAGGAACTGGAGATGGATTTCCTGAGAAAGAAACTCAATTAAGACAAGTTTTAAGACTGGAAGGCTCAATCTCTGTGTTTTTTTCAAAGAAAATAATAAACATCAGTTCTATGGGACAGTTGGTCAAGTTTCAAATAGTCACACACATCTTCCCAGATTCAAGTGGAGCAAATAAAGAATATGCCTTCTTTTGAGAAGAAAGTCAGATGAAACATAGTTAAAATAATGTATGTTATTGGTTCAACAACCTCTGGAAAATGAAATCTGCAAATTTTTATAATTCCTACATTCTTTCTGTAATTTCCTAATAAGGAAATATTATTTTATTTTTATGTTTATCCCTTCTAGTTTTTTAATATCATCACTTAAGGCTATATATTTTCTATGTAGAACATCTCAAATTATTTTAATATTTGATTTGTGATTATTGCTTCTTCTTTAGATCACGAGATGTTTTAGAATGTGAATATTCATAACTATAAAATTATCAGCATAGTTTATGGTATTTGACAATTTGACTGCTATTCTTTATTTGATTTATGTAGCACTTACAAATATGTTTATAAATTTCCAAATGTATAATTATGTATAAATGTATTATTATTCATTATTAGTATCTATCAAAATCTGATTATATCAATTATTTAAATTTATGGAATTTATTTAATGATCCAGTTAGCTTTTACTTTATGTATCTTTAATATGCTTAAAAAGTTTGTAGTTTTTAGTTGTTAATTTTATATTTAAAAATAATTATAATAGATCAATTGTGTTAATTATTCAGTAAAATATTAGTCATTTAAGAAATATTTATTAGCACCTTTTATATTCTGAGCCTTGGTCTATGTGCCTGAGAAATATGAATGAAAAGAATGAACAAGAATTCTGGTTTCAGTGAGTTGGCATTTTAAAAACATAATGTAAATAAATAAAGGTGAATTAAAAATGATAAATTGCATGGGGAAAATGAAGTAATGGGTATTATTAACATTTTCTGGCATGATGTAATTGATAGATTGCAACTTCTAAGCTATATACATGATTAGGTTTGGCCTCATTGAAAGGCAACATCTGTGCACAAATGGCATAGATGAGAGGTACTGAGCCAGAGGAATATTATTTTCAGTCAGAGGGAAGAGCCAATACAAATACCTTATTTGGGAATATTCCTGGCCATTTTGGAACTGACATGGCTGAAACGAAGTCATCATACCTGAATAAAGTAGTAGCTAAGAAAGCCAAAGAACAAACATGGAGCTGGACTGTATTGTAAGTGTTTGGATTTTACTTAAGTAAAATAATGAGCCACAACATAATCTGTTAGCAGTTTTAATGGACTCACTCTCCTGACTCTGTTAAGAATAGAATTGGAGAAAAGAAGAAATTATGAGGCAAGCAGAGGAATTCAGATTGAAAAGATGGTGACTATAACTAATGTGCTAGAAATGATGATAGTGAAGAGTGGTCAGGTTATCAATATGTTTTGAAGACAGAATTAATAGAATATTCTGGTGTAGAGGATTGCACTGAGGAAAAAAAAGAGCAATTAAGGAAAACTTTAATTTTTTTGGCTTGAGAAACTAGATGCATGATCTTGTAATATAGCTAAGTTTGAAATGATTGAAGATAAACAGTATTTTGAAAAAATACCAATAGATTGAAGACAAAGATTATTTCAAAAAAAAAACATCATTGTTGGATAAGATTTGGGTGACAACTGTACATCTAAATGGAGATACTGAATAGAAAGAGTCTGGAGATTAGAAGTGAAATATAGCCCAGAGTTATACAACTGTGAATGGGAAATGTATTAATACATATAATATTTTATACCAAGAGACTCAATGAATTCACCATGATAGTTTTTGCAAATAAAAGAAAGAAGAGGACCACTTAATTATGGAACATACCAATGATTGTCAAAAACATGTCAGGATACAAAAAAAAAATTGAGAAACATGTGTATCAACTAGGACTGCTTGTTAATATTAACTCCTGCTTATAGGTAAAGCAAGATGGGTGATGAAAATTGAACAAATATTATATATTGTATCTGCTAGAAAATGTCTATGCAACCATATTATATTGTATTTGCTTAGGACCATGAATGTTGAAATCTTTATTACTATAATAAATTTATTTTTAATAAAAATATTTTATTAACTTAAAAATATTTTAATTAATTTAAGTTACAAAGTATTTATAACTTATATTAAAACTTTAATATTTAAGAATTAAAGTTTAAAGAATTATGCAGTGAGCACGAGAATAACCACTCTCTAGACTTGTCATAAAACTTTAGCTTATTCATTTATTTCACATATATGGATCTTTAGAATTTCATATAAAGGGTAATATACAATATTTGCTGTAAGTAAAATTTTACCTTATTATAACGTTTTTCTAAAGTCATCCAGTTTGCTGTGTATTTTCCACTAATATAAACACACACTGTCCTATTAATGGATACAATTTTTTTCCATCCAATTTCTATCTGTCAAAATAAAGCTTCTAGGCCAGGCACAGTGACTCATGCCTGTAATTCCAGCATTTTGGGAGGCCAAGGAGGGCAGATCACCTGAGGTTAGGAGATCAAGACCAGTCTGGTCAATGTGATGAAACCCTGTCTCTATTAAAATACAAAAAAAATTAGCCAGGTATGGTGGTAGGCACCCGTAATCCCAGCTACCTTGGAGGCTGAGGCAGGAGGATTGCTTGAACCTGGGAGGCAAAGGTTGCAGTGAGTTGAGATTGCACCATTTCATTCCAGCAGCCTGGGCAACGGGAACAAGGCTCTATCTCAAAAATACAGAAAAAAAAAAAAAATTTGAAAAAAAGCTTCTATTAACATTTTCATACTAACTGTTGTGTAATACATTTTCTACTTATTTGAGTGTAGATATATTTTCTACTTATTTATACTAACTGTTGTATAATATTTATACTACTGTGTATTATTATACTATTTTGTATTATACTATTGTGTATTATTTATACTACTGTGTAATATTATACAATTTTCTACTTATTTATACTAATTGTGTAATATTTATACTATATTTACTTATTTATACTGTTGTGTAAAAATATATTTTCTACTTATTTATACAAACTGTTGTGTGATATATTTTCTACTTATTTGTTTGAGTAACTACTTGAGAGTGAAATTGATGGGTCATAGTTAAATGTGTGTTTAGCTTTATAAAAAATGACTAAAACTTTTCCTAAGAATATGGTTGTTTTTATACTCCCAAGAACAAGCTATGAAATTCCTAGTTGCTTCATGTCCTCACAACTATAGAAATTATGTTGATTAATCTGTTCTTACATTGCTATAAAACACTACCTAATCCTGGGTAACTAATAATAAAAAAAGTTTTAATTGGCTTATGGTTCAGCAGGCTGTACGTAAAGCATAACTGAGGAGGCATCAGGAAACTTACAATCATGGCAGAAGGGGAAGAAAAAGCAAACATGTTGTACATGGCTGAAGCAGGAGGATGAGAATGAAGGGGGAGGTGCTACACACTTTTAAACATCCACATCTTGTAAGAAGTCTTATCATAAAATAACACTAGGGGCATTGTGTTAAACCAAGAGAAACCACTCTCATGATTCAATCACCTTCTGCCAGCATCCACTTAATTAGAAATGAGATGTGAGTGTGATCACAGATCCAAAACATTATTCCATCCCTGGCTTCTCCAAAATCTCATATTCTTCTCACATTGCAAAATGCAATCATGTCTTCTCAACATTCCCCAAAAGTGCTAACTCATTCCAGCCTTAACTCAAAAGTCCAAGTCTAAAGTCTCATCTAAGACAAGTCCCTTCTACCAATGAGCCTGTAAAATGAAAAGCAAATTTGTTACTTTCATGATAAAATGCCAGTAAAATCACTGGGTAGATGTTCCCATTCCAAGAGTATGGCATCAGCCAAAACCAAGGGACTATAGTTCCCATGCAAGTCTGAAACACAGCAGAGCAATTATTAAATCTTAAAGCTACAAAATAATCTCCATAATTCCATGTCTCAAATAGAGGCCACACTGATGGGCCTGAAGGGTGGCCCTGAAGGCCTTGGTGTACTCCATGCCTGTGGCTGCAGGGTACAGCCTTCGTGGCTACTTTTATGAGCTGGTGCTTCAGCTTTTTCAGGCACATGGTATAAGCTGTCAGTGGACCTACCAACCTGGTGGAGATTCTGTGTAGGGGCTCCAAGCCCACATTCTCTCTCTGTAATGCCCTAATAGAGGTTCTTCATGATGTTCATGATGGCTTCACCCCTGCAGCAGAATTCTGCCTGGACATACAGGCATTTTCATACAAGCTCTGAAATCTAGGTAGAAGATTCCAAGCCTCAACTCTTGCCCTTTGTGAATCTGCAGGCTTAGTGCCATGTGGAAGCCCCCAAGACTTGTGGCTTGTACCTCTGGAGAAGCATTTTTAGACATATCTGAGACCTTTAGCCATGACTGGAGCTAGAGTGGCTGGGACTAAGGGAGCGGTGTCCTGAGATTGTGCAGGGCATTGTTGATTGAGGCCTGGACTACAAAACCATTCTTCCCCACTAGGCCTCCAGGCCTGTTATGGGAGGGGCTGCTGCTACAAAGGTCTCTTACATGGCTTGGAGACAGTTTTTCCTCCAATGTTTTGGCTGTTAACATTCAGCTCTTCTTTACTTATGTAAATTTCTGCAATCAGTTTGAATTCTTCCACTGAAAATTAGCTTTCCTTTTCTATCACATGGCCAGGCTGCAAAGTTCCATTTGCAGATTGTTTCTTTGCTTATGCATAAGAGCAGGAGCTCTTACAAGTAGCCAGGTGACATATTGAAAACCTTGCTACTTAGAAATTTATTCCACTGGGTAGCTTAAATTAGCTCTTTCAAGTTTAAAGTTCCTCAGATATCTAGAGCAGAGGCACAATGCCAGCAATCTCTACTCCAGTTCCCAGTAAGTTTCTAATCTCCATCTGAGACCAGCTCAGCCAGGACATCATTGTATGTGACACTGTCTGAATTTTGGTCACAACTTAACAAGTCTCTAGGAAGTCCCAAACTTTTCCACATTTTCTTGTCTTCTTCCAATCCCTCCAAACTTGAGACTGGATAATGTATAAAGAAAAGAAATTTAATTGACTCATAGTTCTGTAGACTATGCAGGAAACATGGCTAGGAAGGCCTCAGGAAACTTACAATCACAGGGAAGGCTAAGGGGAAGTGGGAATGTCTTCACATGTCAGAGCGGGGAGAGACAGTGAAGGGGGAAGTGCTACATACTTTTAAACAACCAGACATTATGATAACTCACTCAGTATCATGACAACAGCAAGGGGAAATTCACCCCCATGATCCAATCATGTCCCACCAGGCCCCTTCCTGAACATCAAGTATTACAATTTGACATAAGATTTGGGTGGGGACACAGAGCCAGCAAGTTACTTTACTGCACACTAGCAAACATTGTAGCACAATGACAAGAATCACAACATACCTAAACATAAAAAAATACAGTAAAAATATCACATCTTATGGGACCAAAATCATATATGTGGTCTGTTTACTGAAATGTCATTATGAGGTTCATGCTTATAGTTAGATCTTGCTTTTTAGTTCATCCTGATTTTTTTATTTTTTTAACATTAAATAATTACTGGTATGGTTAGATTTATAATACAACATTTTTAAATTAATATTTTCCTCTCTATTTTTTGTTGCTCTGTTTCTCCTTTCCTGCCTTTTAGTGATTATCATTAAGATATTTTAAAGTTCCTTTTAAGTTTATAATCTTCTTAAAGCTATACTGAAAAATTACTTTCTCTATTAATTTTTAATTTCTATTTAACTTTTTTAATGTACTTAGAGTTAATTATTCTACATCATTTGAAATATAGCTACCTTGTTTTTGTAGAAGCTCATTTTTCAATCTCTCACTATCTTTTATACTAAGGCTGTGAACCAGTATCAGTCTATGGCCTGTTAGAAACCAGGACATACAGCAGGAGATGAGTGATAAGCAAGTATTACCGCCTGAATTCTGCCTCCTGTCAGATCAACAGAGTCATTAGATTCTCATAAGAGGTTGAACTCTTTTATGAATTGTGCATGTAAGGGATGGAGGCTACATGATTTTTATGAGAATCTAACTAATGCCTGATGATCTGAGGTGGAACAGTTTCATTCCAAAACCATTACCCACACCCTATCCATAGAAAAAATAGTCTTCCACAAAACCAGTATTTCCTGGTACCAAAAACTTTGGGACCATTTCTTGATACCAAATATATGTATTACATTCATCTATATTATTCTATTAAATTTGCTTTGAAAAAAATGAATATTAATAAAATTAATTGGATAAAACAACTGTTTTATATTTACAAAAGTAAATGCTGTTTATAACACTCTTTAGTCATTACAGGAGATCCTAGTTTTCCTTTGGTTTGATTTCCCCTTATCCAGAGGACATCCTTAGCATTTCTTGTAGTACACATCTGCTGGTGATGAATTATTCTAATTTTCTTTTACCTGAAATTGTTCTTATTTTCCCTTAAGTTTAATTAGCACTTGTACTGAAATCTCAGTACTTATTTTTGATTTTTGGTAGACTTAAGGCTGTGTGCTCCATACTTGTTTATTTCAGGGGTAAATACAAGATGGTAGAATTTATAAGTAGATTTTGGGATCCAAATCTATGATTTTTCTTTCCAGAACAAACCTAATCACTTTCCATGATCTTTGGTTTCCCATATTCTGTCTTCTGTTCTTGGGTCAGAAATACTGAAATATCATAGCTTTATTTGCCCCATATGGTGTTGAAACTGAGACCTGACTTCAGGCTAGAAACAAACAGACAAACAAATCATTGGCTCATGTTGATTCCATCTTTGAATATCTATCCTATATATGTTTAAAAGCCTTAGGAATTATAACTCAAAATCCACAAACTGGCACTTTTTACTAGTATAATTCTTTAATTTCTAGTGTGTTCAGAAAGTGGTGCAACCATCAACACCTTCTAATTTTAAACTATTTTTATCACCCCAAAAATAAACCTATGTATATACTAGAAGTAAATAATCATCCACCCTCATTTAAATATATGAACGTATTCCTGAAATTGCCTGTTTTTGTTCATTCTTCAGTATATCTAGGTGGTTTTAATTGCATTTGTATTCAATCCAGACTTTGAGTGACTCTGTGAGATTATAGTCGATCACTCTGGCATTTATTAAGCCATATCAGAAGTTAAATTGCTTCCTACATTAATTTTTCCTTATAAATACTTAAGAGTACCATGTTACAGGCATAAAAGTTTATTCTGCTTGTTTTATTATATTTTGCTTTTGTAGTGATCCTATGCAGTATTAATAACATTTTGTGTACAGAAGTAAATATTTATGATACTGCTATGGTCATATAAATATTATTTTGTTTATATTTTTCTAAAATATCTACTTAAATCTTTTTTTATTTTAAGCTCTTCAGAATTTTTATCTCTATGCATGTTCATGCACAATTGCCAGAATATAGCCGGATTGCTTTATTTTCCAAAAAAAAAAGCAATCTATTCCTTTTCTTTTATTTATTTTTTTGACTTACAGGTTTTCTGTTTTTGCTTTACTATGTTTTTATTGAGGTAAAATTCACATAACATCAAATTAGCCATGTTAAAGTGAACAATTCAGTGGCATTTAGTACATTCACAATGTTTTGCAATCACCACCTCTACCTAGTTCCAAAACATTTTCATCACCCTACAATAAAACCCTGTACCTGTTAAGGAGTTATTCCTTACCCTTCCAGGCACTACTCTACTCTCTGTATCTATGAATTTACCCATTATGAATGTATTATATAAATGGAATTATACAATAGGTGACCATTTGTGTCTGATTTCTTTCACTTAGCAAAATGTTTTCAAAGTTCATACTGTAGCATGACTTCATTCCTTTTTACAGCTGATAATATTCCGTTGCATATATAAATCACAATTTGTTTATTCTTTCATCCATCCATGGACATTTGGGTTGTTTCTACCCTTTGGCGATTCTGAAAGTGCTGCTATGCATGTAAAAGTAATTACTTGAGTGCCTGTTTTTAATTCTTTGAGGTATGTACCTAGGAGTGAAATTGCTGGGTCAAATGGTAATTTTATGTTTAACTTAAACACACACACACACACACACACACAACCTATTGCTTTTACATTTCTGTATTTATTTGCAGTTAGCATATTTGAAAGTACAGTGCTCATTTATAAAGTTGGATCTATTTCTATCATCTTAATTTTTTTCTTCAATTCCAAGTAGTTTTTTTGCCTGTTTTCCTCTTTTAATAAGATGCTAGTTAGCTTGGAGCTTGATATTTTTTAACTTCTTCTTATTCAAATATGTCTTGTTCAACTTTTACATTTGTTCCATATGCTCTTTTTCTGTAAAATTTAAACTTGAAAATTAGCAACAAGTTTTGCAAGTAGAAAACATAAAGCGAAATTATATTTTGATTCCAATCCTGAATAATAAAGTGACTCGTGAATTCATTAATTTTATTGTTTGCCCTTCAACCACATGCTCTTTTATCCGGGAATTAAACTCTTCCTTTAAAACTTCCAAATTAAGTAAACTTATTATCTTTTTCTACAGCACCTCATTTAAATATATGTATGTATGTATGTGTGTGTATATATATATATATATATATATATATATATTTGATCTACTTTTAAAAATTATTTATTGTCTCTTAAACTTCAGCTATTATTATTCTTCACTCTAAAGTATATCTTTATATCCCTTAAAAGAATGGCAAAATTTTTTTAAAAAAAGATACATCTTTAGGAGGTACTCCATGAAATCTCTCTGTGCTGTATGTTCTCAGTCAGCATTAAGTGTGCTTCATAATATTTTTCAGCCTAATAATTGATATCTCACTCTTATATTTCTCTGATTACTGATAAGCAGTATTTTATATTATTTTTAGCTTGCCATTTATATTTTCTTGTAAAGTTTTCAAATGCTCTATTTAGTTGCACTCTGTTGCCTTTACATCACTTGACTCTTTTCAGACATTTTAGAGAATGCACCTTTGTAATTTTAACACTTTGCAATTATTTTTTCAATGAAACACATGCTCATTAGCTCCATTTACTGTGTCCTTAAATAAACAGAAATCACAAAATCTGCTAAACTATGTTATTCATTAAATAAATCTACTCTATTAAATGCCTTATTTGTGCCATGGCAAATACAGTATTATTATAAAGCGATTTTGTGCATCTATGTCACAAAAATAATTTTCAGGATTTCATTATATTTATTTTCACATTTAGGCTACTGCCCTAATTCACATGTATTTCACTTATATACATGTAGTGTTTGTAAGGACTTAATGTTTTTATTGTTTTGCTTTTCCTCTTATTTTTAGGCATTGTCTCCAACAATATATACTAATCCTTTATTTTTTCTACCATTATTTAGCAGTACAAATTTTACATAAATTGATTGCCCATGTTTATTTTCTTATTAGGTCATGTCAGTAAGAAATTATTAATGTTATAGAATAGAAGGAAAATATCTTCTTCCTTCTATTACAATAAAAGCCATATATGATAGACTCACAGCGAGTATCATGCTGATTAGAAATAAACAGAAAGCTTTTACCCAATGAGATCTGAAACAATAACAGGACACCCACTGTAGCCACCATTATTCAACATAGTACTGGAAGTCATAGCTAGACCAATGAGACAAGAGAACGATATAATATGTACCCAAATTGGAAAGAAAAAAAGTAAAATACTTGTTTGCAGATGACAAGATCTACCATTTGGAAAAATCTAAAAACTTCAAAGGAAAGCTAATAGAATGAATAAACAAATTCTGTAAAGTTTCAGTATACAAAACCAACATACAAAATTCAGTAGCATTTCTATATGTGAACAGTGAACAGTGTAAAAGGAATAAAAAGTAATCCTATTTATAATATCCACACATAAATTTAAGTTCCCTGGAATTAACCAAAAAAGTGAAGAATCTCTATAATGAAAACTGTAAAAAAACTGATGAAAGAAATTGAAAAGGACACCAATAAAGGGAAAATATTATATATCCATAAATTGGAATAATCAATATTGGTAAAATGTCTGTACTACCCAAAGCAATACATGAATTCAATGCAACTCCTACCAATATATGAATAACATTCTTCACAGAAATAGAAAAAAAAATTATAAAATTTATGTGGAACCACAAAAGACCTAGAATAGTGAATATATATTGAGCACAAAGAACAATACTGAAGGAATCATATTACCTGACTTCAAATTTTACTACAGAGCTATAGTAACTAAAAGAGCATGGTACTGACATAGAATCAGACACATAGACACTGAAACAGAATACAGAACCCAGAGACAAATCCACATAACTACAGAGAACTCATGTTTTGCCAAGAAATGCCAAGAACATACTCAGAAAGCTGGATATCCATAGGCAGAGGAATAAATAGAGACATGAATCTCTCATCATATATAAAAAAATCAACCAGATACATAAGGCAAGTACTTAATGACTTACAAAGAGACTTAGACTCCCACACAATAATAGTGGGAGACTTTAACACTCCACTGTCAATATTAGACAGATCAACCAGACAGAAAATCAACAAGGATATCCAGGGCTTGAACTCAGACCTGGAGCAAGCAAACCTGATAGACATTTACAGAACTCTCCACCCCAAATCCACAGAATATACATTCTTCTTAGCACCACATCACACCTACTCAAAAATTGATCACATAATTGGAAGTAAAGCACTGCTCAACAAATGCAAAACAACTGAAATCATAACAAACAGTCTCTCATACCATAGTGCAATCAAGTTAGAACTCAGAATACAGAAACCAACCCAGAACTTCACAGCTTCATGAAAACTGAACAACTGGCTCTTGAATGTTGACTGGGTAAACAATGAAATAAAGTCAGAAATAAAGAAGTTCTTCGAAACCAATGAGAACGAAGACACAACATGCCAGAACCTCTGGGACACATTTAAAACAGTCTCTAGAGGAAAATATATAGCAATAAGTGCCCATATGAGGAGAATGGAGAGATCCAAAATTGACACCCTATAGTCAAAATTGAAAGAGCTAGAGGAGCAAGATCAAAAAAACTCAAAACCCAGCAGAAGACAAGAAATAACTAAGATCAGAGCTGAACTGAAGGAGATAGAGACACGAAAAACCCTTCAAAAAACCAATAAATCCAAGAGCTGGTTTTTTGAAAAGGTCAACAAAATAGACAGACCACTAGCCAGATTGATTAAAAATAAAAGAGAGAACAACCAAATAGATGCAATAAAAAATGATAAAGGGGAAATCACCACAGATTCCACAGAAATTCAAACCATCATCAGAGAATATTACAAACAACTCTATGCACATAAACTAGTAAACATGGAAGAAACGGATATATTCCTGGACTCCTGCATCCTCCCAAGCCTAAACCAGGAGGAAGCTGAAACTATGAATAGACCAATAACAAGGTCTGAAGTCGAGGCAGCAATTAAGAGCCTACCACACAAAAAAAGCCCAGGTCCAGACGGGTTCACAGCCGAATTCGACCAGACACACAAAGAGGAGCTGGTACCATTTCTTCTAAAACTATTTCAAACAATCCAAAAAGAGGGAATACTTCCCAAATCATTTTACGAGACCAATATCATTCTGATACCAAAACCCGGCAGAGACCCAACAAGAAAAGAAAACTTCAGGCCAATATCCATGATGAACATAGATGCAAAAATCTTCAATAAAATATTGGCAAGCCGAATGCAACAGCAAATCAAAAAACTTATTCACCATGATCAAGTAGGATTCATCCCGGAGATGCAAGGCTGGTTCAACATACGCAAGTCTATAAACATAATTCACCACATAAACAGAACCAAAACCAAAAACCACATGATTATCTCAATTGACGCAGAGAAGGCATTTGACAAAATTCAACAGCCCTTTATGCTACAAACCCTCAATAAACTCGGTATCGATGGAACGTATCTCAAAGTAATAAAAGCTATTTATGACAAACCAACAGCCAATATCATACTGAATGGGCAAAAACTGGAAGCATTCCCTTTGAAATCTGGCACTAGACAAGGATGCCCTCTTTCACCACTCCTATTCAATATAGTTCTGGAAGTTCTAGCCAGAGCAATCAGGCAAGAAAAAGAAATAAAGGGTATTCAAATAGGAAAGGAGGAAGCCAAATTGTCTCTATTTGCAGATGACATAATAGTATACCTAGAAGACCCCATTGCCTCAGCCCAAAAACGCCTGAAACTGATAAGCAACTTCAGCAAAGTCTCAGGATATAAAATCAATGTGCAAAAATCACAAGCAATCGTCTACACCAATAACAGACTTAAAGCCAAATCAAGAACGAACTGCCATTCACAATTGCTACAAAAAGAATAAAATACCCTGGAATACAACTCACAAGGAATGTAAGGGACCTCTTCAAGGAGAACTACAAACCACTGCTCAACAAAATCAGAGAGGACACAAACAGATGGAGAAACATTCCATGTTCATGGTTAGGAAGAATTAACATAGTGAAAATGGCTATATTGCCCAAAGTAATTTACAGAATCAACACTATCCCCATCAAGCTACCATTGACTTTCTTCACAGAACTGGAAAAAACCACCATGAACTTCATATGGAACCAAAAGAGAGCCCGCATAGCCAAGTCAATTCTAAGCAAAAAGAACACAGCAGGGGGCATCACACTACCAGATTTCAAACTATACTACAAGGCTACAGTAATCAAAACAGCATGGTACTGGTACCAAAACAGAGATATAGAACCATGGAACAAAACAGAGGCACCAGAGGCCACACAACATAGCTACAACTATATAATCTTTGATAAACCTGACAAAAACAAGCAAGGGGGAAAGGATTCCCTGTTTAACAAATGGTGTTGGGAAAACTGGCTAGCCATGTGCAGAAAGCAGAAACTGGACCCCTTCCTGACACCTCACACTAAAATTAACTCCAGATGGATTAAAGACTTAAACATAAGACCTGGCACGATAAAAACCCTAGAAGGAAATCTAGGCAAAACTATCCAGGACATAGGAGTAGGCAAGGACTTCATGAACAAAACACCAAAAGCATTGGCAACAAAAGCCAAAATAGACAAATGGGACCTAATGAAACTCCACAGCTTCTGCACGGCAAAAGAAACAGTCACTAGAGTGGATCGGCAACCAACAGAATGGGAAAAAATGTTTGCAGTTTACCCATCTGACAAAGGGCTGATATCCAGAATTTACAAAGAACTCAAACGGATTTACAGGAAAAAAACAAACAAGCCCATTCAAAAGTGAGCAAAGGATATGAACAGACACTTTACGAAAGAAGACATATATGAGGCCAACAATCATATGAAAAAATGCTCATCGTCACTGGTCATCAGAGAGATGCAAATCAAAACCACATTGAGATACCATCTCACGCCAGTTAGAATGGCGATCATTAAAAAATCTGGAGACAACAGATGCTGGAGAGGATGTGGAGAAAAAGGAACACTTTTACACTGTTGGTGGGAGTGTAAATTAGTTCAACCACTGTGGAAGACAGTGTGGCGATTCCTCAAGGCCTTAGAAATAGAAATTCCATTTGACCCAGCAATCCCATTACTGGGTATATATCCAAAAGACTATAAATCGTTCTACTATAAGGACACATGTACACAAATGTTCATTGCAGCACTGTTTACAATAGCAAAGACCTGGAATCAACCCAAATGCCCATTGATAATAGACTGGATTGGAAAAATGTGGCACATATACACCATGGAATATTATGCAGCAATCAGAAATGATGAGTTTGTGTCGTTTGTAGGGACATGGATGAATCTGGAGAACGTCATCCTCAGCAAACTGACACAAGAACAGAAAATGAAACACCGCATATTCTCACACATAGGTGGGTGATGAAAAATGAGAACACATGGACACAGGGAGGGGAGTACTAAACACTGGGGTCTATTGGGGGGGAAAAGGGGAGGGCCAGTGGGAGGGGGAGGTGGGGAGGGATAGCCTGGGGAGAAATGCCAAATGTGGGTGAAGGGGAGAAGAAAAGAAAAGCACACTGCCATGTGTGTTTCTACGCAACTGTCTTGCATGCTCTGCTCATGTACCCCAAAACCTAAAATCCAATAAAAATTTAAAAAAAAAATCAACATGCATTAAAGACTGAAATCTAAGATTTCAAAGTATACATTTATGGCAAGTAAACACTGGGGAAAATTTCCAGGACATTGGTTTCGGCAAAGATTTCTTGAGCAATATTTCACAAGCACAGGTTACCAAAGCAAAATGGACAAATGGAATTATATCAAGTTAAAAAGTTTCTGTACAGCAAATGATACAATCAACAAAGTAAAAATTGACAGAATGAGAGAAAATATTTGTAAACTACCCATCTGATAATGGATTAATAACCAGAATATATAAGGAGCTCAAATAGCTCTACAGTAAAACATCTAATAATCCAATTTTTAAATGGGCAAAATATTTAAACAAACTTTAAAAAATATATAGAAATTATAAACAGGCATATAAAATGGTGCTCAACATAATTGATCATCACAGAAATGGAACTGCAATGAGATATCATTTTACCCATGTTAAAATAGCTTGTATTTTTTAAAAAGTAGGCAATAATAAATGCTGGTGAGCTTGTAGAGAAAAGATAACCCTGTACACTGTTGGTGGAAATGTTAATTAATATATCCACTATGCAGAACAGTTTGGTGGTTCCTCACAAATCTAAAAATAAAGCTAACATATTATCTAGCAATTGCACTGCTGAGTATAAACCCAAAATAAAGGATATCAGTATATTGAAAAGATATCTACACTCCTATGTTTGTTTCAGCACTGTTCACTATATCTATAAATTGGAAGCAACCTAAGTGTTCAAAAAGAGATGAATGAATAAAGAAAATATGGTCCATATACACAATGGAATACTATTCAGCCATAAAAAGAATGACAGTCATTTGCAACAAGATAAATGAAAGTGGAGATTACTATATTAAGTGAAATAAGCCAATCACAGAAACACAAACATCACATGTTCTCACTTCTCTGTGGGATCAAAAAATCAAAATAATTGAACTCATGGACATACAAAGTGGAAGGATGGTTACCAGAGTCTGAGAATGGTAGCGGTGGGCTCAGAGAAAGGTGGGAATGGTTAATGAGTATAAAAAATAGAAATAATGAATAAGACCTGCCATTTGACAGCACAACAAGGTGACTATAGTCAGTAATAACTTAATTGGACGTTTTAAAATAACTTGAGTATAATTAAATTTGGATAAATGTTTGAGGGGTTGGATACCCCATTCCCCATAATGTCATAATGTGCTTACTTCACATTTTATGTCTGTATCAAAATGCTTCATGTACTCTATAAATATATAAATCTATTATGTACCCATAAAAATTTAAAAATTTAAATAAATTTTAAAAGAAATTATTAATCTTGTAAATTTTAATATTTTTAAGCATTGTACAAAATTAAGATTATAAAAGCAAATCCATATTTATTAATGAGTATTGCGATTTCAAATATGCTAATGCAAAAATGCTGATAAGTAAAGACAATGGTTGTTGTATTGAGTAAAAAATATTTCAGCTATATTCTGGCTATCACACATAACATGCCTTAAGAGAAAATTTTTTAGAAGTTGAAAATTAAAAGGTTTAAATAGATATTCTAGGAAAATATACACAAAATAATGTTTACATGGAAATATTATTGATCTTTTCAAATACCTTAAAATTGGTTTTCTTAAATTTCTTTACTTTTTTCTTTTTATTTCTGCCTTATTAATTACTGCATTTTTATTTTTATTTACTAATATGCTTTTTTTAGTATTTTGATTTGAGTGATCAGATTATAAATTTATAGACTTATTTTATTTCTGTTAAATGTATGTGAAGTTATTTTTTATGAGTCTATGCATATGTTTGGGATACTGTAGGTTTGTTTTTATACCATCAAAATAAAGTGAGTTATATATGTATTCTTTTTGGTTTTTCAGTGGATATAAATGTTATGTTTTCACTTTTCTTTGGTCTATCAAGTATTCAGTAGTGTTATGACTAAAACATAATTTGTATTACTTCATTAAAAATACTTTATTACTAACAATCATCTGAACTTCCTACAAGTTACAATCTTTTGGCTGGTGGAGAGTCTTTCATTCTTGCTGACTCATTGGGGTTGTGGTTGCTGAGGACGGAGTTGGCTGTGGTAATTTCTAAAAATAAGGTTGACAGTGACGTTTCTCACATCAATCGAATATTAATATCACAAAAATTATCTGTGGTATATAATACCTGTTGAATATCCTTTTACCCACAGTAGAACTTCTTTTGAAATTCAAATTAGTTCTACTGAAACATGCCAATGCTTTGTCAACCAAGTTTATTCTAAATTATTTGTTTTCATTTCAGCAATATTCATACCACCCTCACCAGGAGCAGATTTCATCTGAAGAAGCCATTTTTTTTTTTTTTTGGTCATACATAGAAAGTAACTCCTCATCAGTTCAAGTTTTATTATGAGATTGCAGCAATTCAATCACATCATTAGGCTTCACTTCTAATTCTAGTTATTTTGCTAGAATTTATATCTGAAGTTTCTTCAGTGGAGGATTGAACCCCTGAAAGTCATCCAGGGGTTGGAATTAATTTTTTCTAAACTCCTATTAATATTTACACTTTGACATCCTCTCATGAATAACAAATGTCTTTAATGACATTTAGAAAAATAAAATCTTTCTACAATATTTTCAACTGGACTCATAAGAAGACTATCTATGGCAGTTATAGCTTTACAAAATGTATTTCTTAAATAAGACTTGAAAGTCAAAATTACTCCTGAATTCTTAGGCTGCAGAATGGATGGTGTTATTAGCAGGTATGAAAACAACATTAATCTTTTGCATCACCCTTAGAGCTCTTGAGTGACTAGGACTATTGCCAATGAACAGAAGGGAATTCTTTTATCTATGCAGTAGTTCTCAACATTGTGACTCAAATAGTCAGTAATCCGTGCTAGAAACAGATGTACTGTCATCTAGGCTTTGTTGTTTTATTTATAAAGCAGTGGGAGAGTAAGTTTACCATAATGCATAAAGGCCCTAGCATTTTTGGAATGGTAAATTATCACTGGTTTCAACTTCAGGTCACCAGTTTCATTAGCCCTTAACAAGAGTTAGCCTATCCTTTGAAGATTTCAAACAAGGCATTGACTTTTCCTCTGTAGCTATTAAGTCCTATATGGCATCTTCTTTTAATAGAAGGCTGTTTTGTGGCTACTGAAGATCTATTGTTTGCTGTAGCTGTCTTCATCAAATATCTTAGCTAGAGATTTGAGATAACTTGCCACAGTTTCTCCATTAGCACTTGCTGCTTTGCCTTGCACTTTCAGGTTTTAGAGATAACCCCTTGCCTTAAACCTCATGAACCAGCCTCTGCTACCTGCTACTATTCTTCTGGAGCTTCCTCAGCTCTCTCAGGCTTCATAGAATTAAAGAGATTTAAGATCTCACTCTGGATTAGGCCTTGGCTTATGGTGATATGAGGACTTGGCTTATGGGGATATCTCACTCTGGATTAGGCCTTGTCTTATGGGGATATTGTGGTTTGACCTATTCCGACTACTGAAAGTTTATACTAGCAATGATGCTATTTTGGTTTTTTCTTTTTATCATTCATATGTTTGCTGGAGTAACACATAATTTTCTTCAGTAACTTTTCCTTCACATTCTTGACTTGGCTGTTTGACACAGGAGACATAGCTTTTGACCTATCCACCTCAGCTTTCAAGATGCCTTCCTCTCTAAGCTTAATAATTTCTAAATTTTGATTTAAAATGAGAGACATGGAATTCTTGGTTTCACTTGAACACTTAGAAGCTATTATGGCGTTATTAATTGGCCTATTTTAAATATTGTTGTTTCTTAGGGAACTGGGAGGCCCAAGTATAGGAAGACAGATAGAGAAACTGCTGGTCAGTGACAAAATTAGAACAAACACAATATTCATTAAGTTTACTATCTTCTGTGGTTGCAACTAATGTTTTCACAAAATAACTGCAATAGCAACATCAAAGCTCAGTGATAACACATATCTAGAATGAAAAAGTTAAAATACTGTGAGTATTGTCGAAATGTGAAACAGAGACAAATGCTGTTGCCAAAAAGCACTATTGGTAAAACATGTAATATCTGTATAAAACAACAAAATGAAGGGCAATGAAGTGAAGAACGCCTACATTGTTTTAGTTTTATCATCACATGCATTTATTTTCAAGTAATTTGCTGATGTTTAATTAAATCATAAGTGTGCATTTGATGATGTTTTGCACAGTGAAAATATTCTCATAATGATTCCATAGATTATGATATAAATTATTACCAGCATCTCAGAAACCTGTATTATGTCATTATCTTCACTCAAATTGCTCTTCAAAGTTCTTTCATCATTTATTAGGTTTGCTTGCTTTCAAACTTTTTATGAAGGATGGATTATATTGTATATAATTTTGTGTCTAATTTCATTTGCTCAGACATTTTTCTGAGGCATGTAAGCATACTGTTTACTGTTGCAGGAGTTCAAACATTTTTATTGCTATATAATATTCTGGTGAAAAAATTTACATCTGATTGTGTAAAATTCCTTTGAAGATATTCTGTCCATCGTGCACTGTCTAAGTATTCAATTATAGTCCATTTAACTTGGGAGAGTTAATTTTTTTTCCCTCTTGCCTGCTTACTTAAGATTTTAGTCAGAATAGAGATCTATTCTATTGCAAGAGAGTGGTTGTTTTGAGATTTTTGAGATTCATGTTTCAGGCCTCTCTCTGATACCACTGCACAGTTGCTAATCCTATGAGAGTGTGTTAGGAGTTGTGAGTTAGTGGGAGGTTGCCCCCAACAGTATGTATTTGGGAGGTAATAGGGATATTTATTAGATAGTTTCTGGAAGGTGTCTGTGTGTGCATCTGCACCCACATTGATTTGCCATCTAAGTTGCTCCATTGCTGTATGAAAGCATATTTCTAGTTCAGAGAATTATGTTTTGAGATGACAGTACAACTTAAACTGAAACTATCTCAATAGAAAACCAGCTAAACCAAAGTCTAATACAGCTATCTTACCACCAGAAACTAAATATTAAGGAAAAATAATATTTTCTTCTACAGGACAGTGATGGGCAGCTAATCTCATGAATAAGAAATAATACAATATTTTATATAGCATATTATGGATAACATATGTAAAATCCTTTTAAACTACATTTGACAGTAGTCAATAAACTATATGAAACTATACGTAACCTTGCCTTTATGATCAATATAACAATATAAAGTCAAACTCATTTCTCATTATTTGTGAGGTTTACACAGTTCCATTAATTAAAATTAATTAAAAACATACCAGGGTTTGCTAACAGCCTCAATAATACTCTGTATTATGTAATCTTAGACACATTAAATGTCCATACGTTAGCCTATACTTTAATTGCTTTCTGCTTCCATTTTCACTTCCTTACCTTTCTATCAAATTAACAAAGTCTAGGCCAGGAGCAGTGGCTCAAGCCTGTAATTCTAGCACTTTGGGAAGCAGACGTGGGTGGATCACCTGAAGTCAGGAGTTTCAGACCAGCCTGACCAAAAACGTAAAACCCCATCTCTACTAAAAAAAAAAGATGAAAGTTAGCCAGGCATGGAGCAGGCACCTGTGGTCCCAGCTACTGGGGAGGCTGAGACAGAATTGCTTAAACCTGGGAAGCGGAGGTTGCAGTGAGCTGAGATTGCACCATTGCACTTCATCCTGGGCAACAAAAGGACACTCCATCTCAAAAAAGAAAAAGTTTTATTAAATTCAAAATAATTTAAGTAATTCAAAGTTTGTTCTGTGACCACAATAGATTTAATAACAAATTAGGAAGATACAAACTATCTTATGTTCGAAAATAAAATAGCACATATTTGAATAATACATAGATTATTAGAAATCAAAAGTCGAAGTAGGAAGTGAATGAAAATACAAACAAAACATTCAGTATTTATGGGTTGCCCCTAAAGCAGTAGTTAGAATGAAATTCATAGCTTTAAACACATATTAGAAAAAAAAGACTTTAATTTCCGCTATTAGAAACTTGGAAAAGGCAAGTTTTCCAAGGCCCTAAATTCCCAGAGTTAGCTTAAGAAAGCAATAAAAACATCAGAGTAGTCATCAATAAGACATAAAAGCAATAAAGAGAAACTATTGAAAGAAAAACTCTGCTTCTTTGCAAATATTTTTAAATATCTTAGAAAAAATGAGCAGACACAAATAACAAATATTAGATATTAATTTTTAATGGATGGTTTGCTAAAAATTTTATTAAAAGTTTTAAAACTTTTTATGGAGCATTTCATTCCTTTTCTCTCCTCCTTGAAAGATTGGCATTATTTATTGCTTGAGAGTTTGACTCAGTTGAAATTTGCATTATTCTTTAGAAAAGTTGTTTTCATTATGAAATCAGTAATTTTAAGTAATTTTAATTTTTTTTTAATTTAGGATTTTTATTTTCTCATAATTTGATTTGTTCATTCATTTAAACTTCTAATTGTATGGGGAAAAGTCATTCATAATAACATCTTTGTAATTAAGTTTGGAAAAATTACAGAGAATTGTTAGATGCAAAAGCACTGTAAAATTAATTGATTTTTTATATAACTGTAACAACCACAAAATGCAATTTTAAAATATATTATTAAAATATCTTCAAAATAATCAAATATTAACAGATAATCAAACATGCACAATGCACTTATAAAGGAAAAACATTACTTAAACAAATGACTATTAATGTTTTCACATTATGTAAGAAAACCACATTGTTCATTTTTAGCTTGGGTATTTCCATTCCTGCTCTTGACTCTTGATTAGTTTTTCTAGAGGTTCATACATTCTAATAGTACTTAAAAGTACAACGTTTGGCTTTGTTGATTTTTCTCTACATTTTTTCTCTCACTACCCATAAACAAATATTGAAACCCATTTTTGATGCATATTTACAGGAAAATTTTAATTATACATGGAGTCTGATTTCTAATCTAATAATTCCTGGGAGATATCAAATATCATTTGAAATCACCCCCCTGACATCTGATTAAATATGAAGACTGTACATCCCCATCTACACTTTCTTTGATATTCTTCTCACAGTTTTGCCTCTACTTGACGTTCTTGCTTTTGTTGTAATCAAGAACCCCTTAACCTAGAATGTCCTTAACATGGAAGGAGAAAAGTAGCTTCTCATGGGTGTATTTACTCCAATGAACAGCTATTTTTCTGCTAGGATTTGGTATCTTTCACATAGGTAAAACACTTTATCCACAATATTGCTTTCAATCATTTCACCAACTAATCTTTTCACCAAGGAAAAGATTAAAAAAATACATATCAATTGGCTCAAAGGTTGTTCTCAGGTAAAAATCTGCTGAAATTTTTCTGGTGAGACTTGATGTCTTTTACAAAGGGGAAGCACCTTTATCTACAACTTTACTTTCAATCCTTTCACCAAAGAAAAAATTAAAAAAAAAAATCAATTGGTTCAAAGGCTGTTTTCAGGTGAAAATCTGCTGAAAATGGTCAAACAGGTTGCTAATGTTTATAAAACTTGCCTTAAAAGTAATCTCCTCCTGATTCGGTAATCACTTATTAGACTACTCTCTAATAGTGATTAGTCCATTTTACTTTTTATTTCTGTTACTTTTCCCCCCATTGGTCTTTTTTATAGCATTTGTATTTGTTCTAGGCATATGTAACTTTCTTAGATTAATAATTATGTAACCTCTGTTTATATTATGAATTGTTTTTATATAATCTTAAAAATAATATGAAAGGTAGGAAATGAAAATTGCCTAACCCAGCTATTGCAGGTTATAACAAGAGGTCAGAATCCTAGTAATTGTTGTATTTGCCATGTATCTTCTGAAATAGCCACCCCATACGTATATGAGTTTAAACCTACCATCAATTTTTCAGATTTATCATCCTTACAAGCAGGCACCATGAACTCCAGAATGGTCACAGTGCTTCTTCGGTCCTTTCATTTCAGACACTTTATTTATATAATTTATAAGAAGTTCTCCACTGGGGTTGGTTCCACACTCAAGAAAGCCATGTACACCCTCTTTGGAATGTCACAGATTATACATGCAGTAAGGAATTAATTTTTTTTATCACCACATTTATTACTGGGTGTACATCTTACACTTCTGGCACATTTACTAGAAATGTTTTGATAAGTCAAATACAATTTGAAAATACAACTCATTTTCCTAAATGTTTCCAACACTTTTTTGAAAATATAACAGGAGTTGCAGAAATCCAACCATTCAAACTACTAGTCTGGTACAAAGAAAGGCGCCTACCTTCCTGGATAAGAGAGAATTTCCCCGCTACTCCTCTACCCTGTTTCTACCTGGAGGTGAACAACACCATGCAACCCCACATACAATGCAGCAGGGACCTTTACTCACAATTTGTATTCCTTCCCATCTTTTGCTTATCACATGTTTAATGAAAGTAGAGGTATTAAAAAACTTGTCAGAACCAAACTGTTTAGTTAATGCATACATTCAATATAAGTGGTCAGATTCAATTGATGGCACCTTAACAAACGACTTTGCCTTACAAAAAGCAAGAGCATTGGCTGTCAATTCCTGGCGTTCTTTAGAAACTGGATCATTTTTCCCAAACTACATTTAGCGAGGACTTATGAAATTGGGTGAATTTATTTAAAAACACCACTATCATTTGTGAACCTCAGAGTCTATGTTTAGTCTGTACAGACCAGTAGAAAGATCGTGGGCCTTTAATTTCCTAGACCCCACAGTGGTAAAAGGAATGTATTAACTAGAATAGATGTTATCTCCTGAAGAGTCCCCACAAATACACCAAGATCTCATAGTCACGTCTCATCAAGAACATACTAGACAGAAATCAAGAGAAGAATAGGTCTTACAGTTTGGTGTGTAATAACAGCTGTTACATTCAAAGGCAAATTTGGTGAGAGAAATAATTTACAATGTATATACAATTCAGAATGCATCAAATTTAATTGGACAAAATGGTAAGGTCCTCCAAACTTAATTAGATTTACTTGATAACCAGGTAATGGATAACAGAACTGCCCTTGATTATTTCTCAGAAGAAAAAGGAAGGGTATGTAACGTAGCAAATACTTCTTTTTGCTTTTATATTAACTCCTCAAAAGAGGTTCCGTTTAGATCCAACCTGCTTCTTTCTAGAGCTAAATGACTAAGAGACACTAAGACCCATTAAACTGGAGATATATGGAATAATAAGAAAAGATATCTCCCTTTGATGGCATGGTGCCTCCCCATATTAGGACACCTGTGATGTTAGTTTTGCTTTCTGAAACCTGCATATTAAACCTTCTTGTAAAGTTTCCTCTCACCCAGAGGCCATTAAACTTCAGATGATGATGTAGGTGGAACCCCGCCTACATGAAGAAGTCCTTTTCTGAGGCCCTGTAGACTGCCCGCTGGGGGATCCCTGACTGTCACACAAACAACGTTCCCTCAGAGCTTGAATAAGCTACAGTGGTCATCTTACCTTATCCCCTAGTGGCAGTTAGGGTCACCACTCCAGAGTGGGGAAGAAAGGAGGAGGCAGGTAGGGGTTGATAAGGCAGTTGAGAGGGAAGGTCTAGGGAGAAGTACAGAGAAATGCAGTGTTTATGGGAACAACCATGGGACAGCACCTACACCACCTTTGCAGCTAATGGGAAGAAATGTGGTTAAGAACATACCACTTTTACCAAGATTCTGCTCAGAAAGGACAGTCTCAACTTAGGTATAGGTACAATAAATCAACCTAAGTGTCCTTAACTTGACCCAGCTGATTATAAGAACATTTACATGAAATTAGCACCATGGTTTTAGCACCCCCATGAGTTTAATTTAGGCATTCATGAGTAATAACCAAGATGAAGTCACACTGGCCAATCCCAGGTATATGCAGATGTAACAGCTCTAAGAGGAAACTTTACGCCACTCATTTGAGCAGAACAGAAGGATTTCTTGTCCTTGGAACTCTTAAAATACTCAAAACTTAGCCTAACTTCTGGTAACTTTTTTAATATCCTCTCTCTTTGTTAAGAGCTTTCCATTGTCTTAATAAATTCAATTGTACTCACTGTCCCGTGTCCACTTGCCTCATTCTTCTTGGTAATGGGATAAGAACTTAGACTTAGCTGAAGTAGGGACCAAGCAGACTACAATTATTATATTTGTTTGTGTGTAAAAACAATGGCCTCACTTTTATTATGTAAATATAAGATTCTCAATGTTGCTTTTTATTCTCCTTATAGTTTCAAATGATGCAAATAAAAAATTAAAACACTCCCATTCAAGTACTAACCAGGCAAGCAATGGGAAAAGGATTCTGTGTTTAATAAATGGTGTTGGGAAAACTGGCTAGCCATGTGCAGAAAGCAGAAACTGTACCCCTTCCTGACACCCTACACTAAAATTAACTCCAGATGGATTAAAGACTTAAAGATAAGACCTGGCACCATAAAAACCCTAGAAGAAAATCTAGGCAAAACCATTCAGGACATAGGAGTAGGCAAGGACTTCATGACCAAAACACCAAAAGCATTGGCAACAAAAGCCAAAATAGACAAATGGAACCTAATCAAACTCCACAGCTTCTGCACACAAAAGAAACAGTCACTAGAGTGAATCTACAACCAACAGAATGGGAAAACATTTTGCAGTTTACGCGTCTGACAAAGAGCTGATATCCATAATTTACAAAGAACTCAAATAGAGTTACAGGAAAAAAACCAACAAGCCCATTCAAAAATGGGCAAAGTATATGAAAAGACACTTTACAAAAGAAGGCATACATGAGGCCAACAAACATATGAAAAAATGCTCATCATCACTGGTCATTAGAGAGATGCAAATCAAAACCACATTAAGATACCATCTCACGCCAGTTAGAATGGCGATCATTAAAAAATCTGGAGACAACAGATGCTGGAGAGGATGTGGAGAAACAGGAACACTTTTACACTGTTGCTGGGAGTGTAAATTAGTTCAACCATTGTGGAAGACAGTGTGGCGATTCCTCAAGGCCTTAGAAATAGAAATTCCATTTGACCCAGCAATCCCATTAATGGGTATATATCCAAAGGATTATAAATCTTTCTACTATAAGGACACATGCACACGAATGTTCATTGCAGCACTGTTTACAACAGCAAAGACTTGGACCCAACCCAAATGCCCATCGATGACAGACTGGACTGGGAAAATGTGGCACATAAACACCATGGCATATTATGTAGCAATAAAAAATGATGAGTTTGTGTCGTTTGTAGGGACATGGATGAATCTGGAGAACATCATTCTCAGCAAACTGACACAAGAACAGAAAATGAAATACTGCATATTCTCACTCATAGGCGGGTGATGAAAAATGAGAACACATGGACACAGGGAAAGGAGTACTACACACTGGGGTCTATTGGGGGGAATAGGGGAGGGACAGTTGGGGGGGAGCTGGGGAGGGATAGCCTGGGGAGAAATGCCAAATGTGGGTGAAGGGGAGGAAGACAGCAAAACACACTGCCATGTGTGTACCTATGCAACTATCTTGCATGTTCTGCACATGCACCCCAAAACGTAAAATGCAATAAAAAAAAGAAAATTAAAACACATTATATTATTTAGTATATTAATTTCACATTGTTTTACATATATACCTCAAAGTCTGTTTGCTATTTATAAATTGTGTAAATATAGTTGAATTACACAAATAAACATAGATTCAGTTTGTATACACAAAAATTTAATAAAAATAAAGCATATTTATGATTGAATTGTTATTTAAACCCAATCTTATCTAATTGGATAGTAATTTTTATAAGAATCCATAGCTTTTCATTGTTTTAAAAAAGCATACTTTTTTATTGCATGTTAGGTTTTGGGGTACATGTAAAGAACATGCAAGATTGTTGCATAGGTACACACATGGCAATTTGATTTGCTGCCTACCTCCCCGTCACCTATATCTGTCATTTCTCTCGATGCTATCTCTCCCTAACTCCCCACCTGCTGCTGTCCCCCTCAATTTCTCCCCAACAGACCCCAGTGTGTGATGCTCCTCTCTCTGTGTCCATGTGTTCTCATTGTTCAACACCCACCTATGAGTGAAAACATGCAGTAAAAGTATACATTTTATAAGCAAAATGTAATTAGGAATGTTAGTGGGAATTATCTTAATTTTAAATTGTAAGCCTGAAACACATTAAATTTTACTATGGAGTTTTGAACATACTACTTTAAATCTGTTTATGAAAGGAGAGTGATATAGTAGGAAAATAAAAAGAATGTCAGGGTAAACAGCAAATGAGGCTGTCATTGCTAAGTTGCATCAGTGGAGAAAATGTCATGGGACATTATTCAACTAATCAGAGATAACAGGAATGTCCTCATTCTGTCAGAAAATATGTACAAAGATGACCTCTCCTTTTAACATGAACAGTTTGCTACAATAGCTTGGGCATTGTGTATAGATAAGGAGTTTCCTTTTTTATTTTCTTATTTCTTAGGGACTCATCCTAACAACTTATTTTATCATACAGTATTCTTCATATCTGAACATTTGGAATCAAATATTAACAGAAATTGTGAAAGCATCTATTTTGTTGTATAGTATATTATTACAATAAGTTTTGATACTAGATTATAAGGCAATTGAAATGCATAATAATATGTAAGAAGTTACTCTTCTTATGAGTTTTAAAAGCAAACATAAATATACATAATTAATATACCAAATTATCACTGATTTAAAACCATGTCCTTCAATAATACGTGAATAATGGTAACCAACTTATGATAAAATCATCATTGGTTTACATAGTTGATGAATAATATTAAAAAATAAAATTGTTTATTTACATCAAATTATGTAAAATACAAATTTATGAAATACAGTAGACTCCCATTTTTGATAAGGAATACATCATAAGACCCTCTGTGGATGCCTGAAACCACATACTTAACCCTATATATATATATATATATTGCTTTTTCCTATATGTACATAATTATGATAAAGTTTAATGTATAAACTATTCACAGTAAGAGATTAATAACTAATAATAAAATAGAACAATTATAACAATCCAGTGTCATAAAAGTTATGTGAATGTGGTCTCTTTCTCTCTCTCTCTCTCTCTCTCTCTCTCTCTCCCTCTCTCTCTCTCTCAAAACACCTTATTGTACTGTACTCATCCTTTTTTTCCTGTGATGATCTGAGATAAAAAAAAATTCTGAGATGGTTTTGTTGTTTGTACCCACCCAAATCTCCTCTCAAATTGTAATCCCCACATGTTGAGGAAGAAACCTGGTGGAAGGTGATTGGATTATGGTGGCGGTTCCCCCATGCTGTTCTCATAATTGTGAGTTCTCATGATATCTAATGATTTAAAAGTGTGGCACTTTCCCTTCTCTAGCTTTTGCTCTCTTTCCTGCTGCCTGTAAACACATGCCTAGCTTCCCTTTCACCTTGTACCATTGTAAGTTTCCTGAGGTTTCTCCAGCCATGTGGAACTGTGAATTAATTAAACCTCTTTTGTTTACAAATTATCCAGTCTCAGGTTTTTCTTTATAGCAATGTGAAAACTGACTAATACAAATCCCTGTGGTCAGATGAAGTAAGGTGACAGTGTTAGACTACAATACACCTTGCTACAGTATGTCAAAAGGCAAATTATCTGCTTTGAGTGACCTGGATTATCAAGTCATGACAATGTCGATCATTGAATAACAGCAGAGGATACTGATCACTAAAGTGGTGGGTAGCATATACAGAGTGGATATGCAGCATATACATCTGGACAAGAGGAAGATGTGTGTGTCAGGCAGGACAGAATGACATGGCATGAAATTGTGTGAGATTTTTATCATGGTGCTTCTAATGTTAAATAAAAATTTTTTTTAACTTAAAAGCAAAGTAACCAGTTTCAGGTAACTTTCTTAAAATATTCTCTGTTGTTCCTTAAACTTGGGAAATAAGAACAATGTAATTGTCACTCTGTGTATGAAAATTTTCTTAATAAATGTTGTTATAATTTTTCCGTTGCATAAATTACACACATTGCAGCAAAAATGCTTGGTAAGAAAATGTTGACTTGTCATCAGAATCTGGTAAAAAAGTATTTTAGATTTTTAAAATTTGTACCAAATTTTCTTTCAAGTACCAAAAAGCCAATAAACACTTTCCTGCTATTCCCCTCAAGCTTAGGAAGAAAATAAGCCCATGAGAGATAAATTATTTTTTTTTCAATTGTAGCAGCCTTCACCCAAGACACCTGGAGAAAATTGTTGTTCAAGAGTAGGATATCTTCTGGAAGAACAGAAAAAAACAGAATGTCAGTCAAGGTTGGGGCTCCTTTGTTAAAACCTGTGTGTGTTTAGATTATTTTTATCAGTGGAAAGTGACACCGTTTTTCTTTGACTCCTCTCTTCTTCTCAATTGACCTTCAGTTACCTGCATGTAATAGGCTCTTATTAAAGTTGGATAGAGAAAAAATAAGTTGCCTAAGCTTAGCACACATGCAACATTACAGAAGAGGCTACTGATCTTTCTCAATTGAGGAGATTATTGAGTGAGTATAGACAGGATTTTTTTTTCAGTTGTCTTATTTGCAATTTACGATCAAAAGTTACTAAACAGCCCATAAGAGCAAAATAAAATGAGAGGAGCATGTATCATATTTAGAGTTTTAAATAAAGTATGACGATGAGTTGTTTTTGTGTGTGAGATATAAATGTATTGGAGTAGTAATGACAGCATTACAATAAAAGGGCCAAATGAGCAGGAATCACTTCTCTATTTTGTTAACTACGGTACACCCAGTGTCTATATCTCAAATAGTGTCTACAAAAAAGTATATCAATGAATATGTGTTCATTGAAATTTTGACTAAATAATAAAATTCTCATGTGCCATTCAAGGGTAAGTTTTTAATTTTTCTAACTTTTTAATTATTTTAGTGTTATTCTTAAAGTTGACACTAACTATATTATATGTTGTTTAAGCACTTTTTAAATTGTCACTTTAAAAATTTCTAATTAAAAGTGTACTATATGATATCATACCTTGTGTACTGTATTGCATATAATAGTTTTTAACTTTTTATTTATATTTTTAAAAATAACAAGATAAAGCTTTATCACTTAATTTTTCTTGTCATTAAAGCAAAAACAGAACTGTATAATAGACTCTTACTTTAACAATCTGTTTACTTTTTATTCAAATATAAGATTAGGTTTTACGTTATTTACAAATTTGCAATGATAAACCCAGGGTTGTCAGAAGCATGCCTGAAAGTAAGAAATAATCTAAAATTAAAATGCAAAGCCACAATTAGAAAAAAAGAATGTGATTTTCTTGATACTAGTTATGTAATATAAGCATATCAACTCCATATAAAAACTGTAACTTATTGGAATTTACCACGAAATAAGTTTTGCTATAATTTCTACCTTTTAATTCATTATGTGTGTATCAATAATTAATGTCACTTGAAAACTTGTTAACACGATATTTGTAATTCCACAATGTTGCTATCTTTATTTTTCTTGGATAATTTTCTAACTAACTTTCTGACTATATAAAACAATGCTGCTTGTGAATCGAATCTCTACTTGGCATCTGTTTACATTAGTGATACTAAAGTACAATTTTAAATATTTAACATTGTTGCACAGAAATTTACTGAGTTTTAAGGCTTTAACCAATATCTCACTGAAAATAATTCAGGTTACCACATGATTTATTAAATATTATTGTTTCTTGATAGCCATTTTCCAAACCTCCAGTTCATCTTTCAAACTATTAAACACATGCTAACACTAAAAGGTAAGTTCTTTTTTCTAAACCATGGGGTAATGTTTAGGAGCTCCTGGTTTTGAAGAGGCTGACAAAAATTGAAGCCTTTTCTTCCAGAATTTTGACTCTGAATCAGTTATATAAACCCTCTGTGCTTCATATTTCTCATTTGCAACATAAATTAATTATTCCTACTTTGTAAGACACTATTGAATTAAAATAAGATGATGTATATAAAATTAATACAAAAGTTGATACATATGATAATTAATTTAGTAGTAGTTATATTGTCAAAGTCTTTCTTCAGGATTATAGTTCTTTGACTCTCAAATATTAAACTAAAATCAAATGCTAAGCTCTTTCTTTTTTTTAGCAAAACATATAATTAATAATATTTATAATGTCGTTCAAACACATATACTCAGGCATGTTAAACCATGTGTCATTTTTTAGAGTAGAGCTCAATCACTGTTTTTTTAGTGCCAATGCTTGAGAGCTACTTGAACAATGTCCAATATTATTAAATTCTTATCTTCAGATAACTTAAAATATTTAGCACTAAACTTTAGCCTCAATGACAAAATAATTTAATCTAAATTTTATGGTTCCACAGCATCCTGTATATATCTCAGATTTATTTAAAACTCTGTAAGTATGCCACTGGTCAGAAAAATGTTTTTTTCACATATATATTATATTATTGAATAATATTTTTTAGTTCATGAGAGATATTTAGGGAATAATAAAGAGCCGCACACTGTTAATCTACTCAGCTCAATTAAATACATTGCTCCACAGAGGAACGTAAGTCTAAATCAATCACATTCATAGTCAAACCATTTTATATATTTGTAACCTACTATTTTAAGTAGTATTAAAAGTGTCACTAACCAGATATATCTTATGTCTTTTGTAACTATGAGCTGCTTAAGAACAGGAACACATATTTATTTACTTTGCACATTTTATATTGCCTCTCACACTGCTTGGTGTTTATAAAAAATCTGTTTTAATTAAAAAGTTAATAAAAACAATAAAATAAAAATGGTTTAAATTCAAAACACAATCATAAGTTTTATCTGACATAATAATAAAAAGAAGGCTGGGTGCGGTGGCTCCTGCCTATAATCCCAGCACTTTGGTTGACCAAGGAGGGGGGACCACGAGATCAAGAGATTAAGGCCATCCTGGTTAACATGGTAAAACCCTGTCTCTACTAAAAATACAAAAATTAGCTGGGCATGGTGGCACAGCCTTTAGTCCCAGCTACTCAGGAGGCTGAGGCAGGAGAATTGCTTAAACCCAGGAGGCGGAGGTTGCGGTGAGCAGAGATCACACCATTGCACTCCAGCCTGGGTAACAAGAGCAAAACTCTATCTCAAAAATAATAATAATAATAATAATAAGGAGAAGTTATCTAAACAGTACATTTAACAACAGGGTTTGTTGTTGTTATTTTGCTACATAAATAAGAAAACTTCCCAAGACACACAAAGTGGATTTGAACCAATTGAAAATAAATGTTATACCCTTGGATAGGAAGACTCCGTTATCAGGAAAAAATAATGTTACTCTTGTTCAAGTTACCAGACAAATTTATAATTTATTCAGTACACTCCCTGGAAAAGAATTAATACATCCCAACCATTGTCACAAGACTTGCAGAGCTGCACTGAGGGAGAATAGTTTCACTCCTCCTGAGTTGAACCTGGCCATCTTTGGCAGCCAGCTTTGGCCAAAAAAAGTAAGAAAAAGTTTAAAAAAGTAAGAAAAAGTAGAAAAATTGATTTGTACCATTTGCAGAGAAACTTGAAGAGCTTCCTTGTGGTTTTGCAATGCTTTTCTCCAACATCTCCTTCAAAATTGACATGGAAATTTTATCCCACGTTGTGGTTTCAGAAAGAATGTCAAAGCTAATATAGATGTTAAGATGAGATTAGTAGATCGTATGTTACTACAGAAGAAAGCACTAACAGTTGGGAAATCATTGCATGGAGGTTCATTGTAATCTCTACTTCATATGTGCATTTGGAAAATTTTAAAAGAACATGTTTGCAAAAAGCTAAAAATGAACCAAAATGACATGCTGTCATTAGAAAGATATCAATGATTTAATCTAAAATATTATTCTAGCCCTAAACAGTGCTTCATTTAAATTGAGAAAAACATTTGATTATTAAATCAAACTTAAACCTATTTTTGTATAATGTGTATGTCTTTGTGTGAAAATTAATAATTTAAGAGAAAATATTACATATGCATATTTCAAACACTAAATATAGCTCAGGCCACACAAACAGGATGTCTCATATATTCTTTAAAATTCTGTCTGTTATACATATTTTTTTCTAGTTTCTAAAACCTCAGATTCCTATATAGAGTAGGGCTTAATTTAAAAAAAGAAATTATATCCATCAATTTTTATTTGGCTACAAAAGCTTACTAGATTTAGGAAAAATCCAGAATTGTAAGTTGGTTTATTGAGTATAATTTTCGCTTTCTTCCCTCTACTTTTAACGTGGTGCATTATCCTGTAACTTACGTTCAGATTATCATCTTCGTAAGTTTATAAAATGTTTTTCAAAATAAAATTTAAAAATAATTGTGAAGTTTCTTTTTAAGATACAAACTGTATAAAACACTAGGTTTTTGATAAGCATGATATCAACAACATATTTGGTTGAGAATGAAAGGTCTTTATAGAAACAGGAATATCTGAGTCAAAATTTCCATGGTCTGTCTTTATGTATTATATTTCACACAAATGCGTATAACTGGATTACTTGTGCAACAGATTAAATTTGTTTCCTCACAAAACAGAACTTAAACAAAAGCAGTTGCTGCTTTCTGATTGAACACACTGAATCTATTTCCATAGTGAGTTTTACAGACACATGAATCTTCAATTCACATTCTGCATTTTATAAAACTTATCTGCTACTAAAACCTTCAAGAAAGCTACAAATTTTAAATTGGTTGTTAATTTGAGGGTCTTTGAATATTTAGACATAAAAAGATAACTTTAAATTCCATAGCATTTCTGTTTAAGCATCCATGTTATTCAAACATTTTTATTACCTATAAAAAGAAGTCACTATATTACATAATGGTTAATTTCAATAAGAAACCTTAAAAACATTGAGGAGTACTAATAGAGTTCATTGGAATTTTTCATTAGGCAGATTTGCTGACAAGCACAGACATGGCAGGGAATTTTTATAAAGCAGATTAAAACTATGATTATCTATTGTTTTGTTTAAGGTTTCTTGCAAGAGAAAACTAGCATTTGATAATATTTGAATTATTTCATTATTACTTTTATATACTATTAGCAGAATTACAATTATTACTTTCTATATTATTCTAAATATGAATAATATTTAGAAAATTTTATTATCATTTTAAATATGAATCAGTTAACTGTTACCTACCTTAGTTCTTATCTCTTCACCTCTGATAGATGTTTTGAAAGTAGCAATGAAGGGTAAAAAGGATCATATTCAACCTGTTGGAAATATGATAGGTAGAGATTCAGGAACAGCTAATATTTGGTAGTGCCCAAAGGGAAGTCGTGTTCCTATAGGAGAGACAGAATGCAAAGAGGGTAGGTCTCAGAACTGCATTGCCCTCTCTTACATTCTGGCGACACTTATCCAATTTATAAAATTTCTTGTTTATATTTTTAATAGGTCTGCTTAATAAGAGTGCTTACAGAATATTAAGTTCTTGTCTAACTTGTGTATCATTACTCCACGGCTTTTAGTTTCTTGCTCTGGCAGAGTTAATTACAGAAAACTGTTGTTCTGTATCTTAGCATTATGTTACACAAAGGATTGGTTAAAAGACACCAAATACAAAAGTGAATATTATTTTTTAAAGTGGCTGTGTATCAATTATATTTATAGCAGATATTGTAACCTATTCTGGCTGAAGGATGAGTGAAGGATGTTGATTAAATCTTTCTTTGTTGGTGTACTCTACAGTATAAAACATGATAGAAATTTGCAAGTGAGTAAGCATAACTGGTATAAGCTATGCACAGCATGAAGAGAAGGAATTGAGCAGTGTGTATGTGTGTGTGAGAGTGTGTGTGTGTAATAAAGAGTTAAAGTGAGAATGGTAGGTTTACAGAGAGCTAAGTATTGTTACAGGGGAGAAGTAGAGAACACCTGGTCCTACATATGTATAGGAATATTTTAAAATTCAACTGTGTATTTTGGAAAAACGTCAATGTTTAACATTTAAAAATATATCTAGAGTTATCTGTTCTGTATTGAATCTATACATATTCTTTCTAGAACCATATATTTGTGAAACAGATGTGACAGCATATGATAGTAAACAATGCATTTTTTAATAACCAATTAACAATTTTTGCCAAACGTCAGTGGTAAATAATGAAATCTACTTTAAGTAGGACTACAAGAAATTAGATATTCAGTGATAATAAAGGCAACAGTATCAGGTTTACCTGACTATGATTTGTCTTTTGAGTGGTGTTAAATGGTAGCATCTTGGTCTAAACTTAGCTCTGCTTTTACATTGCCATGTTTCAGCTAAGCAAGGAAGCTATTGTATTTCATAAGGCAAGATAAATCTTTAATCAATTTTGTCATGTCTTGATTATTGGCAAAACAAGATGACAGATAGACAGAAAAGAAGTAAAATCTGTCCAGCGTAAGGTGAAATTTATTGCTGTAATTTTACAGAAGAGTCCCTTTGATATCATAAACTACAAGAATAAAGCATGAACAGTTTATTAAAAAACGTAAGAATAGTGAGATGAGTTTGCAGCCATCACAGTGCTCCACAATTTATATTGGATAATTCATTCTTTTCCCATTGTGGAAAAAGTAAATTGATTTTCATATCACATGTAGCTGTTCCATTAATTTTCAAAGCACAACCTTAGAAGATCAAGGCTGTAGAGTTTGCTGACATCAGCTTCACAACAGAACCTATTATTCCCTGAAGAAAAAAAAAAAGTGTGTTATCAAGAAACATATCTGTAGGTTCATTGTCAAAGACTCATGCCATCAAAATTATTGATGTTGCACAGTTGATGTTGCGCATTTCACTAAAACTGTAAAACAACATATTTTAAACTGCAGGAAATGAGAGCCGTGCTTTTAATGGTATTATCTGCTTTAGGTTTATTTTTCTCTCATCATAACACTTAATATATTTTCACTAATTATGTGCAAGAGATATCTAATGACAAAAGCTAATATATCATGAGTTGAGATTCAAATAATTAATTGAATAGTCATTTAGTATACAATAAAATCATTTTATGTTTGGTTGTGATAATTTTGTAGGGTCAGAAAAATGTAACTTATGCCTATGACTTCTAATAATATTCTCAAGATGTTTTGTTCTTAAAATAAATTTTATATTTCAATTTGGTATAGCTGGATTTTTTTATTGCATTTTAGGTTTTGGGGTACATGTGCAGAGCATCCAAGACAGTTGCATAGGTACACACATGGCAGTGTGTTTTGCTTGCTTTCTCCCCTTCACCCACATTTGGCATTTCTCCCCAGGCTATCCCTCCCCACCTCCCCCTCCCACTGGCCCTCCCCTTTTCCCCCCAATAGACCCCAGTGTTTAGTACTCCCCTCTCTGTGTCCATATGTTCTCATTTTTCATCACCAGCTGGATTTTAAGCCTATGTATGTGTATGCACGTGTGTAGCAATTTAAAAAAATTGACTGGAATATTAGCTATTTTATTGTTTATAACAAGCATTTATAAGACATAAATATTCAAGATAATTGATATCTCAATCATCCTGACTTAATCACATTATATAAATGTATCAAATGATCACCTATATTCCCAAAACATGTACATATATTGTGTATCAACAAATATGTTTCTAAAAAATAAATTAATTTTTTGTAGCAAAGGGTGTGCATCTTTTATCACTGGAGGTAGGTATTCATTTTGTTTCGAGTTCAGGATTTATCCACCTAACCTTAAACTAGAAGGAAGTTAGAGGACATTTGTGACTTTAATCATTTATTATTTGGGCCTCATATAAAGTCCAGAATAAATATTAACAGCATCTCCAAGACTGAATTTAAACTATGTATACATATCCCATTTCCATGATTTTTATTTTTATTATCTGAAAGTTTCAAAAATTGAAACCATGTATGTACATGTAAATTGAAAGACAATTGATGCCAAGCATCTCAACAGGGAAAAAACAGTTTTGAAAAATAATTTATCATTTGAGTCTGTGTTCATGACAGAGGTAAATCT
This sequence comes from Callithrix jacchus, assembly GCF_049354715.1. Lineage (NCBI taxonomy): Eukaryota > Metazoa > Chordata > Mammalia > Primates > Cebidae > Callithrix > Callithrix jacchus. The sequence goes on from NC_133504.1 coordinate 133,099,426, forward strand.
AGTGTAAACACATTAGGAATCAAAAACCTTTGCCAAGCACACTAATTTGTTTTTCAGCTTAACTTGTCTAATGTTAAAAAAATATATATTTGAATGCACTTACTTCTTAAATCATGTGCAAGATTCATAAAACCCCATTAATAAAAGATATACATGACTGTACATGCAAACCAGGAAATAGTCTAAAACTTAATTCATTACAATTCCTTCTCCCAGTAATTCTCTTCCTGTTTTATATATTCAGTGATGTTACCACTATTTGTTGTCGCCAAAACTTATATATAATACTTGGCTCCTTGGCATTGTGCTATTATACCCAGATCAATAATTAGTCAATTTTTTTCTAATTCCTAAATATTTCTGGAAAATATTTAACAGCCCTTCATCCATATTGACATTTTTTCTAGGAAAGGCCATTTCATCTGGAACATGGATGACTGCAACAGCATCCTAATTTCTGTCTCCACTCTACACATGCTGTAATATATTCTCCATATTTCAATCAAAAGAAGCTTTTAAAAATTTATTTAGATAAATTTTGTTTTCAGAACATTTTTATAGTTACAAAAAATATTTTATGGTAGTACACAAAATTTTTATATACCCTGCACCCAGTTTCTCTGAGCCTTAATATCCTACATTTGTGTGGTATAATTCATGCATTTTTTTTTTTTTTTTCTTTTAGACAAGGACTCGGTCTGTCTCACGGCCTGGAGTGCAGTGGTAAGCTCTCGGCTCACTGCACCTCCTACCTCACAGGCTCAAATGACCCTCTAAACTCAGCCTCCCTAGTGGATGGGACAAACAGGTGTGTGCCACCAGGCCCAGCTAATTTTTGTATTTTTGTAGACATGGGTTTTTGCCATGTTGCCCAGGCTGGTCTCACACTCCTGGGCTCAAGAAATCTGCCTGCCTTGGCCTGGAAAACTGCTGGGACCACAGGTGTGATGTGACATTAATAATTCATATTAATGAATTCTTATTCATAAAGTATTATCAATTAAAGTGTATAGTTTATTCAGATTTCCTTATTTGATATCTATTGGATGCCTATTTTTGTTCCAAGATCTCATCCAAGATACCACATTATATTTACTCATCATAACACCTTAGACTTTGCATGGTTGTGACAACTTTTGAGACTTTTCCCTTTTTTTTTCCTTTAAGGACCTTGATAGTTTTGAGGGGTTAGGTACTTTGTAGAAAGTTACTCAGGATTTATCTGAAGTGTTTCTCATGATCAGAATGAAGCAATATATTTTGGATGGAAGACCACAGAGGCAAAGTATTATTTTCATAACCAAGCAGTTTAGCTTCAACTCACTTTTTTTTTTTTTTTTTTTTTGAGACGGAGTTTCGCTCTTGTTACCCAGGCTGGACTGCAATGGCACGATCTCGGCTCACCGCAACCTCCACCTCCTGGGTTCAGGCAATTCTCCTGCCTCAGCCTCCCGAGTAGCTGGGATTACAGGCAAGCACCACCATGCCCAGCTAATTTTTTTGTATTTTTAGTAGAGACGGGATTTCACCGTGTTGACCAGGATGGTCTCAATCTGTTCACCTCATGATCCACCCACCTCGGCCTCCCAAAGTGCTGGGATTACAGGCATGAGCTACCACGCCCGGCCTTCAAATCACATTTTAAACCATTCTTTTTGGCTGGATGCAGTGGCTCACACCTGTAATCCCAGCTCTTTGAGAGGCAGAGGCAGGCAGATCACCTGAGGTCAGGAGATTGATACAAGCCTGGCTAACATGGTGAAACTGTCTCTACTAAAAAAATACAAAAATTAGCCAAGTGTGGAAGCATGTGCTTGTAGTCCCAGCTACCCAGGAGGGTGAGACAGGAAAGTCACTGGAACCCGGGAGGCAGAGTCTGCAGTGAGCTGAGATCGTGCAACTGCACTTCAGCCTGGGGGACAGAACATGACTCTGTCTCAAAAACAAAACACGCAAAAGAACAACTTTTTATTTTCCACTTTCTTCCCAGTTTTTAGATGTAGCTCTGAGATAAACTACAAAAGTGTTTTACAGCCTTAAAATATTTTTATTCCTCCTTTCTTCCTAGTTTCAAGATGTAACTTTGAGACATACTATAAATGTGTTTTCTTGTCTTGAAATGCAGACTGGGTATGTGCTTCATTCCCTTCTCTTTCCCATTTTACGCTCCCATGCCTTACGCACATTTACGTACTTTAATGCTTGTAAGCACACATCATGCTCATGTATCTGGTCATATAGTTTCTTAGAAGCTTCAGGGGCAGAATTTGATACAGACCAGACACCTCTGGAATTCCTCCCCAGCAAAAGATTCTGGCTTCAAGCCCAGAACTCACTTCCTGCTAGAGATTGACTACAAAATTGACTGCTATTGATTGGTAACCTGGTTGAGGCCATGATGGCACTAGCCCCTTCACCAGATGTAACAATAACTCAAGACAAATCGTCAGAGCAGTTCACACCATCTGAAGCTGTGTTCACACCTTTTAGCCCTGCTGCCTTTACCTGCATTCCTAACCCTTCTCCTTAACAACTCATGCATTCCCTCCCCAGATTGGAAAGTGATAATTTTCAGAAAGAATTTCACCCATTCGGCTGGGCGCGGTGGCTCAAGCCTGTAATCCCAGCACTTTGGGAGGCCGAGGCGGGTGGATCACAAGGTCAAGAGATCGAGACCATCCTGGTCAACATGGTGAAACCCCGTCTCTACTAAAAAATATACCAAAAATTAGCGGGGCATGGTGGCGCGTGCCTGTAATCCCAGCTACTCAGGAGGCTGAGGCAGGAGAATTGCCTGAACCCAGGAGGCGGAGGTTGCCGTGAGCCGAGATAGCACCATTGCACTCCAGCCTGGGTAACAAGCGCGAAACTCCGTCTCAAAAAAAAAAAAAAAAAAAAAAAAAGAATTTCAGCCATTCTCCATCCTTGCTAGCACATAACCAAGTTTGCCCTCTTTTTATCACACCTTACTCTTGTTATTTTGACTTCTTTCTACAAGCAACGAGCAGCCAAACCCTTCTTGCTGGCTGCATTTCATCATTTTTCTCATTCTTCTGTTTTATTTGTATTGCCTTTCTGTGAGTTACCTGTGCATTTTTGAGACTTCATCATTATTAATGATTTTTTAGGATATGTAACTCATATAGCTTTTTTAGTGAGTTTCTGGATATTAAGATATGTGATTTTTCACTACCTACTGGAAATAGAGAAAACAAAACAAGACAAAAATGGCAGACTTGAGCTCTCACCAATAATTATCTAAAATGTAAAAATATAATTATTAAAATGTACCAGTAAAAGACAAATATTTGCAAAGATTTTCTTTTTTTATAAATAATCCAGCAACAAGAGAGTTTCCCAGAAACTTACTTCAAAATCAATGACATTGATAATTTAAAAGTAAAAGAATGGGGCCAGGCACTGTGGCTCACATCTGTAATTTCAGCACTTTGGGAGGCTGAGGCAGATGAATCACTTGAGGACAGGGGTTTGAAACCAGCCTGGAAAAATATGGAGAAACTCCGTCTCTACTAAAAACACAAAAATTAGCTGGGCATGATGGGGCACACCTGTTATCCCAGCTAGTTGGGAGGCTGAGGAAGGAGAATCGCTTGAACCAAGGAGGCAGAGATTGCAGTGAGCCAAGATCACGCCATGGCACTCATGCACTCCAGCCAGGGTGACACAGCAAGACTCTATCAAATAAATAAATAAATAAATAAATAAATAAATAAATAAAAGAAAGTAAAAGAAAGAAAAAAATATTGACCATGTAAACACTAATTTATATAAGGAGGCATGAGTGCAATAATGCAAGATAAAGTAGATTAAGAGCAAAGAAAATTACTAGATGCAAAAAGATGGATATTATATTATGATAAAAGGGTGAAGTCACCAAAAAACAGTAACTCTAAATGGATATGCTCCAAATAGCAGAGCCTCAAAATATGTGAAGCTGGAAAGAGCACAGACTTTTCCACAGTTACTATTGGAGCATAATTGTCCTCCTCTCAGCAACTGATAGAAGTGATAGAGAGAAAATCAACAAGGTTATCTGAATTTAATCAACCAATGGGTTCTACATCATAGCCCTTAAAATAAAAAATAAACATACTTAAAATAATGGAATACACATAGGGCATATGTTATAACCATAACAAAATCAAACCGAAGACCAATTATAGAAAGATAAAAGAATGTTTCAAACCATTTGGAAATTATGTAAAACATATGTTAATAACATGAAACAAAAAGAATGTTTTAGATAAATAAAAACACATATAACAGAATGAAAATTAAATACGATATGTACCATATGTGCAATGCATCTGAAGTTTGCTGAGAAGGTAATTTATAACACAAAACATTAAATTAGGAATGAAATAACCAAAATCCCTAGCTCAAGAAGTGAGGAAAACAAAGCAAAGTACACTCAAAGAAAGTAGAAAAAATAAATTAAAAAAAAAAAAAGAACTGAAATCAATGAATTTTGAAACAGTTAAAGAAGAGAGAAAAGTAGTGAAATAAGTCTGTTTCCTCAAAAAAATCAATAAAATTGATAAATATCCAGCAAGAGAATAATAAAGAGCAAAGAAACAAATCACCAATATCAGAATTGAAAGTGGATAATGTATATCATAAATATCCTGCAGCTGTTAAAAGGTAATACTACAAAACTAGAAAAAAAAACCTTTCACTTATAAATTCAACATCTTAGGATGTATAGACCCATTCTTCAACCAAAATCGAAGTGCCACAAAGATAAAATACACAATCTGGTCTTATTAACTTTAAAGAATTTGAACTTATAGCTTAAAATTTCCAATCACTGAATAGTCTAATAGATTTCTTAAAACTAATTAACACATTTTTATACTATATCTTTCAGAAAAAAATATTAGAAGGGAATACTTTTCAACTCTATACAAGGTAAGAATTACCCTGATACTGAAACCAGACAGTATAGTTTTAAAGACACTAAAAATTAATATGGTCTATGAATTTAAACTCAAAATTCTTCAACAAGTTAACAGCACATCAAACCCAGCAATCTATTAAATGAATTGTATACCATCATCAAGTGGGATTTATTGCAGATTCGATGGTGTTTTAACATTCAGAAATCTATGTAACCTACAGCATCAACAAGCTTAAGAAGAAAAACCAAATGATCATATCAATTGATATAAAGAATTAACAAAATCTGACACACATTTATGGTTAAAATGCTCAGAAATCTGGAGATAGTGGTGCACATTCTTAATTTGTTAAGAAACTTTTCAAAAACCCTACAGCTAATATCATAATAATAAAAAACTGAATGCTATCTGACTAAGATAAAAACATGGCATGGCACAGTGGGAGGCCAAGGTAGTAGATCATTTGAGGTGAGGAGTTCGAGACCAGCCAGGCCAAAATGGTGAAAACCCATCTCTACAAAAAATAAAAATTAAAAAAAAAATTTTTAATAAAAATAAAAGAAATTAGCTGGGTATGGTGGCACTCACCTATAGTCCCAGATACTTGGGAGGCTGAAGCATGAGAATTGCTTGAACCTGGGAGGCAAAGTTTGCAGTGAGCTGAGATTACACCTGTACTCCAGCCTATGTGGAAGACTGAGACTCTACCTCAAAAAAATAAAAATTATAAAAAACAAAGCAATAAATAAAGGATAAAAAACATGAGAAAGATCTCTGTTCCCAGGACTCATTGTTATTCACTACTGGATCCCTTTGTTGTAATAACAAGTTACTGGGTAATGTGCAAATAACATAAATTTATTTCTCCAGTTCTGGAGATTGGGAAGTCCAAGATCAAGGCAAAGGCATATTAAGTATTGGCATATTAAGGCATATTAAGGGCTCACGGTATGTTTCAAAGATGGTACCTTGTTGCTGTGTGCTCACACAGTGGAAGGTAGAAGGGCAAAGGGCTCTTGTTTGTTTCCTCCAGTTCTTTAATAAAAGCATCAATCCCATTTATGACTCAATTCCAACCAAACATCCCACCTAATAATATCACCTTGTGGTTTAAGTTCCAAGATAAATTTTGGAGAACACATACATTATGCCCCAGCCCATAAAATCTGTGACGGTTTCACATGCAACATACATTCATTCTACTCCAATAACCCCAAAATTGTTTACTCATTTCAGCATTACCTTTAAAGTCTAAGTACAAAATCTGTTTTTTGTTTTTTGGTTTTTTTCAGACAGAGTTTCACTCTTGTCACCCAAGCTGAAGTGCAATTTCACAATCTTGGCTCACTGCAACCTCTGTCTTTCAGGTTCAAGTGATTTTCCTGCCTCAGCCTCCTGACTAGCTGGTATTATAGGCACCTGCCACCATGCCCAGCTAATGTTTTATATTTTTTAGTAGAGACAGGGTTTTGCCATGTTGGCCAGGCTGTTCTCGAACTCTTGACCTCAGGTCATCCACTTGCCTCAACCTCCCAAAGTGCTGGGATTACAGGCCTGAACTTCCAAGCCCTGCCCAAAGTCTGATCTTAATACCTAAATCAGATATGGGTGAGATTCAATGTATGATTCATCCTGAGGCAAGTTTCCCTCTATTTATAAGTCTATTAAATTTTTTAAAAAGTTATGTGCTTCCAAAATACGATGGTTGTTCAGGAATAGGATAGACATCCCGTGCCCATTCCAAAGGGGAGAAATAGAAAAAAATAAAGGGGTAATAGATTTCCAGTACCTCCAAAATCTAATGAGGCAACTAACATTAAATCTTCAAGTTGAAGAAAAATCTTCTTTGACACTCTGTCTCACTCCCAGACACATTGGTTCAGGGTTTGGGGCCCTGAGATCTAGGTGAACCTGCCTCCATAACTTCATTGGATGCAGCTCACATGGTTGCTTTCAGAGGCTGAAGTGCTTGTGACTCTCCCAGGCTGATTTTGAAAACTGGTGGCTCTACTGTTTTCATGTCTCAGAGGCAACTCTGTCTCTAGGACTTCTTTAAGTATGCTCTAGTGAAACAGGTCAGGGTCAATGGCTACACTGGCTAATGTGTTACCCAAGCTTGTTGTCTCACAAAAAAGAAAATTAAGGATTGTGGATGCAAATAATGAGGTTGGAGCAAAAGGTTAATAAGCTAAAGAAAAAAGTCCTCCACAGTAGAGAAGGGGAGCCCAAGTTGGTTGCCATTTTCACAATCAAATTGAATAGCTTTAATGGGAAACTTCTTTCATTTCTGTAGCTGTATGCCTAACTTCTCTTATCTGTAAAGTTGTCTGTGCAACTCCCCTTACCTATGTAGTTGTGGGCACACCAATACCAGTTTCTCTTGTTTATATAACCATGGATTTGTTTTAGGGAGGTCCCTACCTCCTCCTTGTGTAAGTTCCCACAGAGCCCACCCTGTACATGCCTGAAAAGGAGAGAAAACTTTTCTCTGGGAGCCTGTTAATCACACAAAGAACCAAAGACCTCTAAGTCAGACCTTTGATCTTCATCTCACAGATGCAGTCTGAGTTTTCCCGACTACAGTATAGTTGCCTGTAGCTGTGATTTTTCAGGCAGTCTTCCTCTCTGAGGGCTAGCCTTAGCTCTCTACCTAACTGATTTTTTCTTTTCTTCTTCCTCACTAGTAGGGGTTCTCTGGGGTGGCACCAACCCTATGGCTCTGCTGGTTATTGTCCTAGTGGTGACTCTCTTTGGTCAGCCAAACTGTGTGCCTCTACTGGGCATTTCCCTAGTGTGGAGTCCTTGCAGCAGCCAAGTCTCTGTGGCAGTTCTCTGCCTGGGTCCAGAGCTTCTCCAAGGCTGTCTTTGAAATCTAGATTAAGGTAACCTTGCCTCCACAGCTCTTGCACTCTGTGTACCTGCTGTATTGACACCAGGAAGATGCTGCCAAAGATTACTACTTGTGATTTCTGGATGGACAGTGGCCCAAGTTGCAGTTGGACCCACTTAAGCCACAGCTGGGTGGTGAAGTAGTGCTGTGTGACAATTAAGGGAGCAGAAGATTGAGGTGATACTGCAGTGAGCCCCAAGTTTTCATAGACACCCTTAGGCCCTCCCTTGAATACATTCGGCCCCTAAATTACTGGCACTCTGGGTCTGCGATAGAATTGTCATCTGGGGATTATTCTTCCGTTGTCTTGATGAATAACATCTGGCTTCCTGATAGCCATATTAATCTTACCACACATTTGATTGGCCACATCTTTGGAATTATCTCCTGAACACAGGTTTTTCTTCTTTATAATCTGGCCAGGCTAGAAATTTTCTAAATCTTTACATTCTGTTTCCCCCTTAATTATAAATTCTACCTTAGCTTGTTTCTGTCTTATTTCATTTTACTACAAAAAAAAAATCAAGAGAATCTATGAAGCACCCTGAACACAGCACAGATATTTCTTCTGCCAAATATCCTTGTTCACCAATCTTTACTTCTACCTTCTACAAAGCTCTAGGTCAAGAACACATTTCAGCCACTCTATAACCACAATAACTTTTCCCTCAGTTTTCAGTAATATGTTTCACATTTATCTAAAGTCTCACTAGAATGGCTTTTACGGTCCACATTTGTACAAACATTCTGTTGAAGACCACTTAGACTATTTTTAAGAAGATTAAGTTTCTCTCTACAGCTCTCCTCTTTTTCTGGGCTCTCACCAGAATAGTGCCTTATGGTCTACTTTCTAACAGTTGACAGTTACCGAGTTCCCATGCTACTTTCACATATTCAGGTATTTGTTATAGCAACAACCCACTTCTCAGTAGCAATTTCTGTTTTAGTCCATTTGTGCTGCCATTACAAAGTACCACACACTGGATAATTTATAAATAATAGAAACTTATTTCCCACATTTTGGAAGCTGGGATACCCAATAACAATGCACCAGTAGATTCTTGGTCTGGTGAGAATTCACTCTCTCCAACCAGGAAGAGATTTTTTTGAAGGGTATTGATTTCATTAATAATGAAACAATTCGGTCCTCATGACCTAATTACCACCCAAAAGTCCTACCTTTTGATACCATCACCATGGGATTTAAGTTCCAATATATTAATTTTGGAGAGACACACATTTAATTTAGAGCAGTCTCTTTTTCTGGCTTGCAGATGGCTGCCCTCTCACTGTGTTCTCATATGGCAGAGAAAGAAATAACTCTGACTTATTTTCTTCTTATGAGGAAACTACTTCATCTTCCTCATGATCTAATCCAAGCTTCAAAATCTCTTAAAAACCCTACCTTCAAATACTACCATATTAGAGATTATGGCTTCAATATCTGATTTTGGGAAGACAGAAACATTCCATAACATTATAGAAATATGAAAACATTACAATAGCTACAATTTTGAAAAAAGAGACTAAAGGTAAGAAGAATCACTGCTCATCAGTACTATCATAGTTATACAGCTATAGCAACTAAGACTGTGTGTTGTTAATGGAGAGAAAGATACAATATTTATCAATGAAACAGAATGAAAAGTACCCCAAATAGACTCACACAAAAATGCCTAATGATTTTTGACTGCACAAAATAATTAGTGGTGAAGGAGCAGCCTTTCAACTAAAAATGTTGTAGTATTAGAAATCTGTAGGCCTGAAAATACATTGGCAAAAACTTCATACTTGCACAACAAATCAATGTAATGTGGCTCACAGACTTAAATGTAAAATACAAACTATGAAAACAAAATCATAGAGAATCTTTGGGTCTAACATTAGAAAAAGAGTTGTTAAACTTGACATGAAAAGTATAATCCATAAAATGAAAAAAATTGGTGAGCTGAGCATCATCAAAACTTCCAACTTTTTCTCTGTAAAAGATCCTCTGAGTAAGATGAAAAGACAAGGTGCAACTGTGAGAAAGTATTCATCAAGTCTGACAAGGACTAACATATACAATATATAAAGAACTTCAAAACTCAATAATAAAAAGCAGTCATTACAATTAAAAAATGGAAAAAGATAGAAACACATATTACACTGAGACTACACAGTTGGCAAATACATACATGAAAATATGTATAACTGCCTTCACCATTAGAGGAACGTAAATCAAAACCAAACTGTAATATTGGTAGGACAGAAGGCAGGGAGATACTAGTAGAAGACAGCAATAGATTTCCCTGCATTTATCATCTTTCAATTTGTCTGTGTGATCTGATTTTTCTTGGATGCCAAACAAGAAACCAGGTACTAAGAGGGCACTGAAATGATTAATGCTTAAGCCATCTGCGGATGGCAGAGCTGAAAGAGCACTGTAGCATGCCCACTGGCACTTTGAAAACTTCAGGCACCCACCCCTAGATGCTACCGTGGTGCTAGAGCCCAAAAGCACTTGCTATGGCTCCTGTACCTGTCCATCTGCATGCTTTTCCTCCCATAAGGGGTTGGAGGACACAGTGACCTGCACATCCTGTGAGGGGGTCAGGGAATGTTTCCATTTCAACACCATTTCTTAATAAAAGACCAGTGAAATCAGTGGAAGCAAAATAAGAACCTAATTTTCCAAAGCAAACTTCAGATTACAGACTGGTGAGAAGAATCCTTCAGTAAAAAATAAATAAAGGGCACTCTGAGGAGGAGCAGGTTGAAGAGTTAGTGATAATAAAGAAAAGGGGGAGAGTCAAGAGAGTCATAGAGTCTTGATTAGAAGACCTTCAAACTCCACATCACCAGTCTCTCTTTTAACTGGCTGGTTGCAGGTAGTCTGTTGGTGGTTAGCTGGGAAATTTCCAGCTCCACTTGTTTTTGACATTGTTTTCTGGAACTGTTTCTTGACTTGAATGGAGAAAAATAGGTTTTGCAACACTTTCCAAGGACAGAGAGAATATGAACACTCCCTCACCTTGACATAACCCCTTAGCAATGCTTTTAACATTTGAACCACAGGGAGTTCATTTTTTCTGTCAACTGGGGCATAATTTGACACACTACACAACTATCAGAATGGCTTAAATAAAAAAGAATAGTGAGACCAGTAAATCTTGGAGAGTATGGAAGAGAATAGGTCTTTCAATCATTGTCAATGGGAATATCAAATGGTACTGCCACTCTGTAAAACAGTTTAATAGGTTGACTGTATTTAAAAACCTAAACATGAAACTACCATAAGATCTACAAATTTAACTTTTGATATTACCACAAAGAAAGGGAAACTTATGTCACATAAAAACCTGTATATAAATGTCACTCAAAACGGAAACCAACAGAAATGTCCTTCAATGAGTGAATGACTACATAAAATGCTATATGTAAAAACCAGGGGATATTACTCAAGGATTAAATAAACCATCAATGTAAACTAAAACTTGGATGAATCTCTAAGATTTAAATTAAGCTAAAAGCCAGTTTTAAATGGTTTCATATATTAACCCAAAATATCTGAGACAGGTCTCAGTCAATTTAGAAAGTTTATTTTGCCAAGGTTAAGAATATGCCCGAGACACAGCCTGAGGAGGTCCTGTTGGCATGTGCCCAAGATGGTCAGTGGTACACTTTACTAATATATATTTTAGGGAGACACGGCACATCAGTCAATATGTCTAAGATGTACATTGGTCTGTTCTGGAAAGACTGGGAAAACTTGAAGTTGGAGCTTCTAGGTTAGAACTAGGTAAGAAACTAAAGGTTGCATTCTTTTGAGTCATTGATCAGCCTTCCACTAAATATACAATTTAGTCTGGCTCAGTGAATCTGCATTTTTACATAAACAATAGGACAGGGGAAGCAATCACTATGCATTTGTCTCAGGTGAGCTTCAGAGGGATGACTCTGAGTTCTATCTGTCCTTTGTCCACAAGGAATTTTCTGTGGGCAAATTGTGAGGGAGCTATGTAGCTTCTTATTTTTGTAGCAATCCTATTCAGGAATAAAATGGGAAGCAGGTTTGCCTGACATAATTCTTGGTTTGACTTTTCTCATGGCTTAGTGATTTTAGGGTCCCAATATTTACTTTCCTTTCTCACATGATATAATTTATATAATATTTTCAAAAAGACTAAATTTTTAAGATGAGACTATATTAGGGTGAAAGAAGGAGGAAAAGGAGTGATATGTATCTCTGATTGAACAAGATAAGGGATCCTTGTTTTAATAAAGCTTTATTCTAACTTGACTTTGGTGCTAGATACATTAACCTACACTCCTAATACAATTTTATAAAACACACATGCATATACATACTCATTAATGAGTACAAGCAAAACTTGGAAAGTGGCCATGATGATTCCTAAGAGCATAAATTTTATGTTGGTTTCTCTCATCTCAGATGCTTCATGCTTCTTAAATGTGAGAAATCTTATGAATCTTCTTTCGTAAGTAAGAATGAACATAAGAGAAGTTTGTAGCTTATAATTTCTATTGTACATAACTTGTACTATAGAGGTAGTATTCTCCATTGTGCCTGTTTTAACTATAGTGTATAAAGATACATCAATTACTGAATAAATAAGTGAATGGATTCTTAGTGAACTAAGTGATAACAAATTAAAAAAAAAAACCCAAATGCGTACATAATTTATGTTTCCCCATTGAATGTCCTGGTTAGAAAATTTAGTGTTACAAATGTTTGCACTTTAAGATTTCTTCTTTAGTTTTTGTTTTTGCATGTTATCCATATTAGTTCTGAAATGCATTGCTGCCATCACATAATCATTTAGCCAGATTTCTTATATTTTTAAAGAAATTAAATTATTATATTATTAACATCTTAGCACAATATGAATCATTTCTTTATTTTTTCATGGGCAAAGATTGAATGGAACAAATAATGAATTAATGATGTAAATATAACAAAGGCATTAATCACATGTATTCTACATACTGCAAATATTTATTTTCATAATACCGAAACAGAAGAGATAAGTTATAACAATCCAAATAGTTGGTTATGCTGTAATGATATCTATTGTTGGAATATTGGAAAATAGGAATATTTATTTAACATGTTTGAAGTAATTTATTCATATCTTTTTAAAAAGGGGTCTTACCTTAATAGATTGCTTGATAAAACTAAGCAGGAATTGACAAAAATATATAAATAAAAGAACGCTGTCATAATTAATAGCTATTCAAACACTTGTCTGCTTCTGAAAAGAAGCAAGAATTGGCAATAATTCAAATTGCAATTCTTGCAATTAGGTGAAATTTTATTTACTTATTTAGAAATCCCTAACAAAAATCCAATCAAATGTGAAAGGAGTCCATATGCCACTGTACTGAATTATTAGCCACGTACTTAAGAAAAAGTTTTGTGTATTATGCTCATTGAAAATTCTCTTAAAGAAACATTAGGAAAAAAGATAATCAGTGTGTTAAACAAATGAACATCTGCACTTGATTGTTGTAGCAGTAAAGTCTCTACTGATATCTCTTTGTCTTTATTGTTACATTATATTTATGTATGATTCTAATCTTGTTAATAGATGGCATTACCACTCTTGGAGGGAAACAATTATCCTACTCTCCTCCATTCAATTTGATAAAAACCCAGGAAACAAGTGGCTAATTAATATGCAGCAGATATGAAAGTAGAGAGCAACACCAGGAGACAGTAACCTCAAGTAACAGTGATGACTACTCAATCACTATGAAGCCCCTCAAAATTCTATTATTATTATATTTAAAAAGTGACCGGAAGCATTTATTCATTTAAGTTAGAAAAAGATTGTGAATGCTACAGTAAAATTTTTCTGTGGGTAAAATTGAAATGATACCTACTAAATTTTATAGCAATTTGTTTTTGTCTTGCTCAACTCTTGACAAAATGCAGTACTTAAGAAATTTAGCCTATTATTAGTGCCAAGAAGAAATTCATGCAGACATATTGTGACTAAATATGCAATTATATAAATAATAAACTGAAAGAAAATATAATATTTTATAAGGAACAAAAGGGCAACTGATTAACAGATTTGTAATATATCATCAGGGAAAAATAATGTGAAAAGATATAGCTATGGAAGTATACACAACAATGTTTAATGTATTTAAAGCAAATGCCCCATGTAAAATATCTTTCTATGTATTAATATAAAATTGCTATTAAACTTGTTAATGTATGGCTATTATAAATAAATGACTATAAAATCTATTTGTAATATATAGTTAATTAGCATAAAAGATACATAATTAAACTGTTAACATATGAAAGGAACAAACCTACAGTTATAAACACATTTGAAGTTCTTTTTCACAAATGTTATTTCGTGGAACTTTAAAAATATGTTAAGGTATTAAAATAAGCTAATAAAATTGTTATTTTTACATAATTTGGTTATTATTCATATTCTGCAGTTCAGATGCTATGGATTGGGTGATTCTAAAATACGTTTATCTCTTTAAATATTACTATTAAATTAAATATTATAAAAAAATGACTAAGCAAGTTTATGCATATATATTTGTATATATACATATTATGTATGTATATACATATAAATACACACATAAAGTGTTTAATAATAATTTGGACATTTTGCCTATAGTTTTTAAATTGAAAAGAGGAATTGTTTACAAATAAAAGCATAAAAATGTATGCAATATTTTTCTGAAAATGCAAAGTATCAGTTTGTAATAGGGTAAATGAAAAATAAGATCTTAAGGTTTAAAGTAGTCTCCAAAGAAGAGCAAGTCACACATGAATGCCTGACCGTGTGCATTGAGTAGTTTGTAAAGTTAATGTTAAGTTTTCATTATTATTTTTGTTATGATTGGTAAACTTGGTGAGTAAACAGAATTATTCCATTCTCAACTTTTCTTGGTGGTACAGTCATGAATACTTAAAAATATAAAGTCTGTAACTTTTGTGCTAAAATGAGTTCACATTATAAAATAAACTAGAAAATTATTTTTGTCATTTGAACACCTAGGTTTCTTACTTCATTTAAAATGCATTATTTATCTATTTTTTTAACTTTTCAAAAATATATTAAAAAGATAAAAAAATTTATATTAGAAATATTTAAAATATATACACATTTTATAATTATTTTTAAAAGGAAATACTGCTTAAGGAAATCTGTAATCTTAAGTAAATGTATAATCAACTGAGCAGTGGAACTTTTAACAGAAAGGCGTCTTGATCCAAACCACAAGAGAAGAATTTAGGATCTCAAGCAAGAAAGAATTTGGGGCAAGTCCATAGAGTAAAGTGAAAGCAAGTTTATTAAGAAGGTAAAAGGGAAGGCCGGGTGCGGTGGCTCAAGCTTGTAATTCCAGCACTTTGGCAATCTGATGCGGGTGGATCACGAGGCCAAGAGATCAAGACCATCTGGCCAATATGGTGAAATCCTGTCTCTACTAAAAATACAAAAATTAGCTGGGCATCGTGGAGTGTGCCTGTAGTCTCAGCTACTATGGAGGCTGAGGCAGGAGAATTGCTTCAATCTAGGAGGCGGAGGTTGCAGTGAGCCGAGATTGTGCCACTGCACTCCAGCCTGACACTTGGCGACAAAGTGAGACTCTGTCTTAAAAAAAAAAAAAAAAAAAAAAAGGTAAAGGGGAAAAAAGGATGACTACTTCAAAGGCAGAACAGTTCCCAGGGCTGCTGGTTGCCCATTTCTATAATTGTTTGCTGATTATATGCTAAACCAAAGATAGTGTGATCTTAGCTCACTGCAACCTCAGCCTCCTGAGTTCAAGGAATTCTCCTGCCTCAATCTCCAGAGTAGCTGGGATTACAGACATGTGCCACCATGCACAGCTAATTTTTGTATTTTTAGTAGAGACAGGATTTCACTATGTTGGCAGGCTGGTCTTGAACCCCTGACCTCAGGTAATGCATTCCCCCGCCCCACCCCGACCTCCCAGAATACTGGGATTGTAGGCATGAGCCACTGCACCTGGCCTGTTCATAAATTTTCCAGGAAAAGGGTAGCCAGTTCCTGGAACTGTGGGTTCCTTTCCTTTCTGGACCATATGGCTTAACTTCCTGACATTGTCATGGCATATGTAAACTGTCATTGTGTTGGTGGGAGTGTCTCTTAGCATGAATTGATGGCTTTTAGCCAGTTTCTTTACTGCAACCTGTTTTATCAGCAAGATCTTTATGACCAGTATCTTGTGCAGACTTCCTATTAATCCTCTGACTTAGAACTTAGAATGCCTAACCTACTAGGCATGCAGCCCAGTAGGTCTCAGTCTCATTTTACCCAGCCCCTATTCAAGATGGAGTTGCTCTAGTTCAAATGCCTCTGACAAAACACCATTCAATGCGATTAGCTCATACCAAATTCATATTATGAAATTATCCTTTTAACTTCTCAGCTTCTATAATTGCGTAAGTTTATGCCTCATTAAAAATCTCTTTCAATATATCTATATCTTTTTTCTTCTGTTTTTCTGTGGTGCTCTTATACAGAAAGTGATGAAAAAACATATAAAATTTTGTATAGCATCAAATATTTTCTTTGATTATAACTCCAGAAAGTAAGAGACAATGGAGAAATGTTACAAATCAATACCTTTTTTCACATTATTGATTGTGAGTTAAAAGAGAACAAAGATATTCTCAATTATAAAAAATAATGATAAGTTTCCAAAATCTTTTAACACCCATACTCTCTTTCTCAGGAATTTACCAAAGTATATGTTTTCACATAACTAATGAATACATCGAAGAAAATGCATTACAGGAAATGTGAAACTAATGCTGAAATGAAGAAAATAGAATTCCCAATGGACTGATAAAAGAAAGTGTCAGTATGACAGAATTGCAAAAAACCTTGAGAGCAGCAGTGGATTTGAACAGGAAGACAGATTGACCCTAATACAAAAACCGAAAAACAGAGCAGCAGTGGATTTGAACAGGAAGACAGATTGACCCTAATACAAAAACCGAAAAACAAACAGACAAATGAAAAAAAAAAAAAAGGGAGGCCATAATGAGAAGAAGAAAAATTGACAGACCAATACATCTCTTTAACATAGACATAAAAATATTTAAAATAAATGTAAAACAAAGTTTACATTCCATGACTAAATTATAGTCCACTGATGTAAAACTGTTAATAATTATTAGAAATACTTCATCGTCAACAATAGGGATATCCACTGAGAGACCCAATCAGAAAATCAGCAACTACTCAGACGACAGGTGAATAAATCCACAAAGATGGGAAGAAATCAGCACAAAAAGCAGGAAAACACTCTAAACCAGAACACCCACCTCCTCCAAAGACCAAAACTCCTCACCACAAGGGAACAAAGCTGGACAGAGAATGAGTGTGATTAAATGACAGAATCAGACTTCAGAAGGTGGGTAATGAGAAACTTCCATGAGCTAAAAGACCATGTTCTAAATCAATGCAAAGAAACTAAGAAAGCCTTGAAAAAAGATTTGGGGAAATGATAACAAGAATGGACAACTTAGGAATATGAGTGAATTGAAGGAGCTGAAAAACACAATACAAGAACTTCACGAAGCATGCACAAGTTTCAACAGCTGACTTGACCAAGCAGAAGAAAGGATATCAGAAGTCGAAGATCAACTCAATGAAATAACACGAGAAGCCAAAACTAGAGAAAAATTGCAAAAAGGAATGAACAAAGTCTGCAAGAAGTGTGGGACTATGTGAAGAGACCTAAAATACGTTTGACAGGTATACCTGAATGGGATGAAGAGAATGAATCCAAGCTGGAAAATACTATTCAGAATATGATCCAGAAAAATTTCCCCAACCTAGTAAGGCAGGCCAATATATAAGTCCAGGAAATACAGAGAACACCACAAAGATATTCCACAAGAAGAGCAACCCCAAGGCACATAATCCTCAGATTCACCAGGGTTGAAATGAAAGAGAAAATGCTAAGGACAGCCAGAGAGAAAGGTCGGGTCACCCACAAAATGAAGCCCATCAGACTCACAGCAGATCTCTCGGCAGAAACCCTACAAGCAAGAAGAGAGTGGGGGCCAATATTCAACATCCTTAAAGAAAAGAACTTTTAACCCAGAATTGCATATCCAGCCAAACTGAGCTTCATAAGTGAAGAAAAAATAAAATCCTTTGCAAACAAACAAGTACTCAGAGATTTTGTCACCACCAGGCCTACTTTACAACAACTCCCGAAAGAGGCACTACACATAGAAAGGAACAACCAGTACCAGCCATTCAAAAACATACCAAATGCTAAAGAGCATCAACAAAATGAAGAATCTGCATCATCTAATGGGGAAAACAGCCTGCTAGCATCAAAATGGCAGTATCAAATTTACACATAAAAATATTAACACTAAATGTAAATGGGCTAAATGCACCAATCAAAAGACACAGACTGGCAAATTGGATAAAAAGTCAAAATGCATCTGTGTGCTGTATCGAGGAAACCCATCTCACATGCAAGGATACACAAAGGCTCAAAATAAAGGGATGGAGGAAGATTTACCAAGCAAATGGAGAAAAAAAAAAAAGCAGGAGTTGCAATTCTCGTCTCTGATAAAATAGACTTTAAAGCAACAAAGATCAAAAGAGACAAAGAAGGATATTACATAATGACAAAAGGATCAATACAACAAGAAGAGCTAACAATCCTAAATATATATGGACCCAATACAGGAGCACACAGATACATAAGGCAAGTTCTTAATGACTTACAAAGAGACTTAGACTCCCACACAATAATAGTGAGAGACTTTAACACTCCACTGTCAATATTAGACAGATCAACCAGACAGAAAATTAGTAAGGATATCCAGGACTTGAACTCAGACCTTGAACAAGCAAAACTGATATACATTTACAGAATTCTGCATCCCAAATCCACAGAATATACATTTTTCTCAGCACCACATCACACCTACTCTAAAATTGACCACATAATTGGAAGTAAAGCACTCCTCAGCAAATGCAAAACAACTGAAATCATAACAAACAGTCTCTCAGACCATAGTGCAATCAAGTTAGAACTCAGAATTCAGAAACTAACTCAGAACCACACAGCTTCATGGAAACTGAACAACTGGCTCTTGAATGTTGACTGGATAAACAATGAAATGAAGGCAGAAATAAAGAAGTTCTTTGAAACCAATGAGAACAAACACACAACATACTGGAATCTCTGGGACATATTTAAAGCAGTCTCTAGAGGAAAATGTATAGCAATAAGTGCCCACATGAGAAGAGTGGAGAGATCCAAAATTGACACCCTGTCATCAAAATTGTAAGAGCTAGAGGAGCAAGATCAAAAAACTCAAAACCTAGCAGAAGACAAGAAATAACTAAGATCAGACCAGAACTGAAGGAGATAGAGACACCAAAAACCCTTCAAAAAATTAATAAATCCAAGAGCTGGTTTTTTGAAAAGATCAACAAAAGAGACAGGCCACTATACAGACTGATAAAAAAGAAAAGAGAGTATAACCAAATAGATGCAATAAAAAACAATAAAGGGGAAATCACCACAGATCCCACAGAAATTCAAACCATCATCAGAGAATATTACAAACAACTCTATGCACATAAACTGGTAAACCTGGAAGAAATGGATAAATTTCTGGACATCTGTGTTCTCCCAAGCCTAAACCAGGAGGAAGCCAAAACTACAAATAGACCAATAACAAGGTCTGAAGTCGAGGCAGCAATTAAGAGCCTACCACACAAAAAAGTCCAGGTCCAGATGGGTTCACAGCCGAATTCTACCAGACACACAAAGAGGAACTGTTACCATTCCTTCTGAAACTATTCCTAATAATCCAAAAAGAGGGAATCCTTCCCAAATCATTTTATGAGACCAACATCATCCTCATACCAAAACCTGGCAGATACTCAACAAGAAAAGAAAACTTCAGGCCAATATCCATATGAACATAGGCACAGAAATCTTCAATACAGTGCTGGCAAGCCGATTGCAACAGCACATCAAAAAGCTTATCTATTATGATCAAGTAGGATTCATCCCGGGGATGCAAGGCTGGTTCAACATACACAAGTCTATAAATATAATTCACCACATAAACAGAACCAAAAACAAAAACCACATGATTATCTCAATTGACGCAGAGGAAGTCTTTGACAAAAGTTAACAGCCCTTTATGCTAAAAACCCTCAATAAACTCAGTATTGATGGAACATATCTCAAAATAATAAAAGATATTTATGACAAACCAACAGCCAATATCATACTGAATGGGCAAAAACTGGAAGCATTCCCTTTGAAATCTGGCACTAGACAAGGATGCACTCTCTCACCACTCCTATTCAATATAGTACTGGAAGTTCTAGCCAGAGCAATCAGGCAAAAAAAGAGAAAGAAAAGAAAGAAAGAAAGAAAGAAAGAAAGAAAGAAAGAAAGAAAGAAAGAAAGAAAGAAAGAAAGAAAGAAAGAAAGAAAGAAAGAGGAAAGAAAGAAGGAAGGAAGGAAGGAAGGAAGGAAGGAAGGAAGGAAGGAAGGAAGGAAGGAAGGAAGGAAGGAAGGAAAGAAGGAAAGAAGGAAAGAAAGAAAGAGTTTTCAAATAGAAAAGGAGAAAGCCAAATTGTCTCTATTTGCAGACGACATGATAGTATACCTAGAAGACCCCATCGCCTCAGCCAAAAACTCCTGAAACTGATAAGCAACTTCAGCAAAGTCTCAAGATATAAAATCAATGTGCAAAAATCACAAGCATTCCTATACACCAATAACAGACTGAAAGAGAGCCAAATCAAGAACGAACTGTCATTCACAATTGCTATAAACAGAATAAAATACCTAGGAATACAACTCACAAGGAACGTAAGGGATCTCTTCAAGGAAAACTACAAACCACTGCTCAACGAAATCAGAGAGGACACAAACAGATGGAGAGGCATTCCATGTTCATGGTTAGGAAGAATCAATATCGTGAAAATGGCCATACTGCCCAAAGTAATTTACAGACTCAATGCTATCCCCAACAAGCTACCATTGACTTTCTTCACAGAACTGGAAAACACCACCTTGAACTTCATATGGAACCAAAAGTGAGTCCACATAGCCAAGTCAATTCTAAGCAAAAAGAACACAGCGGGAGGCATCACACTACCGAACTTCAAACTATACTAAAAGGCTACAGTAATCAAAACAGCATGGTACTGGTACCAAAACAGAGATATAGACCAATGGAACAAAACAGAGGCATCGAAGTCAACACAGCATATCTACAACCATACAATCTTTGATAAACCTGACAAAAAAAAGGAATGGGGAAAGGATTCCCTGTTTAATAAATGGTGTTGGGAAAACTGGCTAGCCATGTGCAGAAAGCAGAAACTGGACCTCTTCCTGACACCTTACACTAAAATTAACTGCAGATGGATTAAAGACTTAAACATAAGACCTGGCACTATAAAAACCCTAGAAGAAAATCTAGGCAAAACCATTCAGGACATATGAGTAGGCAAGGACTTCATGACCAAAACACCAAAAGCATTGGCAACAAAAGCCAAAATAGACAAATGGGACCTAAAGAAACTCCACAGCTTCTGCACGGCAAAAGAAACAGTCACTAGAGTGAATCGGCAACCAACAGAATGGGAAAAAAAATTTGCGGTTTACCCATCTGCCAAAGGGCTGATATCCAGAATTTACAAAGAACTAAAACAGATTTACAAGAAGAAAACAAACAAGCCCATTCAAAAATGAGCAAAGGATATGAACAGACAGTTTACAAAAGAAGACATACATGAGGCCAACAAACATATGAAAAAATGCTTATCATGACTGATCATTAGAGAGATGCAAATCAAAACCACATTGAGATACCATTTCACACCAGTTAGAATGGTGATCATTAAAAAATCTGGAGACAACAGATGCTGGAGTGGATGTGGAGAAATAGAAACACTTTTACACTACTGGTAGGAGTGTAAATTAGTTCAACCATTGTGGAAGATAGTGTGGCGATTCCTCAAGGCCTTAGAAATAGAAATTTATTTGACCCAGCAATCCCATTACTGGTTATATATCCAAAGGACTATAAATCGTTCTACTATAAGGACACATGCACACGAATGTTCATTGCAGTACTGTCTACAATAGCAAAGACCTGGAACCAATCCAAATGCCCATTGATGATAGACTGGACTGGGAAAATGTGGCACATATACACCATGGAATATTATGCAGCCATCAAAAATGATGAGTTCGTGTCCTTTGTAGGGACATGGATGAATCTGGAGAACATCATTATCAGCAAACTGACACAAGAACAGAAAATGAAATACTGCATAGTCTCACTCATAGGTGGGTGATGAAAAATGAGAACACATGGACACAAGGAAGGGAGCACTACCCACTGGGGTCTATTGGGGGAATAGGGGAGGGACAGCAGGTGAGGGGGAGCTGGGGAGGGGTAGCATAGGGAGAAATGCCAGATGTGTTTTGAAGGGTAGGAAGGAAGCAAAGCACACTGCCACGTGTGTGCCTATGCAAGTACCTTGCATGTTCTGCACATGTACCCCAAAACCTAAAATGCAATAAAAAAAATAAATTAAAAAAAAAAGAAAAGAAAGTGTAGGGACCTTCTTACACTTATTTGGCTTATCTTCAGAAGTTTCTCATTGTCATGCTAATTCCCACTTAGCCCCCAGTAATTCAACAAATTAACTGCTTAATTATTTCTACCAGTTTTATGGCTCTAGCAGATTATTCTCAAGGTCAACATGTATCATCTGTGTCTCTCTGACTATGTCTGTCTGACCAGATTTCAGAGTGGCACTTTGTCCTTCAACCTTGGTCCTCTGATGATTCCAAGAAAAGTCATTGATTTTGTTTGTTCTGTTTTTTATGTCATTATATTTTAATATTGACTTTGAAGTTATTCAAATGTCAGAGATGAAACCAGAAGTTTCCTATATTGATATTCTTAAAATGTTAATATCTGTATCTATCAAAATTACATAAAGGATTACTTTTATTCATATTTTGTTAAATGTTATGAAATATAATAAATTTTATGTTATTTTCTTTAAATAGTATAACTATTAGATAATACAATAAACTGGGAAAAATCATTAAGGTGAATGCAATTGCCTCTACAATTTTTTATTTTTTTGTGTGTGAAAATTAATTGCCATGTATATGTATAGTGGAAACATGAGAAAAGCTTTCTCATAAGCCTGCAGAACTGTGAGTGAATTAAACCTCTTTTCTTCATAAATTATCCAGTTTCAGGGAGCTCTTTATGGCACTGTGTAAGTGGACTAATTCAGAAAATTAGTACCAGGAGGGAGGGTCACTGCTATGAAGATACCTGAAAATGTAGAACTGACGTTTGGAACTGGGTTAACAGTAAAAGATTGGAAGAGTTTGGAGGAATTAGAAGAAGATAGGAAGATGCAGAAAAGTTTGAAACTTTCTAGAGATTTGTTGATTTTTTTTTTTTTGAGTTGGAGTTTCGTGTTTATTGCCCAGGCTGGAGTGCAATGGCTCAATCCCCACTCACTGAAACGGCTGCCTCCTGGGTTCAAGCAATTCTCCTGCCTCAGTCTCCCAAGTAGCTGGGATTACAAGTGCCTTCCACTACACCCAACTAATTTTTTTGTATCTTTAGTAGAGATGGGATTTCACAACATTGACCAGGCTAGTCTCAAACTCCTCACTTCAGGTGATCCACCTGCCTCGGCCTCCCAAAGTGCTGAGATTACAGGCATGAGCCACTGTGGCTGGCCATTGAATGGTATTAACCAAAATGCTGATAGCAATATGAACAATAACGTTTAGAGTGAAATAGTCTCAGATGGAGATGAAGAACTTATCAGAACTGGAGTAAAGGTCACTCTTGATATGCTTTAGCAAAGAGACTGATGGTGTTGTGCCCCTGCTCTAGAAATCTGTGGAAGTTTGACCTTGAGATGAATGATTTAGGATATCTGGCAAAAGATATTTCTAAGCAGCAGAGCATTCAAGATGTGACCTGGCTATTTTGAAAAGTGTACATTTATATGTATGAACAAAGAGATTATATGTAACTGGAAATTATATTTAAAAGGGAAGAAGAGCCCAAATGTTTGAAAACTTTGCAGCTGGACCATGTGATAGGAAAACACAAAAGAAAACAAATTTTATAGGGAGAAATTTAAGCTGGCTGCAGAAATTTACATAACTACAGAAAGGCCCAATGTTCATAGCAAAAACAATGGAGGAAAGGTCTCCATGGCATGTCAGAGGCCTTCATGTCAGCTCCTCCCATCACAGGCTTGGAGTCCTAGGTGGAAAAAATGGTTTTGTGGGCCAGGCCCAGGGTCCTTTTGCTCTGTGCAACCTCAAAACATGGTGCCCTGCATCTCAGTCACTCCAACTCCAGTTGTGGCTAAACGGGGTTAAGATACAGCTTAAGCTATTGTTTCAGAGGGTGGAAGCCCCAAACCTTGGTGGCTTCCACATGATGTTGGACCTGCAGGTGCACAGAAGGCAAGGATTGAGGTTTATGAACCTCTTCCCAGATTTCAAAGAATGTATGGAAGCACCTATATGTTCAAGCAGAAGTCTGCTGCAGGGGCAGAGCCTTCATGGAGAACGATTACTGTTGCAGTGCAGAGGGCAATTGTGGAATTGAAGTCCCCACACAAAGTCCCCACTGGTGCACAGTCTAGTGGAGCTATGAGAAGAGGGTCACCATCTTCCGGATTCTAGAATGGTAGATCCACTGACAGCTTGCATTGGGTACCTGGAAAAGCTGAAGGCACTTTAACACCAGCCCATGAAAGCAGCTGCAGGAGCTGTACCCTGCAGAGCCAGAGAGGCAGAGCTGCTGAAGGACTGGGGAGACCACCTCTTGAATCAGCAAGCCCTGGATGTAAAACACAGAGTCAAACGAGATTATTCTGGAGCTTTACAATTTAATGCATTTCTCTGCTGGGTTTTAGACTTGTATGAGGCCTGTAGCCCCTTTGTTTTGGCTGATTTCTCCCCATCGGAATGGAAACTTTTACCCACGTCCTGTACTTCAACAGCATCTTGGAAATAATTCACTTTGTTATTTTACAGGTATCAGTGGAAGGGACTTGCCTTGTTTCAGATGAGACATTGGACATGGATTTTGAGTTAATGCTGAAATGCATCAAGACTGTGGAATTATTGAGCAGGTATAATTGTGTTTTGAAATTTGATAAGGACATGTGATTTGCAAGGGCACAAGGGCAGAGTAATATGGTTTGGCTCTATGTCTCCACCCCAATCTCTCATTGAATTGTAATCCCCATGTGTTAAAGGATGGGCCAGGTAGGAAGTGATTGGAATATGAGACAGATTTCCCCATGCTCTTCTTGTGATAGTGAGTGAGTACTCATGAAATCTGATGGTTTAAAAGTATGTGGCACTTCTCTCCTCACTCTCTTTCTCTCTCTCCTTTAACCATGAGAAGACATACCTTACTTCTCCCTTTGTCTTCTACTATGATTGTACTTGCCCTGAGAACCCCAATTCATGTTTCCTGTTAAGGCTGCAGAACTGTGAGTCAATTAAACATATTTTTTTTTATAAATTACACAGGCTCAGGTAGTTTTCTTATAGCAGTGTGAAATTGAACTAATACAATAACTGTCTTCATAGTCTTTCTAATATCTTTTAAATATTGGTAAGTTGCTTATATACTCATAATGTTTTTGGTTTACAAAAGTTATTTACTTTATAAAATATTTTGTTTCTCAAATATAAAATATATTGTTTCTCAAATATAAAATATTTGGATTCTCTTCGGACAAAGGATCCAAGATGGCTTATCACTAACAGTTCAGGATTGTAGCTCCCAGTGAAAGTGCAGAGAATGAGAGGAGACCACACTTTCAGACAAATTTTTGTGGCTCATGGACCAGAAGATTCCCAGTGGAGGGGCCACATGAGTCGCCAGCGTGACTCTTGTGGCCAGTGCAGAGGTTTTGCCGGCACCTCGGCATGGCAGCTCTTCATGCAGAGTAAATGGGAGGAGATTCCTGGGCAGAAGAGCACCATCAGTCTTAATGCTGCTGTTTTGGCAGGTGCAGTGGGTTGCTCGGATTCCAGCAGGGAATCAATAAACTGGATGTCCACTCAGAAACCCAACTAGAAAGGCAGTAATCATAAAGATGACAGATGGATACATTTATAACAAAGGGAAGAAACCAGCCTAAAAAGGCTGAGAATACCCAAAATCAGAACCCCTCTCCCTCTACAGGGGATTACAGTTCCTCATCAGCAACGGAACAAGCCCTGATGGAAAAGGACTGTGTGCCATTATCAGAAGTAGCTTGAGAAGGTGGATACTAAGAAACTTATTGGAGTTGAAAGAACTTGTTCTAACCCAATGTAAAGAAACTAAGAACTTTGTAAAAAGGTTTGACGAAATGCTAACAAGAATAGAAAATATAGAGAGGAATATAAATGAACTAACGAAGTTGAAAAACACAACACAAAAACGTAGTGAAATGTGCACAAGTCTGAATAGCTGAATTGATCAAGCAGAAGAAAGGATATCAGAGGTCAAAGACCTACTTAATGAAATAAAACGGGACGACAAGAATAGAGAAAAAAAGATAAAAAGGAATGAGCAAAGTCTCCAAGAAATATGGGAGTATGTGAAAAGACCTAATTTACGTTTGATAGGTGTACCTGAATACGACGAAGAGAATGAATCCAAGCTGGAAAATACTCTTCAGGATATTATTCAGGAAAACTTTCCAAATCTAGCAAAGCAGCACAATATTCAACCCCAGGTAATACAGAGAACACCACAAAGATATTCCCCAAGAAGAGCAACCCCAAGGCACATAATCGTTAGATTCACCAGGGTTGAAACGAAGGAGAAAATACTAAGGGCAGCCAGAGAGAAAGGTTAGGTTACCCAAAAAGGGAAGCCTATTAGACTTACAGCACATCTCTCAGCAGAAGCCCTACAGGCCAGAAGAGAGTGGGGACCGATATTCAACATCCTTAAAGAACAGAACTTTCAGCCCAGAATTTCATATTCTGCCAAACTAAGCTTCACAATTAAAGAAAAAATAAAATCTTTTATGAACAGGCAAGTACTCAGAGATTTTATTACCACCAGGTTGGCTTTACAAGAGCTTCTGAAAGAAGCATTATACATAGAAAGGAACAACCAGTATTAGCCTTTCTAAAAATATACCAAAAAGTAAAGAGCATCAACATAAAGAAGAATTTACATCAATGAATGGATAAAATAGCCGGTTAAAATCAAATGGCAGTAACCCTAAATTTAAATCAACTAAATTCCCCAATCAAAAGATACAGCCAAAACCTAATGATATGGTACATCCCAACCCATTTCACAGCCAAAGATACACAAAGACTTAAAACAAAGGGATGGAGAAAGATTTACCAACCAAATGGAGAGCAAAAATAAATAAATAAATAAAAAGCAGGAGTTGCAATTCTTGCATCTGATAAAATAGATTTCGAAGCAACAAAGATATAGTGGTAAAAGGAACAATGCAGCAATAAGAGCTAATGATCCTAATACCCAGATACATAAGACTCATAAAGAGATTTAGACTCCATGAGACAGAAAATTTATAAGGATATCCAGGACTCGAACTCAGATCCATAACAAGTAAACTCAATAAATATTTATAGAGCTCTCCATTTTAAATACACAAAATATACATTCTCCACCTTAAATACACAAAATGTTGATCAGCCATTATTAATACCCATTTTTAGAATAAAGCTACATTCCCGTTTTCTCTCCCTCTTTGTGTTCCTCTTTCTTCCTCTCCTTCACTCCTTTTTATCTTTCTTTCAAAAAAAAAAGGAAATTCATAAGCCAATTTAAAAAAAAGATTGAGAAATTCAACCACATGCAAGTGACAGATAAAGAGGAAAAAAATGAAAGAAAATGAAACTTTAATTACTCAAAATAATAATACTAACAATCACCTTTAAATTGTAATCTTTAAGATTTTCCAATAATATCTCCGACCTGTTTGTATATACATTTCAAGATTCTCTAAATGTCCTTAAAGTGTTTTATAAAAGCCATCTCTAAATTCTAGAGTGACACTGGCTAAAAAGAAATGTAAATTTTGAAGCCATGTGAAGCTAAGTACTTGAAGCTTTTAGTCCAATGTAGTATTCTGTTTGAATGAGTGTTGAGAAGAGAGGAAAAGTTGTTTAAGCTAGAGCCAATGTTAGAGCATTTATTTTAAAACTGCCTTCTGGATAAGACTAGCTGGGTGATTTAGTCTCTGGTATCCTCAACACAGAGATCATAACTGAAGTAACCTGTGCGGTTAATCTGGATAATAACGTCTGGAATAACTGAGAGATGTCTCTAATGCATTCAGTCAATCAGATAACCAACACATAGGGATATTAACTCACAATCTATTTTAAAATAAACAGCCAATCTTCTTGAGAGACTATGATGTATAAGGCACTGTGCTAGTTTCTGTGGAAAAGATAAATGAGTATTTCTTAAATTATTTCTTAAAATGTATTAGACAGTGTGATAAAAAGCTTCACTAAGTTTATTAACCATCACAACTCCAAGAGACAAGCACTAACTTTCCCTATTTTACAAATAAGGTCACAGAAATTAAAACACAGCACAAGCAAGATATAATCCCAGTCTGTTAGGTGCTAAAAGTCATGTTCTGTTTGCTACCCTCAGGCTGCAGAGATTACAAGTCATTTTCCCTGCCCTCAAGGAGTTTCCAGTGACACAGGGTAGGAAAGATGTACTCAAGTAATTAAGTAATAATAAAACAGGATAGGAAGTGATAAAGGCATCCAAACTCTTAGAGAAGGTACTCTTGGATAAAAAATGTTTATTTGGAATTAGGGACAAACTGTCCTGTCCCTATGATAATAGTAACTCTGACCCGAAAAAGGTAAAACTTCACTCACGAAAATGTATGTGTATGTGTACTTTCAAAAAAAAAGAAATTTGTTTCATATCTTTAGAAAAACATTTTAAGAGTTAACTCATTGGATCAAGTGTCCCAAGAAGCTTCCACTGTCAAGATCTTCCAAACAAGAGATTCAGTTTGGAAGATCTTGAAACAGTAATACATACCCTTGTGTAGATCAATCATTGAATTTTCTGAATACAATCTAAGTTCAATAGGTGGTGATAAATACACCAAATAAATGTGTTCTAATTATTTTAAATTATATACACTAATATTATAAAAGTTTATTTTTCTGGAGCTCTGCAAGAGCTCAGTGTTACATTTTGCATATACTGTAGGAAGCATAATGCTGTAAAAAATAAACTGTATGAATCTTGTGTCAAAGAAGCTTAGAAATAAGTGTAAACTCCAATACTGTTACCACAATTATGAAGCAATTTGCTTCTTCTATATGAGTGTCTCTCTTTACATTGAAAATTGTGATAACAACATAACCTCTCTTATGCTTTTGAGAGAATCCTGCTGGATATCATATGAAAAAGTCCCCATGTGGTACTTGGCACACAGTAGTTGTTAAAATAAATGGGCCATTATACCTTACCTTTGATTTGAGAATGAAATTGAAGATTATCAAAAATGATCAGACAGTCTGACCAACATAGCAAAACTCAACTCTACTAAAAATACAAAAAAAAAAATAGCCAGGCATGGTGGTATGTGTATGTAATCCCAGCTACTCTGGAGGTTGAGACAAGAGAATCCTGTGAACCCCAGAGGCAGTGGTTGCAGTGAGTGAGATCAAGCCATTGCACTCCAGCCTGCGTGCAGTGCGGGACTTCGTCTCAAAAAAGAAAAAAAAAGAAAGAAAAGAAAATGATCAGAATATACCATCTTAGCTCAAAATGTTTCAGATAAATCTCCCTCTATTCTGCTTCAAAATTCACTTCTTTTTTCTGTATGCTAAAACATGTCACCTACTCTGCACTTGCATTGTAATCTGATCAGAACAATGATTATCAACTGGAGAGACTCATTTTTACCAACTCTAGTTCCAAAGACACACAGGGCAAGTATACTTAATTATAAAGAAATAGACTCTCCAAAACAGCTTTAAATAATTGCTATAATTATACCCCCCAAGAACTTCCTTGTTCTTTTTCCTCAGACTGATGATATAAAATACTTTTTTGTATTTTTAAACTCTGGAAGTTTTTTAGAAACAGGAGTGGAAAAAAAAATACACTGCTATTCTTTCTTTCTTCTCCTGCAGGGTTGTTTTATGTGCTAACACTTTTAACTAAGACACAAATATAAAATAATATCACTCTCAGGAAGACCAGAGCAAACATCCCTTAGCCAGAATGTGAGGGATTGATGATAACTTACTTTTCAGGAAAAGAATCATTATAATCCTACTATGTTTCATACCTTGGGACAAATGTGTACATAAATTTTTCTTTAACAATTCAGTTTTGATCAGAACTACTGACACACCTCAAATATTTTCTCTGACTCGTGATACATAAATCTGCCAAAATAATACATTGTCTACTAAAAATGCTTGGAAAAGATTCTTCAAAATCTCATTATAGTTTTGAAGCCTCAGACTACTATAATTGCCAAAGGCAAATAAATGAAAATTGACTTGTTATTTAGTCTTAAACAGCCTTACTCAAATAGTGTTGTCATTGGCAAAGATTTCAAGCTACTTCAATATCCCCTTTTTAATTTCATTCTCAATATCCAATGCCCATTTATATCCACATGCAATTATATTTCCTCCTGCATAAAATATATAATCACACCACCAGCTGGCTTTAACCCACCAACTTTTTCCCCTCAAGAGCAGGAATAATTTGGAACTATAAAAATTGTTATTACAAATTAGTTCTTTCCTTCTCTAGAATATTACCTAATCAGCCAAAGACAGAAATGTGATATTCTCAGATTGAATAGCATTTTTCTTCAAAATATCTAAGCTATGCATAACAATGTATTGGAAAGTAAAGAAGTTAATCGTTCTGCAAAGTGATTAAAATCACAAGTACTACTCTATTCATCTTCAAGTACTCAAACCTCATCACTATATTTGGCAGTTGGTAACTACTCATTAACATTTTTTTTAGTTATTTAGCAGGGAATGAAAAGATCTCTTGCAATTCAGCTTGCCTCTCTTGTGTCCATATAATGTTTATTTAATGGATTATACATTTTATTGCATTCCATTTAATATACAATTGACTGTTCAATCTTTAATATCCTTTGTTATTATGAAAGCCTCTGTATCTTATGATTTTTGGCTGTAGGACCTGAATTTGCCTGTGCTTTGTCATAATAGTGATACTCCTTATTTTTCTTTAATTTTTTTTGTTTGATATATTTTTATATCTCGTAGTCTCAAAATTTATTTGATAATTTAAAAATGTATCATGTTTATAAAACGTACTAGTAAAATAGTACTAAATAATGGCTAAAAACCTGAGATTCAACCAGAATTCAAGGCAGGCTACATTTGCCATTTGCTAAGTAGTGACATTGGATAACATTTAAACTAATTATAGTCTCTTCACTGGTAGTTGTGAAGATTAAGTGGGATAATAAGTATTAATAATTCAGATGCTTTTTTAACATCTCTACATTTATATAAGTGATTTTGTATTACTTGAATTTATTAATTGCATTTCCATTCCATGTATAATTAATAAGTATTTTATGTTAGGGCATTTTCAAGACATTGAGGAAACTAAAAAATTATGAAATATGTTGCTTAAATGCCTTAAAAGCTAATTTTCTTGTCAATAATACAATATTTGGATAAATACATACAATGAAAATATTAATCAAGAAATCAACAAGACAACTTTTGAACATGATAACTGCTATGAACATTTAATGCCATACTTTGGTTATAGAGCAAAATCCAAGGAAGATGCCATTGAGGAGGTAAATTTTGAGCTGAGATCTAAAAATCTGAAAGAATTCATAAACTAATTGTACCAGAGAAGCTAGTTACAGGATTGCAACTTGTAGACTATTTCCAAACAGTAAGATGCAGCAAACTTTGGGCTCATATCATTTGTTTACCATCTCTCAGGAATCATTACCTTATGTGTTATCCAATATGGAAAATACATTTATAATTTTTCTGTTGTTTAAGGTGAAAGGTATACTCAGTTTCTTTCTGTTTTGAGTTCTCATTTACATGAAATAACTTTTTTTATTTTGAGATTATTTTCAAATTACAGAAGGGTTAAAAATAGAACAAAAATTTCTATATGTTTTTTTACCAAATACTGCTAATTAACTATACCCTTTACCCAGAATCAGATATTATTATAATTTTATAATTTCTGTCTTTTTTCCTTTACACACCCACACACTCACAACTTCTGAATCAATAAAGAATAATTTATATCCTTCATTACCCTTTAGCACTACTTCACAACAATATTTCTAAGCAAAAAGACACTCTCATTCACAACATCTCCAAAAGTTGTAACTTCAAGAAGTGTAATGTTGTAACAATATTATCATCTAGTGTACAGTCCATATTCTAGGTTCATGTAGTGCAAAATAATGCATTATATAGCCACAGTTTTTTGATCCAGAATTCAATCCAGCATAATTCATCACATTTAATTAACTTGTCACTTGCTTTCTTTTACCTGGAAAAATTTATATCTTTCTTTTTCTTTCATGGTCAACAGTTTCCAGGATGGGTGATGTTTTTTAGTATGACACTCCACCCAGATTTGCCTGCTGTTTTGACATGATTAAATTGAAGTAATCTAGATGTGACAGAAATATTACATAAGTAGCATTTCATCTTTCTCAATGAATTATGTTGGGAAACACATAATGTCTGTTTAATCCACTATTGCTGGTGTTAATTTTGATCACTTTGCTGAGGTGATATTTACCAAAATTCTCCACTTAAAAGTTATACTATTCCCCTCTGTAATTAATTATAATATTTTATTAGGAATCTAATTTGAAATTCTGCAAATAGGTTCTCCATTCTTTCACCCAATATTTTGGCATCAATTGATTATTATTGCTTGAGTCTTTTGTTTTTACTACTTTTATTGATTTGCTAATCCTAGCATTTTTTCTACATTCTTTAGCTGTCATTCTACTGTATATTTTGCTGCTTCTCTCCTCCTTCCACCATTTCTTCCTCTCTATTTTTATGCTTTCTTTTTTACTTTCTATAATTGCAGACTGTGTTATTTTACTTTATATAATTGCAAACATGTTATTCAGTGGAACATAATACTTTACATCATTCTTTTTATGTTCAAAATGTGCCAGAATTGTCTAGTCCTTTCAAGATGGTTTTTCTTTTTAAATGGTCTCTTTTTTTAGCATTTTATTATTTTATGATACTAGATATTACAGTTTCACCTAGTACTTTTCTTGTCATAGCTCCAGAATTGTCTATTTCCCCATGGTCTCTAATTCCTTGTGGTAAAATCAAAGTCAAAATGCAAGGGGTTCTTATAACTAATGGAATGTTATTGTTTCTAGACCAAATTAAAAAAAAGAAACAAAAATGACTTTTTATGTTGTATGTTTACAGTTTTTCTTTTTGTTTTGTTTTTGCTTTAGATACATGAATGATCGAGATGTCATTTATTATATAAAGATGAATTGAGTAGGAAAATGTTTTGATAGATTTGTTTAGATATATAGATAAAGATATCAGGTAATCAATCAGTCAGATGTAAACATTTGAAATTAGTGAAATTGTTAGAACCAAGTAAGACATTTTAGATTTAATGACATATACATGGTATTTAAGAGCATGAATGAGATTACTTAGAAATTATATACCCAAAGGATTATAAATCTTTCTATTACAAAGTCACATGCACACATATGTTTGTTGCAGCACTGTTTATGATAGCAAAGACCTGGAACCAACCCAAATGCCCATCAATGATAAGCTGGAAAAAGAAAATGTGGCACATATACATTATGAAATACTATGCAGCCATAAAAAAATGATGAGTTAGTGTCCTTTATAGAGACATGGATGAATCTAGGAACCATCATTATCAGCAAACTGACACAAGAACAGAAATCCAAACACCACTTTTTCACTCATAGGTGGGTGATCAACAATGAGAACACTTGGGCATAGGAAAGAGAACAACATTTACTGTGCTAGGTGGGGGGAGGGATGGGAGGGGAGGGGAGTGGATGGGGAAGGGCAGGGAGGTTGGGAGGGATAACACCAGGAGAAATGTCTGATTTAGATGACAGGGTGTGGGGAGTGGGCAGGATGGAGACAGCAAACCACCATGGCATGTATATACCTATGCAACAATCATGCAGGATGCAGTATGTACACATGTACCCCAGAGCCCAAAGTACAATTAAAAAAAAAAGAAAAAGAAAATGCATATAGAAATAAAAGAGAAGCAATGCTAAGATACCCTAATAATTAGAAATAAAATAGAGACCACAGTCAACATCCTCTGTGACATCATCTTTTGTACTTCTCCCTCTCCTTTAGTTTCAATCAAATTGGTATTTTTGTTTTTGTTGAACATAGCATGCAGTCTTGGAACATGGTTTTAATATTTCCAGAACTTTCTGTCTGAAAGATATTTAAACCAAATCTCATTTTTCATTCATCCTCAACTGTACATCTTTGGGCAATTGCCATTTTCTTTCTAAAGACATCTCTAACATTTAGTGTGTCAATCCTTAATTTTCTTTCTTGATTAGTTTCTATTATTTTTCTTATCATCATCCAATTTACTATATAATTGACATTTTTTTTTTAGTTTCTGTCTTTGTTGATGTAACCCAATCAGGATAGAAAACTTTCTATGTTTTGTTTATTGCTATACGACTAGTACCTTAAAAAGTATGTGGTATATAATTATTACTCAATAAATATTTGAATAAATGATATATAGATTTAAAACCAATTTATAATACAAAAACATATTTTAAAAGTATCTTTGTTATCATCTAAACATATTCCCAAATTTTTAATGTTAGAACAAAAATATTTGTATTTAATATTATTTTCATGTCAGCAGTCTAACTTCTAAAGAGCCGCTAAAAGTAAAACCATCTTTAAAAATCTGTTTCAGTTTTTAAATTTCTAAGACATAGAACTAATTACCTTAATTATGCTAATTTTTATCATTTTTCAGAAAGAGTCTTGCTCTGTCATCCAGGTTGGAGTGCAGTGGCATAATCTGTCTGGGCTCATGGCAACCTCTGTTTCCCAGGTTCGAGAGATTCTCCTGACATATTTGTCTTTTATTAACATAAACGTATTTTAGCATTTTTCTATTTTAAAGTACAAAATATTCAAAAGAGAAATTTTCAAGTGACAATTAAAGAGCTTTCTTTAATTTAGTGATAAAACTGGGGGAGTGCAAATTTTTTAATATTTCTTTTTTACAGGAATCAGATCATATATCTGCTTCAAACTTAATTTGCTCTTTGCTTGGCTATTTTTTTATTAAGGTTCACATTTACCAATAAGAAGGGCATGCTATTTTTTAAATTAAACACTTTTCAAGAAAAATTGTTTCATTAATATTTTAATATTTATCTTCAAATAATACCTCAACACCTTACCATGAAATTTATTTGTATGAGTTAAATAGAGATACAATTTGACATTTAACACTCACATTGAACTTATATCTTGTTCACATAGAGAACTATACACCTTATGTATTATATTACAGAAACATTAACAATGGAAACGTATTCAAGTTGCTTAAAATAGTCATGTATACATGAACCTGAATTTTTATTGATATATCAAATTAAATAAAATTGGCTCAAATACAATTTAATATATATCTTTAGTCTTACATTTTATGTATCACAGAATGGTGCAGTAAAGTATGAAAAATATATTGAGCTGCTATCTAGGAGACTAGGATAATTAAATAGTCCTGTGTCCTAAACAATTCAACTGCTCTGAAAGCGTATTTATTTTTTATTAGTGTTACATTTCTGTGTAATATTTAAATTTCTTTGAAACCCAAAGTAAATAATTTAAAGCATATTATAATTATAAACATAAAATTGAACAATGTCAAGGGATAATTTAAAAATTTAGAACAGATTTTAAAAAACAATTGTAGATATTAACAGAAATGTGGAATCAGTTACCTTTAATATTGGGCTTTTAATTTTACATATTTTTTCTTGAGTTCAAAGTAGAAAATATGATGGAAGGGTCATAGGATCCTTAGGGTGTCACTTTTCCAGCTCAGAACCAGGCACTTTTCCATCTGTGGCTTGTAGCATCTTTGCTTGAGCTCTTTTCAGGTCATTGGGCTGGTTCCATCCACTCTGCCCATCAGGCTGTGCTTGGCTCATGCTAGTAGCTCAGATCCCATGCCTGCCAGCGGTGAGCTAGGTAGAGAAAAGTGAGGTGTGTATAAGCCAGTGCGGGTTCTGGCCACTGCTTACAGCCAGGTGTGTCAGCTGCGGCAGAGTGGGCAGCTCTAGGTCCTGGCACAGGTGCTGGCTCACAGTGAGGCTGTGGCTGGACCAGGTGTATTAAAAATAGCTTCCACTGTGGGTGCCAGGCAGCTTGGAGACACCAGGAACTACAAAACCTCAAAGAGTGTCACAGCCCTGGCTTGGGGAGCACCTAGGTCTAGGCTTCCAAAAGGGCTGCTGCTCTTCTCTCCATCTCTCTTCTCTCCTTTTAGTGATGAGTAGGGTGTGTGTTTCATCCCTGTTTGTGTTATAGCTCTTTCAGTCCCATCATTTGGCAGGTCTGGATTTTTTGTCCAATGTCCAGGTGGAATGAGTGGAAAACTGGAAGGTTAGCATGACAGAGAGAAGCTTCACTGAGCAACAAAACAGCTCACCAGAGATCCAAAGTGGGTAACTCTTGCAGCGGGTAGTACCAATGTCTGTGTGAGTCTGGCTGAGTCTGGGGTTTTTACATGCTCCAAAGGGAGGAATTGAGAGCTGATTGATCAATAGGTGGCCATGGGTGAGCCAAAAAAATCACTATAAGTTCTCACTCCAAGCCACAGACTCCACCTGGAACTGGTAGCCCATCCCTGGCTTGAAGGTGGGATTTCAACAGGGACCCAGCATTTCTGCCCAGGAACTTGTCTACCTCCCACCATCTGCATTCATTCCAACTCAACCACTCTGTTTTCACCGAGGAGAACTTGCAACCCTGTGCCAAGCTTCCATTAGCCCCTTCAAGTCTGCCTCCTGTGCTCCTTGGCACGCAAAATCTGGAAGACATCAAGGCAGTGGTGGGGGATAGTGTCAGTGCTGTCTTGAGCACAACTGGCTGGGTTGCAACAGCACTCAGACTTGACCACAACTTTTCTTCAAAATTATTGCAGGTGCCAAGGGCAAGGCAGAATCCGGGGAGTAAGAGCAGAGACATCTGAGCCAGCTGGGGGAGAGGCGCTTCCTGGTCCCCAAGAGTTCAGGGATCCTGAGTCTGGAGCTGCAGCTGGATAGCTGCAGCTGTGTCCCAGAGTGCAGCTCTTCTGCCTCACCAACTCAGTAGGGGGCAGGGTTCCCACCTGTTCCTGGCTCCCACTGGCTTCATGGAGAGTGCAGCCCTGGCTGTGCCTCCCCCACTGCAGCTGGCACCCCCACAGAGGCTGCTCCAGATGAGCCATCACTGGCATGAGAGGCAATTCTTTTAAAAACTATATTTTATTGAATAAATAATATTAAACCCAAATAGCTAATTTTAGAAATATTGTGTTTTCCATGATGTAGTTACAGAGTGACTATAAAAATTAAATATGTATTACAAACTGAAAGTAAGAAAATCATGACATAAAATTTTGTTTGTTTAGCACATTGCAAACATAAAATAAAAGTCAGAATATGCTTAGGAAAGGCTACCTGTGAATTAAAAAACATAATTATTATAACAATCTATTATGGTTATTCCTTAAGTGATTCCTAGAAGTGACAATAATTCATGCTCTTAATCTAATGATTTCATTTTTTTCTCACAGATTAAATATAAGCATATATATTTATAGCCAAGTTAAAATATTTTTGACATGTGAAGTAGAACATGGAATCAATGATGAGACCAATAAAAAATTAAAATATAGCATATTATATTAAAAGTTGCAGTTTATAAAAATGTTGTATTATTGGTATATCATTTGCACATTTTTTTCTCAACAAGTCTTTCTGTGATCATGAAAACAGAAAGCACTGCAGCTATAGCAAACAAAGATATTTAAGAAAGGAATTTTGAAACAGCTCTTATTAAACAGCTAGAAAAGCTGAGGAAGAAAAAGCCAAGGAAATCTGCCAGTGACTTCCAGAAGATCAAAATTTTTTAGTTGACAGTGGAACTAGTCACTGATTTTCTCAGACTTCTGCAGCACTAGTGGGAGTATTTTGATAGACAATGTCCACAGTCACTAGCAAAACCTTATGTCTGTCATATGCATGTCCTGGCCCATGTGATTCTTTGCCACATCCATGTGAACAGGATTGATATTTGCTTCTGTTATCCTCTCCAATGCTTTTGTTAATGCCTTGTATTGGTGGAATACAATCTAAAATTCTGCTGACAGGAATTATGAAGAAATAGATGTTCTGGGCTTCTAGTCTCTATGACACTGGGAAAAACATACTCAGAAAATGTATTATTGAGTGGCTAAAAGACAAAACAAAACAAAGTCAAAATAGTTTTGAAAGTTTATACTTTTTAAAACAATTACTTGGAACCTTAAAGATTCTCTACCTAAGCAATACAATCTCCATTGCAGGGTATTAATCAACACACTTAACTATGTAGTCTCTTCAAAGAAGCTCAACCATATCTGAAAAAGAAAGAATTGCAGTCCATATATATAATTGTCATTAGAGAATCCATGTTTTTGTTCTTGCGGAAAATCTTAGAATTATCTCTTCTGTGTTATTCTTGTCTCTTGCTTATAATTGTTCTATTTTTATATGCATAGTGATAGTAGAGTTAGATCTATAAGAGTGTTTTTCATTACATATATGTGTGTGTATATATATATATAATATATATATATACACACATTAAGTATATACATATATATGTGTATATGTATATATGTGTGTGCATATATTATACACACACACACACACACACACACACGGTGTGGTTTTTTTTTTTGAGACGGAGTCTTGCTGTCACCAGGCTGGAGTGCAATGGTGCAATCTTGGCTCACTGCAACCTCCACCTCCTGGGTTCAAGCAATTCTTCCTTCTGGGACCACAGGTGAGTGCCTCCACCCCCGGCTAATATTTTGTATTTTTAGTAGAGACTAAATTTTGTGTTTTTGTATTTTTTGTATTTTTAGTGTTTCACCATGTTAGCCAGGATATCTCTTGACTTTGTGATCTTCCTGCCTCGGCCTCCCAAAGTGCTGGGATTACATGCGTGAGCCACCACACCTGGCCCATTTTTTATATTTTTAAGAGGAAAAGTTTTATAAGGCATATGTTAGTTATACTTATCAATCATTACTTATTTTAAGTCTTATCTTCACTATTCTCATAAATTACACTAATCATACATGAAAACAAGTAAAGTATAGGACTAAACATACACATGTGTATGAGTATATATGTGTATGCATTTTACATATATGCTTATAGATCTTGCATAGACTGTAAATATAAATGTGTATTCCCTGTGCTTTGCATTGTTTCCAAACACAGATGAGGTATTTATTAGTATAATTTCACATCCATACTCAAAACTGTTTGTATCCATGTAATTTAGTGACAATTTCGTACATGTTAAAAATAAAAGTCATGATCTTTTCAATTATATCTGAGGATGTTTATATTACATTTTAATTTCTAAAAGCACATGTGTTGCAAATGCTCATTTTTCTGATAGGTTTGTTACTTGGTTAAAATGTGCAAAGTTTTAGTGTGTGGTTGATAGCATAGATTCATATAAAAAATGACGTTTCTTGACAGTTCTTCATTTTCAAAAAAAATACTCATAATCTGAGAATAGCATAGCTTTCTGTGATTTTCACTGGAGTACTTATATTTTAGACATCTTCTTCTCTATACCTGGGGACAAGATTCTCTATTTTATAGGTCAATTGTTAATGAAAACATGTTTTTTAAAGCATGAGTATCCTGTTGGTTCACAGTGATATCCATTTGGACTAATGAGGCATTCTGGTTGTTTATAGAATACATGCTAAACTCATTTGAATTATGTATAATAAATAGCTCTGCTTCAACAATGTTGACTGTTAAAGTACTTCAAGTGAACAATTCATTTCAGTCTTGAAGAATATATCACACTGGTTCAACTAACCTAAATAATTTAAAAATAGTGGAAAAATATGTGAGTTCATTAAATGAAATAGAAACATCTCTACTTTTCATGGAGAATTCTGTTATTTGTAGATCTTAAAAGTCACTGAATAAAGACAAGTAAGTTCTCAGTGAAGTAAGAAAAATTTACCAACGGAATAAAATACTTACTCTTTCACTTTTTACCTAGTCATTGCTGCCAATCTTGGCAGCACCTGATCTTTGAAAAAGCTGACAAAAGCAAGCAATTAAGAAATGACTCCTTATTCAGAAAAGGTGCTGGAATAATTAAGCATATACAGAAGACTGAAGCTGGATGCCTTCCTTACATTATATACAAAAATGAAATCAAGATGGATTAACAACTTAAACGTACAAGCCAAAGCTATAAAATTCCTAGAAGACAACCTAGGCAATACCATCCTGGACACAGGAATGGGCAAAGATTTCATGACAAAGACACCAAAACCAATCACGACAAAAGCAAAAATTCACAAGTGGGATCTAATTAAATTTAAGAGTTTCTACACAGCAAAAGAGACTATCAACAGAGTAAACAGACAACCTACATATCAGGAGAAAATATTTGCAAATTATGCATTTGCAAAAGGTCTAATATCTGGTATCTATAGGGAACTTACACAAATTATAAGAGAAAAAAAAATCTCATTAATAAGTAAGCAAAGGTCACAAACAATTTTCACAAAAAGACATACATGTGACCAATAAGCATATGAAAAAGTGCTAAATATCACTGATCATTAGAGAATTATAAATTAAAACCACAATGAAATACCACCTCACATCAGTCAGGACTGTTATTATAATACTAAAAAGTAAAAAATAACAGATGCTGGTGAGGTTCCAGAGAAAAGGGAACACTTATACACTGGTGGTGGAAGGGTTGACTGGTTCAACCATTGTGGAAAGCAGTATGGCTATTCCTCAGACATCTAGGAGCACAACTGCCATTTGACTCAGCAATCCCATTACTGGGTATATACCCAGAGGAATATACACAATTATCTCATAAAGACACATGCATGTGAATGTTCATTACAGCACTATTGATGGTAGCATAAGGCACGGAATCAACCCAAATGTCCATCAATAACAGATTGGATAAAGAAATTGTGGTACATATACACCATGGAATGTTATGCAGCAATAAAAAGAGCAAGATCATGTCTTTTGTGGGAACATGGATAAAGTTGGGGGCTATTATCCTTAGCAAACTAACACAGAAACAGAAAATCAAATATTGCATGCTCTCATAAGTGGGAGCTTAATGATAAGAATTTATAAACACAAATTAAGGAAGCTACAGACACTGCAATCTACTTGAGGGTGGAAAATGAGAGGAGGAAGATAAGCAGAAAAGCTAACTATTGGGTAATGGACTTCATTCTTGGATGATGAAATAATCTGTACAACAAACCTCCATGACATGAGTTTACCTATATACACACCTTCACAGGTAGCCCCAAATCTAAAATAAAATTTAAAAAATAAGAAGTAGATGAGGTTACAAAAAAAAAAAAGAATGAATGAAAAAGAGGAAAAAGCAACAACAGACATGTGGCTTGCACTTCATATAGTCTAAAATTCTTGGATATGCTTGTTTGACTGAAATTCATCTGCTCTGGAAAATGACAACTCTATTTAATTAGATGATTTAAGTTCAGTTAAAGACTTTACTTCATTGAAATTTCAAGCTCCAATATG
This sequence comes from Callithrix jacchus, assembly GCF_049354715.1. Classification (NCBI taxonomy): domain Eukaryota; kingdom Metazoa; phylum Chordata; class Mammalia; order Primates; family Cebidae; genus Callithrix; species Callithrix jacchus. Next base: position 133,141,230 of record NC_133504.1, read on the forward strand.
TTCAAAAGCTTTATATCAATGCTTACTGATACCAAAAACAAACAAACAAACAAAAAAACAGAAGATATTTAGCTTCCCATTATCTTTTAAACAGAAGAAATAAAAAAAATGATTAATAACCCTGAGGTATTGAATTACAGTAAAGTTGAAGATGCAAGGGGAGTAGAAAATGAAATGAAAAATGCTCTGTGCTTCTGTAGGTTCCACTTTCAATATGAGAATGAAAAGAAAAGAAAAAGGAAAGAGAATAAAATAAAGTAAAATTACCAAACAATTACTGGTTTCATTCTAAGTGTGGAGATTGTATTTTTCTTTTTTTTGAAACAGTCTCACTATGTTACCCAGGCCATAGGGCAGTGTCACAATCCAGGCTCACCCCAGCCTCAATCTCCCAGGCTCAGAGATCCTCCCACCTCAGCACTGTTTGTAGCTGGAAATACAGGTGACCATCACCAAAACTGGCTAATTTTTGCATTTTTTGTTGAGACGGGTTTTGTCACGTTGCTGGGTTGGTCTTGAATACTCAGGTTCATGAGATCCTTCACTTACCAAAGTGCTAGGATTACAGTAATAAGTCATCGTACCTGGCCTTTTCTACTTAAAAAAAATAAATAAATAACTTTAAATATCACATTCAGCCTTAGCAGCAGAGAACTGGAAACCTCTGACTTAAAAAAAATATGGATTTGTTTTTCATTTCTCTAAAATAAGTTGAAGCAACCTGCAACCTGTGTGCAAACTATGTCCTAAGCAATTTATCACCCATTCTTAGCTTGTCCTTCCAAACATATAGTAACATATCTTGTTCTTGAGTGCAAGAGACAAACCTGTCTCTACAAAATAATGCACAAATTAGCTGGATATGGTGATGGTCACCTGTGGTCCTAGCTGCAAACAGTGCTAAGGTGGGAGGATCTCTTGAGTCTGGGAGATTGAGGCTGTGGTGAGCCTGGATTGTGACACTGCCCTATGGCCTGGGAAACACAGAGAGACTGTCTCACTGCACCTCCTAGCCTATTATCTATGTTCACATGATAAAGGAGAAAATCAAATAGCCTATAAAACACTTACCTCTGGAGTCAGGCTACTTTTAAAAGCTTTTTCCATAGAAAATATTCAACAACTTCTCATTCCAATCTTCATCCATGCCTAAGTTCATGAAACCAGTCAAGTCACTTCCTTCTTTCCCAAGGATGAAATACCAGGTTACCCATGACCTCATCTGAAAAAAAAAAAAAAAAAAATCATTTAACACTAGACTCAAATTAAAAAAATGCTGAAGAGATGTTCAAACTTCATTTTTTTTTTCTTCAGCATTTAAGAGGGTGAACTTCTCACGCCTATAATCCCAGCACTTTGGGAGGCCAAGGCGGGTGGATCACGATGTCAAGAGATCAAGACCATCCTGGTCAACAGGTGAAACTTTGTCTCTACTAAAAGTACAAAAAAATTAGCTGGGCATAGTGGTGAGTGCCTGTAGTCCCAGCTACTCTGGAGGCTGAGGCAGGAGTATTGCCTGAACCCAGGAGTCAGAGGTTGCGGTGAGCTGAGATCGCACCATTGCACTCCAGCCTGGGTAACAAGAAAATGAAATATATAGAGTATACACACAAACACACCATTTAATAGCTCATTTTTCTCAAGACTATTCAGAAATTGGTGCTATGCTTTAATGTGTCATGTCCATAGATCCCACAGTAGAGCCAGATTAACAGCATTATGGCATCCAAACCAACTCTGTTTCCTTTTCTGGTCATAAAGATTTTTGTCATATTTAACATGCCAAAGTAAATTGAAACATATTGCCTAATTATTGCTTGTATAAGTATTCGATTGTATGTGTTGTTTATATGTGTTTAGGATAGATGTTAGAGTGTGCATTTGCTATTCATTATCATGCAAAATCTTTTTAAACAAATGATTATATGTGTCAGTATAAGATTTTATTTCAGATGGAAGCAATGAAAAATGATAAAAAAGGGTCACTTCACAAATAGCAAATAGATAAAGCATACTTCTTGATTAAAAGAAGTAACAGCAGGCTCCTGACTCTGGTGGCAAAGTGATTCTGTCTATAAATATCTCAAGCATTAAACAACAGTTTAACCTTCAATGGCACCCTAGAAATGTAGCCAGAAACTTTTTTAAGCTCCCCAAAAAGTTTTGTGAGTTAGTTTATAATTTGTTTTAATCTCATTTCAGAAAATTTCTTCCTGTTTGAAACAGCTAATTTTATTCTCTAAAACTAATTATATTGGTAAATAAAAAATACCAAGACTGGTTTCAGAGAAAAAGTCTTTGAGGAAAGTAGAAATCTGATTAATTTTGGAAGAAGTTATATTCAAATTATCATCAAAGGAAATAATTCTTATAGTTTTTACCATTTGCTAAGTGAAGCATTTTTCCCTCTGTTTTAAATTTTCACAGATAAAGGATCAATATTCAAATTATCATCAAAGGAAACAATTCTTATAGTTTTTAACATTTGCTAAGTGAAACATTTTTCCCTCTGTTTTAAATTTTTACAGATAAAGGATCACCTGTCGTGATGTTTCTACTGAAAGCAAGGCAATCCATTTTGTAGAATTAATGTGTGCCATTGTAAATTATGATTATGGTCATAAAGTTCATAAAAATGAATGAGCAGATCAAGTACATATAAGTGCTATGAAAAGCTTAAAAGAAAGACAATATCAAGCCTGCATTTTATGTTCTTCTACAAAAGTAGATTCAAAGAACCATGCAATTGCTAGACTGCCTTGGAAGAATTACATTTTTCTTTGTAGCCATAAAAAGATGTAGAAAGAAGTAAGCTTATGATTCTATAAAGTATTGAATTACAATAAATCTGTAGTAGAAAAACTTATGCTAGATATACACGCATATCAAGAGATAGTGGAAATAGGTGGACTAGAAAGACAGCACTTGTTTATTTGATTGGTAGACAACGTTGATTGGTATTAGATGTTGGCTTATTCTAAAATAGTTGAGACATCATAAATTATATAGAGAAGTTATCCAAATGCCAGGAGATATATAGGTTGAAAAAATGTGTGAATCATTCACTATTCTTTAATTATATCCCTGGAGATGTGCCTGAGAACATTCCCTTCAGGAAAGGAAAGAAAAATGCACTAATATGGAAAATGACAACAATCTGGAAAACCTTGTATCAACTGTCCTCAGGAAGATAGGGATGTAAGTGAGAAATTCTGCAGTGAACTCCCAAATACGTGGAGTAAAGCCAGATAGAGGCACTTAGCAAACAGATGCCAGAAGGTATTGTACACGTTTCAGATTGGACAGCAGGTCAGAAGTGGCAAGCCAAATAGATACACTCGCAGAGCTCTTTGCTCATGGTTGATTATTCATTTATCCCAGGGATCAACTTACAAAGAACCTAGCCAGTCTTGGTAACTAGGGGGAAAAAATAGCTCTATGGTGGAGAGCATGCCTTTCTTGTAGGAGCAGTCAGACTTAGACCAGCTTCTTCTGGCTTGTCCAATGCTGGTGAAAAATGTTTATTTGGTGTCAAATATAATGTATATGCAAGGGCTTGGTAACCTAAGTTTTCTTTCACCATAGGTCATCTGACACCTAATGTTGCATCAGTAAAACCTTCCCAGAAATTGTAATGTGTCCTGATCTTCTAATAGAGTACCTGATACATATTTCATCATCTAGGAAATAGGAATTTCTCCTCAATGGACAGATGCTTATTTTGAAAATGTATTTCTCTTTCTTGCTTGTCATGATTGAAATGCAAGCTGACATCAAAGAAGTATGGGATGTATAGGAGAGACAAGGAATGTAATTGGTGCAAACATTTTCTTCTATATTTGAGTTTTAATAATTATAATTACATTTTAAACTCATTTCCTTTTAAATTTCATCCCTTTACCTAGAATTAAATATAGACTGTCTTAGTTGTGGTGAGTTCTGTAATTTATGCCATGGTAATAGAATGCTACAGCAAGACTTTGTCTACCAAAGAGATAATTTTCCAGATATATTTAATTTGCAATTTGAGATTTGGGCTTCTTTCTACACGTTGCAATTAATGCCATCGCAAAATTTTTGTCCTAGGCATCTCTCTTAGGCCTTACTATAGTTCCAGTGTCAATTGCATTCATTTTAGAAAGAGTGTTATCTTTTTGTTGTTCAGAAGCATTTAAGAATAGAATGTATGTTGAAGTATATGTTACCTTTTGCTATCTAAGGAGTCAAATAAAGTGTGTGCTTCTCATTTGTAGCAGTCTAAAATATTTGGAACACCATAATTTTCAAACTGTAATTGCTTTTTAAATTTTAACTCCAAATATGGTAAATACAGCTAAAACAAAACAAAACAAATTATACTTCTCACCTTTCCTTGCTACCAGAGTACAGATATGTAGGACACATCATTTCAGGACTGCATATCAAATAAAACTATGTGGAATTTTGATTTAGAAAATAAATCTGTAAGACAAAGTGAAGCATGGATAATCTATTTTGTTGACACAGGTAAAATCCCAAGTAGCATATTTCTGGAGAATACAGCTGTTGTAGTTTTCTTACTGCCAAATAGCTATCACAAAATAGGATTAAAGGAAGCAACAGCATCTTCTATAAAAAGCTTGTTCTGTGTTTTCTTCTGTGAGTTGTTTCTAACATTCAACTGAGAGTTTGTTGCTCTTGTCCATCCAAACAGTCTGTGAGTTTCCTAATATTGCCCAACAAACTGTTTACTGCTTAAACTACTGGGTGTGCCTTTGTTGAAAATAAAACTTTGACCCAGAAATCAATCTTTAAATAAAAGCTATTGGAAAACAGTTAAATATATTTAAATTATGTTATTGTGTTATGTATGGTAACTTATATTGCCATTTCATACTTTAGATAAGAAAATAAATCAGTATGCTTTTCTTTCTTTCTTTCTTTCTTTCTTTCTTTTTTTTTGAGACCTATACTCACTCTGTCACCCAGGCTAGAGCACAATGGTGCGATCTTGGCTCACTGCAGCCTTCAACTCCTGGGTTCAAGTGATTCTCCTGCCTCAGCCTCCTGAGTAGCTGGTATTACAAGCATGCACCACCACACCCAGCTAATATTTGTACTTTTAGTAGAGACGGGGTTTCATCATGTTGTTCAGGCTGGTCTCATACTCCCGATCTCGTGATTCATCTGCTGTGGCCTCCCAAAGTGCTGGGATTACAGGCGTGAGCCATGGTGCCCAGCTATATGTTTTTCTTAATGATCATCACTTTCAAGTGGTGAAGCCCTGGTAAGAAGATCTGAGATCTTTAAGATCATATCAGATGAAAATTGTGAAAAGACAAGATAATAATAGTATAACACCTTATGTCCCCCATAAGGAGTACAAAGTCAATCCCAAACAAAAAAATTGCATTCAGGCTTTATTAACAAACAAAACCAATATAACATAGGGTCATAATGTTGTTGACTTTTTCTTCTATGACATTTAGATAAAAGGAAGATACAAGTAATTACTAATAATAGGCCCTCATAAGGTGTTTTAAGATGTATCTCTTTTAAAGATTGAAATTCCCTTCTCAGAAAGTACCTCATACGATTATCCAGAACCCCAAACTTAGAACTGCTTTCTACCTAAGATACACCTTCTCCATGGATGCTTGCTGAATAAGATCATATCAAATACTTTTGTCAACTCACTTTACTGATAGGTGCTAGAATCTGTGAACTTTAATACAAATTATCTTGCAAATAATTTCTTGTTTCAGCTGATTAAGAAGATACGTAAGGCCCTTCTCTAATCATTACTTACTGTTGGAATTATGTAAAGGTATTTAAATTGTTTATAAAGGATCTCATGCCTCCATGGGAGAACAGGATTTATAATAGTTATGCAGCTGAAATATGTTTGACATATTTAAGCTAAATTGGTCCATGAATGGTAGGAACTGTAATTTCAAGCAGAAAAGAAAAAAAAAAAGGTAGGCAGTGGAAGTTTGTAAAACAATAATGCTGTCTATCTTTGGTTTCTAATCTATTATATCTACTCTATTAGCTCTCAAAGACACCTCCAGAAAAGGGAGTATTTCCCTAATAGACAGAAACTCAAGTTTTTTAATGTAGTATGAAGTCATTTTATCTAATTCTAAATCTTCTTAGCTGAGTAATCTCTTTAAGATCATAATAAGTAGATATTTGATAATGCAAGCTATTTGCAATTCTAAATTTTCTCTTATGAGTAAAATTATTTATATGACAACAGAATTTAGCTATTCCTCATCATTAGCATTTGTTAAAACCAACAAAAATCTTGATGAAAGCTTTAGCAAAAATGTAATATAAACTAAATTATAACAACCACAAGTTCTCATGCCGTCTTTTATATAGGTACACAGATAGTTTATTTTGCCATCAGATGTACACAGTTGGCAACATAGAATCTAGGTTCCTTTGAGGCATTTACGTATTGCCAAATACTGATCATGGTATTTATCTCATTGTTAGTTCAGCAAAATGGTCATGTGTAATGAGACATCTCTATGTTATCTAAGAGTTGCTTAAAAACAAATAAACAAATAGCTCTGTTTCATTATACAGTGTAAAAATACAGGGGAATATGCAGTCTAAGATCAACTTTTCATGTCATATGTATAGTAACTTACTATTTGTAGATTTGTGGAAAGAAAAGGTTACTGCTGTTAGGTATTGAATTATGACAGTACTAGTTATAGAGCTTATGATTTGAAAAATACGATCTTCAAATTATATTCCCATATATTATAGTCTTTATAATCAGACTTACTATTACCTCATAATAGTGCCTTTACAGGTACCCTCATTGCAGTTACTATTCTTAAACTGTCTTAAGCTTGACTTACCCAGATTCCCTTCTTTAATTAATCATATTTTTCTACCATGTATATTTAAGTATTGATTATTAAACAATACACTATTTTTTATTAGTATCTGGAAATGTCTTCACAAATTTCCTTTATGACTGACAGTAGATTTTTGATCTGTTTTTCCTAGCCAAAAGATGCATCAACATGATAATCATTTCGACTCTTCTTACAAATTCTCCTTCTGGAAATTCTTAATGAATGCAAAACTGCATACATTCTAAGGTGAATGTAATCTGTTTTCTGTAGCTTTAGGTATGTTTCCATTAATGTGTGTGTGTGTGTGTGTGTGTGTGTATGCATGTGTCTGTGTGTGTGTGTGTCTGTGTGTGTGTGTGTGTGTGCGCTGTCAAAACTTCTGATTTTGATTATTTTGATTTAGTTCTATATTTTTGTATACATCAAGGCTGTGGCTTAAAATATCCTGCTTAACCCAATCCCATTTTCATTTTCTTTTGTGGAAGAAAGACCTAATTTTAGATACAAACATATTCCATACTTTAAGAATTATTATCCCAAGGAAAATGATTCTAGATTCAGAATATATTATAGTGCAGCAAAGAACTTCCACTATGGATCTATATAACAAAAAATAAAGTTTAGGGAATAAGAGAAAGCAGCCAAAAATACTCTCTTCCCACCAGATAACAAGAATTTGAGGACTAATACACACGCTTTTTCCAAAAAAATGGTTAGACTAGATTGCATGAAGAATTAATTTTTCATGTTTTCCAGCCCTTCCTTGTGAAAGTCAGGCCCTTGGGGCTCTGGTGTCCAAATGCCTTAAATCAAATCCAAGTCTCAGTCAAAAATAAACAATGGGATGTCAACTTCCTTAAATCTCTTGATTTCTGTTTTTATTTTTATAAAGTAGATGTAATAATGCAAAATATTTCAAATATTACATTTTTAATAAAATGATGTACTGAAAAGCACTTTTTGCATTTTTAAGCCTATAATAAACACTCAATACAACATAGTTATCAGTGGTTTTTGTAATTCTGGAAGTAAGATCTATCTCAATTTTTGTCATTTATTTCTTTTTTTTTAAAAAAAAAGATAGTGCCCTAAATCTTATGATTACAAATGTGTACTTAATACTGCAAATGTATATTTAATAAAATTAGATAAGCAAAGTGATCTATATTTGCATATTTTAAAATAAATAATGTTTTAGCAAAAAATAGAAAATGTAAATCACCAATTTTCAAATAGCAGCATAACAATAATAATAAAGGTAAGTTTTTAATATCGATTAAAAATTATGTGTTCATAATACCTGAATCTACTTTGTTTTAATTTAAGATTTGCAAAACAAACACTATATGACATATTTTTTTTCTATTTCACACAGTCATGGTTTAGGAAATCTGCATTCAAATGAAGAAAAATAAAAGCAAATTATTTAGCATAAATCTAGGACAACTAATCATAAAGCATTGCATTAGAAATTCTTGATTTAATAGCCAATACATTTATCACCTCTGGAAACTTCAGCATATATGTTTTATATCACACAAGAGGAAAGACTTCTGCATAGACAAATGTTCACAAAAAAAAAAAAAAAACACACAATAAGCTAAATTCCCAGGAAAATCATAATGATTTGTATGAAAAGGTGTTGTTATAAAAAATGTTTCTGTAGTTCTTTAAATAAGACTTCTTTAGTAAAAGAGTTCAGAAAATAAATCAATTTATCTAACTCTCTGTCTCTCCATTCATCCCTGTATTTGTCCATCCATGCATATACATTCATACATACATAAAAAAAGTCACAGAAAACACATCCTTTTCAGGGACATCATAATTGCATTTCAAGTTTTCATAATTCTCTGCTACTAACTATAAAAAAGCATGTCTCAAAATAGCAAGTAATCAGATTGTCTAATTTTCTTAAGAATTTTAAAGAAATCTTATGATAACCAATATAAAATAATGAGGAATTACTGAAAAGAATTATGTTAAAAAGAACAAATTTAAAGATCATTGACTTACACTCTCATGTAGATGGTGTGTTAGGCCATTCTTTCATTGCTATAAAGAAATACCTGAGAGTAAGTAGTTTATAAGAAAAGGGGCTTAATTGGCTCATGGTTCTGCAGGCTGTACAAGGAGCATGTGTGATCTGCTTCTAGGGAGGCCTCAGGAAGCTTCCAGTTATGGCAGAAGGCAAAGGCAGAGCAAACCTATCACACAATGAGAATCGAGCAAGAAAAAGAATGGGTGGGGAGGGACCACACACTCCTTAATGCTAAGACCTTCTTTAAACTCAGAGAAAGAGTTAACTTACTACCAAGGGGATGGCCCAAATTGCCATTCATGGGGAATTTACCCTCATGATTCAAACACAACCGACTGGGTTTCCCCTCCAACGCTGGGGATTACATCTTAAATGAGATTTGGAAGAGACATCCAAATTATATTAGATGATCAAATACTTTCTACTTGTTAAGTGATCACAATTCCTCCTCTAGATTGTAACATATCTTCAAGTCCTGGTCTTGTAGTCAGTCCTTTCTCAGTAAAGGGATAGCACTCATTGAATTCTGAAATGAAGTACCATATTGAATTAGTCTGTTTTCACACTGCTATAAAGAACTACCTGAGACTCGGTAATTTATGAAGAAAAGAGGTTTAATTGACATGCAATTTTACAGGACTGACAAGAAGCATGACTAGGAAGCCTAAGGAAACTTGCAATCATGGTGGAAGGAAAAGGGGAAGCAAGCATGCCTCGCCATGGCAGAGCAGGAGAGCGAGACCAAAGGGGGTACTGTCACACATTTTCTAATAACCAGATCTCTAATAACCAGTGAATAATAAGAATTATTTCACTATCACGAAAACAGCAAGAAGTTACCCCATTTCCATGGTTCAATGATCCCTCACCAGGCACCTCTCCCAACTCATGGGAATTAAAATTTGACATGAGATTTCAGTGCGATCAGAGCTAATCCATATCACATATAATATATATATTTTTTTGAGATAGTCTTGATCTGTTACCCAGGCTGCAGTGTGATGGCACAGTTTCAGATCATTGCAACCTCCACCACCCAGGTGGAAGCGATTCTTCTGCCTCAGCTTCCCAAGTAGCTGGGATTACAGATGCTTGACACTCCTGCCTGGTTAGTTTTTTGTTTTTTTGTTTTTTTTCTTAGTAGACATGGGGTTTCACTATGTTGGCCAGGCTAGCCTCGAATTCTTGACCTTGTGATCTACTCACATCGGTCTACCAAAATGCAGGGATTATAGGCCTGAGCCACTGCGCCCGGCCCACATATGACATTTCATAAAGTAAAAGAGGCATGCAAAGCTCATGAAGTTAAAAAATATTATCACTAATTGCTGCAACTCTAGCTTTTATGTATAAACCTATTATCTACCAATAGAAACCAATAAATAGATGAATAGGTAGATATGCAAATGAATAGATATATGGAAAATGATATGATCCTCATTCAAGGGAAGCCTTGAAAGTGTTAATCATTAAAAGTATAAGGTAATGTGTTATAAATACTGATGCAACACAAATGCTTTATAATTAGAATAATCGTATTTAATTCAAATTTAATTAAATTTAAGTATATAGATCTCTATAATCTTCCAGATATGAAAAGGTTTTTTTTTTTTTTCAAAATTTTAGGGAGCTGTGTAATATAAACTTTAAAATTTATAAGGGATTTCTTATATTTTTAACTGATCTTTTAACTAATGCTTGCCACTGTTCTTAAACAAAAGTTCTTTAAAAATAAATTTGTTTGACTTTTAACTCTTGTTTTATGCTATGAGTAGTAAATACTAGTCACCTGGATAAGGATTTTACCACATTGCACAGGACAGATAACAACACAGGGGTTGTGGGAATATTCCAGAGTAATAATTGAACCCAAATGATGTATTTTGCAAAAAGAGAATGTGAGGTACATTAGAAATATCTAGCCTAATGGCAAATGTAAAAACCTGACCCTCCAAACAATCACATCATTGATCCACTTCTCAAGGAACAATTCATGTGTTTGCTTCCTGTACACACGTCAGATGTTTCCAAGAAACATCAGAATATAAGTGTGCAGACACCACCTAGTGGTTGTCTATGTAGAGAAAATGAGAAGTTCAGCAATTTAGAAGATATCTTCTTTCACATGTCTTTATAGCTCATTTAACAACTTAGGTTGCTAAGGACGTTGATATTTGGCATTTAAATGATGAACTAGGTGGCTTATGTGGTTTCTTAATTCTGGTTTTGTCAGCAAGACCCGAAAGAGATTTTTGCTGACACTCAAAAACAAAACAAAATATAACAAAACAGCAACAAATACAGCAAATAATGAAACCAAAATGAAAGTTGAAAACATAAAACAGCAAAACTTAAAGATATGACATGAATTTTTCCAGTAGCAAATAGCATTATATTTTCTATTTCATTTACTGTTACATTCCAGCATGTAAAAGGAAAACACCTCCAAATATTTTTTTTTTCAGTTTAAACAATTATTTACTGTAATTAAATTAAGCTAACAAAAGAATAAAATAAACATGAAAATAAATCTCCCCAGATTAATTACTTTGTCTATTCTATATTTATGAAGTAGTATAAGACCAGGTAGGTTATTTAGGTGCTATGTTATCCAAGGTTTAATTAAACTATTTTGAATTTTTTTTCTGCTGTTTCTAAAAGTTTTCTGAATTATAGTTAAATAATTATCATTTGGAGTAAAAAAATATGTTTATATGCTTAAATAAAATGAAATTTGTGTTTTTGCCTCGTTTTTAAATTTCATTTAGTTACAAATTGGATCAAACTAGTTCTAATTGCAAAATCTCAAATGAGCATCTGTCTTATATTTACATTTTACTAAGATACTTATGGTAAATTTAGAGCTATTGAATTATCTGGAATCAAAATTGTCTAATAAGCAAATGTCTCATTATCTTCAGCAATGTGATATGGTTTGGCACTGTGACCACACTCAAATCTTATGTAGAATTGTGATCTCCTGTATTGGAGGTGGGCCCTGGTGGGAGGTGACTGCATCACAGGGTAGTTCCTAATGGTTTTACAAGATCATCCTAGTGCTTTCTTGTGAGTGAGTTCTCACAAGATCTGGTTGCTTAAAATTTTGTAGAACTTCCCCATTCACTCTTTTTCTTTCTTGCACGGCCATGGTAAGACGTACTTGTGTCGCCTCATCTTCTGCCATGATTTTAAGTTTTCTGAGGTCTCCCAGCCACACATCCTGTACAGCCCATGGAACTGTGAGTGAATTAAACCTCTTTTCTTCATAAATTACCCAGTCTCAGGAGTTCTTTACAGTAGTGTGAGAACAGACTAATAAAGAAAATTGGTACCAGAAAAGTAGGGCATTGCTTTAAAGAAACCTGAAAATGAGGATTTGAGTTTGAAACTCAGAAATGAGCATGGGTTGGAACAACTTGAGTTCCACAGCAGACAAGAAGATGAGGGAAAGTTTACAACTTCCTAGAGAATTGTTGAATGGTTGTAACCAAAATGCTGATAGTGATATAAAGAATGAAGTCCAGGTTTAGGTGGTCTCAAATGGAGGTGAGAAACATATTGGTAACTAACGTAAAAGTCATTCTTGCTATGTTTTAAAAAACAGACTGGTAGCATTGTGCCCCTGTTCTAGAGATTTCCTGCTCTAGAGTTTCCCTGTGGAACTTTGACTTTGAGAGAGATGAGTTCGGGTATCTGATGGAAAAAACAAATTTCTAATTAGGAAAGAATTTGTTATGTGTCCTGGTTGCTTCTAAAGGCTTAAGCTCATATGCATGAAAAAGAGATGATCTGAAACTGGAACTTATATTTAAATGGCAGAGCATAAAAGTTTGAAATATTTGCAGCCATACCATGTGGTAGAAAAGCAAAACCCATTTTCTGAAAACATATTCAGGCCAGCTGCCAAAATTTGTGTTAGTAAGGAAGAGATGAAAGTTACTAGCCAAGACAATCAATAATATGCCTCCAGGACATTTAACAGTCTTTTATGGCAGCCCTCCTTTCAAAGGCCTTGAGGCCTAGGGGGAAAACATGATTTAGTGGGCCAGGCCTCTTTGAAGCCTCAGGACATGGTAGCCTGTGTCCCAGGCACTTCCAACTCCAGCTGTGGCTAAAAGGAGCCAAGATACAGCTCAGGCCATTGCTTCAGAGGATGCAAGCCCCATGCCTTGTTAGCTTCCATGTGATGTTGAGATTGCATTGACAACAGTTGAGGTTTGGAATTCTCTGCCTGAATTTCAGAGGATGTATGAAAACATCTCTGTGTCCAAGTAGAAGTCTGTTGCAGGACTGAAGCCCTCATGTGGAGCCTCTGCCAGGACACTGCAGAAAGGAATGGTGGGGTTGGAGACCCCACACAGAGTCCCCACTGGGGCACTACCTAGCAGAGCTGTGAAAAGAGGGCCACAATCGTCCAAATCACAGAATGTTAGATCCACTGACAGCTAGCACTTTGTACCTAGAGAAGCTGAAGGCACTCAACACCACCCTATAAAAGCAGCCATATGGGCTGTACCCTGATGAGCCAGGGGGCAGAGCTGCTGAAAGGCCTTGGGAACCAAGTCCTTGCATCAACAAACCCTGGATGTGAAACATAAAATCATTTGATTATTTGGAAGCTTTAATATTTCATGACTAACCTGCCAGGTTCTGGACTTGAATGGGGCCTGTATTCCTTTTGCATTAGTGAATTTTTCCCTTTTGTAATGGAAGCAGTTACCCAATTCCTCTACCCCCGTTGTATCTCTCTCTCTCTTTTTTTAATAGGCTCATTGGTGAGGCTTATTGGTGGAAGGGACTTATTTTGCCTTGGATGAGACTTTAGATTGGGAGTTTTGAGTTAATACCAAAATGAGTTAAGACTTTGTAAACTGTTAAGAAGGCATAATTGTGTTGTGAAATGGGATAAGGACGTAAAATTTGGCAGAAGCCAGGGGTCAAATGATATGGTTTGGCTGTGTCAAACCATATCTCATCTTGAATTGTGATATTGAGTGTTGGAAGAGGAGCCTGGTAGAAGGTGGTTAGGTCATGGGGGTAGTTTCTAATGGCTTGGTAGCATCCCCTAGTGCTGTCTTGGTAGTTACTTCTCTTAAGATGTTGCTGTTTAAAAGTGTGTAGTACTCCCTTCGCTCTCCTTCTGTATCCTGCTCCACCATGGTGAGACATGCTTGCTTCCTTTTTGTCTTATACCATGATTGTAAGCTTCCAGCCATGTTTCCTGTACAGCCTGTGGAGCTGTAGGTAAATTAAACCACATATATACATATATATGTATATATATATATATACACACACATACATATATACATATGTGTGTATATACATGTATGTGTATATATATATATGTATATATGTAAGTATATACATATGTGTGTATATGTGTGTGTGTGTGTGTGTATATATTTTCCAGTCTCAGGTAGTTCTTTATAGCAACATGATAACAGACTAATACACAGTGATTCAAGAACATTGCTGAAATATTATTTAATGAAAAAAAATTTGATAACAGTAATGGAGAAGTATGGAATTGAAACACATTTTTTTGTTTCTATATGCCAGAAGATAGTTTGTTCTGATCAGTAAGAGTTTATGAAAAATATGGGAGGACTCCTCTTTATTTGTTGGCTTTCATTGTTTGGTGACACATTTCAGTGTAAATTTTATGCTAAAAATAGATCCATAGGATATCTTAATTTTGGCTAAACTAATCCACAATAGTGAACAAAAACCAAGATATTCTTACAAAATAAGCCTAGATAAAATGATACGGATATTTTAAAGGATTAGTGGAAAAAATAATAACCCAACTGTTTTACTAATTTTCAAAATATTTTTATTAATTATACTATAGTTTTTAAATAATAAGCTCACTAAATCTGAAAGGAGTTTTCTCTAAATTGTAAGATTAAGAAATGACTTTCTGAAATATGAAGTAAAATCTAATATCAATCAATAGTTGTATATATTATCCCTTGAAAAATTAAGCAACTATTTTTTTTTAGAGATCAATATGCACAAAACATTTAAGAACTAAGTATCTGGGTAAGTAAGTCAAACTAGAAAATAAATCAGCTGTGCTTTAAATGATACCATAAATTTCTACTACACAACATTTATAGATACATACATACAGAATATATATGCTGAGTTTATATATATATATATGTGTGTGTGTGTAATTAACAAATGTATTCTTGAAAATCAGTTTTAGTGAAACCATATTAACTATAGTAATATTAATTGTTTCACTTTATAAAGTACAAGTAAATGTTTTGGTACATAAAACCACAACCATTTTCTAAATATATGCCATCTTAATATGTCAAAAATTTCTTTTGTGTGCCTTTGTTGTCAATCCTCTTCCCTATTCCTTCTTCAAAAATGTTGAAGATATAAAATAGTATTTATTCTTTTTAAACATTTTTAATGTATTGATATATACAAATAGATAAATAGATATTCTCTATATGTGTGTGTGTGTGTGTGTGTGTGTGTGTGTGTGTGTGTAGTTTCAACAAAGTGAGACAAGATAGATGAGAGAGAGAGAGAGATAGAGAGAGAGATATATATATAGTCTCACTTTGTTGCCCAGGCTCCAGTGCAGTGGCCTGGTCATAGCTCCTTGCAGCTTCAACCTTATTGGTCTCAGGCAATCCTCCCGACTCTGCTTCCTGAGTTGGTGGACACCAGGTGCCTGCTGTCTTGCCCAGCTAATTTTTGGTAATTTATTATGTATATGGACTTTGCCATGTTGCCTAGGCTGGTCTCGAACTATCAGGCTCAAGGTATCTGCCTTCCTTAACCTCTCAAAGTGATGGAATTATACGTGTGAGCCACTTTGCCTGGTGGAATATTTAAAATAACAAATACTAATTTCTTCTGGGTAAACAGATACATATAAATGAAGTATATGAAAATCATATCACAATTCATGGAAAGAAAATATACTACATTAAATTGTTAAAATGTCCTTTAATTGTTAACCAAGTGCTAAAAGTACTATTTTGAGTTGAACTTTAGTAAGTCAATGTATCATACTGATATCTTCTATCTGAACTCATCAAGACCAACAGGGAAAAAAATTCTTTATTTAGAGAATGAAATGTTTTTAACATTCGAAAATCAATAAAAGAAAGGATATATAATTATTTTAATTCATGGAGAAGAATCATGAAAAAGTTAACTCTAATATATAATTTAAAAACCTCTTTTATGTGAGAATCAGGACTTAAACTGTAGCAAATGATATAGTAAAAATAAAACAATGATAAAATAAAATATTAGTAAACATCTTTAAACTGTGTTCATAAGATTAGAAACAAGGCAAGTATATCTGATCTAACCAATGCCATTAATACACCAGAAAATATAAAAGTAACAGACACTAATAGCAAAAAAGAAGTAAGCATTATCTGTCATTATTTGCAGATAAAATATGTAGATAATTTTAAAGTTAAAAAAACTACTAAACTTAATATGTGACTTAGAAAAGATTGTGGGATACAAGATTAATGTACAACTAGTTTATATTTCTATATATTAGGAATAATTAAAATTTAATTAACTCAAATTTGATGAAGGGTATAGTGAAAGTAGGTTAAACAGTTATGAAAGACATTATAAAATTATCAGAACAAAGGTAACCATGAAATAAAAAACTTTAGAAAAGTTCATAAATACCTTACAACATTAATATCTAAAAGAAGAGCAAAGAAAATGGACAATATATAAGCACAGCGATATATTATTCACCATAAATAAAACATAAAGCGGTAGGAAGTAATTGTGACCCTATATGTCTATTATGTCAGCATTTTTTTATACGTTTTAAACACCTGTTTACAAAGCAACTGCATTATATAATTTATTGTTGCATATAAGCAATGTATCTAAAGCAAAACAACTTCAAGACACTAAAACAAAAGTGCTGAACAAATGTAATGAGCAATAATTAT
This sequence comes from Callithrix jacchus, assembly GCF_049354715.1. NCBI lineage: Eukaryota > Metazoa > Chordata > Mammalia > Primates > Cebidae > Callithrix > Callithrix jacchus. The sequence continues at coordinate 133,158,083 of NC_133504.1, forward strand.
CAGAAAAGGATATATGTATACCAAAAATTATTCAATGTTACATGGAAAAATACTTTTTGACTAAAACATAATTTAAAGCAAAAACAAAAATACTATTATATATGTAATCAAAAGATATAGCTAATGTTTTGACAAGGAGATAAGAAAAATTGAGAGAAACAAGTAGAATACATTTATAAATTAAATACTATTATTAATGAGAAAAAACAATTGGAATATTTCCAACACAGAAATTTAAATTCTATAACAATTTATTACATAAGAATAATTAAGATGAAATAGAAAAAACAGAATATACAGATAAATTGCAAATCTAGTTTTTTGAAAAAATTAACACTTTATTTTGAAAAAAAATTATCACTTTATTTTTTTATTTTTTTATTTTTTATTGGATTTTAGGTTTTGGGGTACATGACCAGAGCATGCAAGACAGTTGCGTAGGTACACATATGGCAGTGTGCTTTGCTTTTCTTCTCCCCTTCACCCACATTTGGCATTTCTCCCCAGGCTATCCCTCCCCACCTCCCCTTCCCACTGGCCCTCCCCTTTCCCCCCAATAGACCCCAGTGTTTAGTACTCCCCTTTCTGTGTCCATGTGTTCTCATTTTTCATCACCCCCCTATGAGTGAGAATGTGCGGTGTTTCATTTTCTGTTCTTGTGTCAGTTTGCTGAGGATGATGTGCTCCAGATTCATCCATGTCCCTACAAACGACACAAACTCATCATTTCTGATTGCTGCATAATATTCCATGGTGTATATGTGCCACATTTTTCCAATCCAGTCTATTATCAATGGGCATTTGGGTTGATTCCAGGTCTTTGCTATTGTAAACAGTGCTGCAAATTATATAATTATGCAATTATATAAAGTACCTGACACAGGACATCCTATTTGATTTACTATTGTTTAGTATATGTGTAGTGTTTCCATTGTGCCATGGTTTAGGATTAATTTTTTATGTTAACAGTATTCTTTGTCATTAGATTTGACTTGATTTTTGTTTCAATTACTAAAAAGCACTTTATCTGAAAAATATCAACAGAGACTTTAGCTGTTAGAAACACATTAAATGAAAAGACATTATGAGAAAGAACCTCCAGTAACACTGAATGCTTTAATCTGCTTATTTTTATTGACTTGAAATGTTCTTTTGATTTCCCTTAAGATTGCCAGAATAAAAAGCAATGTTAGCAGTTTGGTTTTTGACTGAGTTAATTGATAATTGTGTGTCACTGAGTATAAAAAATAAGAACATCAAAATAGAAAGAGAAACTCAAATTAATCCTAGTCAACCAAAATTCTTTGTTCATTTCGTGCCTCAAATTAATAAAATGTAACCTTATTGATTCAAGCACAATCCTTATACAAAAATATTTTCTAATAGAATAATGAGTGCAATCAGAAGCTTAATTGCACACTGAGTAATTAACATAGTAAATGAATCATTAACACATTACGGACACATGTTTATTTTATCTTGCTGGGCACCATCAATTTGAATAAAGTGTTCTATAATTTACTCAGTATACATCTCTCATTTCCTACTGTTTTGTTTGAATAAAGTGTTCTATAATTTACTTAGTATACATCTCTCATTTCCTACTGTTTTGGCTTAAATCATTTGACTTAATATTAGTCACAGAGCTTATATTTATAGGATGTTCATTATAGCTCAATTTAATTAGAATTAACCAAATTGCATTTGAGGTTACTGATTTAAAGACTTTAAATATATTCCACTATTCATCTGTAGAAGAAAAAAATATAAAAAATCCTTAAACTTGATGTCTTTTAAATTTTGTCATATAAATACTAAAAAATAAATAAAGCTCACTATTTTCTAATTTCTCTACTCCTATTCATGTATTAGGTAGTCCTGACTTTAGCCAGTTGCAAACAGAGCATATAGATAATGTGCTTTTATTTTTTCACCACACACTGTTGGTATATAAAGTATTTATGAGAAGAATATGTTAAATTTTGAATATCAAAGTAGAAAATAAAATATGTTACATAAGCTGATTGATGTTACCAGTCAAAATATGTAGCCAGTGAAATGAATGGGAACATAGCACGTATTCCTTTGTTGAGATAAAGTTCCATTGATGCAACAAAGCTGAAACAGAAGATGCAAAACGCTTTGCGTAGTCAGACATTTCTTTGACCTTCTTCCCTTATCAAGAGTTTCATTCAGAAAGGGCAAAGTACACATACATAAAAGAACTAACTGTAGGCCGGGCGCGGTGGCTCAAGCCTGTAATCCCAGCACTTTTGGGAGGCCGAGGCGGGTGGATCACAAGGTCAACAGATCGAGACCATCCTGGTCAACATGGTGAAAGCCCGTCTCTACTAAAAATTACAAAAAAATTAGCTGGGCACGGTGGTGCGCGCCTGTAATCCCAGCTACTCAGGAGGCTGAGGCAGGAGAATTACCTGAACCCAGGGGGCGGAGGTTGCTGTGAGCCGAGATCGCGCCATTGCACTCCAGCCTGGGTAACAAGAGCGAAACTCCGTCTCAAAAAAAAAAAACAAAAAAAGAACTGTATGTTTCTGAGCAGAGGTAAAGAGTACAGACACATGGAGGACTCTGTTCCACACTGAGGATCGTGCAATTCTACATTTTTACAACAGTCACCTCTATGAATGTAGGAAAGTGAAATTAGCAGAACTGCATCAGATGTTAGCCTTATGGATCCATACTAGTTATCTACCTTCTCTATACATTAAAATCATCTGTGGGATTTTTAAATAATATGGTAACCGGACACTAATAATAAATAGGTATTTCATATTTTAAGCTCTGTAAGTAATTTTGATGTGAAATCAGCTTTAAGATTCAAGCTTGTATGTATGTTAGGAAACAATTTAACTTTGTATACAGAAAGCAGTTATGCTGATTGGGTATGGAACATGGAGATTTGGGCAGGATCTAATTGGACTACCTGTTAATAACTTACATAATGAACAAGCCTTGCAGCCTGTTCTACAAAAAAACATTTATAAACAAATTAGTAAATCACTGACATATTAATAAAAATGAGAAAAAAGAACAATTTATAATATAGGCATATAAATGTCTCCAAATCTGTAGCAAGTGCCCATTAAGTCCATTCACTGAAAAAATACTAAAATACAGAAATACTATTTCATCTATAAAATTGTCAATATTTTAAAAAATAATACTTGTGCTGCCAATGTATAATGAGAGAGGCATTTTGATGGTGGAGATGTAAATCAATACAATTCCATCTAGAAAACAAATGAATAACAACTGAAAAACACTTGAATACTCTGTAGTGGAATCGATGTATTTATTATAAATTGGCAGACATGGGGAAAATTTCAATAGTGATTTGGGTCTTATTTTGAGAATATTTATGACAAAATGCTATGAAACATAAACATAAAACAGTAATTTTTATTTCTAATTTTCTCTGGGGCAGAATATTTGAAGTGGTTTAATTCAATAATTAACTAGTAAATAAAGTATAACTGGAGTACTTCAGAATATTCACAATACTGTTTAAATAGATGCACCTTCAACTTTCCCATAGCTAGGAAAACCTCTGACACATGTGCTAATGTCTGAAAGGTCAAATAGTTTTTCTCAAGATAACAAATTTGACTTCAATTTGAAACATTTTTTAACAAAAAAGAATCAACAGTATGAAGGGAAGGATGTGGGTTACAACTACTTTATTCTTTCTATGTCTTTAAAACTTAAAGTAGTGACTCTACCAAACTCCTGGAGTGTCTTGAACAATAGTCAAACTAAGGAGAGATTCTCTGAGCCAGATGCACTGAGTTAATATTCCAGCCTCGCTGTTTTCAAGCAAGATGACCTTGGGCAAATTATTTAACTTTGCAGAAAGTTATTGTAAAAATGGCTTGAGTTAATATGTTTTTGGAAATTTGTCAGAATTGCTATAAACACTATAATTATTTTAATGTTATATAGTCAGGCACGGGTCTAACATAGTACCATTTTATATGGATCAACTTGTGATGAACAGAAAACAATGGTATTTGTTTCTGAAAAAAGGAAAAGAAAAACATCAAATATTCAAGTAGATTAAGAGACTTGAAAACTGCTCAATGACCTCAGACTGACCAATGACCTCATATTTGTCAATCTCAGCTTACTGCTTTTCGATTCTATATCAGCCTGAACTTACCAGCATTTACACTAGAGTGTATTTTCCTGTAAAACGGCACACATATTAAGCAGTCAACAATTTGACTTATTAGGTAAAAACTCATTAACATTATTAGTAAAGCAATATTGTTTATGAGTGAAATTTTGAATCTGATTTTGGTTTAATGAAACATTATTTGAGCATAATCACACCACATTGCATTTCAAAAATATGTCTGCAACATCTGCTTTTGATTGGAGTATAAATGACTTTTGTTTGGAGCTAAGTGCCATGCTAATAAGCTCTCAAGTGACAAAAGCCAATTTAAATATTACATTAGATGAAGTAAAGTTTAGTAATATAAGTAAAGTCTAGAGTTAGTAAATAAAAGAAGGAATTATTTGTATTTATTAATAAAATATTTTTATAGAAAATATGTAACAATAAAAAATGCAAATAATAATTCTTTCCAATCTAACAATATGTTTGATCAGCAACAACATACTCTAATAAATGTAAATTTTTGGGTTTTCAGCTAAACACATAGCCTTTTCCAAGATTTGAATGAGCTACATATTTAGTTAAAATCTTTAAATACTTTCATGAAAATGCTGATCCTAATAATACATTTCCTTCATTGCTTTTTAATATATAAATATAGTATCAAATAATGATAATATTTTTCTGGTTCAGTTTTTATTAGAAACTTTTCAAATAGAAGATATTCTCTAGCAAATTCTAATGAGCACTAATCAAAATACTTTTCAGTTTGCCATTATTATTAATGAACCACACAAAGTAAAATACATCTACTAAATCTTTAGTCAATCAACAAATTGGTAAATGAAGATATTAAAATATTTTAATTGAAACTTTTAACAGAGTTATCCGCATTTCCTATACCATCTTAGTTGGTGAAGGTTTCTGTATAATAGCTCAATATGAGTGTGATGGAGAGCATTTATTTGGCCAAGTCTGAACTTGGAAATATCCAGTTGTTGGTACTATAGTATATGAATTCCAATGTAATATGGTAGCTGTAATAGAATACTGAGCCTCCATGAGCAAAATGAGGATGATATAAATTAATTATTAAACATCAGTTGCTATGTTCAAGCTGCTTTTCTAGGTATTACTGAAATAGCAAACTAAAAGTAGCCCAGCCCCTTCCTAATTACACTTACTTATAGGGAGAAACATAGGAAATAAACCAACAAATAAATATTTTTATTTTTATTTTAAGGATAAATGCACAGAGATAATAAAGTTAAGATAAAAATGTCATGAGGAACTAAAGCTTTTTACATAAAGTGATCTAGGATATATTCTTAAGGAAGGTGATGTTTGAGCAGAGAATTAAAAGAGGTGGGAAAACATGTCATGGTAATGTCAGGGAAGGCAGTTCTGGTCAGAAGAAACACGCAGCACCTATTCCTGACATGTAGCCTCCTAAGCATCTTCCTAAAGCAGCAAGAGATGAGTGAGAATGGGTTAGATGCTTTTCTTTGAAAACTGATATAGTAGGCAGGCATGACATGGTATTTTTTTAAATTATTATTTTACTTTAGGTTCTGGGGTACATGTGCAGATCATGCAGGATTGTTGCAATAGGTACATACATGGCAATGTGGTTTGCGGCCTCCATCCCTCCATCACCTATATCTGGTATTTCTCCCAATGTTATCCCTCTCCAACCTCCCCACACCCCACTGTCCCTCTCCTAGTCCCCCCACCAGACCCCAGTGTGCGATGCTCCCCTCCCTGTGTCCATGTGTTCTCATTGTTCGACACCTGCCTATAAGTGAGAACATGTGGTGTTTGATTTTCTGTTCTTGTGGCAGTTTGCTGAGAATGATGGTTTCCAGCTTCATCCATGTCCCTGCAAAGGACATGGACTCATCCTTTTTTATAGCTGCATAGTATTTTATGGTGTATATTTGTCACATTTACTTGATCCAGTCTATCCTTGATGGGTATTTGGGTTGGTTTCAGGTCTTTGCTATTGTAAACAGTGCCACAATGAACATATGTGTGCATTTTACTTTAAAATAGAATGATTTATAATCCTTTGGGCATATACCCAAATGGGATTGCTGGGTCAAATGGAAATTCTATTTCTAGGTCCTTGAGGAATTGACACACTTTCTTCCACAGTGGTTGAACTAATTTACATTCCCACAGACAGTGTAAAGGTGTTCCTATTTCTCCCCATCCTCTCCAGCATCTGTCTCTAGATTTTTTAATAATCACCGTTCTAACTGGCATGAGATGGTATCTCAATGTGGTTTTGATTGCATTTCTCTAATGACCAGTGACGATGAGCATTTTTTCATATGTTTGTTGGCCTCATATATGTCTTCTTTTGAAAAGTATCTGTTCATATTCTTTGCCCACTTTTGAATGGGTTTTTTTTTCTTTTCTTGTGAATCTGTTTTAGTTCTTTGTAGATTCTGGATTTTAGTCCTTTGTTAGATGAGTATATTGCAAAATTTTTTTTCCCACTCTGTTGGTTGCCGCTTCCACTGAGGGAGAGAGAAGGAGCAGGATCATTTAGTAGCATCTGAATATTCATTGTGCCTGAAACTTGTCACATTTTCATAGAACCCTTTTCATTGCCATGAAAATTATTTGCACCCTTTGAACTGCAAAATCACTTCGAAGAGCGAGCAGATCTAAGAATCATTAAGAAAACATGGGTTTTCTAGAACATAGACTACATCATTAGTGAATTCTATTTTGAAAGTGTAATCTTTTGAAACATATGTGTCACATATGACTCACTGCAAAGCGCATTCAGGCAAATGGTATTTGGGATCTAATTAGGTGAATTGTCTTTATTGTTCTATTAGCTTTCTTTTCTAAAGAACTAGCCAAAGTTAGAGCTGTATGATTTGAAATATTAGTTTGTAAATGTTTAATTTGTAATTAAATATGCTCACTTTTATCCAAATGATTGATGTCATCTAAATACAGTATAATGCGTTATGATACTTGATGACTTGATATTTCATTTTTCACATTTGTCTTCCATGTAACTTAGTGACCAGAACATTGAGCTAAAAGTTATATGATCAAGAGTTTCAAGATCAACTCTGTTACTAAGTCACAATAGCCACATTATAAAGCTTTAAACCACAATTTCCTCATTGTTTTTTTCAAAAAAAGAAATATAAGTTATCTACCATCTTGCAGTTATTTTGAAAAACAGAAGGAATTATGTATTAAAATAGTATTTGAAATTGCAAAGTACTGTTCAAAGTTATATCAACAAAAACATAATTTAATACTCACATTTTCTTGTAATAATAGAAAACCATTGTGTTAAGAAAATACACCAATATGACATTCCACTGTTGTAGAATTACTAGTTATCGTTTTTCAAAGAAATAAAAAGGTATCTTTTATAGAAATGTCATTTTTCAATTTGAATTGTATATGCTACTAGTTTTTATGAGCAGCTTATCCACATTATTATGCCTGAAATCTTATGGCTTTGTATAAAAAAGGTATATAGTAATATAATTATAAAGTTATAAATTAATGTTTAACTGGCACTCTGTGCTTAAAAAGGAAAGGCTGAGCTGGTCGTGATGACTCACGCCTGTAATCCCAACACTATGGGAGGCCCAGTCAGGTGGATCACTGGAGGTCAGCAGTTCCAGACCAGCCAGGCCAACAAGGCAAAACCCCATCTCTACTAAAAATACAAAATTAGCTCCTGTTTTGTTCTGAATAATAAATTTATAGACTTATTTGCAAATCTCCTTTAAAAATAATAAAACCTAAATTTATGAAGATGAAAAAACGTGCATAAATGTGCTCATCTTTTTTTTTTTTTTTTTTTTTTCTGAGACAGAGTCTCACTCTGTCACCCAGGTGGGAGTGCAGTGGGAAAATCTCGGCTCACTGCAATCTCCTGCTCCCTGGTTCAAGTGATTCTCCAGCCTCAGCCTCCCAGGCAGCTGGGACTACAGGTGCACACAACTGTGTTTGACTAATTTTTTTATTTTTTATTTTTTTTGTATTTTTAGTAGAGATGAGATTTCACCATATTGGCTAGGCTGGTCTCAAACTCCTGACCCCAGGTGATCTGCCTGCCTCGGCTTCTCAAAGTGCTGGGATTACAGGTGTGAACCATCACACCCAGCAAATTGTGTGCTATCTTAAACAACAAATCATGTTGCACACAGAAAAGGATATTCATGCTCTGCCTTTTGTTCTGTGTTTAGCGCCCTGATGTCGCGTTCCACAAACTGCACATTGAGTGATCACACAATTAGAGAGCTAATTACACCTTTAATAAGAAGCTTATCCTTAATCCTTGAACTTAGACATTATGATTCCTGCATTATTGAGCTAAAAGACTGCCTAAAGAAAATAATATGCAATGCACTCAATATTAAAATAGCTCATCTCACAAAATTTGCGGTTAGACAACAGAAAAAAAAATTACACATATGGATAGAACAATACTTAGTTTACCAGGCTACTTTCAGCATTCTAAAACAAACAAAATATAAAAATAATATATTAAGTTGGAATTACAGATTATATAATGAATATATATATATATATATATATATACACACACAATAAAAGTAAATCAATTCAAGTTGGCTGATCGCTAACAGTTCGGGATTGTAGCTCCCAGTGAAAACACAGAGAACGAGAGGACGCCACACTTTCAGGCGAGTTTTCGTCACTCACAGACCAGAAGATTCCCAGTGGAGGGGCCCCACGGGTCGCCAGTGCGACTCTTGTGGCCTGTGCGGCAGCTCTTCATGCAGAGTAAATAGGAGGAGATTCTTGGGCAGAAGAGCACCATCAGTCTTAAAGCTAAGGTTTTGGCCGGTGCAGTGCGTTGCTCAGATTCCAGTGCTGGGAATCAATAAACCGGCATCCACTCAGAAACCCAACTAGAAAGGCGGTAATTGTAAAGACGACAGATGGATAAATTTATAACAAAGGGAAGAAACCAGCCTAAAAAGGCTGAGAATACCCAAAATCAGAACCCCTCTCCCTCTACAGGGGATTACAGTACCTCATCAGCAACAGAACAAGCCCTGATGGAAAAGGACTGTGTGCCATTAACAGAAGTAGGCTTCAGAAGGTGAACGATAAGAAACTTCTGGGAGTAAAAATAACTTGTTCTAACCCAATGTAAAGAAACTAAGAACTTTGAAAAAAGGTTTGATGAAATGCTAACAAGAATAGACAATATAAAGAGGGATATACATGAAGTAACGGAGTTGAAAAACACAACACAAAAACTTAGCGAAATATGCACAAGTCTGAATAGCCGAATTGATCAAGCAGAAGAAAGGGTATCAAAGGTCGAAGACCTACTTAATGAAATAAAACAAGAGGACAAGAATAGAGAAAAAAGGATAAAAAGGAATGAGCAAAGTCTCCAAGAAATATGGGACTATGTGAAAATACCTAATATACATTTGATAGGTGTACCTGGATATGAAAGAAGAGAATGAATCCAAGCTGGAAAATACTCTTCAGGATATTATTCAGGAAAACTTTCCAAATCTAGCAAAGCAGCACAATATTCAACCCCAGGTAATACAGAGAACACCACAAAGATATTCCCCAAGAAGAGCAACCCCAAGGTACATAATCATTAGATTCACCAGGGTTGAAATGAAGGAGAAAATACTAAGGGCAGCCAGAGAGAAAAGTTAGGTTACCCATAAAGGGAAGCCTATTAGACTTACAGCACATCTCTCAGCACAAATCCTACAAGCCAGAAGAGAGTGGGGGCCAATATTCAACATCCTTAAAGAACAGAACTTTCAACTCAGAATTTCATATCCTGCCAAACTAAGCTTCACAATTGAAGGAAAAATAAAATCTTTTATGAACAGGTAAGTACTCAGAGATTTTATTACCACCAGGCCGGCTTTCCAAGAGCTTCTGAAAGAAGCATTATACATAGAAAGGAACAACCAGTATTAGCCTTTCTAAAAAATATACCAAAAAGTAAAGAGCATCAACATAAAAAATAATTTACATCAACGAATGGATAAAATAGCCAGTTAACATCAAATGGCAGTAATTTAAATCAACTAAATCCCCCAATCAAAAGATACAGCCAACACCTAACAATATGGTACATCCAGACCCATTTTACATCCAAAAATACACAAAGACTTAAAATAAAGGGATGGAGAATGATTTACCAACCAAATGGAGAGCAAAAATAAATAAATAAATAAAAAGCACGAGATGCAATTCTTGCATCTGATAAAATAGATTTCAAAGCAACAAAGTTATAGTGGTAAAAGGATTAATGCAACAATAAGAGCTAACATCCTAACACCCAGATACATAAGACCCATAAAGAGATTTAGACTCAATGAGACAGAAAATTAATAAGGATATCCAGGACTTGAACTCAGATCCGGAACAAGTAAACTCAATAAATATTTATAGAGCTCTCCATTTTAAATACACAAAATATACATTCTCCACCTTAAATACACAAAATATTGATTGGCCATTATTAATACCCATTTTTAGAATAAAGCTACATTCCTGTTTTCTCTCCTGCTTTAAAAAAAAAAAAAAAAAGTAAATCTTCTTCCTACTCTTGACCTTCAGTCCCTTAGTTTCCTTCCCTAGAGGTAGGCATTGATTCTAGTTTCTTGTGTATCCTTTTGGACAAATTCTAAAGGACAAACTTTTAAAATTATTTAAGATGCATCTTTGAGCTAGGTCTAGTGGCACATGCCTATAGTCCCAGCTACTCAGGAGGCTGAGGCAAGAGGACAGCTTGAGCACAGGGGTTCAAGGCCAGCTTTGGCAATGTAGCAAGACTCTGCCTCAAAATCAAAATTAAAATAATAATAATAATAATGAATATATACTACTCAGGGAATGGCATGAAACGATAAATAACATAAAAAAATACTATCCCAAAGCTTAATTTTATATTTTTTTAATATTTAAGTTAGATAATTACAATCCTTGAAGATAAATTTTTGGCTTAATTATTATGTTTTTATATGTAAAATAAAATATATAAATAAAAGTATGTAAGTGGTATTTAATTTTGTTAAAATGCCCTCTAGACAGCATATATGTTTCAGAAATTTTTTAAAAAAGGAATCTTTGTTAGCAAAAATTGGCTGTAGTATTGCCATTGGGATAGAAAGTGTGAATAGAAGCAATGTTGCTTTTTTTTCTGTTAATATTATAACCATTCTTCATTAGATTATCTGCCCTTTATCAATAGCTCTCACACAATAAACATTTTTTATTTCCTAGCAAAGACAGTATTTGTTAAATGGCTTTTGTAAAGGTTGTCTGTAGTTATGCTGGGAATAGATAGCTATTTGTAATCCCAAAGCTCTGCAATAACATTCATTCTAAACTAAAGGTTAAAACCATAAATTTTTCCAGTATCCCCTGCAGGAAGACCAACTCTGCAATCGGCAAAATGAAAACAATAATGCTATTTCACAAGTTTTTTATTTTATTATTGAAACATTCTAAGGTATTGTGTGGTTTATATAGGGAAATATGCTGTTAGGTGGTCATATTTCTCTATAACCCAACTAATGATAAAAGCCTAACCCTTGATACACCTTAGATACATGCTCCAAAAATAGATGTTTCAGAGCTAATTCAATTATTCCATAATTATTTACTTAACATAATACCTACATATGAATCAGATTATAGTCATTACTATAGCCTGAACTAATAGGATTGCCTTAGTTTTGGCACTGTCAAAAATGTGATAGATATTTTCAGGTACTGAAAAATACTTACCTAAGTTAGAATGAAACTCATTCCTAAGCCCTGTGGCTATCACTACTTCCTTATTTCTGCCAATTTTGCTCATTTATATCTTCAGAGAAGACATATGTGTTGGTTCTGAACATGTCATGTATCAGGTAACTGTAATATTCAGTTCATGAATATTCTTATAATTTTCTTCCACATTTAGGATTAATATATAGGAATTAAAAAGAAATTACTCAGGCAGATAGTGAAGGTACTAGAGCCCTCAGTAAGGTTTCTCTTTTTAATGAATAGCAGCCCCAAATCATTTTCTAACAAAGAGCAGCCTATAAAATCCACCTCTGAACATAGACAAGCAACCTGGAGGCTTGCATAGGTGAATGCTGGCAGGAGAGAACTGCCTAAGACTAAATATATTCAAAATGGTAGCTTCATCTTCCTTTCCCTTTGCCAGCCATGTGTATAGTGAAGAGCAGACAAGATGGTGCCTGTTAACTGGAAAGTCTATTTGCATAATAAGATTAGGGCGGGATGACCAACCTTCCCCGTGCACTATGTAAACGTCTGATCCAGCCAATCTGTGGGCCTTACATAAATCGTCTGATCCAGCCAATCTGTGGGCCTTACATGATTTATGTAAGGCCCACAGATAGAGAAACCACATCCTCAAGCCTGCATATAAAATCTGGCAAACTTCCCCCTAGCTGGCCTTTCCTTTCAGAAGCCCCTCTCTCTCACTAGAGAGAGCTGTTCTCTATTCTCTTTCTTTTTCCTATTAAACCTCCACCCCTAAAATCCTTGCAGGTGTCCGTGTCCTAAATTTTCTTGGCATGGAACGCTGAGCCCTGGTTATTTACTGCAGATGACAAAGCCACTTCAGGATCATAAGGCATTACAGTTTTCCAAAGTTGAAGTACATAATTTCATTACATTTGCACTCTCAAATATGCTGTACAGTTAGAATGCTAAAATATCTTATTTTGCATACATATGTCTTCAGGTAACACTTTGAATATGTGAATGTATTCTATTTTTAGTACATACTCAAAATTCTTTGATATGTCATCTATTAATAAATCAGGTTTCCTTATAGACTTTGTTCACAAATAGTGAAAGTGATATTTTGTGTTATCTGAGACTGGGTCATAGAAGATCATGTAACATCTCTCTTGTTTTCTTTGATCCTTAGCCACTCGGCAAGCAGTTTAGCTACTCTGAAACATCCACAGTATGAAGAAGCTCAAGCCACAGTACATGGGAAGCCATGTATAGCAGCTCTGGTTGACAGTTCCATTTGAGACCGGTTTTTGTTTTAGCACAGCTCCAGCATCACACTTATGAAAGAAGAAACTGCCCAATGTTTTTAGCTCCTGGTCATTTTAATTATGCTCAGGCATGAGAATCTTCCCAATTGTGGCCATAAGCAGAGCAGAAGTCATTTTTCATCCAAATTTCTGACCAATAGATTATGTGAGCATTTAAAAAATAGTTGACCAGATTTGCCCACGCAGGTTCAATAATTCAAATATTATAAGTCCTTTGTATATTACTTAAACCTGTGGTAAACAATATTTGTTATGTGATATACAGAAAAAATACTGTTTTTCGACCTTAGATTAAATTTTTGTACACAAATCACACAGACTGTATTTTTATTTCTAGAGCAAAACATACATATTATTATCTTTACTATAAAAGTGAATGTTCCCATGGCAGAGCCTATGAAAACAGACAACAGAGAAATGTTAGTGAGATTTTGGGAGTGCAAGGCTCCCCATCTCATAAAGTACTATGTCAAAAAATATTGTGTATGCTTGCCAATAAAGAAAAAGTAATTTAGAATGTCATTCAATATTGCAGTGGTATCTAACGATAGGAAAGGAGAGGAAGCAGAGATGGGTGATGTTATAGTTAAGTTAGACCTCAATACATTGTTTTTTAAAATGCATACTACTTCAAACTAATAAATCAATAATAGACCTAATTAAATATTTTTCTAATATGCATACTTTAAATGATGACGTAGTTTTCTTCATTCTTCATAAAAACTATTCCTACTAGTCAGATATATAAAATATTAAAAATATGTAAAATTAATATAATTGATATAGGATTATATAGTTATATATTAAAATATGTATAAAATATATAAAATATTCCTATTAACCAGAAGAATAATACATCTGGTGAAGGATGAAGCAGAGGGCTTATTTTTGTTGTCAACTTTTCTGTATAATAGTTGAATTTTTAATTGTGAACAAACATTTTCTTGATAAAGAATTTAAATTGGTAATCAAATAAAATATATTGAATTCATTGATTTTGAGAGGGAAATCGGGCTCACTTAAGGTATGACAGTAAAAGTGCAAGTAGAATGCCAAAATTACAGAGATAAGATCAGTGGATATGGCAACTAATTACATAAAGAGTGAAGTAGATGAAAGGCTAAGAAATAGAGGATTGGGATAAAGTGATATATTTATCTGAAATCCAGTCAGATACAAGGAAGAACAAGGATCTGATAAGATCAGCTGAAGAACTAAAATAGAATACATAGACTAGATCATTCAATTACAGAAGTCTGTGGGCAGATAAGCATTATAAATATTAACATGGTAGACATATGTTTAGTAACTATTGCTAATAAACAAGATATATTTTTTAAAACAGAAAAATATAAAGTTTACCAATTAAAACAAAAAAATTACTGATTTTAAGATAGCATGATTATATCTCATGGAAATGACATTGGAAGAAATAAAAACTTCCAAAACTCATGAAATAATGAAAAGTTTGGGAATTGACAAGCTGCAAAGAAAAATAAACAATAATTTATACTTCTATAATTTACCAGTACAATAATTATGTTAAAGTAACATCAAAAAAGAACATTTAATCTACATGACATATTATTGATTGTAACTATCACTGTATTAGTAGTAATTAGTAACATCATTTTTTCTTCATTTTCTGTTTTATCCACCAAACAGAAAATTATTTTTTAAAAATAAAATAATTTATATGTGCAATACATTGTGAAAAAGCATTAACTGACACAAAATACAAAGAAACATTTCAAAAATGAGGAATAATTAAATAAGTGGCTGTTTGGGAATGTTGGAATACATTAAGAAAGGGTTATAACCATGGCACATGTTTACATCTATAACAAACCCGTGCATTCTGCACATATATAATGGAACCCAAAATAAAATAAAATTTAAAGAAATACAATAAAAATAAAATAAAATATTCTGCTTTGTTTCAGTAATAACTTTTATCTTAAAGTGTATTTTGCCTTATATTAGTATAGCCACTCTTGCTCTCTTTTGCTTAGTTTGTTTTTTAATTTTTTTACTTTCAACCTATTTGTGTCTGACTCTAAAGTGTATGCCTGTTGTAAACAGCATGGAATTTGATTGCAGTTTATAAAATCTATTTTGTCAATCACTGTCTTTAAATGGAGTGCTTAAACCACTTACATTTTATGTAATTGTTGATAAGTAGATTTTTTGTTTGTCATTTTGCTATTATATGTCCTATTTCCTTTTTGGTCTCATATTCTGCATTCACTGACTTCTTTTGTATTAAATAGATATTTTCTATTATATTATTATAAAAAGAAAAATACAGTATTATAAGGATTAGGAAAAAATAACAATTATGAAAACAAAGAAAGTAAAGACATAAAATAATTTACAAAATAATTCCTCATAAATGACTAATTCTAAAAAAAATCTGTGCTGGTATTGTTATTAGAATATTTTCTGTAATAATAAGAACTAATCACAAAAGAGTTAATAAATTATGAATTTCAAATTTTACAGATGGTGTTCTTGTTATACACCTATTATATATATACTCCTGAAGAAAAAAATAATTATTTTCCTGATGAGTTATCCTGGTTTGTTCTTGTTAAAAAAAACATGATAATAAAAGAAGTGTTTTATGGGCAAACGCTGAATAGCAATCTTGCATTTGGGTTAGTCTTGGTATACAGCAGATGTTTCCAAAGGGACTGGAAGATTGTATCGTTATAACCCAATTAATTTCCAGAACTCAAATTATTCTTTACAAACTGTTTTCTGACATTTATCTTCCTGAGACTGTATATGCTGTTCTGGCTTTTTGACACCAATTCTGGTTGCCTATTTGTAATCTTCCTCCTTCTGCTTTACAGGAGAAAGACAGACATTTACCCATTCAAATTCTCACCTTCCCAGGGGTACAAAAACTGACAGGAACATTTGTAATAATTGATGTATCTATTGAAAAAGTAAATGACTCTAAAATGGCTCGAGTTGTTTCTCATGTGAAGTGCTTATAATTATCTGGTTTCAATAATATAAGGGAGATTCAAATTTATTTTTTAAGTAATGAATGATTCAAACTAATTCTAATGATGCAGAAATATGATGTTTAGTTGTATACTTTTCAAGAAATTTTTAAAAACAGTTTCATCATTATAATTTCTTATTTCTATATAAATATTTATATTTATGTATCTGTTACATTCATGAGGCTTGGAAATCCAAGTTCAGAGCACTGGCAGATTTGGTGTCTGCTAAGAGCATGTTTCCTGATTTACAGGTGGTGCCTGTCTCACTGTGTCCTCATATGGTAGAAGGGACTAGGCTTTCTGAGGCTTAGGCTCTGTGAGGCATATTTTATAAGGCATTAGTTCCATTCATACGAGCCTCCATTTTCACAAACTCATCACTTTCCCACAGGCCTCATGTCTTAATATCATCATCTATGGGATTAGGTTAAACATATGCATTTTGTGGGACATCTATATCAGGCTTCAGAAATATATATTTAAAATACATAGATATAACAACAAATATAAAAGATGTACAAGGAAAGACTTTCAGTATTTCAATATGTCATCTTGATATAATCTATTGGTGAAGTCTAATCAAAAATAATTAAATTAGGGTTTGTTTGTAAATTGCGTTTTTTACTGAATGTTACTGCAAATCAAATAATCTTGATGTTTAGATAGCACTGGATTCATTGAAAAGTGAGACAATAGTTCATATTAAAAGTGTACAGTTAAAATATGCATTACTAAAATATTAATTTATGTAAAGGCAAATTAAATTATTGACTATCTTTTAAAATGAAAGTATAATTTGTATAAAGAAAAGGATAAGAAAATAACTTCTTTTTTCCAGAAGCTTTTAGGGGATGAACTAGTAAAATTTTGAGGACAAACTGTATGCAGAAGCACAAGAAAGTCAGTTGTGGGCATGTTGACGTTAAAAAATATGTTTTGTATGATCAATTGAGAAATGATTATTAAATTTTTTCACCCATTAGACATATTCAGGGATTTTTAAAAACTACTGATGTCCAAGGTCATCAGCATTGGTTGAATGCTGATCCAAACCAATTGATTCAGCATTTCTGGACAGCGAAGCCAATCGTGAACATTTTATTATATCTATTCATTATTTAAAAGTACCTTTTTTTTCTAGCGTGAAGTAAGAAATGTGTCTGAGGTCAATTCATTAAAAAAGTAAGAGCTGAGAAATGATATGGGTTTACTTGAGAAGAAGTTTTCTCCCTCTTGTTAATATCTGTGACTGTTTTGCAAATAATTTGTCTCCTTCTCCTCCTCCTCCACAGAAAGTGTAAATTAAAGAGGTAATGAGATTTCAGCATTGCAGCTTCCCAGATGTTAGGAAGAAAAAAGGAAAAAAAAATGCAGAATACACTATGGTCTAGACAAACAGGAAATATTCTCACCTGGGATAAGATAAAAAGTTTTTATTTTTATTTTACTTGTTTTTCTCTTTTGTACTTCTTTGTTTTATAGCTGATATCCTTAGAGGAATTCCAGTGAAAAAAAGTTA
Organism: Callithrix jacchus; assembly: GCF_049354715.1. NCBI lineage: Eukaryota > Metazoa > Chordata > Mammalia > Primates > Cebidae > Callithrix > Callithrix jacchus. The sequence goes on from NC_133504.1 coordinate 133,175,834, forward strand.
TTTTTACTTATCTTTTAAATCCAGGAAGGATAAACAGAGAAACAAAATCAGTGAAAGATTTTTAGGTAGCTAAATGATAATTATCCATCAGGTCACCTAGGAATTCATAGGCTATTGTCAGTATTCCTAACTCGAATTGGTATAAAAGTGCAATTGATATTTCTGATATAATGCTTTTTACAATACCTTCTTTGTTATTGGTTATTCTCTATTTTAAATAATTTTAAAAGAGCTCAAAAAGAGGAATATGGTAATATTAAATATACCATAAGGTAAACATTTAGAGATATCATAAAAGCCCGTAAGAAATATACTGTTACCTAATGTACGTACTTCTTTTAAGAATATAAATTTAACTCTTTCTAGAGAAATGCAATTTATTCATTATGTTAGTTTATATTTTTCCAGTTGCTTATACTGAGACTCCAGAATTTGCTTTCAGTATATTCTTTATGTTAAAAGCAGGATTTAAATCACATTGCATATATTTAACTGCCTAAATGCTAGGATGTCAGACTGAGATTTGCTGCTTTGTCGATATGTCCTACCTTCCGTCATATCCAAAATTAGTATTTCTTTAATCCTTATAAATTGGTTTCTATGGACTGTCAATCACTCCTCTGGGGCTCATTGCAAAGCAGAGAGATTCTGTACATGTAATATAATAGCTTATTTTAACAGGATCTACAGACATTTACTTCTAATTGGTCACACTGAATATATGAAAATGAAACTGAAAGGTTAGCTATCCCTAAAGGAAGAACAAAATATTTTCTTTATATCTATCATAATTTGTCTCATTAAGGCCATAACTTAGTCATGACATTTTATACTTGTACAATGTTTCTCAATTTGAGATTCCAGAGCCAAACTATATAAAACTTCTGGCATTTCTAATGATCACATTTAATGAATATCCACTTTAGTTTACTCATTATCATGTTATTTCTCAGATTCAATTGGTATATTATAAAACATAAAACCTCAAAATTTTTAAATTATAATTTATTATTTAATACTGAGTTAATAATCATTTATAGAATATTTATGATGAAATATTCTAACATATTCAATCAAAAAGCTACAATTAGGATTATTAAAATATTTTCTCTTTAATATAGTTCTAAGTACATCATATCAAAATGGAAAGAAAAATTATAATAAAGATCAAAACTTATAATGATCTTATTCAATATTTAGCAAAAAAAATCAAAATTCTCACTTATGCAAACGTTTGTATTTTAATTTTCTAATATTTTCTAATTTTTAACTAAATGACAGAATATAAAACATATATACATATACACCCAAAATATATTGTTTTATGTATGCATTTTTGAAATTTGTATGAAATATACATACATCAAAAATACAAATATGCATTATATATTCATCTCCAACATATATTCATAAATACTATACATATAATTATTTTAATGAAGTTAGTGTGTAAGTACTCTTTATGTAATAAATTTTATATTTATAGATTATTATTTTTTAATCTATATTTTATCACATTTTAGGTATTAGGGTACATGTGATGAACATGCAAGATAAGATTGTTGCATAAGTACATACATGGCAATGTGGTTTGCTGCCTTCCTTCCCATTTTACTGGGTTTTCTTTCAGGATTTTTCTTCTAGTTTAAATTCCAGTTACCATTTTCAAGGCTGTTATTGCATATCACATTTTCCATAAAGGCTAATTCTTAGGCAACTGCACTAGCATTAAACAGTTAATCCTTGGGTTTTGGGAGGATAAGATGACTGACTAGACATAGCCAGGTGGAACTGCTGACATTTGGGGACCCAGAAGACCTTTGTACTTCTCACGGAACTTTCTTCGTGGGGGAAGGCACGAAGTGTGGACAGAGGGAAACATACGGAAGCAAGGGGAAGGCTGGACACCTGGACTCATTCCTGGCCCCTGTTGGTTCCAGAGACATGGGTAAGTTGAACTGGCAAGGAGCAACCAGTTCTTTCCAGGGGACCTCTGGAACTCTGGCAAGAGGAGATCCCTCAATCACAGGGAGACAAGTTGGCAAGGAGATCTGCTTAGAGAAGTGGTAGGGGCAGCACACCGACTGAGACGGATAGCAGAGGATTTGGTGCAGGAGCCTCTGTAGGGTGCATGGATAGAGACAGCCATCCCCCAATCCCATAGGAGACTTTAATTCTAGGAGAACTACAGGTCCTGAACCATGCAGGGCGGTCTTGCCCATCAGATGGGGTCTAACAGGCCTGAGAACCCCTTGGTCTGTCTGCTGGACTCTCCAGGAGCCCCAGCCTGGTCATGCCTCCTTATACGTCAGCTTCGGTGCCCTGGGGGCCTGCATCATAGCTTCTGTGCCAGGGAAACCCTGCCTGATCAGTAGAGAGCTTCAGACGGGCACCCCCATGGCCATGCACCAGCCCACCGGCTTCCTCCCCACACTGCAGCTTCCCCTAGACCCATTGCAACTCCCCACATTACTTTGCTGTATGTGTCTGAATAAGGTTTTGCTTACCTTGTTCCACAGTATGAAAATGTGTGTGCACCCTGCCCTGCCCGCAGACACTGCTTCTGGAGGAATTCATACCAATCCTTCAATCCCTGGCAACTGCAGATGGAGACCTGTAGGGCATAGAGCCAGCCAGCCCACCATTGCACCAATACTACAGCAGGTGTAAATGGCACAGAGAATGATGGATCCTCCCCTGCCTGAGTACCCACTCCTTCTTGTGGTGCACAGAGAAGGTATACAAATCTGCTTCTGCCAGCCCTCTATCCCAGAGCCAGCACCAGCTCCAGTGCACTGGGAACACAGTCACCAGCAGAGACTGCCTTCCATCTCCTCCCACTAACTTTGTTGCCTTTTCTATTGTGATTAATGCCTGCAGGGAAACAGGCACCCTGGCACTCACTGGCACTTTACCACAACCATCAAGCGTGCATCCCACAGAATTACCACTGCGGCTGCTGCTGGCATATGGGAAGGAGAACAAATTCCACTGTCACCACACTATGAAAAGCTTGGATGACACCAGCCATTTGTGGTGCTCCAGGAGCACCACAGTGCAGTGGATTCCTAACCTCAAGGACCTAGAGAACAAAGTCCGGCCCAATGCAAGTCCCCACAAGTTAGAGAATTTAGTCCAGGAGTTGAGAGCTGAGTGCTACCCTATAAAGTCTTCCAGAAATGAAGCCAGTCAGTTGAATCCACCATATACTATAGTCATGAAAATCAACTAATAGGCACTAGGCTTAATATCTGGGTGATGTAATATTCTGACAACAAACCCCCATGACACAAATTTACGTGTATAACAAACCTGCACATGTAACCCTAAACTTAAAAGTTAAATTTATAAAATTTAATCTGCATGAAATACTTGTTTTCTAAGCATAAGTTGATATGCTTAGAAAGATAAGCATGTAAGTAAAGCATAAAAGATGTAATCCTGTTTCTTCATGTTATCTCTTAGAAAAAAATTTATTTTATTACAGATAGAAACACTAGAAAATTCATTTTGATTCACTAAATATTTGTTCAATTGTGAGCATTCTTTGTCAAATGACGTTGACTGAAGAAAATATTTTTTTTTATTTTAAAAGAGCTACTTTCTTGGCCAGGCACGGTGGCTCATACCTGTAATTCCAGCACTTTGGGAGGCCAAGGTGGTTGGATCATGAGGTCCAGAGTTCGAGACCAGCCTAACCAACATGGTGAAATCATGTCTCTACTAAAAATACACAAAATAGCTGGGTGTGGTAGCACACACCTGTAATCCCAGCTACTCAGGAGGCTGAGGCAGGAGAATTGCCTGAACCTGGGAGTCGGAGGTTGTGGTGAGCCAAGATTGCGCCACTGCACTCCAGGCTGGGTAACACAGTGAGACTTCATCCAAAAATAAACAAACAAACAAACAAACAAACAAATAAATAAATAAATAAATAAATAAAAGAGCTACTCTCTACCATGAGGGGAATAAATAAAAAAGATTATACTAAAGTAAAAAAAAAATTTCACAATGTCTTTTGTCCTGTTAATGATACTGAAACTATTAAACAGAGAAAAGAAATTATTCCTGAGTAGGTGATCAAGAAATGTTTGTTTCATCACTCTAGAAAAATAAGAAGAGCTCATTAAGTGGACAGAATGAATAAGACAATGAACAAAAGAGCATTTCCTACAAGATTAATATAATGTAGAAATAAATTAATAAGTAGGTACATATTTATTTTCAGAGCCATGTAAAACTACAGCCTAAAGTTACATTATCAGTTATGGTTAGAAACATGACTGGATTTTAGATAGTAAATGTTCTTGATTATCCATTGTAAGGTACTTTATTCAATAAGCAACCCAGGGGAAGAAATAAAGCAAACATCAGTGTTTTAATTTAGGCTCTTCACAATCAGTTCATATTTTCAGAAAAAGAGCAGTGGTATGCTACACTGACTAGTTAAAATGAGAAAAAATAAGTTAAAAGAACATTTACATTTTGTAGTTAGACACATGGGTACAAAACAAAATTTTTATATTTATTAGTATTGGAATTTGGATAACATTTAAAAAAATGTTACTTGTTATCTGAAACTTGTAGAAATTATTTCATTCATTCATACTTTCCTTGACATATCCATTAATATTCCAGAACTTTAATATTTGATTAATAAAAGAAATGTGCATTTCAGTCAAATAAATAAAAATATTATATACTAATAACTATTAAGCAGAGAATTAAGAAAGGGCAGTAGGCAGTGACATACAGATAAGACCTTGCGTTGCTGAGTTTTTGAAGGAGTGCTCTTTGAAAAGACAACATTTAGTTAAGATTTGACTGACAAAACAAGAATAAGCAACGTTTTTTGAAGCACACTATGCAAAATATTATGGAACTAGATTTACACATTTGAGAATTAAAAATAATCCAGAATATTTGTCATTATTAAAAGAAAATACTCACAAACACACACAAAGACAATATATGAAGATGTAAGGTTTAGAGGTGTCACAACATAAAAACTATTAACCATATAGTCTGTGTACTGTGTTGTTCTTTTAAAATTCCCACCTTTTCAACCAATTACAAAATTTAGTATATTAGTAGTTTTAAAGAATTCTTAGAGAGCTGTCTTTGCAATTCTGTGGGGTAGATTGCTTAGGATAAAAGTGAAGCAGATGGAATCATAAAAGGCAGAAAATGATTTTACTCGTTGCTATTTTCTGAATTTGAATTTGTACATATATTTTCAACTTATATACTAAATATCTTACAAAGTTAGATCAAATATGATTATCCTTGGAGAAAGATTTTAGTTTTTATTTTTTTATTTTTTTTTCTCAATACCAAATCACAGTGGAAGAGAAAGATTTTAAAATCACATTTGTTACTACAAAACCTGATAAAGGCTCCAATTATGAGATTAGATAAAATTATTGAGATTTTTATAATCTAAATAAACATTTTTTATTTTGTGTTTAAAACTTGCAAGGATTTAGCTTGATTAAATTAAGTGGAAGTCATAATATTTTTCAGACTTCTTATTTCTAAAAGTATTTCACAATTTAATTTATAGAAACAATGAGCATAATAAATAAAAATTAAAAGGAGACTAAAAGCTACCCCTTTAAATTCGACATCTATTATGAACTAGAACAATAAATTGAAGGCTTCATATGAAATCTTTACTTTTAGCATAAAAGTAGCAGTTTATTGATATTTTATAGATTAAAAAATAGAAGAGGCTTAGAGATAAATAAGTTGTACAAATGCACACATCAGATAAATAACCTATTCAAGATTCCACTTCATGTCTGTTCTACTTCAAAACCCCAGTGCTGTAGTTTGTGTACTCTTGTGCATTACATTATGATCAGTGATGGAAATTTACAGATGAGAAATTGATTTATTTCTTACACTTAGAATGAGGGAAGAAGCTCATAGGCAAGTGAAGGCAGGCATCTATAGATTCAAAACTTGCACTATTCAAAATATTTTTGACCGACATGGACTTTCCATCTAAATTTCATCTAAATTTTGATTACATTATATGGGTAAAGAAAAATTGTACCTTATATCTTGGCAAACATCTTACTATATTTATATTCCTGACACCTTTGTGTTGAGTTTAAAATTTCATAATAATATTTGCTATGTAAGAAATATACTGTATCACTTTGAGGACTAAAAATGTTGGTAGAGTAACAACTATGTTTGTTCTTATTATTTTCTGAGCCATTGTACACATAAACTTATACGTCTATATTTGTGTCTGTATGCCTGTATGTGTAGTTACAAACTTCTCATATATAGCACATAGTACCTCTGGGGGGATCATATATCAATATTGAGAAGGAGGTTTGACATAAAATGGTAAATTATGAAAAAAATATTTTAAAAATTTTAGTTCCTGAATATAATGTATATATTGCATTTTTAAAACTTTGGTTAATGATTGTTTAACACTGTGCAGCCTTGAAATGCCTTCTGAAATATTACATTTAATATAATTTAGCTTTGTTTAATTTAGGTGACTTTGGATTTGACTGAGTAAAATGAAGTTTAAATTAGTATAAGCAAAAAAGAACAATCATTATGAAAATACGGGAATTTTTACATCAAATGTAAGTGTAGGTATATTATTGGGCCTTAGTAAAAACTAGAAATGGGAAATTACATGGCCTGAGGACTTCTTCCATTTCTTCTCTTCTCTTTCATAAATGTACTTACTTACTGTGCCCAATACAGATGTTTTTCCTCTGCTACTTTAACATACAATGCAAGAAACATGGATTCCAGCACCTCTATGACTTTCAATAACTATCTTTTAACTAGAAAAGAAACACAGGTCATATTCTTTATTCCAATCTACAATAATAAAGAGATGTAGCATTAGTTTGTCCAGTTTTGTAGTGCATTGTATATCAGAACAAAACATCTGGCCTAAAGGCAATTTATGTAATAAGGCCTTCTTACTGAAAGTCATGAGATGAAGAAAAGGGATAAGAATCAAAAGACCAATGTCAGAAAATAATCTATGCCAGGAAGAAAATTCTGCTTATATTTATTATAGTCTATATAAATTTTATTATGTATTATTATACTTGAATGTATCATACATTTTTTGAGAATCAATAATCTATATAAAGTAAGTTTTATTTAACCAGAAGTTTTGATGAGCCAGAATGCCTTTTCTCTGACCATGATATTAAAAAAGAATCAAGAAAGAACTAAAAGAAGCTTCTTAATTTCTCATATGTTTTGTCCTAAAATATTTTAAAAGTTGATTAAGTTGATTATTTTCCTGACTTATTAAAGAATATTTTCTTAATTTCACATTTGTACATGTATATTGACATTTAACTTGTAAAGTCCCATTCTGTTTTATAGTTGGATAACTCAATTTGTCATAATAATTATTTGGTAAGATGTAAATTATTACTTCCGTTTCATTGGTATAAACTGACATAACGTTAGAAACAATTTATAATTGTACAAGATGTATAACTATACTATATGGAAAAAAATGTAGGTAAAAGGCAAAATATATATTAGATTATTGTTATATTTATCCCATATATCAATTATTTTGATGACAAACAGTTCATAGATTGATTCTGTCATACTCAATTTTTACTTCTGAGTATTATAGCCAGACAGACTACATGACTGCCGGTAAAATTATTAAAACTAAGAAAAATGTGTTTCATGAATTGTACATTTTATCTCCTGAATACACGAGAAGAGCTGCAGAATTGATCTTGGGTTCTGATTGGCTATTTATTGTCTAGGCATAAAGTTTCACTAATTAAGTTAGTTAAATAAATGGGTTGAAATAGAAATAAGACATACTATACTGCATCATTAAAAAATAAACTCATGACATTTTAGACCTGAAATCACTATAACTGTTAACTAAATTATATCTAAAGAAGCATAATTTACATCTCGTACTAAAATAGCCACTTTATAAATGCTGGTTCATTTCAAACTTGCTTGAAGATTAATCCAGTTGGAAATAACTAAGAATACAATCAAACAACTATGCCACATTCAATTCATTTCATTGCAGAGTACAATTTAAAAAAAAAAAAAGAGTGCATTTTTGAAATGTATTACTCTTAATGTACCTACACTATTCAGGTAAAGTAATCTCCTTAATTTACCCAGGATATGTAATATACATATTGTGATTTAGAAAACAAATAAAAGTATTTCTGAAAGAAGTTAAGTTATACTGTTGATGTGCTTCTAAAAGTTCTAAATAAATTAAGGTTCTATGTTGGTTAGACATTTCAAATTATATTTCAAGGTGGCTTACAATATTGATAAGCATAACATGAATACTTGTTTTACTTTTGTATATGTTTGTAGACAATTTGTGTAAATATTTTAAATAGTAAATATTTTGTCAGACCTTTAAAATTTAAAGAATAGCTGACATGTTATAGAGAAAAATGATATATAGCTTACTTAAGTATATAGAACTGAAAGCATCCATTAAACATTCAATTAATGCATAGATACAGCAATAAGGATAAAATGTAATTATAATAATGAATCATTGTATAAAACAAATTATAAACCACAAGATGGAGCTGGAATTACATTTTCTATAAAAAGTAAATTTTATTCATCATATTTTGAAATGTAAGTACTCATGCAGTACGTATAATTTTAAAAACACCATGTAAGGTTGTGCATATTTCCAAAGTGCTCATACATTTACAGTCACAAATACTATCATTATTTAAATATTTAAATATGACTCTACAATGTACATGTAAAGCTATTGTTAAAAGACAAAATCACACACAAAAAATTTAAACATTAAGTCGGATTTTATTTGTAATTTTAGAATTAGGCAACACCTCTTACTATAAAATGACATGAGTATCCTGATATACTTAACAGAGAAGATTGTTTTTATAGACAGAAAAGGGCTAAAGAAAGCAAAACCAAAGAATAAAACATGAATTGATCATTTAATAGTTACTTTCCTTGTAGGCTTAAAACAGAGGAGATTTCCTTATCAGGCTAATTCAGGGTGACTAAAACTTTCTGTTTTTGTAGGAAAACTGGTTCATTTTCAATTTCAGTTTGATCAAATGACACTAAGCACAAATGTCTTCATTTGATCTGGTCTTTGGGACCTAGTATGGCAGGCTAGCCCAAAATGATGACATTCTAGGAATGTTAACACTATCAAATTTTGTCTATCATAATTATGTTAAAATTTTCATAAAAATATTGGTTTTATAATAAAAAGAGTATGATGAACCAGACTGAAGAAAATTTTTGAAAATGACTGCTGAATTGTTATCTCTATTAGTTATAAAATAGTGGAATAATATTTATTATGGAAAGAGTATTTTAGCACAATACAGGCAATCATTTAGATAACCTTATATGAACATATGTGCATTATACCTTATAATATATTATATATGATGTCACTTACTAAAAATGATATTTGATGAGAACTAGTTACATCTTTCCTGCTTTACTCTATTTTCCTGTCTTTGATATTTTTTGTGATTGAGATAAAATTCACTTTCTAGAACTTCTATTGGAAAACTTCTCTTTAGACTGGTGGGCTAACTTTCATGCTTTTGAAAGAATATGTAGGAGTGTCATTTTAACCATAGTAAAATCTCAAAAGCACTGCTAATAATAATAATAATAGATGTTTAAGCTATGGTAGACAATGCATTACCTGTGAAATTATTTTTATTTAATATTTTATTTATAGATTTTAATAAAATACTGAATAGTGTTAGCCAAGGGGACTTCACAACAAACTGTTAGAGCTAATACACAAATTTAGTTAAATTGTAAAATACAAAATCAAATAAAATCCATTGCATTCCTATAAAAAACTTTTTTGTTTTAAATAGTTAAATTGAGCAGAGAACATGTGTTCTCTTTATATTAAGATAATTTGTTACTCAGCAAGAATATATACTGCCAGAAAGATTATATTTCATTGCTTAAGAGAATCCAGCACCTATGATATATGTCAGAAAGTCTAATGTGATATGAACATTTTAAAATTATCTCCAAATTTGTTTAAAAGTGGGATGTAGACTCAAAGTTTCTCCATTTTGTACAAACTGCATTAGACAGAGTGAAACAAAAATTAAAACTATTGAAATATGCTATCTACTTAAATAATTAAGTAAGCATTCTGAAAGCATTGTAATTTAAGTAGGCTTCGGGGCCCTTCTGGGGTGCTAAGAAACCTTCTAGGAAACTTCATGGTTATTTTTGTACTACTCCCTCCTGTGTTATCTTAGCTCCACTCTCTTTCTTAAATTGAGTAACTCATTTCAGTCTGATCAACCACAAGGAAATTACTTCAACATTTTTTTAAACTATAAAATAGAAGGGTTTTTGTAATTAAAAAAAAAAAATCATGCAGTGTAATGGTTAGCCTCTTAAGAAGAATTTCTCCTAGAAAGATTTCCTAGAAGGTTAAGTGTAAGTTTAGTGTCCTGCTATTGCATTGAATGGTCTCCTTAGAAAACCCAGTCCTGAGGAATTGGGATGCTGGATGGGGAGCCACTAGGCAGGTAAGACTAGTTGTACTGAAGAAGAGAAGAAAAAGAGAAGCATTATAAACAATCAATTTATTTTGAACCACAAGATAGTTTACCTCCAGTACTTAAAAAAAAATAGTGTTTTGCCATGAAACTTAAGTTCTGATAAGAATAGGTGACAACAGTGGTCGTATATAATGCATTTCAAACTAAAATATCTGAATTTGTGCCAAGATTAATGATTAACCCTTTAGAGCTGGAATCTATATAAGAGGGGAGAAGAGGTTTTTAGGCATCTAAGGACACTTAGAAATCCCAGGATATTACAGATGGAAGAGATTTTTTTTCCCCAACTCGGAAGTCTTGCTCTGTTGCTCAGGTTGGAGTGCAGTGACATAATATTGGCTCACTGCAACTTCCGCCTTCCAGGTTTAAGCGATTTTCCAGGCTCAGCCTCTGGAGTAGCTGGGATTGCAGGCACATACCACGACATCCAACAAATTTTTGTATTTTTAACAGAAGTAAGATTTCACCATATTGTCCAGGCTGTTTTCCAACTCATGACCTTGTAATCCAACCACCTAGCCTCCCAAAGTGCTGGGATTACAGGCATAAGCCACCACACTTGGCCCGAGAATGGATTTTAAATAAAGGAAAAAATGTTAAAGGCAGCCAGAAATGTCCAGTTACCCACAAAGGGAAGTCCATCAGGCTAAAAGTGGATGTCTTTGCAGAAACCCTACAGGCCAGAAGAGAGTGGGGGGGCCCATATTCAACATCCCTAAAAAAAAGTTTTCAAGCCAGAATTTCAAATCCTGCCAAACTAAGCTTCATAAGCAAAGGGAAAAAAAAAAATACTTTACAGACAAGCAAATGCTGAGAGGTTGTGTCACCATGAGGCTTGCTTTATAAGACCTGCAGAAGGAAGCACTAAACATAGAAAGGAACAACCAGTACCAGCCACTACAAAGACATCCCAAATTTAAAGACCATCAACACTGTGAAGAGACTGCATCAACTAATCGGCAAAACAACTAGATAACATAACAATGGCAGGATCAAATTCACACGTAACAAAAGTAACTTTAAATGTAATCTGGCTAAATGTCCTGATTAAAATACACAGACTGGCACATTGGATAAAAAGACACATTGAGTGCTGTATTCAGGAGACCCATCTCACATACAAAGACACACATAGGCTCAAAATAAAGGGATGGAGGAATATTTACCAAGCAAATGAAAAGCCAAAAAAAAAAAAAAAAAAAAAAAAGCAGGGGTTGTAATTCTAATCTGTGATAAAACAGACTGTAAACCAGCAAAGATCAAAAGAGACAAAGAAGGGCATTACATAATGGCAAAGGGATCAATGCAACAAGAAAAGCTACTTATCCTAAATATACATGTACCCAATACACAACCACTCAGATTCATAAAGCAAGTTGATAAAGACCTACAAAGAAACTTAGACTCCCACACAATAATAGTGGGAGACTTTAACACCCCACTGTCAATATTAGACACATCAACAAGACAGAAAATTAACAAGTATATTCAGGACTTGAACTCAGCTCTGGCTCTGGACCAAGCAGACCTAATAAATGTCTACAGAACTCTCCATTCCAAATCACCAGAATATACATTCTTCTAAGCACCACATTGCACTTAACCTAAAATTGACCACATAATTGGAAGTAAAACACTCCTCAACAAATGCAAAAACAAAAATCATAGCAAAGAGTCTTCACACTACAGGGCAATCAAATTAGAACTCAGGATTAAGAAGATCAAGTCAGCTTAATCCCTAGGATGCAAGGCAGGATTAACATACACAAATCTATAAACATAATCCATCACATAAACAGGACCAAAGACAAAAACCACATGATTATCTCAATAGATGCAGAAAAGGCCTTTGATAAAATTCAACAAATATTTATGCTAAAAACTCTCAATAAGCTAGGTGTTGATGGACCGTATCTCAAAACAATAAAAGCTATTTATGACAAACCCACAGCCAATATCATACTGAATGGGTAGATACTGGAAGCAATCTCTTTGAAAACTGGCACTAGGCAAGGCTGCCCTCTCTCACCACTTCTATTCAAGATAGTGTTGGAAGTTATGGCCAGATAATTCAGTCAAGAAAAAGAAATAAAAGGTATTCAATTGGGAAAAGTGGGAGTCAAATTGTCTGTATTTGCAGATGACATGATTTTATATTTAGAAGACCCCATTGTCTCAGCCCAAATTCTCTTTAAGATGATAAGCAACTTCAGCAAAGTCTCAGAATACAAAATCAATGTGCAAAAAAATCACAAGCATTCCTATACACCAATAACAGAATAAACAGAGAGCCAAATCATGAGTGAACTCCCATTCATAACTGTTACAAGAATGAAATACCTAGGAATACTACTAACAAAGGATGTAAAAGACTTCTAGGAGATCTACAAACCACTGCTCAAGGAAATAAGAGAGGACACAAACAGATGGGAATACATTCCATACTCATGGTTAAGAAGAATCAATATTGTGAAAATGGCCATTCGCCCAAAGTAATTTATAGATTCAATGCTATTCCCATCAAGCTACCATTGACCTTCTTCACAGAACTGGAAAAAAATCACCTTAAACATAATATGAAACCAAAAGAAAGCCCAGGTAGCCAAGACAATCCTAAGGAAAAAAACAAAATGAAAAATCAAACCAGAAGGCATCACACTACCTGACTTCAAACTATACTACAAGGCTACAGTATTCAAAACAGCATGGTACTGGTAACAAAACAGAAATATAGACCAATGGAACAGAAAAGAGGCATAAGAAGTAACACCACATGTCTACAACCATCTGATATTTGACAAACCTGACAAGAACAAGCAATGGGGAAATGATTCTCTGTTTAATAAATGGTGTTGGGAAAACTGGCTAGTCATATGCAGAAAGCTGAAACTGGACCCCCTCCTTACACCTTATAAAAAAAAATTAACTCCAGATGGATTAAACATTTAAACATAAGACCTAACACCATAAAAACCCTAGAAGAAAACCTTGGCAATACCATTGAGGACACAGGCATAGGCAAGGACTTGTAACTAACATACCAAATGCAATGACAACAAAAACCAAACCAAAATGGACAAATGGTATCTAATTAAATTTAAAAGCTTCTGCACAGCAAAAGAAACTACCATTAGAGTAAACTGGCAACAGAATGGAACAAAAATTTGCAATCTCCTTGTGTGACAAAGGGGTAATAACCAGAATCTACAATGAACTTAAACAAATTTACAAGAAAAAAAAAAAAAAAACCTCCAAAAAGTGGGTAAAGAATATGAGCAGACACTTTGCAAAAGAATACATTTATGCAGCCAACAAACATATTAAAAAAAGCTCATCATCACTGGTCATTAGAAAAATGCAAATCAAAACCACATTGGGATACCATCTCATACCAGTTAGCATGATGATCATTGAAAAATATGGAGGCAACAGATGCTGGAGAGGATGTGGAGAAACAGGAATGATTTTACACTGTTGGTAGGAGTGTGCATTGGTTCCACCATTATGGAAGACAGCATGGCAATTCCTCCAGGATCTAGAAATAGAAATACCATTTGACCCAGCAATCCCATAACTGGCTATATACCCAAAGTATTATAAATCATTCTACTATAAAGACACATGCACACGTATGTTCATTACAGCACTGTTTACAATAGCAAAGACTTGGAACCAACCCCAATGCCCATCAATGATAGACTGGATAAAGAAAATGTGGCACATATACACCATGGAATACTATGCAGCCATAGAAAAGGACACATTCATGTTCTTTGTAGGGACATGGATGAATCTAGAAACCATCATTCTCAGCAAACTGCTATAAGAACAGAAAACCAAACACCACATGTTCTCACTCATAAATAGGTGTTGTACAATGAGAACACATGGACACAGTGAGGGGAACATCATACACCAGGGCCTGTTGGGGAGTGGGGAGACTAGGGGAGGGATAGAAGGGGGGTAGGATTATTGGGGAGGGATAAATTAGGAGAAATACCTAATATAGATGACGGGGAGATTGATGAGCAAACTACCGTTGCATGTGTATACCTGTATAAGAATCCTGAGTGATCTGCACCCCAGAACTTAAAATGTAAGAAAATAAATTAATTAATTTAAAAAAAAAATCATTGAAAACCCCACAACTATGTCGAAACTGAACAACCTTCTCCTGAATGTCTACTGGGTAAATAATGAAATTATGGCAGATATAAAGAAGTTATATTAAGCAAATGAGAACACAGACACCACATACCAGAATCTGTGGGACACATTTAAAGCAGTGCATAGAGAGAAATTTATAGCACTAAATGCCCATAACTGAAAGCAAGAAAGATCTAAAACTGATGCCCTAATGTCACAATTAAAAGAACTAGAGAAGCAAGAGTAAACAAATCCAAAAGCTGGAAGAAGACAAGAAACAACTAAGATCAAAGCAGAACTGAAAGAGCTAGAGACACCAAAAAACCTTCAAAAAATAAATGAATTCAGGAGCTGATTTTTTGAAAAGATCAACAAAATAGATAGAATGCTAGCCAGACTAATAAAGAAAAAAAAGAGGGAAGAATCAAATAGATACAATAAAAAATGACACAGGGAATATCACCACTGATCCCACAGCAATACAAACTACCATCAGAGAATGCCGCAGTGTATGATGTTCCCCTCACTGTGTCCATGTGTTCTCATTGTACAACACCTACTTATGAGTGAGAACATGTGGTGTTTGGTTTTCTGTCCTTGTAGCAGTTTGCTGAGAATGATGGTTTCTAGATTCATCCATGTCCCTATAAAGGACATGAATGTGTCATTTTCTATGGCTGCATAGTATTCCATGGTGTATACGTGCCACATTTTCTTTATCCAGTCTATCATTGATGGGCATTGGGGTTGGTTCCAAGTCTTTGCTATAGTAAATAGTGCTGTAATGAACATATGCATGCATGTGTCTTTATAGTAGAATGATTTATAATACTTTGGATATATGCCTAGTAATGGGATTGCTGGGTCAAATGGTATGCAAATAAACTGGATCTAGAGGAAATTAATAAATTCCTGGACTCGCCTACCCTCCCAAGTCTGAATCAGAAAGAAGTCGAATTCCTGAATAGACCAATAACAAGGTCTTCGGCTGAGATAGCAATTAATAGCCTACCAATGAAAAAAGTCCATGACCATATGGAGTCACAGCCGAATTCTACCAGAGATGTAAAGAGGAGCTGGTACCATTCCTTCTCAAATGATTGCAAACAATGGAAAAAAGGAATCCTCCCTAACTCATTTTATGAGACAAGCATCATTCTAATACCAAAACCTAGCAGAGACACAACAAAAAAAGAAAATATCAGGCCAATAGCCCAGATGAACATTGATGTGAAAATCATCAATAAAATACTGGCGAACAGAATCTAGCAGCACATCAAACAGCTTATCCATGACGACTAAGTTGGCTTCATCCCTGGGATGTAAGGCTGGTGCAGCATATGCAAATCAATATACGTAATTCATCACATAAAAAGAACCAAAGACAAAAGCTACTTCCTAGACTCTTAACTTTGGGTTTAGCCTTATCACAGCAATGCTTAATGTAAAGTGTTACTTGAACAATATTTAAATTGTAAATTATCAAAATTTGTAACTTGTTGTTTTATTTCTGTCTATAACATAATGGGCAACCTCAGTACATCATTAAGCCATGCCAAGTATCAGCTAAGAATCTCTTAGCAGAAGAGATTCAGATTGTTTACAAGCGAAAACAATCAGTACACATGCAACAAAGAACAAATATATATCTTTCTCCTAGCATCTTGCCTATTTTAGGTATGCATAAAGGTAAAACGCTGTTTTACTGCCTTCGACTGTATATTTATTAATTTTATTGTTATATTCACAGGTCAAGTCACATCTGACTGTTAACAAAAAGTTCTATTCTGAATCAAACATTATTTTATGTCTTTGTAGAGAAATCAGACAATAAGCATATTTTGTATTTCTGGTTAAATATCGCAGTATTCTCAAATTACTTTAATTCCTGAGGAACAGTGATATCCACTGACACAGTTTTTAACCTTATTCTATTAGACACATTTGTGCTTAAAATATATAGAGATGTTTGTTTCTCCCTCTTCATTTATCATCTCTTGAACATTGAGAGTACATAGATTTGCTTATGAAACAACAACCACAACTATGTCCACTACTGGTGCAAAATCAGGGTCAAAATTCATTAAGTTAGCAATACTTCTTTAGTCTTAGATCAGCTAAATGATAACAAAATGCTACTATGTATGTTTTACGTTATATCACTGTCAGGAAGAGATTTTTGTATCTGTTTAAACAAAGCATTTTCCCCTTGATTTCCAGAATTCTAAATGGACATTATGAGAATACTCAATATTAGTTGTATATAAAATTCGGAATAAAAATAATACTAACTTTACAGTATAATTCAGAATGTTTGGATATCAGATAAAGTTATTTTAAGATACCTACTAATTAATTGAAACTAAGTTACACATAAAGACTTTAATGAATATATACATGTAAATCCATATTTCTGAAGATTTCTCCAAAGACATAAAAATAAAACATGTGATAAAGTTATAACACTTAGTCTAAACTTCCCTTTGAGGAAAGGCAACAAGCCCAGAGGAACCAAGTAAACTTGCTTAGTTAATAATGGAGGGTGCTCCCAGCGTGTTTTCTTTCAGTATATCAGTGTATCATCCCTCTAGGTTTTTTGGTTAACAATTGATTACCAGTAGTAAGGAATCATAGAAAAGAAGAATTTTCGAGTTTTGAACAACAAGATTTCAATTTAACATCCATCATCTAGAAACTAAGTACATGGCAACTGATACACTAGGACTATTCAAATAATTAATAATGCTTCTATGTCTTGCAAGTCATTTTGTAAGTTACGGTCAACTTCCATTTTTGTGAACAAGCAATTAACAAGGACATTTTAACAAAATGTGGAAATAACTAACTTGTTACATGAATTATAAGTCAGCGAGTCTTAAACAATTGGTCTCTGCATTAAATAGTCCTCGTTACCTCTTTGGGTTATTAGTTAATCTCATTATAAAATAGGAGTGGTGAAGAGAATGAACAGCAGTAAAGACAGGGAAACTGGAGAGACAGATCCTGAAGAAAGAGTTACATGTTCTGCTTGAAGCATTATACATTACTAAACTTCAGAGATATGTATATTCAAAACAAAAGGTGTCTGTATCTCTAAATACTTTCATATATTTGTAGTTAACTACACTTTATTCTGATTCTGTGATGTCTTAAAGGTGATAGTGCACCAGTGGCATTTTGTTAGTCTCAGCTCCACACTTTATATATAATGTGTTTTTCTCTGCCTTGAAGGTGCAGCCAACAGAGTTTCCGCATTAAATCTACTATTTATAAACTAGTTTAATGGCATCATAAAAACATTCACAAAATATCATTAAAGGTCGGCAATAAACTGCCTAAATCTTTTTGCCTTTTAAATATATGGGTGACCAGCATATCCCCAAAAGCCATGAGTTTGAAAATTAGCTGCTGAGCATGCACTGCAGTTAATTTTCATAGCTGCTTAAATATGATGCATCAGCAACATAATAAACTATACTCCTGCATAATAAACCTTTCTTTGAGGCAAATCAATAGGGAGTAGTGCTATATAAAAAGAAGTTAAATACATGGGAACTCTGGGACATCTATGAATAGCCAGAGAACATACTAGCATCACAAAGCCAGTTAAACCATTTTTTGATGTGAATTTTGGAGCAAACTAGTAATAGCCAACTGTATTAGAAAATAAAAAGCAAATATAAGACAATCAAGTAAGACTCAAATTATGGAAGTCTGGCTCTCTCACATGATTGTTTCCTAGGTAACCAGAACAGTGAAATAGAAATTTCTCAAAACAATCAAAACCACAAGTAAGATAACATTAAAATACTTTTGCGCTTATATCTTTGCAGATCCATCCAAAAGAACAAAATTCAATTTAAGTAAAATCCAGGGATAACTTTGAAAAAATAAAAGTGAGTTCATACTAGCACCATCAGGTTATTTCAGTAGTAACAGTCGCTGCTTTCTAGTATTTGTAGGTGAGATAATTTGATAAATTTGCCTTAACACACATTTATATTTGGGTTTCTTTGAATTAAATTGAAAAGATAAGGTCATAACGGTAAAGCTACTGCAAACTGCTACTTCAGATTCTTATAATATTCAGTCTTCTAAAGAAACTTTAGTATGGAATGATGGGCATAGGACAGAATAGTTGCTGCATTTGACACACATTTTCTTAATAGATTTGAATTACTTTTCTTTGGTATTAGCTAAAAGTTAGGTGAGTGTTAAGAACTTCAGATGACAACTCTGCCTGATGTAAAGTAGCACCAAATATCTAGGGACCCACTCACAAGAGTGTTACATTCGGTTTTAAAATGTCTACTTTTAGTATTTGACAGTGACACTGACAAAGCATTTGATATTCCAGTGTTTCTACCTCCTCATTGTTAACTTAGCAATGATATCTACATGCTTCATTCTATCTGAAGAGAAAACAAAAACTAAAAGGATTATGGTTTGTGTCCACTTGTTCTCTTATTTCTTCCCAACGTTCAGTTGGTACACCACATACACTGGTGTTTTCAAAATGTTTCTGTATCCTGGGATGCACAGAACCCTTGGTGGTGCACCTTGTTTTATGTTATGACAATAAGTGATCCAGAGACTTTCTCCCTGAAACTTACTTATTCTCTTTAATATTGTCTAGAAAAGGTATTTTTACCTAGGCTATTAAGTGGAACTCTTCCAAGATACGTTATGCTTTCCAAGAAAACATAACTGAATCTATTATTCATTCATTCATTTTTCAGATTTTAATTGATCACCTAGCCCAAGTAGTCACTTTGCCAGATGATGGTTGGAAAGGGCAACTGTGACCAAGTAAATCCCGTTAAGGAGCCTTGTCTTGTAGAAATTTGTACTAGTATGCAGAAATGGTCAATAGATGATTTCCATTCTCTTTACACAACCACTATAATGTCAATATTACCTTTGCTTTGTAACTGAGAAGGCAGAGAATTAAATAAATTATCCATTTTTAATTGGAACAGCAAACCAACCAACCATGTCTCTCATGGCACTAAACCTAAAGGAAAAATAAACAAAAAAATATGCAAAAGCATATGTGGGGGTCCGGCACGTCTGCCGAGGGGCTTCCGACCAGCGGAGAGCCTCAGCCCCACTCAAGTGTTCTTAACCTGGAAGAGGGAGTGTGCGGAAGAAAAGATAGATAGAGAGAGGGGTCTGGAGGACTGCCAGGCAATGCCGGAGCAAGAAGTGCCAAGACAGCAAGTGGATTTGTGCAAACTACAGGTTATATACCTTTCAGTGTTTGAGGAGTGACGTACATTCCATTGTATCTTGAAATAAAATCAAGAACAAAAATCACAAGAAAAGAGGTACAGAAAGTATGACTCTTAATCAAAGGGTGTACAGCAAAGGGACAATAAAGTTTACAAAAAGGGGATCATAAATCTAAACATGTGTTTTTCTAAAATCAGTTAAGCAAGCAAGTAAGATTGTTAACAAGGTATAGCTGGACCTTTCTAAATGTCATTCTAACCTTGCCTATTCATATAGGATCATATGCAAACAATATGATTGAGTTAGCAGAGGTAAATGAAGTCATACAGTTATTGTGCAGAGAAGGAACTAGGAGGCACACAATGTCTACCCATACAATGTCTCATTAGACCATAAGGCTTGAGCTCAGCCATTCTGTTGCAATGTCAGAGGCAAAGATTGATGTTTATAAAATCAGTGCAACTAGACTTCCTCCTTTCCCTTAGCTCAACAGCCTCCAGGAGAGGAGAAACGTGTATGGGCTCAAGCTCAAGATGGCGAGGTCCTGTCAAGGGCCCTTCGCAGGAGCGATCCCCACAAGCATATAATCGAATATAAAATAGAATGAAAGAAAGAATAACAAAAACAGAAATGTCATTTAAGCAGAATCTTAAAGACAATATTTGATCCTTTAAACTGTTGCAGACATAATTGTCAGTCCTGTGAGAAATCAAATGTATTGAACAAAAAATAAGAAAAAACGTTTTTCCTTATCTCAGAATTTCAGATAAAGCCACAACATTAAAAGAAGGCAATTACCATCTCTATGCCTTAAAGTGCCAAGGAATCGCAATACATAGTCCTGTGCTTATCGTAAAGTGGACAAACGGAAAATCTTTGACTCTAATTTCAATGCTAGATTCAGCCCATATAATAAGACATTCAGAATTTCAAAATAAAAACCCATATTTTGTGAGTTGGACTAAATGAGGGATTGATCAAGCATTAGTTTTATTTTCTTTCTTCCCTTCACATTCAATCGAGTGAGGATGGATATAGAAAAACAACAGATTTTTCATTTCTCTCTTATCTTGGATTATTGAAGAAGACAGAAAAACCTATAGGCCCACAAAAGTACCATGGAACAACAGATAAAAACTAAGCTTACAGAAAAGGTTCATATGTGCTTCTGCAGTAAGGAGACAGAAAGACAGGTTTATGTTTATGAAGATTCCAGATTATAAAAGATGGCAGGTTCATTTCGTAAAGACAAGGGAGAAGAGAAAGAGCACTGGAAGATCTACTCATTTGGCCATTATTTGCCATGGCAAGAAGTCAGTCTCCCATGGGGCTTAACATTTTCTTCATTTGATTCATGGAGTACCTGCATCTATCCCCTGACCTCCCTTATTTTACTACTATCTCAGTACATAAAACCCCTTCCCTTGGACTGTTTAGACTGTCTCATATTCTAGAAATTGAAGGGACAGTAAATTTCTGCTTTTTTCCAGCATAAGCATTATGTAGCAAAAATGGATATTTCAGTGCTTGACAAAGTACAGGTGAATACTGGGGAAAAGCCAACAAGTAATTAGGGGTCACGCTTTTCTAGGAACTCTATTAAGTAGTTATGTTGCTTCAGGAAAAAAAGGGTTTTCTCAGATGTATACATAAAGGAAAAAATGCTACAGAGCTTTATAACTTTCTCCTTAGATCAAGCCTATGTATACATTATCTTCTTCTCTTACACAGTATAAGGGTTTTGACAATTCCCTGAGTCAGTGTATTTATTCATAGTTCTACTTTATTTCAATTTTTCTTTCTGCATATTTAACATTAAAGTACCTGCAAATCAATACATGTAAATGGCTAAAGATACATAATTTTAATAAATAATTTCTGACAATTTCTCAACAATTGATCATCTTTTTTAAAAAATCAGCAATCCTGGTGCCTTCCTTCTTGGGATATCTCCACCTTTCTGAAATTTTAAAAGTCATACACTGATTATACTGCTTTGATGTGGTCTACAAACAAAGACAGAAATAAAGGAAGATCTCTCAGCCTGCCCACGGTAACATACTTCTCTACTACCCAGGCTACTGAACTTCTTTCAGATCATGGTTGTTGTCAAGGAGATGGCGACATGGAGCCTACAGTCCTCTGAGGATCTCTAAGCATCTTGTCTATCCTGATCACATCCTATCTAGAAAAAATAACATTTTACATAATGGGAAATATTATCTCAATATTTCCTCCTTTTAAACCAGTTAACACATTTACTTGGAAGAAGTTGTGATAGACTGAATTACACTCCCCTGAAATTTCTATGTTGAAACTCTAACCCTCAACATGAAAATATTTGGAGACAGGTCTTTAAAGAGGTTATTAAGGTTAAATGCAATCATAAGAGTAGGGCCCTAGTTTAATATAATTGATACCCTTACAAGAAGAGAAAGACACATGAGGCTGTGCACCCAGAGAAAAGGTAATGAGAAGATAACTATCGGAAAGACAAGGAGAAGGCTCAAGAACAAACAACCAGCTGGCACCTCTATCTCAAACATCCAGGCTCCAAAATTCTGAGAAGTAAATTTTTGTTGTTTAAGCCATGTAGTCTATAGTACTTTGTTATGGCAGCCCTAGCAGCATAATACAAGTATTGTCCTTTTTATTTGCACAAATATCTTAAGTCCTCCTCTGAATTTAAACATGAAAGTCCTTACATTGAATGAAATTATCTTAAACCCTTGCCTTTCAAGGTTTCATACTTATCTTTGTCTCCTCTTACTTTTCTTGGTATAATTCACACAAAAAAATAAATGTATATGCTGTGTAGGTATCATACACAGAGCAAAAAATTCCAAGGGAAAATACAAATTGTTAGGGGAGACTACTTAGGTGTCTCTCATTTACAAAAAGGAGAAAAAAACTCATGAAAGCAGTGAGGTTGCTATAATGACAGTGATTTTGGCTGAAATCTTATCCTGTGAGATAGATATATAGATGAGTTAAAAAACAAAAAGATATGCCAACAAAACATCTAAAAAGTGATTATTACTTTTCATTCAGTTATCTTTTACACTGCTTATATGCCTACAAACCCTTTTTTATATAAAATCACCTCTCAGAACAAATTTTAGAAGTACCACACTCAGTGAGGTGCATACAAGTTTTTACTATATATATGTATCTGTGATAAACGACTGGTTTTGAGTAGAAAATCTGATGGGAAATTTCAATAAATCTATTCCAGGTCAGTAGAGATGGAAAGCAGGAGCAAGAAATGTATAGGAAAAATGACAAGTTTTCTCTGTCTATCCTTTGATCTAGTTAGAATATTAACAAAATAGGTCTTCTGTGGGGGTCCAGCATGTCTGCCGGGGGGGCTTCTGTACAGTGGAGAGCCTCGGCCCCACTCAAGTGTTCTTAACCTGGAAGAGGGAGTGCACAGAAGAAAAGATAGATAGAGAGCAGGGTCTGGAGGACTGCCAGGCAATGCCGGAGCAAGAAGTGCCAAGACAGCAAGTTTATTTGTGCAAACTACAGGTTATATAGTAGTTTGAGGAGTGACGTACACTCCATTGTATCTTGAGGAGTGACGTACATTCCATTGTATCTTGAAATAAAATCAAGAACAAAAAGATCACAAGAAAAGGGGTACAGAAAGTATGACTCTTAATCAAAGGGTGTACAGCAAAGGGACAATAAAGTTTGCAAAAAGGGGGTCATAAATCTAAACGTGTTTTTCTAAAATCAGTTAAGCAAGCAAGATTGTTAACAAGGTATAGCTGGACCTTTCCAAATGTCATTCTAACCTTGCCTATTCATATAGGATCATATGCAAACAATATGATTGAGTTAGCAGAGGTCAACAAAGTCATAGTTATTGTGCTGAGAAGGAACTAGGAGGCACACAATGTCTAACCATACAATGTCTCATTGGACCACAAGGCCTGAGCTCAGCCATTCTGTTGCAATGTCAGAGGCAAAGATTGATGTTTATAAAATCAGTGCAACCAGACTTCCACCTTTCCCTTAGCTCAACAGCCTCCAGGAGAGGAGAAATGTGTATGGGCTCAAGCTCAAGAAGGAGAGGGTCCTGTCAAGGGCCCTTTGCAGGAGCAATCCCTACAATCTTCTAGCTCTGTTTTTCTTTTCATCTATGTTTTATACTTATTCCTAGTTACATGGATGAAGAAAGAGGATAACTTCCTAGTACACCCAATTTCCAAGATTTTATTTCTTTAGGCTAGAAGTAGTAAATTCCCTAAACTGACAATGCTGGTGCTTCAAATGTTAACAATAAATTGAGTAATTTATAGAAAGTTAAATGGTAAATAGAATTCTGGTTACTAATAAGGTCTTAAAATTATGTTTCCTTACCATATTATTATTTACAACTGTAAAACCTTAAATCTAGAAAAAAAAAAGGTAGATGTAAATCAACACAAAATCCATAAACTATTTAAAATCAGTCAAAATAATATTAAATTAATAACATTAAATTAATGTGATGAATGCTATTGTGCTAAATATGATGTTACATTCATAAAACAAAACCACTATGACAGATGTAACTTGTGCTTTGTAAAACCACCTCTTCTGCATCTGTGTTCCTTTAAGTTATAGTGATTTCTTTAATCATGAGGTATGGATATTTACAAACAAAACAAGCTATGGTACTCTATGGTACTTGTTAGCCATTACTGGGTCAAAAGTAACATACATACTTAAATTTCCTTGTATCTGAGTTACCTTCAAAAAAGAGATTGAATAAATGTTATTGATTAAATGAATTTTAAAATTAACTTTAATTGAAAACAGCAGAATTCTGGAAAGCTAAACACATTTCCTGAGCTACACTAATCTTAATTTGGAGAAAAGTGGCAACAGATATCAAGACCCTTAAATTCTAACAAGTAATAATATTGTGAAAATTACTTTAGAATTCTACAAGTTTACAAGTCAGAAAATATAATGTATACCAAAAAACTCAAAAGATTTATCTGTTAATGCTACTTAATTTTCACACCAATAAAAATGCAAAACTAATAATACATGCAAAATAGTATAACATTTGATCATTTTTTCATTGTTTACTGCCTTTTTCCCAAAACATTTTTCAAAGAAAAAGTTGAAAGCAAATGTTTTCTTAAAAATAAATGAAAATGAAGAAACAAGCTCTTTTTCTTTTCAAGGAATATGTACACATTTTCATAATTTGTCAATCAATAATTTATCTATCACAGCTGAAAAATATTCATAAAAAAACTTTGCCACTTTAAAATTTTAAGGAGTCATGTTCAATATGCTTAAGCAGAAGAATTCTAAAAATGAATATGTGAAAATGAGCTGGATTTCTGTCAGTCATTCATTGTAGTGTCTGACATTAACCTTATTTGCATATTTGGAATCCGTCTAGTTAGAATGAATTTTCAGTGAATAAATTCACCTTCTGCTCTGATATGTCGTTTGCTGTGTCAGTAGGAAATCCCGTTATGAGATAAAGAACACTGCATAATAAAAGAAAAAGGAAGGAAAATTTATAAGTGATGCCTTATGTTTATAAGCAAATTAAGCTAAAATTTGCAAACTTTTAGAATAGTAGGTTTGTTATTCATTATCTTGGTTGGAATAATTAAGTAGAACTAGGAAAAATTTAATATATGAACAAATGCAGTTTTATGATAGAACTCAGTTAAAGAGAAACAAAGGAAGTAAATATAAAAAATGTCACACGTGAACAATGACACAATATCAAGAGTCAGATTAGAGAATAGTGTAGAGAAATTGTGTGGGTTAAAAATGTTTTTGTTAATTTTGTTGCAAACAATGAAACCACAAACATTTATATTAATTTTAGTTATTAACATATTTTTATATACGAAATTGGCAGGCCATGGTGGTACGTATCTGCAATCCCAGCTACTCGGGAGGCTGAGGCAGGAGAATCACTTGAACCTACAATGCCAGCTTCTCAAGATGCTAATGCAGGAGAATCACTTGAACCCAGGAGGCCGAGGTGGCAGTTAGCCAAGATCTCGCCGTTGCACTGCACTCCAGCCTGCCTGACAAGAGCAAAACTCTGTATAAAAAAAAAAAAAATTATAACTTACTATCTCATAAAAGAGTAAGCTTTATATTATTTACTTTTTTTTGAATTGATTTTTAAAATATATCTTATTAATATCAAGATTGGCCAGAAAACCAAAAAGGAATCAAATGTTTTGCCAACTAAGGCATGACATAATGCAAAGAAAATAACATCTTTAAGATATTACATATAAAGTGAATTAGAAATAAAAGTAAAAATCTGACCCTTGCATGATCTTTTGCAATTGGATAGGATCTGATATTATTGTAAACTCCAATAGACATCAAATGGCACTGCCTAAATTTCAAAGTTGCTGAAATACACTGATGTAATAAAATAAATGTATTTAATTAATTGTATTAAAGGATTTCTAAAAATAAATAATTTACTTAACATTAAAATTACTTAATTTCATAATCATTTTAAATGTTTTGCTACATCCTTTTTACCATCTTATGCTAAAATGCAGAGTTTTCATTTTAAAAATTAAACACAAAATTAAAATACCGTTGAAAAACTGATGAATGCAATCTGCGTTGAACTTAACTTGGAGCTGATCATGAAACTCCAGCATTTATATCTATCTATCTATATAATATGTTTTTATATCTGTTTCAAAATGTTTAGTAGATATAATCCTGTATTTCATTTTTCTTAATCTACAAGTAAGCCAATTTGCATTGGCTACATTTTCTTCACATTATCTAGGGCATGTTAGGGCATATTAGGGCACGAAGTGTACTAATAACTGATTGAAGATTCAGGTTAATATATTATAATTCAGAATACATTGAGATTTCCAACATTATAGCAAAATAATGTAATAGTCAAATAATGGATCATCAGAATTACAGAAATCATACAAGAATATATAAATATTGAATAAATAATGATTACCTCTAGTATTTCTACTTATAAAGATGACAAAGTGTCATTTTTTTCAAATTAAAAAGTGCATTTTTGTTTGCATTTGATCTCCAGTTTCTCATGTATCTGGTATAATAAAAATAATATATTACTAATTAATTATAATTGAGACATTATAATTAAAAGGGTCAATTTAGAACAAATAAGAACTTACAATTTTTTAAATTTATTTATTTGTTTTTTAAAGTACTTTAGGTTCTGGGGTACAAGTGCAGATCATGCAGGATTATTGCATAGGTACATACGTGGGAAGGTGGTTTGCTACCTCCATCCCCCTGTCACGTATATCTGGCATTTCTCCCCATGTTATCCCTGCCCAACCTCCCCACCACCTGCTTTCCCTCCCCCAGACCCCATAACAGACCCCAGCACTGTGTGATGCTCCCCTCCCTGTGTCCGTGTGTTCTCATTCTTCAACGCTCACTTATGAGTGAGAACATGCAGTGTTTGACTTTTTGTTCTTATGTCAGTTTTCTGGGAATGCTGGTTTTGAGATTCATCCATGTCCCTTCAAAGGACACGAACTCGTTGTTTTTTAAGGCTGCATAGCATTCCATCGTGTATATGTGCCACATTTTCCTTGTCCAGTCTATCGTTGATGGGCTTTTGGGTTGGTTCCAGGTCTTTGCTACTGTAAAAAGTGCTGAAATGAACATATGTGTGCATGTGTCTCCATAACAGGATGATTTATAATCCTTTGGGTATATATCCAGTAATGGCATTGCTGGGTCAAATGGAATAGGGCATTTTCCATATTTTAGTCCCTTTATCTATTGATAATATGTTGAAAAATAAAAAATTTTGAAAATATTTTTTGAAATTAAAAAGTCAGAATAAAAATTTAGAAACTGATAGAAGTGATTAAAAGTAAAAGTGAGAAACTTAGAAAAAAATTTAAAAAAGAAAAATATTTAAAGTCAGTATAAAACACAACTTACTTTTATTTATATAAGGTTCTAATACAACTGACTAGGCATGCTGTGATTAAACTTATAAAATTATGTGCATTATTCATTATTCACAGTGCAGAATCATTCCAATGAAAATAAAGAAAAATAATTTTGAAAATGTATTGCATAACCAGAATAATTCAAATTTTTGATCAAAACATAAATATCAATTTCTGTCACCAAGTAGGCATAATCATAATACAAAAAAAATTTAAATTAATTAAAAATGGCAAGCAGAGACTTTTCCTATTTTGACATAAGTTACTCTTTAGTCTCTTCAATGGGAAAGGAAAAGGATTGAATAAGAAGAAGGATTCTGAGATATTTAATAGTGCAAATGAACTTTGAAAGCAGTAAGAATCAGGAAAGAATTACTTTGAATGGTCTTTTTTCCACACATTGATTGTGCTGGTCTATTTCTCTGCAAAATAAGCAACTTCCTGATAGTAAGCTAGATGCTGCTTATTATAGTTTTTTTCAGAGTATAAATTATCCTCTCCATTTTTCTCCCTTACCCATTTTTATAAGATTTACTTAGGATTTCTATTTTTTTTTTAAGAAGAGAGCAAAAAAAGGAACATTATCAACAATCACAAATATACTGTAAAGTTGTCAAATTTCTTGCTCATTTATACTTGTGATTCAAAGTTATTAGAAAAGGAGTTGAGGGGCCTTTGAGGGTTGAGAAGTGTTTTCTGACTATTATTCTTCTGCACTAATGAGCTAATGAAATGGACTGGTGTATTTCCTACTCCTCAATTGCCCCAGGCAAGCACAAGAAGAGGCTTATTTTAAGAACCCTCTGATAATACTCGAAATGCTAGTTCAATACCAGAGATGTGTAACAAAGAATAACTACTCCAATAAATGACTAAACTGTTTCTCCAATATTAGTGATGATGGCTGAGGAAAATGGTACTGTTGCTTTACTTAGTATGCCACAATTTGGTTAAAGAAATAGAATAGAGCTGCATTTCTTCAATTAAGGTGAAAACATAATAAAAGTAATGGTGAGTGTTTACTCTTTAACTGGCTCTTGTTGGCACCACTGGGAAAACGAAGATATTTGAGGGTCTGAAAATACCATCTTTTTTCACTAGCAACTTCCCTTGCCACTGATCTGTTTCTTACAACCTTTTACTGAGCTTTTTTTTTTTTTTTTTTTTTGTCTCTGGGTAAGCCTTTTTTGCTATTTACGGATTTTACCTTAGATATTTTATTTGGATTAAAGGGAGAATTACAGTATACTAAATTTTAATTCCTTAATGCTATAATCCAAGCTAAAATGCTTATCAAACAAGCAACGTTAAACACTTTAGACATTACACTTTGCTATTAAAGCCTAATAGTAATAGACTTTTATTAAAGCATAGCCTTTAATTGTAATTTATGGCTAAGAGAAGAGACTACCTGTGTATTGCTGCCATGCATACTTTTAACGCATGTTTTCTAATCCAACAGTACAGAGAGATGTTTTCAAATTAAAACTGTATCAAACTAGCCAATTCAAAATTATGGAAATTTGAACTTTAAAGGAAGCATATTAACTTTATTAGGCAAAGATATATTATGAAAAAAGGATGTCTAGATTGTGAAAGATTCTATGTCTATTAACACATTGTTAAAGGTATGCCTAATTTGTTGCATTCATCTTTTAATTATTAGTTATAGAAGTTGCATCTGACAATAATATGGTTATTTTTATTATTTTTATTGAGTGCTATGCTGAGAGCTCCACATGCATTTCTCTTGCCATTGTGTTCTTATGAAGGTGCAAAGTGTAGGTATAGATTTAGTTAAGGCTATATTCTGCGTTCACACCCACGCCTATCTACCTTCATAGCCAGAACCCTCAACCACTACACTAAACTGAAGATAATTGAAATGTGAAAGTAAATGTAAAAGTAATTGTCTCTATTTGCAGATGACATGGCTGTATATTTAGAAGACCCCATTGTCTCAGTCCAAAATCTCTTTAATATGATAAGCGACTTCAGCAAAGTCTCAGGATACAAAATCAATATGCAGAAATCACACACATTCCTATACACCAATAACAGACAAACAGAGCCAAATCATGAGCGAACTCCCATTCACAATTGCTACAAAGAGAATAAAATACTGAGGAATACAACTAACAAGGTATGTAAAGGACCTCTTCAAGGAGAACTACAAACCAGTGCTAAAGGAAATATGAGAGGATACAAACAAATGGAAAAACATTCCATGTTCACCATTAGGAAGAATCAATATCATGAAATGGTCATCCTGCCCAAAGCAGTTTATAGATTCAATGCTATCCCCATCAAGCTACCATTGATGTTCTTCACAAAATTGGGAAAAACTGCCTTAAACTTTATATGGAACCAAAAGAGAGCCTGCATAGCCAAGACAATCCTAAGCCAAAAAAAAAAAAAAAAAAAAAACACAAAGCTAGAGATATCACGCTACCTGACTTCAGACTATACTACAAGGCTATCATAATCATAACAGTAAGAATGGTACTGGTACCAAAACAGAGTAGACCAATGAAACAGATCAGAAGCCTCAGAATTAACACCACACATCTACAGCCATCAGATCTTTGACAAATCTGATGAAAACAAGCAATGGGGAGAGGATTCCCTATTTAATAATATGATGTTGGGTAAACTGGCTAGTCGTATGTAGAAAGCTGAAACTGGATCCCTTCCTCACACTTTATACAAAAATTAACTACAGATGGATTAAAGATTTAAACATAAGACCTAACACCATAGAAACCCTAGAAGAAAACCTAGACAATATCATTTAGAACATAGGCACAGGCAAGGACTTTATGACTAAAACACCAAAAGCAATGGCAACAAAAGCCAAAATAGACAAATGGGATCCAATTAAACTTAAGAGCTTCTGCACAGCAAAAGGAACTACCATTAGAGTGAACTGGTAACAAACAGAATGGAAAAAAAAAAATTGGCAATCCACCCATCTGACAAAGGGCTAAGAACCAGACTCTACAAAGAACTTAAATAAATTTATCAGGAAAAAAAAAATCAAAAAGTGGGCAAAAAATATGAACATATCCATTTCAAAAGAAGACATTTATGCAGCCAGCATACATATATAAAAGCTAACCATCACTGGTCATTAGAGAAATGCAAATCAAAACCACATTGAGATACCATCTCATGCCAGTTAGAATGGTGATTATTAAAAAATCAGGACAACAGATGCTGGAGAGGATGTGGAGAAATAGGAACACTTTTATACTGTTGGTGGGAGTGTAAATTAGTTCAACCATTGTAGAAAACAATGTGGTAATCCTCAAGGATCTAGAAATTGACCCAGTAATCCCAATACTGGATATATATCCAAAGAATTATAAAACATTCTGTTATAAAGACCCACACACACATGTTTACTGCAGCACTGTTTGCAATAGCAAAGACTTGGAACCAACGCAAATGCCCACCAAAGATAGACTAGATAAGGAAAAAGTGGCACATATACACCATGGAATGCTATGCAGCCCAAAAAAGGATGCATTTATGTCCTTTGCAGGGACATGGATGAAGCTGGAAACCATCATTCTCAGCAAACTGCCACAAGAACAGAAAACAAAACACCACAAATTTTCACTCATAAGTGGGTGTCTTGAACAATGAGAACACATGACACAAGGAAGTGAACATCATCACACACTGGGGCCTGCCACGGGTGGGGAGACTAGGGCAGGAACAGCAGGGGGTGAGGGTACTGGGGAGGAATAACATTAGGAGAAATACCTAAAGTAGATGACGGGGGATATGGATCTAGCACACCACCAAGGCATGTGTATACCTATGTAACAAACCTGCACATTCTGCACATATACCCCAGAATGTATAATTAAAAAGAAAAAGAAAAAGAAAAAAAAAAACAGAAAATGTAATTGAAATATGTTTTCTAGGACTGATATACTTTCACAATCTAAAAAAATAAGCTAGTTTTTATAGAAACCATTGTTCTAGCTACTTGCAGATTTATTTCCTTCTTTCTTTCAGGTTAATTCTACATACTCTCTCTCCAAGGCTAGGTGCTCTGGAAACAAAGTCAAAGAAAGATTTGCATGCAGAAAGTTTATGGGACAGCACTCTTAGCGGCAATATCCATGTGGGGGTGAAGGAAGCAGGATGGAAAGAGCCAAAAGTTGACCTTTGTTGTATCTGTAAATTGTCCTCAGCTAAATTCCAGAAAATCCAACAACTAGAAGGCTTTTCAGAATTGTCCCAATTAAGCCAAGGGGACCTTACCTTTATTACTTCCTATCAGACAGTCACTTGAATGTGATATGCCCCCAAGGTGACATACTTGAGTGAGGATGCTTTATTCCACCAAGGGTAATTTCCAAAGTAAGAAATTTTGAGTTCACAGGAACTCATGCTCCAGGATTGAGAGCCTCCATCCTCAAGTGGGGATCTGGGAAACACATAGCAGTATACACTGAAGTCTGCTAAAAATTGGCTTTAAAATACTTTTCCATTTACAAGATATACCCCTGAGTTCAGTATATATAAAAATATCTCTTTAATTATATCTCTCAAAGCTACAAGATCAAAACAGAGTAATTACATATTAAACATAATTACATAAAAACATAATTACAAAGTAATTATGTTATTTAGAAAGTGATGAGTTATACTATTACATGTTTCCATTATTCTTTTTTTTATACCATTTGATGTTATAAGACTTATAGTATCTGGTGTCTAACCTGAACCATCAGAGAATATATAGAACTGTATTCTTTTGTATCAATAACAGTTTAATATGTTACTCTTTCTGATTCAGAAAAAAATGAGCACTTTATTCTATCTTTAGTTTTAATTAACCAAATTTTAAAGTTTTACCATAAGATTTGTGTTTACTTTAGTTCACTAACGTGGTCTTAGGCACAAATTTTTCAGTTTGCCGTTGAAACAACTTAGATGCACAAGATTATCTGAAACATCTTTCAACAAGATAACCTATGGCGGAAAGTCACACTCCAGAAGGTATCTCATTCATTAAACATTTTGAATAATTTCTTAAATTTTTGATACCTAATGGTGTTGGTATTTCATGTCCTATAAAGCTATTCTGCTATTAGGAAGCACTATTACTGACTGATATGGTGACAAATCCATCATTAAATTGGTGTGTAAAGGTTAAGACCTTGAGTGAAAAGACCAGTCTTTTCTAGGCAATTTTTGCTCCACAACTTCTCACTGTAATTGCCGAGTTTTTGTGAGGTTGGGGGTCTTGGAAATTATTCCACATGGATAAAGGATTAAGAAATACTACTGTATTCAGAGAAAGAAATATATGATGAATGGATCGATAGATGATACTTGATAGATAGATAGATAGATAGATAGATGATAGATAGATAGATAGATAGATAGATAGATAGATAGATAGATAGACAATAGATAGATAATAGGTAGGTAACATTAGTTATATCTGGATAGAATAAGAGATGAGTGCCAAAATTCTGATTATCCTTAATGTTACTCTCCCTTATGCATATCCTCTATATAATGCTCTCTTCTTGAGTGTAGCAAAACCTGTACATATGATAAAATACCACGCCCAGGGTTATGGCCCAAACCAGTTAAGCTGAATCAATCAAAATGTTGGCCTTATCTAATCAGTTGTGTCCATAAAATGGACAATGTCCTTCCTGAAGGAAGATTTGAAGAATGAGAGAAATTCTGCTGCTGGTACTGAAAATAAGTTGCCAGCTTGTGAGATGACCTATGGAAGGGACCACATGGGAGGACCTGAGAGTGGTCTCTAGAAGTAGAGAGTACTACTTAGTTCACAGAAAATAGATAATGAGACATCAGGCATACAGCTTCAAGAAAATAAATTCTGCCAACAACCTGAGGGAACACGGACCAGATCTTTCCCTAGCAGAGCCAGATTAGAATCCAACCAACTGGTACCATGATTCCAGCCTGTGAGACTGTTTCATAATTTTCTTAATGAGATAGTGAGTCAGATGCAGTCACAAAAGGAGACAGAGGAGAGGCTTAGGAAAAAAACAATGTTTGTTATACTCACAGGTTGCAGAGACATGCCATGCAGGAAGAGCCACATGGTAAAGATGCCTGGGGAGAGTCAGAAGGCAGAAAACAAGAGCTAGGAGAAGGTTTAGGACACTGCCTTGATTGGAATTTTCCAGTGAAAGGTAAGACAGTGCAGGGGGAGCATTTTGAAATTGGCTAGTTTGAATAATATGGGCAGGTGTTTGTTGGTAGCGATCGTCCAAGTACATGGAACTAGGATGATTAAAGTAGAGGAATATTGTCTCTTGGAGGATATAGGCCAGATAGGGGATGTATAGATTTGGCTTGGTTAGTTTGATTATCAAAGACATACCCCTGGCAGGGCCCCTTGTTATCTTTAAGAACTGACCAGTCTTCAGAGAGCAAATTCTCTTTAACTAGAAAGCCTTTTTAAAATGTCAAATTACACAGACAAAAGTAATATATTTACAATAAGGAGGCACTGAGCAGAAGATTCATCTGCTCATTCTTATTATAAGAAGGTAGTATCATGTTCCTTCTGTGCAGCAATGATCTACAACAAAGTCATTATGTAGAACCCAGTAGTGAATAAACTAGTCCATGAATCTGGGTGTCTTAAATAATTTTTAATCTCTAAGTAACTGCCAACATATATTCTGAAGTATTAAAAAACTAGTGATATAATAATATAAGAATAAATATCAACAATAAGGGAAATCCTGGCTAAACTGACTTAAGAGGATTCTTGCTGAAGATAGGTGTGGTGATCAGATATTACCTAAAAGATGGTGGAAAATGAGGAATCTGATAAGATATTGAGGATGCTGAGATATAATGATTAGGAGTCCTGATAAATGACTTAGCAGGATGCTTTGCTAAAACTGAATTTTACAAGGAAGAACACAGATGAATCTAGAAGTTTCAGAACCCTAACTAAAGTTTGGCCAAACAAAAACTGTTTATGATAATAAGGACACAAATGATTGCCAAAATTACATATTTCAGAACACAGATTGACAGACACACACACACACACACACACACACACACACACACCCCTTTGGCAAACACTGGGAAATTAATTGGTTCAAGAAATTTAAGTAAGCATTTTTTAACTTAAAGGTGCATGGAGCAAGATATGATGTTCTGAGTTGCCACAATATATTATTTAAAATGAAAAATGTCAACAAACTTCCCATATGTGAAAAGAAATAGGAAACTATAACTAACATTTAAGAAAAGAAAATGAATAGAAACAGTCTAAGAAAGGCCAGGAATTAGGAATACTGGAGAAATTCTTTAAACAGTTATGAAAATAAACATAAGACAGGAAACTATGCCTAAGGAATGAAGAAAGACATAAAAATAATTTCTGTCCACAAACAGAACATCAAGAAATAGAAGTTATAAAAATGAAATAAATAAAAAATTAAATGTCAAAGCGAAATAACTGAAATAAAAAAGGACCCAGTAGCATACTAGAATTAACAGAACAGGGAATCACTATATTCAAGGCAGGTCTTTGACTTTGTTCAATGTCCAGGAGAGAAAGAAAAAAACAATGAATAATAATAACAATAATAATAACAACCCAAGAACTTTGGAATACCAACAGGGATTTTAACATAGCCATCATTACAATTTTAGAAGAAGAGGATAGAGAGAAAGGGAGATAAAGAATATTTAAAATAAAAAGGTACATCTTCAAAAATTTAATAAAACACATTAATTTGTACATCAAATAAGCTCAGGATACCTTAAATAGGATCAACATAAACAGAGCGACATGTACACAGATCACAGTCAGCTGCCAAATACCAAGACAAAAAGAGAAACTTGAATAGAGTGAGAAAAAAACAATTCATCACTTGAAAGAGATTACCAATTAGATCAGCAGTTGAATTTTCTTTAGAAACCATAGAAGTCAGTTTTCTAATGCACTGGATGACATATTCCACATGATAAATGACTGTTAACCAGAAAGTCTATATTTACTAAAACTATCCTTAAACATCACACACACACACACACACACACACACGAAAGAGAGAAAGATTTCCATATAAACAAAACCCAGAGAATCTATCACCAGAAGACACATCCTACAAGAAATACTAAAAACAGTTCTTCCTGAAATGAAAGGACAGAAAACTATAATTCAAATTTTTATGGAGATATGAAGAACATTGGTAAGTATAATTACATAGATAAATATAAAAGACAGTATTATTTTTATTGTAATTCATTTCTCTTGCTATCTGTATTAAAACATAAAGTAATAAGTATAAGCTGAATAGGTGATAATGCATAAGTAAAATAATTTGTATGACAATAATGTAAGAGAGGAAATAGAGCTAAATACTGCAAAGTTTTTGTATATTTGAAATTAAGTTGGTGTTAAGTAAAATTGGATTAAACTAAGTTGGTAATTTTAATTATCAGGAAATCCACTAATAAGTATTTTACAAAAATGTAAAAAAAGAAGGAAATTAAAATGGTATTATAGAAAACATTTGTTAAACACAAGAAGAAGAAGTAATGGAGAAATAGCACTCCAAAATACATCAGACATACAAGAAACAAATAGCAAAATCATAGTTATGTTCAGTGTAAATGAACTAAACATTTCAATTGAAAGGGATTAGAAGAATCCAAAAAAGTAAAAACATAACCCAAATATATGTTTTCTACAAGAGACAAACTTTAGATTCAAGAGGTTGAAATGAAAGAACTAGAAAACCATAGACAATAGAACATACAAAAAAAATGACATTTAAGAAAAATAGTTTTATTGTTTTAGAGAATAAAGAATCAAATTTTAAAATGATGAAAGTGTCAATTCACAAGGAGTCAATTCACTAGGAATTTATATTATTATAAACGTATATGAACTTACCCACAGAAGTTCAAAATACATGAAGCAAAAACTGACAGAATTAATTGAAGAAACAAACAATTTGACAGTAATAATTTTGGAGGGTATTCTTCCATTTTCACACTACTGATAAAGACATACTTAAAACCGGAACAAAAAAGGAGTTTAAACTGGATTTGAAGTTCCATATGGCTTGGAAGGCCTCAGAATCATGGTGGGAGGTGAAAGGCACTTCTTACATGGCAGCAGCAAGAGAAATAAGGAAGATTCAAACCCAGAAATGCCTGATAAAACCATCAGATCTGAAATTATTCAATATCACAAAGACAATGTGGGGGTAACCGGCCCCATGATTCAAATTGTCTCCCACCAGCTATAAATATGTATAAATATGTGTGAATTATGGGAGTACAATTCAAGATGAGTCTTGGGTGGGAACACAGCCAAACCACATTAGGGCTTAAATAATTCACTTAAAAAATTACTAGGCAGAAGAAAAGAGGAAAAAGAAGGTTTGAAAAGCAATATGCTATATTTTAGGTGTTTGTTGTCCCAAACCTCATGTTGAAATTTGATTCCTTAAGATTGGACATGAGGCCAAATGGAAGATGTTTGAGTTATGAGGGCGTTGGATCCTAATAGATTAATTCCTTCTTTGAGGTCAAGGTGAGTGAGTCCTCACCCTGCTAGTTCTAATGTGAGCCAGTGTTTGTTTGTTTGTTTGTTTGTTTGTTTTTAATGAGAGCATGTTTTTTTAAGAGTCTGGTATCTTCACACTATTGCTCTTGCTTCATCTTTTGAAATTTGATTTGCACACACTGGCTCCCCTTCACCTTCTGCCATGAATAGAAACAGCCTGAGGTTCTCACAAGATTCAGATGCCATCACCATGCTTCTTGTACAGCCTACAAAACTGTGAGCAAAATAAACATGTTTTATTTATAAATCACCCAGCCTCAGATATTCTTTTACAGCAACACAAAGAGATTAAGATTCAATATAAACCAAGGAAACTTAATTGGCTTATTTTGTTTCAGCCAATAAAAGAAGAATAAACATTCACTTAAGGGCGCAGGAAACATTAACCAAAAATCATAAGAGAGATCAGTAGAAAGGGTCTTAATAAATTAAAAATTGTCAAGGATTAACATTATACAAAGTATATTCTTGAACCACAATGAAATGAAATTAGACATCAATTATAGCTAGATATTTGGAAATGTATAAAAATGTACAAATTAAAATACTTCAAAGTAACCAATGAGTCAAGGAGAAATCATTAATAAAATTCAAAAATACTTTGAGATAAATGAGAATACAACCACAATGCACCAAAACTTAAAGGATAGAGCTAAAATGATAAGAAATATTATACTTGCAAACATCTATATTTCAATTGAAAGGAAGATATGAAATCAGTTACCTAAATACAAACTCTTCCTATTTAACAAATTAGGAAAAAAAAAAAAAAAAGAAGAAGAACACGAAGAAGAAGAAAAAACAAAAAAACAAAAGAAATTGTAAATCGAAACATGGAAATAAAAGAGAAAGTAACACATAATAGAAAAAAAAAACAATAAAAGTTTATTCCTTGGAGAATCATGAACACTAATAAATCTTTAGCTGGACTGATGCAGAAGAAAAGCAGACTTAAATTAATAATTAATGAATAATTTTATGCTACCAAATTAGGTTAACTAAATGTATGAATAACCTATATGAAGAAACCAAGTACCAAAACTGACCTAAGAAGAAATAGAATCTTAATTCTATTCTATTGGTCTGTATATCCATCTAAATGTCAGTGCCATATTATCCTAATTAGTGTAACTATAAAGTAAATTATTTTATTTAGTAAAGTATACTTCTACTTGTTCTATATTAAAATTGATATAAATTCAGACATTATAATTCATAATTTACTA
This sequence comes from Callithrix jacchus, assembly GCF_049354715.1. Taxonomy (NCBI): domain Eukaryota; kingdom Metazoa; phylum Chordata; class Mammalia; order Primates; family Cebidae; genus Callithrix; species Callithrix jacchus. The sequence continues at coordinate 133,214,589 of NC_133504.1, forward strand.
GAAAATAGATAAGACTTAAGTATAAACATTGTGTGCCTTATTTCAAGGCTTGTTGAAAGAAAATCTGATGATAGCAGTGTTTTAATTCTAATCCAATGAACCTCTGCCAGCAAATATCTAGGCTAATATACTACTTAATTATTTTTAAAAAATAGTAGTACACTGAAGTCATACAAATCATAAAATAATTTTTAAAAATTAGAATATTTTTAATAGAAATACGAAAATGAAAACCTTTTTTAAAATATAAGACCAGAGTAAACATGTACTTACATAATTAAAAATGTTTTCCAATATTGACAGTTTAACCATGAGTTATGTAACTTCACTAATTTCAATTTATTAGGTATTTTTTACAACTGACATAGGAATATTAAATATTAGATCTTTTTCCTATAAAAAGGAGAAAAAAGGTCATAAATCTCTTTTCATGACGACACTTTCAGAATACACTATGAATTTTTTGTGTAATCAAATATTGTCAAAATCATTATTATTTGTCAGTCATTCATAACTTTTGTGTGGTATAGTGATTTTGAAAGGCAATCATTCACATTTTAAATAAAATCAGGTTTGATTTCTATTTTACAATTGCCCTGAGGGATAAAGTATAAAGACACAGAATTAAAAGGGAGACAAGCAAATTGTTGATATGATTGCCATAAAAATCAGAGAATATTATCTATGACTATTAAAATAATTTATTTCTAAAACTACCCTGCTTTTGAAATATTTCCAATTTTATTAATTAATTTATTATCTTCTTCAAATGCCATTAACTGAAGATTTTTTTTTTTTTTTTTTTTTTTTTGAGACGGAGTTTCGCTCTTGTTACCCAGGCTGGAGTGCAATGGTGCAATCTCGGCTCACCGCAACCTCCGCCCCCTGGGTTCAGGCAATTCTCCTGCCTCAGCCTCCTGAGTAGCTGGAATTACAGGCACGCACCACCATGCCCAGCTAATTTTTTGTAATTTTTAGTAGAGACGGGGTTTCACCATGTTGACCAGGATGGTCTCGATCTCTTGACCTCGTGATCCACCCGCCTAGGCCTCCCAAAGTGCTGTAACTGAAGATTTTAATATATAATCTAAATATTTTTATTTGACTTTATAAGTCAGTTCACATTTTTAAACTTGACAATTCAATACTTTTTTTTTTTTTTTTTTACACAGTCTCACTAGTCACCCAGGCTAGAGTGCAGTGGTGTGATCGCAGCTACTGCTACCTCCATCTCCTGAGTTCAAGGGGTTCTCCTGCCTCAACCTTCCAAGTAGCTGAGATTATAGGCATGGGCCACCATGCCCAGTTTATTTTTGTATTTTTAGTAGGGATAGGGGCTTCACCATGTTGCCCAGGCTGGTCTAGAACTCCTAACCTCAAGTTATCCTTCCACCTTGGCCTCCCAAAATGCTGGGATTACAGGCATGAGCCACCACACCCAATTGACAATGTAATACACTCCTAGGAACTTGTAAAAGAAGAAGATTTAATAAATATTAATATATCAGTTTAAGTATTAGTGAGATAATAACAAGCATATTTTGCATTATTATTGATAGAATATTCTATGTGGCTGAGAATGTGTATTGCAAAATGTCCATCTCAAAACTATGTCATTATTATAAAATAGAATATTACAAGTTTTTGTATTTTGCATACACACATATAATCTAGCATGTACATAATGATATATGTAAACTTTTTTTAAGTAGTAAATACATGCAAATTTATAAACTTCCATATATTTATATATAATATCTGTCTTTTAAAAGTTGATCTTAGATTTACTTTTTAATGATGAAATTGTTTACTACTATAACTTTATCTACACAGCATGGTCAAGTTATATTATGAAAGATGCATATACGTTTATATTGCATAGAATTACAACCAACTATGAAAAAAATTAACAGTATATAATGTTAATATATCTTTTCCAAGAGTACCTCTATCTACTACCATGTAGTTTTTGTAACTTCCATTTGTGCTAATATTCTCTCAGTTCAGAAGGCTGGGAAGTCCATGATTAAGGTGTTTGGTTAGGACTTGTTTTCTGGTTAATAAATGAGACCTTCTCACTGTGTCGTGACATAATGAACCTAGCAAACAAGATCCCTTAGGCCAACTTTATAAGCACATTAATCCCACTCAGAGAGACTCTGCCTTCATGACCTAATCACTTCCTCAAAGCCAGACCTGCTAAAATCACCAGCTAGGGGTTAGGATTTCAAGATATCCATTTTAAGGAGACACAACCATTCAGGTAATAGCATTTTTTAAATTAATACATAATTATTCAATGTGGTCTAATACCTAATACACATTTGAGAACTTTAATAGTAGATTTCACACTAGACCATGGAAGTCAAAGACAAGATTCTTGTTTTCCTTTACCAGCTTGGGCTAAAGATATATATCCAATTCTGTTTTACTCTCTTTAAGTTGTGCTCTTACTCTTCTTCAGGAAATTTTTTGCACCAAACAGTCTCATACATGGGTCTGCAGGGCTGTGCATGTGCATAAAGGCATACATAAAATATAAACACCAAATTAGCAATGATTTTCAACTTCAATAAATCCTACAACCATAAGTGTAAGTTTCAGATAAATAACTTATAAATTATTGATATAAAATGTATCACATAGTCAACATTTCATATTGCTAAGCAAACCACTTTATCTTTCCATTCAGATCTGAGATTTGGTTTTATATCTACAAATTGAAAATAATCCATGATGTTGCTCTATAAGAAAGGAAGGGTTTATTCAACCAACCAAGAATGAATTCTAATCTTCACTATCATATTGAAATATTTGTTTCCTTCAAAAATTATAAAGTTCTTGTTTACATCTTCTCCATGATTTTAAAAAGATTTAGACCTTTTCTTAAGAGGAATCAGGCTCAAAGTCTCATACTTTTTCCTTTCTCTAAGCAGTGACTTAACTTACAAATAAATTTCTAAAATATAATGTAGATAATCAGAGGATCAGAAGATTGGTGACAGCTTATTAAATAAATACAAGAGATTAACCCATTTTCCCTACTATTCCACTATTTCTTAATGTGACAGAAACAACAAAACAAAAAAAGAACATATTATTTAAAATTTATTATATGTATAGTAGATATCATATTTGAATAATCATAAGCAAATATTTAAAACTTTCAAGTTAGGAGAAAGATAATTATTTTTTTATTTTTTTACCTTTTTATCTTTGTAAGTTATTAAATCAGGATAATATAACACTGTAAATTTAAAATATTATTTATTAATTTATTTTATGTCTTAATAACCAAGTTATCAACTACTTAAAAGTATCTTTAAAATTACCATAAGAATTTGGCTTAATGGGCAATAATATAACTATTCAAATTATGAATGGGGAAATGTACTATTTTTAGAATTAAGTAAATCTAGTAAAGTAGAACATCCATTGTTTATTCTATGATCACACATGGCTATAAATAAGCTAAAACACTTAAAAAAAGGAATGACAAGCATTGATGATGATATTATGTAGACATGAATGAGAACATATAGCCAAAATAGGAAAAACGGAAATGTATTGGCAAAGAGGAAGCTGATATGAAAATAATCTGAGGTCAATTGTAAGTTTGACTCTGAATATATAGAAAATGATTCTGATTCCTATATACACCTCCAATGATTTGGCTATATAATACGAAATGGAATTAAGAATTATGGAAAAATTTCCTAGAGAAAATAACTGAAGCCAAGTATATTGCAGCTCATTTTCTGAAATGAAAACAATAGGAAAATAAAATAAATACATAAAGATTAAGAGAGTTTTTACATGCTAAGATTTCACATGGTAAGTGACAATTAATAAACCATAAGAATAAAAATATATATAAAAAACTGAAAAAAATACATTTGGATATAAATTTGTCCATAATTATGTATAATTACTTTTTTCCCTTAAAAGGCTTATTTCTTGATTAATGCACTATAAGCCATTTCTTGAAGGCAGATTAAAAAATGTAAAGAAAGTGTCCACAAAAGGTGAGAAAAAAATAGGTTAAAATATAGTTTACCTATTTAGACAGATAAATAGCTATTTGTGTGCTAACAGGGGAGTGAAGAAGTGTGTTTTCTTCAGGAGTTAGATAGAGTCTTGATGCAGGAAAAACAGGCATACCAGGTACACATCTATGTAAAAACTTCTGGGTAAATTAATAAGCAAGGCTATAGCAGTTAGCATAAAGTAAGGGGATAGACTAAATATGTTAAAAAGAAGCAAATGTTCTAAATATCTTTATAGAGGAGTGGATTCAGGAACAAAGTGAAGAATAAATAACACCTTTACTGTTTGCATTACATACTCAATTGGTCTGGTGTGCTCAATAGCACTAGAAATGCTATTAAAATAAACTTACACGTAAGGATATATTAGATTTGGAGATTGAACACATGGCTTCGACAGCATAAACTTCAGATTTCACATTTGTAAAATACAGTTTTTTTGACTAGCTACTTGAAGTGTCATGAAATTAAGTACCACAGTTACATAGTGTGCTGTTGTATCATTATGTTTAGTGGGACACCTTGCACAGAATAAAACTCATCTTATTTGTTGAATGAATGTGCATTAATAAATGAATGGGCTTCTGATGAGAATTAACAAAAGCAGTTTACCATGGACTCCAGGGTTGTGAGACTTGTATAACTTGTAATTTTTTAATTCAGTGAAAACTTTATGATTATTTAATCTAGAAAGGGAAACAACAGTGCATTAGAGCATACATCTTTATAAAGTAAGCACAATAAATAAATCACTTGATATAAAAACTTCTGAAGTGTAGTATTGTAATTTACCTCAGTTTCAGCATCACACATGGAGTTAAAATATTTGTGAATGAATGATACATTAATGCAGTAAATTCCTAATCTTCATTAAATTTATTAAATGTAAATAAAAATTTAAAAATTGTAAACTATCTGAATGTCATAAAGTATGTTAGTTTTTAAGATATTTAAGTTATTCACACATTTCACATTAGCGTTTCATTTGGAATTTTATATATTACAAGTACAGCATGCCTATCTCTATCTCTTTGATGAGAAAAAGTAATCAACCAAATAGGACAAATAAATTGAGCTTGTAAGGGATCAAAGACTATCAAGTATTTTAATCAATACATCGGTGCAGCCAGATGAGACAACACAGAAAAATGTATAAAACCATATTAGGTTCATTTTCTAAGCCTAGATGAGAATCAAAATTTTGCTTTGGAATATTAATTTCTAAAAAGCAGTGTGACTTAGAATGTTGTTAAAAATTGATGTAATGATAAGACTTTGGAAATATTCAAAATAATATGAAATAGCTTTATAATATAAATTTGTAATAGCCATGCATTACTATATATTCAACTATGTAGGCATAATTACAGTTATGCTACCTTTATCATTGTACCTAGTGTTACTTTTATGAAGAGATATAATAGTATCCTATGCATAATAACGAGGTTAACACAATGGGGAAGTCAGTGTGCTATTCTCTATCAATTTGATAGAATTAGGTTGTAAATATGGGAGCTATGTCAAAAAAACTTTTAAAAGCAACTTTGTTTATCCAATATTAACAGATAACCATTTACCTGATAGTCAAACTTTGATGCATTACAGTAAATATGACGTTGAGCAAAAGTCTCAGGGCTTTGGAAATTATGTTTTAGGCAAATTAGCATATCATCAGTTCAGAAGTGGAAATTCACTCCATGACACAAAATTAGAGTACTAATGAGAAGCACAGAAAAATAATTTTTTTAAAAATGCAGTCCAAAAAAGCAATCTGAGGACGCAGTGCTTAACAGCTGTGGAAACAGATGTAATGTATGCATAACTAACAAAGTTGAAAAAAAAAAACTATTAAAAGATTAAAATGTGTCTCTTTAATAATTGTACAAAATTCCAAAATTGAAAGATGGAACATTTTAAAGCTATTAATCTTTCTCAAAATTATAAAGCACGGAGACTTAATCTCCTAGGCATTTTCTACTTGGCCTTTACAATTATATATGCATATACAATAAATGCTTTTAATGTTTCTTTTTTTATATATTTTAGGCAGCAAATGGTTAGTATTTTTGTCTCTATTTTCAAAATGCAGAACTAGTGAGAAGTGGACACCCATGCGGGCTTTCCACACAGAAATTTGCATGAGCTGGAAATTAGAGTAGGGTGATGTCCTCATTACTGGTAAATTTGGAAAGAAGTGCCCAGAAGAGACAGGTACAGGGAGCATGCACGATTTCTTCTGCAGAACTCATTCACTTGGCAAATCACTCCTTCTGCTATGGTAGGAATTAAACTTCAGGGACCAAGACAGAAGATACATTTTTTGAGTTCATTTCCTCTGGTTATTACACTGCAAAATTAACCATGAAAATGATAAGGATGGCACATTATACTATATTATAAATTGCTTCTGGAAACCTAAATGTTGCCACTCCTAGCTTTTTGCCTTTCTAGTGTAAGTGATCTCCTAATCATAATAAACTTTTGGACAGCATTACAGAAGATAACTCAATCTAATCGTTTTTGTTTCTTTTGTTCTCTCCTCCCTTTTCCCTTTACCTTCTTTTACTTTCTACCTCACTCTGACTCTCCATTACTTTATTTCTTTCTCAGAGAAATTTACAAAATTAGTTTAATTACGGCAATAGCAATTGTTGAGCACTCATTCTGTTTGCACTCTATGGTTTATTTGTGAAATTTAATATCCTCTAACGTATTATAGACAACATTTTCAAAATTACATAATTAGATTAAGGGAAGATAAATAAATATTAATGTAGGTGGAATTCTGGCACCCAACGATTCATGCTTTTATTACCCTCCCCTTGTGTAAAACACTCTGAACCTTGAGTATAAAACACATAAGAAACTATGACTATGTTTGGATATTTCTCTCATGAGTTGTTTGTTCTTAATGAGTTGCCTTGAGTGAAGTAGAAGGAAGATTTTCCTGGGTGAGCCTTACCTAATTAGGAGAGCACTTAAAACAAGATGAAGCATCAGAGGAATTCTTTTGACCTGCTGACCTTGAGTCAGGAAGCCATCATAGTTAAAGAGAACCTATGAAAGGCATCATGTGGCAGTAATCTGATATTATCCTCCATAAACTGAGAATATCATTGACTTACAAGTAACAAGAGAAGTAAAGTTCCTTTACAACACAAAGAACTAAATTCTGCCAATAACCAGGAGCTTGAAAGATAACTCAAAGCCTCACATCAGATTACAACCCTAGCCAACAACTTGATTAAAGCCTGGTGATACCCTGAATAGAAGACTCAGTAAACTGTATTTGGACTTCTGATTTGTGGAAAAGGTGAGATCATCCACAAATATAGTCATAAGCCACTGAGGAGATCATAATTTGTTACACAACATAAAACTAAAACAAATAACTTTATGTTAGAGAAGCTATTGCTACCTTACATGCTAGAATTCAAATTTCAAATATATTTTTATTTTAATATAATTATAATCAAATTATAATCTACCATTGTAAGGTAAGGATTATGAGTCACAATTCAACAGTAGATTTAACCAAAGAACAGACTCAAAAATGGAGTTTGTATTTGAAAAGTTTATTAGGAATTGTGCTTGAAAACTAAAGTGATGAGAAAATAAGAAGAGAAAATGAAAGCAAGCAAGAGGGAGAAAGAAAGAGTGAAGGGAGATTGAACTATCATGTATTTGGCTAATGACATGGAATTTTCTAGAGCTAGTAGAGTTGTCCAAAGTAAGGCAAAAGGCGAACTTCATAACTACACCGCCACCAGTCTTAAGATTGATCTGATCCCAGAATGAGGGATGTGTCCAAACTCTCTTTGGCTAGAGACAATTCCTGAAAAGAGACTCTGATGTGAACAATCAGCAGTCTACACTCGCAGGTAATGGAGGAATAAATGCTTTTATCCTGAAGCCATATGTTGGTGGCTTACCACAATGTTAACTAAAATCCTTTGGAGTTGCTAAAATACATTTACTCGTTGAAAAAGTTTGTCCCTGTTTAGCAATGACTACTTAAGGATTCCAGTTTATTCCTGTTCCTGGGAAACTTACCTTAGAAGACAGTGGGACAGCAATAGCTCCCCAAGCGGCATTTGGTTTTGAGACATTATCTGATACTCAACACCTCCTTCTTTTACCATCTGCCTTATGATCCATTCACATTTGTCTTGCAGCTCTACTCTAGACTGCTTATCTGGTGGGGTAAATCAAAATTCATAAAGTAGTGTCTAAGCCCCTGATTACTATAACCTTCTTACATCTTCACTGCTACATTGTCCATTTATCAACAAAATTAAAACTTAAGATTCCACATTCATAAATTTTAATTTATGCTACTGTCTACTTTAAGCTCTATGAAATATACCAATAGTTACTCTGTAAAACAGTCATGGTGATGAAATGACAATTTTTGTACACATTGCATTAGAACAGCTCTGCATCTTCTTGGTAATTGGAATTAATTGTCTATGCCAAGATTGCAACTTTTTTTTTTTCCTGCCTCCTGGTCTCTTGGTAAAAATGAGTGTAGCAGTGAATGGGTTACAGTTTTAGCTTGAAGTTCAATAGGATTCTTAATATGTCCATGTATATGCATTCTTTCACTGGGAAAGAGGAACTCTAAACCTACAGAGCCATTATATATGAGTATAGAGAACAATATTTTTCAACTAAATTACTGGAAGTAATGGTGAGAATAATTTCATTTCTATCTCTTGTTTCCCAAATGATAATATTCTGCCAACTTAGGATACAACATTATATCATGGCCTTTGATTTAGACTTTATGTCACATCTTTTGGTACAATGGACTTCCCACACTTCAGTGCATAAACCCAAGCTAGCTCCTAAGCTGCACCTAAGAAATGGCTATTTCAATGCTTTATTAGAGAGGCACTTTCTGGGTACAGTAATAAGACCAATGCATTGCCCCATTCAACATTTCCTTTGGTATCCAGTGGACCTCTTGTTATGGAGGTTATGTTAATCTGTATTTTATGAAAGCATACCAAATGTCTTTTATGTCCTTGGATGTTAGTGATGGCTACTGCCTTGTAAGCAAAATAATAAACATAATAATCAATTAAAATTCCACAGTTTAAGTTTGTGTTAATTCCAGTCAATATTATTAGTTATGCTTTACAGATGGACTCTAAGATAATTAATTTGCTAATGAGTTCCTCTTTGGTTGCTTCAAGTAGTGGTGTTGCATTGGAGCTTAAAGTTGCTTCTGATGTTAGATTTAATATTCAGTAACAGCCAGAAAAAAGATCATTGTTAGTGATCGGGATTTTATGTGCTTGAGCCCCTGCATATCATTTACCCTTCTTCCCTTCATAATTACTGTATTTATATCTTCATTTTACCAACATTGGTACAATGGAGGCAAAGACAGGGGCAAAAAGACAGGAGCTGGTTAATATTAGCAGGTTGAGTTAGTTTGTCCACTTGTTGTTCTTTTGTTGTTGCTATTTGATTTTAGTGCATCTATGATGAAGCTCTCTTTTGAAAATTAAAATGCAACTATTTAATCCTCAAACTTTGCTTACTCTCACATATCCATCCACATGATTTCTCCCCACATATTCTATATTTTTTTTCTTTGTGATTCTAACCCTTCTGTGAAACTGTATATCTTCTTATTTTGGGACTTTTTTTTTTTTTTTTTTTTTTACCAAGTGTATAACCAGGTATACAGCACATAGTTCTGTTAACTTAGAGAATTTTATGATGCAAAGGTCAGGCTGCTTGGTCAACTAGTGTCTCATAATTAGGTGTCTACTATCCACCAAGGCTTATTAGTAGACCTGATTCTATTTATCAAAAGGAAAAGAGTTACCTGAAGAAGGTGACTTAGATTAGCTTCAAAGTCCTAGAGTTATATACTGTAATTTTTCCATTTAGTGCATTCCAGACAGTTCTATAGCAACCTATTTGCAATGAACACTTTAGATGTAATTGAATTTCCTGACTCATAGGGCCAGCAGAGTGTTTTGTGCTGCAGCAGAAACACAGAAACTTGCTATAAAGCATTGTCTTGCTCAGGTCCCCATTCAAACCTGGCAGCTTTATTATTGATCTTTAAATAAGTCAAATTGAAACACTCAAAACTGGTATGTTGCCTCCAGAATCCAAACAGTTTTTACAACCATCGTGATTCCTGCATATGATACATATCTTTCATATTGCTGGGATATCCCAACATTGTCAATACTACTACATCTTTAGAAACTTATTTTTGTTTGCAGGCCAAAAATTTTTGTGGGGTTTACTTTCTATCCTGTAGTTGCATAGTTCTTACTAAGACATTCATATTGCTGGCTACTCCTTTCTCATTATTAACATAATTTTATCAGTTTTGTGGAATCTCAAGAAACTTAAGATTTCTGCAGAATATATTATGGCAAAGAACATAAGAATTGAAATATCCCAGAATGATCCAAGATGGCCGATCGCTAACATCTCGGGATTGCAGCTCCCAGTGAAAGCTCGGACAATGAGAGGACGCCACACTTTCAGACAAATTTTGGTCACTCACGGAACAGAAGATTCCCAGTGGAGGAACACCATGGGTTGACAGCGCGACTCTTGTGGCCAGCTCAGTGGTTTCACCGGCACCTCGGCACGACAGCTGTTGGTGCAGAGTAAATGGGACTGGTTCCCCTTCTGATCGAGGTTTGATGCTCCGGGAAGGCAGAGTCGCCTATTACAGACTCAAGAAGGAAGCCAGACTGGAGATTCCTGGGCAGAAAAGCACCATCAGTCTTAACACTGCTGTTTTGGCTGGCACAGTGGGTTGCTCATATTTCGGCCCTGGGAATTAACAACTTGGACATCCACTCAGAGACCTAATTTGAAAGTTGGTAATTACAAAGACGACAGATGGATAAATTTACAATGATGTGAAGAAACCAGAGTAAAAAGGCTGAGAATACTCAAAATCAGAACGCCTCTCCCTCTAAAGAGGATCACAGTTCCTCATCAACAAGGGAACAAGATTTGATAGAGAACAATTGCAACCCATTAACAGAATCAGGCTTCCAAAGATGGATAATAAGAAACTTCTGTGAGTTAAAAGAATATGTCGCAGCCCAATGTCAAAAAACTAAGAACTTTGAAAAAAGGTTTGACGAAATCCTAATGCTAATAGACAACTTAGAGAGGAATATAACTGAATTAATGGAACTGAAGAATACAATGCAGGAACTCTGAGAAGTATGCACAGGTTTAAACACTCGAATTGTTGAAGCAGAAGAAAGGATATTAGAGGTAGAAGTCCAACTTAATGAAATAAAACGAGAAGACAAGATTAGAGTAAAAAGGATAAAAAGGAATGAGCAAAGTCTCCAAGAAATGTGGGACGATGTGAAAAGACCAAATCTACGTTTGACAGGTGTACCTGAATGGGACGGAGAGAATGAATCCAAGCTGGAAAATATTCTTCAGGATATTATTCAGGAAAATTTTCCTAAACTAGCAAAGCAGGACAATATTCAACCCCAGGTAATACAGAGAACACCACAAAGATATTCCTCAAGAAGAGCAACCCCAAGGCACATAATTGTTAGATTCACCAGGGTTGAAACAAAGGAGAAATTACTAAGGGCAGCCAGAGAGAAAGGTCAGCTTAATTACAAAGGGAAGCCTATCAGACTTACAGCAGATCTCTCAGCAGAAACTCTACAAGCCAGAAGAGAGTGGGGGCCAATATTCAACATCCTTAAAGAAAATATCTTTCAGCCCAGAATTTCATATCCAGCCAAACTAAGCTTCGCAACTGAAGGAAAAATAAAATATTTTATGAACAAGCAAGTACTCAGACATTTTATTACCACCAGGCCTGCTTTACAAGAGCTTCTGAAAGAAGCATTACACATAGAAAAAAACAACCAGTATTAGCCTTTCTAAAAATATACCAAAAAGTAAAGAGCATCAACATAAAGAAGAATTTACATCAACAAATGGATAAAACAGCCAGTTAACATCAAATGGCAGTAATCCTAAATTTAAATCTACTAAATCCCCCAATAAAAGATACAGCCAAAGCCCAACGGCATGTTACATCCAGACCCATTTCACTAGCAAGGATACACAAAGACTCAAAGGGATGGAGAAAGATTTACCAACCAAATGTAGGGCAAAAATAAATGAATAAATAAAAAGCAGGAGTTGCAATTCTCGTATCTGATAAAATAGATCTTAAAGCAACAAAGATATAGTGGTAAAAGGATCAATGCAACAAGAAGAGCTAATGATCCTAACACCCAGATACATAAGACCTATAAAAAGACTTAGATTCAATGAGACAGAAAATTAATAAGGATATCAAGGACTGGAACTTAGATCCAGAACAAGTAAACTTAATAAATATTTATAGAGCTCTCCACTTTAAATATACAAAATATACATTCTTGTCAATACCACATCACACCTACTCATAGGTTTAAATGAAACATTGATTGGCCCTTATTAATACCCATTTTTTTTAGAATAAAGCAACATTTCCCTTCCCTCTCTATCTTTTTCTTCCTCTTTCTTCCTCTCCTTCACTCCTTTTTTTTCTTTCCTTCTCTCAAAAAAAGAAAAAAAGAAATCAACTGGTAGACCTCTAGATCCAGGTCGGCAATGTCTCTCTCATTGCTCAATTTCCTTCCTTCCCTTCTCTCCCCCTTCCCTCCCTTTCTCCCTCCCTTCCTTCCGCCCTCCCTTTTTTCTTTCCTCCCTTCCTGCCTTCCTCCCTTCCTCCCTTCCTAAAAAAAAAAAAAAAAAATTGAAATAACTCTTAGTAACACTGTCACAGTACACTATTTTTTTATTCACAAAATAAACTGCTTCTTATAGTCCTTACAAATTTTTGGTTAAAAAGGCATTAGTAAGGTCAATAGTTACATATTCTGTAGCAGGAATAATGTTGATTTTGCTCCAGTAGAGATACTACAATTAGGAAGGCAAATGAAATTGCAGTAACCACCTGCTTAAGTTTATGATAGTCCCTGGTCACTCTCCAAGACCTGTTTCACTTCTGCTCAGGTAAAATTGGTGAATTAAATGTTGGGGTTATTGTTTCATCTTTTTTGTTGCTTTCAAGTCTTTGGGGAAAGCATTATTTTGTAAAATTTTCTCAGAATTTTACTCTTTTTATTGGAAGGGGATGTTCCAGTGATTTCCATTTAGTTTTTCACAATGATCTATAACCCATGTTTCAGAGACTCAGCTCAATAAACTAACTGATGGAATTAATTTTTGAAATTTTCAAGTATGTCTGTTAAAATGTTATGTTCTGGAAGTAGGAACAATAATTTCCCACTCGGCTAATGGACTGACTAGTTAATACATCTTCTTCTTCTTCTTCTTTTCTTTTTTTTTTTTTTACTTTTGTTGCCCAGACTGGAGCGCAATGGCTTGATCTTGGCTTACAACAACCTCCACCTCCCGGGTTCAAGCAATTTTCCTGCCTCAGACTCCCAAGTAGCTGGGATTATAGGCATGGGCCACCAAGCCCAGCTAATTTTGTATTTTTAGTAGAGATGGGTGGGGTTTCTCCATCTTGGCAAGGCTGGTCTCAAACTCCCAACCCCAGGTGATCTACCTGCCTCAGCCTTCCAGAATGCTAGGATTACAGGCGTAAGCCATTGTGTCCAGTCATTTAATTCATGTCAATTAACTTCAGTTAACAGAGTTCTATTTGTTTCATTGCAATTTGAATGTTATTATATATTGTTTTCTATACTAATTTTATTGACTTGCCCTTTTAATAAAACGTCAACAGAACTGAAGAGAGTACACTTTTTTTTTTCCTGATGTTAGGTGAAAATATTCAGTCTTTCATCATTAAATATGATGTTAGCTTTTTAAAAAATAGAAAACCTTAATTAGGTTAAAATTTTCTTTAGAGTCTGTTTGGTGATATTATTTTTAGTTGTCAATTGCTATCAAATTTTATCCAATCTTTTTTCTACTTCTATGTGGATTCTATGTGATATGTATTTTTTAAGTTGCTTAGTATGTTGAATTACATTGTGAAGTTCAAAGTAGGTAGAAAATGTTACAACAAACAGATGATATTTACTGAGTTTGTTAAAACGTTCAGACATTATCTTGATAATTGTTATATTTATTTCTCATAACATTATTCTGAGGTAAGTATTATGATTATATCAACTTCAAAGATAACAAAATCGAGGCATAGAAACATGGCTAGTAAGTGGTGGAATCAGGATTCTGTCTGAAATTGGGCAATGCCATGGTATTAATCACTGGGTTAAAAGGAGGTTGTATCTGCCTAGAAAAGTCAAGAAAGTAGTAAAACATTTTTTCTTTCACAGAGATATTTTAGAATATCCAGAAAAAAAATATTCCAAGATCTATCTTACAAGCTTCATGCAGTAAATGAGAATTCAAATTTATAAGATATAAGCACAAACTGATAACATATACTTAATAATATTTATGAATTGTAAATAATTCAGTGTTAAAGGAGGAGATCAGCTTTCTTAGTTTTTATCTTTTGGAAAGATATATTAGGTTCAGGTTTCCAAATCTGACTGAAAGAAGAAAGGGAATTCTACTATTTAGAAATGAAATATTTTAAAAGAGAAAAGAATACTTAGTGGCCAGTAACCTACATAAGATTGATTATAGATGTGGTTTGTTTGAACATTACAATGCAATGAAAACCTTTTTATATTTACTATTTTAAAAGACAGAATTACTTTCATATTTTGTGTTTTAAGTGTATCTGGAGAAAGCACAGCACATTTGCAGCTCATTTTATGGTGATTTCCAAACAAAAAAGTCAAAATATTTATTATTTTATTCTTAATTCATGATGTATTTTAAAGCTAAGGACTGTGGAGGTCCAGAAGCTTCTCCACTATTCCACAAAGCCTTTTTTTGAAGTTCTGTCTTCTATCTCCAAACACAGAGCTCTAGTTCATCTCTTCTCCAGTTGGGAACCTAACCAGCAAGGCATAGACCTAATTCAGAAAAGTAAAATTAATATAACTCAATCACCATTTTTCATAGTACCTGTAGCAGTAGTAAGCCTCCCTTAAAGATCTAAAATCAAGAACTGACTCAAGATTGTGTGAGACATGCCTGTGATGGGAACAAAGACCACCTAAATATACACATGTGACTTAGTATGTGTATACTAATTGTTATCCTAAAGCATTTATATCTTAAATGATCTTAAGTGGTATAAAAAATTCCTCAGAAACTTTATGCAGTGATAAATTCTTGCTCTTGATCTAGAAAATGGCTTCTTATTCATCATTCAATATACTTTCTCTTTTCCTCCCTCACCACCCAGGTACATATTGGCACACATACTCATACTCACATACCCACTTTGTCTTCTTAGAGAAGTCTACAGTCTTTAAGGCACATCACCATCACCCCAAAGGCTTGTAAAAACACAGATCGCTGGGCTCTTTTCATGTACTCTGATTCAGTATGCCTGGAATGTAACCTCAGAATATACATATTTAACAACTTCCCTGTGAATTTATGCTGGTGACCTAAGAACCTCACTTTCAGAACAAATGCTGGAAAGCAACTAAAATATTGCACTATTACTCATTAAACTAGTAGTGCTTCTCAAGTGGCTTTCTAGAAAAAAAGTTCTTATTTGTAGTGTCTGTCGATGACTATTGCTGATTTCAAGCTACCCATATGATGTCACTGAGCATGAATTTGGGAAGAGATGCACATAATGTAAGCAGGTATGAGCCAGCCTCAGCACTCCTCTGGGTGGGCTCTTGATGTTACAAAATGCCTGACTGATTTATGACTGGGTGCTAGCAACTCTACAGCCAGCCAGGTGATGATAAAATATGCTTTTATATAGTTGTTGTCACCATTTCATATTCAACTTTCTATGAAGTTAAATGCATACTATCCAGAAAGAAAGAGTCCTGTTAAAATGTTCTCTGATGCAATTCATGACTTTCCCAAATCTTTCTAGTCCTCGCTTCTGAAATTTCTTAAAAGTCCCCTTCTTCTTAAGCAAATGTAATTACAGAATAGTGATGGAGGGAAATTTCTGATCCTAAGAGACAGAGGGGAAATAAATTTATGGAGGAGTGGTGGAATTGATTTTATAAAAAATATTTTATATTAAAAGTTGTCAGATGGTTTTACTTTATTCCTTACTATAATATTCACTCATCAGGATAGAGGAAACATTATTAAAATAAACATACACACATGCAACTTCGCCATTAATCAGTATATGTATTTACAGAGTCAGTTTCTCTTGCCCTTAAACATGAAGACATGATGAATTCCCCAAAACATCATTTTTTTCTTTGATGACTGAAACAGTAGTGTCTGATTTCCAAGGGGATACTAGTAGGATATCTTTGAGGGTAAATAAAGTTGTTGTGACCAAGCATATTTTAAGACAATGTGGTAAACAGTTAAATTTTATTTACTGTAAGATTTGTTGTATTTTAATGCACTACGTGGAACTGACATGTCTAGAATGTCAACAATATTAACACTACTCAAATTTGTTGCAAAAGAAAGCATTTTGAAAAGAATTTTTAACATATTGATAGACATTAGTATGACCCTGAACCCAATTTTGAATTGTTGTAACCAGAATTTAAATAGTTTTATAGATCTTAAAATATATGTGACCAGATTCAGCAGCTCACGCTTATAATCCCAGCACTTTTGGAGGCCAACGGTCCCAAATCACGAGGTCAGGAGTTTGAGTCCAGCCTGGCCAACATGTTGAAAACTCGTTTCTACTAAAAATAAAATAAAATACAAAGAAATTAGCCAGGCATGATGGTGCATGCCTGTAATCCAAGCAACTTGGGAGGCTGGGGCAGGAGAATTGCTTCAACCCGAAAGGCAATGATTGCAGTGATCTGAGATAGTGCCACTGCACTCCAGCCAGTGCAACAAGCAAGATTTCATCTCAAAACAAACAAAAAAAAATTCAAATATATATATATTTTTGAAATTGTCACATTATTTGAATCAATAATTCTATTCCTGTTAATAAGTGGAAGTAATTATTTTTGCATCATGTTATCATTTTGGTTTATCAGCAGACTAAAACACTAATGGCATAAAGCTATGCAAAAGCAACTGCTAAGGGAAAGAGTAAATATTATAGGGTTTTATTTTTATTTAAATAATGACTCAAAAATAAAATTCTGTTGTATGCTGCCACTTACAATGTTAATTTGATAATTAATTCTACACTTTTAACTCAATACTATGTATTCCTCTTAGGATTATGTTTCCCTCTTTTTCTTAAATAGTTTGTTTTTCAAATGATTGACATAACACACACACATGTATATGTATGTGCATATAAATATATCTCATATACTGTATCCATCAGGAGATTTTTCTCCCATGTGAACAATTTTGGGGTCAACCATAATGAAGCATAGTTATGCATGCAAAATTAATAACTGTATTTGTCATGAATCAGACTCCCTGAAAAATTATTGACAAACATGTCCAAAGACTACCACACATTTTTTAAAGATTATGGAAATAAGTTATAAGTATTATTCTAATTGTATCAGTAGTGTACACATAATACAGAGACAAATGTTTATCTCTTTAGATATTTACTGTGATTATCAGAATATATGGCCAGGTTTAATCCCATGCATATATACTTAAATAACATTTAGCCAGTATATGCTGCTATAACCTAAAAAGAAACAGATCATATTTTAATCTCACTTCCAAATGTGTGATCCTTTTGTTACTAGCTACCATATCTTTGTTTGCTTTCCTATTAGTGTGACTTTGTAATCTCTCTTTAGAAAATCAAGTCTTTCATTTTCCTCTGGATTCTATTTTTTTCTTTTAAAGACTGATTATTGAAAATATTGATTTTCTCTCATGTGTTCAGTTTGTAACTCTCTACTGAATTATACCTATTAGCAAGCAGACATGCTCTAAAATTCCCAATACAAAATAAAATATATATTTAAATATAAGAAATATTCCAAACATGAACCATGCCTTTTGTTAGCTATCAACTCATTACTGATTCCTTTTCAGAACAAATTTTTTTCAAAAAACATATTTATACAAAATTAATCTGCATCTTCACCTCCCTATATCTTTCCAAACAACTTCAATTAGGTTTTAGTCCCAATATAACACTGAAATAGTTCTCAAAAAAGGTACCAAATACCTCCAGATTACTTAATTCTACTGAATTAAGCCTGAAGTTTGTCCCATGGTTAGCCCGTCTATATCAATTTTAAAAAACAAACATGGTTTTACTGGCAACATTTAAAACGTAACACATCACAATTATATTTTTATTTCTAACATGCTTAAGTGTGCTTAGAAATAATGGACTAAAAGTGAGGTGCCATCATTCGGAGAAAGCACACTTCAGTTTACCTGAGTTAATAACATTCCCATTGATAGGCTGAAATAAAAACTACTGACCCTTTCCATTTATCAATGTGAATGCATCTTTGATTGATAAATATAGATTTTGAAAGAAAAAGTCCTGTTTTATTGTTCTCATTTTATGTTACTTACATGGTTTTGGTATATCAGCCTTTCTCAAACTTGACACAATTAAAATTTTGTGCTGGAATATTCTTTGTTGATATGGATTGCTTTGTGCATTGTCTGATGTTTAGCTCCCACTTCATCCTAGAGACAGAACACCTACATATGTAACAAATAAATTCAGAATTATGTCTTTACAAGAATCAAGATAACTACCTGCATAAATATAGCAGTAGGAGAGA
Source organism: Callithrix jacchus (assembly GCF_049354715.1). NCBI lineage: Eukaryota > Metazoa > Chordata > Mammalia > Primates > Cebidae > Callithrix > Callithrix jacchus. Next base: position 133,233,382 of record NC_133504.1, read on the forward strand.
TTAGAATGCAGTATTTTATTTTATAATGCAGTTTTGAGGCAGGGTCTCATTTCGCTGCCCAGTGGCACAATCATAGCTCACTGCAGCCTTAAACTCCAAGGTTCAAGCTCCCAAAGTGTCAAATGCAACATGTTAAAATATGTGTTTCCATCTGTAGTTCACTATTTAGTTTTTCAGAGAAATGACACATTTGAATATCAGAGTTTTTATCTAAGTTGAAAGTGTCACTTCAAAAAATTATATGTAATTCTATTTACATACAGGAAGACTTTCACTTATTTGTATGAACTTCCAATGATTTTTCTGTTCTTTTCTTATTTTTAGTTTTTTGAGACAGCATCTAACTCTGTCACTGAGGCTGGAGTACAGTAGAGCAATCATGGCTTACTGCATTCTCTACCACCTGAACTCAAATGATCCTCCCACCTCAACCTCCCAAGCAGCTGGAGCAATGGGTGTGTGTCATCACACCAGGCTAACTTTTTAATGTAATTTTGTTATGTCTACACTTGATCTTAGCCAAACAGCTGAGAAACAGTATTTTTTCTTTTTATACTGAGTCTATCTATGTTTCTGAGGCTGGGAAAAGTGTTGACAGTTTCAAACTCCTGGGCTCAAGTGATCCTCCCACCTTGGCCTCTGGTATTGGGATTATAGCACTGAGAACCACCACACCTTTCAATATTTTTTTTAATATGTAGAATACACAAGGTTTAATCAGTAAACTTCTAAACTCCAGTGCATTCTTCACACGTACCTAAGTGATAGTTGTACAACATAAATCACAATATGTAGCAGCACCACCAGGAACCACTCCCAACCCCTCCCCACACTTCTGCTCGACATTGCAGAGATTTTTTCATTCAGAATGAAATCTATTCTTTCCAGTCTGGCATGCAGATTTTTCTTTGGTCTGGGGCTATAGCACCCCAGCCAAATCTTGTGATAATGTTCTAACCCTTGTTCCCCAACAGCCAATGTCACTATGGCCTTTATATAGTTCAATAATTATACAAATATCTTTTCAGCATTAAGGCCATCAGACAGGCTGGTCTTTTGTCTAGAGTACACTTCTATGGTAATAAGTCATTCTGGAGATCTCACCTTATATATCATCTCCTCAGTTAACTTTTGTGTGAGAACTTTGAATGTGTGTTTCCCACAATCCTCTAAAACAGCTTCCAGTAAGTTTCTTCCACCTGTGCTTTACATTTTGCAGTTATCTGTGCATTTATAACTTCTATATATTTTAGAAAACTGACTGTTTTTAATCCCATGTTAGGAGAGGAGAGATTATAACTGCTGCCCTCACTACCATGTACCTGGAACACAGCACAATGGTTAGGCATGTAATAAGCTTTTGTAAATAGCAGTCAAATAAATAAAATAATGAATAAAAACATGATTAAAAGATAATGCCTTCTAAAGTTTCCTAAGTGTCATTTACCTCTGTATGGTAAGTAATTAATTGTCTGATTTGACTACCAACAGAGAAATCATTTTAAAAGTTCCCAAAGCCATATGCTCTTTAATTTGAATATTTTTTTGAAAATTAGTCAATAGCTACAGAGACCATTTCTAAAGATAAATTTATATTGTTCTGTAAATTAGCAGAGATATATTTATCCACTTAAATTCATTATCATAAGGGTTTAAAAATATTAATATTAAGGTTTTAATTTATTGATTATTTTGTGGAACTATATTAAATATTAGTTAAATATTGTAGAGATGCCCTTTACTCATCTTGGTTCTTAAATGAGAACATTTGGGTCTAGGAACTAAATTGGCAAAAGATAGACTGATAGGATTAAAAGACACATTTTGTTAATTTTACATGTACATGAGGATTCTCATAGAGTAAAGACCTAATGCAATTGCCAAAGCAGAAAGCTTTTACACTTCTTTTGACCAAAAAAAGATGAATTTTGTGAAGAAATGACAAGAAAGAGGGGTCAGAATGAGGAGCAATAAATTCCAGGGGAGTCACTAAGAGATATATGGAAAGGTGTAAAGCTAGTGAAAGATAAGGGATATTTTAGTAAGTTTATTTATACAGCTCCATTACAGCGTCAATTTTCACTCTCACTGGTAATAAGGGTTATCTTCCAGTGTTATTAAAGGGAAGACAGTTTTCTCACAGGGATTTTTCTGGCTCACTCTAGATAAGCAAAGGGTAGTTCAGATGGCTCTTTCTACAACTGCTGCTTCCTAAGTGCTTTCGACTCCAAATAATCTATATGCCAGGTCATGGCACTTGGAGGTGTTATGTCCCTAACTCCTTCAGTATTTATATAGATTAATCCATTAAAATGAGACTCTTAGAAAGACAGTCACGAAATTTTGCTATGATAATTTTGAACAACTTGAAAGAAAACAATAAAAACATTTAGCCTAGTTTTGGTTGAAGAAGTGGGAAATGCAGAAAATTGAATGAAGTTAAGCTTTGCTTATCTGTACAAATGGAAATGATATTTTCCATGAATATAAAAATAAATAGAATACACATGCATTTACATTTGAAATGGAACTGCATTTCTGTTGACAAATTTATACTTGAAACAGTATTTTTAAGAAACTTTTGTATATATTTTTCTAACCAAACATTGAATAGTATTCAAGCAAAACAAAATGTTCACAGAGTAACATGGTCATTTACAGTTTAAAATATTACTTGACTTATGCCAACAAATAATTCATTGTCTTCTAGTATAATTGAGTGGATTCTATATTTACTGTATTTCATAGCATAACTAACAGAAATGGAACTTAATAAGGCATTGTTCCTTATTGTGTATTTGCATGGTTTTACCTCATCTTGGTATCAAAATTTGCACTCTTTAACAATGATATAAAACCCTAAAAATTTATAAGTTCTGGTGTATAAAAATGACTAGAAAGTTTAGTTTTTATAGCGTTTATAAACTAAACATTAAAAACACGATGAGAAAAAGTAAGTAAATTATGCCCATAAAAATAATGTTTCAAAAAAGTTTGGCTTAAATATGCTCCAAAATTACAAATTTCTTCATACTATTGTTTCTTTATGGTTACTAATACACTAAACTGTGATTCTGATGTTAAACTTTTACCTCCTTCTTACTGCAGAATTGAGGAGACTTTTTTTGTGAGCCTGGCTTAAAAATATATTAATTATGGTTGGGAATTTCTTCCCATTTTCTATATACCATTATTCTGATTTTTCTGCCTTAGTTTTCCTAGGTGTCTCAGAGCCCATTTTTTAAATCTTTACTTGCTCAATAACTTTAAGTTTAACATATCTAAGGTATTTGTATATACATTGCACTAAACATATTCCTGGTTATCTTTTTGATCTTGTCCCCTTAAATAGCTGGTCCACTCACTGACAATATTCTTGTCAGTCCATTAAGCCAATTGTTGTAGTCTATTCCTTAGTACAGCTTAAATCTTTTCACTTTCGTGCATTAAATATGTACTATTTGTCTAGTCCTTTCCACATACGGTATGGAGACTAGTTTATTTACAAACAGTATCTCAAATAATTTATCTACTGACTAAGCTTCATTAGTCCTATATTTATTAATATATATTTTTAGATTGAAGGCTAAAGAATCTAATATTAAAATAACTAAATAAATAAGCAACATTTATTTTCACACAGCCATTTAAGTATAGCAGAATACAAATGTTCAAAAGACACTTCTGATCCCAGTTAATCTCTGTGTCTCCTGGACAGGTTCTCACTAATTGCCAGACATAATGGTCATTGGTATCTCATACATCTTACCAACTTTTCAATGTCAATAACAAGTGTTAAGCTTATTAAAAACCATGACATAACATTCTAGAGGAGTTGTCTACTTGACTTGCTTACCTATGTCTAAGCAAGGTGGGTAATTTTATAAGAAAAAGTTTGACAAAGGTGCCAGAAAGGCATAAACAATATGTGTACTATGTATCTATTTTCCTATTTTATTTAATTTTTAAACTTTTACTTGAATATGAAGCATATACAGCCTGAAGAAACAAGATAACATTTAAAACAAAATTTCATCTTTTAAAAAGGCTATTTGTATGTCAGGATACATTACATATCAAATACACTGGTCAACTTTATAAACAGAAATTTTATACATGCAAAAATGTTGAGTCTGGTGTAAAGAACCATGTTGGACCTACCACCTACTTCTCATTTATCAGCTCATAATTAATTGTGTTTTATCTCTAAATCCTACCTTATGCCCATACTCAATGGATTTTGTTGAATCCTGCTATAGATATTATATTATGTTATTTATAGCTATTTCAGTATTTACCAGAGGTAATCTTTATTTTAGCCCCTTATGTTTTTGACTGAAAATGTATATTATTATGTCCTTTACATTATTATTTGAAAAAATGTTTCAGGCATATCTTGTACTGTTCTACCAGACCTAGAATCTGTTATGTCTCCAAGGAAACCTGAATTATTTTGTGATTTACATGCTTTTTAAAAATACCATTTTGAAGACCACTTCATAAAGTGTCTCCCTTTAAATCATACAAATTTAAAATGACTCCTGTCTGATGAAATTTTTATTTTCACCACTTGGTGTAAATTATTACTGGCTTCTATGCAAGAAGTTCATTCATTTGTCCATTTATTTAGTATTTATCAAATGCTAACCATAATGCCAAGCAGGATCCCAGGTGCTGGGAATACAATTATGAAAACAAAATCATTTTTTTTTTCATAGAGCTGTCATTCTTGTGAAGGATTTATTTAATTTGAACACAGTTAGAACTCTCAGTCACAAATGCTTCCTGGATAATACATGTGTTCTCTTCTCAATAGGCATCTATGCCTGGCACTGGCTTATTAGATGGTGCCCTTTTCATATTTAAGAATAATTATTACTGCTTTCATAAGTTTTTCAATGTGTTATTTATCTTCTATACTTGCTTTTTGTGAAGAGTTTACTCTTCCCATAGTTTTTTCTGGGTCTACCTTTTAAAATCTGAATATTGTTTCATATTCTTGATTTTTCTGATGAATTTCTACAAAAGAGATCATAATAAATTTAGGGTAATTAAAAAATATATATTTCTTGAAAGATTATAAGCTTTTTGTATTCCTTGGGAGCCAGAAACAACCAATATTGTCTTGGTAATGTATGGAAAGGCAGTGAATCATCACCACTATTAAAGGCATTAAATCAGGCAACTGTTGTTTCAAATTTGCAAATATATACAAACGTGAAAACTGACATTTGTTTTTACAAGTTAGTGAAACAAATTTGAAAAAAAGTTTTATATTTGATTTTTCAAAGCACCAAAAATACCTTGCTAATAAACATCCCTGTGAAACCAAGGACACAAATTTAACCACAAATAAAAGCCCTGCACAGATCTTTGAAAACATCTATACATGAAGCCAATTAACCATACTGAAATTATAATACAGTTAAATGAACACCAAAAATCCTCTCGGATTAAAAAACAAGCAAACAAAACAACAACAAAACAAACCCAGCCTAAGTACTCTGGCAATTCAAAAAGCCAGAGTGTCCCTTTACCTTTATACAGGTCTGCTAGCTTCATAGCAATGGTTCTTAACCAGTCTGAAGTGACTGAAATGACAGATAAAGAAGTCAGGGTCTGGATGCATGATAAGGAAACATTGAGATTCAGGAAAAATTTCAATCCCAAGGGTTTACATCCCAAGGAATCCAAGGAACGCAGTAAAACCATCCAAGAACTGAAAGACGAGATAGCCATTTTAAGAAAGAACCAAAGTAAACTTCCAGAGCTAAAATATTCACTGCAGAATTACAGAATATAATTGTTAATATTCATAGCAGAATAGATCAAGCTGAGGAAAATCTCTCTGACCTCAAAGGCATTTCTTCAAATCAACTCAGTTATATAAAAATAAATGAAAAATAATTTCCAAAAATGAACAAAACTCTAAATATGAGTGATTATGTAAAGAGACTAAATATATGCCTCACTGGAATTCCTGAGGAAGAGATAGAGAGAATAAATGGAATATAGTTCTTGAAAAACTTTCTAAACTTTCTAGAAAGATTGACCTACAAATCTGAGAAATACAGAGAAATCTGGCTAGATATTATACACGATGCCTATCCTCAAGGCATATAGTTATCAGATTTACCAAGGTTAACAAAAAAAAAAATCTTAATGCCAGGAGGAATTAAGAACCTAATTTCAACACCCTTAAAGAAAAGAAATTTCAACCAAAAATGGGTGTCCTGACAAACTAACTTCATTAAATGAGAGAGAAATAAAATCCTCAAATAAGCACATGCTGAGACCATACATTTTCACTAAGGACCTTATAAGAGGTCCTTCAAGGAGTCCTAAATATGGAACCAAAAGAATGACATCTGTTAGCACAAAAACACACTAAACCACATAGCCAACAGGCACTGTAAAGCAATCAAGTCTACATAACAACAAGCTAACAACACAATTACAAGATCAAAATCTCAAATATCAAAACCAATCCTAGATGTAAATGGGCTAAACACCCCACTTAGAAGGCACAGAGTGGCAGGTTGAAATGAGACAAGATCCAATCAGTCTCAATCTGCTGTCTTCAAGAGACTCATCTCAAATTTAATGATACTCACAGGCTCAAAGTAAAAAGATGGGGCAATATCTACCATGCAAACAGAAAAAAAAAAAAGAGCAGCAGTAGCTTTCTTATATCAGATAAAACAGATTTTAAAGAAGTAAAATTCAAGAAGGACATTATTTAATGATAAAGATAAATCCAACAAGAAGACTTAGCTATTTTAAATACATACGCACCCAACATCAGAGTTCTCAGGTTCATAATACAAATACTTCTTAGCCTACAAAAAGACTTAGGTAACCATTAATAGTGGGAGATTTCAACCCCCTATTGAAAGCATTGGGCAGATCATTGAGGCATAAAACTAACAAAAAAAAAAAAAAAAAAAAAAAAACTCTGGACTTAAACTTTAGGCTTAACCAATTAGCCCTAACGTACGTCTACAGAACTCTCTACCCAAGAACCACAGAATATATATTCTTATCTTCTGCACATGGAACCTATTTCAAGACCAACCACGTGCACGGCCATAAATCAATCATCAATACATTCAACAAAATTAAAATCATACCAAGCACACTCTTGGTTCACAATGTAATTAAAAATAGAAATCCATACCAGATCTCTCAAAACTACTCAAATACATAGAAATTATAAACTTGATCCTGAATAACTCCTTAGTCAACATTGAAATTAAGGCAGAAATAAAAACATTATTTAAAATTAATGAAAATAGGGACACAAATTGTGAAAATTTCTGGAACGCAGTCTTAAGAGAAAAGCCCTTAGCACTAAATGCCTTTATAACAGAGTTAAAAAGATCACAAGTTAACAATATGCCTTTGTACTTCAAGGAACTAGAAAAAAAATGAAAAGAAGAAAACAACCCCAAATCTATGAGGAAAAAATAACTAAAATTATAGAGAAACTAAATAAAATTGAGATGCAAAAATCCATACAAAAGATCAATAAAATATTAATTGGATATGTGGAAAAAAAACAAAATTAATTAATTGCTAGCTATATTAAGAAAGAAAAAAAGAGAGAAGATGCAAATAAATACAATCAGAAATAAAAAAATGATAGTACAGTTTATTCCTCAGAAATACAGAAGATCCTCAGAAACTACTATGAACAAGTATATGCACACAAGATAGAAAGTCTAGAGGAAATAAATACATTTCTAGAAACATATAAACTACCAAGATTGAATAGGAAAGAGATTGATAAACTGAGTAGATCAAAATCTATCTCTGAAATTAAGTAATTAAAAAACCTGATAACAAAAAGCCCTGGATCAGATGGATTCACAGCTCAATTCTACCACATATAGAAATAATTTATACCAATCCCACTGAAAGCATTTAAAAAATGTTGAGGAGAAAGAGCTTCTTTTCAACTCATTTTATGAAGCCAGTATCAGCTTAATGTAAAAATCTAGCAGAGATAATAAAAAGAAACTCTCAGGCCAATATTTCTGAACAATATAGATACCAAAATCCTCAGCAAAATACTAGCAAACTGAATCCAACAACACATCAAAAAGTTAATACACCAGGATCAAATAGGCTTTATTCCTGTGATGCAAGTCTGGTTCAACATATGCGAATCAATAAATTTGATTCACCATGAAAAGAAAATAAAAAACAAAAACCACATGATTATTTCAAAAGATTCAGCAAAACCTTTCAAAAAAATCCAACATCCATTTATGATAAAAAAAAAAAAAACCCTCAACAGAGTAGGCATCAAAGAATTAGAGCTTAAAATAATACAAGCCATGTATGTCAAACCCACAGCAATGTCCCAATGTCATTCTGCACAGGTAAATGCTGGAATCATTGCCCTTGAGAACCAAAACATGAAGAGGATAACCACTGTCATGGCTCCTATTTAACATATTACTGGAAGTTCTATCCACGGCAATCAGGTGAGAGAAACAAATAAAAGGCAACCAAATAGGATAAGAAAAAGTCAAATTCTCTCTCTTCACTGATAATATGATTTCATACCTAGAAAACGCTAAAGAATCTATCAAAATGTTTCTAGAACTGATAAACAATTTTAGTAAGATTTCAGGATACCTTACTGAAACCTTACTAAAACTGTAGCAGTTCTATACCTCAATAATTTTCAGGCTGAGAATTGAATCAAGGACACAATCCCAATTTCAATAGCCACAAAGAAAATGAAATACCTTGGAATACAGCTAACAAGGGAAGTGAAAGGTCTCTACAAGGAGAACTACAAAAAACGTTGCTGAAAGAAATCATGGGAAGAAAACAAGTTTATAAACTGCTGTCAATAAACGACACCAAGACCTTCCAGCTCAAAAGAAAGAGAAAAAAAGAAAAATCAGAGGCAAAAAATAAATGGAAAAACACTCCATGCTCATGGATTAGAAGAAACAATATTATTAAACTGGCCATACAGTCTAAACCAATTTGCAGACTTAATGTTATTCCTATCAAATAGCCAATGTCTTTCTTCACAGAGTTGAAAAAAAACTGTTCCAAAATTTAAATGGAATCAAAAAAGAGGCTGAATAGCCAAAGCTGGACACATCAAACTATTTAACTTCATACTATATCCTAAGGCTACCGTAACCAGAAAAGCATGGTATTGGTACAGAAACAGCCACCTAAACCAATTTAACAGATTAGGAATTTCAGAAATAAGGCCATATACTTACATCATACTACTCACAAGAGCAGCAACATGAAATCAACCTAGGTGTCTGTCAATGCTGGAGTGAATAAAGAACTGGTGTGAATGTACATTATGGAGTGCTACACAGCCATAAAAAAGAATGAAATTATGTTATTTGCAGTAACATCATTGGAGGAGAAGACCATAAGTAAACTAATGCAGGAACAGGAAAACAAATATTGCATGTTCTCATTTATAAGTGAAAACTAACATTGAGCACACAGGTACATAACCATGGGAACAATAGACACTGTGGTCTACTGTAGGGAGGAGGGAGACAGGTGAGTGTGGGTACTATAGCATTAAGCACTATACTCACTACCTGGTTGCTATATATAATACCTGTGTATCCAACCTGCATAAGCATGACCTGTACCTAAAATAAAAGTTGAAAAAAAAAACAGTTTTTGTTATAGTATTTTATTTTAACTCTTACATATTTTAAACTACATAATTCATATAATAATATAGTTTATATAATACAAATGATTATATAGTAATATTATATGTTTTATGTGATTCATCTGGAGTGTAATAAAATACCTGGGTAAGTAACTAGTCCACAACTTCAAAGATTTTATTATAAATTATGTCATTAAAACTATTTAATTATGATTACTAGGTTTTCTATTTTGCTTCTGAGAATTTTATCTTTCAATTGTTTTAATTTTATACCACACTTTTGTGAATACTGAATTAAAATATTTCTTACAAAAATCCACTTTTAAAATTAACATATATATTCAATTTATAGGCCAGTGTCCGTATATCTAATTTTGTACTCCAGGTTTTTTAAATTCCACATACCACAAACACCAATAGTGAACTTTTTTTGTATGTGGAATTTAAAAAACCTTGATGTTTTGCATAAAACATTATATTAGATCTAACAAGTCATAAGTAAACAAATGTTTACTTATGTTAACATTTCAAATTTGCTATGGATCAATTATTTGGAGCTAGAGGGAAGGACTGGCTGATTTATGTTTTAAACTATTAGCCTGAAAATTGGGTGTTTCCTAATTATACTCAATAAAAAGCATTTTTAGTATTTAAATTAAATTATACTGCATCAATTGCAGAAGTTACTTTTTCTAGTCATTTTAATTTGAGTATACATTTGTATTTAATAAAGAAGTAATTATTTCAATAAATATTCTGGGGAGCAGAAATCAGAAAATAGTGAGTTCAGAAATGTCAGCTTTTACTAAATATGTTTATAAAAGACCAAGAAGTAGCAACAGAAGTTTTAAATATCTCTCATAGGCTGTGACAGCTTAAAGCTTCCCTCCATATTATAAAATAATGCCTGAAATTCACTTCCACGTTTTGGAGTAGGTTGAATAAGTCACAAATAAAGTTCTTCCTCCAGATAACAAAGAAGAAAATACAAGCTCACATAAACTGATGAAACTGATTATTCCTGCGTTATTCCTTGGTGGAAAATAGTCACAAAGACTAGATTTCATTGTAAGATGTTAACAACTCATGAATTTTTCAGCACTTACTTTAATGGGAACATTTGGCATATTTATTGATTCAGCTATGTTGGCACTTTACAAGTTGATATGTTTTACAACAATAATAAATACACTTTAAAATCAGAAAAATGTAAGCATAATATATTCTCATATTTGATATTATAATATGTTTAACTCAGTTCTCACATGTTTTCTTCAAGTATAATAAGTCTATAATTATAAAATGTCCTCCCAAGATGCCTAATGTGCTCAAATAAATATAGTAAAAAGTAGAGTGGAGAAATCATATTATAGTCCTCGCCCTTCAGAAACTTCCATTTTTTAATTTAAATTTTTAATCCCAGGTTGACTGTCACAGTATCTAGGAGTCTATAGAAAACTTGAAGGTTTCATTTTATATATTTTATTTGTGCGTTTATATATTCATTTTTTAGCCTCCAATAATAAAGATTTACTATCAAGCTCACATATTCACTAGAAAATCTCTGCTTTAAACTGTGGGTCTATGGATTGGCTGGTTTGGTTCTGCTCCATATGTCTCTTTTTCTTCTGGGACCAGCAGGCTACTTGGACATGTACTTCCTGTGATAATGGCAGAAGCTAAGAGAGCAAGGTCAGCAGCACTAGCACATTCAAGCTTCTGTTTGTGTCATTTCTTCCACCATAACACTGGCTTAACCAGGTCACTTGTCTGAGCTCAGAGACAAATTGTGGAAAGATATTCTTCAAAGGGTCAAGAGGATTACATTGCCAACTTCAACATCAGATAGAGTGTGAGCAATTGGGTTGGAGGACTAGAGAGAGTGAATATTTACTAACAATACTCTAACTTGTACAACCTCCAGTGGGAATGAGAAACACAGCTTTTGCAAACGAAACACTAGGAATGATGATGAGAGAGACCAACCTTACTTCCACAGCTATTTCATTTTTTGTTTCCACGTATATGTGGCATCATGGGGAACTCGCCTCCAAACCTACAGTGTGATATCCAACTTGGTGCATTCTGTGAGCCTTTCATAAGCCATTCCAGTGTTCTGTCAGGCTGAGAGCATCCAGGTAATGTGACTATGAGAATAACAAGTCCCAGGGGCATGTGCCACTCAGAGCACCTCCTAAAGAACAAAAACAGGTCCCTTGGTCAGAGGCTATGATGTCAGAGATCCCACATATTTAAACTAGTGAAGACTTGCTTTTAAATATGCATTCCCTAAGCATTAGGCAAATAAATGGTGTATGTGTGTATATATGTACATATGCATGTATACACACGCACACACACACACACACACATGCATTTATATATAGCTGTAAATTACTATAAACTTATGTAGGTTTTTCAATAATGATTATAAAATGTTAGAATACCTGTAAAAATATTTATTATACTTTGTAGTGATTCATGTGTGATCCTTATATCATAGACTGAAGTAAATGTCCTTGAAAAATAAATGTTATTTATCATGTCCAATAAACTTAACTATGCTATGCCACTTTGATATTATTTTAATATCAACATTCTAAAATATCTTTCTTTAAAAACTAATGATGGTGCTTGTTGCAGCTGATGTTTTTGCTCCAAAATTTTGGATTATAAATATCAAAGTATCTACAACTGGAGTTACAACACTGTCCAACAAAATAAAAAATACATACTCTTATGGAAATTTGGAGACATAAAATTTTGTGAGACAGTATCTTACATTTTCTTACTATTGAGAGCTTAATAGTCATAAATATGACAATTACATGAGCTAACATATGCAAATATTAATTTAAATTCTTATACCATTCATATTTGTACTTAATTTTTACAAATGCTAAATGAGTTTCATATTGTTTAATATAGAATGTATACAGATAAGGTACAGAACCTCAGTGCTCATTTGCTAAATGAAAATCTAAAGTGAACTAGACTCTAATTCTAACATATAACAAATTTGCAGATGGCTGGTTGACTATTTTTGGTATGTGTGATTTGCATCATACATGTGTATGTATATGAAATAAAACATACATTAAAGTTTATTTCTTATGTTCATGAATTTCTTCACAGGTAGAGAGCATTCAATAGATGAGATCACATCTATTAGAATTAGTGTAAAAATATTGTGAAAGTTAATCAAAAGAATTGTGTCATTTTTGTCATAAACAACAGAAATAGACTCAAGAGCCTGAGATGGAAAAAGCACTTGGGAAACATAACATTACTCAAAAATGTAATTCTCTGCAAGCCTGGTTGCTAAAAATGCCTTTTGTAACCTGAGATCAGCTTCATCTAATAGCTACTGAAACTTTTACTCACTGCCTTCACTCACCAATCAGAGCTTGCCAGATCCACAAGACTTTGCTTAAACCAATGAACTTCATTTTAAAACAACATGTAACAATTTCTAAAATCAAATATCCAACCTTCTTTTTCTTCTTTGGACATATCTAAGGCCATTTGTTCTGTGTGTATATTCCAAACTGCATTTTCTACATTACAAATAAAATGTTTTAAATTCATGTATTCATATCTATTTATTTTTACATCAATGATATATATGTATGCATGTAGGTATGTATTTATTTATACACACATATGTGCTTGTATTTGTGTATGTGATGCTTCTGTATACATATGTATAGTATATATCTCTATGATAATTAAGAGCATCTGTGTGTATGTGCATATATATAGTCAGCCCTTTGTATCTATGAGTTCTGTCTCTGTGACTCAACCAAATGATCACGGATTAAAGACACTGGAGAAAAAACTCGTAAAGTTTCAAAAGCAAAATTGAATTTTTTACTCACTAAGTACTATGTTGAATCTCTGTAAATGAAATGATGTATAGGCAATTAATAGATATCATTAGTAAACTAGGGATACTTTAAAATACACAGGAGAATTGTGCATAGGATATATGCAAATGCTATTCCAGTTTATATAAGAGAATTGAGCATTAACATATCGTGACATCCACGGGGGTCCTGAGCTAATCCCCCATAGATATCAAGAAATGAACGTGTATGTACGTGTATATTTATATGCATACATGCACATATATCAAGTAGATATGTATATATATATATATATAAATACACACTTGCATATTTCTATGTATATGTAGACAAGTACATTCCATTATCTCATGTTTTATATCTCCATTCAAATTTATGTGTTCCCATCTAATTAACCACAAAAAGATAATTTTAAAAATTAACAAATTTTCATAAGTAAACCATTTCTCATACAGAATAAGTAAAAAGTGCAATAGCAAGGATAATAGATTATGTATTAATTTTGTCTGCAATTGTCTTTAGAAAGCAATGTCATACCTCATATTAGTTTTCTTTTGGAAAGAGTCTGTTCATATTTTTCGCCCACTTTTGAACGAATTTGTTAGTTTATTTCTTGTAAATCTGTTTTAGTTCTTTGTAGATTCTGAATATTAGCCCTTTGTCAGATGGGTATATTGCAAAAATTTTTTCCCATTCTGTTGGTTGTCAGTTCACTCCAACGATAGTTTCTTTTGCTGTACAGAAGCTCTGGAGTTTAATTAAATCCCATTTGTCTATTTTGGCTTTTAACAAGCATAAAAACATGCTCATCATCACTGGTCATTAGAGAAATGTAAATCAAAACCACATTGAGATACTATGTTATGCAAGTTAGAATGGCGATCATCAAAAAATCTGGAGACAACAGATTCTACAGAGGATATAGAGAAATAGGAACACTTTTATACTGCTGATGGGAGTGCAAATTAGTTCAACCATTGTGGAAGACAGTGTGGCAATTTCTCAAAGATCTAGAAATAGAAATACCTTTGGACCCAGCAATTTCATTACTGCATATATACCGAGAGGGTTATAAATTGTTCTATTATAAAGACACACACGCGCGCACACACACACACACACACACACACACACATTCATTGCAGCACTGTTTACAGTAGCAAAGACCTTGAACCAAGAAAAAGAGAATGATGATAGACTGGACAAGGAAAATGTGGCACATATACATCATGGATTATTATGCAGCCATCAAAAACAATGAGTTAGTGTTATTTTCTGGGACATGGATGAATCTGAAAACCATCATTCTCAGCAAACTGACTCAAGAAAAGAAAATCAAACACCACATGTTCTCACTCATAGGTAGGTGTTGAACAATGAGAACACATGGACACAGGGAGGAGAGCATCACACATTGGGGTGTGTTGGGTGGGTGCCTAGGGGAGGGACAGTGCAGGTGAGGAGGTTGAGGAGGGATAACATGAGGAGAAATGCCAGATATACGTGACAGGGGATGGAGGCAGCAAACCACCTTGCCATGTAAGTACCTATGCAACAATCCTGCATGATCTGCACGTGTACCCCAGAACCTAAAGTGTAATAAAAAAAAAAAAAGAAAGAAAGTGATGACATGCATAGGCTAGAGACTCTCCAATTAGTCCACCATTAAAATTTGGCCTACCAGAACATTAATATATATTTGAGATGGAGTTTTGCTCTTATTGCATAGGCTGGAGTGTCATGGCTTGATCTCAGCTCATGGTAACTTCTGCCTCCCGGGTTCAAGGAATTCTCACGCCTCAGCCTAAAGAGTAGCTGAGATTATAGGCAGGCACCACCGTGCCCATCTAATTTTGTATTTTTAGTAGAGACCAGATTTCTCCATGTTGTTCAGGTTGGTCTCAAACTCCTGACCTCAGGTGATCCTTCTGCCTCAGCCTCCCAAAGTGCTGGGATTACAGGCGTGAGCCATGATGCCTAGCCTATTTAAATAAATTTTATCGTTAGAGAGCTTACACATGAGTACAAGCCATCTGCATATCATGATCACTTATTACGTGTTGACTTCTTGTTTGATCATCCTAAACTGTTACAAAACTTTCAGAAACTGAGTTATACCATATAGTTATGCCATCTCTATGGATAACTAAACAACCTTATAATGAACATTTGTACATCAAATATATTTCATTTAATCACTACTGATTAGTGTGTAATGAGAATATCCTGCTTATTTAAATATATGGTGAACTGGATTTACATTGTTTAGTTTTCTGGATCATAAAAATCCTGAACTGGGGAATATTTCTGAATTCATTATGCAAAGCAGATCCACAAATTCAATTGATCAGTTTATAAAATAACATATTAAGCTTCTCTTTAAAAGCTTTTATATATTTATTTTATTTCATTTTACTGTTTTTCCTTTTATTTATTTCTTTTAAGGAACCTACATACTGTGTTTTATAGCTGCAGCTCAAAACACTTTACCGGGGTTCTACTTTTTTCAAAACCTCATCAGAACTTATTGTCTTTGATTTTTTTTTTTCTACAATAACTATCCTAAGAGGCATCAGGTGATACCTCTTTATAGTTTTGATTTGTATTTACCTGATAATTAGTTTTGTTGGACATCTTTTCATGTACCTATTGACAAATTGTGCATCTTATTTGGAGAAATATCTATTTAAATTCTTAGTTTATTTTTTAAATTCAAGTTATTGGTTTTTGTTTGTTTATTGTTTTTTTCTTGTTATTGAGTTGCAGGAGTTCCTTACATATTTTAGATATATTGTTTCCAAATATTTTCTGCCATTTCATAAATTGTGTCTTTATTATTTCCTTTGCTCTAAAAAAGGGTTTCTTAATTTATTTGGCATATCTATAGATAGATAGATAGATAGATAGATAGATAGATAGATAGATAGATAGATAGATCTGTGTGTGTGTGTGTGTGTGTGTGTGTGTATGGGTGTGTCTGTATATATTTGTGTGTGTGTATATATGTATATGGTTTATATACAGTAAACCAGGTGGCTTTTAGTCAAGATAAATTTGTTCATTACAATTCTGGAGGATGGAAACTTCAAGGAAAAGGTAACAACAGATTTGGTGTCTGGTGAGGGCCTGTTTTCTTGTTCACTGTGTACTCCCATGGTGAAAGGGTGGGATCCCTACAGAGTTTTTATGAAACGGAACTAATTCCATTGAGGGCAGAAAGGATCCAATAGTGGACAAAGGTGCAGGCTGGGAGGCTAAACCATTCTAATCACATTCTTCTGCCTGCTTTTATTCTGTCCACCATGGCTGCTGATTAGATTGTGTCCACTCAAATTGAGGATGGGTCTGCCTTTACCAGTCCACTGACTCAAATGTTAATCTCTTTTGGCAACACCCTCACAGACACACACAAAACAACACTTTGCATCCTTCATCCAAGTTGACACTCAATATTAACTATCACAGTGATCCTTAGTGTTTCACAAAAATTTTTAATTTTTAAAAAATTTGTATAAAAATGCCATTTAAATTTTGATGGAGATTGTGATAAATGTGGATTGCCTTGGATAGTATGAATGTTTTAATTATATAAGATTTTAAAATTTATGAACACATGTTGCTTTCCATTAGTTTCTTTTTTTTTTTTTTTTTTTTTTTACTAATTTTTGCTGTTGTTACTGAATAAAGCTTATACTTCTTGGTTAACTTTATTTTAAGTATTTTATTATTGTTATGTTTTTTGTAAATAAGGACATTTCTGTAATTTCCTTTTCAAATAGTTCATTGGGAAGATACAGATACTCAGTTTTGTATGTTAATTGTTTTATACTGAAACTTTACTTAATTGGGTTTTGGCTCAAAGAATTTTTGGAGAAATTATTAGAGTTTTCTCTATATAAGATTACACCCTCACTGCAAATAGAACAAATTTTCCTTCCTCCTTTTCAGTTGAGCCCTTCTACTTCTTTTTTCTTTCCTAGGTTCTCTGATTAGTACTTCCCATCATGTGTTGAATAGAACTGTGTCTACTCTTGCTTCTTGTTCCTGATCTTGGATTAATATCATATTATGAATTTTCTTCTTCTTAAAATTTGTTTACTCAAAGTTATAGAAGTCAGAGGTCTGACACCAGAACACCAGTCCTTTTCTGAAGCTCTTAGGGGTAATCCATGTGACACCTCTTTTCTAGGTTTTGATGGCTGACAGAAATCCTTGGCTTACCTTGGCCTATAGATAAACCACTCCAGTGCTTTCCATCCTCACATGTCCTTCTCCCAAAGGCCCTATAAGTACACTTCTTTTGTTATTGGACTTATTGCCCAACCTAATTTAACATAATCCCATGTGAATGTTAATTTTTTCCCCAAATATATAAGGTTACCTTCACAGCCTTTAGGGAACATATGGTTTCTGTTTTTTGTTTGTTTGTGGGCCACAATTTAACCCAGCACACATAGAAAATTAAAAGTTGAAAATATGAGTTTCATTATCTTAAATATAACAGTCATTTTCCCTAAAGTATCAAGTTTTTAAAAACATTTATCTTAGGTTCCAGGGTACATATGCAGGTTTGTTTTATAGGTAAACTCGTGTCATGGAGGTTTGTCATCCACGTTATTTCATGACTCAGGTACTAAGCCTTGTACTCAACTGTTACCTTTTTCTGATTCTCTTCTTCATCCTACCCTCTACACAAGTAGGCCAAGGATCAGTTGTTCCCCATTATGTAAACCTGAGTTCTCCTCATTCAATTTCCATTTGTAAGTGAGAACCTGTGGTATTGGGCTTTCTGCTTCTGAGTTCGTATTCCTAAGGATAATCACCTCTAGTTCCATCAAGGTAACAACTTTTCACATTATTTGCATTCTTTTTCCAAAAATTCATTATACACATAAATACATACAAAAGCAGTTCATTTTCATTTATACAAAAATTTACAAAGAGCACATACTGATCTTTCACAAATTGTCTCATAGTATTAAAATCAAACAAATTCCCATAATTTATTAAGCAATACTTCTATAACCAATCAATTTTATTTGTATATTTGCTTTTAAAGTTGTCCACTATTATTTTCATTTGGTTGTATGTATTTTTAACATACTATTTTTGCTAAAACTATGGTCCTCTTATCTTTAAGGATTATAGAAGACAATTTTGTATTACTAATAATTTGGAATCAAATTTAATGGATAATTAAACCTTTTCTGATACTGTGAAGGCTAAAAAACTGTTAAGGGAAAACTCAGAAACCCAATAACTTGTGCATATGTGTGTGTGTGTGTGTGTGTGTGTGCGCGCGCTCGCTTGTGTATGTGTATGTGTGTTGGGGAGATGTTTGAGGTTAGAAAAAATATCAAAAAATCATGTGTTAAGTGATCTTAAGTCTAGTTCATGAGACTGGTGAGTGAGTGTATCTTCAGAATAAAAAGTATCCTGGAAGAACACAGGACTCTTGAATCCTATGAGAACAATTTTTTTTTGTGCCCTATTATTATAATTGACCTTTGCTAAGGGTCACTTGTATCCCAAAATGGAAACCTTAAAACCATTATATTTAAAGTCAGAGACTAGGACATTGATGCTTCAAGCACTCAAGACCATTCACTTCAAGCAAGCATTGAATAGATGTCCATTTATTTCAGATAGATAAAGCTTACTTATTGAATTCCTATTTGGCTCAAAGTTAGTTGGGAAGCAAACATAAGTAACAGAAAAATATCTTGAGTGGCCCGCTTGAGTAAAAATAGACACAAATAAAAATATTTTATAACAAGAAGGTCAAAGAATCGCTCTTACAATAATTTATTTGGAAAAAAATATCTGCAAATTTGAGTTAAGTCTACAATTTAATGAGATTGTCAAACAAGCTAATGCAAAGTTAAAATTGCTAAAAGTGACTGGATTCATTTTTATATCTACTGTGTCCTAGAATAATGTATTAAACTTTGGGAAACGTGTCACACACTGACCATCCTTGTGCTGTTTTTTTTTTTTTTTTCATCTAGCATGGGAAAGAACCATTCAAACATACTATAATTTCATTGAGTAATCAAGGGGAGCAGATCAGGAAGTCTAACAGGAAAAGATGAAAATTCAGAAAATCATGAGAAGAAATCACATATTTTCAAGGTTATTTTTGAATAGAAGTTTGAAGATTGTGGATTCTACAGTAAGATTCTGCATGGCGTGAAAAATACATCATAGTTTTTAAAGGACACAGTATAAGAGGAAACAGCAGACGTAGGAACAATAAGAGAATAACTGAATATCAAATGATTAGCAGAATATTCAGTTGCTTAAAAACACTAGAACATAAACAGTTGTCATTGCTCAGTGTTCCAAATGTAAGATGTTTTTCTAATTTACTTATTGAATTCATAAGGTGGCAAAAGCAAACAAAAAAAGCAAACAAATGAGAAATCCAATCCTAAGTATTATATTGTTAACAAATAGATAATGAGGGAAGTATAGTAAACATAAATTTCAATTACTTTCTTCGGCTCTCTTTCATTCAAATGTATAGAATGTTAAAATAGACTTTTGATATTTTAAAATATTAAAGCTACTTTTTAAATTTTTTTTTAAAAAAATATTTATTTTAGGTTTGAGGGTACATGTGAAGGGTTGTCAAATAGATAAATGTGTCACAGGTGTTTATTTTA
The DNA here is from genome assembly GCF_049354715.1 of Callithrix jacchus. NCBI lineage: Eukaryota > Metazoa > Chordata > Mammalia > Primates > Cebidae > Callithrix > Callithrix jacchus. The sequence continues at coordinate 133,253,583 of NC_133504.1, forward strand.
CATATTATTACATCATCCAGGTATGAAGTTCAGTACTCAGTCGTCATATTTTCCTCTTTTCTCCCTATTTCCACCCATGCTCCACTCACATAGACCCCAGTATCTATTGTTTTCTTATTTGTCTTCCTAAGTTCTCATCATTTAGTTCCCACTTATAAGTGAGAACATGTGGTATTTGGTTTTCTTTCCTACATTAGTTTACTAAGGCTGATAGCCTCCAGGTCTATGCATGTATCTGCAGAAGACATGATCTCATTCTTTCTTATGGTTGCATAATATTCCATACTGTCTATATACCATATATTGTTTGTCCAGTCTTTAATGGTTAGACATTTAGGTTGATTCTATGCCTTTGTTATCGTGAATAGTGCTGCAGTGAACATATATATGCACTACAATATAAATAATTGTCCTGTGTCTTTATAATGAAATGATTTCTATTTCTTGGGGTATATACCCAGTAATGAGTTTGCCAGGTCAAATGGTATTTCTGCTTCCAGGATTTTGATGAATGGCCACACTGCCTTCCACAATGATTAAACTATTTTACATTTCCAACAACAGTGTTAAATCATTCCTTTTTCTCCACAACCTCACTAGTATCTGTTGTTGTTGTTGTTGTTTACTTTAATAATAGTCATTCTGATGCATGTAAGATGGTATCTCATTGTAGTTTTGATTTGCATTTTTCTAACAATCAGGGATGTTGAGCTTTTTATTCTTTAAAAATATTTGTTGGTAGCATGTATGCCTTTTGAGAAGTATCTGTTCACATTCTTTGCCCACTTTTATATGGAGTGGCTTGTTTTTCTCTTTAAATTTGTTTAAATTCATTATAGTTGCTGGATATTGTACATTTGTCAGATGCATAGTTTGCAAATATTTCCTCCCATTCTGCAAGCTGTCTGTTTATTGACAGGGGATGAACACAAGCTGGAAACATTCTCCTTGAAACCAGCAAAAGACAATGATGCTCTCTCTCACTAGTTCTGTTCAACATAGTATTGAAAGTCCTAGCAAGAGCAATTAGGCAAGATAAAGATATAAAAGGCATTCGGATAGGAAGAGAGAAAGTCAAACTATCTCTATTTGCAGATGACATGATTTTCTATATCCAGAAAAGCCCATAGTCTCAGTACAAAAGCTTCTACAAATGATAGACAACTTCAGCAAAGTTGCAAGATATAAAAATCAATGTACAGAAATTACTAGCATTCCAAAAGCTACTTTAGAGTGAGAAAATCTAGATTATTTTTTTTAGCAAGTTATATTTTATTAAGGAAACAAACGAGCATCTTACTTTTAGAAGAATTGACATATTTGAGTTTTTCACTTTATAAAAGCTAAAATATCCCCAAGAATAAATAGCATTATACATATACCAAATATTTATAGCAATCATGTGATGACAATTTTTAAAAAAAAACTTGTGCAATAAATGACATTCATTCAAAATGCTTTAAGTATTCATATTCTTGTTGAGTTATATTCTGCTCTATAGATGAATGTAAATAATGAGAATGGACTTTTTAGTATACACCTAATGTCAACACAGTGAAGCATTTGGAACTTCTTGTGGTTCTAGATTTATAATATGTTTGTGATTATATTAACAAGATCTTTTTTTTCTTATTTTTTTTATTGCATTTTAGGTTTTGGGGTACATGTGCAGAGCATGCAATACAGTTGCATAGGTACACACATGGCAGTGTGTTCTTTTTGCTTTCACCCCTTCACCCACATTTGGCATTTCTCCCCAGGCTATCCCTCCCCACCTCCCCCTCCCACTGGCCCTCCCCTTTTCCCCCCAATAGACCCCAGTGTTTAGTACTCCCCTCTCTGTGTCCATGTGTTCTCATTTTTCATCACCCGCCTGTGAGTGAGAATATGCGGTGTTTCATTTTCTGTTCTTGTGTCAGTTTGCTGAGGATGATGTTCTCCAGATTCATCCATGTCCCTACAAACGACACAAACTCATCATTTCTGATTGCTGCATAATATTCCATGGTGTATATGTGCCACATTTTCCCAATCCAGTCTATCATCAATGGGCATTTGGGTTGGTTCCAGGTCTTTGCTATTGTAAACAGTGCTGCAATAAACATTCGTGTGCATGTGTCCTTATAGTAGAATGATTTATAGTCCTTTGGGTATATATCCAGTAATGGGATTGCTGGGTCAAATGGAATTTCTATTTCTAAGGCCTTGAGGAATCGCCACACTGTCTTCCACAATGGTTGGACTAATATACACTCCCACCAACAGTGTAAAAGTGTTCCTTTTTCTCCACATCCTCTCCAGCATCTGTTGTCTCCAGATTTTTTAATGATCGCCATTCTAACTGGCATGAGATGGTATCTCAATGTGGTTTTGATTTGCATCTCTCTGATGACCAGTGACGATGAGCATTTTTTCATATGATTGTTGGCCTCATATATGTCTTCTTTCGTAAAGTGTCTGTTCATATCCTTTGCCCACTTTTGAATGGGCTTGTTTGTTTTTTTCTTGTAAATCTGTTTTAGTTCTTTGTAAATTCTGGATATCAGCCCTTTGTCAGATCTTAATGTTAAAGATGATTTTATAGCATTTACTGCACTTGTGTTTAAATATGCAGTGTGGATGTTGTTAATGTCACCCTTTTTGTTTTACTGATATAGTCTCTAAGCACAGAAGAACAATGGAATTCAGAGTGAGTATAAGGTTATAGATTCTTAGTTTAATTTTTTCCATTTGTACTTAGTTTCTTGAATAAGAATTTTGTTTTTATTTTGTCTTTCCACAACGTCAGGCTTTTATTAATGTTATTCCTATCCATAAGCTACATGAAGTTCCCAAGAAGACAACTCTCCTTAGGATTTCCTGTTCACTCTGTAGTCAAAACCCTGGGCACATAGACTCAAGACACGCCACAAGACTGTCAATATTGCAAACCACACATAATCATGCACTTAATCAATATATAAATATTTTAGTTTAAACATTTTGCTACAAACAAGGTAACATTCAATATCAAGAAGAAAAAGATACAGGAGAAAAGAGTAATGAAATAGTCTGGCAGGAGCCAAGAAGACTGAAGGAGTCCTTGCCTGTGCTGGGCGGTCCTTTGTTTGCAAGTTATAATACCAGTTAAGGCTGTAAATTAGAGATTTTCCTGTGTGTTTCTTTTGAATAACAATTATTTGGCTGTTGTTTTAGAGAAAGCACACTTTGTTTAACTATACAAAATTCAATCAGCACAGAAAATACCTAATTAATGTTACATTGTATGATCTGAAGGGTTAGGCCATCTATCCTAAAATACAAGTGCAGGAGGAGATAATCAGAGCTCTCCATAATATTTGTTACTAATTATCCTCCCTGAGATTTGAAGTGGTAGCCAGTATTTGAGTTTTCTATTGTTGTCTTAAGCATGCAACTTTACAAACTATACCTAAAAAAACAGGTTCATTTGAGAATAGTGAACAAATATTTCTTTCAGGCATTAGTAAGATATGAAGCCATCAATACCCAATTCCCAACTAGTATAATGTCGATGGACTAAATAAACACCTTGCAATACTATTTTGCAGTCTAAATAAATAGTACAATTAAAAGACAGTAGAAATTAAAAACAAAAACTCACTTCCATGACATACGAACATTTGTATACAGTTTTCCAAAACTAAATAGTTTTTAAAAAGGTAGTTATTAAAATTATCAAATTAACATCATGAAAATATAGTGAAGACATTTATCAGTAAATTGCTTTTTTAAATTCATAAAATGAACAAAACTAAATGTAAGTGGAACAAAGAATCAGAATAAAGAATTTTTCCTGGGATATGTATGTGAGTTTGTATGTGCATGACAAATGAAATGAACATAAAATTCCTAGGGAAAGAAAAAAGAAAAATATGTATTTATCTATTATTTTTACTATTATATTTCATATGGAAATATTGAAAATGTGTTTGCATAAAATATTCAATAAAGGTACTTTCTTTTTATAAGTTCTAATCAAAATTGATCTTTGCTAAATATGGTACTAATAAGTTTGGTTAAAGATAAAACCAAATTTATGGCTTTTATCGAATATTATTTTTAAAAGTTAAAGTCTTAATTTTGTAATCAATTTTAATGGGAAATTGCTCTTTATTTTGGAATTTCCACACTGAATACATTATTCCTCCTCGAGTATCCACTTATTTTTTTAGGTTAGCATCTGCTAGTAATTTTTTTTTTTTTAATTTAGAGTATAAGAAGCTCAACTTTATTTACTTTTCAGGTATTAGCTTCAAAAATATTTTAGAGACAAATTGTAATTTCTTCAAATTACTATATTAAAACTTCAGTTTATGTGATTCTAGATAAACTATTTTTTTTCTGCAGGACATGTAACTAAGAGGTAGAGGCTTAGACATCCTTTCATTCAGTGAAATTCAACATGGGCTTATAAGAAAAATCTTACAAGATTTCATATTTCTGAAAATTTTCTCAGTTTCCAAACAAATAAAATAAAATAAAACCACTAGTTCAGTGAACATAAGTGAATAAATAATGGATAAATTGAACTAAACTCTGAATTTATTTAGCAATGTCCTCATAATTTGAATGTGGTTTCTAAACAGTATTGAGGCATAATAAAATGAAATAAAATAAGTAAAAGAGAAGATACATAGATTTATTTGATCGACATAAATAAATTAAGCTGGAATCCTCAGGAATTCTAAATTACATTTCTTATACCGATGTAATCTACGTGTTAACTATGGATATTTCTTGGACACTGATTTGCAAATTGCTCTGAAAGAAAATCAGTAATATTAGCAGCATTTAATTTTGTTATAGTTTCTATTTCACTTTCTCAAAATAAATATTGGTCTTTTTCAAATTAGAAAAAAATATGTATTATTTATAATATTTTTGCCCACATAAGCATTTATGTATTTACATTATAACCCATAAGCATAAAATTTCACATTAACACGATTTCTGTTCTTGAAGTGATGCAGCATGAAAATTAATTATCTTTAACACATATAAATTACTAAAGCCTTTCTCAAGTAGGTTAAAATCAAGGTAATTAAATAAAGCAATATACTATTTCAAATGGCCATATTTAAAAATAAAGCAGTTTTAAGAAGAAATAGATGACTAGGAAAGCAATAACTACAAAAGTTTATAGGGTTTTAACTCTTAAAAAATATTTTGTAAGTCAATGACATATGCAAGTGACTCACTGTTTGCTTTTTTAAATATTTTTCTCATATGATTTCTTAGTAAATTGCAGAAGATGGAATATCACTAAAAGTTTAAATAATTAAATAAATACTAAATACTTATTTAAATAAATACTTAATAATTAAATTAAAAAACTAAATCCTTTAAAATAGTGGAATATAATTAAAACACTAAAGATTTTAGAATTGCCTTAGTGTAAGGACTATTCCTCAAAAGTGACAATTTGTGTCTCACATTCACAGAAAGCCACTGCGTCTCTTACTGATCTCTCAAATCCTCTATGATGCGACTATTTCCTGGTGATGTGGCTAGAGCTAAGATAAACACTGTGTACACTGAAGTCTACAAACTAAACTTGAATTATTATTTAACTACTTTGTTGAATAATAATTTAATTAACCAAATGGAAAAAGAAAAGGGAAGCTGGGCGCAGGGGTATGTACTGAAGTCCCAGCTACTCAGGAAGCTTAGATGGAAGGATAACTTGAGCCAAGGAGTTTGAGACCAGCCTGGGCAATGTAACAAGACCCTATCTATTAAAAATGACAAGGCTAAGACAGGTGCAAATTTTCACCTTAACTTGAATCTCTTGCAAATATGATTTTTTTTAAATGACAGTGAGAGAGGAAATTACATGTGTGTGTGTTTAAAATGGCTGCCACATTTTAATAATTTACATATTATAAAATATGTTATCATTAATATGTACATTATTAACATTATTATAAATTATTAAATTTATAGAGAATTTTTAGATTTACAGATAAATCCCATATACCTCCTCTCTTCCTGCATGTATTTATCCTATTTTAACATCTTACATTAATGTGATACATTTGTTATGGGAGATAAGTTAGCTTTTTCTGTTATCACATTTTATGGAGTTTTGTAAATGTAAAATGTCATGTATCTAATTTTAAAGTATCATATGCAGTTTCACGATATAAACTTGCTGTGCCCCACCTGCTCATCAATATTATACTTCCCTTTAATTTCCAGCAATCACTGATCTTTTAAATAATTTTTGTTGTTTGCCTTCCCTACAATATTATAGTTAGAATTATAAAGTATATTACCTTTCTAGATTGGCTACTTTCACTAAACAATACATACTTAAGGTTTCTCCATGTCTTTTTGTGGCATTTATAACTCATTGCTTTTTATTGATTAATAATAACTTCATTGTATATGTACCATAGTTTTAAATCCGTTATTCCATTGGAGGACCTCTTAATTGATTAAAAGGTTTGAAAATTAAGAATTAAGCTGTAGTGGGCATTCATATGCAGAGTATTTTGTGGGCATAAATTTTCAAATCTTCTGGAAAGTTCTTAGAAGCACTATTATATAATAATCATATGCAATCAATCATATTATAATTTTATTAATGGCATTGTAAGAAACTATCAAACTGTCTTCCCAAGAAGCTACACTATTTTGCATTTCTACCAGCAATGAATTAAAATTTCTTTTAATTCACATACTTGTAAGTAAGCATTTAGCGTCTTCAAGGTTTTGTGTTGTAGTCATTCTAATAGGTATGTTGAGGTATTTCATTGTTTTAATTTCATATCCCCTAAAGACATATAATGTTAAACATCTTTTCATATGTTTATTTGCAGAAAGCCACTGTATTTCTGATTGATCTCCCAAATCCTCTATGATATGGGATATGTTTATTTGATATTTGTATAAACTTGGTGAGATTTACTTGGTTTTCTAGTCAATTAGTACCTGGATTGCTTTCTTATTGATAAATGTTTAATAGTTCTTATATTTTGGATACCAGTCTTTTATAAAATATATGTTTTGCAAATATTTTCTTACGTTGTGCGGCTTGTCTTTTCACTTTCTGAATAAGTGTCCTTTTTAGAACAGAAATTTTTAATTTTAACTAAGTCAAAATTATCAAGGTTTTATTTTACAGATCATGCTTTCTGTGTTGGTGTTTAGTCATCACCAACACAGCGTCACCTAGATTTCTCTAATGTTATTGTCTATACTTTTCAGAGTTTAAATTTTACATTTAGGTGTATGTTATGTTTTGAGTCAATTTTTACAGGAGTTCTGTATGTGTATTTACTTCCTTACATGCAGATTTTCAGTTTTCCTGGTACATTTGTGGACAGAATTATCCTTTATCTATTAAATTGCTTTTTTTTAATTTTGCAAAGATCAGTTTATTATATTTTGGGATCTCTTTCTGGGCTTTTAATTCTGTTCTGTTGATCTATTACATATTCTTTTGCCAATATCATGCTGTTCTTAACTGGACCTTTATGGTGAGTCTTAAATTCAGTCCACCAAATTTTAATTTTCAGGGTTGTGTTAAATATTCTTGATCTTTTGGCTTTCCGTGTAAATCTTAAAATCAGTTTGTTGCTATCAAAAAGTAATTTGCTGTAATATCGATTGAAATAGTGTTGCATATTTAGAGAAAGCTGGAAAAACCTGTCAACAATGTTGATTCCTCCAATTCAGAAACAAAAATATATATCCCCATTTATTCAGATTTCTTCTGTTTTGTGTTAGTATTTTTTTAAGATTTCTTCAAATAGAGATTGCACAATGTTTGTTAAATTTATATCAAAGCACATCATTATTTTCATGCTAATATGAATGTTGTTATGATTTGAACTTCAACATCTAATTATTCATTAATGGTAAACAGAAAAGCAACAGGGATTTTTATGTCAAATTAGTACCCTGTAATCTTGCTAAAAATTTCTTAAAAGTTTCAGTTTTGCTTTTGTTACTGTGAATTCTTAGGGTTAAAATTAACAGTATAAATACTTTTATATTTAAGATTTGGTGAATTCATCATGATTATTTTTACTGTAATATACTTTATAGAATGTTTTTGAGAAAATGGAATAAAGTACCTAAATCAAAAGTGATTTTTCCCATTATTAACTATTTTCTTAAGCATTTGGATATTTTTCTACTGTGTATATGCATGATTTGATGATGTATAAAGTATCTTTTCTCTGATCCATTAAATATATAATGCATTTAAAAATATGCAATTTAAGAGTAGAGGAAATTGATGTAATAGAAAGTTCCAACGACCTTGCCCCCATGAAGGACACTAATTTTCCAGCTACTGACACCAAAAAAAGCACCTTCATAAGATCAAAAAATTACAGTAACTCATTTCAACTGTATATCACTAAAAGAGGCACTGAAGAGGAAGGACATAACAAAGAAAGAACAAGTAATAGTGGCTTTGTTCACTCTTCAGTGAGCAAAGAGCAGTGGTATGGTGTGAAGAGCGGTGGCATGGTGTGAAGATTTCTGTGCCTTGGGGATAGAGGGAGCCAACGATATTGAGGCATTCAACTCAACTCAGTGCTATACGTGTTATAGCAGAAAGCAAAAACAGATCAAAGTTAGCTGATGCTCTCCCACAAGGGAATATTTAAACCAGTCCTAGCAATAGAATAGCCAATCCCAACAATAAATCTTAAGTTCCCACAAGCCTTGCCACCAGAGGCTAACAGGCTCTGGGTCCTCAAATAAACTTGATAGTTAGTTAGGCCATAAGAACTGTATTACTTTGATGAGTCCTAGTGCTGAACTGGGCACAGAGACAGTAGACTAGAGGGCAGGTGACCTAATGAGATATCAGCTAAGGGAACACTGACATCACTCTTTTCATAAACCCAGGATGCACAGCTAATGGCTCCAAAAGAGACCCCTTCATTCTGCTTGCGGAGAGGAGAGGGAAGAATGGGGAGGATTTGTCCTACATCTTGGATATCAGCTTAGCCAGCTTAGTAGGATGTGACACTGGTCAGAGTCATGAGGTCTCCTTTCCAGGCTGTAGCTCATGGACAAATCTAGATACACTTTCATCTAGAAGGAAACCTCCTACCTTGAAAGAAAGAACCCAAACCTGACAAAACTTATCACCTACTAACTGAAGAGTCCTTGGGTTCTAAATATCCGGTGGCAACACCCAGGTACTACATGGAGGGGCATGGGGGAGATGCTGAGACTGTGGGGCTCAGGTTAAACTCAACACATTTCCAGCTGTGGTGGTTATGGGGAGAGAAAAAAACAAGACTGAACAGTGTCTATATTGCACATAGGATTTCTAAATCTATATTTAGAAAGCAATGAAACAAAACAATTTTTCAAAGTCAAGAAGCCTCTGCCTTTGACTTCTCATTTTCTAATTATTCTCCTCTGCTCGATTATGTACTATATGCTTTGGTTAACTGCTTTTTCTAAACAATAGCCACAGGAGAGTAATTTCTAGTCATCTTGAGAATTTAAAGTGACAGATTTAAAGAATTGGTAGTAGCAGAGTCATCAATCTTAGATGCCATGTAATGATGGTACTGAAGCATAAACAGTTGAATAATTGTACAATGATATTGAAGGCACAAAAGATAATGAAAAGCAGCAATAAAAGCAGTAAAATCTCTACATATGATTTATACAAGATTTAAATTAACTAAATATATTTCAACATTAATATTAACTTCAAGAAGATATTGTAATGTTAGTACAAATTTCACTTTTAAGTGTGTGTATTTGTGGAAAGTTTGTATATATTTATTCAACATAAAATAAAATATTTGTGAAAAAATAATTTCTGAAATATTTATAACCTAAAAATGCACATTATTTATTAATAACAAAATGTCATAGTATGTATCTACCCAAACAGAATTCCATTAAATAGCCATGGTAAAACATTTTTAGATATCACTGGTTCTGACAAATTTTATTTGAACAACTAAATTAGCATTTGAAATGCTTATATCAGTGTTGATGTTTTCTTCAATTTCTTTCAATTGTCTTATGCTTTAATATTGTTAAACAAAAAAACAACTTAAGATCTCTAATGAAAATGTAAAAAAAAAAAAAAAAAAAAAAATCCCTGCACAAACTCTTTCCCTGTAATGTAAGGGAGGAGAGAAGGAATTTCAAATAAAGTTTGAATAGAACTAAAAAATAATCTGCTGTCTGAATTCCTGAAAAGTACATTTGATTTATGCTTTATTCTTTACATAGATTTGGGAAACCTTATCAAATAAAGGAAAAATGTTACTGTCACCATAATAAAGTTGTTTAAATAAAAACATATGTAATTTTGTTCTCAAGGTTAATAAAAAAGAATGCTTTAAAAATTATGTGATGTCTCTGTATGTGTAGCATCACAATAAGTTAATTACAATTTTTAGACATATATCTTAGAGTATTATACAATTATTTTTATATTTATTATTTGTATGCATTCATATATATTTTATATGTTTAATGCAAACTCTTACAATATAGAAATACATATTTTTATATTTCCCATTCTTGAAATTTCTTTGCAAATATAACTGTGGATTTTTAGAAAATTATTTTTTTTAATTTTTTAAATTCTAATCTGATAAATTTCAATATGTAGGCCATAATTACATAAATAATTACCCCAAAATAAAACTAGACTGCCTAGTTATAAGTACTACATTTTTCTTATGTAATGTTGCATATAAGTGGTTCTGCCTCACCCAGTCAGACAGGTTGGATAACAGTGCACAGTGAATCTACTTGAAAACATTGATACAGTGAGCACAATCCAGTCTGACAGAAACATAGCTTAATGTGGAAGCAGAGGAGTTAATACACCCTCCCAGTACCTAGTCCAGGTTGGAGACATTAGCCTGGGGGTTCAAGTGGTAAATATGCAATTAGGTGTTTTATGGAGGAGAAGTTTAATAAGGGTCACCAGCTGAACAAACTACATGAAATGGTGATGGCCATGTAGGCCATTAAATACTACTGTATCTTGCTACAATTTTACTGACTCATAAGCCGTTTCCAGTAGTCTAGTCATATGGTCAGGAAAATGGCAACTGAGTGACTGGACTATTAAATGATTCTCTGTTGGGAGTAAAGATGAACACAACAGCTTCCCAACTGGAAGGGACAAATATATGTGACTCATGTGGACACTGGAACAGCCACAGCCATTCTTGAGAGGAACTTACTCATGTTTTTTTGATACTCCAGGAGATTTCACTCTAATCAGAGAAAGTTCTTCATTGACCAAACAACATGACAATTGGCACACCCTCATGGAGCACAATGGACTTTTCATACACTCTGTCATCTATGAGCTAATGAAGATTTTAATTTACAAACATCTGGCTCATAAAGCAAAAGAGGGAAGGTCATCAAGACAGACTACCAGTGACAGGGTACCCCCGTCCTCTGACTGGGGCAATATGGACACTAAACACTGCCCTCCAATGTAAAGAAAACATGGCACTACAGCTCATGTTTAGAATCACTAAACTTAGTGGAGGCAGACATTGATATGGTTTCAATGTTTGTACCCCCACAAATCTCATGTTGAAATGTTGGAGGTAGGTCCTGGGTGGAGGTAATTGGAATCATGGGGGTGGATCCCTCATGAATGGTCTAGCATGTATCACTTTGGGGATAAGTTCTTGCACAGTTCATGTGTGATTTGGTTGTTTTAAAGGGTCAGGGACCTCCCCCTACTCTCTGCTTGCTCCTAGTTTTACCATGTGATACAGTGACTCCCTCTTCATCTTCTGCCATAATTGGAAGCTCCCTGAGGTCCTTACCAGATGCAGACAGCAGAACTATGTTTTATAAACAGCCTAAAGATCCATGAGCCAAAATAAAACATCTTTTCTTTATAAATTCTTCAATCTCAGGGTTTTCTTATAGAAATACAAAAACTGAAGAACACAGATGTGGACAAAGGAACCATCTGATTATGCTGTGCAAGCAAAATGCCATTCTCAGTGTTTACAATCATTTTTTGCTGTTTTTCCTATAGAGTTTATATCTTGTGGGTGGTTTGTGGTTCAGGTTGCCACAGTACTCCAGAGTCTTATAATGCTTATCTGGAGGGTGATGCTTCTGCAGGGTACTCTCCATTTTTGGGGCTCTCATAAAAATGGGGGAAGCAACCAAGGAATAGCTGAGTGCTAGGTTTCCTCTCATGTTGTGGAGGGCATGTGATACTTCCAGTCAGATTCGTGATACTATAAGACATGTGAAGTTTGTACAAGATGTGAGCTCCCTTCATGGACTAGACAATTGAAGCCGAAAGGTCTCAATCAAGCATCAAGAAAAGGGTGCTATCAGAGATAGCCTTAGGACATATACAGACAAACTGGTTTTCCACTACAACTTGGCTCAACTCTTAGGCAATAGGTAGGGAACACCAGAGAAGCCAAGAGGAGTGGAAGGTTGAGCACTTAACTGTCAATAGGCTTATTTCAAAATGATGAGGTGATGAAGACCTAAAAGCATGACACTTTTATTAGGGCTCTCCCAAGCTATGGCCACCATGGTCAATCTGACCAACTGCTACATCGGTCATCTTCAACCTCATTTTTTGATCAACCAAAGGAGCCATCTTTTCCTGACAGTGATAAACTACAATATCATTCCTGACGCTGTGTTATACACACATTAACAGAATCTGAACTTTTATATACTGAGCGAGAACTGGCACTGCCACATGGGAGGCAACTAAAGGTGCCCTATTTTAACTTACTTGACTTTGTAGCAGAGTCCCATTGCCACAGCTAACAAAAGTGCAGTAGGCTAGTACTTTGATGCACTAAGCCCCTTTGATTACCTGGAGGAGTGTCCCAGCAGTGACAAGAAAAACAAAGACTGAACTATTTCTATCCCTCTGTGCCAGGTCTTCATGAGCAATATCATATGGGGTGAACTGAATTTATGCAACTATGTGATGAACGAGACTTGGCTTGTAATTGCCAATGCATCCATTCCCATAAATGGATCACTCCAAAATTCAATGAGGAAAGGAGTGCAGTGTGCCTCAGTCTCAGTTGAGGGCTACATTTTTCTCTGCACATAGTCTACAATGCTGACCATTGATGAGATTGCATATTAAACATGCTGAGCATGGCCCCTATCAACCCCAGGAATGAGATGCACTATTGGGCCAGCAGCCCTAAAGTTTTATACTATGCTTACTAAGAACATGCCTGGAGGTATAACTGACTTTAGGTTTATGTCCTCGATGAGCTCTTTGGTACTATACAAAGAAGTGCTCAAGAAAAAAATGATAAGAAACCAGTTTCCGACCATGATAGATAATACCTCCTCCATTGCCACTTCCTTGGCAGCTCAGCAGACATTCTTCAACTCCCTTGGGAAAGTTGTTTTAAACAACAGAATTGTTGTGAACTTTTTAAGCCAAATTTGGAGGAATGTATGTAATTGCAAACACTTGCTACTATACCTGGAAAAATATGTCTTGTATTATAGATACACAAGTAAAGACGATACAAATTCAGGTTTTCTCTTGGCTGCAGAGAGTGAGGTCACTCATGGGATTTTTCTGTGACCTCTTAAAAGGTCAAGGAAGAATTGGATCACTATGGCCCTGGGGTAGGTCACTGTTTCAGGAAGTTCTCTCCATCCTCCTCATGTTGGTAAACCTCCTGAGCTCAACAAAATATATTCTGGCTATGACTTAATGATGCTACACTGGGATTGTATCGGGCAGGCCAAGAGTTATATCTATCTGACAAGACAAATCTCTGCCTCCACAACTTGGAGTTCAATGGTTCTATGACACGGTCTAGCTCTGCTAAAAGAGATATCTGGGTCAGGAGATGAATTGCATGACAGTTCTCCAGGTGACCTGGGACTGATCCATTGACTTCCCTTCCTTGCTTGTAGTTCTAAAAAAATATTGTAAAATGTGCTGGGGTTTCATTCTTAGAAAATAGAAATAAACTACCTGATTGACCCTCAGGCTTTGTTACTCTCTTCTGGAAGCAGAAGATCCTTTGAAGCTTGCCCAGTATGTCACATGGCTCTGGAGGACTATAACCCAGAGTGGACTCTCTGTCAGGGTCTCTCAACCTTTGTGCTAGTGAGGCACATGCAACTGAGTCTTTATCTGCCCCAGGAAGCTTTCTTAACCTGTAAGGGACTAGCTGACAATGGGGCCTAGGCTTCTCTTTGCCCTTGTTACCTATCTGTAAGCGATAAATCTGCTTCCTGTTACTTGCTGTGTATGAGTGTTTTCTGCCTCTCAAGACAGAGACCAGTTGATTACCAGTGCACAGTCAACCTACTCCACAAAGAATCTTGTTACTTGCCTCAAATATTAATACATATAATTCAAGGTGATTATTCTTATCCACATAGACTAGCTTTGGTCAGATCTCAAAATTAACTTTAAAAAACACAAGAGACAAATCTTTGCTGCAGAACACAACCACACAGATATAGATATGGCTATGGATTTATGGATAATGTCAATATAAGTATCATTTGCAGACTCTCCTGATCTCTAAAACAGGGAACTTTTCTGATCACATGAATTTCCTAAACACATGATAGTGCTTATAAAAATGTCTAAGATATTATCTTATTTATACAACCTGGAAAAAAATCTAAGCCTTAAGCCTTATTTCCTTATAGTCTATAAACATTGTATTGTGCTCATTGCTCTCTTTCTTCTGACCATCTATAATTTTCACCTGAGAATCCATGAACATTTGGTATATCCTAAAGCATGTGTGTGCCTTTTCCCCAAAGCTCTCATTTTTGGTACTATTACGGAATGCAGTTTACTATTTCTCTTCCTGCAAGCAAGTAACAAAAACATGTACTCACATTTTTGATTCAAACTGGTTACAGCTACTGTGTCACAGTTTGCTCTTATATTAGATTTCAACCAAATTCAATTACACACTGTGCTCCTTACTGCCATACGATGAATGGCAGAACAAAGATGAATGGATATAACTGCCACAAGTGATTGATCCCAACATGCCAGCAGGTTGATTAAAGTGTCTAGAAACAAATGAAAAATAGTATTCATCTGTAACTTCTGGTCAATTTTTAAATTAACTACAAATTTCATAAAATATCATGCATTGAATTGGATGTTTTTGATATTTTTGAGAACGCTAAATGATATATGTAGATCCGGCTAGATTCTTGGATATTGAAGAGACAATATTTGTTCTATGTACTCATATTTCTAATATGTATAACATGAATTTGCTACATAATGATAATGTGTATAATGGCTATGCAGATATAAACATAATTCAAAGAAAAATGGTAATGCATATGAGTTGAAAATGTTTTTATTTATAAAAGTTGTCATGTGTTAATGGGTACTACTTACAGACAAGAAATAATGAAAAAATAATGTTTTTCATTTAAAATGTTTATTATTAACATTGATGTCATTTTATATAATGCATACTTTAGTCATATAGCATGACAATAGTAAATATAATTCTTCAGTATTCCAGGGATTATACTTTCTATGATTTGGAATACAGAATTCCATGAAAATTAAGAGGTAGTATATGAAAAAGTGATGTAAATCTTTAAAACATATGTTAGAAATATAATTCACTATGGATTACTGAAAGCAGATAATAAGTTCATTTATGTTACTTAACAAAGAAGTTAAGGAATAAGGCAGTTTGGATGTAGTATTGCATCTCAACCTTGCTATCAAAGAACCAAGTTCTCCTTCTTTTATGAGGATGTGATTTAATTCTCATATTGCTGGAGTTTACTGTACTTCTAGACTCTATATTCACAATTCTGGCAGAAATCAATCAGAAAGACTGAAGTTGTCTTCATTCAAAGTGTTTAAAAAGTTTATTTGGGAAGATTACCTCTCCTCAGTTTCTTCACCTAAGTGGCCTGAGCATGGGTTTGGGTTTGAACCTGGTGAATTCTGCTTAGGGCAAAAGACAACAGATTGCTACATACTTATAAGGGATTAATTATAAACCTTGAAATATTGCATTGGTAACCTTACCTTTAGGGGGTTAGGATTTAAATATATATATTTAATTTAATTTAATTGATTTTACTCTTTGATTTCAAAGTCCCCACAGTCTTTAGGCAACAGAATTCTGTGCAAAGAGAGACTAAAAGGAAAATAATTGCTTTTGAATAGTTAATTTATTTTGTATGCTAGGCTTTAAAAATGTGTGAGTCTACATGGATACAATATAATTACCAATAATTAAAGAATATCATAAGGAGTTATAAGTATTTATCACATCCTAAAATAACATATCACATGCCATATGAACTTATTCTTTTAAGCATACACATATTAAAACACATCACATTGTATCTCATAAATATATACAATTATGATTCCTCAATTAAATAATATTAATTTAAAAATATTGAGCAACTGCTTTTTGAATACTATTTTAGTTTTTAGACTCTAAGTTTTAGAATATCAAGGTGGTTTTTGAAATAGTAGATCTGCCAAAGTTTTTGAAGTGACAGAAAACAAGGAAAAGGATGTGCAATTATAAGTAGGTAGATGCTATAAATAAAACATATACAGTAAGATTTAAAGAATAGAGGAAGACAAAATCTAATAGATTACTCAGGTAAGGCCTTTGTAAGGAGATGCTCCTTAAACAGAAAAAAATGATGAGAAATGAACCAGGCTACTATGGAAAGCATCACCAAGAAAGAGGTGGGGAAAATTGTCTGTTATGAAAAGAATTTGGCAACTCTGAGACAATCAGGTTCAGTTATGTTGGAATTTAGAGATAATTAAAAGTATATTAGCTATCAAATATCAATCTTATAATTGTATTATCAATGCTTCCTTTTTAGTCACACAGTTTGAAATTAAGACTACTTGTATAATATGGCAAATATATCAGAAGAAATAAGACAGAGACTAGATATATATTATTTCATTATTTAACATTAATGTTTTCAAATGTCTTCTAATGAATTTCTCAATGAATGCCCTTTATGAGTTTGTCCTTTGTTTTTGATAGCCATTGTTCAAAGAGTCACATGATAGTTATATATTACATTCCATGAGTTAATTCCTTAAAACACATTCTTTTTTTTTTTCCAACAGTGAGTTTAATGACCACTAGGTACTGAGCTAGAAGATGGGAGGAGACCCACACATCCCTCTCCTGTGGACTTCTGGGCTGTGGGGTTTGTCATGGGATTCTGGAAGGTAAAAGACTGGAAAATTGAGGTTGTTGATTGATTGGAGTAAGGGGGATTAAATGATCAGTATTGAAAACTGGATTATTTGGTGAGTCACCTCCTTTGGGTTCCTTCAGATCAGCTAACATCAGTGAAATCTTTCAGACCAGTTGGTGTCAGTAGGATTCTTCAGACCAACTGACATCAGTAGATTCACTGTTATGCAAGACCTGAAGGATAACTTCAAATGAAGGCTTTATACTTTATAATGTTCAAATTGATACCTATTGATTGCCTAAGGAAAACTTGCTCTATGTATTCTGAGGCAATTGTCACCTAACCGCTATGAGGAAGCAGATCAGAGAGCAAGCTGACCTCATGATTAACACTGAATGTGCTGCATGCTTGTTTTATTTTCATTTCCCCCATCCTTCTTCTCTAATTAATTTTATAAAGTTTATGGGAATGGTTTCAAACTGATAAAAATCTCATACCCAGAAGCTTGTAGAATCCTAATCCCATGTTTCCTCAATATTCACTAATTCAGTGTTCATGACTTTTTAACAGAGCAAGAAAGTTGCAAATCTCCTAAAGTTATTTATTTATTTATTTTATTTTTAGGCTTGACATTATTGAATTTCTGAATGGGTATCCTTCTTATTGTTCATCCAGGCAGTGTGTAGACGGAGCTCTTGGAAAGAACAACATACATGAAATAAAATAAATAATTCGTAGACTTTATACACCATCATTTTGTAAATAAGAACAATTATATTCACGGCATTTATGTAATTGGTTCTAGAAAACTTCAGAGTATTACATCTTGGGTTTGAACTGAGATTGGTGAAATGTCAAACCCTGTACCTGTTTCATGACTATAAATCTTTATTATTTTACACAGATCAATGATGTTCAACTTAAAATCAACTTTCCCAAATTTCATAATGTTAATTAAATGTGTTTATTATGAGTAAATTAATTTGATAGTTTTGTATGCGTTTCATCACCTAGTATAATGACCTTGATATAAAAAAATGCTCAAGTTGTGAAATCTCACTTCCATTTCTTACAGAAATGGCTAAAGTATAACTTATGGGCTCTGCAGCAAGCAAGCTTATAATTTATCCATATCTCTATTAGTTGAAGCAAGGCCCTTAAAGGCCTTTGCTTAAGGCTATTCTGCATTGTAATCAGATAGAAGTTTGATAAAATTGACATTTTAGCTTCTTATTCAAAAATTTATGTGACACATGACCATATTCAATTTGCAGATAAGATATTATAATAGAAAAAGGAACTTCGCATGCAACAATTCAGCCTTTGGTTGTATGTTTGAGCATAACGTGCATTGGAATTCTAATATCCTTGAAAAATATGTCTTACACATAATTTCAATTCCTTGCTTTTTTGACTTAGTAAAGTTTCTCATCATCATTTTAGGCCTTGTGTCAAGATCATTACGTTTAATTTTTTGAGAATGCCTCCAAAGAACAAAAAATGGTAATGAGCTTCTTGTTAACCTGCTAATAAATGAAAATTCATCCTAGAAAAAGGCTCCATTCTGCAACAAAGTGTGCCTTATATTAAAGAACTTCAACAGATACAGGGTTTTGAGCAGTAAATTTCAATATAGTAAAGTGCACTGTACATAATTTTAAAAGTACTTATAGATATTTGCTGTTGTTGTTTTGTTTTGTTTTTCCCATTCTCCTCCTGAGTTTTAGTTCTGCTTTTAGCTCCTTCTTTTCCTTCCTTCCTTCTTTACTTCCTTCCTGCCTACCTTTTTCCTTCCTTTTCCTCCTTTCGATTTTTTTCTCTTTTGTTTTCTTCTTTCTTCCTTTCTTTGTTTTTGTAAAGTTGAGAAAAGTGCATTTTTTTATTATTTTAGATTACAATTTAAGTGTGATTTAATTCAAATGTGTTGAATATTTAAATTAAAATATATGTGTGATTAAATATGCTATTTTAGTAACAATTTTATTGATATATGATGATAAAATCTTTAAATTTCTGCCATTTTTGTGATTAAACTGAGACTGTCTTATGCCTGTATCAAAAAAGAGCTGGAAATAATTTATTTACATTACATGCTAATTTTAAATTCTCATGCTTATGCTCTAATTGTAAAACACAAATTAATTAAGAATTAAAATTATTCTTATGTTATTACTAAATCAAATTATGTTTTACAGTTCAATGTTTTGTTGCTGTTCATTCTTATTGAAAACTGTTATACAGCTAATTTTTTTTAATATGGCTGTAAGAGCTGAGGATACTGCATCCAACATTTCTAAATCTCTCTAGAGAAAAAGTGAGAGAGAGAAAAATTGAGAGAAGATAGAGACACACAAACACAAACAGAGAGAGAGAGAGAGAGAGAGAGAGAGAGAGAGAGAGAGAGAGATCCAGTAGGTTAATCTTCATTTTCTTTATCATTTATTTTCAAATATATTATAGTTTAAGAGGTAGAAGCTTAAACTCTTAACTTCATCTTTTTGGAAGTTAAGCAAAGAATAAATCAATGTAAAATGAGACTTTCTAGAACTTTCTCTGCTTTGTGTTGTCAATTCAAATTTACAGTCATATTATGCATATGAAAATAAATGTCAATGTCTAAATTTTCTGTTCTTCAATATCCAAAAATTGAGATGCTAAAGTCAGTTTGCATTTTTCCAAAATGAACTAGCTAAGCTAAGATATAAACTTGAAACCGGATACAAAATTTAATTTTTAATATAAAAGAAAGCAAGTTATTTTCTAACACTAATAAAGTATTTCTGACATTCTCCCTTCAAACAAACATGTTTCCCAGGACAATTAAACATTTTCTACCATGGACCTTTTTGTCATTTCTGTGAACTTAATAGATCCTCTTCCCAGAGTAATGTTTTTAAATACGTAAAATATACTCACATTACAAAAATTACTTTAAAATGCTGTCATCTACCCATCTAGCTTTCTATCTCTTCTCTATTAACATAGGGTCACAGGCCACTCTTGCACTGCTGTAAAGAAATACCTGAGACTGGGTAATCTATAAAGAAAAAGAGTTTATTTGTTTCACTACTCTGCAGGCTGTACAGGAAGCATAATGCTGACAACTGCTTAGCTTCTGGGGAGGCCTCCGGAAGTTTTTAATCAATGTAGAACACAAAAGAGGAGTAGTCACATTGCATGGTGAAAGCAGGAGTGAGAGAGGGAGGAGGTGGTACACACTTTTAAATGACCAGATCTTATGAGATCACTATATCATTTCATCAAAACTACATCCCATAGCAGATGAAATGATATAGTGACTTAATTAATGATTACTATCATAACAAAGCAGAAAGCTTAAAGCACACATAAGATCACTAGCAAAACTAGTGATAGTAAATACTAACACTAATGTAGTTTGTTACTCATACTTGTAGCTAATAAAATACTAAATTTCTTTTATAATCTAGTTAAAATAAATGTGTAATTATTTCTCCCAACCAAGATTTCTCACTCTTCTTTATCTACAGACATTTTCCCTTTGTCTGTGGATCTTGCACTAAGAATCAATCAGTGATTATATTGAGTGCGTGATTTTCTTCTATGATAGGTGTCGGTGATATTACAATGGATAAGATGCAGCATGTACCGTAGATGAATTCTGAATCTAGTAGAAAGAAATTAGACTGCAAAAAGCTAGCTCTGAGCCAATGTAATAAATGCAGTAGCAGAGATATATGCTAAGTACTTTGGGAACATACATCGAAATGTGGTTACTTCTTCTAAAATGGATATTGGAAGAAATACAAAATATGATGACATTTATAATAATCTCAGAAATGAGCAGAAGTCCATAGTAAAAAAAAAAATTGAAAAAGACACCCATTTCATATCTAGACAATAATAAAAGTGTAAAGATTCAGAGATATAATCATGAGTGTTAAATTGCATGTTTTGTTATTATTGCCTTTTTGTTGTGTTTTTCTACATTACTGCATTAGTCTGTTCTCATGCTGCTATAAGGGCATACTTGAGACTGGGTAATTTATTGAGAAAAGAGACTAAATTGACTTACAGCTCTGTAGGACTGGGGAAGTCTCAGGAAACTTAAAATACTGGTTGAAGGGGAAGCAAACATGTCCTATTTCACATAGTGGTAGGAAGGAGAAGTGCTGAACAAAGGGGGGATAATTCCTTATGAAATCATCAGAACTCATGAGAACTCACTGTCACAAGAACATCCTGGGAGAAACCACTCCTGTGATATAATTACCTCCCATGAGGTCTCTCAACTTGTGAGGATAACAATTCTGATTACAATTCAAATGAGTAGGGACACGGAGCCAGACCATATCATTCCTCCCCTGGCCCCTCTCAAGTCTCATCTCTCTCAAAAGTCAAAACAAAATTACGCCTTCCAAACAGTTTCCCAAATTCTTAAATCATTCCAATACTAACTCAGAAGTCCAGCTCCAAGGCAAGTCCCTTCTGCCTATAAGCCTATAGAATCAAAAGCAAGTTAGTAATTTCTGAGGACTAAGATTTTATTCTTTATCTTGCCCAAATTCCTACCTAAGGGGTCTAGGGAGTAATGCCCTACAAACTATAAATTATCATCAGATGGGTTTATTTGACCCTGTATATTGTAACTTACTTTTCAATCTGACTCTAGCATAACATTATGAGGCAAGAAAAAAATATTTAACCCTAAAATAGAGTTCTTTGTCATACCTTGAAATTGCCCTGCAAAGTCTCTTGTGGGATAAATCCACATCCTTTTCCCTTACTTTCTTATCAGATCCAGGAGAAAACACTGTATCAGTTGTTCATTGTAGAGTGCAACCTGCAGGCAGAGGGGATCCTAACATAATATATACCCCCTGGACCAAATCAGAGTTAAAGGCCCTGGTATCTGGATTCACCAATTCAAATGAAGATCTCTTTGGGTTTGCTAAGGAATTCCAATTAATGCTTAAGACTTACCATTCAGGGTTCTCTGTCCTATTATCAGCTGATTGAGTCACTGGTCCCCCAAAACAAAGCTGAAGAATGCTTTAGAGTAGCAGATTCGAAACAGCCTTTAGAAGATTTTGACAGATTAAATACAATTGGAAGAGAGAAACGCAGAGAGGTTTGCAATCGCCTCTGAAACTGTACTAAATATATTCCCCAAGGTGATAGATTGACCAAACAAAACCATGCCTGACTTTAATATCATGTTTGAATAGACATTCAAACAGTTTTTAGGAATACCTCCTGAAACCTTTGAAAATGATAGAAGTCACACCTTACTAAATTCTGGGTTTATTCAGGGTTTAGATAAGGAGTTATCAAGCCTAATAAAGAGAAATAATGTGGCTTGGGCTTCCTTGCCCACTAGCCATCTAGTCACCCCAGCTGACAGGTGTCACAATCATCAAGAAAGAAAAGGAAACAGTCTCTAAACTTATGAATTTACAACTAAAATAGCTAGGTAACCAAGCTGGGAGTTTGCAAGGGTACCATAGTCCCCAGAGATCTAAGCAACCCCATCAGAAAGCAATTTGCCACTATCAAAAAAGAAATAAAATTTTAAAAAATAATACAAAAAACTGAAATGGGTGCTTGCACAAAGTGGGCAAAAAAACCCCAGAGAAGGGCACCAGAACAACTTAGAAATCAGAATAGAAATGCTCCAAAGGAATAGAGAGGGTTTTCCCTACTTCTAATTAATGCTTTAGAAATAGTAGAAATATCCATAAGTGGGGAAAATACCAAAACCCCTGTTGACACCAGCACTACACTGTCAGTCCTCAAACCTACCTTGATTAAGAATGCTCTCCCTCACAATAAAAAGAAAGCCACAATGGTTGGGATTTCAAAATCTCCTATTATAGACTTTAAATCAAATCCATTTCAATTTCAATTAGGAGAACTAGTGTAGTGGGCATCATGCTTTTTCATTTTTGTTTTGTTTTTGTTTTTATTTTTGTTTTTTTTTTGAGACAGAGTCTCTCGCCATTGCCAGGTGCCTGGCAGTAGTGCAGTGGCGCGATCTCGGCTCACTGCAACCTCCGCCTCCTGAGTTCAAGCAATTCTCCTGCCTCAGCCTCCAGAGTAGCTGGGACTACAGGCGCATGCCACCACACCCAGCTAATTTTGTATTTTTAGTAGAGACGGGGTTTCACCATGTTGGCCAGGATGGTCTTTATCTCTTGACCTCGTGATCCACCCACCTCGGCCTCCCAAAATGCTGGGATTACAGGCGTGAGCCACCGCACCCGGCCCTGTGTTTTTCTTATACTAGATAGTGCCCCCATACACCTGCTGAGATAGGATTTCCTGGATGATCATATCACATTCTCACAGAAGGGGGAGCGTTTCCATAATGCTCACATTGCATTTTCACAGAAGAAAGAAATAATTCTCAACTTGGGAGACATAGAATATTACAAACCCCACACATAATATTATGCTTGTGAAAGTGAATCAAGAGTCTGCACAGGAAGAATTAGAACCTTTCTTACCTAAGGTCCCAGTGGGCAAGCTCTTCCACAGATAGTGGGATAATTTATTCGACAGTCCCTATAGAGATAACCATATATAAACCCAAACCTCTGCCAAATATCTCCTTAGACCTGAAGCCTAACGAGGAATCAAGCCAATTATTCAGGACTATTTAGACAAAGGACTCATAATACACTGCACCAACCCTTGCAATAATCCAATCCTTTTAGTTAAAAAGCCAAGTGGAGAAGGTTGGAGATTTGTTAAAGACCAAAGCTATAAATAAAATAAAAAATCCTGGACACCCTGCTGTTCCTAACCCCCACACTTTACTTACCAATATTCCTATCACTGCCAACCACTTCTCTGTTATCTATTTGTGTAGTGCATCTGTTAGTATACCTGTGGATAACAGCAGCCAGTATCTTTTGATTTTCACTTGGAAAATTCACCAATACACATGGTCAGTCTTACCCCAGGGCTACCCTTTGTCTTACTTATTTATGTCAAATACTAAAAGCAGACTTAGATTGCATTGAATTTCCAAATGAATCTACTCTAATTCAGTACATGGATGATTTATTGTTGTATTAATCCTCTACACCAAAATCCAGAGGAGATGCTGTCCACCTATTACAACAGCTTGCTTTTAAGAGACAAAAAGTGTCAAAAGATAAATAATGATTTTGCCTTCCCAAGGGGGCTATTAATAAACCCAGAGAGGATCTCTGCTGTTACAATCTTTCCCCTGCCCCAATCTAAAAGCAATTAAGAGGATTCTTAGGGCTAACAGAGCTATTACAGGAGTTGGATTCCAAACTACTCCTTAATGCCCCAAACTCTTTATAGAAAAATGAAAGCAGACCCATCTGGACCCAATCTACTGGGAAGAGGGGAAAAAAAACAACACATAGAAGATCTAAAACAAGCTGTCACACAAGCACCTGTGCTAGGTTGCCCCAATTACAGTCTTCTAGTTTTCTTCTCTGTACATTAAATAATCTGGAATTCTTTGGGAGTATTGACTAAAAAATATGGTGAAAATCATAGACCAATTTTTTATTTCAGTTGACAGTTCGATCCAGTTGCAGGGGGCACCCTCCTTGTATGAGATACATCAGCCACAGCCATCCAGGCCCCTCACTCTTTGAAATCTCTTCTGAGGTCTCACCACACTCGAAACTTTTCTGTTAGCCACATCACCTCTTATGAGGTACTCCTGCTTTCTGCTCTTAACATGATTTGAAGCACTGTAACACTCTAAATCCTGCTACTCTCCTCCTGCTTCCAGGTGAATAAACAAAAGAAGAGGAACATGACTGCAATCTACTAATATCTCACTCTCCCAGAAAGATTTACTGAAACTCCCAATGAGAACGTTGAATTAATTTGGTTCATGTTTGATTCTTATTTAAGGAACAACCAGGGTCATTCCCAGGCAGGGCACACCATCATTTTCATAACAGAAATAATCAAAAGTGCCCAACTATAAAGAGTCAAATTAGTGCAGATGGCTGAATTAATAACATTGTCTAGAGCTTGCAAATTTGCTAAAGGAAAAGTGGCAAATAAATATACCAATAGCCAATACGCTTTTGGAGTAGCCCATGATTTTGGCATGCTATGGAAACAGAAGATTTCTTACCTCATCCAGACAGCCCATACAAAAGGGGCAAAAAGTCTTAGAGTTACTAGAAGCAACTTGGATGCCAAGGCAACCTGCAATCATAAAAATTCCTGGGCACTCAAAGGATAACACTAAAGAAGCAAAAATAAATAATCTAGTTGATGCTGCTTTAAGAAATATAGCCTATCCTGTAGCGGGAATGTGTCTTTCATCCTTCAAATACGCTCAATAACATTCTTTTTCAATATTGACAAACATCTAGCCCTTTAAAGAAACATACCTGGCAGCAGAAGAAAAGCGTGTTTGACCCATGTAAGGAAAGTGTGTTTGACCCATGGCTAGGACCTAAGAGAAACCCCATCGTTCCCATAGATGCACAATTGCCTTTCCTTCACATTATTCATGACATGACTTATTGGGCCCCTGGAAAAAAACGGTATCACGAGAAAGACAATACTTTTAAAATCCATCCCCATCATAGCCCAAAATGTATACTCTCGATATACTATATGCCCAAAACATAACTCTGGCAAACTCTTACATGCCTCCCAAGGTCATTTTCCTCTGCAAATAGGACCTTTTGAAGTATGGTATTTGGATTTCATCCAGATGCCACCATCTCAAAATTTCAAATATGTTCTGATATTAGTTTTCGTGTTTTCTCATTGAGTGGAAGCATTTCCTTGTCAGAGAGCTACCGCTTTTACGGTAGGGAAAATTTTGTTAGTGAGAATCATTCCAGTTTGGGAAATTTCTGAACTTCACAGTGATTGTGGAGCTCATTTTAGTGAACTAGTTGTTCAATCCATTTGAAAAATCTAGCCCATAATACATTTCCATTGTGCCTACCAGCCCAGTCCTCTGGGTTGGTGGAATGGACAAATGGCATAATAAAAATTCAATTTGCTACATTGACAGAGGGTTTTAACACCCTTAGCCAAAAGTTCCCTCACTGATCTTGCTTAATCTTAGATCCACTTCTTTTGGAAATCATTGTTTACCACCTTATGAAATAATAACAGGGAGACCTATGAGGCTGGATAAGGGCTTATACAAACTGGCCATGTTCAAAGGGAATAGTGCACTATTGTCAAGGGCTTCTCAACGTCTTAACAAGTAATACAAAGCCGTCAATAGAATATTTCCATAGTGAGCTCCCAGGGTTTGATTACCCCAAAGACCACAGATTATAGCCAGATGACTTTGTATATTTCAAAAGACACTAACTGAAGGATTATGTACAGCCCCTCTGGAAAAGACCTTATCATGTATTTTTAACCAACCCTTGTGCTGCAAAGTTAAAGGGAGTCACGTCTTAGATTCACATTTGGCAACTAAAATGAGTGCCTTACCACGTTCCTGACCACCCCCGGACTTCTGAACCAGTCTCTGACACTCACCTGCAAATCGAAAGAACACTGGAGGTTCAGCCAGTCTCCAGGGCTAAAACAAAAGCCCACATAATTCCAGAGATGCTGAATCAGACCAGTCCTCATGAGCCCTAAAATAACACTCATTTTTACTTTCTTTGCTATAGAATATTGCTAAATCACTGAATGTTTTAACTGAGGCCCCTAAGAATCTGTTTGGAATCTACATAATCTTCTTTGGTATAAGTTTCCAAATGGGTCTGGCTATATTCTCCCTTGCTAAAGCCAGAAACATGTTTTACTTGTTCTTTCTCATTACCACAATCTCCTCTCTCTGCATACCCCACACTTCTTTTCTTTTCAAACCTAAAAACTCTCCTGGTTCCCTGCAAACCTTAGCAATCTTAAGGCAGGCAGAGCATACTTCTTTTGGTATGATATAGACCAGAATGAAATGCAGACTGTTGTATGGAACAGCACCATTTTAAACATTCCCTGAGTCCCCCATTTACTGCATATCTCTATTACAGGGCTTCAACCAAATATGGCTTTCTGCAGGAATACATGCCTAAAATTGCCTCAGGATGATCACTGAGTGGGTCTAACCAGGTAAAACATTGCATAGCAATAGACATTGGGGATGATTCCTTGAGACAATTGCCTGGTTACAATGAGAAAACCTAGCTGTCTCCTGTGTAAACTGCCATAGCATGGCCTGCTAAATAACCACCAGCCCTGTGCTTGTGGCCAGGTGCCCCTATCCAGCACCAGCCACACTGACACTGCCCTTAAATAACCATTTATGGGAGTCAGTTGACAGACAGAGTTCTGGGACAGCACAAATTTTACCCTAAGATCAGGGCTCCTCTGGAATGCCTTATGGAATACCCAGACAAGGGTATACTTAGGTGTAACCTCTACTCATCTAACAATTGTTTGGCATACCCAGTGGTTCTAGATTGAATCTATTTACCCCAACTGTACAAATGCCATTAGTATACAGTGGCAACAGCATTCCTGGTGGATATGTCAAAATTAGCCACCCAAAAAACTAAAGCATGACCTCCCTAGAGGAGTTGCAGCTGACCTAGGCATACAGGGGCAAGCTTAGTTCATGACTAATAAAGAGAGACATGGTTTAGAAAAAAAATTTTCTTTCAAACAAAGGCCACACATAAGAAATGCTACTTCAGGAAGAGGGTAAAGGATGGGAAGCTGCTTTAAAAGATGATGCAGCACTCATCAAATGAATAGAAGAAACCAGACAAACCATAAAAACACACTCCCAAAACTAAAAATGGGAACATGCATGTACTCTTACCCAACAGGGGTTCATGTCTATTTTATTACAAATGGAATCTGAGGTGGCTATAAAGCAATGGCCTACATTCCTCAATACTGTGGCACAATGCAAATATCTGTGGAAAAGACATGTCTCCCAATCTTATGGAGATTTTTGGATGGTAAATGTAACCTTAAATATTGTGCTCTCAGAGCACAGACACCAAAGTTAAATGAGGTGCAAAGGTACTGTGTTGTCCAACAGGCAAAAATTGGGACTATGGTAAGCAATACAAGAATATCCATCCTGGGAAATAGGTGGGCTATTTTAGCTGGTAATAGCACATGGCATGTCATCTTCCTTTCAGATTGTGAAAACAGAAAAGGAGAATGGCTATGACTTCAAACAACTTGGAAGACTTATTTTTCCCAAACTTGGCCTCTACTACCCACCCCCATAGGACACAGCTTCTGGTATATTGAGAAGAGTCACTTTTGTTGGGTTGGATAACAAAACAACACTGTAGAATCATGTAACTTCCCCTGTGACAAAACATTCTTTTCTCTTCAAAATACCAGTGTATGGTACAATACAAAACTGATGTGGAAAATTGATTTGCCCACTGTTAATAAGTCCTATGACAATTTAGACATTGAGCACCAGGCATTCCTTGCATTTGGTTTATAGCCTTATTAGGATGTTATACTTACGGAGATAAATTTGTCAAAAGAGACATTATATTTATTAGTTTTGGATTTAGTGTCAGTCCTACAATGCTCAAATAAGATTTATTATAAGGTTCAAATAACCCTTGATAAGGAGAGTAAACACATTGGGAGTCTGATAAAAAAAAATATGATGATGAATGCAGTGGTTTTCTTGGCTGGTCAGGTTGTTTACTTCCTTCTGACTTTACCTAAAACCTTCTTGAGTACCTAATCTTTGCTATGTTTATGGTATTTGTCACTGTATTAGCATTATATATCTCTTGTAAATGTTATGCCAGATACAAAAAAAAAAAAGGCACAATTAAAGACTGGATTATGATAGCTCAAAAGATAGACAAGATCTGAGATTTTTTTTTTTTTTTAGAGTAAACCCTAGGCCTGACTCTATCTCACCCCTTAAATTATTAACTATTGCATAAGGTCAGACCACGTCCTCTCCCCATAATACAAATAGGAAATATTTAAAACTATTCCCCCCAACCAGTCTACTCTAGGAATAAGCCTTCGTACTACTGTAACTGGGGTGGCATACTCTGCTCCCAATTCTGAAGAGGTTCTTAGTCTCACCCTGAATAAAGGAGAAAGGAGCCCTGAAGGCACAGTGAGTTTGCAATTTAAATAAATACTGTGGACTCAGAGAGTTTTGTGAAAAAGTGATTTATCAGAGAGAGAGAAAGAGAGAGAGAGAGAGAGAAAGGCTGCTCTTAAGCTGTTGTGGAATGGGAGTCCAGAGAGGGGCATCTGTTCAGGTAAGGAGCAGATGAATTTTAACCCTTGAATTATGTCTTCCACATTAATGTTCTCATCCAATGAGAGGAGTTTTTTCAAACTTCCTCTGGAGTAATTGATCTTTGACTCTGATACTGGATTGGCTACTTGGTCCATAGCCCTGAGTTATCGAGCCCCCTCGTCCCAGAGCTTTCAGTGGGTTTTCTGGGACAAAGGAGCCTCACCTGGCTTTCTCTACCTCACCCACGTGCAGGAAACCCAGTCAAAAAACTTTACATTTGAAACCCCTCTAGTTCCTGGAGGGAGGCCTGGAGCTGGGAAACTCTTGCCTTAAAACCATGCCCTTCACAGACCATGGAAGAGAAGTCTCTCCATACCTGGGACCTCCCCAGATGAGCAGATGAGACAACTCTAGGAATGAGCCTTTCTAGTGCCATGGGAGCTGTGGCTTTTTGTTGGCCTGCATATGCTTTTGTGGAATGCTTTCCCGCCAAGCGGAGGTACTGAGGAGTATACTCTAATTTTTTTATCCTGCCCAAATTCCTACCTTAAGGGTCAAGGGAGTTATACCCTACAAACTATAAATTCTCATCAGATGGCTTTATTTGACCATATATATTGTGACTTGGTTTTTTTTTTTTTTTTTTTTTTGAGACGGACTTTCACTCTTGTTACCCAGGCTTGAGTGCAATGGCGCAATCTCGGCTCACCGCCACCTCCGCCTCCTGGGTTCAGGCAATTCTCCTGCCTCAGCCTCCCAAGTAGCTGGGATTACAGGCGCACGCCACAACGCCCAGCTAATTTTTTTTGTATTTTTAGTAGAGATGGGGTTTCACCATGTTGACCAGGATGGTCTCGATCTCTTGACCTCGTGATCCACCCGCCTCGGCCTCCCAAAGTGCTGTGATTACAGGCTGGAGCCACCGCACCCGGCCTGTGACTTGCTTTTCAATCTGAATCTGTCATAACATTATGAGACGAGAAAAAAAATAAATTAACACTAAAACATATTTCTTTACAATACCTTGAAATTGCCCTGCAAAGTCTATTGTGGGAAAAACCAACATTCTGCAGAGAATCCCTTTTCTCCTTTGTTTTCCTTTCCTTTTTTCCAGATCCAGGAGAAATCACTAAGAGCCAGGCATTCTTTTAGGTCTGGTAAGAAACATTTTAAAACCTTCTCTTGCTCTAAAGTCTGCTGAGAGATTCCTCTGAACAGCAAACCTTGGCCTTCACAATCCTTTATTTTAACCTGAATATTTCTTTCCTTTGATCTCAGATCTTCAGATAAGATCAATCAATTGCCAGTCAGACAATATTTAAATTTACCTATAGCCTGGAAGCCCCCACTCTGAGTTATCCCACCTTTCTGAAGGAAACCAATGTATTTCTTAAATGTACTTGATTGATGTCTTATGTTTCTCTAAAATATATAAACCCAAGCTGTACTAGGCCACCTTGGGCACACTGTTCTCAGGACCTCATGAGGGCTATGTCATGGGCCATGGTCATTCATATTTGGCTCAGATTAAATCTCTTCGAATCTTTTACAGAGTTTTACTCTTTTCATCAACATTTACTAGTTACAGTGGTGGTACAGGTATTAGGTAAATACACCCAGTTAAAATGGGGAAAATTGGCCGAAACAAAGGGGCTATAGACCCCATGCAAGTCCAAAGTCCAATAGACAGTAATTAAATCTTAAAGCTCTGAAATAATCTTACCCCCATGTCTCACATCTAGGTCACACTAATGAAAGAGGTGAGCTCCATGGTCTTGGGGAACTATACATATGCATCTGAGAACAACCTTTCTTCGGAAATCAAATAAAAAAGAATAAAATATGTAATGTTTATTTTTCAACGTTTTAAAATATGTGCCTTTGTTATATCAAGAATAATTACAGAACCCATAATATTTTTCCCTTTTATTAATATAAAGAAGAATTCCACTTTTAGCTATGTTGACTAGATCAGCTAAAACATAATGTTCTTTCTGGTTATTAAAGCACTGGACTATTAAGCAATATCTCACAGAACTACAAATCCAGAAAGATAAGCTCAATTTTGGGTATGGGATTCCCTCTTGGGACAGTTACCAGTACAGAAAGCTACAGATGAAATTCTAGGAATTTTAGAAGAAAGCCATTAATGACAGTCTTGTAAATTAAGCTGAGCTATCTTGAGTTCTATGGAGCAGCATTAAAATTTGGACTAGAAATAGACAAGTGCTCATAGATAGCAAAATCAATCTTGGATGAACTCAATTCAATGATTTTTGGATAACCTTACCATATTTAAGCCACCTTCCAGAGCAATATTAACTTCTTCCTGAAAAAAGATAACCTTGGCAGAGCCACAAATTACGCCTAAAATTTTTCTTGCAAAATATCTAGCACTCAATAACAGTAATAAGGTTTTCAGAAAAATTAAGACATTTATAACAATTAAAGAGAATAAAGAAGAAAATAATTAGACACAGAAGAGCCTGATGAGTAAGATTTGTGCTTTAAAATAAATAAGTACTTTATTCAAGATTTTAAATAGCAATATAAGAATTTCCCAAAAACTTGAAACTGTAAAAATAAATTAAACTGAATTGTGAAAATAAAATAATAAACCTGGAAATAGATATATATGTGTAGCAGTACATACATTTTAAAAATCCAAACATTATTATATATACCTTAAATATAGTCATCCCTCTGTATGGGTTTCACACACATAAATTCAATCTATAGTATTCAAAAATACAACAATAAAAAGAAATAAAAATAATACAGTATAAACTATTTACACAGAATTTGTATTGTATTAGGTATTATACTTACGACAGAGATGTTTTAAAGTAAATAGGAGAATATGCATAGGTCATATGCAAAAACTATACCATTTTATATGAGTTTTGAGCATTTGCTGAAATTAATTTTCATGAAGGGTCCTGAAATCAATCTCCTGTGGATACCAAAGGACAACTGTATATAAAATGAATAATTACAAAAAGAGTTCATAAAATAGAAGAAAATGTTCATAGAAAAGCACCAAGAATACAAAGAAGTAAAATTTTTACCAAAAGGAAAGAAAAAAAAAATAGCATATTAGTCAGCTTGGTCTGCTGTAACAAAATACCATAGACTAAGTAGCTTATGCAGCAAATATTTACCTCTTAGAGTTCTGAAGGCTGGAAAGTCCAAGATCAAGGTACTGGCCAATTTGGTTTTCTGGTGAGGGCTGTGTTCCTATGTTGCAGACAGCTTTCTCTGTGTCCTCTGTGGGAAAGAGAGAAAGAAGAAGAAAGCTCTCCGTTGTTTTCTCCTAAAGGCACTAATCCCATCATAAGAGCCCCACCTCATTTAAACCTGCTTACTTCCCAGTGGGCCAATGTTTAAGTGTCATTGCATTGGAGGTTAGGTCTTTAACATATACAGTGGAGCAGGGAGTCACCATTCAGTTCATAGAAAAGAGTATATAACACAGATAGGCTTGTTGAAAGGCATTTTAAGTGTAGTTGGAATTCTCAAAGGAGACAGAAGAGAGAAAAAAATATGGAAAGTAACAATAATAAGAATTTTCTAAAACTGATAAAAGGCAAATATTATGTCAAGATTTTGAAAGCTTTACAAGGTGAGGCAAATTTAAATAAAACATATAAACTATTAGATAAAAATCAATAAAATGTAAAAATGAACACACATATTTTAAGCAGCTGGAAAACAAAAAGCGAAATAAGAATGATAATTTATGTATAAACCAAAATAATAAATGACCAAAACAGAAGACGCCAATCAAATTATATCATCAAACTACTAAAAAATCCTAAAAGCCAACATAGGATTCTAACCCAGCAAAAAATATCTTCAAAGAAAAAGAGAAATAAACACATTTTCAGATAAAATAATAAAAAGGATTCCTTTAAAATTGAAAGCATAAATGCAATTTTGCTTGGTCAGGTAAAAATATCCCCTGTTGATGCAAAAAATAAAATAAAATAAAATAAAATAAATAGAAATACAAAGAGTAAATATGTAAATTAATTAAAATTAATGTAGAAAGTCTAATCTAGTCATGGTGTCTTGAAAAATGTATATATGTGAATAAAACATATAATAATGATATCACAAAACTGAGAGGAAAGTAAACAGAGGTAACTCTTCAATTTATTGCATTGAACAGTAAGTAATAAAATAATAATTTAATATTATTAGAATATAGCAATAATATATAGAAACCTCTAGCATACTCAATTAACAAGAAAGGGGGGTGTATGTAAGTGTGTAAAATAATCCAAATATGATTAATTTACTAGATGGCTGAAAAGGAAAGGCAAAAGAATAAAAGAGTAGAAGAAATAGAAAACAGATAATGAGATGACTTATAATTTCAAATACATCACCAATTACATTGTATTGTAAGATCAAATTTAAAAATCAGTATTTGAGATTAGAGGGAAAATCTGTTTGCTGCTTATAAAAAGACAGAGCTTAAATATAAAAATACAAATTTTACAAGTAAAAGGATGAACAAAATATATGCCATACAAACGCTAGCCAAAAACTGTTGTGACTGTTTTATATAAGAGAAAAATAGAATTTAAAGCAAGAAAATGTTAAGCTATAAAGAGGGATATTTTATAATGTTGTAAAAATTATTCCACATGGCCCTAACAATTCTAAAAGTATTTATACTTTATAACAGTTGCTCTGTGTGTGTGTGTATATGTGTTTGTGTGTTTGTGGGTCTTACTATTATATATTGAGTAAACTGAATGTATTTAGAACTAAAAAAGTGTTTTAACATTTTTGAAAAAATTAATGCAATAAACACACCTTATGATCATTAGATAGATGCAGAAAAATATCAAACATCTATGATTAAAAAGTCTTTAAAAATTAAAAAGGAAAAAAAATTTATCTTATAAAGCACATCAAAACTCTGTAGCATACATAATGATTAATGACATAATATTTCAACCTTTTTCTCTGAAATTAGAAATTTAAAAGAATTTTTATTATCATTACCTCAATGTAAGGTTAAATTGAAATACACTGCCAGTAAAATAAGTAAAGAAAAAATAGAACTTAAGAAATAAAAATGAATACGCCATTTAAACTTGTAGGTGGTATTATTTGTATAGTCAAAAATGTAATTAAATTTACAATAAATGTAACTATAAAAGTCAATTTTACTGATATCTAACAACAATATGCCATTACAACAAAACTTTTTGTAGGTAATAATATTTACAATAGCATCAAAATTAAACATGTTTATAAATAAATGCAACAAAAGGCATACAAGATTTCTGCACAGAAAATAACAGACCATTACTTAGCAAATTAGGAAAACCTAATTTGATAGAGAAATATATCATGTTTATGGATAATACTTGTTCCTGGATAATCTATAAATTGCTCACATTTGTGAAAATTTAAGCTTTTTTTTTACAAAATGTTTTTATTTCAACAACATAAGAGGTATCAGTGTTTCTATTGTTACAAGGATGCATTGTATACTTTTAATTTCTAGGCTTTTAGTGCACCAGTCACCTGAATAGAGTTCACTGTACCAAATAAGTAATTTTTCATCTCTCACCCACCTTACACCTTCCTTCTTTCTGGGTCTTTAATGTCTATTATACAATTCTGTGTGTCCTTGCATACAAATAACTTAGTTCCTACTTATAAGGGAGAATAGGCAGTATTGGTTTCCTATTCCTGAGTCACTTCACTTAGGATAACAGCCTTCAGTTTCATCCATGTTGCTGAATAATACTTTCACAAGAACAGCATGGGGAATCACTCCTGTAATCTAATCACCTCCCATGAGGTCTGCCCCTCAACTGTGCTGCAATAAACATACACATACAGGTGTCTTTTTGATATAATGACTTATTTTCCTTACAGTAATTACCCAGTAGTGAGATTGCTGGATTGAATGGTAGATCTACTATTTGTTATTTGAGAAATCACCATACTATTTTCAATAGAGTTTGTACCGTTATAATTTACATTCCCACCAGCAGTGCATAAATGTTTATTTTTCACCACATCTGTGATATCTATTGTTTTTGAGGTTTTAATAGTAGTCCTTCTGGTCTAATGTGGTATCTCATTCTGATTTTAATATGCATTTCCCTCATGATTAATGAAGTGTGAGTATTTTTTTTATATTTGTTGGCCATTTATATATCATCTTTTGAGACATGTCTGTTCATGTAATTTTCCCACTTTTAATTTTTTTTTTTTGGCTGATTTGTATGAGTTTTTTATAGATTCTGGATATTAATCCTTTATCAGATACATAGTTTGCAAATAATTCCTCAAATTCTGTAAGTTTTCTGTTTCCTTTGTTGATTATTTCTTTTGCTATGCAGAAGTTTTTAGTTTCATTAGTTATCATTTACCTATTTTTGTTTTTCATTTGCTTTAGAGTTTTGGTCATAAATTATTTGTCTGAGCAAATGTCCAGAGAAATTTTCCTAGATGTTCATTTGAAGGTTTTTGTGATTTCATTTCTTAGATATAAACTTTAAATACATTTTCAGTCAATTATGTATATGGTGAAATATAGGAGTCCAGTTTTATCCTTCTATATTTGGTTATCCATTTTTTTAAAGATAATTCATTGAATAGGGTGTCATCTCCCCAGTGTGTAATTCTGTCTGCTTTGTTAAAGATCAGTTGCTTGTAGGTATTCAGATTTATTTCTGGGTTCTATTTTATTGGTCTATGTATCTACGTTTATACCAGTACTATGCTGTTTTGGTTACTATACTCCTGTAGTGTAAATTGAAGTTGGGTAATTTGATGCCTCCAGATTTGTTCATTTTGCTTAGGATTGCTTTGGCTATTTGGGTTCTTTTTTGTCTTACATGAATTTAAGCGTTGTTATTTCTCATTCTACATACTGAAAATGATGTTGGTATTTTGATGGAAATTGAACTAAATCTGTTGATGGCTTTGGGTAGTATGGGTATTTTCATAAAATTGCTTCTTCTGGGCTGGGCGCAGTGGCTCACTCCCGTAACCTCAGCACTTTGGAAGTCCAAAGCGGGAAGATCACAAGGTCAAGAGATCCAGACCATCCTGGCCAACATGGTGAAACCCGTCTCTACTAAAATATATGAAAATTAGCTGGGTGTGGTGGTGCGTGCCTGTAATCCCAGCTACCTGGGAGACTGAGGCAGGAGAATTACTTGAACCCAGGAGGCAGAGGTTGCAGTGAACAAAGTTAATGCCACTGCACTCCCGTCTGGTGACAGAGCGAGACTCCATCTCAAAACAAACAAACAAACAAAAATTGGGTCTTCCGATTTGTGAGGACAGGATGTCTTTCTATTTGTTTGTGTCATCTATGATTTCTTTAATCAGTGTTTTACATTTTTCCTCTTTTAAGTGTGTTCCAAGGTGGGTATTTTGTTTTCTTTTGTTTTTGCAGCTATTTTAAATGTGATTGAATTCTTATTTTGATTCTTATATTGGCCATTATTGCTGTATAGCAGTGCCACTAATTTGTATACATTTCTTTTGTGACCTGAGAATTTACTGAATTTATTTGTGAAAGCTACGGGTCTTTCAGTGGAGTTTTTAGGGTTGTCTAGTTGTAAGACTATATCATCTGCAAAGACAATTTGAATTCTTCTTTTCCAATTTAAATGCCTTTATTTCTTCCACTTGACTGATTGCTCTGCCTAGGATTTCCAGTATGGGTTCAATTCTTTGTGGTGAAAATGTGCATTCTAGTCTTGTTTTAATTCTTAGTAAGTGTTCTTTAAACATTTTCTTGTGTAGTATACTTTTGGCTACAAGTTTTGTTGTATATAGCTTTTATCCTTTGGATGTATGTTTCTTCTAAGGTGAGTTTGTTTGGTGTTTTCATCAATAGGGAATGTTGAATATATCAAATGCTTTTACTCTACTGAAATGATCATGTATTTTTTATTTGATCCTGTTCATGTGGTGAATTAAATTTATTGACTTATGTATATTGAGCCATACTTGCATCTCTGAAATGAAACCTACTTGATCTGGGAGAATTATCTTTTTAATGTTCTCTTAGATTTGGTTTGCTAGAGTTTTGTTGAGGACTTTTGCACCTGTGTTTACAGGTGTATTTGTCTGATTTCACACTTCTGTAAACAATATTACCTCAGACTGGGTAATTAATAACAAAAAAGGTTTAGTTGACTCACAGTTACACATTACTGGGAAGAGAGCTTAGGAAACTTACAATCATAGTGAAATATGAAAGGGAAGCAGGCCCCATCTTTACAAGGTGGCAGGAGAGAGAGAGTAAGAACAGGGAAGTGTTATACTTTAAAATCATCAGCTCATGTGAGAACTCACTCAGTGTAATGATAACTGGATGGTAGAAACCAACACCATGATCCAATTACCTCCCATCAGTTTCTTTCCTTGACACATTGAAATTATAATTCACCTAAGTCAAACCATATCATCAGTGATATTGGATTACAGTTTTCTTTTTTTGTTTGGTCTTGTCCTGCTCTTGATATTAGGGTGATACTGGCTTTGTAAAATCAGTTAGGGAAGATTTCCTCCCACTCAGAACATTAGAAATTATTAGAATAATTTCAGTAGAATTGGTACCAATTCTTCTTTTAATGTCTGGTATAAATTGCTTATGAGTCTGTCTGGTCTTGGGCTTTTGTTTTTGTTGAGAGGATTTAGTTTTAGTTTTAGTTTTTATTTTTAAAAACTTATACAATCTCACTGTCTAATATTGTACTGTTTTGTATTCCCATTTCTTCCTGATTTAAGCTTAGGAATTGCATGTTTCCGGAAATTGTTCCATTTTATCTAGATTTTCTAATTTGTGTGCATAAAAGTATTCCTAATAGTCTTGAATTTTTAAATTTCTGTACTATCCTTTTCATTTCTGATTAAATTTTATGACTCTTTTCTCTTCTTTTTTGGGTTAATTTAGATAGTAGTCTAAACATCTTGTTTATTTTGATTTTATTGATTCTTTGTATGTTTTTTCTTGTTAGTTTTAATTAATTTTTAGTTTTACTTTGATACTTGTTATTAGTTTCTTCTGCTAGCTTTGGATTAGTTTGTTCTTATTTCCCTAGTTTCTTAAGGTGAGATATTAGAGTGTTGTATTAGCTTGTTGTCACACTGCTAATAAAGACACACCCAAGACTGAGAAGAAAAAGAGGTTTTATGTACCTATAGTTTCACATGGCTGGGGAGACCTCACAATCATGGCGGTGGTCTAGGAGGAGCAATTCAAGTCTTACATAGATGGCAGGAGGCAAATAGAGAGCTTCTACAGGAAAACTCCTGTTTTTAAAACCATCAGATCTTGTGATACTTATTCATTATTATAAGAACAGCACAGGAAAGACCCACCCACATTATTCAATTATCTTTTATTGGGTCCTTCCCACAAGGTGGGATTTATGAGAGCTACAAGATTAGATTGGGGTGGGGTCACAGAGCCAAATCATATCAAGTGTTAATTTACTATTTTTCTGTTTCTTTTTTGTAGGCATTTATTACTATACACTTTTATCTAACACTGTTTTTGCTGTATTCCCAAAAATTTAAACACCTCATGTCACTGTTAACATTCATTTTGAAAACTTTTAAAATTTCCATCTTAGTTTCATTGTTAGCCCAAGGAGCATATTCTTTAATTTCCATGTAATTATATAGTTTTGAGGATTCCTCATTTAGTTGATTTCCAGATTTCCTATATTGTGGCCTGAGAAGATACTTGACATAATTTTTGATTTTAAAAAAATTACTATGACTTGTTGTGTTGCCTATCATATAATCTTTCTTGGAAAATGTCCCATGTGCAGATGAAAACAATGTATATGTTGCAGTTTGGGGATAGAATGTTCTTCAAATATTTTTTTGGTCCATGTGTTCTAGCATTCAGTTTAAATCCAGTGTTTCTTTGCTGACTTTCTTCCTCAATGATCTGTCTAGTGCTATCAGTGTAATGTTCAAGTCCTCCTCTATTATTGTGTTGCTTTCTATTTATTTTCTTAGTCCTAGTAGTATTTGTATAATTCTGGGAGCTCTGTAGTTAGATGCATATATATTTAGAATTGTTATATCTATCTTTTTGTTAAATTGATATATTTGTTATTATATTATGACATTCTTTATATTTTTTCACTGTTATAGCTTTAAAATCTTTTTTATCTGATATATGAATAGATATTCCTACTCACTTTTTATTAACATTTGCATGAAATGCTTTTTCTACTTCTTCACTTCATGTCTATAACAATCTTCATGGGTTAGATAAATCTCTTGAATACAATAGTTATTTGTTTTGTGTGTGTGTGGATTTTTTTTTTTTTTTTTTGACAGAGTCTCTCTCTGTCACCAAGGCTGGAGTGCAGTGGTGCTATCTTGGCTCACTGCAATCTCCATCTCCTGATTTCAAGCAATTTTCCTATCTCAGCCTCCTGAGTAGCTGGGATTACAGGTGCACACTGCATGCCCAGTATATTTTAGTAGAAATGGGGTTTCATCACATTGCCCAGGCTGGTCATGAACTACTGAGCTCAGAAAATCTGTCTACCTCAGTCTCCCAAAGTGTTTTTTTTTTTTTTTCCATTCTTTCAACTTATATATTTTAAATGGGTCATTTAGACCATTTATATTCAACATTGATATTCTTATGTGAGGTAGCAGACCAGTCATCATTTTTCTTGTTACTTAAGTGTTTTGTTTCCTTCTTTGTATTACTGTTTTATAAGTCTTGTGAGTTTTATGCTTCTAAGTGTTTTTATACTGGTGCATATTGAACATTTGTTTAGATGTCTAGAACTTCTGTTAACATTTCTTGTAGAGCTCCTCTAGTGGTGACAAATGTACTCAACATTTACCTGTCTAGGAGAAACTTTATTTCTCTTTCATTTAACAAGTCTTGGTTTGGCTGAATAGAAAATTCTTGGCTAAGAATTACTCTAATTGAGGTTACTAAAGATAGACCCTCACTCCATTCTAGGAAACTTTCCTTAACAAATAATATTTTTCTGCAAATTTATCAACTGAATAGTAATAGAAAATAATATTTCAGAGAGAAGTGATAATGTTTAAAGACCCAGTTGCTAACAGTTTATTCTTACTTTTTTAGTTTTACTATTTTTTTAAAATTGTACTGTTTTACTCTCGTTAATTTTTACTCTATTTTTAATTTTACTGTTTTCTATATTTTATGTTATAATGTGAAGCTAGATATCTTCTT
Organism: Callithrix jacchus; assembly: GCF_049354715.1. Taxonomy (NCBI): domain Eukaryota; kingdom Metazoa; phylum Chordata; class Mammalia; order Primates; family Cebidae; genus Callithrix; species Callithrix jacchus. The sequence continues at coordinate 133,294,202 of NC_133504.1, forward strand.
TATATAAAAATAAAGTGTAAAAAGAACAGTAAAATTAAAATTAGTATATAAGAAAACAAGTTATTTTACGTTTATATTTTCATCTGGAAGAAAATATAATAGAATTACTGCATTGATCTTAGATTTAACTTTCTCACTTCTCCACAGAGACAAAGGAGAGAATTACATGAGGAGTGGTTTGTGGGAGTAAATCTGGTAGGTATGGCACAACCCTGTCTAGGTCTTTTTTAAAGATGCTTGTCTACACACACTGTCTTTTTGTGGGTTTGCTGACAAATAATAAAGGAGCTGATGTTATAGTTTGGTCAGAAATATTTTAGCTTTGTTGGTATCTGAATGGGTAAATGGATAAATCTACATCTGAAGTAAAAATAAAGAAGCTAACTATGGTGAGTTGTAAAGTCCATTCTTATTATCAGTTATATCAGAAATCAAGTTTTGTTTTCCTTCTCACTAATTTCTGTGTTTATATCCAGATCAATTCTGAGGTTACTTTTCAAATCAGAATTATTTATTCTGTCTAACCCTCAACATATAAGGTAACTCAGCTATTAAGTAGAATTTGGCTCTATTTACATATATTTACATTCATTTAAAATATTTTCAATATAAAGTCCAGATCATTTATTTGACTACATGTAAATCAATCATTATTTTATGTTTGCATGAGGAATTTCAAGTACACTGTATTTCTCCCAATCTCAAAATGAGACTTTGAGGATACTCTCCAATTCTCTTTCTATTTTCAGTAACTGACCAATCCTGTTAACTTATCCTTGTTAATATGCATTCTTTGGTACATACTTATTTTTCATAACCTTAATAATGTGGCATCTGTGATCACCTTTCAAAACTTTATTGATTCAAAGTGGACATATAATTCCCTTAAATTTGTCCTCACTATACCATGAGCACACTTGTTGTTTACTGAGCACTGCAATTTGTAGTCTTGAACTATCTATAAAGATGAGAGTTTATAGATATTAGATTAATAAAAGAGTCAATCTGCAGTGACCTTTGATATTTTATTAAGCATATTATGTTGAACAGAATATTTTAAGAAAAATCACATGCAATGATGCAACAGTTAAATTTTGTGACACCACAGATCCAAAAACAATTCAGGAATATATGTTACAAAGTCTAGATAGACAATAGTTAACATGCTTTACATAAAAGGAAGTTACAAAATAAATGTCCAGTCAGCTGCATTGCCCATTATTTCTTAAATACTAGGCAATTTATTTGTATAATAACTAGGTGGAAGAGGGTGATAAAAGATGGCAGAATAGAAGACTGCACCAATTATCTCCCATGCAAAAACACCAATTTAGCAACTATATGTAGATAAACCACATGTTGCTAAAAACAAAAAATCAGAATCAATAATCAGGTGAGAACCCACAATAGCTTCTTTTACCTTTGTTTTACTAAATGTGGCATTGAAGCTGCAGGTAAAATAGTCTTGAGTCACTGACGTCACTCCTTTCCCAACCCACAGCAGCAGTGGCTTAGTGCAGAAAGCTGTGTACTGCAAAGAAGGAGAGTGCAGCAATTGTAAGGAATTGGACTCCAAACTGCCCTATTACAACAGAAGGCAAAATAAGACCAGACTCACTTGACACCTGCCACAGAGGGAGCATTTAAACCACCCATAGCCAGAAGGGATTTGTCAAACCTAGTGATCAGAGCTAGAGTTCCAGCAGCCTAATTACTGTGAGCTAAAGTGTTAGGGGATGCTAAATAAACTTGGAAGGAAGTCTAGGCCACAAATAATGCAAATTCTAAATGACTCTTAGGGTTGAACTGAGCCCAGATACAATGGACTAGGGGGACACATGTCCTATTGAGACACTAGCTGGACATGGCTAAGGGAGTGCTGGCATAATTCCTTCCCTAAGTCTAGGCTGCCATATCATGGCTCCAAAAAAGACCCCTTTTTTACACTTGAGGAAAGGAGAAGGAAGATTTTGGAGGACTTTGTTTTGCCTCTTGGATGCCAGCTCAACCACAGCAGGATAGAGCACAAGCAGTGTTGTGAGGATCCCTTTCCAGTCCCTAGTTCCTAAATGACATTTTTAGACACACACTGGGTCAGAAGGGAACCTACTGCTTTGAAAGGAAGAATGAACTCCTGGCAGAGTTCATCCCTTGCTTAACTGAAAAGCTCTTGGGCTATGAATAGCCAGTGGTGATATTCAGGTAATAAGTTGAGAGCCTGGGTTGAGACTCAAGTGTCTGGCTTCAGATTAGACTCAGCACATTACCAACTGTGGTGGCTGTAGGGTGAAATCTACATAAGAAAAGTGGAAGGAAATGTAAAGAGAACGTTGTGTTGCACCTAAAGTACCAGCTCAGTCATGGTTCAGTAGATTACCAAGAAGGCTGTCAGGCCCCTTAGTTCCAGGACTTGACCAGTGGACAGAATTTCTAGACTTGCCCTGGGCCAGAGAAGAGCCCAGTGCCCAGAAGTGTGTGTCATAGGCCTGATAGTCTTCACACAAGCTGACTGAAGAGCCCTTGGGCCATAATATAACACTGGCAGTAGTCTAAAATTACTTCTTATGAACCTATGGTGATGGTAGCCACAGAGTGAGGCTCCTCAGCTTTTGGAAAGGGAAGAGCAGAGTAGGAAAGACTGCATCTTGTAGGTTGAATGCCAGCTCAGCTTAAGTATAATGGAACACCAGATAGACTTCTAAGAATTTTGACTCTAGTCCCTGGCTCCTGGATATTACCTCTGAACCCATTGAAAACCTGAGGCAACACACTGCCTTGAAGACAAGGACTTGGGTCTTCCCAATGATTATTGCCAACTGATGATTGTATAGCCCCAGAGCCTTGAGCAAACATATGTGTTAGCCAGGGAGTGGCTATAGCCATAGCAGGCATTGGGCAAGACCCAGTGCTGTGCTGCCTTCAGGACTGACCAAGCACAGTCCTAGGGATGGTGCCCACATGGGGTGCTTATTTCACTTCATCTCTAAATCCATGTGGCTCATAGTAGAGTGATAGAAGCCATTTGTTTGAGAGTATGTTAGGAAAAAGAACAAGAGTTCTGAAATTTTAAGAATTCTTCCTTACATTATCCACTATCGTCAAGGTGGTACCTCTATGAGTCTACAAGAACCACACCATTACAGGGTTTGTGGGGCAGCCAAAAGCAGATACAGCTTAGATGACAACACCCAAGTAATTTTGACGATCTGAGTCTTCCCAAGAAGAATGAGTACAAACAAGCCCAGCAAAGGACAGCAATATATATGTAACTTTTTAATGACCTTACACAGACTATCCATAAGCACCAAGACCATCCAGGAAAACATGACCTCACCAATTCAGAGTATTTGAATAGCAGAATTGATCAAGGAGAAGGAAGAAAGAAATGGTAAAATTAAAGACAGACTATTGGAAAATATACAGTTAGAGGGTACAAAATAAATAAACAAAAGAGGCACAACAACAGAATCTGGAATAGCATCCAAAGGCCAATATACGTTATTGACCTTAAAGAGGAGGTATATAAAGAGATGCGGTAGAGAGTTTACTCAAAGGGACAGTAATAATTTACCAAACCTAGTGAAAGATATCAATATTCAACAAGTTTATAGAACATCAATGAGATTTAACTCAATGGAGACTACATCAAGGCATTTAATAATTAAAATCACAAAGGTCACAGATGAAGAAAGAATCCTCAAAGCAGCAAGAGTAAAGGTACAAAAAACATACAATGGAGCTTCAATATCTCAGACTTTTCAGTGGAAACCTTACAGGCCAGGAGGGAGCACATATTTAAAGTTCTGAAGGAGAAAGCAAAGCAAAACAAAACTTTTACCCTAGAGAAGTATATTCAGTGAAAATGTTTTTTAAACCTGAAGCAGAAATACTCTACCAGACAAACAAAAACCAAGCAATTTTATAACACAAGACCCATCCTACAAGAAATGCTAAAGGGGTACTTCAGTCTGAAAGAAAACAACATTAATAAGCAATAAAGAAACACCTAAAGTACAATATTCACTGGTAATAATAAGTACACACCCACACAGAATGTTTTAACACTGTAATTGTGGTGTGCAATGTAAGTTTGAAGTCACTGAACAGCATAAAAACAAACAAAACAAAATACGTTTATATCAACAGACCAGCTGAAAAGAAAATAGGTAAGATTTTAGGCATAGGACAAATTATTATAGATGACAGTATAGTGATGTAGTAAGAAATGAAAAGTTATACACTATGCATGATAATAAATAAAAATTGACTATATAATGACAGCAATAATATCTCTTGATTTTAACAAATATAAGTAATTAAAATACATCAAAATAATATGTAAGTTAATGCTATGTATTGAAGTATGCTGTATGTATTTAGAGTGTTCTAAGGTCTGCATTTTTTGAAAAATGTGTATTTGCCTTTCTTCAAAATAAAGTGAGTGATTTTTTGATTTAATGCTTATACTATTATAAAGAAAAACATAAACACAAAGCAAATGATGAGGCCAGATAAAGTTCAGCAAAGGGGAAGAGTAGAAAGGTAAATAAATACATAGTAAATAAGTAAAATAAGAAAAATACAATGGTAGATTTAAACATACGGAATGAAATGTAATTGAACTTGAGCTCTGGAAAGAATATACTAAGAAATCAGAGAGCCAGTAATCCTGTTGTAACACAAAATTATTCAGTAAATCACTGCTTTAATTATACTTGAGAGCCATGGAAGTGACTACAAACTAAGATTCCAGAGAAAGAAATCCTTGCTAAATATGATGAGATCATTGGTTACTTTCCCCAAGAATATTTGTTGGTCTGACAGAGGTTTAAAGGACAGATTTATCTATAAGAAAAAAGAGAGAATTAGACTAATCCTTTACAAAATAAATCAGTAAAAATTAAAGATATATTCTCCTTTCCTTTGTAACAAAATCATCCACCCCTATCTACATATGCAGTGTAATGGATTGGAGTCCAAATCAAGTGTCACAACTCAGTTAATTCCGAATTCCAAGTTACTTGTTTGCAAAACCATATAAGGCTTTTTATTGTTTTTCTTTAATGTGACTGAGAACAGAAAAACATTAATAGGCAAATGCTGAATAACTTAAACTAAATTGAATGTAGTTAATTGTGGGCTATTTACTCTCCACACACCAATTTGCTAGTTTAATCAAAAATCTCTTATTTTGCTCCTTTTTATTTGCTTATTTGGTTAGTTTTTCTTATAAACTTTTTATCTGATCCCTGAAGTAAGAAGGTAGAGAAGCAGAGGAAGTAAATGAAATGTAAATCTGACTTAAATTAAAGCATTGCCTAGTCTAAAGTGGTATATTAACATTTGTAAATAATTTGTCCTAGAACATTTGGTAGAGGGTAAGCACATCAAAACATAGATAAATCTGACATCACCTAACGCTATAGATAGAGAAAAGGTTAGTTAGGGGATTAAGCATATAAAGGTTCTGAAAAAGTAATCTAATTGCTTAAATATTTCATTGACTATAAGATACACATGTCATATCATTCACTTAAAATTATAGCACTGAACAAATACCCAGTATAAAATATTTTACTGTAAAAATTATTTTAAAGTTATAAAATAATTTCTGAGTAACCATCATTCAGGGATTTCTTAAATGATGTATAATATGTACTTTGTTAATTTATAATTTATTCTTTCATTAATATTTATGCACACATTTATATACATACCTAAACTCTACTCTAACAAGAATCTTGCAAACCCATAAAACAATTACCAAAATCCAAAATTGTCCTTGATACAGCATTATATGCAGATTATTCCCATTTTTTGAATTTTCTCACTGTTTTTATTTTTCTAGTCTAGATTTCAAAATAAGATGTCACAGTATTTTTTTTAAGAAGGCAGATGTTTAAAACAAATTATTACCCTAAAAAGCTGATTTTTTTCATGAATCTGTATGCAGAAATGTAAGTAGTTAGGTTTTCTGGTGTGGATATAAAAAAAGAAAAGATTTCTAACTGTGCAATTCTCGACCATACGTTCTAAATATATGAGTCCTATATTTGAATATGTGTAATTTATTATGAGAATTGTTGCATAATAAGTAAGTTATTTAAACAGTATAAAATTGAGGAACACGAAAGAGTATAATGACAAACCAGATATATAATGAGCAAGTATTTATTCTTCATTTATGTCAGTAGTGGAAGATTTTGCAACTATATCTCTCATAACACACACACACACACACATACACACACACACACACACACTGAAAGTGTTTCTCTGAGTGACTAAACTGGTCCACTGTCCATATAATAGAGAAGCTACCCTACCTAGCTGCCTAGTTTAAAAAACTAATCAAAATAGTCACTTTTGAATATCATCTCAAGAATTTTCACTGCTACATACAATTCATATATTGAATAATAAAAATAGTGATGTAAATATAGTTAATTTATAATAAAAGTACCAACAATTTAGAAATAAAAACTAAGTTATTTGTAGCTCAAGATAATTTCATCATCACTTTAATTTTTTGCTTATTATTCAGAATGCCAAATGTTAACCTTTAAGTGTATATTTTATGGCAAAATATAATTCACCTATTAAATAAAAAGGGTGAGAAATACAGAAAATACAAATATTTAATTCACCAAATATATTAAAATTGAATATTAAAAAATATGCCTAACAGACATTATAAGTTGTTTTTAATCAGCAATTTGCCAGTTTTGCTATGTTACCAATCACATTACTGCTGTTTTTCTGTTACTGAATAGACTAATAATTTTTCTACTATAGGCTTAAAATTTGTTGAAAGACCCATAAATGGCAGTACCATCAAAGAGATCTTAAATTTACAGAAGTGAATAAAAATAATATTTAAAAACTTAGATAACCATTATGTTCATGTTTGTTTGCAGTCTTAATATTTACTTACATATTTATGATATAGGACACCTGTAGGCAATTTAGATGTTTTAACACTTTAAAGTTGCACAGTATACTACGTGTCCCAATGATAAATCATGCTCTACTCTGAAAGTTTAATATATTATATATTGACTTTTAATTCATAACTTTTTCAAATAAATATCACTAGAATATTATTTGTCAAATTGTATATTGAAAAAAAAATTTTCTTTAATCTTTGATAATATGCAACAAAAACAAGAGAAAAGAATCATAAGAGCTCTAGGTACAGCTTTTAAAACTTCAGAAGTAAAGAAAAAAAAGAAAAAAAAATCATTGTGAGCTAGGGTTATCCAAAGACTTTTTAGCTATTACGTAAAACTGAATGTTACTGGAACTTTTAAAATCTGCTTTTCCAACGTTACAGATGAGATGAAAAGACAAATCACAGATTGGAAGAAAATAGTGGCAAATCACATATCTAATTAAAAATGTGTATAAAGGAAATATAATGCCCCAGAACTCAATAATTAGAAAAAATAAATAATGGGGTAAATATTTGAACATTTTAGCAAGCAAATATATATAACATAATTAAGCCCATGATAAGATGCTAAACATTATTAAGGATTAGGAAAATTCAAATTACATCCACAATGAGACACACACACATAAAGAGACAGACACAGAGAGAGGATTAATAAGACCTGAAGCTGAGGAAATCAAATTTATTGAATTTTTAGTTAACACTGTACAAGAGATTCTTGTACTATTCTCACATTTCTGTAAGTTTACATTTATATCAAAATTAAAGTTGACAAAATAATTTTTAGGAAAACATGCTTGGGCAAGGCCGCTCAGCCAATAATCCCAGCACTTTGGTAGGCTGATAAGGGCAGATCAACTGAGGTCAAGAGTTTGAGATTAGCCTGGCCAACATTTTGAAACCCTGTCCTTACTAAAATACAAAAACATTAGCTGGAAGAAACATTAGAGATAGAAAGAAAGAAGTCAAATTTTGTTTAATCCTGTTGAAATCGCTAAGATAAAAAAAAAAAATGAGAGACTGCAATAAAATCAGTAAACAAAACAATTATAATAAATTAAAGTTTAGACTGAAGTTGTGGATGCTGGGCTTCCTACAGAAACTCAAATTGTTTTCTTAGTTTGAAGTTAGAATCTAAAGGAAATGAGGCCAGGAATGATTTCCTGTAAAAGCGAGTCCAGAAACCATTAACTAAGTCATGGCGTTGTGTTTTTATCTGTATATTACCAGAAATAAACCCTGAGACCAGGAGTTGAATATAAGTAGCTCAGGAGCATATAATGAGGTTAATCAGATCAAAAGTAAAGGCAGTCAAAAATGTGTTAGATGCAGCTTAGTGTGAGAAACTCGAGTTGGTTTTCATTAGTGACTTACTCTCATTTTGACATTTCTGGCTCACAAGTATATTAATTATCTGATGGCACAAATTTCATCAGATTTTCAAATTTTATTTCTAAAATTCCATCAAATACTATTCTAATTGGTGACCAAATTTACACACGATAAGAAATATACACATATATCCCTCAACTGAACAAAACTATTCCTGGAGTTTAAGAGGTGATAACAATGTTTGAGATTTTGGTCATATTTGACCATTGAGAAGCATTATTATTTCTGCATGTATCTATTAAAAAATAAAGTATTTTTGAATAAAATCCAGTAGTATAATTTAGAAATCACTTCATTTGAAAAAGGAGTACTAATAATTTTGAAACAATGCCACAACTAACATAAACATGGGTGTAATACTCTGACATGAAATCAGCTGTAGTTCTCAGATTCTCCTAGCTCCTACAATCTGGTCTGAATATATAAATACATTTGGTGCCATTGAATCACAACTGGAGTCATACTCCCAGATCTTCCTAGGAATTATGGCATTAACATTTTAGAACAATTGTTAAATATATTTTGCAATAAAATACCAAAGTTAAAATAAAATAACTTACAAAAGTGAATATTTTTACCCTGTTTGCCCTATATACTTTAAAAAATTAAATATTTGAAAGCTTAGGGATGTTTGAGGGCCTCTACATCTCTTTAATTCTAAATTGGTTTTTATTAGAGGAAACTACCATTTTGAGGTACAATGCATTATTTTTACCCATGAGACTCTTATAGTTTTTTTTTCCCTATTTAATTATAAAATCTAGCACTATCAGATATATTATGGTTGTTTTTACTAAAGTCATGAGTAAGATCAACCCTTAAATTGTTTTGCTTTTTATTTTTTCATAACTGATGTTATTTTCATAAACTTCTGCTCATTGAATTCTCCTCTTCTGCCAAATATTTCTTACTTGTTATACTCAATTGCCTATTTGCTTGACTGCATTTTTGTAGTTATTAATATATTTTAGCTATTTATACTTTGAAATTATTTTGTTTTCTCCCAATTGTGCTAGCAGTTGTGGTTGTTTTAGTTCATTTATGTTGCAGTAACAAAATATCTGAGACGGGGTAACTTATACAGAACAGAAATGTAATTTTTTACGGTTCTGGAGATTGGAGATTCCAAGCTCATGACACTAGTACTTGGTTAGTACTGCTCTATCCAGGATGGCACCCTGAATGTTTCTTTGTCTGTGTCAAGACAAATACTGTGCATTGACATGGTGAAAACACAGGAGTGGACCTGCCCCCTCAAGGCCTTTGTAAGATGCTAATTCCATCCATAAGAGCTCCACCCTCATGTCTTTGTCACTTTATAAAGGATCCAGCTGTTAATACTATAACAGTCGTGATAAAGTTTTAACTTACAAGTTTTAGACAACACATTCAGACAATAATAGTGATTGAGGACATACTCAGGTAAAATTTTTCACAAGTGATAAACAGAAATTCTTGAAAACATATTTTTAAAATAAAACATTTCAAAAGCAATGGAAAGGCCACATACAAAAAGTACCAGGAGAGAAATTTATACTTGCAGGGATACAGCTGGAAAGGGGAAAAATAAGAGTGTTCTTTGTTGTTTATTTGCCTTGCTTTCCTTTTTAAAAAAAAAAAAAAAAAATCTTTTCTATTTTTTTATCACTAGCCAGAAAACCACAGGTTTGCTGTCTCAACTTTGCATGAAACAGTGTTCAGAGTCTGTGAACCTAGAAATTTAGCAAGACTCAGTGTTGAAGATATGATTCTAACAGAAAAATCATTGTAGAACTTCTACTCGGAGTATTCTTTTTCCATATCCTTGAGTCACAGCTGAAGTGTGAGTGTTCCTTAAGAAAATACTTGAAAACTTTATAAACCAGCAATCATAAATTAGGAAGGCATCTCCATGTGAAAGACAAAATATATTAGATAAAATATTTAAAGTTTTTATAATGAATTCAAGTTCCCAACATTAATTCATCTTGGGCAACCTCAAATTGGAGTTTTGTAGCTGAAATGTAATAATATATAGCTATGGGATGACTGGTCAGCTGAAATTTAGGGAAGAGATAAACAGCAGCAGTAAGATAACTATAGAAATCTTGACCTACATATAGGAGAATAAAATCAACCCACATTATTGTCTGACTACTACATTAAATAGGTGCTGGCAAAAGCCATCCAAGATGGCAGGGGTAAATATAAACCTCAGGAAGCTGACAAATTTGAGCAGGTATATCAAGTGACACATATCATATGGGAGGCAGAGTTTATAAGACTAAGGAATTTAATTGCATAGTAGACATAAAACTCAACAATAGAGGAAATACAGAGAATACAGAATCAATACATCATATTAGTATTTTCTACAATGCCCAGTCTTGGTAGACATGAAAATGTACCCATAAAATTTATTGCTCTGAGAAGCATAGTTAACAGATATCCCCAGTTGCCATCTTACTAGATATAGTACTACATCATAAAGTTGTCACTTTCTCCCTGGACTTCTTGCAGCCAGCATAGAGCATAGAGGGAATACAAATGGAGGCCTATACCCATAAAACATGGGGCTCCTTTGGCCTGAAGAGTTCCTTTCACTAGAATACTCCTCATCATCCTGGCCAATGCAAACAGAACTCTGCATTTCAGTCAGAGACTATACAATTCCCCTTCATTCTATGTTTCATTTCACTGATGTCATAATTGCATGTGTTCTAAAGGCTCTCTAAACATACATCTGCTCCATACACTCCATTTATCTTTAACAGAAAGTTGCTATTTCTTGTACACAGATAAATCCATCTTCTTAATTCCTTCTCATAAGACCTAGACTGGTACCAGTAGTCGTCTGAGAAATCAGGTTGTAAGATGTCATCTCAGGAATCACACGTTCATTGTCTGATGATGAAAAATAGATATTATGGTGAGTTGTATGCTGAGGACAACTAGGTAAAGATTTTACTGTTATAGACCTGGGAAACATACTGAAAAGGAAGAACACCCTTGCAGGTGTGGATGGCTTTAAAAATATGTGGGTGAGAGAGGAATTCTTATAAAGAGAAAAAGGGGCTGCTGACTGCTAAGTTGAAACTGACATAGCAGAGAGGAAAAATGAGAAAATGAAGGGCATCTAACAGCACATGAAAGTTAATTATGAGAGTCAAAGGGTAGCTTGCATAGCCTTACAGAATTGTCTTTTTATCCTGTAAAAAAAGGAGTGGAAGTCATTATGCAGCTGACTCAGGTCTTGGTAGTTGCAGTTGCATTGCTTGAAAGATGTGTTTATGCTTTGCCAAGGTAGTGCTGTTGTGCCAAAATCAGGTCCCTTGTTGCAAAAACTGGGATACTGAAAAATTGAACAGAAAATCTAAATAGACATTACTGAGGATGCATGTATTTTAGACTCCCTTGTAATCACTTACAAAAGTTGCCCACACATCCTTTACAAGAGATAACACTATCTACAAATTGAAATATACTGCAGATTCTCCTCATACACAAATGAACAGACTCATACACTCTGTCAAAAACACATTCAGAAGATGCCCCCATCTTCCATTCTGTCTTTTAGGATATACATAAGACTAAATTATAGCATAAATAGCTAGAGATATGCTGAATCTGATAAAGGCAGAAAGTATTTATATATCCAAAAATTGAAATAATTTCCTAGCATATCCTGGCAGTAATCAGGGTAGTATTACCACAAGATTTAATGTAAGAGGGCTTGCTAAGTGAGACAGAATATAAGGCTGGATAATCCAGAATATGTTACTTAGAGGGCAAAGTCTGAGGACCTGGGATTGAACTCATTGGCAATTACATTTGGCAATGAAACAAACCAGCTATTATAAACCTGATGAAACTAAGGGATCATGCTGAGTGGGGTAAAAATCCTAGAGTGGGCAGAGCAGAAGCAAAGGAAGAATAGGAACAAAGGAAGAATTAGAGAGATATAAGGATACTAAAATTCATGATTATATGTATCAAGAAGACCCATCAGAAGATAGTGTTGAGGAGTCTAGTTCCTGATTAAAAACATGTGTGTGACTTTTCAGGTCTCACCATAGACTCATCACAAAGCCTTCACCTGGCCAATTTTGCTGGAGAAAGATGCCCTCCCTACACTAGCCTTGATGCACAGCTAGTGCATTGCCTTTTGTGAAGGGAGCTGCAGTCAAGGCTTCAGGCCCCTCTGGCTAGCCATGTTCTTAGGCATATCTGCACTCCAAGAACCTATGCTTCCATATACAGGTCTCCTTGTCTTGGAAACTCTGATACTCTTCCAGTCTGACAGACCTTTCATTCAGGGCTTCTTCAATGGTGGGATAGCCTAATGTCTACATTAGTCCATTGGTCTACCTGACCCAGTAATTCCCTGGGAAATAATAAAACGAGGATAATTTGTACCTCTTCCAGTTTTAGATTCTTATTTATCATCATCACTATAAATAATTAGAGACTTAACTATTTTATTTTTGGCTTGTTTCTCTAATTAACTACTCTGACACCTGGCAACTCAGCTCTTTTTCCCAGGTCAGTTAAACTCCTGACATGTGTTTCATGGGAGGGCTCAAAAGTCACAGTATTTCAAACTTAGCATGAACACAGTAGTGAGAATGAAACCAACATCACTAAGAAGATGAGAGTTAATAATAGTAGAGACAGCCACATAGCTAAACTTATTAATGTTCACATATGTATGTATGTATGTATTTATGTATATCCAATTGAATGGAGGTCAGGTGCTAAGGCTTCACCACCAGAAATCAGAAACTAGAAATTTTCAATTACAACTAACAGAAATATTAGAGAGAAAATCAAAGTGTCTTAACCCACAGGGAGTTTTGATAATAGTTAATCTAGTATAGTAACTCTAGGGGAAAAAAAATTGGCAGTCAACAAGAGTACTATTTAAATTGCAAAAGCTGAAAAAGCCAAGAATTGAGATGGAGGAGGCTGAGAGTAACTTCCTCAATAAAAAGAAACAATGCTTTGCTCAGTTCCCTGACATGCCACTTTTCTTTTTTTTTTTTTTTTTTCAATGTGAAATAAAATTTTATTCTGACAAAAAAGAGGAAAAGTGGAATGCTTTCCCGCTAAGACTGAGAACAAGGGAAGGATTTTCACTCAATCCACATTGTACTGGAGGCCCAGCAAGTACAATAAGGTGAGAGAGGAAAACAGTTTACAGATTAGAAAAGAAGAAAGAACTGTCTTTATTCACAGGCAACATGATTGTCTACATAGAATATTCCAAAGAATCTACAGAAACAATACCAGAAGTTTAGCAATATCATAGTATATAAACCAATATGTAGAAATTAAATGTATTTCTCTATGCTAGCAATAAGCAATTGCAAATTACAAATTATAATTTAAAAGAATATACCATTTACAGTGGTATAAGAATCATTACATATTTAGAGAAAATCTAAGTGAAAAAATTTTATGAAGAAAACCACAGAACATTTATCCAGAAAAATAAGAAATAAATAAATAAATGTAGGGAGACACTTTGTTTATGGAACAGAACACTCAGTATCATTATGGCATCAATTCTCCCCTAATTCATCTGTAAATTATATACAATTATAATAAAATTATCGGCAGACTTTAAAAAATGGAAATTGATGATTTAATAAATAATTCTAAAGCTTATACAGAAAGCAAGGATCTAGGGTAACTAAAACAATTTTGGAAAAGAAGACTGAGGTTAAGGAATCATAACATCTAATTTCAACTTACTACAAAGCTGCTGCAATCAGGGCAGTAAGCTATTGGTGTAAAGATAGACTTAACGGTCAACTTACTTTTGACAAGGGTGCCAAAACCCATTCAATGGTGAAAGGATGGTCTTTTCAACAAATGGTGCTGGAAAAACTAAGAGAAAAGGCAACCTGTCTACCTGAGGTAGACTTAGGAAGTTGCTGACTCAACAATCTGAGATTCATCTTCAAGCCTCAGAAGACATATTGGGTGATGGTTTCTTTTTTTTTTTTTTTTTAATTTTTTATTGGATTATAGGTTTTGGGGTATATGAGCAGAGCATGCAAGACAGTTGCGTAGGTACACACATGGCAGTGTGCTTTGCTTTTCTTCTCCCCTTCACTCACATTTGGCATTTCTCCCCAGGCTATCCCTCCCCACCTCCCCCTCCCACTGGCCCTCCCCTTTTCCCCCCAATAGACCCCAGTGTTTAGTACTCCCCTTTCTGTGGCCATGTGTTCTCATTTTTCATCACCCACCTATGAGTGAGAATATGCGGTGTTTCATTTTCTGTTCTTGTGTCAGTTTGCTGAGGATGATGTTTTCCAGATTCATCCATGTCCCTACAAACGACACGAACTCATCATTTCTGATTGCTGCATAATATTCCATGGTGTATATGTGCCACATTTTTCCAATCCAGTCTATTATCAATGGGCATTTGGGTTGATTCCAGGTCTTTGCTATTGTAAACAGTGCTGCAATGAACATTCGTGTACATGTGTCCTTATAGTAGAACGATTTATAGTCTTTTGGATATATACCCAGTAATGGGATTGCTGGGTCAAATGGAATTTCTATTTCTAAGGCCTTGAGGAATCGCCACACTGTCTTCCACAATGGTTGAACTAATTTACACTCCCACCATATAAGGAACACATTGGCTTGTGATTAGGTGAACAGAATTGCCATGGTAGCAGATTTACTAAATATATTCCCTATAACATGGACTCCCACTTAGCCAGGATTATATAGTTACCTTTGCATTTAAATGCATGTTAGGCCTAAATGCATATTGAGCTCACAACAGAGACCAATACTGATTTCCCAATGTGACATTGTTACATTATCTTTTACTCAGATAACCTGATCACTTGATGACAAATATACACATGGTCCACCTTCTTTTCTGACAAACAAAACACCAGTTTAATTTCACAAGGTTACATATTTATTATATGTATGAGCTTGTCTTTTTCATCCACACAGTCACAGTCTGCACTACTAATAGAAGAGGTATAGAATGTGGGATCCATAGGCATGAAATCTCATACAGTATAGAATATCATCACAGGTACACGAAAGAGTACAGTGCTACTCTTCAGTATTGACTATTGTGCTTAATAGGGGTGGTGCTTCCCCAAAGCTGTTCCCATTCAGAAATGAGCATGGGGTACCAAAAACTAACATGCCCACTTTTTAAAAATCAAGAGTGTCATTTATAATTATAGAAAAAGATAATAAACATAAACTGACTCTAGATATTAGAATTAAATGTGCAACTACATATTAGAATTAGAAGACAATGTATCAAAGCTGTTATTAAAAATATGTTTAATGGATTACGATATTCTTAATAGATTAAAGGAGGAAGCAATCTTAATGAGTAAACAGGTAAATTTAAGAAAAATTAATACTTGACAAAATAAAATCCAAATAGATATAGTACGATTGAAGTACAATACTTACGAGATGTTTTCAATAAAATATTGAAAATAGCAAACTAAATAACACATTAACATAAAACTAAATCAATAAAAATTATTCAATCTAAACAATGGAGAGAAAAGATAAAGTAAAAAGAATTAAGAGCACCTGAGAGTGTTGTGGGAAAATATGAAGTGGTCTAACACACATGAAATTGAAGTTCCCAAAAGAAAGGAGTTAACACCAAACAGAAAAAGACATTTGGAGCAATATTGGCCAAAACTTTTTAACTAAATTTGTAAAGTATTAACTCAAAGACCTAAAAGAATCACTAAATATCAACCAGGTAAGTACAAAAAAATTCTCACTTTGCCATATTACCAAGATCCTGTTGAAATGGCAAAAACAGAGAATGTTCTAAAAAGAACAAGGGAAGGAGCCAACTTTCTATGAAAGAAAAAATATATGACTAATAAATAATTTATCATTAGAAATGACAGACACAAGAATATATGAGAATGGCATATTTAAACACCTTAAAAATATACTTCAAAACCAAGAATCCAATATCTGACAAAAGTACATTTTAAAAACAACAAAAAAGTCAGAGACACATTTTCATATTAAAAATATAGAGAGATAGGCCAGGAGCAGTGGCTCAGGCCTGTAATCCCAGCACTTTGGGAGGCCGAGGAGAGTGGATTACGAGGTCAAGAGATCGAGACCATCTTGGTCAACATGGTGAAACCCTGTCTCTACTGAAAATACAAAAATCAGCCGGGTGTTTGGCACGCACCTGTAGTCCCAGCTACTTGGGAGGCTGAGGTGGAAGAATCGCTTGAACCCAGGAGGCAGAGGTTGCAGTGAGCCAAGACTGTGCCACTATGCTCCAGCCTGGCAACAGAGCAAGACTCCATCACAAAAAAAAAAAAAAATAGAAAGAGATAATTCACCATTAGGAGACATTCTTTAAAAACTGTAAAGGAGTTCCTTTAAAGGAAGAAAAAAATGCATCAGAAAACAACTTGGATCTGAAGGATGAAATAAAGAGTAAGAGAAGGGATAAACATTCCGGTAAATTGAAATATCTCCCATCTATCTCTATTCTATACACACATAAATATTTCTATATTTTATCTTTTTATCTATCATTTTAACAAATGTCTGTATCTATTTTTTATCTACATTAGTACTTTTATCTGTCTATTTATATTTATCTGTCTAGAGTGAAAGAGAGGAGACAGAGTTTTTCTTTTTCTAGTATGTGTAGACGACACATCAATGTTGCCAGCTCAGCATGGAACACTTGGTGTCTGCCCACGTTCAGCGGAACAAAGCACGTCACATGGTAAAGCATGCCATCAGTGCCTGAAAAACAATGTTATTGTCATTGTGGGAGACATTCAAGAGATAAATAAATAAAAATAATGACATTTGATTTTATTAAAATGAGAGTGTAAATGATTGGAAATAATTACCAAATCTACTGCACTTAATACACTTTATAAATATTCACTGTAATAATGGATAATTACCAAAAAAGGCTCCAGTTAACATATGTATTTTTTCCAAAGAAGCAATAATTGACAATATTTTTAACCACAAAAATAATGAGACAAGAAGGTATTATTATAACATATTTAAGTATAACACAAAATCATAAAAATAATAATAATAACTGACAATGTAGGCTGTTATGCAATTTAATTACTTTCAAAAATGTTGGTTAAAGTAGAAATATTCAGACTAAACATGATTGAGTGTATCAGTGGGATGTTTGAACTAACAGATTCTAAAAGAGTACTACAGCTCATTTCCACAAAATAAAATAATCTAAGATGAATAAATTTAAAGTACAGGAAATCATTTAAAATAAGATAGGAATAAATATGTTGGTAAATAAATATTATCGGTAGTAACAATAATTGACACCCTAGAATGCAATGAAAATACTTTCAAAACTGTTGATTAAATGTAAAAATACTTAGACTAAACTTGAATGAATCTATCATTAGAATGCTTACACTAACAGAGCTTCTAAAAGAGTACTATAATCCATATCCACAAAAGAAAATGATCCTAGATGAATTAAAGGTACAGGAAGTCATTTTAAAAAGAGAGGACTAAATATGTTGGTAAATAAATATTATTGGTTTACATCCCTTATATATTCTTTCAAAATTGTACCTTTACTTCAAGTCCTGGATAAAATACCATCTCTTCCACAAACTCTTTTCAGATGCCCAGAATGAGAATTCATGCCTCCACTTTCCAACTGTCACAGTTATAGAACATTCTCATTCTTCCTAAGCTCCTTGTGTAACTATCCCATAGTAAGCTGCTTAAGAGTAAAGCCAATGATGTATTGTTTTGTATTTAATTTTCCATCAAGCAAAGTACCTTGAAAATAGCATATAGTCCATGTCAATAAATAAAAAATAATAATTTATCTTGGTTCATCTGTAATTGAATCATCACAAATACAGATGATCGTCAATTGTATTTTAAACTAATACATTCAATGATTTTTTTAAAAAAGATTATCGGTTTAGCCTTGGTCCTTTAGATATTTCCTAGAAATGTCTCGAGTTTGTCACAATTATGAAATCTATTGACACAAAACTGACCGAAATTTTCTCCAAATGTATTTTATTTTCTTCATGTAAACTCTGAAATAACAGAATATAGCCACTTTACTATCATTCATTGATAATTTCAATATTTTTAGGTTAAAAACATTGATTTGGGAAATTACAGCTATTAAGGTCTTATTATCCTCAGGTTTTTTGGCTTCTGATTTTCACTATAAAGTTTTTAATGGAAATTTATTTTTATTTATCATTCTCAGGATTCTCTAAGATTTTAGAATTTTTAAGTTAGCTTTTTTAATCTTTTTGAAGAAAATTTAATCCATTAACTTTCCAAATATTACTTTTCTTAATTCCTCCCTTTTCTCTTACTGGGACTAAGATTAAACGTATGTTAGATGTTTCTACCACACTTATTTTACTCTCTCCTCTATAATTTCTCTCTGTTTTTAACTCTGCAGCTAAAATATTAAAAAATTAACTTACACATCTAAGAAGTTTACTTTCTCTGTCAAGTGAGTCTAGTCAAAAATATGAATTTAGTACAGTGCTTACATTTTAATAGACTTTCTTAGTTCTAGAAATTGTTTTGGGTTCTCTTTTAAATCTAAAATGCAACTCATCATTTGTTTTTTCCTTCAGATATTTTCAAGCTTCTTTCCCTTTTTACTGTGTCTCTTTCTGTAACATAATTTATTAGTTCAGTACTTGATCATTTCCAAAACTCGTAAGTAGTTAACTACTTAGTCTTACACAAGATACAGTAAGATTTAGGAATATACTAAAGAGTATCAACATACATTTCATATATAGCAGGTTATTATTATATTAATGAATATAATCACTTTTGTCCATAGGCCTCATTCCTATTGTGGAGTTACACAGTATTCACTCTTCATAGCTGATAATTTATGGAACAGAAAAATTCAGAGAGGAAAAGAAGATGTAAATCCTCCTATGCAGTGAGGCCAGAGCTTTCCTCAATTGTTTAATCACAGAGTAATATCAAAATCTTTAAACCAGTTTATTGAACACATTGTTGACAATAACATTTGTTACTGTGCTCTGTATATACACAACAGTTATCAGAGAAATGCTATCTTTTCTATCTCAACTTCCCAACATCCACTCTGGGCTTTTTCAATTATTCATGAATGAAATAACAGCTTTCTTTATTAATAATGTAAGAGATTATGTAAGATAAAATGTAACTGGCAAAAGAATGAAAGTTTTGGCAGCTTTTATGATACCAATTTATCTAGCATTTTCCGTCATTAATCATTGTGCCATTTTTTTTTTTTGTAGAAAATATGCTCAGGGACAGAAGGTTTTCCCCTTGACAGGCAAGATCATTATACTTCAATAAAATACATTTTTTTTCCTTATCATAGCACAGTTTCCTAAGAGCAAGATACATTTTTTGTTGGTTTATTTGTTTTTGGAATTTAAATTTTAAAATACTTTGAAGAAATTAAGAATAAATTTTTATATTTTAGTTCTATCTTTTTACTCTTATAATAAATATTTGACATGGTGCAATGTTGTTAGCTAAGATGAATATGGATACTAGTTCAGTGAAAAAGTTTCTCCACAGAATATTTGCTATCTTTCTACATAGAACTAACCTTTCCTCAGAATGTTGCAGACATATATTTTAAAAATCCCCAAATTTCTAAATTGATATTTTATAGCAATGCAATGCTTATCAAACTAAGTATTTTTAACAATATGAAGTAAGACACAATACTTGATTCTAAAAACACAAAACAAATCATAAATGGCAATTGCCTTCGAGGAGATTGTTTCTTGGTTATCCGTAGTAGAAATGCTACCAATTTTTTCTAATTGGTTAACTAATATACACATTTAAGCTTTGAAAAGCAATTTTGACACTGCATTTTTTATCATAGAATGTGAGAATTGAAATGAGTCGAAACTGAATATATTGTAAGCCAACTCTTTCAGGTATGAAAAGTGAATCCCAAAGAAATTGTTTATATTATCACCATTGTGACCACTATTCCTATTACAATCTCATTTTCTGAGTTTCCATTATGTAACATTGACTGATTCTATTCCATAAACAATAATTATTTGTTCTGCATAGTGTATATATTATTAATTAATGCATGGAAATATAAAATGGACACTACATTTACTTACTACGACTTAGTTTGCTTAACCTACCTCAACATAATAATCTTCATTTTATGTATATTGAATATTGTATATCCAGTTTTATTTTGTTTCAGTTTGTCTTTCTATAATTAATTTGCTCACAATTGTAGGTATAGATTATATTAAGTTACTAATATTATTTATTTATTTTGGCTTGATACTTAATGTTTTTGGTCCCTTGCAATATAAATTATATTTTAATTCTGTATCTCTTCTTTGTAGCAATTTAACATTTTTCAGTTAATGTTTGTTACATTTATTAAAGTTTAAGATAGAAGAAAATGAAATCTCAATGGGAAATATTAACAAAGAAAATTGTTCATGTTGACTCCCACATAAGTAAGAGTTATAGTATAAATAAGATCATGGTAAAATGCATTTAAAGCTGTGTACACTATTTTCCTAATTTTACTTTGATAGATATATTTTTAAATAAGTTTATTAATTGTTATATTTATATACATAAATATTTACAATGAATACATGAAACATATGTGTGTTCATGTGTGTCACATGTATTTCTACATAGCATATATATAAGAACTACCAAGCAAAAACATAAAAAGGATTTTTAATATAAATAATGGACAAGGAATTTCTCAATGGTAAGTATCAAGAAATGAAAAAGTATAACTTTCAAAACAGTGCAATACTAACTTATTTACATAATGAAAGTGTAATAGCTTCTAGAAATAAAACAATATCAACAGAATATATGGAAATGTAATATCAAAAAACATCACATAATCAGCTAGAAAGATTGAAGCATAAATGATTGAGCCATATTTTATTATAGGAAAGCAAAATAAATTTAACTTATCAATATTTATGCCTTGATTTATCATGAATTCATGATTGTCTAAAAAAATGTTATAGAAAATATTACAAATAAGTACTAATATAACTGATGACATAAATACTTTGAATGTTTATATCAAAGAAACCATAACATAAATGTAATAGATAATACAGACCTGCAATAATTATATCAATCAAAGTAATAATACTTATTGTATACTATGGCATTTAAAAGAGATAAGACAAATATAAATGCCTTAAAACAAAAACAAGCAAACATACAGAAGATCAAAAACAAGGAATTTTTAATGTTCACTATGTTCTTAAAAATACATTTTCACAAGAATAATTATACTTCATTTTGGTTTTAGTCAGGATCTTGCTCTGTCACCCATACTTGAGCGCAGTGGCCCAATACTTGGCTTTCTTATTTTTTGTAGAGATAGTTTTGCCATGTTGCCTAGGCTGGTCTCTGACTCCTGAGCTCAAGTGATCTGCTTGCCTCAGCTTCTCAATGTGCTGTGATTACAGGTGTAGGCCTCTTCTTCTGGCCTTCATATTTTATCAATCTAATATAAATGTTTAAAAATCAGTAATAGAAAATGATTGTTGCAATTATTATAAATTGTTTTTGGAAACAGAACAAGAGAAATATGGCAGGATGACAATTTTTCCATATGAATTTAGTGTCTTATAATGATTTAACTCAAGCATAGGTATTTAGTTAAATAAATTACTTGGAAATGTGAATAAAAATATAAAATCTACTAGGATTTTGATACTAGTATCATTTATAAAATTTGTGATTATTAAACCTTCTTACAACATTGATAGTATAATATGTAGGCTAATATATGAAATGACTATTAATATAACTATAAAGGACATAAACATATATTTCATTTTTATTAAATATATGTTCATTGTAGAAAATATATCATTTAAACAAGTGAATTAAAATTATAACCTGTGATAATTATCTTATTTTTTAATAGGAGACAACAAGTTGTACTTGGAATGAAAACAATCATGAAAAAGAAGTTTCAGTGATGAAAATGCTAGTATGATATTATGAGCATTATTATGACACTAGCTTTGAAAACATAAATGATTACATTTTTGGAAAAATAATTTACCAAAACTAGCTGAAATTATTTTAAAATACTAATAATTGTGTATAGGTATTAGAGAAATAATGCAAGCAGTTCAAATCTTTCACTTTCAGGATAACTTCTTAGATAATTATATCAAATAGTCAAGAAACATTTAAGCATAATCTTATTTGAACTACATGTAAAAGTAAAAATGGAATTGTTTATATTTAATTAAATCAATTAAATATTTTTTAAATACAGTGTTTTAAATACAGTGTTTTACAATAAAATATTTTAGGCTTTAGGATGGTATATTACTATGAAATATATTTAAAAGTGCAAACATAAATATTGAGCACTGGTTTTTAAAAATTTAATTACAAATAGATTGTTATTGCAGGTTTGTGTTCTTAATTATGAATTCAATACAAAGCTGTGGATTTTTTTTTCAAATCTTATTTTCAATTACTTCTATATAAGCCACTATTTTACTGCTTAAGATACTTGACAGTGTTTTTATTACTTTAATTCATTATGAAAAAAATAGTTTACAGTGGTATTTGGGATGAATCTGCTTGTTTTCTGCTTCATATATATGTACTAAGGGAACAAAAGAACATTGAAGGAAGAAAGAATTTCCAGTAACTTCTGAAGTTAATCCACAATAATAAATACAGGCCATGCTTCAACAAATTAAACAAAATGCACCTTTAGCTATAATGAAGTGACTTGTATCAATAAAATCACTTTTAAAGCAATTACAAGTGACAGATTATACTAAAGTTTAAATGTACTTCGAATTAATGAAATCTCAGATAATTTCAAAAACTATAGTCCTTACTATAGTGAAAACGAAGCAAAACAAACAATAGATTTTGAAATATTAATGATTTGGGGGAAATACAGAAAAACTTAGAAAATTACTGACCACACCTATACTTTCATTTTATTAGGGTAAAATTCATTTCTTAAAGTCATTTTTCAAAAGTATTTAGGTATGCCTGAGTATAACATACTTTTAATAACCACTTTATGTTTATGTTTCACAGACGTGAAATATGTTAGCATTTTTATTTCTTGGGATAATTTATATAATTAAAAGTAGTTTTACCAGGCTTCATATTCAATTACATCAAAGTGGGTGGTAACTTTTTATTTTTATGTAGTAGAAGGGTATTTACCTAGTTTGAAATAATAGAATAATAGCAAGTGAGGTTTTCATTTTTTGTAGGAAAATAATCATGCTGTCTTTCATAACTTCATTAAAAAAGAATATATTTCTATTCAGTAAAGTAAGAAAGTTATTCAGACAATTTAGCATAGCATCAATATTTTCATTAAATTAAGAATGTCCTAATAATTTACAAACTACAAATTTACCTTTGTAATTTCAAATATAAATGGAATAATTGCCTTTCAATATTGATACATAAAAATATTTCTTTAGAGGTTAATTTTTGTGCACTGGTAGAATATGCTCTGATCTTCATTTGTTTACTTACTGTGTTTTATATTTTCTTAGTTTCATTTCATCATCATAATCATAATACCATTATTATTAATGGTAGTAGCAGTATGTTATTTTCAATATCTCTGCACCTCTGAGCAAAGACTGCATTTAATATTTCAAAAACTAATGTATTCCTTCATTTATATTTATGGTGTTAGTTTGTTTAATTTTTTCAATAAACATTTATAAAGCACCTACACTGTAACAGGTTCTACTCTAGGATTTTATGAAACAGACAAACAACTGTGTATTTAAGGGGCTTACTTACATTCTAGTTTGAAAAGAGGGATATTTAGTAAAATAAATAAGTTAAAAAAAAACTAATAAAATAGCCACTAAGAATTAGGCAGAAAATATGTCAATTGTTATACCAAACACAAAATTACATTCAGTTCACTTATATTTTCGGTTTTTAAATAAATAAATATGCAGAGAAATGAAAATGCTAAAATATAGAACTCTAAATTAATCTATTATTTATTCACAAATAATGTCACTACATTTGCCTATGATATATAAACAAAATAAATATAATATCAAAGACAAAAATAGAATTTAACTTTCCACAAAAGTGTATGTATGCCTTCTTTCTTTAGTAAACAATATTTGATATTTCTATTTTGCAAAAAAGTTTATATGTAGGGCAACATTTCTGTGGATAAGTTTGTTTACATATTAAGTCAATTTTGCATTTTTTATATGATTACAAGTCTAGTTGCATTATCACACTTAGCTTTTATACACATCAATACCTAAGTATATCTTTATGTCTGCCTTTATGTCTGCCTATATACTTCCTTAGCTATGTACCTAACTGTCTACCTACGCACCTATTTAAGTGCTTAGCTTCTGAGAATACTGTTTTCTCCAGTACTAATTACTGAGCTAAGCATTTATAAAAGCAGTGACAAACTAATCAAAAAATTCATCAACAATTTGCATTTGATAATGATGCTTAACAGACCAGGATGTTTACTGTCCACATTTTGTCTATGAGGCAAAACAACTAAATTATAACTTTGTAACATCTGCTTCCTCTACGGGGCTATTTGTATAGACTTTGACAGATGTGAGAACAGCAAAGAATGGCTCTACCAAATGACACAACTAATAGTGATTTCTTAAAAAAAAAAAAAAATCAGCCAATCTGAGTTTATTGAAATGAGCTCCAGACTGAGACTGAGATGACAAGCACCTGTTCCTCCAAACTACTGCTATGGAAAGAGATAATGACTTTAAAATTATTATTTTCCAACATGTGAAATGTGAAACAAAAACCTGAAATAGTACACCATGGAATATTGTAGCATCACAATATATTTTTCTAAAGGTCTCTCAATTTGTGCAAAATTATGGTGCATTTTATTGCCTAGTGAATAGGTAGTGCAGGGATGAAAGAGGCAGAAAAGGGTTAGGCTTATTATCTACTTGTGTTTGAGTTCAATTGCTTACAATTTCTGTAGACTAAGGTTCTACACACCAGAATTCAAATGGGCCTTATATTGGTGCAATTTTCCTATCTCAGTTACAGAAAACTTGTTGAAGCATCCTTTAAATGAGATAATCAAACATAATTAAGACTTAGAAGTGCAAAATCTTCATTGCAACTTTATAAGGCCAGTATTGAAATAAGTTATATTTTTACTTTAAATAGTTTCATAAATTTATAGTTTAAATAAAAACATAGCCTATCTTTTGTTCTGTAGGTTTAAAACACATCTCCAAATACTTTGATAAGGCTCTCATGAAGAGTTAGAGTCAGTGCCCTCCTCTTTTTAAACTAGGCAGGTCTTCATGATTTCCTGAATGATCAGAATATAGTGAAAGTGGCGGTGCATGATTTCTAAGGCTAGATTTGAATATGCCTATAGTTTCTACTGGTTTCTCTTGGGACACAAGCTCTGGGAGCCTCCAGCCACCATGTAAGTAATCCCAGCATTTTGGGAGGCTGAAGCGGGTGGATCACGAGGTCAAGAGATCGAGACCATCCTCATCAACAAGGTGAAACCCCGTCTCTACTAAAAATACAAAAAAAAAAAAAAAAATAGCTGGGCATAGTGGCGGGTACCTGTAATCCCAGCTACTCAGGAGGCTGAGACAGAAGAATTGCCTGAACCCAGGAGGCGGAGGTTGCAGTGAGCTGAGATCGCGCCATTGCACTCCAGCCTGGGTAACAAGAGCGAAACTCCGTCTCAAAAAATAATAAAAAAAGAAGTTCAGCTACACTGAGGCTGCCAGGCGGAGGAGGCCATGTGGAAGAAAATGCCCTAGTAGCCTAAGCTAATCCCTACCAAGAATTTCTAACCTAGGCACCAGCTGTGTGTGAGAAGTTTTCTAGATGACTCTGGCCTCAGTCCCTGTATGAATTGAAAACCTGAGCAAAGACTGATTAGTTGAGACCATTCACTCTTCTAACTATGATAGATGATAACATCAGGAAATGTTTTGATGTATCTAAATGTAGAGTAGATTGTTACACATCAATAAATGTCCAAAACACTTAGTACATTAACGTCTATGCACTAATACATTAATGGTTTATAAATAAAAAAAGCACAATCCAGCTTGTATTTGGTAAAATCTTATTTTTTTCTTAAAAAAAAAAATTACATGTAAAATTCTATCTATCTATCTACAAGTGTTGTCTATCATTTAAATTCAAGGTTTGTCACAAGAAGAAAACAATACATTTAATTTATCATACTAGAAGACCAAAAGAGAATATGCATATTATTACATCATTTTTAAAAGCATTTGAAAGAATGTTACACTTCCTGCTGACAAAATCTCTCAGCAAACAAGAAACAGAAGAAAACATTCTCTAAATAATAAATGTATTATGGGTGAAACCTATGGCTATCACCATTTATAAAACTATCTTAATAATGATAGAATTAATATTTTCTAATATTCTTCTCTTAATATTAGAATCAAGGCAAAGATTTCCATTCTGACCATTTCTCTCTAACCTTGTACTTGGCTTTCTGTACATGACAATCATGCACAGACACACACACACACATACACACACACACACACATCCAGATGGAAAGAGTTGTTTTTGTCCTGGATGACATCATTATCAATGTAGGTTATAAAGAAATGTCCTATTAGATCTAGTTAATGGTATTAGCATGTTTGTAAGATATAACATCAATAAACAAACACAAATAGTATTTATGTAAGCTACAAGACCAATGGGAAAAGTAAATTCAAGATACCATATACAAACATATCAAAATGCAAAACACAAATTTGACAAAATGTGTTCATCAGGTACTCTGAAGTAAAAAAAACTATTTGAGGGAAGTTTAAAAATATCTAACTGAATGGAGAGATACACCTTGTTAATGGGTGTAAAGACTCAGTAATTTTAGGATGTCAATTGTCTCTAAATTGATCTATAAATTCAACACAACCCCAATTGAAACAGTACCAGGCAGTATCTGAAATTTGAAAAGGTTATCCTGAAGGTTTTATAAAATAGCAAATATTTAAAACAGAAAAAACAAATTTAATATAAAAGAACAAAGTTTAAGACACATCCAAGCTTATTTAAGGACTTATTACATAGTTATAGTAAGCTGGACAGTAAGGCATTGGACATGATGATAGACAAATAAATCAGTGAAATAGAATAGATGGTATAGAAATTCATGTGGACATGCTTGCACACACAGACACAGACACACACACACACAAATATGGGTCACAAATTTAAGGACATAATCTAAAACAGTACAATTTGTAAAATAAAACATAAAAACATATTTTCTAACCTTCATTAGGTAGTGATTTCTAAATTACAGACATTAAAAAAATTGAGAAGCAATGTTCTGCAAAAGTCTCAGTTAAGTAAATAAAAAGACAAACCAGAGACTTGAAAAAAAATCACTACAAATTACATATCTGATGAAGAAACTGTGTAGAAAATATATAAAGAAAATTCAAAACTCAGTAAAAACAAAACCAAAATCAGCCCAATAAAAAATGGGCAGCTATTTGAACAGGAAAATCTCTAAATAAAATACACAACAAATAAACACTTTAAATATTCTCAGTGTAATTAATGGAATTCAGATTGAATAACAATGAAATGTCATTATAAATCTAGTAGATTGTCTAACATTTAAGTCTCACCATAAAACAAAAAAAAGAAAGCATTGAAACTCATACATTGCTGATGAAAATGTTAAATGGTAAAACCATAGTGGAAAGCAGTTTGACCATTTCTTATAAAGTTAAACTTTACAGCAACCATATGACCCAGCTATTCCATTCTCATGTCTTTACCCAAATGTGTTTGAAGCTTGAGTTTGGGAAACATGGTAAAATCCTGTCTGAACAAAAAATACAAAATTAGCTGGACATGGTGGCACATACCCATAGTCCTGGCTACTTGGGAGGCTGAGGTGAGAGGATCACTTGAGCCCTTGGAAATGGAGGCTACAGTGAGCCATGTTTATGCTACTACAATTGTGCCTGGGCTACAGAGTGAGACCATAAGACCATGTCAGAGAGAGAGAGAGAGAGAGAGAGAGAGAGAATTTATAATTATCTTATAAATATAAAATAATCTATCAAGAAAACATAATGATTAAATTAAGCATATTTCAAAGAACTGAATGTATGCCATCAAAATTAAAATGTTGAAGCCTTAATTTTCAATACAATGATATTTGGAAGTGAGGGAGGCTTAGACAAGGTCATGGAGGTAGAGTTGCCATGATAGGATTAGTGACCTTACGAGCAAAGAAAAAGACTAGAACCCTCTCCTTCTCTATCACAGGAGAGTACAAGAGAGTAGCCATCTATAAACCAGAAGGAGGGACCTTACCAGCCTCACAAGCCAGAAGTTTGATTTAAGCCACCCAGTGTATGGCATTTTGCTATAACAACTCAGTCTGACTAAAACATATATACAAAAAATGAATGAAGTTAACATATATGAAGCTAAATTGAAAGTATAAGCAGAAATCAAGAAATTAACATAGAGATTTGAATTTCTATTTTCAATTTATATGAAAACTAACCATGTACAGAAAATCAGGAGGGATATGGAAGAATTAAACACTATCAACTTCATAAACCTTATTGATTGTTACAGAATTCTCCAAATGATGATTGAAGAATTTATAGTCACTTAAGGCACACATTGTACATTCACCAAGATACTAATATTCTGTTTTCTTAAAAAGCATAACATTTTAAAAGATGGAAATATTATAGCATATTTTCTTTCATCAATATAAAATTGAGTAAAAATAAATGAAATATCCAGAAAACACCTAATATTAAGCAACATACTTTTAAATTTACCAGTAGTTAAATATAAAGTAACAAAATGTTAGAAAATCTTTTCAGTTGTGGGATAATGAAAATACAATGTATCGAAATTCATGGGATACAGCTATAGCAGAACTTATAGGGGATATTTACAGCTTTAATATTTATGCTATAATAAGTTGATAATAAACTAACCTGTATTTTCACATTACTCAGCTAGAGAAAGATGTTAAAAAGATGTCCAAAGTAAGTAGAAGATAGGAAATCATAAAGACATAAAAGTGAAGGAATTATATAACAAATGATAAGAGGAATTAACAAAGCCAAATATGGACTATTGAAAGAAAATCAATATAATTGTTCAGCCACAAGCTAGTTGTGGACACAAGCTAGTTGGCACACAACTTTAAATAATGTAGGCCAATAAATTTGAAAATCTAAATAAATTGCAAAAAGTCATTGAAAGACAGAAAATGAGAAAGCTAAATCAAGAAGAAATATAAATTTTGAATAGCCTAATATTCAATACAAATTTTATAGAAAAGTAAAATTTATCATAAAGAAAAATCCAGTCCACATAGCTTCAATAGTAAATTT
The DNA here is from genome assembly GCF_049354715.1 of Callithrix jacchus. NCBI lineage: Eukaryota > Metazoa > Chordata > Mammalia > Primates > Cebidae > Callithrix > Callithrix jacchus. The sequence goes on from NC_133504.1 coordinate 133,323,998, forward strand.
TACCTAATAATTATAAAATAAATTATGCCATTTTTATATGAACTCTTTCATAAAGTTGACGAGCTTTAAGGGAAATTTATGATTTGGGGAGCTTGTGTTAAAATCAGTATTAAAGCTTATATTAAAATACAAGCTTGTATAAAAGAGTAAGTAGACTATATTGTTAATAAAATTTCCACAATTAGACAACTAAGAGTAATTTACTTCACAGTGAACTTTAATAACTATAAAGAATTAACTGATTTAGTTGATTAATATATAAGAGGAAAAATACATCTCGACAAATTTAGCTTTATCCCAGGAATGCAAATTTAGCTAAATATTTAAAAATAAATTGTTGTACTTCACCATATTAACAGAATAATGGAGACAATATGATCATTTCAATATGCAGATAAATCATTGCAATAATTGCAACATTAATTTACAATAAAAGCTATCAGTGAACTGTAAATAAAAGAAAACTTGCTTGATATAAGAAAAGGTAGGAATAAAAATTAGAGCTTACATCTTACTGGTGAAATAATAACTATTTTCTCTCTAAGACCAGGCAAAGAACAAGTACTTACATTTTCACTACTTCTATGCAACATTTTGCCAGATATACTATCCAATATATTAATACGAGAAAAGTAAAATACATACAGTTGATAAAGGAAAAAATGGCATTATCCTGAATGTAGCTAATAATACTATGTAAAACAACTACTAGAACTAGTAAACCCGTTTATGAAATCCATACAATATAACGTCAGCATAAAAATCAATACTTTTTTTCAAAAATTTTGAAAATAAACAAAATTATTTAATTTGAAATAGCATAAAAGCGAAATATTTAATAAGAAACATTACAAAAATAATTGCAAGAACCTTGTACTAAAAACTATAAACCATTGTTAATGATTAAATAAAGGAAAATAGCAGCTACATGGATTGGAAGATTCACCATTCTTAGATGTCACATCTTGCTAAAATTGAATATAGATTTAATGTAATTTATTAAATGTAATCAAGCTTTTTTGTAGATAAGACCAAATAAAATCAAAATTTTGGAAGTATGTACAAGGAATCTGTAATAGTCAATTAAATTTATTTTTAAAAAGTTCATAACAAGCCAAGTTAATATATTGTAAAATACTGAAATGTTTGTCTTTGGGAGTGGAGATAATGATTGACTCAGAAGAAGCATGAAGAAACTTTGTAGGATGATGGCAGTTTTCTAGTTTAATAGGGCTCTGAAGTTGCACAAAAGGTGAATACATTTGTAAAAACTTACTGAATAACATATTACAGTAGAGTATAAATTTTAACTCCAAAAAAACTCTGAAGCAAAAATACTGAACTCTCCTTAAAATCAATATTTACCTTTCATTAGCAACAACAATATACTGCCAGTTAGTAATAATTCTGAAGTGTTTAGGAGTAAAATTTACTAATATCTACAATTTAAAAATGAATAAAAATATAAGATACATTACTTGTTGAATAGAATGATTCATAGATCTGTAGTTACAGGATAAAAGAAATATAGCAAAATTATTGGAAAAATTGAAATGCTGAGGATATGGATGTTCACAGTGCAATTCTTTGGACTTTTTCATGCTTCAAAAATTTCTAATAAAATATTATGAAGATACCTGTGAAAAGGACTGAAATTTTTACAAATAAAACATTCTCTAAAATTTTTTAGATGCCATGACAAGTTTCTCAATTGATTTGAAAATATCATTGTTAATATCTGATCTGTAATATATTTGTGTTATTCATAAAAGTGTAATATGTTGGGTATCCAATAAAATTGATCTATTACTATCCTGCACTTATTTTTTAAGCTACTTGTAAAATAATTGTCTAAGATTTTCTAGGTAGCTTTATGTATACTATCTTATTTGACACACAAACACACGATACAACTATGAGATGAAATGCATTATCCTCAATTTAGACATGAGAATATTTATACATAAAAAAAATATATAAATTTACTGATATCTTAAAGATAAATTTTGTACCTCAAACCCAGTAAAATTATATCTATTAAGATTAGATTGTATATTAAAACATAAGCATTACTCTTAAAAAGTAAAAATACTTAAGTGCTGTATATAGTATTCCAGAAGTAACATATCCAAGAAAATGCAGTAAGATATGGAAGAGCATTGAGACAACAGGGTAGTGTGGGAGGCCAGGCTGTGACAGATGAGCAAACAAATTGAGAAGAAAAAAATATCAATTGTTACATATGAGGATATAATTGTACATGTATTTCTCTTGAAGTGGGAAAATAATAGAATTTAAATCAAGAATGATGTGATTGAAAACACGGAAGACGACAGTTTTTAATTGCGTTGCTTGAAATCCTTTCTTGGGAGAGTGCTAAGATAGCTGACTAAAAGCAGCTAGGGTGTGCAGCTCTCATGAGGAGAAAGTGGCAGGAAAACACCAGCTCTTCAGCTGATTCATCAAGAGATCGATGCATCTACAAAGAACAAAGAAGAGTGAGACAGGCCAGCTGCCCACTCAGGATTGGTGCAGAGCCAGGAGAGGTTTCTTACTATGCAGAAATGGTGAGCAAGTGAAAGCCCCACACACTCCAGACAACTGCATAAGACCTTTGCAACTCTGGGCTCAGAAGATCTCTCATGACCCCTTCCCATTGAAGCCTCCAGGCATAATGAAGAACTACTTGAGTCTGGGTTGATCTGCTACTCAGGTACATGCAAGTCCCATGGGCCTAGGACTCCTTTGCACCCCGGCACCAGCAGCTGCATTGCAGGTAAATAGGGAGGCCAGACTCCCTCATACACTCCCAGGTCTGAATCCATGGGGCTGAGGAGTGAGGGACTGCAGTCCTTGCCTCCACTGAACCTCACTGGGCAAGGCCCGCTATCCTGGAATCCTAGCATGGCCACGGTAGCCCCCTCTGAGCTCTCTAGTTGGTGGTAGCTCTGTACTTCTTTGGAAAAGAGCTTCAAAGGTAGCAGGCAGAACTACAATTTTCACTGTTTTGCAGCTCCCATTCTTGCAGCCCTCAGGCTCCAGACAGAGCAAAGTGATTAAGAACAAACATCAAAGACCTGGAACCAACCCAAATGCCCATCAATGATAGACTGGACAAAGAAAATGTGGCACATATACACCATGGAATACTACACAGCCATAAAAAAACGATGAGTTCATGTCTTTTGTAGGTATTTGGATGAATCTGGAAAGCATCATTCTCAGCAAACTGACACAAGAACAGAAAACCAAACAGGGCATGTTTTCACTCACAGGTGGATGTTGAACAATGAGAACACGTGGACTCAGGGAGAGTGAGGAGCATCACACACTGGGGGCAGTTGGGGGAGGTGGCTAGGGGAGGGACAGTGGGGGATGGGAGGGTGGGGAGGGATAACATGGTGAAAAATAATATGCACCTATGCAACAACCCTGCATGATCTGCGCATGTACCCCGGAACCTAAAGTAAAATGAAATAAAATAAAAAAATAATTTGTTTAAAAAAGAACAAACATGGTATCCCAGAACAATGCAGCTGCCTTATGAAAAAGCAGCCAGACTGTTTACCACACAGTCCTCTTCCCCTGTTACTCCTCACCGGGAAGGCACTCTTGAGCTGAGCCCACGACCCTTCCCTAATCTGAACACTTCAGTCAGTGGGGGCTCTGTGTTTCTCTTCGGAGGAGCTCACAGAGACAATCTACAGCCACTCTGCCATTGCAGCAGCACTGATACCACCATTACTGCCCTTGGGCTGGTGAAGAAACAAAGGACCTGGTCTCATTGCTAGGACCTTCAGCATGCTGTTGCCACCATGTGAGGAGCATCCTCAGTATTAGCATTATTTAAATCACATTTTTTTATTTGCAATACAATTCCTTTTTGTTTCAGTCTTAACATTTTTTTTTTCAAAGAGCTTGTAGATTTAACTATGTAGCCCTGTTTTTCATTATAAACTTCATTTTGTTAGGTAGGAAGTACTCAAAATAATGACTGGATGAATGATTTCTATATTTGACAATTATTGATTCGGGATAAGAATTTAAACTTGTTTTTCCTATTTAAATGTTACATAGATTTGATGTAACACATATTTTTAAGAAACAATTCTTTTTTCTTTGAGGAGCTTCTACACCATTAAAATACAGTAATATATAAATCTATGTAACTACAGCTGTACCTTGCTGTATTTTACCATGGAGATTGTCATATTGTCTAGTGGCTATTACAGTTGGGGCTTTTAGGCACTTCAGATTCTCAACAAAAAGCCATAGTTCACAACAGTGAAATGTAAGTCATCCATCAAAAAACTTCTTTAGTTTTATATTATAAAACATTGTATTTTTATAAAAGACGATTTTTATTATCATCTTTTTTGAGATAGAAGTTGCCAAACTGTTTTCAACAGTGGCTGAACTAATTTTCATTCTCACAGTCTATAACCTCACCAGTAGCTATTGTTTAACGTTTAAGTAACAGCCATTTAGTCAACAGACTAGTGTGAGATAGTATCTCATTACGGTTTGGATTTACATTTCTCTGAATATTAGTGATGTTCAGCTTTTTTTATGTTTGTTGGCTCATATATATATATATATATATATATATTTTTTTTTTTTTCAAATAATGAGATTTGTGCATGGTTGATGCATGATCATCCTAGCTAAGGTAATTGTTTAAGAAGAACAAAGAACAAAAAACACTATCTTTTTTTTCTTCTCTGGATTTCTCATATCATTCTAAAATTTCAAATTTATTATAAAAGGTGATATAACTTCTACATTTTTAGTTTGTAAACGTCATACATTGGGCAACATCTTATTGTTACAATCTCTTAAAAATAATTTAATAGGCCGGGCACGGTGGCTCAAACCTCTAATCCCAGCACTTTGGGAGGCCGAGACGGGTGGATCACGAGGTCGAGAGATCAAGACCATCTTGGTCAACATGGTGAAACCCCGTCTCTACTAAAAATACAAAAAAATTAGCTGGGCATGGTGGTGCGTGCCTGTAATCCCAGCTACTCAGGAGGCTGAGGCAGGAGAATTGCCTGAACCCAGGAGGCGGAGGTTGTGGTGAGCCGAGATCGCGCCATTGCACTCCAGCCTGGGTAACAAGAGCGAAACTCCGTCTCAAAAAAAAAAAATAATAATAATAATAATAATAATTTAATAGAATCAACAATAATTTAGATAAGGTTAAATGACAGTGGAATGGGAATATAGGAAATGTGTACTATCAAATATGAAGTCATTATGCAGAGTGAAATTTTGAGATAGATATGTCAGGAAAGGAAAATTGTGATGTTACATTATACTTAATGAGATTCAAATAATGCTGTATTTGCCTAGTAAATATTTTCAATTAAAAAACAAACATAAGTAAATGGAAGGATAATATTATAAGAGCTTTATATAAGGCTAATGTGGCATAAATATAGGTAATGTAATAAGATAAAACACAAAATAGAAGCTTGAATTAAGTGTAAACAGCAAATCAAATCTAGAATTGACCTCTGAGTTCAACCCCTTTTCAACTCCTAACCCACAGAAACACATTTAAAATTATAATTTAACACAAACTTGTCTAAATATGTATCACTGATCTCAGATAATTTTAGGATTTGAGCAACATTCAAGTTTATATGTATAAGTATAAATGAACACATTTATGATAAACTTTAAAATTAAAGTTATATTTTAAGTGATAATCTCAGTAACATTGACAAAATAATATAGCAAATGTCTCATACAGAATAAGTGATATGCATTTTCCTTCTCTGAATACAATGCTTCTGCTGAAACTACCATCCATGAGATTACCGAATGTCTTACACACCATTATGGTACTCCACAGAGCATTGCTTCTGACCAAAGTACTCATTTCACAATAAAAGAAGTTTGACAGCAGACACAAACCCATAGAATTTATTGGTCTTACCATGCTCCCCAGCCTCCTGCAGCAGCTGGCTTGATAGAATAGTGAAATGGCCTTTGAAAACTTAGTTATAATTCAAGGTGTGTGACAATGCATTATAGGACTGGAACAAGATTCTCCAGAGATTCTAAATTAGCCTATCATATGTGATGTCATTTCTCGGACTGGTGGAAATCATAGGTCCAGAAATCCAGTACTGTTTTCTTAATACACTGTTTGACTACTCAGCAAGTTGAAGGATTTGGTGACATGCAACTTTATAAGTGCAAATTATGAACATATTTATAATAAATTTTAAAATAAACTGTAGATTTCTGAGTAGTTTGGTCACATTTGTCAAATAATAATCTGGCTACTATACAAATCCAAGTTACAAGAAAATGTATAATTTTTATTTAACAACAATTTAATGACTGGTAAGTTCCACACAGTCTTTTTAGTATTTCTTTTGTGTACCATTTATTTTAATCTTCAAAAAATGTGTCAAGCAGTAATTATGACTAAATCAATAATTTTGTAGAATACGTTTAAGCAGACAGGTGAGGTTACTTGTCTAATTTAACACTACAAGTAGGTTAGCCTTGATTCTACTTTCCATATTCTTAACTTCCGTTTGATTTCTGTTAAAGACCATATTGGAGGTAAAGTCAATAATTTGCAATCATAAGTATGTTATGGGAAAGAATGGGATAAAGTCATCAACAAAAACTTTAGGGTATAAACAGAGAGATGAACAAAGGTCAAGAGAAAGTCTTACAGTGATAGTTTGAGGAATGAGTGAGGTTTTATGTGAGCAGGAGTTAAATGAGGGTGCCAGAGAACACATAGAAGACTTAAATCTCAGAGTACAGGTTTCAACAACTGTTAGTTATTGGACCTAGCAAATGTGATATATTTTTAACCTTTGCATTAGAAACAATTGTCAAAATGTGATTCAATACTCCACAATAAAGGTCCAGATAGCTGGAATTTCAGACCTAGCTAATTCTAATAATGTCAAGATATGGGCCCAGATATGGTTGACTTTGCAAGGAAAAAAATTACTCAGGCATCTATTGACTGGCAGAATAGCTCTGACAATTCCATTGTAATGTGTCACGGTGTGTAGTGGGCAAAATAGTGCCCCCAAAAGATGTCCACTTCCTTGTTCCTGGAATTGTTAATATCACTTAACACGGCAAAAGCAACTCCACTAATGTGATTAAAATTAAGGACATTGAGGTTAGTAGATTATTTTAGATTATCATAACGGGCCCAGTCTAATTGCATGAGTCCTTAAAAGAGGAAAACTGACAGACGTGTAGGTCAGATAGCTATGATATAAGAAGAATTTGAGGCTCTTTTGCTAGCTTTAAATGCTACAGGAAAGAGACAAAGAGTCAAGGAATGATGATGGCATCTAAAAACTGAAAAACTTAAGAACGTGAATTATTTCCTGGAGCTTCCAGAAAAGAATAAAGCCCTGAGGAAATCCTTAATTCAGCTCAATGACACTCATGTACAAATTTTCATCTACGGAACTTTAATACATTTCTGTTGTTTTTAAACCACTAAACTTGCAGTAATTTGTTACAACAGCAATATAAAATAATACAGATTGGTAAATTTTAGTTATCTCAGAAAGAATTAGTCAATTGTATATCCATTTTTTTTTGGCAGAGAAACTGAAACATACTGGGTACTTAATATTAATCTTTTAAGTCAATAATTAAGTTGTAAGTACATAGAATCTTTGGGAGGTGACGATGGAGAAAATAGGATTATGAAAAATATATATGAGTGAACATGAGCAAAATCTTTCAGTTAAATTATCTTCAAATTTGAAATAGAATTTAAGCCTAAAGTCAGATATATTGTTAACCCAGAATTTATAGAGTCATTTAAGTAATATTGTTGCTCTATTTGTCTCTGCAGTGGTTTAATACTGTGTATGCTAAGAAAACTTCATGTTCTTTGGTTATTTTTCCCGCAGATTACAGTATATTGTTACTGGCAGAAATGAAAAATAAAATGAGGACAAAAGCTCTCAACTTGCATTTATCGCTTGTTGAATCATTCATTCAAAATACATTTTAAAGTGTACCTACTATGCATAAAATAGGTTATATGCTAGGAATAAAATAGTAAATGAAACAGTCACTATCTATACCAGTATGTTTGAAATCTGTTTGGTTAGGAAAACTTAAATCAAATACCTATACAAAGATAAAATTCCAAGAAAAAGAAATTGCAAGGAAGGCAAACATAGGAAGTTATGAGCGTAAATAAGGTAAGACTGACTATTTTTGAACTTGGACTTAAGAGTAAACAACAAAAGTTTCTCCGAGAAGCCCTTATTTTACTTAACCTCAGACTTCTGATGCCATTGTAAGAAAACATTTTAAATGGTCAATTTTCAAGGCATGATAAATCTAAGCACTTGCAGCCAGCCTGTGAATGTAACAAAATGCCGGCTCATGCTCCTAGAAAGTCATGATAAGAGAAGAGAAAGCAGAAGAGGAGTTGGCCCATACAAGGGAAGAAAGTTTTGTTATGGGGAAATCAAAACTTAAGCAAGGAAGGGGCCAGGGTATAACCTTATAAAGGAAATAATAAAACTTAGGTGATGTTTGGGAAGATTATAACACCATAGTACTCTACCAGTGAGGAAATGGGAGGGACTTGTATGCCAGGAGATAAATCACCTGTTTTCACTGCCCCAGGTGTGCCTGCCTAACAGACACTGATCTTGCAAGATTACTTCTAATAAGTGAGACTTATTAGAAGTCTCACTTCCGCTGTGCTCCGTGCCTTTAAGTCCACTCTTTAGGTTTGCACAAGGGAGTGTGTTTCTCACACCACTGTATCCCTAACTAACCCAAATTGCAAATATTGCTTTTAACCATAGTTGCTTTCTGGGTGTCTTCTGTAAAAAAATATGATTTCCTTTGTCTCAGCATCTTTAGAAGGTTTCTCAAAAAACTTACCCATCTTAGAACAAAGAGAGAAGCATTTAGGCCGTGGTTTTGTTAATGATATTTTATTTAAGCAACTGTAATTTATCAGGGATATGGTTTAAATCATCTGATAACTTTCCAAAGGCACAGATTTCTGAAAGTATTTTGAAATCTGTAAAGTGTTACATAAAGTTTAAGAGTAACTACTATTAATTTCTCAGTACTGTTTCTAATTCGATATTAAGAGGAAATTAGAAATGCATATTTCAAATGATTATATAACAAAATGATCAGGGCTGATCACAAGTTAATGTGTTTTATATTTGAAGTATTCATATAAACAGAATTTCTAACCTACATACCTGTTTCTTCAGTGGAAGGATATTAGATGATGCATCAGATATGGTGAGGAAAATCAGGGAACATATCATCTGTACTAGTAGTTCAATTGATAGAATGTAGTAAACTTTTAAATACCTTTTCCAGTAAGGTTAATTTGGCTTTTCCCCACAATGGCTACATGAGACTCTGAATTGAATATGGGTAGAAACTATCATACTATGTAAAATGGCCTTTAAAAAATCTGATATTTTTCTTTTATGGTAAGAGTATAATGCATTCTGATGTATAACATTAATGAAGTAGAGAAGAAGACATATTTTCAAAAGTAACCCTCATTTCCAACTAAGTAGAAAGAAACAAGATACATTTCTCTAAAAGCTGTCTGGGACACCTCTATTTTATCAAAATTAAAAATAATAATCTAAAATCATTAAATTATAGTAAATATATTTTTCACTTACATGACTTCAAAAGATCAAAATAGCATAAAATAAGTTTATTGAAATGAGTAGCTCATGTCTGTCACAACATATGCCAAGTTTTAGGAAAACCTCTGAAACAGTAATGAAGAAACAACACATAAATGGAAGAAATAGAACTTTTATTAGTTACTATATAAAAATAATGAGTTCACACAGCTTTATATTCTAAAAGATATTCCCAGACAAAAATTTCTAGGTGTTTCTTTATTACGTGGTTTACTGTCTTGGGTCCTAGTAATTTATACAAGGTTGCATCTACTGGTTTTGAAAATAAAGATAAAATTGATTTATTTATTCTCTATTTAGTCTGTGGTCTTTATTATTGGCAGCTCCTTTTTACATGGAATTGAGAATTACATTGAGAATGTGGCTACATTTTACAAGGTAGAAATTTCGAAAGAGTCTGTATATAGACAATCAGCTAAATACACAAAAAATAGAAAGCAATGGAAAAATATAATACATTTATTCACATAACTTCAGTGTTCATTTTTTCACTTCCCACATACATTGTTTCTGGTGCAGATGTTATATTGTTCTTTATCTATCAAACCCCATGAATTGTTTCAATAAAGAACTAGCACAGAATAGAGAACTTAAAAACAATTTCTTTTGTAAATACCTTGACTTTTTAAATACATTATTTTTAAAGATGTAAGTGAAAGACACATCGTGGTTCTGAATGAGACTGAATCTGAAAAACAAAATACTGTTACCAAGCACAATTTTGGACTTTTTAGCTTAACAAGAATGATTAAATCAAAATGTAGGACTTGTTTAGGTTAACAAAAATAATTCTAGCATTGAACAAGGGAATAAAAATAGACATGAAAATAGCTTGCAAAATACTGAACAAAGGAAATATAAAAGTCAGACTAACGCTACCAATGGTAAAATGGAATGTGGGACTCATGTGCTTAAAATCACATGAGGTTGGCAAAGAACTGATGAGTTTGAGATAGATTCTAGTGTGCAGAAGAACATATTATATAATAAAGGAAATGTCACAAGCCAATGAGAAAGCCCTTTCATCCGACAAATAAAGTTTGGAGGAGTAATAGACTTCAGAGAAAAGTAGGATCCTTTGAGGAGAGTAAATATGAATAGTGAATAAATAAAAAAGATGTTAAACCTTGCCAGAAATGCAGAAAATGAAAATGAAGGACACATTAATTCGCCATTTAATACCCTCTAGATTGGCAAACATTAGCAGTAAAATACTGAATGTTGGAGAAAATATGCATCAAGGCAAAATCTTATATTTTGCTTGTGAACATGTACATTGGTACAGTCTCAGTAAATTTGCATTTTCATTTTAATGTGAAGGCTCACATTTCCTACAGCCTTGCATTTTCAATGCTGGGTATACTTTCCACAGGCATTCTTGCACACAGCAGACTTCTATGGAAATGTTCTTAGAAGCATTGTTTATATCAACAAAAAATAAATAAAAAAAATTGAAAATAGGATAAATTTTGACATTCATACAATGAAATAGTATACAGTTGTGAACCAAAACAAATCACAGAACACAACACATAGCAATAATATTTTTTCTTTCATTTTTGGTTGAAATATAAAAATTGTACATGTTTATAAGATAATAAAGTTTCAATATATGTATACAGTATGTAATGATAAAATCAGAATAATTAGCATATGCATCATCTCAAATATTTATTACTTCTTTGTGCTGGGAACATTCAAAATCACCTCTTCTAGCTTTTTGAAAATACAAGAAACATAGTTATTAACTATGCTCGAAGTGCTATATGCTAGAACTTATTTATCCTATCTAGCTGTAATTTTGTATTAATTGGCCAACCTCTTTCTACCTTGCCTATTCTCTACTTTGTAAGCCTTCAATAACCACAGTTCTATTCTCTACTTCTATGAGCTCAATTTTCTTTAGGTCTCATGTATGAGTGAGAATATGTGGTATTTATCTTTCTGTTTCTGATTTATTTTGTTTAATATGCTTCAGGCTCATCTATTGTTGTAAATGATAAAATGCCAGTATTTTTCCAGCTAAGCAGTATTTCCTTATGTGTATATTTTACATTATCCTTATCAATTTATTTGCTAGTAGATATTAAAATTAATTCTATATCTCTTCTATTGTGGATAGTGATACAACATGAAGATACAGACACCTCTTTCACACCTCTTTGTCAAGATTTCCTTTCTTTCAAATAAAATGTTTACTGGTTTTTGGCTTTTTGGTAACATCCAGTCTAACTTTGGTAAGATGATGTCCCGTGGTTTTAATTTGCATTTGGATGATGACTAGTAATGGGCAACATTTTTCTTCATATACTGGTAGGCCATTTTAAAATTATTTTTATTTATATATATATATATTATATATATATATAATAATTTATATAATATATATATATATATAATTTATTTTACAGACAGGGTTAGATGTTGCTCAAGCTGAATTCAAACTTCTGGGCTCAAGTGATCCTCCTGCCTCAGCTTCCTGAATTTCTAGGACTATAGTCATGTGCCTCCAAACTCAGCTACTTGTTAACCATTTTTATGTCTTCTTTAGATCAATGCCTATTCAGATACTTTGCCTTTTTTGAATTTCATTATTTTATTGTTTGTTTCTTGTATATTCTAGATACCAGTACGTTGTTGAACAAATAGTTTGCAAGTATTATTTTTTGTATTCTACAGGTTGTCTCTATTCTTTGATGACAGTTTCTTTAGGATACAGAACATTTTTCATTTCATATAGTGTCATTTGTCTAGTTCTGGTTTGGTGGCCTATGCATTTGAAATATTACCCATAAAATTTTTGCCTAGAACAATGTTGTGAAGAGTTTCACCTATGTTTTCACTGTGTAATGTTCTAGTTTCAGGTCTTACATGAAAGTTTTTATTCCATTTTGAGTGGATTTTATATGTGGTGAAAAATAGGCATCTGTTTTTATTTTTCTTCATATGAATATTCAGTTTTTCCAGCACTATTTATTTAAGAGAGTGTGTTTTCTGCAGTATATGTTTCTGGAAAGCTTGTCAAAATTCAGTTGGCTATAAATAAATGTATTTGTTTCTAGGTTCTCTATAATATTTTATTGATCCATGTGCCTATTTTCATACGAACATCATGCTGCTTTGATTATTATCCCTTCATAATATATTTTGAAGTTAAGCTGTGTGATACCTCCAGGTTTCTTCTTTTTGCCAAGTACTGCTTTGTCGATTTGGAGGCTTTTGTGATTCTATATAAATTTTAGGGCTGTTTTCTATTTCGTAAAAAAATTTTATTGGTATTCTAATAGAGATTGCATTGATTCTGTAGACTGCTTTTGGTAGTATGAACATTTAAATAATATTAATTGGAATCCATGTACATGGAATATTCTTCATTTTTTGATTTACACTTCAATTTTTTTATCATTGTTTTATAATTTAATTTGCAGAAAGCTTTTACTTCTTTGGTTCAATTTATTCCTAGGCATTGCATTTTATTTGTAGCTATCATTAAAAAGAAAGATTAGTTTCTTGGTTCATTTTTTCTATTGTTCATTTTGGCTTATAGAAATTCTACTAATTTTTTATATTGATTTTTTATCCTGACAATTTACTGAATTGGTTTTTCAATTCTAATAGTTACATTTAGTGTAATCTTCAGTTTTAGCCAAATATAAAATTATACTATTTTCAAAAAGGGACAATATGAGTTCCCTTTTACTTTTTTTTTTTTTTTTTTTTTTTGCCTGTTTGCTCTTGCTTGGATTTCCAATATTATGGTGAATGGGAGTGGTGAAAGTGAGCCTCCTTGTCTTGTTTCCATTCTTAGTGGAAATTCTTTTAGCTTTTCTTCATTTTGATATTATCTGTGGATTTGTTGTATGTAGCTTTTATTATGTTGCAGTATGTCCTTTTTTTTTTTTTTTTTCTTTCCAGGTCCACTAGTTCTATTGGTAAATTCTACCAAACATTTAAGGAAGGTAAATATCAACTCTATACAAACATTTCCAGAAATTAGAAGAGGGAAAAACAATAAAAAGTCTAAAAGTAGACTCATACATATATGGTCAATTGACTTTTTTTTTATATATATTTTTGTACTGTAGGTTCTGGGGTGCATGTGCAGATCATGCAGGATTGTTGCATAAGTACATACATGGCAATGTTGTTAGCTGCTTCCACCCCCCCATCACCTATATCTGGCATTTATCCCCATGTTATCTCTCCCCAACATCCCTACCCCATGCTGTCCCTCCCCTAATCCCCCACAACAAAACCCAGTATATGATGCTCCCCTCCCCATGTCCATGTGTTCTCATTGTTCAACACCTGCCCATGAGTAAGAACATATGGTGTTTAATTTTCTGTTCTCTTGTTACTTTGCTGAGAATGATGGTTCCCAGATTCATCCATGTCCCTACAAAGGGCACAAACTCATCATTTTTATGGCTGCCTAGTATTCCATGGTATCTATGTGCCACATATTCCTTGTCCATTCTATCATCCATGGGCATTTGGGTTGGTTCCAGGTCTTTGCTATTGCAAACAGTGCCTCAATGAACATATGTGTGCATGTGTCTTTATAATAGAACAATTTATAATCCTTTCCATATATACTCAGTAATGGGATTACTGGGTCAAATGGAATTTCTGTTTTTAGGTCCTTGAGGAATCACCATACTGTCTTCCACAATGGTTGGACTAATTTACACTCCTACCAACAGTGTGAAACTGTTCCTTTTTCTCCACATCCTCTCCAGCATGTTCTTTCTATGCATGGTTATTTGATAGCTTTTATTATGAAGGGGTTTTGTATCTTATCAGATTTTTTAATCTATTAAGATGATCATATGGTTTTATCATTTATTCTTTTAATATGATGTATCACATTTATTTGTTTGCATATTTTCAAGTATCTGTGCATCCCTGGAATAAATCTAACTTTGTGTATCACCATTATGATGTGCTGTTGGATCTGCTTTGCTAGAATTTCATTGAGGATTCTTATGTGTATATTTTTCAGGAATATTTACCTACAGTGTTGTTGTTGTTGTTGTTGTTGTGCCCTTGTGTGATTTGGATATCAGGGTAATGCTGGCCTCATAGCATAGATTAGGGAGAATTTCTGTCTCTTTAGTTTTATGAAAAACTTTCAGCAGAATTAGTATCAGTAATTTTTCAAAAGTTTGGTAGAATTTGATGGAAAGTGAGGCAGTGACACTGTCTTACCCTGGCTTTTCTTTATCTAGTAACTTTTTAATATGGAGTCAGTATCATTACAAATTATTGGCTTTTTCAGGTTTTCTATTTCTTCCTTATTCAAACTGAGTAGATAGTATATTTCCAGGAATTCATCAATTATTTTATAGACTCTCCAGTTTGTTACTATACAGTTGTTCATAATTGTGTCTACTGGTCTATCGTATTTCTGTGGTATAAACTATAATATCTTTTTTTAAAATTTCTGATTTTATTTTGGTTTTATAATTTTTCTCTTGATTTGTCTAACTAGCAGCTTATTCATTTTGTTTATCTTTTCAGATAATCAACTTTTTGCTTCATTGATTCTTTGTGTATGGTATATATGTGTTTGTGTGTGTGTGTGTGTGTGTCTGCATGTGTATGTTTTATATATACACACACAAGTCTCTATTTCTTCATTATTTCTTCTTTTTATTTATTTGTAGTTTGTTCTTGATTTTCTAGTTCCTTGAGTTGGGTCTTTAGATTGTTTATCTAAAACTTTTTCTACTTTTCTGATATAGCTATTTATTGTTATAAACTTTCCCCTTAGCACTGTTTTTGCTGTATCACACAGATTTACATATGTTGTATCTTTATTTTAATTTACTTCAATGTTTTCTTTCCCCTCTTTTATTTCTTCCCTGACTCAATGGTTATTCAGGAGAATGTTGTTTAAACTCATGTTTAGTAAAATTTTAAAAACCCTGTAGTTAGTGACTTCTAATTGTATTCCATTGTGGTCTGAGAAAATAAATGATAATTTTGATATTTTAAAATTTGTTGAGACTTTTTTGTGTCCTAACATATGGTTTATAGCAGTGAATGTTCTATGTGCTAGTGAGAAAAATGTGTGTTCTGTAGATGCTGAAAAAAAAAATTTTAAAGGTTTTGTGTTCATTTGGTTTAATGTCTAGTTTATACTCAATATTTCTTTGTTAGATTCTTGTCTAGATAGCACTTCTAATGATGATGGTAGAGATCCCTTCAACATTATATAATTGTTTCTGTCTCTTTATTTACTATTTTTTTATTTAAAGTCTGTTTTATCTGATATGAGTGTAAGATTTATTGCTGAGGTAAAACAAGAAAACTGAAGCAGTTATAAAAAAAAAGGGAGAAGCCAATTTATTCAGCTCCCGGCCCACTGTGGTCCAAGAGGGGCCAGAGAAGTCGCACCAGGCTGTTCAGGGTGTGGGGTTTCATGGGGTGTGGAGGCAATTGATTGGCTACTGGGGAAACAAAGAGAAGGCTTTTCTAATGGCTGTTGAGGAGTAGGAAGTACATGGAGTTAAAGTAGGAAGTACATGAAACTAGATGCCATTGGTAGGCAGGAGGGACTTTGGGTAAGTGGGCCTTGATTGACTACTGGTGAAACAAAGAGAAGGCATTTCTATTGGCTGTTGAGGAGCAGGAAGTACATGGAGTTAAAATAGGAAGTACATGAAACTAGCTGTCATTGGTAGATGGGCAGGACCTTGGGTATGTGGGCCTTGATTGACTACTGGTGAAACAAAGAGAAGGCATCTCTATTGGCTCTTGAGGAGCAGGAAGTACATGGAGTTAAAGTAGGAAGTACATGAAACTAGCTGACATTGGTAGGTGGGCAGGACCTTGGGCATGCTGGCCTGCCGGGGTCATACAGGGCAGGCTGTTGCTGGGCAGGGAATGGTGGGGCTTCTTTAAAAAAAAAAAAAAAAATTATCTGCAGGGTTTTTTTAACAGTGGGCTGGAGGTTGGATGCATAATTTAGTGCTGAATGTGGGCTTGGGCATGGTATGCAGAGGCAGGTGCGGGGTAGCTTTGTGGGGAAGCTAGATAATGAGCTCGGGTGATGACGCAGTTATCAGGCACAGAGAGTGATGAATGTGTCCATTTGACTCCCGGCAAGGCAACCGGCCTTACAATGAGTATAGTTAATCTTGCTTGCTTTTGCTTTCTATTTACATAAAATTTATTTCTCATCTCTTTACTTTCAGCCCATATACAGAACCAGCCCTCACATCACCTGTGGGCACCTCAAATTCCGTGGCAATGAAGGAATGAGAAAAAGATTAAGAGTGAAAGTGGGATCCGGGGGCCATCACTTACTACTGGGGGAAGTGAAGAACCAGAGCTCTGGTCTTTGAGACTGTTTATTGGTTACAATCACTTTGCTTGTAAAGGTGGAGTGATGGTGGGGAAAGGGTGATGTGATGGTGGAGTGAATCAGTGAGCCAGAACTAATGTGTCATTCTAAAGATTGATAACAGTGGCAGATTGGGAGTTTCACAAAATGAGAACATGTGGTTATCGTTACCCTGTTATCTATGTGCAGCTGGTGAAATGGGGCCCTCACAAGGAGTCTACAAGTCTGGTTGTATCATAGGGCTGAAGGGGTTTTACGTCCTTGAGCACAATATTTATGGTAAAAGAGCCGAGGTCACCTGCACGGGACCATGAAGCATGGAGAAATTTGCCTCCCCAGAGGCCATGGTTTGTTGTTCCCAGTTTATATGTTGCTCATACGCAATTTATGTAGGCACTCTGTAAGTCCTTTCTCCTTTGCTGCTTCTCCCAACAAGTCCATACATGTCTTTATAGGTGAGATAATTTTTTTCCTAGAAAACATATAGTTGGTCACTTATTTATTTAATCAGTCTATATCTTTTATGCAGAAGACTTTATTTAAATTCAAGGTAATTACTGATAAGTGGGGACTTAGTGCTGCCATTTTATTACTTTTTTACATATTTTCTTAATGTTTATAATTGTACTTTCATAGTCTTTTGTAGCAGTAATATTAGACTTTTTCTTTTTTTTCTTATTTTTGTGTTTGCTTTACCTGTGTGTTTTATACTTTTACATGTTTTTGTGATGGTACATATCAGTTTTTTTACTTTCAGGTATTGAATTCTCTTAAGCATTTCTTGTAAGGTTAGTCTAGTGATGATAAATTGCTTCAGCCTTTGCTTGGCTGGAAATGACTTTATATCTCATTTATTCATGAAGGTTAGGCTTACAGGTGATTTTGTTTTGTTACTGGTTTTTAAAAAGTATTATCCTCGCAGCACTTTGAATATATCATCCCGTTCTCTTCTGGTCTGTAAGGTTTCTGATGAGAAATCTCTGTTGGTCTGATAGGGATTTCCTTATAAGTGTTAGACACTTGCTGTTTTCAGAATTCTCTCTTGTCTTTGATGTTTAAGTTTGGCAAAAACGTGCCTTGGAGAAGAACTTTTTGAGTTGTATGTATTTAGATTTCTAAGCTTTTCACATTTGATTGTCTAAGTCTGTTACTAAATATAACAGGTTTTTCTGTTGTTGCTTAAAGTAGATCTTATGTCCCTTCTATTTTCTCTTTAGTTTCTGATGCAACAAAAATATGAATAATTGGGCACTTTATGGTATACCACATATCATGTATGCTTTGTTTTTTTTCTTAATTTTTGTCTAGCTAGATTATTTTAAATGGCATTTTTTTAAGTTCTAAAACTCTTTGTTTGATATAGTCAATTGTTGGAGTTTTCAAATGTAGTTTATATTTTATTCAATGAGTTCCTCCGTTCTAAGACGTCTGTTTGGTTCTTTTAGATGATATCTATCTCTTTGTTGAATTCCTCATTCAGATCGTGAATTGTTCCTGATTGCCTTGAAGTCTACCTGTGTTTTCTTGTAGCTCGCTTAGTTTCCTTAAAATTAGTATTTTTAATCACTTGTCAGGCATTTGATAAATTTTCTTTTGGGGAGGGTCTGTTACCAGAAAATTATCATGTTTTTTAAGAGGTCTCAAATGTTCTTGCTTTTAATCTTCAAATTGTACTATATGGTACTTGGTGTTGAATTAATTCAAAAATGTAAGTCCCTTATAAGGATGCAGAAGGGGGAACATATTCCTGGGGTACTGCTTCTGTTGAAGAGAACCAAGCTCTCTCCAAACTCCTACTTGCTAAAACTAAGTAAAATAGATGCAATATTTGGGACTTAAATTATTGAATAATTAATTTGAGGATTTTCACACTGAGACATAGATATCTTTTCAGCCTTTAATAACAAATGGGAGTACATTTTTATTTAATTTATGCTTACATAATTAACATTTTGTTGTTTTGTATATTTAATGCATATATGTACTTTCATAGGATAAATATTTTTTCTTAGCTATATTGAGGATTGTATTTAAAAATGAGATATGGAATATAAAAGAATTGAGTGTTCAAAAAAAGATACAATATGACCTGGGAATTATTTAATTAGCATGTAATGTATAAGGAAGGCTAGCTAATAAACCAATTCAAGATATACACTTTGGAACATTAATTTGTTACCATTTGACTATAAAAGGCAAGTTGCAAAGGATGTGTATATTTTAATATGATTATATAAAGTACCTGTAACAATATTACATATTACTTATTAGTGTAATATATGTAGTGACTTTATAATCATCACAGTACAAAAAATCTGAATCTCCAGATCAAGATACTGATTACTTCTGAAAACAACACTGTTGGATAAAATCTGGTAAACATCTATATTCAAGGACCTTAATTCTATTTGTAGAGGTCTCTTTTTCTCTTATGCTGTTCTGGATTTCAGAATCAATGGCCAGTTAGCTTTGTAATATATACTTCAGGGAACTTATTTTTATTATGTCATTTTTATTTTACATTTTAAAGCATATTTCTGGGTGTTTGTTATTGCACCTTGATTTTACTAGGCATTATGGCAGATCTATGAAATTTACAGACTGAACACTTGTAACTCAGATAAGTTCTTAACTTAGATATTTAAAAATTTTCTATTCTTCATGTCTTGATCTTTTAAATCAGGAATACACCGTTAGTATATTGTTTCTGATTTTTTTTGTTTGTTTCTCCAAGTCTCTTATTCTTCATTTTATCATTTCAGTATATTTTTTTATGTTCATTCTGAATATTAATGTCAAGTTTTTCTTCACAGCAGATTGGTTTCTTCAATGTTAATTTTTATTACATTTGCTTTAAATAAAGATTTGCATTTTGATATTTATTTTAATGCACCAATATACTTTCATTATATTATCTGTCCCCTATCACCTACCTTAAGAAAAGCTTTTTTTAAATAAAAGATTACTGCTTTACACTTTGTCTGTTGCTCCATAAAGTCAAATTTTTCTACATTTATTGCAGTATGCTTGTACTCTATAACTCCTTTTTATTTGTTTTCATTTTGCTCATGGTTGGAAGTAGTATGTATTCAATTGTTTCCCCCAAAATTAATATGTTTGAGTTCTCACTCCATTAACTGAGAATGTAAGTTGGAAACAGCATTTTTGAAAATAGCTTCTTAGAATATGATCAATTAAGTTGAGGTCATTAGGAGGGCCCTAATGCAATATGAAGAGGAAATTTGGACATAGGTATAAACAGGGATAAACATGTGAAAACTGAAGTTAGGCTACCAGAGTTAAGGAAGTGCAATAGGAGAGAGGACTAGAACAGGTCCTTTCTGGTCACCTTTCACTGGAGCATGGTGCTGCTGTCATCTTAGAGTCCTAGGCTCCAAACCTGTGAGACAATACTTTTCGATTTTTTTTTTTTTAAAGTCAAACACCTTTTGTTACACACATACATACACACACACACATCCCTATGCAAATATATACGTCTTTTTTTTCCCTTCATGTTGGAGTTATTCAGTGAGAACTGCCTAGTTTGAACTGAATAAATTGTGTGTGTATGTGTGTATGCGTCTATGTGAGCACACATGCATGTGTTCTACCAGATACAGTGAGCAGCACAGCTCAGATGAGGTGCTCTGTACACTTTGTTAGAAATGTAGTTAGAATTCCTGGAACATGCCTCCTGATATGTCAGTGACTATCTCACGCCATACATCACACCATTTACTTGGTAAGTGTGGCAACATACAATTGGCATTGAATAATGACCTCTTGAATTGCTATTTTCCCTGTAATTATTGTAGATCCCTAGTACTTTATTTCTGTCATAAAGAAAATTAAACTCAATGCTTATTTGATCTATGTCTTCTCTGAAATTATGTGATCCTGTAAGAAAAAAATAAGGACAGAAAATTTTCCTTTTGTGAATATTGTAAGGGATTAATGAGAGTTTTTGAAATTCCACCCTACTATCAGTCAAGAGCTTACAAAAGGGAAGTATCTGAATGAGTAATACCTCTATGCTGTGCTTGACGATATTCTGTTTCTTTTTGTTCTTAATGCATTATCTTCCTCTTTGACGGGGATTGTGTGGGGATGGGGTGGAAGGTGTAATTACTAAGGGCAAAACAATTATTTGGAGAAGTTTTATTTACTGTATTAACTTAGCAGTATGTTTTTAAACTTGCTCAGACTTTTAGCTTGAGAGGACTACTTAACAAAAAAAAAATAATCTGACACCACATTATGACATATGTGACAACAAAGACTACAAGCAATCCTAGTAGGCTTTTTTCTTCTGTCCAATACCTCACTCTTTTTCTTCAAGCTGAGTCAGGGCTCCTTAGAATTTCTACTTAGTCTAGGTTCCAATTATATTTATGACTGTCCCTTTTCTATATTTATGGATATATTCAGATGCCTGATGTTATAAAAATGTTATTATCGGCCGGGCGCGGTGGCTCAAGCCTGTAATCCTAGCACTTTGGGAGGCCGAGGCGGGTGGATCACGAGGTCAACAGATCGAGACCATCTTGGTCAACATGGTGAAACCCCATCTCTACTAAAATTACAAAAAATTAGCTGGGCACGGTGGTGCGTGCCTGTAATCCCAGCTGCTCGGGAGGCTGAGGCAGGAGAATTGCCTGAACCCAGGAGGCGGAGATTGTGGTGAGCCGAGATCGAGCCATTGCACTCCAGCCTGGGTAACAAGAGCGAAACTTGTCTCAAAAAAAAAAAAAAATGTTATTGTCTTACCTTACTCCTGCTCACCCCAGAAAACACACATACGCACACACACACACACACACACACACCCCATACCCCAACGTGGACTGTTTTTCTTATAATCTGCATTTCCAATGTAGAAATATGCTGATGATTTCTATTATTACCAGGTGTATGGAAGAATTTTCACCATTGCTTATATCTGTCCATGTATTTGATCTCTTTAAATCAAAAATTGTTTATTAAGTTCTTCGAGCTTACATTCAATGTAAAAACTGAATAATATTTAATGACAGTAAATGACTTAACCCTGAAGCTACAGTTTTATGTATTTCATATATGATCATAAACTTAAACCTGAAGCTAGCAGTTTGATTTATTTCATATACGATCATTATTAAAGAGAAAGCCCTGAAATTTCTCAAGAGTGAGTAGCACTCTTTCTTAGCTGCCAGTCCCACTGAAGGACTTGCACTATTTGTACTTTCTTGGACTTTTTTTTTTTAATTATGTGTATGAGAGTCCTTTGAAAGGTAGGGTCTTGTGTCATCTTAGTCATTTTGTCTTATAGCCTTAGAAGTGCTGTGTCTTCAGAAAATATTCCAAATTTACCTCTTAAGATTGATTCTACTGGTATTATTTATCAAAAACAATTTTCTTTTAAGAACTGTTATTTTTCACTTACATACACTAACTTCAAAATATTATGTTTACTCTGCTCACGTTTTGCATATTGTCATATAATTTTGGCATTCCTACTCAGCAGCCATATAAATAATATAATGAATTACCTGCAATGAGCCAGGAACATTGTAGAAATTAGGATTAAAAAAAGGGACAAACTATTTGCTGCCAAGGGGCTCATAACTCCTTGCTATGATCAGATTATTTATATAACCCCCAAATACATATGTTGGAATTCAAATCTCCAAATTCATACTATTGGGAGATCTGGTCTTTGGGAGGTGAGGAATAGCTCACCCTCGTGAATAAAATTAGTACCCTTATCAAATATGTCTGAGAATGATTCCTTGCCTCTTCCACCATGTGGGGACACAGGGAAAAGGCACTGACTATGAATCAGAAAGTCGGCCCACCCATACACCAGATTTGCTGGTGCCTTCATCATGGACTTTCCAGACTCCAGAAATAAATTTCTCATATTCTCAAACTACCCAGTCTATGGTATTTTTGTCATAACAGCACAAATGGACTAAGACAGATAGGCCAAGGAACAAAATAGTGATAGAATATGACACATGCTGATAAAGGTAAGATGTGTGAACAGATGCAAGAAGCAGACAAAAGTAGATTGTGATTTTCTATCAAGGATGCTAAGCCACTAAGGAGTATTTAGAGGAAGAAATCAAAAGACTTCAGTAGGAACATTATTTTAATCATGCCTAAGAAACTAATATCCAAATTTCCAAATAGTTTACCACAATTTTGGAAAAATAAATAAGTAAAATTTTAGTTACATGTAGAACTATGGATTTTTTTTTCTTGTATTATGCTTAGAGAGTTTCCTCACTCTAATTAGTATGATTTGATATTACTTGATACTTCTAGCACCTTACATACTCCCTAGAAATTGGAAAATTCATAATACTAACAGTTAATAACTTTATGAATTATTGAAAATCTATACATTGTTCTTTAATAACATAGAAACATGTTTTTTACAGTATGCTAATTGTAAAAAAGAATTAGATACAAGACTAAAACATTTGGATATCCTGAAACGTAAGATACATAGTAATTTAAAATATATACAAAATTTGAAACTTTTGCAATTAACATGCAGAAGTCAAAAGATTCTTGAGTAACATTTCACATATTCTATAAAAAAGAGTGCCATTCAGTTTTATATTGTATCGCTTATTTTTAGTCTTTTACCTTAAAAGTAGATAAATACCACTATATCTTTAAAGAGGAAACCAAAAACTCCTGGACACATGGCAAAAAGAGCTCATAGTTTTAATAGCTTATAAAATTATAGGGATTTTTTTCTAAGCAATTTAGAAATGCCTCATAAATCCCTATGAGTTAACTTATCACGTTACATTTGAAGTACAACAAGTAACCTTATTTTACAGATTTAGAGACTCAGGCACATTCAATAAGTGCCCAAACCACAGTTTAAAATAGCTCATTGGACTCCAAGCCTATGTTCTTTAAAAAGACCTTCCAAAGATTCAATAAGAGATTGGAGGAATTATGCTAAAAGCTCTTATTACAATTTTATACATCAATATTTTAATAGAGAGTTCTAACCCCAAATACAATATATAGAAAATAAAATACACATTTAAATAGGTTTATGATTCTAAAGTAAACATTCAATTACAAGAATAAATTGATTTGTTTCTAAATATATGTCCTTTACAAAGATGGATTACACAGCATATTTTGTTCAAAGTTGACGCAGAACCTGTAGGGTTTAAGGAAACATTAACTTTATAAAACTGAATGGAAATAAAACTTTATTTCAAAATAACAATTGTGGGAAAAAAGACATATTTCAGCCATTAATATTCAGTTTAAAAAGTCAGGGCTGTTTGTTGGCTTGTTTATATTTTAATCTTCAGATAAATGAGGACTTTATCCATATTAAAGTTATAACATTGTAATAGTGTACAAACACCAATATATTTTCATGAAAAAGTCAGATGGGATATAATATGTTATGAAAACATTAATATTATGTCCAATTATATAAAATTCAATTTTTATAAAATACAGGAATTACATATATACCAATAGCAGAAGAGCATCCTAAAAAAAGAGGAAAAACAGTTCATCTATGTAAGCTTCCAAAATGTTCCTTAAAGTAAAATCTCTAACATTTTAAATAGTCCATCTAGTACTACATATAATTTTTATTATTTATACTTGATATCAACTATGCAATTTATTGTTTAACACCACCAAATGTTCTTATAAGCAGGAGATAAATTTGACTCTTTGGAATTTTAAATCTTTGGAAATTTTAATTTCAATTTTAAATCATTGGAAAATATTTAATTAAGAATAATTTGTGAATATTACCCACAATGGTAATACATATGAAGAATTTAATTGTCTCAAAAGATAATGTCACAGTATCCCAGGTACCTCTGAGAGTAGCTCATGATAAGTATATGGACTTTTTATCTTGAATAACAGTGTGACCTTTATTCACATGCCAGTTTACTCAGGAAAATATGAAATGATACTGTGATTATCACATATTTGAGAGAAATAAAGCTAAAGTAATGAAACGATAGCTTCCAGAGTCAGACAAATTCGTAGGCAGACAGAAACCGGTCCCCAGTGAAACCTGACCTTCAAGCCAAAAAGACAGGCTGAAGCAGGAGAAGTGGGCTGCCAGTCCCGGAGGGAGTCCATAACCAAGGTGAGAAATTCCTCATTGCCTTTTAGTCAGTCAATGGTGCTTTTACCACGCCCCCAGGCCACCCCCATGGACCCATTACCATTTATTGTCCCATTCTGAGTCCATGAAAACCCCTGGATCAGCCTCACAGACAGCTACTCATTTTCATGCCCCATCTTGGACGAAGGGCTCTCCACTTCAGAGCTTCTCTCATTGTCAAGAACTTCTCTGTCACTCAATGTAATTCTTCTCTGCTTTGCTCACTCTCTGGTGTCCACGTACGTCATTCCTTTTGCTCACAGGACAAGAAACTGGAACCCGCCAAATGGCAGGTGAGAAAAGAGCTATCACACTCTCTCAGCCCTGCTGAGCTATGGAAGTGAAAAAACCGCTGAGAACCCACGTGCCCCAACCTAACAGGCTGTAAGCAATAGGACCGAATGAGAGCTGCAACACTTCCTGGTGGTTTAAACTTTGGGACTCCCTTAGAAAAAGCTGTAACACCCCTTGTGCTCCATGGTTGCTGTTATCTCTGAGTTTTTGGTCGCAGCCACATTCTCTTTATCCAGACGCTGGCATCCAACGCAGAAGCCTGTCATGGCACACCCAGATCAGCTGTAGGCTGAGCCCAGAGTCATGATGGGTGCAGGATCCAGGCTGGTAGCAGTAGCCAAGCACTGCCTTCCCAGCCGAGTGGGCAGAGTAAGCCCAGCAAGTGAGAAGAAAGCCCAGGTATAGACACCACCAACCACAGAGATTTCTGGCTGGCAAAACAGCACCAAATCCTGTGTCATTTCTATTCCTGTTAGTATTTTTATCAAATGTATTTTTCAGTATTAGTATTTCATTGGGCAACCCATCTAATTTGCCATATAGTAAAACTAACCATTTTATTAGGCAAAGCAAATTATATATTTTATTAGTCCTAGATGTACAAAGAAAATATTTAAGAAAAGGATTGTGATATTATCAATAGCATTTATTGCATTATAAATTTCTTAGATCTTAATAGTTTCAACCTCAACTAATTTTTTATTTGGATTAGTAACATTATCAGGGGAATTATGTGGAACATATAAATAAACTATAATTTACTGGTGCTTGTAAGGAGGCAGAAAAAATCAGAACAGAGAAGAGGAAAGTGTAAAAACAAGGAATAGAAGAAAACAAGCTGCTAATGAAAATGCATTTTTTTTTTTTTTGAGTCAGAGTTTCACTCTTGTTGCCCAGGCTGGAGTGTAATGGCACGATCTTGGTTCACTGCAACCTCCATCTCCCAGGTTCAAGGGTTTGCCCAGGATGGAGTGTAATGGCACGATCTTGGTTCACTGCAACCTCCATCTCTCAGGTTCAAGGGTTTCTCCTACGTCAGCCTCCTAAGTAGCTGGGATTGTAGGCACCCTCCGCCATGCCAGGCAAATTTTTGTGTTTTTAGTAGATATGTGGTTATGCCATGTTGATTGGGCTGATCTTGAACTCTTGACCTCAGGTGATCCGCCTGCCTTGGTCTCTGGAAGTGCTGGGATTACAGGCTTGGGCCATGGTTCCCAGCTGAAAATGCATTCTTTGTAGATAGTGGTTTGGGAGTGTTGGTGATTAGGAGACTCAATGATGCTTCTGAAAATCAAACATATTCAGACTTCCCAGTGTGGTGCATTTCATGAAGTATCACTCTGGCACTAGCACTCTTAGATTTAGAAAACCTGAAAATATCTTTGCCCTGTGTATACTACAATATGCATGAAAATCGATGTTGTTTAAACAGAAAAATTTGTTTGGTTTCAATCAACAATGTTGCCATTTACGTGTTTTAAATATACGCTAATTTAAAAATATCCTGTGATTTTTGAGAGATCTTTTTTCAATCCATAAAGAATGATATTCTAGCAAACCATTTCCACCATCCGTATAAAATAATTATAGGCCGTAAAAATATAAATTTAGAGAGGAAAGAGTCCTGCTTTACATAATAGAGACATTTTTATGTGCTTCGGTATGAAATTATATCTGACTCTGGCCTTTTACACTCCTCATCTGTTTATTTCCGTGGTCTCAAACTGTGACGATGAATACTTACACTAAATATAACACCTCAAACCAGCCCATGGCTCTTTGAGCAGACAACTATTTAGAATTCAAAAACAATACCTTATGACAGTAGGCAATAAACACAATCCTGGCTTTTCACACACCTGATCTCTTTATTTACATGGCCTCAAACTGTGAAGATAAATACCTACACTAAATATGACACTTCAAACAAGCCCAAGGCTCTCTGGGCAGACAACTGTTTAGAATTTTAAAAGTACCTTATAGGGGAAGCAGGATAAGGTGGCCAAATTGAAGCCTCTAGCAAACATCCCCTACATAGGAACAGCAATTTGAACAACTATCCTCTTGGGAAAGTACCTTCATAAGAAACAAAATCGGGTTAGTACTCTCAGGATCTGATTTTTCATCATATCAGGATAAGAGGATTGCAATTCCTGGGCAAGTCTTAGTACTGTGCTGTGCTCAGAGCTGGTGGACTTGGGGTGCACACAACCTAGTGAGACATGAGTTGAGGTGACCAAGGGAGTGCTTGCATCACCCCTCTTTCAACTCCAGGCAGTCCAGCATATAGCTTAGGAAGGAGGGGGAAGAATAAAACGTACTTTGTCCTGAAACTTGAGATACCAGCTGAGCCACAGTGAAATAAAGCACCAGGCAGAGTCCTGAAGCCCTCATTAGAGGCCATAGTTTCCATATGACACATCTAGACCTACCTTGGACCAGAAGGCAACCACTTCCCTAAAGAGAAGGATTCTGTCCTTGAAGAGTTCACCACTTGCTAACAAGCCCTTGGGCCTTGAATAAATATCAGCAATAATTAGGCAACAGTCCCCACAGGCCTTGGGCAAAATTTAGTATTGTGCAGGCTTCAGATGTGCCCTCAAACATTTTCCGCTCCGGTGGTCGCAGGGAGATACTACCTCTGCTTGCAGAGAGTAGGTAAAAAATAAAGAAGACTCTGTCTTGAAACTTTAGTACCAGCTGAGTCACAAGTCACCACACAGGCCTTGGATAATATACTCAGTACTGTACCGACTTCAGGTGTATCCCAGAACAGTCCCAGTGCTGGTGGCCACAGGAGTTCTTGTGACACTCTTCTCCCAATTCCAGGCAGCTCAGCATGAATGGAGAGACTCTGTTTTGGGGAGGAAAAGGTAAGGACAGAGAAAGAAAGACTCTGCTTTATAATTCAGTGAATTCTTGCATATCTTGTCCAAGATCATCAAGGTGGTAACTCTGTTAGTCTGCTAGAGTCACAGCGTTACAGGCCTTGGGATTCCCCATACGTACATATGAGTGCAGAACCAAATATTTAGATCACGACACTCAATTCCCTTTGAACACTTGGAAAGACTTCTTAAAAAGGACAAATACAAATAAACATAGGTTGCAAATATTGCAATAAATACCTAACTCTTCAATGCACAAACAGTGATAAACATCCACAAGCGTCAAGACCACCCAAGAAAACATGACCTCAACAAATGGATTAAATAAGGCACCAGTAACCAATTCCAGAGTGACCGAGATATTTGACCTTTCATGCAGATTATTCAAAATAGCTGTTTTGAGGGAACTCAACAAAATTCAAGATAGCACAGAAAATGAATTCAGAATCTCATTAGATAAATTTAGCAAAGAGATTAAAATAATTAAAAAGAATAAAGCAGAAATTCTGAGGCTGAAATTTTTAAAGAAAAAATCTGAAGAATGCATTGGAGTCTCTCAAAACCAGAATTACTCAAGCTGAAGGACAAATCAGTGAGTTCGATATCAGAGTTTTTGAAAATACGTAGTCAGAGGAGACAAAGAAAAATAATGAAAAATAATGAGACATGCCTACAGAATCTAGAAAACAGCTTCAAAATAGACAAATCTAAAAGATATTAGCCTTAAAGAAGAAGTAAAAAAAGTGTTAGGTGTAGAAAGT
The DNA here is from genome assembly GCF_049354715.1 of Callithrix jacchus. Classification (NCBI taxonomy): domain Eukaryota; kingdom Metazoa; phylum Chordata; class Mammalia; order Primates; family Cebidae; genus Callithrix; species Callithrix jacchus. The sequence continues at coordinate 133,353,145 of NC_133504.1, forward strand.
TTATTCAGAGGGATAATAGAAAACTTTCCAAAGTCAGAGAAATATATCAATATTCAAATGCAAGACGGTTATAGAGAATACCAAGCAGATTTAACTCAAGTAAGACTACCTTAAAACATTTAAAGTCAAACTACCAAAGGTGAATGAAAAGAGGGTATCTTAAAATCTGAAACAGAAAAGAAGACAAAAATGTAAAGAAGCTCAAAGATAACTGCCAGTAGATTTCTGAGTGGAAACATTACAGGCCAGGAGAGAGCAACATAATATATTTAAAGTGTTGAAGGAAACAACAACAACAATAACAATAACAACAATTTTTTTTGAAATATATTTATTTGGTTGGAGGCAAGTTTTGCCAGCCTGAATTCAAGTTTCAAACTAAAGAGCTTCTGCATAGCAAAGGAAACAACAACAGAGTGAAGAGACAATCTAGTCAATGGGAGAAAATTTTTCAGCTTAGACGGGATGAGTAAGTTCTGGTGATCTATTGTACGGCATGGTGATAATGGTTAGTAAAATACAGCATATACTTTTAAGTTTCTAAGAGAATATATCATAAATATTTTTACCACAAATAATTATATGTATTTTAGGTGATATATAAATTAATTGTTTTAATCATTTCACTATATATATATATATACATATATACTTATATATATACACATATATATGTACACATACATAACAACATATCATATCATATACTCTAAATATGTATAATTTTATTATTATTATATATTTTATTGCATTTTAGGTTTTGGGGTACATGTGAAGAACACGCAAGGTTGTTGCGTAGGTATATACATGGCAATGTGGTTTGCTGCCTTCCTCCCTATCACCTATATCTGGCATTTCTCCCCATGTTATTCTTCCCCAACTCCCCACCCCCCACCCACTGTCCCTCCACTTGTTCCCCAACACAACAGACCCCAGTGTGTGATGCTTTCCTCCCTGGGTCTATATGTTCTCATTGTTCAACACTCACCTATGAATGAGAACATGTGGTGTTTGATTTTCTGTTCCTGTGTAAGTTTGCTGAATATGATGGTTTCCAGGTTCATCCATGTCCCTGCAAAGGACATGAACTCATCGTTCTTTTATGGCTGCATAATATTCCATGGTGTATATGTGCCACATTTTTCCTGTCTAGTCTATCATCAATGGGCATTTGGGTTGGTTCCAATTCTTTGCTATTTTAAACAGTGCTGCAATGAACATTCGTGTGCATGTGTCCTTATAATAGAATGCTTTATAATCCTTTGGATGTATATCCAGCATTTTTATTCCAAAATATTATATCCAAGGAAAATATCCTTTAAACATAAAGAAGAGATAAATACATTCCAAGATAACCAAAAGCTGAAGAATTTCAATACCGTAACTGTCTTAAAGAAATGTTCAAAAAAGTTCCTCCGTCTGTAAAAAAGAAAAGGTGTTAATGAGCTAAAGGAAATAATCTGAAAGTATGAAACTCACTGGTAACAGTAAGTACAGAGAAAATACAGATTACAACACTGTAACTGGTGTGTAAACTATTTATATCTCAAATAGGAAGACTGAGAAACAAATCGAGCAAAAATAACTACAACAACATTTTAAGACATCGATAACGTAACATGATATAAATAAAAACAAAAAGTTAAAAAGTGTAGGGATGAAATTAAAGTGTAGAGTTTTTATTAGTTTTGACTTTGCTTGTTAGTTAGTTGATTTTTGTAATTAGAGTTGCCATCAGTTTAGAATAACAGGTTATAGGATGTTATTTTCCAGCCTCATGGTATCTTCAAATCTAAAATCCTACACCAGATACACAAAAATATATAGCAAGAAATTAAAAGATACCACCATAGAAAATCACTTACACAAAAAGAAAGACAGGAGAGGAGAAACAAAATATATAAAAACAACCAGGAAACAAATAACATAATGTTGGTAGTAAGTCCTTATATAACAATAATAACATTAAATATAAATGCATTAAATGCTCTAATAAAAAGACACAAACTGGCTGAATGAATGAAAAAACAAGATCCAATTGTCTTGCCTACACATAACACACTTCATTTATAAAAACACAAATGGACTAAAAGTAAAGGGCTAGAAAATGATATTCTATGCAAATGGAAACCAGTAAGGAGCAGGAGTTAGTATACTTAGAGCAGATAAAAGAGATTTCAAGACAAAAAACATGAAATGTTAAAGAATATTATTATATAATCATAAAAAAGTTCAATCAGTCAGGAGGAAGTAACAATTATAATGTACCCAACACTGGACCACCCAGATAGACGAAGCAGATATCATGGGAGCAAAAGGGATAGACCCAAAAAATAGTATTTGGAGATTTCTACAGCCATCTTGCAACATTGTATAGATTATGCTGACAGAAAATCAACAAGAACAACAATAATATCAGGCTAAATCTGCTACAGAGAAAAATTGGCCTAATATATATTTACAGAGCATTTAATCCAATAGCTGAAGAACACATTATTCCCTCAGCACATGGAATATTCTCAAGAATAGACCACATGTTAGGTCAGAAAACAAGCCATCAGAATTCCTGAATAACAACACAAAATTTAAGGTTAAAAAACCTGGTTACAAATAAACTCTTAATGGAATCTAAAATTTTATACAAAATCAGATGTTATATGTATATATATAACATATATATATGATATTATATCTCAAATATCAGTATGTATGCCAGATATTACATCTCTATGTATATCAGATACATAGTATATATATATATATATATGATTTGTATATATAGTAGATTGCACACATATACATATATATATATACAGATATAGACAAATTTATATTTATTTACATAGGGTATTGATGGATTTGTTCTAAATTATTTAAATATTTCAAGATAATATATATTTAAAATAAGATTTTGAAACTATTAAGAAACATTTTAAAATTATCTTTTAAGTATCAGATCTTCTACTTTATTGATTTCTATTGATATTTGTGTATTTTTCCACATTTTCTATGAAATCTCAAAGAGAAAATTTTTTAAAATTCTAATTTTAGCTTCCTGCTTACAAAAATTCCACATATTTTATGCACTTAAAATATTTTCATTGAAATAGATATGTAATTGTAAATAACAGCAAATTAATAAATGAATAAGTGCAATTAGTAATTTTAATAAAATTGAAATTTAAAACTTTTCTAATATCTGCTAAAATAGACTTTAAACCAACAAAGATCAAAAGAGACAAAGAAGGACATTACATAATGGTAAAAGGATCAATGCAACAAAAAGAGCTAACAATCCTAAATATATATGCACCCAATACAGGAGCACCCAGATACATAAGGCAAGTTCTTAATGACTTACAAAGAGACTTAGACTCCCACACAATAATAGTGGGAGGCTTTAACACCCGTTGTCAATATTAGACAGATCAAGGAGACAGAAAATTAACAAGGATATCCAGGACTTGAACTCAGACCTGGACCAAGCAAACCTAATAGACATTTACAGAACTCTCCACCCCAAATCTACAGAACATACATTCTTCTCAGAACCACATCACACCTACTCGAAAATTGACCACATAATTGGAAGTAAAGCACTCCTCAGCAAATGCAAAAGAATGGAAATCATAACAAACAGTCTCTCAGACAACAGTGCAATCAAGTTAAAACTCAGAATTCAAAAACTAACTCAGAACCACACAGCTTCATGGAAACTGAACAACTGGCTCTTGAATGTTGACTGGATAAACAATGAAATGAAGGCAGAAATAAAAACATTCTTCAAAACCAATGAGAATGAAGACACAACTACCAGAATCTCTGGGACACATTTAAAGCATTGTCTAGAGGAAAATAGATAGCAATACATGCCTATATGAGAAGCAAGGAGAGATCTAAAATCGGAATCCAATCATCAAAATTGAAAGAGCTAGAGGAGCAAGAAAAAAAAAAAAAAAACCTAAAACCTAGCAGAACATAAGAAATAACTAAGATCAGAGCAGAACTGAAGGAGATAGAGCACAAAAAAAAAAAACCCTTTAAAAAGTAAATAAATCCAGGAGCTGGTTTTCCGAAAAGATCAACAAAATAGATCACTAGTCAGGTTAGTAAAAAAGAAAAGAGAGAATAATCAAATAGATTCAATAAAAAACAATAAAGGGGATATCACCACAGATTCCACAGAAATAAAAACCATCATCAGAGATTATTGAAAACAACTCTATGCACTTAAACTAGTAAACCTGGAAGAAATGGATAAATTCCTGGACACTTGCCTAAACTAGAAAGAAGTTGAAACCCTGAATAGACCAATAACAAGGTCTGAAATTGAGGCAGCAATTCAGAGTCTACCACCCGAAAAAAGCCCAGGTTCAGATGGGTTCACAGCCGAATTCTACCACACATACAAAGAGGAACTGGTACCACTCCTAAAACTATTCCAAACAACCCAAAAAGAGGGAATCCTTCCCACATCATTTTATGAGACCAACATCATGCTGATATCAAAACCCGGCAGAGACTCAGCAAGAAAAGAAAACTTCAGGCCTATAGCAAAGACCTGGAACCAATCCAAATGCCCATCGACAATAGACTGGACAGGGAAAATGTAGCTAATATAAACCGTGGAATATTATGTAGTCATCAAAAATGATGAGTTCGTGTCCTTTGTAGGGACATGGATGAACCTGGAAACCATCATTCTCAGCAAACTGACCAAGAGCAGAAAACCAAACACCGCATATTCTCACTCACAGTGGGTGTTGAACAATGAGAGCACATGGACACAGGGAGAGGAGCATCACACAGTGGGGTCTGTCAAGGGGAAACTAGGGGAGGGACAGCAGGGGTTGGGGAGTTGGGGAGTTGGGGAAGGATAACATGGGGAGAAATGCCAGATATAGGTGATGGGGAGGAAGGCAGCATATCACACTGCCATGTGTGTACCTATGCAACAATCTTGCACGTTCTTCGCATGTACCCCAAAACCTAAAATGCAATAAAGAAAAATGCTGGCGGCTGTGCCAATAGGAAAAGGCTACCGGCAGCCAGTCATGTTCAACATGGAGCTTCCATCTTTCCTTCTGTCCATCACATGTACAGTAAAGGCACAGGTAACATGGCACTGGCCAGGCAGAGAATCCATCTGCATAATAAAATATTAGGTTGCGGCAGCCAGCTTCTTTACATGCTACGTAAATGGTGCATCTGGTTTGACCAATCTTTTGGGCCCTAAGTAAATTAGACACTGCCTCCACAAGCTCGTTTATAAAACCCTGTGCATTTCACCAGGGAACTGGCAACCCATTTTTCTTCAGTACCCCACTCTACACAGAGAACTCTTTTTCTATTGCCTATTAAACTGCTCTTGACTTAAAAAAATATTAAATGTTATTATAGAAAATATTATTAAACAGAAAATCACATAAATATAAAGTTTTTTTTTATATTACTCTCATTTGAAATCTAAAAATATAACATGGTGAATAACTATTGATTTTCATGTGATCTTCTACCAACTGGATCTCTTAGTTATACAGCTTCTTTGGTTATTCATTTTTCTCTCTGAGTCAGAAATCTTAGTGGAAACTGCTGTCACTGATTGGGAAACCTAAATGCAATAACTGTTACCTAGGGTAACATTTCCAAGTGGCAGCATTTAATTGACTTAGTGGGTGAGGTTACTGTAATGGACAAAAGAGTCAGAGAAAAAAATCTGATTATTTTCACTTGCAAAACCATACAGCATTGGCTAAATGATAATTGTGTACCTAAAAGTGAAATAGTTGGGTATCATTTTACTTGATAAGTGAAAGAGTTCTAGGCCAAGTAAAAAGAAGTGTAATATGAATCAGAAACAGAGTTACAAACCCTCTTTCAGCTTTCAGAATTAAGCCAGTTTGCAAATTCAAAATCTTTTAAATGAAGAGGTGACTTAGTAATGTTAAGAAAGAAGCCCCCGACTCTGCCAGATTTATACTCAGTTCTTCTCCCTGTCTTCCACAGAGGAACTGAAGGCCTTATAACAGGGTGACTGTGCAGAAGGGGAAAATAAATTTTCAGATGTAGAGGGGATTACAGGACACCTATTCTGACTGACACTATTTTCAGGAGACCCAGAACATCACTGTGCTCCAACAGAGTAAGGGCTAATGGAGTTTAAAAGATAAATAGAGTTCTAGCTCAGTACTATCTAAATATGGGTTCAGTGGTTCCCTAATACATCATGTGAGTATTTGCCCCATTCCAAAATGTATGCTTAGAATAGACATAGTGTACTAGATGTGGTGATTAATTATGATTACTCGCCACAGAGCAAGTTGAACGACTTCTTTATAATGAAGGTAAGGAAGAGTATTTCTGCAAAACAGGCAATTCTTTAAATTATCTCTTAGTATTATTATACACTGTGATTAAAGTCAATAAAATCTATAAATCAATTCATACAGAGCTACTAATGGCCAAGCCATTCAGGAATGAAAGTTTGGGTTACTCCGTCAAGTAAAAAACATGAGCAGCTGATGATGTGCCTGCTGAAGGCAAAGGGAATATTGAATAGACAGTGGAAAAAGGCAATTCTAAATACCAGCTACAGCCATTTGACTAGTTCTAGGAATGAACACTGCAATTGTTAAAATACATCTTTTTAAATGTGTTATGAATATGTTTGCATGTTTATATATGTTATATGTTTTGGTTCATTCTTGTCTTATCCCCTCATCTTACATCAAATGCATTAAATTTCCATCTTATGTATGTGAGAATTAAATTTACATCATAGTGTTTAAGTTATGGGATATCAAGAAGAGACATGAACATTAAGAACTTTGCATCCTCTTGTAGAGAAAGGGTAAGCGCATTTTTCATTTTACACAGGGTAGTTGTGCCAGGCTAGTAGAAGTATAACTTTGTTATTATCATTATTTGGAGATTCAGTATGTTTTAAGGAGGATTTGATGGGTGCTAAGTTGATAATAGAGAAAATGTAAATGTTAATTTTCTGTGTTAATTCGTTTAGGATATGATTCCTAATTTTGTGAGCAAACACCAGTCTAGATACTGAAGATGTGAAGATATCTTTAGCATTTAAATGAACAAACTTAGTAAACTGAAAAACCTCCATAATATGAGTAGGCCTCATCCAATTAGTTGAAGGTCTTAAAGAGCAAGGAATAAGGTTCACACTAAAAAAGAAATTATTAAGATCACAACATCAACTCTAAGCCAAATTTCCAGTTGGCTGGCCTGCTTTTTAGATTTTGGACTTGTCAGACCCACAACAGTGTAAGACAGTTCTTTAAGACAAACACTTCTCTCTGTGTGTATGCATGTGTCTGTGTGTGTGTGCAGAGCAAGAAAAATAGAACCAATAAGATGTGTGTGTATATCTGTATATGTGTGTGAGTGCATACAGATATATAAGCAATACTAACTAATGTGCTCATGCTCACAGTTTAATTAGCAATCGATGAAAATTAGATGGGAAAGTTTAAAATTTGGTCAAGAGTTTTAACTCCAAAGACATGTTTTGTTACATTGATTGTTCGACATTTTTATACTGTGATTTCTTTTTGAAGTTAAGGCTTAAAAAATTGTCAAAAGAGCTTGCCAAGTCCAATGTATATTTTAAAGTTAGTATTTAAGTTACATGTATATACAAAACTACAAAAAAAAAGAGAAATAAAAGTGGCTGTGTGTTATATTTATTGGTGTTGTCATTCTATGGAAATTCTAAAAAGATTATGTGGCGATATTCTGTGACAGCTATAGGAAATATGTCCACTCGGAATGTAATAATAAACATTTAAAATCCAGATCAGTATCTCTAGATTGCATCTTTCCCATAAATATGTTTTAACATTTGTATTTACACACAGTTATTGAGTTTTCCTTATTTGCTAGTAATTCTCATAGAATTACCATAAATCAATGCTTAATTTTTTGAATACCTGTCCCCTGTAATAATCTGTTTCACTATTCTTTTATTTTTAAAAACTGTGCTGCTCTGTTGACAAATGTTAAAATTGTTTCCATATGTACTACAAATGACTGTGGTGGTATCCACACTTAGATGCAGTTAAGCACACATTAGTTCCAACTGGACAGCTCTTTTTCATTCTTTTCAAAGTTTAACCAAATTCTGAAGAATTCAAATGTAAATGTGCCTGTAATGTTCCCCATTAAAAGGAAACATGAAATGTGATGCAAATTATGAGGAAAAAAGAATCATTCAAAAATTAAACTAGGAGTTGCATCTTACTAGAAATCATGCCCAGGAAGTAGTTTCAAAGAAAATTACACTGTTTTTTCTTTTAAAGCTCATAGCCCATCAATGGCACTTTTTGAGATATTTAGTAAAATTAATACCACTTCTGCCTATTGTTCATTGGCCTGCATTAATCACATGATCTTGCTTGACTACAGAGGGGCTGGAAATTTTAGTCTTTTATGTATTCAAGAAGAAACGGTGACATGGTTATTGGGGTACATAAGCTTTCACTTTTTAGGAGTGAAAAATTTAACACTGAAAAAAACCTATAGTTCCATAACAAAATCATTAACATACTGAATAGAACACACATATAAGGATCTATCATCTATCTTAATACTTTACGTATGTATTTTCAACACCTGTGCAGAAACTAAATTTTCTTTCATTCTTTATATATTGTCTTAAACATGTAAATACACCACTGACAGTCATGTTAAAAGAATTGACAGTTGAGTACAATTTCATCATTGTTTTATCTCATTGATCCAATCAAAAATGTTTATTATATATATTATGTACAAGATCCTATTCGATTGCTTGAGGCTATGGTGCTCAATGAATCAGACAAAAATATTTGACCTTTCAGAATAAAATTCTAATGAAAGGAAATAATAAATAATAAACAACTAAATAAATGAGTATGTAGCTAACTATACTATTTTTCCTCCCAGGCTTACTTGTTTTAGAAATTAAGAAAGAATCCTAAATACAAGGGGAAGTGTTATTATGGTGGCTGCAGGGAAAATTAGATGTCCGTCACCATTCCTTATGGTCTATTTATTTCTTAGTCTTTAATAAGTTCACTTTCCTCTTTCTGCCTTCTTTAGTTGCTTGTATAACTCAGCTGTCAGACATCACCTTATGTTAGCCACCCAGCCTCAAAGTGATTTCTATCAAGAGTCATAGGTATTGTCAGCTTGTCAAGAATGCCATTGCCTTGCACTTTTCATCTTTGCAATTGCTCCTTGATTGACACTTTTGAAATCCCATCTGCTTTTCTTTCCTTTGTTTGCTTTATACAGAACAGGAAAGAAGACACAGTTCCTATCATTCCTATCCATTAGCTTGGTAAAACTACACTTCCAGGGAAAGTTTGGTTTAATAAACCACATATTTCATAAAGAGAAAAATAAGGATGATTAAATGAAGACTGCAGACTCAGTTGCCCAAATGATTTTTTGCCTAATATTAAACACTTTTAGTTTTCAAATCTCCATGTGTTATACCGGACTGAGCATAGAAAGTCAACACCAAGACAAAAGTATGCCAAATTGCAGGGTTTATTGCCTGCGACCACGGAGGACTCACTTCTCTCCAACCCGTGGCAGAGAAAGAAGGGTGACAAGACTCTTTTATACCCTTAAACCACCTCCCGGGGTGGGGGTGAAGGGATTCAGACATTCTGAGGGCTAGTGGATTCTGCAAATCACCTTCTGGGTGGAGATGAGGGTGAGGGGCGGGGATGGGGGTGAGGGGATTCCGGACATTCCGAGGGCCAGGGAACAATTTGACATTCTGATTGTTACTTAAGTGGTTCACAAAAGCTAAGATTAGCATTCCTTTACACATTGTCTGGGTAGGGTGGGGATCACAGTCCTTAATTACTTATTCACATTTGGGTTATAGAGAGCAGTTTCAACAGAAAGCTGAGGTATGGTTGAGGTATGCAATTTTATGGGGCCTTTTACCATGTCACACATGTATAGATTAAATCCTGTAATAAAAACCAAATAACATATGTAAAATGTTAAATAATTTTCTTCAGTGTACACAAATAAAAATTTTCTTTTTAAGATATATTTTTATTAAATAGGTGAACATCAATAATTAATTATTGATTCCAAAATTTGTAAACCAATATGACCTATCAGCCAGGAATACTTGATAGATTCCTTTGTTTAGCTCAGTATAATATTGTAGAAAGCATGGATTGTCCCAAAGATTATTTCTATCTCTTTCTAAGTATCTCTATAAAATAGATAAACCAATGTTAAGTGTTACTCTAGCTTAAAAAATCTCATTACAGAAACTAGGAAATGGAAATCATCTATTCACTCTATACGGAAGTGAGAAATATATAAACAGAATTAATTTAGTGACGTGTAGATGCTTACAGTAAAAACCTATTATAACTTATAAGAGATAAATAATTACCAATATTCAAATGTTTCACAGCATAGTCTGTCATGCCTATTTTTATTTTTCAGAATGGGTTTACAGGTTGAAAAGTCTACTGAATAATTGTGGGAATATTTTAACTGCTTGCAGTAGATGACATTGGTTTAGAACATTTTACTTCAAATATAGAAGTAGATATTTGAATCACTGAAGAGATAAACATAGTATCAAAGTGAAGATTGGACATCAGTTAAACAAAGGGTATGTTATCAGTTAAATACTGGAAAAGTAAGCTTATTCGAAATGAGTATTAACTATGAATGAAATATTTCACATTATTCTAAAATATTCTAATTTTTGCTTACTAAAAATAGAGTATATTGATATATAAAATAGAATATATGCTATATTATTAAAACTTATCAGGATAGATATTAATTAAAGCTAAAAAATGGAATTCAAATTAACTCTAAGGATGCAATTTTTTATTAGGGAGGAGGTATATTTTCAACACAAAAAAATTAAAATAGATAAAAAAATCAAATATAGACAAATAGAAATAATAATATTAATTTTGCTGTAATGCATTTTGTAAAAATTACCATCGACTTACATATTTATTTCTCATTCAAAATTTTGCAGTTATGACATTGTGGGCTGTGTGATAAATAAAAAAAATAAAAAAATTGCAGTTGGCTACAATGACTTCACTACTTTGGAAGACCTCAAACATGTTTGGGTTGTTCTACTTGTGTTTCCATTCCTGGTCCCAAAATTAAAAAAAAAAAAGAAAAGAAAAGAAAATTCTATCTTGGCATACACACAAAGTAATGGCTGTGATGTGTTGCATACTTAATTTTGTCTCCTTGGAAGTCATATGCTGAAGCCCTAATACTCAATGTGACTTTATTTGAGATTCTTTAAAAATATAATTAAGGTTAAATGCCCTTTACAAAAATGGAAGAGAGCAGGAATGCATACTGACAGAGGAAAGGTCATATGAGGACACATTGAGAAAGAGGCCACCTGCAAGCCAAGGAAAGAGTCCTCAGGAGAAGGAAAATCTGCTAGTATCTTGATCTTGATTTTGGATTTCCAGACTCCAAAATTGTCAAGACATAAAGTTTTGTTGTTTAAGACACCTAGTTTGTGGTTTTTTGTTATGCCAGCCCTAGCAAACCAATTCACAGTAGATCTTAACATGTCTATTGAGGACTGAGATGCTACTGACCCCTTCCACACTGTCAAAACAAGTCACAATGAGAAACTACATCAGTAAGGCAGGGAATAGATACGACTTTTGCTGAGGTTATAGGGAGGAAGAGTGAATTTTGCTATAAAATAATAGATTTGACAAAAGCCTCTATTTGAGTCACACATGTTTAGTTTCCACCCTTCCGTATGAAAATTGTACAATGATTTTCTATGATTTAAACCTAAGAATGATATTCCGAAAGTATCAACCAATCAAAAATATAGCTCCGAGTCTATTTGTGACTATTTCTATATCAGATCTACAAGTTATCCCTTTTGAACTTGAAACTTAAGAACAACAATAAACATTGTGAAAAAAGAAGAAAGAAATGAAAAAAAGAAAGAAAAGAGATAAGAAAAAGTAAAGAAAAAAAAGGAGAGGAAAATAAAGACATGCAATACAATGGTAGTGAAACAGGGTCCTGTTCCAGTGAGGCAAGAGCTAAAATCACACACCTGAAATCTGTAGAAATTCTGAGTTTTTCTGATTAGGCCCTAGTACTGTTCCTTGGCAGTAGCTTGCCAGGACATTATTCTTTATGGGTTTGTGTTCCACCCTCTGAATATTTACATTTAATTATATTACTTGAACATATTGGAAAATGTGTTAGAGACTATTCCCTCCTTGCTCACTGAGCAACTTTTTCTACATCAAATTGTCCAAGTTTCACTTCATCTAAGATTGTGATATTGGCCATCTATTCATCTCAAAATGTAATTAATGTTTTCTTACTATAATTTGTTATTTTATTAATTTCAGTCATACCATAAGTATAATTCTTTTTAATAAATGTTGCTCTCTTCAGTTGAATACAGATTCTTTAAACATGGAAGACACTAGTATTAGCATGTCCTCAGTTCCTTCTACTTGAGCTTTATTTAAATAAAAGAACATATATCTTTGGGGAACAAATCAATACAATCAAAGGTGTCTTAATATAATAGTTCTTAATACAACATGTGATGATTTGCCTGAATGTTTATTTTTCAAATCTCAGAATTTCTGGATTCCTCTTTTTATTTTTTATCACTTCTCTACAAACACCAAATTATTTAGCTTCTGGTGTATTTATATTACTTTTAAAAATAAAAAAAAATACTCATGGCTTACAATAACAAACATTAGTAATATGAACTGACTGACCTTGCTGCTGATTGGTGACACCCTTCTCTGGGTATCATATTGGGTCCAGATGTGGTCCCTAGGCCTCCTTGATTCTACAGGTAAGCTGAAGAACCAGTTGCTCTCATGGCAGAAGGCAATGATGAATAGACATGTCCAGTGTTCTTAAAATTCTACCGAATTAGGCAGACAATCATTTTACCTGTATGCTACTTATAAATTGCCTCCAAATATAGAGAAAATAAATTGATAAAATAGAAAAAGTAAATAGATAAATCTACCATCAGAGCTTGATGACAGTGATAATATTGATACGTCAGTTAGTGACTGATATGATTTAGATTTTTGTCCCCTTCGGGTCTCATGTCAAAATGTAATCCCCAGTGTTGAAAGTGGAGCTAGCAGAAGGTATTTGCATCTTGGGGTCATGTCCTTAATGAATGGGTTAGTGCCATCCCCTTTGTGAGGAGTGAGTTCTCTCTCTGAGTTCCTGTGAGATCTGGTTGTTTATGTTTGTGGTGCCTCTCTCCTTTCTCTCTTGCTCCTGCTCTCAGGATGTGAGATGCTTGCTCCCCCATTGCCTCTTTTATTTAAATAAAAGAACCACCATGATTATAAGCCTCTGGAGACCCTTCCTAGAAGCAGAGGTTGTTATCATGCTTCCTATATTGTCTGAAGAATTGTGAGCCGATCAAATTTATTTTCTTTATTAATTACCCAGACTCAGGTATTTCTTTATAGCAATGTAAACATGGCCTAATACAATAGTAGATAAAAATAATGACAACAAAATAAAATATCAAGGATAGCTCTCTCTACTTTTTCATCCCATTTCCGCTCTGAAAAATTAAATCTGAAGACATTATTTGAGAGTGAATAATATAAAGATCAGTCTCCAAAAGAAATATATCATATTCCAGAAAAGGGTGTGAAGTCCTGATCAAGACTGGTATAGTATGCACGAAGGGCAGTCCAGCACAAGGTGTGAAAGTCTAGGGTGAAGAGGGCATCTGCAAAAGAGGATGCCTCAGTGTATAGAATCCAACTAGCATGAGGATGCCATCACTAAGGAAAGGCACCCTGGTACCTCATACAACATACTAAGTGCAGTGAGAAGTGTGTCCACATGGAAGGCCATTGTGATGGGGTTTTAGAGGCTGAGGAGAATTGGGAGCTTATGTCCTTATGAAGTCTTCCAAGTGTAGTATATTAGAGTATAAGTGGGCTGATGAGGCTCTGGATATGTTTCAGAGTGAGAAGAACACCTGCTTGCGGGCAGCAATATCTATTAAAAGGCAAGACTGACAATGCAATGAGTGATTGAAAAGCACCGTTGAACGGAAGAGAGAATGACAAGAGATTGAGTACACACAAGGGGATTGAATGGATATGTAAATAAGTAATGATGTGGGAAGCAAGAAAGTGCTAATATGGAAAGCATGATCACTAGAAAAATCCCGAAGGCATTGGATGGAATGTACAGATAGATATGAATATAAATATTATTTTTAATTTATATGTTTATGGCTGTGTGTATAAATATTAATTAAAATTAAATATTTTTCTCTCATGAAAGTCTCAATTTAATTATTCAGTAATAACGTGGTTAGTAGTGATTTAGTAGTGTGTTAAACAACATAGAATTTAAATAGATATAAATATAGAGATTATGTTTGTGTGTCTCTGTATGTATACACATGCATGCACACACACACAGCTCATTACTATAAATGCACCTAAGTACCCCAGCAGAACTGTATTTACTTATGTGTTTTATCAGTTAAGATCCAGTCAGGAGATGTAAACTACATAGTGACTTGAACAGAGAAGGATTAATATAAAGGTAACAAATAAAATTAGAAATAATCCCTTAGAGCTTGAGTGGAGTGCTCAAAAAATGAATAAACTTGGGAAGAAAAATATGGACTCTCCACGGTTGAAATTCAGATCTTCTTGGAAATGACAGGATTACAGTCCACCGAATGCTAGAGAAATCCAGCCTGTTGCCCTGAGCAAAAGCTGGCACTGTACTGTACACTTCAAAATCAACTAAGAGGGAAGATCTCATGTCACGTGTTTTTACCAATATAAAATTAAAAATAATAACGAAAAGTTGTATTTGACAGCAGTAACATAAATAAACATAGAAATGTATATGTGCATGGGTGTTCATAGATATTTTCCTTAATTTTGTTCAAAAGGACCTGAGAGCCGTGACAATTTAGTAACAATGGACACACATGAGATGTAGAACATGGTTTTGAATGTAATTCTCCTCTTAAAGTAACAAGGACTTTTTGGTGAAACATTTGATTTGAAGACTGGGGCAGAAAAAATACCTTTCCTAGAATACTGTTTTTATAAAATACCAATGCAGTTCTCAAAAAATGATGGGAAACATCAAAAAGACACAGAAACCAGGCTGGACACAGTGGCTTACATCTATAATTCCAGCACTCTGGGAGGCCAAGGCAGGCACATCACTTGAGTGCAGGGGTTTGTGACCAGCCTGGCCAACATGGGGAAATCCCATCTCTACTCAAAATATAAAAAAACAACTGGGCATGGCGGCACACACTTGTAGTCCCAGCTACTCAAGAGGCTGAGATGAGAGGATCATTTCACTCCGGGAGGCCGAGTCTACAGGGAGCTGAGATCATCACACTGGACTCCAGACTAGGAGACAGAGTGAGACCCTGTCTCAAAAAGAAAAAAAAAAAAAGACATAGAAAACAGATTTAAGAGACACTCACTTGCAAAATCAGAACACTTTCACCAAGAAAAAAAAAAAGATTTTAGTAACAGACTATAAGACACAACAAATAATAAAACATCTGAGTTCATAAATAAATAAATTTTAATAATGAACATAATATATAACATAGTTTCAGTGTTAGCTATTGATGGCAAAGGGGAAGAGAATAATTTTAGAATGGAGAAGATTGACCAGCTTACCTTAATCAAATAATCAAAGTTAACATCACTAATAGTGTTTCTAATAGAAAAAGTGTGCCAGCTAATGTGTGCCACCTAATAGCATATAATTAGAAAAAAAATTTACTTATATGATTTTTCATTAATTATTCATACCTTAAAGTAGTTATGAAGAAGCATTTGACTAAATACAAGAACTTGTAAAGATATCTGTCCTATAATCTTTAAAACTGCCAAGATCATAAAAATTAAAGTCATATTTTTTAAGATAGAAAATTACATAGAAATAAATGAAAACAACATGTTTTTAGTCTGGAATATTTTCCTTTAAACACAGTACTAGAAAACTTGGCAAAACATGAGTTATAGTTGAGGATTATATGGTGATAATTCACTAATAATTTTCTGACTTTGACAATTGCATTTCAGTTATCCAGGAAAGTGTCCTTATTTGTAGAAGATATATTCTAGTATATTTTGGGATAATGATGAATCTTCTTGACATTTTAGACATATAAACAATCCATAATAAGCTTTTTCGGCCTAAATTTTTTATGTAAGTACACATTATGTGATTGTAGTATTTTATTCTCCAAAAATACTCATGAACATCTGTTGTGAGATAGTCTTTCTAAATAAGATTCTGGAAGCACCAACAGATGTGGCTTTCTAAAGCATATCTTGCCAATTTTTCCCAATGTTAAGATGAATACAACTTTTAAGAAATTGGGGCAAAATTCAGATAAATAGGGTGAAGATGCATTTAATAAAAGAAACTTACTTTTTTCTGTTAATTGAACCATCTGTGCTCTTGAGTGGCTATTAAGATCTTCATTGTCAAAGACCCATCTACCCTTATTACCAAGAACTTACTTATAGTAAAATCTATTTAACTAGCTTTTGCAAATTAATAATCACTATATACTTGGAATACATTCTTCTTTTCCAACTGACTAATTTCTTTTCCAACTAACTAACTAACTTCTTTTCCAACTGACTAATAATTTATATACAACTGACTAATAATAAAATGATCTGGATAAAAACACTTGCATTAATTTTAATTAAACAGTTTAAATTTGTATACATTTTTTGATTTATGCTTTATGTTATTTAATACTATATTACATGGTAATATAATAAATACTGTGATTCAAAAAAGAGCAGCAACTGAGTACAACCTTAAATTTAATTTTTTTATCCATTTAATATTATCATAAGTACCTTCTTTGCTAGGTCTGGGATATATATTAATGAACAACACAGACAAGATGCTTACCCACAGGCCCTCCTTTATTTTATATGCTATCAAGGGAGTAGATAGTATGTGTGCCTACACATACACTCACACACACATACAAATAGATAACATGCAGAAGCTTCAACTGAAATATATTCCTCCAATAATGATCCTTGTCCTCCTCAAAACTGGTCTTTACATTCCTTAGAGTGTTTTAGGTCAATAGCTAGGGTCTAGTCTCAGCATTGCTTATCTCTGCAAATCAGAGAGAAAGAAATTAGCTAGCAAAAAAGCCCTGCACGTCAAGCCTAATATATCCACATAAAAACAAGAAAGATGTAATTGGAAATGGATTTTGAAAAACTGGAGTGAAGGAGTAATGCAAGATATCTCATTGAAAGAAAGTTAGGAATAGAAATCACCCCTTTGTAACATAGCATTTAATAACCTTAAGTTGGTCTTAATGTAATCCTTGGGTGGTTCCCTAAATGAATTTTTTCTGAATTTAAACAAAAACAAATGCAAAATAAATAAATAAATAGATTAATACACAAAGAGAAAATAATGATTTACTATAAATTAGGTGCAAATAAAAAATATGCAAAGTAGTGAGGCCAAATAACTCATCTGTTAGCCCCTTGTTAATAAAAAAGACATATTACATCTTTTTTTGAACCCTAGTCTGCTTAGCCCCATGTTAAAAAAAAAAAAAAAGACATATTACATAAACATAGATAACTATTGGTTATTTTGATTCTCTTGGAGGGCCTAGGGAATATCTCTTTCTCTAAATTAATAAGTAGTGAACTAATGAGAGTGTTTCTGGTATATTTAAAAAGTAGTAATGTTTCTCCTTTATAGATTACAATTGATGCTAGAAATAATGAAACTGGGTTACTAAGAATTAAAAAAGACAAGATTTTAGAAAATACAAGCCTGGTGGCAGCGTTGGACATTAACTTTAAAAAGTAGGAAAGCTGAATGATTCACAGAAGTTCATGTGGAATTATTAATAGACCATCGAGTTCTTAGGGATTACATCAAGGAGCAGCCAGTGAGGGTATTCCTTAACCTATGTAAAAAAATGCACTTAAGTACTAATTAATTCAAGTTTACTTTCAGCTACCTTGATACAAAATTAACAACTCTTACTCAGTTTACACATTTCAATACTAAAGCAATTGTCTCAGTCATCTTGAGGGAAATCACCAAGACATCACAGCTCTATATGTGATGGAATGTCCCTTGATTATTCTCTAAAGGTATCCATGGTCATTTATCAGAATAACTATTTTCTAAGGAAAAATAATGCCCAGAATTTTAAAGGGCTTGATGACAAGAGGACAAAGCTGACAAAGGCAACAGGAGAACAAAAATATTGTTATATTACATTAATATGTGAATATATGGAAGCCAGGTGATAAATCCACCACTCACTAATTGGCCTATGACACCACACTGCATTAATTCATTAGTCTAAGGTCATAATCAGGATGGATATATTTAACAATGAGCCAAACTCTCTTGTTAGTCCCCTGAGATGAGGACAAAAGCCATTATGGCAAGAAATATCAAATGAAAGCTCCTGAAACTTTCCTGCCCCTGCCGACGTTGGGAAATCAGAAGCAACATTTCAACTTTGGTGAAATAAAAGACATAAGTCTACACTTAAAATACAAATAATTAAAGATTGATGTACCCTTCTTCAACTCACCAGCCCCTATGACAGTCATATGGATTACAGTGACTGTCAGAGGACTATTATGACCTTACATAAGTGTACTACCGTTATTGCTTTTTCAGAAGCAGTATTCTTACTAGAATAAATTAATGCAAATTTTGCAGCGATTTGTCTGAAAAAAATTATCTATATTAATGCATACTAGACATTAAAGTAAGTAATAACAGCAAATGTTTTGATAACCCTAGTTAGACCCATAATGCCACAGATGTGAAACTGCAAAATACACAGATTTAGGAAACGGCTGCATTAGTGTAGTTTTAAGAGTTCAGTGCTCTTGGACATATGTGCATATTCTCTACAAGTTAAAGGATGCATTGTTGCACCTTGACATTCTCACCACCAAGAAAGAGGAAGAACATTTGGTAGACTCCTTTGAAGTTTGCATATAGCAAATATTGTTTTGACAGTATTCTCAGGAGACTTGGACTCACAGTTTTGAGTACGGCTAGAAAAAGGAAGAGTTGTAGCAGATTCAGAATTCAATACAAGTGGCTTTGCCGTTTGGTCTACATGATCTCATAGGTCATATGGTGATAGTGATAATGGTGGTACGTAAGGATTACAAGGAGTTTCTGGCAAACTTTTATAGAAGAGTCATATTTTGGTCACGTAGGGTTCTAAAACAAGATCATGTCGTGCTGTGTGTGGTGGCTCATGGCTGTAAGCCCAGCACTTTATGAGGCTGAAGCAGGTAGATTGCTTGAACTCAGGAGTTTGAGACCAGACTGGGGCATAGAGTGAGATCCCGTCTCTACAAACAACAAAAACAACAACAACAACAACAAAAACAATAGCTGGGCTTGGTAACCCGTGCCTGTTGTCCCAGCAACTTGGGAGGCTGAGGTGAGAGGGTAGCTTGACCCTGGGAATTGGAGGCTGCAGTGAGCTGAGATAGCACCATTGCACTCCACCTTGGGTGACAGAGCCAGATTCCATCTTCAAAAAAAAAAAAAAAAAAAAGTATATATATATATATATATAATGTAAGCTGCATTAGAAGTCTGTTCATCATTCAAAAATATGAAAAGTCAGATGCTCTTTCAACTAGTAGATACTGAGTTCCTAACTACGATATCTAGTTGACTGTGCAACTGGTGCTACTAATCAAGAGATGAATATGGTCAATTCCTAGGTTATAATATCAGACAGCCATAGAAGCAATTTGTCAAAAAATATAAATGACATATTAAGGCTTAGTCACAAAAGACCTGTAGGACCTGAATGATGTGTAGCAGTAGAAACATAGAAAACATGAGTGGAAATGGATGGTTTGATACTGGAGCAAATTGAAGAGCACAAACAAGCTACAGTAATAAGTGGTCCAGACCGATGTCCCCTAACTCTAATTTTCTAATATTCTCTAATCAAGTTACACCAATATTTGTAGTTTTAATGTAGTCATCTGTTGCTGAAAAAAAAAATTGTAGTGTGATTCAAGGGTGAGTTGGCTCAATATATTAGTATGAGTGGAATTAAAATGCTGGTACTTTATAGAACACCTTGAGGAATCCCTGAAAGTCATGGTGAATGAAAACATTCTGTTGAATTTAGAGTCAGATAAGAGCATGTAGATAGATATGTGGGAATAAACCCCACATTTATGGATTCTTATTTCTTAGGTCAGTGTCCATCTGAGAGTATTTATGGCAGAAAGAGGAATTAAGCAACCTAGGAATTTAGTTGAGTTCAGCCAGCCTTTTAAAACCTGGTTTTTCAAGGGATTGCATCATAAATTCATGAAATAGTAGATCCTAATGGTAGAGATGGAGACTCTCTGTGATTTCAAAAATGTGGGCACTCCAAATTTACCATCTTGTTTGCACTGAGATTATACTTTCTCTAGACTGCTCTTTGCTAATAAACTGACCCCCACAGACTTATGAAGAAGAGATTCACAGGATGAATGATTCCCACAAGGCCTGATTGCTTTTTCAAAGTGAATTAAGAGCCCTCATTGGCCTGGCTACAACCATTTTGTAGTGTGGGACTCTTTGTGCTCACCCCTTTGTTCTTCTTCTCATCTTTCACACGTATCAGGCCAGGATCACAGACTGAAGGCTCTCCTCATCTCTTCTGTCTCTTGACTCTTTTTCCTCACAGGGGTTTCCCTATTATATCTTATTTATGTCTAATATCAATTTGTCATCTACTATTTTGGGGAATGCAGTCTAACCAAGTGTTAGATAACTATTTTGAATGTCAGATAATTACAGTGGTAAGCACTGAGTGTAAAAATTAAAAAGGTTTCTCACACTACCATGGGGAGAGAAAAGCTGAAGACAAATAAAGCATTTGAAGAGTGACCAAGGCTAGAATTGAATTGTAATGCTAACCAGTATTTTTAGAGGTCACATATCTTAAGTAAATATTTTATTTTAAATTAGCTTTGATTTACAGAAAATTTGAGAAGATAATAAAGTTCTATATACTCCATAACCTGTTTCTCTTTTTAATCTTTGCTTACTCACTCCAATCAACTCCTCATTCTATCTCCAAGAATGTGATCTTTCTGACTTTCACATACGGCTGCCTTTTCCTCCCTTAAAATCTTTCAGTTGCATCCATTCTGTTATGTTGAAATAAAACCTCAAATCTAGCATTGTTTTGAGAATCTATCTGGTCTGGTCACCTATAGTTTTCTAATGTCAATCACAATTAAAGTGTTTCTAATTGTCCACTTATGTCATTTTTCACAAAACTGGAAAAATCTATTCTATGTAAAATAGATTCTTCCCTTCCCCAGTGAGGAAGGTTTGCCACTTTGATATTTCATGGTTTTATTTATAATTTGTGTTTGTTTGTTTGTTTTACCTTCTGCCCAACCAATTTTCTTACAATGTCTTCAATCAAGTCTCACTTCTTACTCTATCTAGGTAATTCTTTAACTAGCCATTGTAGTTTTAGATGGCAAATATGCAGTATTCTTAAAGAATACTAGGAGTTGTTTGTGTTACCAATGTTATTTGCATTTCCTATGTCTCCTCAGTTTTTTAATAGCCCTTGAAATGTATGTAACAAACATTTGATTCTAAGATATGTAATAATATGCTGTATTGATATTATTTATATATTGGGAATCAAGTCTGCAAACAATGAAAATATTTTGCACCCCTGTTTGCACTTAAGGGACAGTTATTTGGGCATATATCTTAATCTCAAAAATTTATAGAGCAATTGGGTGAAAAATTTGAATATATAATTTATTGTTTTTTCTTTCCAGGTTACTCAGTAAGAGTAATTTGATTTCTGAGAAGTCAAAATTTTTTTGTACAAATGAAGTAATAAATTTCCTTGACTCAAAGATTTAATAATTTTCCAAAATGTCACTACAGTTCTGTATCAACATCATCTGTTTAAAAGCTTATTGAAAATGTAGAACTGTGTAACAATCATATAAATTTCTTTAATCTTAGATATTTAGATATTTAGTTGTCTAAGGATATAGTGAATTTTTCATTATTTTCCCGTTTATTTATTCTGTCTCTGATTTCTTTCAGTTGTATTCTATAATTCTCCTTGTAGAGGTCTTTCACGTCAGTTGTTAGGTTGATTCCGAGGTATTTTGTTTTCTTTGTGACTATTGTAAATAAGATTGTATTCTTGATTTCGTTCTCAGCTGCAAATAATTTTATCTTATTTTAATATAATTTTATATTTTCTAAATCTAAAATTTTTCTACCGATTTCCACTATGTTCTTATTTTGGCTGTACTTGAATTTTAGAAATGTATAAAATTTACCTAGTTACATGTCATATTCACTTTATATTATTAAGGTAGTTTTAATATTTCCCTGCATTACATTTTACCTTGCTCACTTTAAAAACAATATTATTTTAGCATTTGTATTTTATAGGACTAAATATTAGGCTATATTTACTAGGAAGCCTATCAAGAAAAATTTTCTATAAAATTATCCGACTGTTCATTAGCAGTAGTTCACAAATGTTTTTGTCTCAAGATTCATCAAAATTTTCAATAAAGCTTACTGAGTAAATTTTTGGATAAGATTTTGATGCGCAGAAGAAAACACAAATATGATTAAAAACAAATAAAATAATTGATTTATAAACACCTTATTTTTAACTTTTGTAACGAATACTCATTAACAGTTTCACTGTAAATTTAAATACATGTCTCTTTCTCTCCTTAAAGCAATGAAATCAGGATCTTTGCTTCTGGGTCTCAGCTGATATTGTTATTGGATTGTTGTGATTTGGTTGTGTTTAAGGTTTACACATAATTCTGCTTCATAGTTATGATTGATGGAAAAGAAATAGCAACAGTGGTCTGGAAAGTGATGTTTTATATAGAATAGATTTTTCTAGTTGTGTGAAAAATGACATAGGTATTTTGATATGAATCATTGAATCTATAAACTTCTTAAAGAAGTATGGCCATTTACTAATATTGATTTTTCCAGTCCATGAGCATGGAATTTTTTTCCATTTATTTGTGCTGTCTCTGATTTCTTTTAGTAGTGTTCTATAATTTTCCTTGTAGAGGTCTTTCATCTCAGCTGTTAGGTCGATTCTGAGGTATTTTGTTTTCTTTGTGACTATTATAAATAGGATTGTATTCTTGATTTTGTTCTCAGCTGTAATACTATTGAAGTATTACAATGTTTTTGATTTTTGTACATAGATTTTATATCCTGAAACTTTACTGAATTCATGTATCAGTTTTAGAAGCCCTTTGTCAGTCTTTGAGGTTTTCTTGCAATAGATTCATATTGTTGGCAGAGACATAGTTTGACTTCTTTTCTCATTTGAATGCCTTAACACACAACAAAATCACAACAATCAAATAACAACATAAGCTGAGACCCAGATGCAAAGATGCTGATGCACATTAAGTATTTAGTTAATATCAGAAATAGTTAACATATAAAAGTGAATTTCAGCTAAGTAATGACAAGGGGATTGGAAATAATTCTGAAGACATATTAGCTTTACTATAAGATGTAAACATCGCTGAAATTCATTCATTCTTTATTAATTAACACAGACGTTTAATAAATATCACTTGAGCCATTACAGGAGTTAGAGACTACAATTAATATTAGGATGAAAAAATATGCAATATTCTTAAAATATATTGAGTTTAGAGAATTAACAACTCTTCCTCCCATTGTCCATTTATATATTTCTATATTCCTGCTCATTTCTTTACAAATGGAAACAATCTCAATATAAAATCAAACATTCTAAATAACATCTGCAAGAGCTTATAGAAAAACCATAGAATTAAGCTATTTATTTTCCAATTCAGTAAATCAATAGTTTAATATGAATCAAAAAGTCTGCTGTTATGTAATGTATAAACACAATCACACACATGTACAAATAATGCTGGAATGCAAAAAAAGATAATAAGGAAACAGTACATTCTTGATATGACATGAAATCAGCACTTTTAAATATATCTATGTTCATAAAATTTTACATTTCAACATCATATAACTGTGTCTATTTAGGCATATATTTAAATAAGAATAAATTTACTGGAAGGGATGTGCAGCTGACATGTTCTCACATATGCGTATTAACTACTATTAAATGCTTCTATGAACCGAATTTTCACAAGTGTACAAAGCTGTTTTAATTATTTACAGTCACAATTGATGATACTCTATATTAAACAAACACAAAACGCCATAATATTTCACAGTACATTTTTCATTTTTATTTTTATTTGCATAGAACTTTATGCATTTACAGAATGGTTCTTCTGATCCATGTCAAGATTAGATGATCTTTATCTGGCTTACTTACATAGTTTATTGAGAAAGAGGATTGGCTTGTCTAAAAAGATATTGGCTGGGATGACTCAGCTCTACTCCAGGTAATCTCTCATTTAATACCAGATTAGTCTGGTGCATTTTTATTATTGGGCCAGATTACTAAATGTCAAAAAAGCACACAAGGTTTGTTGACCTTTTCAAGTTCTGAAATAGTACAGTGTTAATTCATCTGTACGAATACAATATTCAACTGATGATACAAGTCACAAGTCAAACTGAGATTTAAGAAGTGGAGAAACAAACTCTATCTATTGGGATGAAAAAAGCTGCAAAGTCATAAAGCAGCCTGCACATACTCAGGGAAGTGTAGAATGTGAGGGCATTTTTGCAATTCTACCATGTCCTTTTTTCCCAGTTACTCAGACCACCAATTATGCAGTTAAATACAAAGGGGTTCATATATATGATATAATGTAGTATTATAATAAACTGAAATCATTGTTTTCTTGGAAAATGTGCTTATTTGATAAACGCTCACAATTTTCAATAATCCAATGCAATATTTTTAAAAATCTACAACAAGTAAAAGTACTCAAACTATCTGTCCTACTGAATAAGTAATATAAAATTTATTTTAATTGAAATTGTATTGCAGCCTGCAAAGCCTGTATTTTTGTCATTAGAGTCAATAAAGCAATTTAGAAATTAATAAGCATTTGTCTGTGTGGATGTGACTTCATGAATTTTAAACAGAATCAGAAATTGCTATATTACATCTTTTGTGAAACAATGGTTTCCTGCCATTAGCAGTGACAAATTAAAACTAGCTCTGTTTTTATGAGTAATACACACATAATTTCTTAGCAGTTAATATCTGAATGTTTAGCTAAATGTCTAACATATTTTCTCAAGTGTAATTAAAAAGAATGTTCAATTAACATTTCAATTTTATTTAATGCTTAAACAAGTATAACATGTGTCCAGCAAAATATGTCAATAATTATAGAGGTAGTCACAAAGGGCTGCTTGCGTTCTTTTTTCCGACATAGGATATATACAATTTAATTACATACAGTGCTCAATTACAAACTGAGATAACAAAATTGAGGAGGTAAACAAAGAATTAGTGTTGTGAACAAAAAATGGTACAAATGTGGTAGCTGTTATTTCAAGTACTGATTACTAATACAACTAGTAATTTTGAGTAGTCACTTTAAATGTAAATGATTTCAATACCAAAGAAAAAACAATTTTTAATAGTGTGACTACTGTATATATGTAAAGACACAGATAGATTAAAAATAAAACAGCAGAGGCTGGGCGCGGTGGTTCACGCCTGTAATCCCAGCACTTTGGGAGGTCGAGGCAGGTGGATCACGAGGTCAAGAGATTGAGACCATCCTGGTCAACATGGTGAAACCCTGTCTCTACTAAAAATACAAAAAAATTAGCTGGGCATGGTGGCGCGTGCCTGTAATCTCAGCTACTCAGGAGGCTGAGGTAGGAGAATTGCCTGAACCCAGGAGGCAGAGATTGTGGTGAGCCTAGATCGCGCCACTCCACTCCAGCCTGGGTAACAAGGGCGAAACTCAGTCTCAAAAAAAAAATAAAAACAAAATAAAACAGCAGAATAAGTTATATCATGCTAATACTTATCTAAAGAAAGGTAGAGGCTGGGTGCGGTGGCTCAAGCCTGTAATCCCAGCACTTTGGGAGGCCGAGGCGGGTGGATCACGAGGTCAAGAGATCGAGACCATCCTGGTCAACATGGTGAAACCCCATCTCTACTAAAAAAAAAAAAAAAAAAAAAAAATACAAAAAATTAGCTGGGCATGGTGGTGCGTGCCTGTAATCTCAGCTACTCCGGAGGCTGAGGGAGGAGAATTGCCTGAACCCAGGAGGTGGAGGTTGCGGTGAGCCAAGATCATGCCATTGCACTCCAGCCTGGGTAACAAGAGCGAAACTCCGTCTCAGAAAAAAAAAAAAAAAAAAAAAAAAAAAAAAAAAAAGAGAAAGGTAGAGTAGATGTCTTTGTTTAAGATAAAGCAGAATTACGAATAAGAAAAAAAAATACTATGGATAAAGACAGATGTTACATGAAAATTCTCATATAATGGATTTTCGTGGAGAATCTGAGAAGACAGCAATCTTTAATGTGTATATATCCAACATCATAAACATGCAGCCATAAAAAAGGATGAGTTCATGTCCTTTGGAGGGACATGGCTGGAGCTGGAAACCATCATTCTCAGCAAACTAACACAGGACCAGAAAAGAAAACACTGCATTTTCTCACTCATGCGGTGTTTGAAATGAAAAATGAGTGGGAGCTGAAAAATGAGAACACATGGACACGGGGAGGGGAACATCACACACCAAGGCCTATCACAGGGTCGGGGGTTAGGGGATGGAGAGCATTAGGAGAAATTCTAATGTAGATGATGGGTTGATGGGTGCAGCAAAACACCATGGCATATGTATACCTAAGTAACAAACCTGCATGTTCTGCACATGTATCCCAGAACTTAAAGTAGTATTTTAAAAAAACATGCACCAGAAACTGAAAAAAAAAAATATATATAAATTTACTATTACATCTGCTAACATAAAAACCTTCCTCAGTAATTGATATTGATAAACTAAGCAGGCAGAACAATCTCAAGTTATAGTTTACTTGATTATATTATCACTCAAATAATTAAAATTTATAGAATATTCAAAAACAGTGAAATATGTATCACTTCCAAGTTCCCATTATAGTCACAAAGACAAACTAAATTTTGAGGCATAAAATTTACATTAAGAAGTTCTGTAAATAAATTATGTCAAAAAAAGTTCTCATCCTAAATCAATTTAAGCTGGAAATGAGTAACAGAAAGATAACTGAAAAATTGCTGAATGTTTGGAAAATAAGTGACACATTTCTAAGTTAAACATGGGGCCAAGAAGAAGGCTCAAGAGAAATTTTAAAAATATTTTAAACTAAAATAAAACTTAGCAAAATGTGTGGGATGAAGCACAAACAATATTTGGATGGAACTCATGCCTATGATAGAATTGAAGATTTACAATCAACAGTCAAACTATTCATCTTAGGAAATTAGAGAAATAAGTTTCCCAATTTAAATCTAAAGCAAGCAGAAGAAAAGTAAACAAAAATGAGAATAAAAATCAATGCAATTAAAGACAGAAAATAAATAAATGCAAAAACTGGTTTTTAAAAATGATTACTAAAATGGAGCTCTAGATTGGATAAGCAGAAATAAAATAGAGAAGAAACATGCCACTAATATCAGAAATGAAATAATCACTCATTCATAATTCATATCCTCATTTCTAACATCATCTTCCAGTACAAGAAACTCGGTCTCCTTTGAGAAATGAGTAACTTTGGGTGGCAGCAGGAAACACACAATTTGTATCTGGATCATTTTCTAGGCTAAGAAATAAGAAGTAATCAACAAATAGATATAATTTATACTATGAGGATATATTAAAAGAACAAAAGAACAAATTAAGAAGTTCCCTATACCTAAAGCTGGAATGAATTTGACAACAAAATTAACTATGTAGTATTCTATATAAACCCACAGTATAAAATAAATATCCATGAGCATATACTGATTTAAGTAATTAATTGAAGGAAGAAATAATTGGGGGAAAAACAATTTTTTTTTGGGAAATTCTAAATAATTAATGCTGATATTCCACCATCAAGAAAGGGAATTATTAATTTCCACCTTATGTTCATGCTGGAGCGAGATTATGTTTACAGTGCAGAAACTTTGACAAACACTTTTTTCATCCAGGTGATGAAGGTCAATGTTTACACTGTTAAATCAAATTTACAGTACCCTTGATATGATATGATGAGAATGACACTGTACTTCTGTGATCTTTGCTGTAGAATCTGTAACCTCAGTTTAATCATGAGCAAAAAATCAGGCAAATCCCAATAGAGGGACATCCTACAAAATATTTGACCAGTATCCTTCAAAACTGTCAAGGTCACCCAAACAAGGGACCCACTATAAAGCATCACATTCAAGAAGAGCCTGAGGCGACATGGTAAGTAAATGTTACTTAGTAATCCATGATGAGACCCAGGAACAAAAAAAAGACAAGTAAAAAATTAAGAAAACATGGATAAAATATGGGCTTTAGCTAAAAATAATGTATCAATGTTCTTCTTAAAATGAAATCAACTTTGCCTAGGTATGATTTTTGCAAGTTACAATAATATGTTTGTTTGTTATTTTGTAAGGTTATAATAATTTTGCTGATTTAATTAAAAGTAATGGATTTTTATTTTGAAATTGTATGATGGTTTCAGGCCGGACGCAGTGGCTGAAGCCTGCAATCCCAGCACTTTGGGAGGCCGAAGTGGGTGGATCACCAAGTGAAGAGATTGAGACCATCCTGGCCAACATGGTGAAACCCTGTCTCTGCTAAAAATACAAAAATTAGCTGTGTGTGGTGGCGTTCGCCTGTAGTCCCAGTCACTCAGGAAGCTGAGGCAGGAGAATTGCTTGAACCTGGGAGGCGGAGGCTGCAATGAGTGGAGATTGTGCCACTGCACTTCAGCCTGGCACCTGGCAACACAGTGAGACTGTCTCAAAAAGGAAAAAAAAAAAAGAAAAGAAAAGAAATTGTATGATGGTTTCATAAATATTGTGGAACTTTTAACCCTTTATTGAGGCCTTTCAGCAATGTAAATAACATTATAAATAGCTGCTTATATAATACATGTAAAAATTAAATTATAACATTTGCTGCATCAATATATAAAAATCGTGGTTAGTTTTCTAAAATGTACACTTTATTTTTTACGTGTTTATTAGGTACAGTTTTTTGTTCTGATAAATTAATAGTTAAAAATAATGTAATGAGGAATAAGTTCATGAAAGCAAGGACAAGACTTGTTTGTTTTTACATTTCTCTAGTATTTCAGATTAAGTCCTTACACCTACTTAATGTACGTCTAGTTAATTTAGGTATATTCAGTTTGGTAAAGTGTTTTGTTGTGATTTTGGAAAGGTAGTTTGATGTATTTAGGAATTTCTGTAATTAAATTTAATTATATCAAAGTGATGTGTGTATATATTAATACTAACTAGTCAACATTGCTGAAGAACTTGCAAAGAAGTGCAGGGATCTCCTTTGCTTTACCGCCTCACCTCCATTCCCACTCCTCAGAGTGGCTTCTTTTAACTGTTCATGTTTGTATTCTGAGAGTAAATTTAAATAATATGCCAAGTACCTGCTATTAGTAATGAAGATTTAATTCCCTTAAACTTGTCTTCTTTATTTGTAATGTTTGTTCTCAATAGCTTTCATATAACAAGATTTTTCAAGAAATATTTTGATATCATCTAACACAACTTTAAATTATAACTTTATATCTTTATCATATTTTATAAACTTTAGTCATAAACTATACCCTACTTTTAAAATAATGAAGATATTACAACCTTACTCCTCCCTCTATTCCTCTTGTTGTTTGTTCTTTCTTGTCTCTTTTAATAGTATTTTCCATGTTCATGCTGTCAACATTAATTTTTTGACTTTAAACAAATTATTATTTAAATATTTTTATAAGTTGACCATATAAACTTTGAAAATTATTGTATGCATATATAATACATATATATATACACACATATAACAACAAGTTGTTATAAGTAATAATGTATCATGTTACAAATAATACACTATATTATAATGATTATGTACATACCATCCTATGTTTGAGCAATTAGGGTGTTGGGATTACACTGTCTGTAAGGTACATATAGGAAGTAGCACAAGATACGATATAAGAAATGGTTAGGAGTTTTCCAGGTGAATAATGATGGCATATGGAAATAAGATATGGTAGGAGTATTATTCTAATTCAGTTGTTCTAAGTCTTTAGCTTTTATGTTTCTAGACTATTTCCTTTGTTCCTTTGGTCCTCCCTGTAGTTTGTACATGCATGATACTTTAGAGTATCCTCTTTATGCTTTTAGTTTCCTAGTTATCAATTTTTTGCCTAGTTTACAATTATTTATATTACATTTTCTCTGATGAAATAAATGTTGTGTTCTGTGTTTCTTTAGTGGATCCTGTATGACATCGCTCATCATATCACAGAAGTTAGATTGAGAGGGTGTCAGCCATTTATAGAGTCACGATTTATGATATATACATGAATCCATAGATAATCATGACTTTCAGACTATTCAGCCCTTTTCAGCAGGACACTATAGAGATAAACCTATGCCATATTTTTAGTAACAATGTAATTCTCCTCTGCAACTTTTATTTTCAACATGGTTATTTAGGCTGTCATAAAATCTTCTAATTAGGAAAATAGAGATTTTGAATAGAATATTATAAAATTTTAAAAAGAGAGCTAAGAGCATAAGAATAAACTAGATTATGCTGTATGTATGTGTACATATATAATGATATACATATAACATATATAGGAGATATATATATATATATATATATATGTAAACATAAATTAATGATATGATTCTACCCTTTGGAAAGCTAGATTTGACAATTTCAAATTAGAAATCAAATTTATATTAGGTGCGAATCATATAGGCCATACAAAAAAAAGTCATAGATTATTATTATTCTATAAAATTCTTAAAATTTAGTATCACAATTTTTTATTTTCATTGGCTGTTGCATTTAAGTTATGTATTTTAATTCATAATTAAACAGTTGCAATTTCTAATTTTTCTAAATAATGTCACCAAAATTTGTTTAATAGAGTATGTTTTCCAAGTTAAATAATAACTGCAATTCATTTTAGAGGAAAATTAGAGATTAGGAAAGTAAAAAGAAACAGAATGGTAAAATAATTGTTTTCACAAAGAAAAAGAAAAATTGAGAATTAAACTGCCCTTGTCCGCTACACTCAAAATTTTGAGGTAGAGGCACTCTAGACTTGTACATTAACCCAGATTGGTTTCACTGCATATCTTAAATTTTGAGTCTCAATTTCTGATGAAACCACCATGGAATTATTAGTGAACTTAAATAATTGAGAAAAACATATTATTGGTTATCTCTCAAAGACAAGTGTGATATATGATATTGTTTTAGATACGTAGAGAAGACCGATTTATAATACTTCTTTTTGGCAAATTAATAAATGATACAAGAAAATATGTTTTTGTTGTGTATGTGTAAAAGTAAAATCATTCAATTACCAGATGCTAAACATTTAAAAACAAAAAAAATGAAGAAAAAAATCTGACCCAGATCTGAATTTAAAACACCTCAGTGTCTGGAATGTATTTTGGAGAGATCTGGAGACAACTTGCAATTTTTCAGAGAGGCAAACTGGGTCCTATCACGTTAAAGTGGCTATGAAAACTAATTTCATGTCATGTAAACATAGCTGAAGATAACTAGGTAGCTTTATCAAAATATTATCACCCTAAATCTAGGCTGAATTTTTCAGTTGGTTTTCTTTTTATAGGAGACAGGGTGAAGCCCAGGAATCTATGGAAATAGCTGGAGGTGAGGCAAGGAGCAGCAGGCTGGACTTAAACTTTTAAGACGTGGAGCAAGAGTTTCATTGTGTGGATCTGCAGGTAACTAGGAGAGAGGATTAATCAGTTATCATATTCCTAGAGGTACACATATTTGTCAATATTGAACATAATACTGAACATAAATTATAAAGGGAATATAATGTGGCTCTGAGATGGGATTGTATCCCATTTAAGTAACAGAAAATCTTGTGTGGTCATGGCTTCCCATGTTAGTTCTGCAGAATTGTGACAGAAGCCACAAAATAAAATAGGAACGAAGAGAAGACATTAGAAGAGTAGACACCACAAATAAAAAACAAATTCAGAAATGAGAAATTATATATTTAGAAGTACAAAATATGTCAAACTTGGAAATTACTAGATACGTAATATAATAAATACTATATATTGAAATATCATATTAGAAGCTGTCAGATTTTTTAATAATTATTTTTGAAGTTAGATAAATTAAAATTAGCAGTTGAAATAAAAACTTACCAGTGGATAAAGTGGCAAAGTATATATAATTTCTTAGGTTGGAAATAAATTATTGATAGGAAACAAAATGCATGAATCATAAAATTAAAAACAAAAGATAAGTGAATTTCATGAAAACTTTGTTATCAAAAGATACTGCCAACAAAGTTAAAAGGCAAGCCACAACTCAGAAAAAATAATTATTTTAAATTCATATTTTATAAGGGACTTGTATTTAGAATATATGAGTCTTACTACTCAGTAATGACACAAAAAGTAAAAGTGAGGTAAGGACTTGAACAGACACGATACCAAAAAAAAAAATTGCATGAATTATAAGTATGCGAAAGCTGCTAAGTATCACATGTTTTAAAGAAATAAGACGTAAAAAGAAACAACGTCATGAAATACCACTACCTGTTACTCAAATGGCTTGGCTTAAACAACATCAGCAACAACTACAAATTTGACTGTTAGGTTTTTAGGTAATCATATGTCCACAGTACTTCTGTATTCAGATGTGTACCATGGCTTAATTCATAATTACTAAAACTTGAAAATTACGTGATGTCCAGTTATTTATCAAGGGGTAAAAAGGTAATACACACTCTTAACCATGTGTTTCCAATAATTTGATGTCTGGGGCCTTGCAGAAAGGACTGCCCCTTCCAGGACTGGCTAATTCCTAGGCATAACAAATAATGACTCCTCTTTGAGTGTACCTTTAATGTGCAAAATAACCCATCAGAACTCATACTCACCAACTGCCTCCTTTGCAGGGGTTTTACACCCCACACCACTAGCTATTCCTGTGTACTAATCATGCCAGCACCTAATACCAGACCGCTAGGGACATCCCATATATCTCAGAGCCCACTGAAATTACTCAAACTAGCTCATCATAAAGTTGCTTGTCTTGTCTTGCTTGTTTCTTCCCAAGAAAACCATAAGAAAGGTCCTTGCTGAAGTTTTCTTCTTGTTCCTTATGCTTCCTGACTCATCCCAGTGCTTCCCTATGTGGCTGGGCATAATGTAGTATTATGAGTCTCCTCTCCCTGGGAACTGAGTAATAAATTATTTTTTCAATGACAATCATCCCCCAATCTGTTGACCTCATATTATGCCTGATTATTAATAAAGCCTACATTTTAAAACATAAATAAACAATTTCTTCAAGAAAGAATTTTCATGTATGTAGTTGGTTACAAAATAAACCTTTTATTATAGCTTCACTTTTAAATAAGTGACTACCAATTAATTACACAATTTTAGAAAAATTATTTTGAAAGAATGAGCATATACAGCATTTGTTTATGAGCTTAATTTTACTGGAGTTGGAATAAGACATTTAAAATTTTGGATATCTAAGAAATGGGGTGATGCAAAAAGATTCCTCAACATGAATAAAATAATCTATGAAGAGTTTTGAACTTTATTAGAACACATGTTATATACATCTAGAAATATCAGACAATCATTAAGTATCTGTTGGTACTCAAAAACATCAACTAAAAAGACAATAAAAATCATATTTTTATTTTGTTTATTTAAATGGCTTAAATTTACTATAGCAGTATGTAGTAAAAAATTTAAAAAATTCTGTAAAGACTATTGTGTTAAGCAATCACATAAAGTTTATGACATATACATATATTTTAATAGGTAAAGAGTAATGGGGTTAGTAGTGCATTTTGCAGGCATTTTTTTAAACTATAACAATTTGTCATTTTCATAAGAAATAGATATTATCAATTTCTCAAACATATATACGACTATTTTCTGGGTATACAAAATATAACTAAAAAAATAAAAGGTAAATTCTCACTTAACTTAGATATTTATAGATTTTACTGTATCTATATCTTTCTAGATTTTGTTAGATATATTTAAAAAATGTTGTTTTCTCTTAATTTTTAGATATGTATTTTTTCCAAGATCACTAAACATCGTTCTGATGTCTTCTTGCAAGGACTATAGTTTTGATTCTTTCTAATTTCGAAGTGTTTACCAAACCATTAATTTAACCTGAAACTATAATTTATTCCAAGCTTATTTATTTGTCATGTTGTGTTACATAATTTATTTTATATTCAACACTTAATTCTAGAATTAGTAGCATTGATCTTATTAAACTACAAATCTAATTTGTGTCTCTGTGAAAACTAAACTGCATTCTAAGAAAAACACACACCATAATTTTATAGTTAATTTTTCTTTGTTCAAAATACTTAATATTTCTTAAGCCTATCTGCTTGTTTTATAGAGACAAGGTCTGTGTAATGATACTAATTTTAAGAGAAGAAGTAACTCTGATGAAAAGTTTAATGTATAGCTATTGTTAAGTGACCTAAATGTGTAAATAATACTTATTAATCAAATATGCTTTGATCTTCTACATTAATTTCCAAAGTAATTATGCTAGGTATTAGAAACAAATAAGGCAAGATTAAACATGGCACTATTAAATGTACAGATATGTTTTATAAATTAAATTCAGCTAAAACACCAAAGACCTTTATTATATGACATACAGGAGCATTAAAACATGATTACAGGAATTTTTTTCAGCAATTTAACAGCATCCTCAAAAATATGTGTAGTTTTCATATTTGCATTTTTAGTGTGGTTATAGTGTCCTTCTGTGATTTTTAAGACTACTGTGGAAGCTCCAGCTATGAAGTCTTTATAAAACCATGCTTTTAGTAAGAAAGAAAAATGTCTACTCAATCTGCTTTATTCAATCTACTGATTCTAAAGTTAATCTCATCCAGAAATACCCACATATACCAGAAGTAAAGGATAACCAAGTATTTGGTCATTCCATATCTCAGTCAAGTTGACTCACAAAATTATCTATTACAAATGATATCCTTCTGAAATTCATATGTGAGAGGCTTAACCCACAAAACTTTAGAATGTGATCTGATTTGGAAATGAAGGTGATGTAGATGTAATTAGTTAAGATGAAGTTATACTGTACTGCCTGTAATACAAGACTACTGACACAACAGAAGACTACAGAAGAATGGATATTAGGATACAGAAGCACACATACAGGGAGAACACTATGTAAACATGAAGGCAGAGATTAGGGTTATACGTCAGTAAGCCAGAGAACACCAAAGATTTCTAGAAAACCAGAAGCTAGAAGATAGCCATAGGGCATATTCTCTTTCACAGCCCTCAGAAGAAACCAAACATTTTGATCCTTTGACCTTGGATTCCTGGTGTCCATAAATATGAAAAAATAGGGTTCATTTTTTTTAAGTCACAAGCTACCAATTTGTGGTACTTATACAACAATCGAAGGTATAAAAATATGCCACCTCAACAATGCTGATATTCACTATGTAAACTCTGAAGCACTGTCCATATTTATAATCTGCAATTTTATATAATTAGACTTTGCATATTTATAATCTTCAATTTCAGATTCAAAATTGCAGACTATATATATGACAATAAAATATTAGTCAACTTACGTATTAAATGTCATAACAACAATTTGTTGTCCACAGAAATTAAAAAAAAAAAACATTTCTCCAATTGTGACATGATATTAAGCCATCTGGACCACAAAATGGCATTTCTGCTATTCGCTCATCAGTGTCTCATGGAATTTCTCCTTAATGTAGTTTCCACTCCTGTTCACCTCATTTGTTCCCCAGACCCTAAGCTGGTAAGATTTGGTTTGGCTGTACAAACAAATGGACCAAAAAAAAAAGCTAATTCATACCCTTCCTATCTCAAAAATAATATCTCTATTTTTTAATGTTCAAGTTATTAACATTGATTCTCTTAGAACATAAGTATTAATATTTAAGTGATTGAAGTACTGCAAGTTAAACTTGACTTTTAAAAAAATCCATGAATTCAATCAACTATAAACTAAAATTTCAAACAAGAAAGTAACTAATTTTAAGGGATCAGAAAGTTATGCAGATTCTTTAGCCAGTTAGGGAGTTACAGAAATTAAATGGTAAAAATCAGGCACTTTTTTACTACAATTCAAATTTAGGTCAAATTCACAATTAAAAAATTTTATATATATAAATATATATATATATTTACGTATATAAAATATTTAAAACAAAACAGTAAACTGCTAAAGTTAGAGTGCCAAAGAGAGGGAATTTGGGAAGAAAATAAAATAAAAATAAATACCAAGCATCAAGGTAAAATTTTGTCAAATTATTATTATTTTCCAAGTCATGTAATGAGTGGCATAACGAACTATCACTCTAGAATAAAAAATCAAAATCTCATTCTCTGTATTTATTTTTCTTAGTAGAGTCATATGAAAATGATTTAATTTTGACATTTTGGAGAGTCTGATTCATTTGTGAGATAGTCTAATAACAAAACATACTTAAGGTCACACAGTCAAAAATTATCTTTGTAGAATTCAACAGATACCAGAAAAGAAAAATGTATCTTCCGAAAACAGCTAAAACTGATACAGGACATTTGTATCATACTGATTGTGAGATTCATGAAATGCATTTAGAAAATGGCATTGAGAATATGGAGTCGAGTAACCCAATATTAAAAATCTAGTATTTAGCATGGATAAATGTAAGAAACTTGAATTTTTGACATACTGGATAGATGAGCCCAGTATGATTTGCTCATGTATTAAAAGCAAGGCAGAATGATAATTAATAAATAAAATAACTTTGAATATTTTTGTCTTTATATAAGGAGAAATGTGTTTACTAAAATGAAGCATGTGAGATTTGCAGAATGTAGGGGTGTGTGAAAATTTAGTTTATTTTTAGACACATTTACTTTTATTTTTGTAATTAGACACAAAAATATTTGAGGATTTGCCAGCAACAAATATATACCTTTTGGACCCATCAACATAAACATGGTAAATAAAAGCACACGACTGAGGAGATCATTTCTAAATTGAGCAAAGACAATTGAGTAAAGACAATAAAAATAAGCATTTGAAAGGCTTGCCCTGAGCTTCCTCATCATTTTGAGAAATAACCAGAAAAATGGTTGAAAGGGATTTCCTGTGAAGGACATGAACAGAAAATCTTCCAGAAGTCTAAAGAAAGAAAGATTTCTAAAAGAATATAAGTATAAAGAGTGTCAAATGCTAATGAAATATTGTGAGAATAAATTACCCATAAAATTTTCTTCTGTGGAGGTCAAATTAAGACATATATACATAATGTTACTGGATTTAAGAAAGCAAATTGTTTTACTGCAGGGAAGATAATGGGAAGGAGCAAGTGCAGACAGGCATTATAGCAACTCTTCAAGTGAATTGCAAAAAAAAAAAAAAAAAAAAAAAGAGAGAGAATGGAATGGAAGTAGTTGCTTGAAATAAGTGAGGGGACAAACAAGATATTTTTAATGATAATGTAAATGATCCAATAGAGAGAGAAAATTAATGTTGACAAGAGCATGTATAAACACACAAGTAATTCACTTGGAATGTCTATATGTTTGCTTTTTAAAAATCTTTATACTTTTTTTTACAGATAATTATAAATCATTATCTGCCCATTAAAATGCAAAAATTTGAAATACATGAGTTGTACAATATTTTTGTTATAGATTTTTACATGCGCAAAAATCTAAACAGCTTATTTATTTATTTTTACTTTGAAAGTCTTGTTTATTTCATCCATTAATGAAGAAATAAATAATATGTTACCAACTGTTCAGAGAAGAACCCAAAGACAATTACACATATCAGTGTCAGAAAATGCTGGGATGAGATATACCCAAGGTTAGGTAAATTATAAAGAAAAAGGTTTAATAGACTCACAGTTCGACGTGGCTGGGGAAGCCTCACAATCATGACAAAAGGTGAAAGGCACATCTTAGCAGCAGGCAAGAGAGAGAATGAGAACCAAGTGAAAGGACTTTCACCTTATAAAACCATCAGCTCTTGTGAGGCTTATTCACTACCACGGGAACAGTATGGGGGAACTACCCCCATGATTAAGTTATGTCCCAAGGAGTCCTTCCCACAACACGTGGGAATTATGGGAACTACAAATCAAGGTAAGATTTGGGTGGAGACACAGCCAAACCATATCAGTTGGCATTCTGTCAATGACAATAATTTGTTTAACTATAACAAAACATTTTTATTCTTATTATATATTAACAAGTTATAGTTGTACATATTAATAAAGTTAAAAAGTGATGTAATCATTTTTAATACAATGTGTAGTGATTAAATCAAGCTAATTAACTATCATCTCCTCAAATATATGACAGCTTATTTAAAATAGCAAGCTTTAATAATAATTGGCAATGGAACTGGCACAGAATGTGCATTTTTAAACAAGTGGTAAGATGAAAATTTATTAGAGAAATAAGTGACCCAGTATAGTTTAGTTTCTCAAGATTCAGCTCATTGCATGAGGCCTTAATATGCATTTTATGTAATTCTACACAAACAGGTTTGGAATAAACCATTATTCTTCTTTGAGTTTAAAATTCATATTTGAATGCCTCAGCCTAAAATTTTTTTGGCTAGGTTTCAAAGCAAAATCTTTCTGTATTGATAAAAATACTAGATTCATGATTATGAGTATAAAATTATTGATTTAGAAATTCATAAGCAAATAGAACTAGCTACAACCCTACACAGAACTATTTAGTAATTATTTTGTATTAGAAACTTTTATTTTCTCAACCTAATAAAATATCCTTTATCTAAAAGATAACCTTACATAAAATGTTTATATAAACCCATGCAAATCTTATGTAAACCTCACCTAAAATATTTTGTTTTTGTTTTATTCTAGTTTTATTTTGTTTTCAAATATTATCCAAAGAGTGTAAACGTTTGGTTAGAGCAGGCCGGTTGTTGATGAAATTCTTCTGTAGGCTTTCATAATTATCTTTAATATGTTGATTATTAGCATTCCCTGCTCCTGAATGTATGAAAGTATCTCTGTCACCCTGAAATGTTAAGGTCACACTGTAGTTACAAGCATCCCTAGTCCTCTCATGTCACTTCCTTCCCCCTGTGTTTTGTTATCTGCTTTCTAATATTAAGATAATATTTTTTTTTCAAGACAGGAAATTGAAATTTATTTTTAAAACTTCTAAATATCCATTGAAATTCCTTCTGCCCTCCTTTTTTAATTTTCTCATGTAT
Organism: Callithrix jacchus; assembly: GCF_049354715.1. Taxonomy (NCBI): domain Eukaryota; kingdom Metazoa; phylum Chordata; class Mammalia; order Primates; family Cebidae; genus Callithrix; species Callithrix jacchus. The sequence continues at coordinate 133,392,715 of NC_133504.1, forward strand.
GTAAGCATTCATTCATTTAATGGGTATTTAGGAATGCTTAGATGAAGATGTGCTGGTATTTTAGACTGCCAGACTTAGGAATTCCTTTACTGTCTGGCAAGGACAATATTTTCTTTGCTTTATACTGTGATTCCAGTTTTAAAATATTGAATGAGAGTAGCAATCAATTTCACATTATCTGTATTTTCTTAAACTCAAAATACATATAATATCTAAATCATTCACATTCTTTTATTTATCTGACTTAAGTTGGAAGTTGTCAGTAGTTTGAATGGTCTGAACCACAAAATTAATGTTACATGCTTGGTCATACCAAAGATAAATGGCTCTGATTTGCATCAAGGACTTACATACCTAAGCCTCATCCTCCTGTATGGTAGATAGGTATTTAGCTCTCTTAGAGAAAGTTGTACATTAATATTGACCTAATTCTGAAAAAGCTATTGTTTTCATAATACAGAAAACTAAGTTTACTGGGCTAGAGACTTTAGATTTTAAAAGGAAGATTTTTCTGAGCCACAGCCAAGAAATCCAGGTACAAATTAGCCTTAGTGAAGAATGATTAAGATATAGTTCTTGATATAAATCTTTATAATTTTGGCCGGGCACAATGGCTCATGCCTATAATCCCAGCACTTTTGGAGGCTGAGGCAGGTGGATCACGAGGTCAAGTTATCGAGATCATCCTGGTCAACATGGTGAAACCCCGTCTTTACTAAAAACACAAAAATTAGCTGGGCATGGTGGTGCGTGCCTGTAGTCCCAGCTACTCAGGAGGCTGAGGCAGGAGAATCGCTTGAACCCAGGAGGCGGAGGTTGCAGTGAGCCAAGATTGCGCCATTGCACTCCAGCCTGGGTAACAAGAGTGAAACTCCGTTTAAAAAAAAAAAAAATCTTTATAATTTAATAGGTTGAGAAGATTTAACTAGATAATTAACAACAGGCCTTTCTGAGTACTAAAACAGATATATGAATATATCTAAAATTAGAGACTTCATACTTCACAAGTTTCATAATAATTAAATTAGACTTGAAGTTAGTATTTATTAAGAAACAGGACTAAATGCAAGGAACAGAGTTAGCTTGTTCAATCACCCAAGAGATGGTCATGGGAGTTGCTGATCAATGTGACTATGACTGATGGAACAGCTGATGATGACTGCAGGAGAGAAGTTTGGGTGTGGGCTATATTATGAGAGGCAAAAGGAAGTGAAATGCTACTTAAATAGAAGGATTTTAAGATTTTTAAGAAAGTCAAAAGGAAGATTTTTTTTTTTGCATCAGTTTATAAATATTTTTATTTATTTTGAAAGATACACACACATATAAAGGTATATAACATTAAAATGTATAATATACCAAACAAATTAAAAACTATGCATATGTCCACAGCTGAGGTCAGGAAATAAAACATTGCAAGAAGCCACCATTAGCTCTTTGGAAATCATGACCTCTCCCACATCAAGAGATGATCAATATCTTGAATTTGATGACAATCATATACTTATCTTTCTTTTTAATTTTATCATCTATGTATATATTCTTAAATAGAATGGCTTAATTTACACTTTTCCAAATTTTGTGTAATTAAATTATATTATATGCATTTTTTGCCTTGCTTTTTCAATATCTTTTTTCTGTTAGAATAGTCCACATGTTGTAACCAACTATATTTTACTCCTGTCCTTTTGCTGTGTAACATTTTATTATTTGAGTACATCACAGATTAATTAGTCATTCCACTGCTGATAGACAGTTGGTTTCCACTACAGGATATATGATGCTGCTATAAATATTATTTTATATGTACCCATGTACATATGTGAACAAATTATTTGAATCTATAGATGCAGAAATGCAATTCTTGAGTCATGCATTGTAAATTTATTTGATTTTAATAAAAGTGAATGTTTCTCCTAGTTTACATTACTATTTAAAATTGAATTAGAGTTAACTTTTAATAATACTTAGTATTGTCAGACATTTCAATTGTTTTCCTTTAATTGTCTAATTATCACCCTTTCCTGATTGCTGATGGAATTGAAAGCATTTTTATTTCAATGCTTTGTTGACCATTTAAATTTCATGAGATGAATATAAAAGTTCTTTTTTCCATATCATTTTTGGGTTTTATGTGTTTTTAGTAGTTACTTGAATAATGCTTCTAAATTCTGAATATTGATCTTTTATCAGTCATGTATATTGTACTAGCTTTTTTCCTTTTATGTATTGTATTTTTCTACTTTTATGACAACTTTCAGAAACAGACGTGCATTTTACTAGAGGCATATTGATTGATAATTTCCATTATAAATAGTTTTATTTAGTATTTTAAAATAAAATAACCTGAATCATAGCTATTTCAGAAAATGTTGAAAGTATGGGAAGGGTAATGAAATACCTCAGTATCATTAATATAGAGAGCAAACTAGTGTCCGCTTTGTTCACTATGTACTAGATACATATGTGTTTCTATATGTTATTTCTTTTATAGTTTAAAACAATGTCAAAGTAATATCATTAAATCCACTATATTATATCACAAAAATGACAGTCAGATCTAATAACTTTTGTAAGCTCAGATGGTAGGAGGTATTGTCTTAGTCCATTCAGGCTGCATTAATATATGTTAAACTGGGTGGCTTACAAACAGAAATTTATTTCTTACAGTTTTAGAGGCCAGAAAGTTCAAGATCAAGGTGCCATCAGGTGCTGTGTCTAATAAATGTTCACTCACTGCTTCAAAGATGATGCCTTCTTGCTCTGTTCTCACACGGTGGAAAGAGGAATAAGTTCCCTGGGACCTCTTTTATATGGGAACTAATGTCATTCATGAGCACTCCATTCCATGAACTAATCACCTTCTAAAGGCCTCACCTCTCAATATTACTGTATTGAGGATTACATTTTTACATAATAATTTTTTTGGGGGGAGAGACACAGATATTTAGACTACAGCAGTTATAATATTAGATATATAATAGTAGTATAGCCATAACTTTTGTAAGTGCCATATTAAGAGGTTTGTGAAGTGCCATATTAGTAGTATAACCATGATGAACATAAGTTAACTTAACTTTGTTGAACTCCAAACCATTAAAAAGTAATCAATTAAGAATCATTTCTGGCCGGGCGCGGTGGCTCACGCCTGTAATCCCAGCACTTAGGGAGGCTGAGGCGGGTGGATAACGAGGTCAAGAGATCGAGACCATCCTGGTCAACATGGTGAAAACCCGTCACTACTAAAAACTCACACACAAAAAAATTAGCTGGGCATGGTGGCGTGTGCCTGTAATCCCAGCTACTCAGGAGGCTGAAGCAGGAGAATTGCCTGAACCCAGGAGGCGGAGGTTGCGATGAGCCGAGATCCTGCCATTGCACTCCAGCCTGGGTAAAAAGATCAAAACTCCGTCTCAAAAAAAAAAAAAATCACTTCTGGGGCACACTACAACTTCAAAGATTTTACTGGTCCTCCAGATAAAATCATGAAGGGAGACATTATACTATGTGTCTTTCCAAAACAATCACATCTACATATATTTTATTCAAATTTTTAACCCAGCAAGTACTCGGTAAGCATTTAGTGAATAAGTGAATGAACAATTCTGGCTTTGTACAGAGGATCAGGACTGGATTGGAATAACAGGAAACAAGATAACAATTTACATTTTTTTAAATGACATCGTGAATTACTCTTGGGATGAGTTTGCTGTTGCAAACTTATTATTCACCTGTAAAACTACAATATACTGTGCTCTCCAAAAAAATTGCTTGAGATAACTCTTAGAAATAAAGCATTCTTTCATGAATACAGTGTGAGCTGTTTCTGCCTTGTTTTTTATGTTTTAAATACATTTGAAAAAATGCATAGTCTTTAATAGCATAGCAGTAAAATACATATTGAGAAGAATAAACTATTAATTCAACTCTATATTTTAGTGAAAATATACAGTTTACGCTAGTAAACACTGAATATTTAAAAATAATATGAGTTGGTTGGTACTGTCAATTGCTAAGAAAATCTCAAAATGAAGGTTACTATTAAAAGTTTGAGAAACAAATTTATTAAATCAATTAGTAAATTTATCCCTACATATTCTATTAACAAACCAAAAAAAAAATGTTGTGCAGAAATATATAAGCATACTTTACATATGAATCGTAATTGAATTTTTAGCTTTGTAAGTTTCAGCATTTGATAAATGCAAGTATTTAAAAATATTAAGCAAAATTTGGGCTTTATTTTTATGCTAGACATATACGTTCCCAGTGAGTGTCTAAACAAGACTCTGTCTTTGATCTTGCTGTAAACAAGTAATAAAAACTATAATGCCTTTTTTATTTAGATAGTCTGTATCCATGGAAACTCAACACTATATGACTTTGTTATATAGTTATTCTGACATTGATCTATAAGAAATAAAATACAAAAAAGAAATTGCATGTGTAGGATTATGAGCCAATTAATAACAAATTACAATTCCATTTTAATATAGTTTTACATCTATATTAAAAATGTGCCCATCCATTGGATGGGCATTTATTAACAGATATTTAGCATAAGTAGGCAGATGCCTATGTACTCATAATAAAATAGTAAACACCACTGACAACATGCACTGCTCTCTTAGTTGATATTATATTTATATTTTATATTATGTGTATATAAATATAATTTTTTTATATTTATGGTATATATATTATAAGACTATTTACATAATGAGACTGAGGTGGAAAGACATCAATAAACAAACACTAAAGTATGTATTATGTAATATGTTAGTCCTTAGAGGAGAAATCTCCACACAAGGAGTGTGTGCCCGTAAGTGAAATATTTTATGCTTCCTTACTAATAATCCTTATGCACTGCAACCCTACCCTGCTCTAGCAATATGGAATTTGAAGGGAGAAGGGGAAGCTTAAGGAAAGTGAATGATATGATAGAGAAATTGACTATTTCTTGCACCCATTCTCCCATTACAGGCTTTCTGACCTGAAGCATGCCAGGTCAGGGAAGGGCAAAATTTTAAACAATGTTCAGAGTTTTAACTGTTAAACACTAAAATTTGCACGTTCTATAACAGGAGTCAGTATTGTATTGTGGAAACAAACAAGAAAAAATGTCTGGAAAAAATGAGAAATACACTGCATATATGTGTGTGTGTATTTACATACATACATAGAAATCTGTGAATTCTGTGAAAAAGTAGTGTCATTATAATAAATTTTAAATCACAAAATAAATGCAGATATTCTGATATCTGTCAAAATTATTTAAAATGAAGTTACCTTCAATTCTATATTTATATGCATTTCTATCCTTTTTATCCCAGAAAATCATTGATAATATAAAAGAAAAACCTTACTAATTATGAATATCAAATTTATATTAAATGATTACTTACACATATTAATGTCTCTGGATACTTATGGTTTTTTTAAACATTCAGTTTTTAAAAGATGGAAATTCTGTCTTTTGCAACAACAGGAATCAATCTGGAGGGCAACCTACTAAATAAAACAAGCTAGTCACAGAAGGACAAATTCTGCATGATTCCAATTACATGAAGTGTCTATAATTGTTGAACTCACAGAAGTAGAGAATACAATAATGATTTCCAGGATCTGGAATCTAGGAAAAATGAGGCATTGTTGTTCAAAGGTTATAAAGTTTCATTTATGCTGGATGAGTTATAGAGATCTGTCTGACAACACAATGTCTACAGTTTATAACACAGCATGAGCACTTCAACATTGGTTAAGAGTCAATCTAATGTTAAGTGTTCTTAGTACACACATGTATAAAATAAGACAAAAGTATACGTTGGGAGGTATTGTATATACCTACTTCCTTGACTGTGGCGATTATATGAACCATCATATTCAGCAAACAGATACAAGAACAAAAAATCAAACACCATATGTTCTCACTCATAGGTGGATGTTGAACAATGAGAACACATGGACACAGGGAGGGGAGCATCACACAATGAGATCTGTGGGGGGAACTAGCGGAGGGACAGCAGGGGGTGGGGAGTTGTGGAGGGAATAATATGAGAAGAAATGCCATTATAGGTGATGGGGTGAAATGCCAGATATAGGTGATAGGGAGGAAGGCAGCAAACCACATTGCCATGTATGTACCTGTGCAATAATCCTGCATGTTCTTTACAAGTACCCCAAAACCTAAGAAGCAATACTTCTTAGGTTTTGGGTACATGGGTATATATATATATATATATGAATGACATCTTGAATGTCTATATATGTCCACATTTATCAGATTCTATACATTATGCAAATGTAGATTAGTATATCAAATACTCTCAATAAAGATTATAAAAATTAATTAAGGTGTTAAAATATTGTAGATTAATAAAAATGACTAAATAACACAAAATATATAGTTCTTATGGAAGGAACAGGATTAAAAAAGAAAAAATTTGAAAAAAAATATAGTCATAGAATAGAAAAACAGATCTTTAGTAACAGGGTTTATATGACTACCTGTTTTAATCTCTTGTCAAAGTACCTTCTAAAAATAATTAAGCAGAATAAAGTAGTTTTTTGAGATGAGTCATTTCTTATAATTAGAGAATATCTTTCTTTTGAACAGCTCAGTCGGATATACAATTTGTAATTTCATATATATTTCGAATTAGGAGAAGTATTAATATGAGAAATGGCAGTAGTAATGCTAAATAAACTCTTTAAACATTGGAAAGTTATTTACTCTTATTTTCTAAAGTAGTACATTATTCTTGTAAAGGTAGTATGCAATGATGGAACAGATTTACTGGCTCTTATGAGACTCAGGTATCAGATTTGTTTAAGCCATCGTAAACCAGATTTTCTGCACTACATTTTCCTCCTCTATAAAATTATAAGTATAAACTGTATAATACTTAGTTTCTTCATGATTCTAACATTCAAATACCAGTTAGTTAAAAGTGACTTTATTTCTTTTATATGAACTATTATTCAATAATATTTAAAATATATGCTCTTTTCCAATAATATTTAAATGCATACTTTGCATACTTTGAGTGCTAAAGATTAACTAAACATCAGTTAATTACTTAAATCAGTTAAAAAATATAGCTGAATTTTATTATATCCAAGCAATATTTCTACTGTATTATTTTTATTTAAAACTGAGTCTCATAATTCATTAGAGCTGTTAAATATTAGGGGTTTCATAGTGGACTACTAGGTAGTAGCAGCAAATGCAGTCTGATTCTGTTCTATGTCATTAAGTCCATGATCTTAGTACAGTTATTGAGCTAAAATAATGCTATATTATTTATTAATATGTTTTGTCAATTAAGCAAAGTCAAATGTTTTGTATTTTTGGTAAGATATTCTATATTTAAATTACTTTTTCTTTAATTTAATTTTATGTTCATGACCTGAATAATTTTGTTTGGCTAAAACATGTAACCATGGATGGCAATATCTGTAGTAGCTAAGCTTTCACATCTTTCAATTGATTTCTTCAAAAACAGTATTTGGGTGGAGCATAATGGCTCATTCCCATAACCCCAGTACTTTGAGAGACCAAGAGGGAGAATCACTTGAAGTCAAAGTTCAAGGCAAGCCTGGGCAAATAGCAAGACCCTGTCTCTCCCCGCTCCCCCCAAAAAAGATGCCACCTGTAGTGGTGTGTACCTTAGTCTTGGCTACTTGGAAATCTGAGCCAAGAGGATCGCTTGATTCCAGGAGTTTAAGGCTGTAATGAGCTATATCATGCAACTGTATGTTAGCCTGAGGAACTGAATAAGACTCTGTCTCTAAAATACAGCAACAACAACAGTAATAATAATAATTATTATTAAACTTTTAAGTTTAGGGGTACATGTGCAGGATGTACAGGTTTGTTACATAGGTAAATGTGTGTCATGGGGGTTTGTTGTACAGATGATTTCATCACCCAGGGATTATGCTAGTATCCAGTAGTCACTTTTCCTGATCCTCTCCCTCCTCCGCCCCACTATTCTCCAAAAGGCCCCAGTGTGTGTTAGTCCCCGCTATGTGTCCATGTGTTCTCTTCATTTAGCACCTATTTATGAGTGAGAAGAGGCAGAATTTGGGTTTCTGTTCTTGTGTTAATTTGCTAAAGATAATGGCCTCCAGCTCCTTCCATGTCCCTGCAAATGACATGATCTTGTTCATTTTTATGGCTGCATAGTATTCCATGGCATATATGTATCACATTTTCTTTTCAGCCTCTTATTAATGAGCATTTAGGATGATTCCATGTATTTTCCATCGTGAATAGTGCTGCAATGAACATATGTGTGGATGTATCTTTATAATAAAATGATTTATATTTCTTTGTATATATACCTAGTAATAAGATTGCTGGATCAAATGGTATTTTTGCCGCTAGGACTTTAAGGAATTGCCACACTGTCTTTCATAACGATTGAACAATTTATACTCTCATCAATAGTGTAAAATGTTCTGTTTTCTCTGCAATGTCACCAGCATCTGTTATATTTTGGCTTTTTAATAACAGCCATTCTGACTGGTGTTAGATGGTGTTTCACTGTGGTTTTGATTTGCATTTCTCTAAAGCTCAGTGATGTTGCCCTTTGACAAACCTGACAAAACAAGCAATGGTAAAAAACAAAAATCTCTATTCAGTAAGTGGTGCAGGGTTAACTGGCTAGCCATATGCAGAAAACTGAAAGTGAACCCTTTTCTTACACCATACACTAAAATTAACTAAAGATGAATTAAAGACTTTAGTGTGATACAATCAAAATCCTGGAAGACAGCCTAGGCAATACCATTGAGAATGTGGGCACAGGCAAAGATTTCATGACAAAGATGCCAAAAGCAATTGCAACAAAAGCAATAAGTGACAAGTGAGATCTAATTAAACTAAATAACTTCTGCATGGCTGAAGAAACTATGAACAGAGAAAACACAACTTACAGAAAGGGAGAACATTTTTACAAACCATGCATATTATGAAGGTCTAATATCCAGCATCTATAAGAACCTTAAACAAACAAGAATAAAACAACCCAACTAAAAAGTGGGCAAAGGACAAAAACAGACAATTCTCAAAAAAGGACATACATATAGCCATCAAGTGTACAAAAAATAATTATTAATGATAACATTTGACAGAGTGATGTCAGAAGGATTGCCGTAGAAGAGTAGGAATCCATGTATACTCCTTCCCTCCAATAAACACAGTAATTCAACACACACACACACACACACACACAAACCATAACAAAAATTTCTTTTGTGAGACATCCAGAAATGAGTTGAGAGTCCCCTGTACCCTGGGTGAATGCAAAACTACCCACAATAAAAGCAGCAGGAAATTTTAAGACTATTTTGGCTGTAATTTTTACCCTAAATATAATGCCATATGATCAGTTGGAAATCTTCAGCTCTAGCTTTTCCCTGGGAGAGAGAAGAAGGTGTACCACTTGTCCAATGACCCAACACTTCCAGGACCTACCTAGCAAACATGGACTGGCTTCTGTGTAGTAAACATATAATAGCTTCTACATAGTCTATCTTGGAATGGTGACAGGACTCAGCATACACAAGGTGTACCACTTGTCCAATGACCCAACACTTCAGGACCTACCTTGCAAACACGGACTAACTCTGTAGAGCAAACACATACTAGCTTCTGTATAGTCTGTCTTGGAATGCTGACAGGACTCAGCCTAATAAATTTACCTGGACAAGTGAAAACAGGGATTGTGGTTTGGGTTGGCAGTAGCCATAACTCCTCTCCCAGGTAATTAAAGAGAAAGTGAATATAAATCCCCAGCTTTCAGCTTCTCCCAATGTAAGGAAAAATGTGCTGTGTGTCCAAAATGCCAACTTTTCCAGGGGTCATCCTTATGACTGGATTCTGTCTCACTTGTCTTGTAGTGCGGACAGGACCTGAAATAATCTAGCCAACTGGGGTCTAGTGAGAACAGAGGCAGTGGTTGATATAACATGCAAATAGTCACTGAAATCCTTTCACCTTACTCAGCACAACCTGATAGGCCAAAAACAATGAGATCTCTGCTTCTCCATGTGGAGGAAAAGAGCCTTGCAGAATAACCAATGATACCAGTTTTCTCAAGACTTGTTGGGCAACAGGCTTCAGTCTAGCTCACTGTGTTTGTTGATGCGACTTCGCATACACCAGACCCAGGGTCTTTAAAAACAGAAAAAGTGGTTTGAAGCACAAAGTATGAAGAGGCCCCTATAGTTTTCGGCTGAGCCAATTAGTAAGGTTCTTTTCATAAAGCAAACTCATAAAGACTGGAAGAGGTGGATGTTCTGTCAATTGAGCAGGCATCAACACAGAAAAATGAAGAAATTGGACAGTATATTCTAAACAAAGGAGTAAGACAAAGCGTTAAGAAATGACCAAACTGAAATAGAGTTTTATGACTTACGTGACAGATAATTCAAAGTAAACATCACACAGTACTTGTTTGTGGAGGTAAGGAGAACACTACATAAATAAACAGGAAATATAAATAAAGAGAGAAAATATTGTAAAGCACCAAACAGAAATCATAAAGTTGAAGAAGAATATAATAACTGAGAAAAAAAATCACTAAAGGGTCCAACAGAAGCCTAAATCTGCAAAGCAGGAGAGAATGACAAGCGTGAAAAATAGGTAACTGGAAATTATTTAGTCAAAGAAGCATAAATAAAAAAAAAGTCTAAAAAAGAGTGCATAAAAGACTTATGTGGCACCATCAAGTGAACCAATAAACATATTAAGGGGTTACAGAAGTGGCAGAGAGAGAGAGAGAGAGAGAGAGAGAGAGAGAGAGAGAGAGAGAGAGAGAGAGAGAAATCAGAATTTTTTTTTTTAAACGGAATTTCGCTCTTGTTACCCAGGCTGTAGTGCAATGGCATGATCTCGGCTCACCGCAACCTCCGCCTCCTGGGTTCAGGCAATTCTCCTGCCTCAGCCTCCTGAGTAGCTGGGATTATAGGCACGCACCACCATGCCCAGCTAATTTTTTGTATTTTTAGTAGAGATGGGGTTTCACCATGTTGACCAGGATGGTCTCGATCTCTTGACCTCATGATCCACCTGCCTCAGCCTCCCAAAGTGCTGGGATTACAGGCGTGAGCCACTGAGAAAATATTTTTTTTATTGCATTTTACGTTTTGAGGTACATGTGAAGAACATGCAAGATAGTTGCATAGGTAAACATGAGCAGTGTGATTTGCTGCCTTCCTCCCCTTCACCTATATCTGGTGTTTCTTCCCATGCCATCTCTCCCCAACTCCCCACCCCGCACTGTCCCTCCCCTATTCCCGCCGACAGATCCCAGTGTGTAGCGCTCCCCTCCCTGTGTTCATGTGTTCTCATTGTTCAACACCCACCTATGAGTGAGAACATGTGGTATTTCATTTTGTGTTCTTGTGTGAGTTTGCTGAGAATGATGGTCTCCAGGTTCATCCATGTCCCTACAAAGGACAAAAACTCATCAGTTTTGATGGCTGCATAATATTCCATGGTTTATACGTGTCACATTTTCCCAGTCCAGTCTATCATCGATGGGCATTTGGGTTGGTTCCAGGTCTTTGCTATTGTAAACAGTGCTGCAATGAACATTTGTGTGCATAGGTCCTTATAGTAGAACAATTTATAATCCTTTGGATATATACCCAGTAATGGGATTGTTGGGTCAAATGGAATTCTATTTCTAGGTCCTTGAGGAATCGCCACACTGTCTTCCACAATGGTTGAACTAATTTACACTCCCACCAACAGTGTAAAAGTGTTCCTATTTCTCCACATCCTCTCCAGCATCTGTTGTCTCCAGATTTTTTTAATGATCGCCATTCTAACTGGCGTGAGATGGTATCTCAATGTGGTTTTGATTTGCATTTCTCTACTGACCAGCGATGATAAGCATTTTTTCATATGTTTGTTGGCCTCATAAATGTCTTCTTTTGTAAAGTGTCTGTTCATATCCTTTGCCCACTTTTGAATGGTCTTGTTTGTCTTTTTCTTGTAAATCTGTTTTAGTTCTTTGTAAATTCTGGATATCAGACCTTTGTCAGATGGGTAAACTGCAAAAATTTTTTCCCATTCTGTTGGTTGTCGATTCACTCTAATCACTGTTTCTTTTGTCGTGCAGAAGCTGTGGAGTTTGATTAGGTTCCATTTGTCTATTTTGATTTTTGTTGCCAATGCTTTTGGTGTTTTGGTCATGAAGTCCTTGCCTATGCCTATGTCCTGAATGGTTTCGCCTAGATTTTCTTCTAGGATCAGAAAATATTTTTAAGAAATAATGGTTTAAAACTTCCCAGATCTGGGAAAGAAAATGAACATTCAGCACAAATAAGCCCAAATAAATCCAAATAAATTTACACCAAGGTATGTTATACTAAAATTTTCAAATATAGACACAGATTTTGAAAGTAGTAGGAGGAAAGCAACTCATCACATACAAGGTAGTTTCAAAGAGGGTAGTAGAAGATTTTTTTTTCTTTTTGTACAGACTAGGAGGAAGTGGTACAATGTATTCAAAGTACTGAAAAAAATAAAATGAAAACCTGCTAACCAAGAATACTACACCTGCCACAACTATTATTATAAAATAAAGGAGACAAAAATTTTCTCTAAAGAATCAGAAGTTACACTATCACTATTAGAAATAAATCAAGAGAAATACTAAAGAGATTTCATCGATTTGAAACAAAAGAACTCCAAACAGCAACATAATAACATAAGAAAGTATAAAACTCACTGGTAAAGGTAAATATGTAGACAAATACAGAATATCATATACTAAGATGGGGGTGGGTAAATCGCTTTTGATTCAAGTTTATAAAAGTCAAAACACAAATATAGTTAAAATAACTCTATTAAAACATGTTAATACATGTGCAACATAAATAAATATTGGAGGGAGAGGGAAATAGCAAGTTATTAATCATTTGGCATAAAGTCTCAATTACGTAAAATAAATAGTTCTAGAAATCTGCTGTGCAACATTCTCTCGATAGCTAACTATACTGTATTGCACATTAAATTTGTTATAAAGATAGGCCTATTGATAGGTGTTCTAACTGAAATAAAATAAAATCATATTTTATATTTGTCTTTACTAAGGATTGCCTAAATTTGGGGTAATACGGCAGTCACTAGACCCACTAATCACTTTGTGCCTTTTTCGATAAAAATTGTAATTTCTGAGGCAGTACATACAATTATTATTGAATAATTTTTGAAATTTAATGGCTTTAATTAGCATAATTATAACATAACTGGATATATTAAATTGTATAACATGATACATACTAACATGCATTTAACTGTGAAACCATCACAATTAAAATAAAAAACCTAACCATCATCCCCGAAAATTTCCTTGTGCCCTTATGTGATTATCTCCTGTTGCCTCCCCCAGGACTAAAACAATGACATACCTTTTCTTACTGTAGACTAGTTTGTACTTTCAAAAAAATTATATAAACAAATCATACAGTATACATTGTTTGGATTATTTTATTCAGTATGATTTATCCATAGTTATTTCTTCATTTTTGGTAGGTATTTGGGTTTTTTCCAAGTGTGGTTATTAAAAATAGTTACAGTAAACTTTTGCATAAAAATATTTTGTCAGGTATATGCTTTAAATTTGGTTAGGCAATATCTAGCAGTGAAATGGCTGAATTATATACAGGTGTAAGTTTAAATATTTCCTAAACCTTCAACCCATTTTCAAAATGATAGAACAAATTTACAAACAATTACAATGATGATAGCTATTTTTACAATTATATGAGAGCCACAGTTACTTCACATCATTGCTGTTACTTGCTATGGTCAATTTTTGCAGTTTAGACATTATGCTAAGTGTGAAGTGCTGTCTCACTTTCTATTTAATTTACCTTTTCTAATTATTAATAGTTCAGAACACCTTTTCATGTTACTACTTGTCATCTATATATTGTTTCGGGTTGACAAAGTGATATGTTAGTTTAAATTTTGTTGTGTTACTTATTTTCTTATTGCTTAGTTTTGATATCATATATATATAATATATATCATATTATATATAATGTATATCATATTACATATATAATGTATATATTATATATATGTATATATGTATGTAATATATATTCTGTAAACTCATTGTGACTATCTCTGCAATTGCGTTTTCTCCCTTATCTCCATTCCACACAGAAATATCACTTCCCTGTATTTGGTATTTATCACACCTATGCTTCAGTTTATAATATTAATAATTTGTTTGGCTATGAGAATAGCCTATATTTCAGCATTGCATGTTTTACTTTAATTTTATGTTGATATAAGTTAAATTTTACAGAAAAATTTGCAGAATTCAAAAATAAACACCTATATCTCTCCCTTTCTCAAACACACACATCCATACATGCACACAAAGAGCTATTTTTCCCCATTTTCTTTATCCTTTGATTTACTTTTACTTTTTGTGTGTGTTACTTATTTTTGTGTGTGTTACTTATTTTGCTGTGTATATTGTGTTGTGTATGTTCTTTTCTTTTCAACATTAATCATTTGAAAAGTGTAAAGTTGAACTCATCATACCATGATAAAGATATTAAAGAATTGGTTTTCCCCTCTAAAATCAATAACTAATTTGTCAGTACTATTTTAAGATTTCATTATTAATCTGCTAAAATTTTTCCCTCTGCTTTTGCCATTATTTGGTGATTTTCTAAATCTATTAATCTTCTGCATTCACCAGAAACAACTTATTGTACAAAAGAATTGTATCTTCTCCATTTGCATGTTTATTGAGTTGTGTATTATGGTGTGAACATATAAATCTTTAACTTATTTAATAGATCACATATTTTCACTTTTTTTAAGGTTTCAATTTTGCTCTGACTTGGTAAGTAACATGTCAGATGGCTATCTATTCTTTTGATATGTTCTTTCAATCTTTGAGTAATTTCCTATTTTTTCTGTCTCGCTGTTTCTCTCTGTCTCTCTCACACACATACACACAGAAACACACATATGCATACCAAAATAAGATACATGTATCTAAATATAAATATATATACATATATACACTATATTTTATGTATATTTCTTGTAGTGTATCTTTGTCTTTGTAGCTCTATCTACATCATCATATCTATATGTGTATATATACACCAACACTCTGATCTATTTAAGCATTTTTAATATCATAACCAGCATTTCATAACTCTGTAGTGCAATTCCAGTATCTCAGAGTCTGTTTTAGCTTCCGTTATGTCTAATTCCATAGTTCCCTTTTCTCATAGTCAGAAAATGAACTCATATTTTTTAAAAAAATTCTATTCATGTGCTTATGACAAAGAATATTGAAAGCAGTTTCAAAAATACTAACAGGACTACATATAGTACGCATGCCTGTAGTCCCAGCTATTTGGGAGTATGAGGTGAGAAAATCACTTGAGCCCAGGAGTTGAAAGGTACAGAGAGCTATGATGACACCCCTACATACCGGCCTGGGTGACAGAGGGAGAACCTGTCTCGAAAAGAATTCAAACGCACAACATTGTGAATATGTGACATTGGTTTATAGGTCTTTGTTAAAGCAATATTTACATACAATAAAACTCAAAAATCATAAGTGTATAATTTTGTCTCCCTTCCCAGTGAATTTCCAGCCTCATGACCTCCTCTGCAATATTTTCTCTATTTTTATATCACTGATTATTTTTAATCATTGTAGATTGCATGTACATGATATCATACTGTATGTACTTTTTGTATCCATGTTCCTTAAAAATTCAGTATAATATCTGTGGCAAACATGCTGTTATATCTATCATATAATAGATAATTTTTATTCATGAGCAATTATCTTCATTGCAGGACTCTATCACATTTGTTTATTTATTCTTGTGTTGATGAACAGGTAGGTTGAATTAAGATGACATAAACACTCTTGAGGGTTTTGGTAAATATCTGAGTTAAATTGCTGCTGTCTCAGATGAATGTATATTTAACATTATAAGAAATTGTCAGATTATAATTTGTTCTCCTACTAGCAATGTATGAGATTTCCCGTTTATTCATTTCCTCATCAATATTTTATTTTCCAGTTTTGTGAAAAAGCTTCAGCTATTTTAGCAACTGTATACTAATATATCATTGTTTAAATCTGGCATTCCTGTAATGACTAATGTGGAACACTTTTTAAATGTCCTTACTCGCCATTTACATTTTTTTTCTTTTTGAAAAGTGTTTGTTCAACTTGCCTAACTTTTAAGGACACATTGTGGTTTTATTGAGTGTAGAAGTTTCTTACTTTTTAAAATAGATCTTTTGTCAGAAATACTCATATACAAGAATATATGTTTTACATGTATGTACACATACACATACAAGATATAATCATGCTTACAAATACATGACCGAAATATTCTCTTAATCTGCGCATTGCCTACTTTCGTATAGCTAAAAAGGCCTTTGATGATAATGAATTCAAATACACTTTTTTTGTGTGTGTGACATACTATGCAAGAAACAGGACCTTACCACTAGGTTTCAAAACAGTTTTTTTAGATTTTTGTATATATTTAAGAAGGTTTGCACATTACTTTTTCCCTTTATTTTTATTTATTTATTTAATTTATTTATTTATTTATTTTTGAGATAAACTGCTGTAGTGTGATCTCAGCTCCCTGCAACCTCTGCCTCCGGAGTTCAAGCAATTGTCCTGCCTAAGCCTTCTAAATAGCTGGGACTACCGGTGTGCACCACTACTGGTGTGCACACTACAGGTATGCACCTGGCTTATTTTTGTATTTTTTAGTAGAGATGGAGTTTCCCCATGTTGGCCAGGCTATTCTCAAACTCATGATCTCAAGTGATCTGCTTACCTCAGCCTCCCAAAGTGCTTAATTACAGATGTGAGCCACTGCACCCAATCCTTTCTCCATTTCTGTATTTAAAGTCTTGAACAAATTTATGAGTAGTGTATGAGATCAAATTTATTGTTCATTATTTCTACATTTTTTCCAATTGGTTAGTAACCCATATTTGAATAGTCTTTTCTTTTCACAACAAATTATGTGGTATATTATTGAAAATTGAACTATCAATTTATTATTTTAATATGGTTATACTCCTGAAACATTTATTATGCCTTATTGATCTATTTTCCATCCATTTTGAATATCACAAGGTATTGATATATTTAGTTCTTATTTTTGTAGTAAGAATTGAAGTCAAGTAATGTAAGTCTTTGAACTTTGTACCTTTCCAAGATTGTTTTAATTATTAACATCAATGTTCATATGTCCTGGAGAGAAATCTAAAATATTTCGGGCTTTAAATAAGATAGGAACTATCATTTAGTTTAATGTGTTATTTTTGAATTGCATGCTATAATTTTATTAATTATGACAGAACCAGTTTATTTATTTGCTACTGAAAAAGGAGAATATTACATTAAGATATACTTTCAAAAATTGATTTTAGGATTTTCTCCAATAAATCACCTGTCAACAGACTTTTATTTAATCTGACATTTTTATTATTTAAATGTTTTAACATACCTCAAATTATTCTACACAGTCATTTAATCTATAGCTTGAGGTAGATGATTTAAAAATGAGATTTACTGTCATTTCCTTTTCGCTTTCCTTTACAGTAAGAATGAATAATTTATTTTTCTTTAGAACTTCTTAAGAACATGACCTAAATGCATTTCTTTAGGCTTGTTCATTTTATTATACAGGGTGTTCTTATTTTGATCAGCAATATTTTATTTTTTGATACATATTTTGTAGTATGATTTACATTTAAAATGAGTACTACTACAGATCAAGAAACTTGTCTGAAACATCATAGATATCCACTGCTGTTGGCTTACTAGGAGTATATCTGTACAACCTTAAGTTATATTTTTCTAGGAGCTGAATCATTTTCTACCAATCACGACAAGAGACATGAGCAAAGAAGTAAAATTACTCTAGAGAAAATAATAAAGAAAATAAAATTTTAGCCTTTTAAATATAAAATTTTAGAATGAAAAGAATTTCAGAGTTAGTTTAAATTATATGCTATTTGACTATACTATAATGTTAATAATTATGCAAATTAAAGCTAGAATTATCGTTATATAGCATATGAATAATATTAACCTGCTAATGGATTCACAACCATTACATTATTGGGAACCTGTTATTTTGTGATAGAAATTGATGCTCAATATTAATGAAGAATATTGTATTTCCTTAATGGAAGTCATCAAGCGAGAAACTGTATTCTAACCAACTTTGAAGAAATCAAATTTTCTCAGACTTTGTGTAGAATTACCAAGGCGATTTAGTCATAATATATGTCAATGTTAAAATCATTTGGTGTTTGAAATCTGGAAAACAGAAGTTTCAATTTTATTTCTTCATACTCTTTCTGAGCCCTAATAATCACATTAAGAAGAAAATGGGTGTTGGTATCCTTCTCGTGAGTATGTGAAAACTGCCTGACATGAATTTGTTGATCAGAACATTTTTTTTTTTCTATCTCTATCCTTGTTTCAATTTGTTTGCAACACTCACTCCTGTGTTTAATTATATTCAAAATATAAAGCTCTCCCTAGCCGGGCGCGGTGGCTCATGCCTGTAATCCTAGCACTTTGGGAAACTGACACAGGCAGATCATGAGACCAGGGGTTTGAGATCAGCCTGACCAATATGGTAAAACCCCGTCTCTACTTAAAAACACAAAAATTAGCCTGGCGTGGTGCCGTGCACCTGTAACGCCAGCTACTTGGGAGGATGAAGCATGAAAATTGCTTGAACCGGGGAGGCGGAGGTTATGGTAAGCCGAGAGCATGCCATTGTACTCCAGCCAGGGTGACAGAGCAAGACTCCATCTCTAAATAAATAAATAGCTCTCCCTGTTATTCATAATCATTTAAAATCGAATAGGATAGCCAATCATTTTTGATTATAAGAAATAAATCACCTACTGAAACAAACTTAACAAAAATTTCTGTACATCAAAGACTATACAGAAACTGAAATTATTTGTCACCAAGTTAGAATTAAGTAGTTATCTTTTTTCCATTATGGGTCATTGTTTATTTCAGCATTAATTCCTCAGCATGTTTAAACCACCAACTTTATCTTAAATGTCACTTGTAAAATTCACAAATCACTGGAACAACTCCAAGAATTTGATTGTTTTGTGTCCTGCGACAACCTTCCACTGTGTGTGCATGTCTAAGAAATTTTAATAAGTTCTCATAAAGCTCTAGTCAGCTGTCTGCTCTTAAATCCAGGGCACTTGCTATATTTCATTCGCATGAGCTAAGAAGGAGAATGCATGGTTTTCACAATATAAACTCAGATTCAGTTAACAGAAGAAGGAGCAATGCATGCTTACAACAAATAGAAAATATATATTTGAAACAAAATTTATAATCATTGTAATTGATCAGAATGAGGTTTGGTAATATATATTCAGAGTTCTCTGAAAATTTTCTCCAACCCAGTTTTTATCTTGAAGCATTTTAACCATAGCTCAGACACATGGATGTTGAATAGTTTCAGCTTCAAATAGCAGTAAATATTTATTATTCTTTATTTGTAATTTTAAAACAATATATATTACCATCTAAATTTTCTGTGGTTTCTCTAAATAGTCAGTTAAGTCTTACTTCTCTCTAGCTTATATTTGCATTTTTTAAATATCTTTGATCTTTTCCTAAAGCAATTCTTATAATTTTACTCTATAGAAGTATTCCTTTATCATTATCATTTTTTTTTCTGGAGCACTGTTTTTATTATGCGGCATTTCTGCACTTAA
Source organism: Callithrix jacchus (assembly GCF_049354715.1). Lineage (NCBI taxonomy): Eukaryota > Metazoa > Chordata > Mammalia > Primates > Cebidae > Callithrix > Callithrix jacchus. The sequence goes on from NC_133504.1 coordinate 133,412,522, forward strand.
TGTAAGCTTGTATCTGCTAAAGGAGGTAGTAAGACGACTTGTGATACAGAACGTTTAAGATCAAATTTATTTACTTTTATTTATGACTACATTAAGCATTGGAAATGTTTTTTTATTCTATAAGGTATATTTTCAAAACTTTATTATTGGCTTTAAGGATGACACTTCTTTAATTTTGTAGTTAAAGTCCAGGATATTAAAAAAAATGTAGTTGTATAAAAAGTGGGATTTAACAAAATAAAATAAATACTTACAAAATTATCAAAAATGTCTAGATGAACTGAAACAAAGGTTCGAAGAAAACAACCAGATTTTAACATCAAAATAACCTCACTAGTCTTCCAATCTAGTAGTAAGAAATATGTAACCACCACAACAAAAAGCCTACGTAGCCAAAGCAATCCTAACCAAAAAGAACGAATCCAGAGGCATCACATTTCCTATCTTCTAAATATACTTCGAGGCTCTAATAAGCAAAACATCAGGTTTCTGGTATAAAAACAGACACATAGATCAAATAAAATGGATAAAGAACCCAGAAATAAAACCACATACCTGCAGTCGACTGATCTTTGACAAAGTTGACAAAAGCATACACTGAAAAAGGACATTCTATTCAATAAAAGATGCTTGAAAAATTAGATTTCTATATGTAGAAAAATGAAACTGGTCCCTTATCTCTTACCACATATAAAAATTAAAACAAAATACATTAAAGACTTAAGTGTAAAAACTGAGAATATAAAAAATTGAAAAAAAATTCTAGGGAAATTCTTTCTGGGCATCGGTCTAGGCAAAGAATTAATAAATAAGATTGCAGAAGCAAACACAACAAAAACAGAAATAGACAAATGTGACTTTAAAAAAAGAAATATGTGAAACAAAATAAATAAATAAGAAAGCAAACAGACAACTGCAGAATGGGAGAAAATATTTCAAAGCTATGCATCTGACGAAGAACTAATATCTAGAATTTACAAGAAAATCAAACAACAACAAAATAACCCCATTAAAAAGTATGCAAAAGGAGACACACAAATAGTCAACAAGCATATGAAAAAATTGTTCAACATCACTAATCATCAGATAAATGCAAATTAAAACTATAATGAGATACTGCTTTACTAATTAGAACTGTTATTATTAAAACTTTAAGAAATAACATATTGGTGAGGATGTGAAGGAAATATAACCACCACCCACTGTTGATGGGAATGTAAATTAGTGAAACCTTCATGAAAAACAACGTGAATATTTTTTGAAGAACTTAAAATAGATCTTTATATACAATGAAATACTACTCAGCCATGAAAAAGAATAAAATAATAAATTCTGAAGCAAAATAGATGGAATTGGAGGCCATCAACCTAACAGCAATAGCTTAAAAACATACAGTCCAATGCTGCATGTTGTTACTTATAAATGGGAATTAAATAATGTGTACAAGTGGACATGGAGTATGGAATAATATGTATTGGAAACTTGGAATCATAGGTGGAGGAGGGATGAGAAAGTACTTAATAATACACTCTAGATTATTTGAGCAATGGCTATACTGGGAGCCCAGACTTCACCACTACATAATATATCTATGTAAAAAAATGACACCTGCAGCTCCTAAATCCATGAAAATAAAAATTAAAAAAAAAAAAACCTGTCACATTCCATTATCTTACTCTTTCTGCCATAGCAACCCTTTGCTCTTGAACCTTGTAATGGAATAGTGTAATCTAAGACTGGCTTGCTTCAAACACTCATTTACATCAAAATTTTTTAGCTTGGTCTCTCTCTCTCTCTCTTTTTTTTGTTTGTTTGTTATTCTACCTTCCGAAATAATGTAAGTATTTTTCATTTAAGAAACCTACAGAAAAGCTGTTTATTTGTTCCAAAGATGTCTGGAAAATGACCTATTTTATTTTTAAGCCTATGAAATATGGGAAAGAACAGTTGGAAAATGAAAGGAAGAAAGGAAGGAAGGAAAGAAGGAAGAAAGGAAGGAAAGAGGGAGGGAGGGAGGGAAGGAAGGGAGGGAGGGAGGGAGGGAGGGAGGGAGGTGAAGTGAAGTACGAGTAGAAGAATCCAGCACAGAGAGGTTTGAAAGTCATTGTGCAAGGCAACCAGAAACAGAGGTTAAGATAAATTCCAAAATCTTGAGCAGTATTGAATAGTAAACACAGACTGTGGAATTATATTATAGAGTGCATTCTGATATATTTACAAACTATATCATTGCTTTCCTGAAATATACATATTAAATTGACATTCAAGAACAAACATGAGATTCAACAGCAGAACCAATTATCTCAAATGGTGTGTGAAATTTTCTGTTAATATTTACTAGCTCATTTTTCTTGAAGTAATAAATTTAATAAATAACATAAAGTATACTAAGATCGCAGAAAAGTTTAAGAAAAACTGAAAGAAAAGAAACTAAGATTTCAGCCAAAACCCACATACAATGTTGCAGGAAAAATAAATAATGCTTACAATAATAAACTGGTAACTCTTTATTAATGGCATATATATATGGCAATCACTTTCCTTTGGGACATGTGCTACCTTTCTAGAGTCTGTTTCAAAGAAATTACAAAGGGACTATAAAAAATAATGCTATTGTTTGCCTAGTGAACAGCTAAACTCATGTCTTTCTCACTCACACTGCCTGTTTCCTCTTAATACAGAAAGCGAAGCATCTCTTTCAGGTTAAGAATGAGCATCTACCTAAATTTTCCTGGAGACCTAAGTATAATTTTAGTAAGTTGATTAAAAATACACACACACACACACAATGTGCAATGATAATACCCTCTTCTGTCTTTGGATGAAATTGTCTAGGAATATGCCATCTATTAGAGCACCTATCAATGTCCATAATTAATAAATACTGGGTGTAATTCTATATACCAAAGAAAACATATTGAGGATGGCTGCTGCTTTCCATATGTTGGAAACCATTTCTGGAATCACCCAAATCTCCAGGTCTTTTGTCATGTGAAATAACAAATACATTCTTAATTTAAGCCTTTTTAAACTGTGTCTTTTACTAATTTTAGCAGAAACCCTTGTGATTGATAAACTGAAGTCTTCAGGAATGACTTATGGAGTCACAAGAAACCTGTAATGTACAATTCCTAGAATTTCATTGCAGAAAGCTGAAATATTCGAGGTTAAATGTATTCTCTTTTCTCACAGCTACCAATTATTATTTCATTAAATACAGAGAGTACATGTGAACTGTTAGTTGCACATTAATTGTCTAAAAATAGGATTTTGTTTTTGCTGGATTACAACACACAGAATTGAAATAATAAAATACTAGGGAGATGGGCATATGATACATATTTTATTCCTCATCATATATATAAGAATATGAATGGAAATAAACAAATGTGATCCAGAAAAATGTGCTAATGGAATTTCAGATAATGAAGGGAAATACTTAGAAATACTCTTAAAGATACAGAGGTCAAAATGGCAGATAGAAGGCAGGACTAACTTGCAGCTTTCACCTGGATGGACAGAGTAGCATGTAGAGACTCACATCATGAACTTTTGCTCCCTACCACATGTACATACCAGGAAAACTAAGAGGATGCACATACACCAAGGAAATATAGAATAGAATATTCAGAATAAAATAGAATAGAAAACGCAGTAATAAAGCCAAATACTTACAGCCAACTGATCTTTGACAAAGCAAACAAAAATATAAAGTGGGAAAAGGACACCTTATTCAACAAATGGTGCTAATTGGCTAGCCACAAGTAGAGGAATGAAAACTGGATCCCCAGCTCTCACCTTATACAAAAATCACCTCAAGATGAATCAAATAATTAAATATAATACCTGAAACCATAAACATTCTAGAAGATTGCATTGGAAAACCCCTTCTAGACATTGGCTTAGACAGGGACTTCATGACCAAGACCCAAAAACAAATGGGACAAAAACAAAGATAAATAGATGAGAATTTATTAAACTAAAAAGCTTCTTTACAGCAAAAAAAAAAATAAATAAATAATCAGCAGAGTAAACAGACAACCCACAGAGTGGGAGAAAATCTTTGCAATCTATACTTCAGACAGAGGACTAATATTTAGAATCTACAAGGAACTCAAACAAATTAGCAAGAAAAAAAATCTCATCCAAAATGTGGGCTAATTACATAAATAGAAAATTCTCAAAAGAAGATACACAAATGGCCAACAAACATGCAAAAAATTATCAACATCACTAATGATCAGGGAAATGCAAATCAAAACTACAATGCAATACCACCTTACACCTGCAAGAATGGTCATAATAAAAAAAGGATAACATAGGGAGAAATGCCAGATATGGGTGATGGGGGGATGGAGGCAGCAAACCACATTGCCATGTATGTGCTTATGCAATAATCCTGCATGATCTGCACATGTATCCCAGAACCTAAAGTGCAATAAAATATACATTTTAAAAAATAATAAAAGTATAGAGTGCCACTACTGTGACACTCAAGGGCAAGACAAATCTAAAAATAAATAAATAAATAAATAAATAAATAAATAAATAATAATAGATGCTGGTGTGGATGTGGTGAAAAGAAAACACTTTGGTGGGGATGTAAACTAGTATAACTGTTGGTGGGGATGTAAACTAGTAGAACCACATTGAAAAACACTTTGGAGATTCCTAAAGAAGTAAAAGTAGATCTATCATTTGAACCACTAATCTCACCCCTGTGTAACTACCCAGAGGAAAATATGTCATTATATGGTAGAGATGCTTTCACACACATGTTTATAGCAGGAAAAATTTTAATTGCAAAAATATGGAACCAGTAGAAATGCCCGTCAATCAATGAGTAGGTAAAGAAAAAAAATATCTATCTATCTATCTATCTATATATCACATTTATTGCATATATATACATTTTGTATATATGCAATAAAATACTACTCAGCCATAAAAAGGAACAAAATAATGGCATTTGAAGCAACCTGGATGAAATTGGAGACCATTATTCTAACTGAAGTAACTCAGGATTAGAAACCAAACATTGTGTGTTCTCATAGTATGCAAGTGGAAGCTACATTATGAGGATGCAATGGCATAAGAATAAGACAATGAACTTTGGAGACTCAGGAGAAAAGGTGGGAGTGGGGTGAGGGAAAAAATGACTACATATTGGGTATAGCGTATACTGCTCAGGTGATGGGTGTACCAAAATTTTAGAAATCACTACTGAAGAAGTTATTCATGTGTAGGAAAATAATATAAACAAAATAAAAAAAATAAATAAACTGCTAAACTATCTTCCAAAGTGCCTTTATCATGTTGCATTTCCACTAGTAATAAATGAGAGTCCTTCTTGCTCCAAAAATATGATAAATATATATTTTTCTGCAAACAATTTTTCTCAATGAAGACTAAAGTAAACCTAGAACGAGTGATTTGTTTTACCCATTTTTAACTTTTTATTAATTAAAAGTCCATTTTACTGGCCTAACCATAAAGAAATCATAATTATGGTTTTACTATAATAATTTTATATATTATTATTATTATACAACAAAGGAGGAATTCACGGATTTATTTTTAACTGCTGAACTATGCTTATATCGCTTTACTGAATTATATTTTCATATGTACATTAATTTTCTAGATTATTAAAAAACATAAATATTTTTAATGACAAATGTCATGGTAAATGCATAAATTCAAGAAGCCCTATGAAGACACCATCAAATTTAGAGAAAATGATAAAAAACATAGAAATATGAGAGCAATAGTTATTCTATTTCTATGCATAAAGTTATATGATAGGAGACATACATAAAAACCTCATGAAGTATTAATATAAAAATGCCAATGAGATCCTATTTGCTATCTGGTTTAGTACTTAAAATTGAAAGACACAAAAAATGATATAAAGAAGACTTGGGAATTCAAAAAGTCGTATATTCCAAGTGATATGGTCATTCTGGGCTAACTTCTGACCAAAAAAAGGCTAATTGTTTGGGACATGCTTGTGTTGAGAACTTTTGAGAAAGTGACCACGTGAGTACTTCGGTCAAGAAAGAGAATAATCAGGGCAGGAATATTTGTAATTAAGAATTTTAAAAGCAACTTTCAAGACTTTTGGACAAAGAGACAATCTAAAGACACATATCTGTTACCAAAATGCCAGAGGATCAGTCTAGGCCCTTGCTCACCACACAGAAGGCCAATCACTGAGACAAACGATATTGCCATGGAAGAAGTCTTTATTCAGGTGTTGAAGCTGAAGAGAAATGGAGATAAATGACAAAATGTTCTTTCCCAACTAAAATGGAAGGTTTATATAGCTGGGAAGAAATATAACTAAATGAAGAAAAATAGGAATTAGGGAAAGATAAGAAAGCAATCATAAGGAATGAGAGTTCTAGCATTTCACTGTCTGGATGTCATGATCTAGTAATTTTCAGCTTCTTGCCTGAGAGTTGGCTTTCTGTGAAAGAATTCAGATAAGGCAAATGTAAGCTTCAAATTTTAATACTCAGAGGGTCCATTTCCTTGTGTATAGACAAAAACTAAATACATTTTCTATGAAGAAATAGGGCTGTTTTCAGATTTGCTGAAGAAATACACACACACACACACACACACATACATTTACATATATATATGTGTATACACACATATAGAGTCTAAAAATAAAATGCTAATAACATAAGACAATGATTGGTGTCACTTTGACTTTACATAGAAAATGGTAAGAAGTCAATAATTTGATTTGCCTTTGATAGATTTGTGATTTGAACCAGGAAGAGTGGTACTAGAAAAATATTTTAAGAATGTATTCATTCAGGGGATATAATAAACATAGAAAACTATTTTTTAGTGCTATATTCACAGAAGTGGAAGGAAATATAGTTCACTATTTGGTAAAAATTGCATGTCAAAAAATGGAAGACAAAAAAATCAGTATCACTTGATTGTATTTATTGAATAGAGTGGTGAAATGATAAAATTAGAAGGTTTATAAAAGTATTATTTAGAGGAAATTAAAGCTCTTCTCAGGGAAAAACAACTTCAAAAGCATTTTACTGGAGTGGAAATAAATTTCTTCCTCGTCTATCCTTATATCAGAGCTGCTACAGTGGTAAGATGTGTTAAGGTTGAACCAGGTTTTGTTTATATTTAGTCTTTTCCACTTACTACTTGTTGGTCTTGGGAAAGTTACATATGCTTCTAAACATTAAGTTCTTTGTGGGAAAATGAATGAAAAGCACTTAGCCTAGTGTGTGACAAATGGCAAGTGATTGTTTATTGCGATCAGTAAATGTTATTCATTTAGAAGTCAAGTAAAATTGAGCTGTGCCGGGAGACTATAAAAAAAAAAAAAAAAAAAGCCATAGGCTCTGCTCTCTGAGTTTATAGTGCAAGGAGATTGACAGACAATACATTTCACAGTGTGTCAAGTGTTTTAAAACATGAAATAGAGAGCAATGCCAGATGTCCTGGTAGTAGTCTGTCAGGAAAAGCTTTCTTCAGAAACTGATGTCTAAGTTGAGGACATGAGGCAGACAGAAGCTGTCTAGAAGACGCAGGAGTCAGAAAGGGTGTAGGTAGTTCAGGCGAAAGGTATTGGTTATATGTAATCCTGAAGACACAAAAATAGGATTTAAAAAAATCAAACATAGGATGTAAGATGGGAAATGGCAAATGTGAACTGTACAGACAGACAAATAAATTGGTTCATTATAAGTTACATGAAAGAGTTTTCACTTTATCTTAGAGTCCATGAAAGCCCATAGAGGATTTCAAGCAAGTCAATGCCCAATTAGATGCTACAAGGAGCAAAGAAAATTTGGAGACAAGGACTCCCACCAAGATGTGCCTACAGTAATCTGGGTGGGAGAGGGTAATACTCTGGATTAGAGCACTGTGTTTGATAATTAGGAGAAATGGATAGATGGATTTCATATACGCTTAGGAAACAAACAGAAGATTCTTTGAATGTGGAAGACGGAAACCGACAAGGAATCAAGTAACAAATTTGTTTTGAAAGGCAAGTAGAGACATTGCCCTGTATATTGTTTTGGCAACCAGGTATGCATAATCAGAAAAATTACTCAACTTATCTGACCATCAGCGAACTTATCAATGGGATAAAAGAGAAAATATGATCTTCTATTTTTATAAATTTATATGATTTTTCAGTGCAGCAAATGTGTGTATCACTCATTATGTCCAGACACTGTGATAAGTTCTACTGTTAAGCAGATGAACATAACCAAAAGCAGATAATCCTAACAAAACTTTAAAAGCAGATGAACGGCCGGGAGCGATGGCTCAAGCCTGTAATCCCAGCATTTTGGGAGGCCGAGGCGGGTGGATCAGGAGGTCAAGAGATTGAGACCATCCTGGTCAAAATGGTGAAACCCCGTCTCTACTAAAGATACAAAACATTAGCTGGGCATGGTGGCGCGTGCCTGTAATCCCAGCTACTCAGGAGGCTGAAGCAGGAGAATTGCCTGAACCCAGGAGGCGGAGGTTGCGGTGAGCCGAGATCACGCCATTGCACTCCAGCCTGGGTAATAAGAGTGAAACTCTGTCTCAAAAATAAATAAATAAAAATAAAAAAAGCAGATGAACATAATAAAATACTTACCCTTTAAAAGTTTACTATGTAAATAACTAAATATAAGACTTAGAATGAATTGCTGCACAAAACGAAACAATTGAACGTGGGAGCACAAGAGAAGAAATTTACTCTAGTGTGAACTTTTTAGAAGATTTCTAATAAGCTGTAGCGTTAAAGGTATATTATGAGTGGAAACACAGGTTGAAAGGTGGCATTTTCTCCTTATATGTATGTCCTTGAAAATTGGAATCTTGAAATTGTATAAGTACATATATCAAAGAATTTTCCACTTTAAAACAGTGATTCAAACTATGGACGATTTTGCACTGACCTCGCTCACCCAATGCTTTCAGGGAACATTTCACAATGTGCAGGTGATGCCCTCTTTGGCCCACAAATAATTATCTGGTCTAAAAGTTAAAAGTGCTGAGGTTAAGAAACACTGCTGTAAAGTTCCTTTAATGATTTTCAAAGTAAAATTTCAAGTTTAGTAAAACAGCTGGCCTCAGTTATTTCTACTCTTGATAAAGTGTATCAAGTTCTTTCTACATAGTGTTGCAAATAATTTTCCTCCAGCACTTTCATAATTGTTTTACTTTCTTTACTTTAGTTCTAATGTTTTAGTGAAATAGTTAAAACCTTTCAAACATAATACAGTAAAATTCATTTTTCTTCCAATGTTTATAGTTGTTCATATGATTAGACAGAGAGCAAATAAGTAAACGGAGAGATAGGTAAGTTTGGTAAGTGATTTTTGTTCGGTTGGCTAATCATTCTCTATGCTACCTCATACGTCATGAAATATCTATAGCAGTTTTACACTCCATCTATATTTAGTTTATAGAATCCAACAATTTACATTGTGCAATTACATAATGATACTGAATATTTCTGGTTTCAATAATCAAAGTGCTATTAGTGAAAAATAAATTACATGTATGTTAAGAATTTAAAACTCCAGTTTAATTGACTTCATAATAAAATTATTTAATTATGTATTTTACTCTTTTCATACTTATTGAATTCACAGTTGTTTCCCCTTAATTTGTTGTGTTTTTATTAACAATTTGCCAGCTGTGTTTATTGGCAATATTTTTTATTAATTGTCCTTCAGGGAACTCATTTACTTCTGAAAGAACAGACGTTGCTCCATTAATAAAAACACTCTGTTCCTCAGAGAAAATGAGTGATGTTATAAGACTTAAGAAATGAATTAGGTGAATGTACTTACCTTACTTGATTATTGTTTGCCAAAAAAATCCAAATTTATTTTATTTTGAAAAATAACACTGGCAAACACAAACTTTGGTAGCCTATGTTAAATGATATGCTTAAAATAAACGTGGGAAATTTATGTACAAAATCTATATTTATATTGTTTTTCAACATATAGTTTTATCATTTTCAAACATTTTTATATCCTCACCTTCATATGACTAACATATTTTATAATATTAGGAATGCGAGTACATATTTATTTCTTTGTTTTATTCATTTATTCATGCAACTACCAAGCTTGATTGGACACTTTTAGTAAAGATCTATTTATTTTTACTGTTCAAACAGAAGCAATTTAATGTACCTTCTCCCAAATTTATAAATAAATACCAATTACTTCATGAAATATATCTTCTTAGGCTTAGATAGCAAATAAAATAAATAAGTATATATCATAGCATATTAGTGTATCAGTCAAAATGGTAGAGGGTATATTGACACTGCTAACCGATTGAAAATGCCAGCGGCTTAATGCAACACCAGTTTATTTCTAGTCATCGCCAGACATTCAGCTTGGCTCTTCTGAGGAGGGCTACTCATCCGAGCCACTTAGGTAATCATTAGGAAATCATTTCACATTTGTTTCAGTGATCACCGCATCAAGGGGAAGACAGTGTTGAGATTTATGCTTAGGTATTTAATATTAAAGCTTTACCTAGGAGTGACATATATTAATTCAATTCATATTTCATTGATTCATGATGGTATGTCTATGTTTAAATTTAATCAAAATGTAAAATCTTACTTTTTCTGAGAAAAAAATAGAATCACATTTTTAATAGTTACAATGACTATTGTAATCTACCACTCTAGTCATCAAATATTTAATTAATTCTTATTTTTTAATGCAAAATAAACATGTACTCTTTTCAGAGAGACAACTCGAAGTCCTGTCCATTTTAAACATTGAGCCTTGTATCTGTGGGTTATGATCTGTACATGAATACTATTTGTTTGTTTGTTTCCTTTTTTAATTGTCTTTAACTGGTTAGAATACACAAAAAATTATTTCAAATTATGGTCCCCTTGGTTATAGATCTAAGGACTTAAAATACGAGTTACCAATACTGAAATAGCCAGTATTCATAAATAAGCATCGGCAAAATAACTGCAATAGAAACAAATTTCAGAACAAAGAATTGAAGACACAAAACAAACATGAATTTATAGTAATGTTAAAATTCTGCTTAACATATATTTTGATGCATCCTATCCTGAGAGTGGGGAATATTCTTTGCCTGGCACTGATACTGCTTCTTGCTTATTGCACAGCATCACTCCTAGTTCTACCTTCAGAGTGGCTGTTATGTTCCGTTTGGTAACATCTGAAGTAGGGATTTGGGGATATTTCCAACTTCGGATACATGTATGTTGCTTATCACAGTTTCCACATTTAAAATCCAGCAAGCCCAAACTCATCTGTCTCAAAGAGTCATAAATGATTTTAATTCAGACAGGTGGCTGTAGTGGCAATGGAACTTCCTTAAAGTCTTAGCAAATTTTTGTTTACTTGTTACCATTTGCTTTCACTAGCTGCATTTTCCTTCTTTGTTATTATCTTGCATTTAATCCTTTACATATTTGTTGGCACCTTTATATTATCAATTAGAAAGATATTAAAGAAGGGAGATATGATTTACTGATTTGGGAAGTGGATACTTTATTATTTTAAAAGAGTCATTGTTCAGAAAGGGTCTCACTATTTGAAGCAATATGGAAAGGAATAATTCAGTCAATATAAATTGCCAATTCAAGGGAATTGATGCAGGCAAATGTTCAAGGATTAGAGAGGCCAGTTCAGTTAAGAGGTGTGATCAAGAAAAAAGTAGCCACAGGTGAGTCAAATGGAAACAGGGGCCAGATTGTACAGTTCTTCGTCAGTGATTATAATAACTTTGAATTTTATTTAAAGTAAAATTAGAAATTAATATGAGTTTTGAACAAAGGGTTCCCCAACCTAACTTATTCTTTTTTATTATTTCTTGGCCTTATTCAGGTATATTTAATCAAAAAAATGACAGACAATATATATATATATTTAAGGTGTACAACATCATGTTTTTATAAATGTATGCATTTTGAACTGGTGACTACAATCAAACTAAGTGACATGTCCACCACCTCACAGTTACTTCTTTCTGTGTGTATGGTGAGAACATTTATGGTCTACTCTTAGTAAATTCCAAGTATACAATTAGCTGTTTTTAACTATAGCCACCATGTTCTACATGATATTTTCAGGAATTTCCCATCCAGCTTAAGTAAATCTGTATTAAAATATCTCTTTGGTGAAATAGATAACTTTATTGGAGAAAAAATGAGAAGCCACATATAGATTTTTGAAAGCAATTCCAACAATCTCTGTGACAGATGGTGATGGTAGGTATAAGTTTTCAGAGATTGATCTTATTTTAAGGTAAAGTTAACAAAATTGAACTGTATATAGAAAAAATCAAAATTAGGTAGGTTGAAGATGAATCTAACTTTTTTCTTTCTGTTATTCTTGCTGCTTTCCTTTTTTATTCATTGGTTTTTGTTGCTATCCTCAGAAAATTTTAAAATGTACTTTTACTTTACTGAAAATCAAAAGGCAACAACCAGAGAAAGTTTGGGAGGAAATATGAGAAGTTAATCTGTGGATATATTATGTTATTTGCTTATCAAAATATCAGGTGGGGTTCTTGTTTAAGCAATTGAATACATAATAATGAAGATGGGGGTGATATCTGAGAAGGAGATATGAACTTGGGAGGTAAGAACCAAAGTTGTGTTTAAACTTGTGAAGCTGAGTGAGACCTCCTAGGTAGTATTTGTAAACGGATTAATCTAATCACAAAGTCTTGGGTCACCCAGACTGTCACACACCTGGGATAGAAGGAACATTTAGCTAAAGAGATTATAGAGAATAATATAGTTACTGAAAAAGAAAGAAAAACATATTAAAGTCCTAAAATCCAAACAAATATTTATCAAAGAAGGAATCATCCTGTTTGCTAACAAAAAGCCATTAATTGTGGTGTGATTACCGTTTTGGTTAAAGATTGAGGTGTGATTGTTAAATTTAGCATGTGTACCAGATACTTCTGTAATAGTTAACAAAGTATTTTTGATCATCTCAATAGATGCAGAAAGAAGCATTTGATAAAATGTATCATTCTCTCATAACACAACCTTCCAGAAAATTAGGTATAAAAATTTCACGTACACAATAAAGGTCATTTCTAACAAGCTCACAGTTAACTTCATACTGAGTGGTAAAAAGTGGAAAGCAATTATCTTAAGATCATTAACAAGACAATTATACCCAATCTGGCCAATTCCATTAAACGTAGTACTGGAAGTTTCAGACAAAGGAATAAGGCAAGGAAAAGAAAAAAGAAAGGTACCCAAAAAGGGAAGAAATAAGTAAAATTTTCTCTATTTGATGATATAATCTTACACATAGAAAATCCTGAGTTATGCCACCAAGAATAAATTATTACAACTGACAAATGAATTAAGTGAAGTTTCAGGTTAGAAAATCAATATATTAAAATTAGGAGAGATACATTAACAATAAACAATTTGAAAAAAAAATCTCATTTACAATAGCATATAAAATAAAATAAAGTAGTTAGGAGTAAATTCAACAAAGGAGGTGAAAGATTTATAAAGTGAAACTATCAAACAATGATGAAAGAAATTGAATGTTACAAATAAACATAAAGATATCCTGTGTTCATGGATTGGATAAATTAATATTGTTAAAATGTCTATATTGTCCAAACCATTCTGCAAATGCAATGCAATTTCTATTAAAAAATTCAATATTATTTTCCACAGTAATAGGATAAAACAATTAAAAATGTGTATAAAATCACAATTATTTTCAACTGTTCAAACAATTTTGACCAGAAACAACAAAGCTGAAGTTACCAGACTCCCTAATTAAAAATATATATTATTACAAAGCTGTTGTAATCAAAATGACTTGGTACTGGCAAAAGAGCAGACATTACAACCAAGCAAATAGGCTAGAAAGTCATGAAATAAACCCATGCATTTACAATAAATTGATTTTTGACAAAGGTACCATGAACATGCCATGAGGAAAGGATAGTGTTTCTCATAAATGGTGTTGGGAAAACCGGATATACACAGGCAAAAGAACAAAACTGGATCCTTAACTTACATCAGGTACAAAAATCAATTCAAAATCCAGGAGAGATAAACTTAAGACCTCAAACTGTAAAACTACAAGAAGAAAATGTAGGAAAAAAGCCACAACATTGGTCTGGTCAATGATTTCTTGGATAGGACCCCAAAAGCACAGGTAACAAAACAAAAATTAGACAAACTGGATTGCATCCAACTAACTTTTGCAAAGTAAGAAAATGTTTAACAGAGTGAAAAAAAACCACTCATGGATTGGGAGAAAGTATTTCCGTACTGTGTATCTGATAAGAGGCTAGTATCCAAACTGCAGAAGAAACACAAACAACTCAATGGCAAGGAAATCAATAACCTGGTTTAAAAATGGGTAAGGATCTAAACAGATGTTTCTCAAAATAAGGCATACAAATGGAGAAGAGATATATTTAAAAAGCAACATCTTTTAACATTAGGGTAATGCTGATTAAAACTGCAATGATATATCATGTCACATCTGTTAGAATGGCAATTATCAAATAAGAAAGACAAGTTTAAATGAGAATGTGGAGAAAAAGAAACTTTGGAACTCTGGTAAAAAAGTGTAAATTAATGCAGACATTTTGGAAAACAGTATGGAGGTTTGTTAAAAAACTAAAAATAAAATTACCATATAATCAAGCATATAGATCCACTTTGGGATATATATCCAAAAGATATCTGCATTTGTATTATTTCAGCATTATGTGTAATAACTTAGATGTAGAAACAATCTAACTGTCCATCAACAGGTGACTGGATAAATCATTGGCTATGTATATGTATGTGTGTGTATATGTATATGTGTATGTATATATATATGTATGTGTGTATGTACATATATATATATACAGAGAGAGAGAGAGTACAGCCTTTAAGAAGAAAAAGAAAAGTGTGTGTGTGTGTGTGTGTGTGTGTTACAGCCTTTAAAAGGAAGAAAATTCAGTCATTTGTGACAACATGGATGAACCTGAAAGGCGTTGTGCTAAGTGACATAAGCTGGACACAAAAAGACAAATATTATACTATTTCATTTATATGAGCAATCTAAAAAGTTGAACTCATAAGAGAGAGTAAAATGGTGGTTACTAGAGGCTGTGTGGTAGGCAAGGGGAAAGAGGAGTTGTTGGCCAAGGGCTATGAAGTTTTAGTTAGACAGAAAGAATACATTTTAGTGATCTACTGTATAATATGCTTACCATAGTTGACAATAATCCATTGTATATTTCAAAATTGCTAAAAATTGCTAAAGGAGGCCATTTTAAAAGGTAAGGTGTCAAATATATTATCTTGATTTAGTCTTTCTACGGTGTATACATATATAAAGCATCACAGTGTACCCCATAAACATATACAATTATTTGTTATTTATAAATAAATAATAAACCGATAAATAAAATAACTCCTATAATTCTCTAAGTCTTGGAATCAACATTTTTCTCTTTCATGTACCTTCCCTACAATCTCTCACTGTAAAATGTCTAGGAAGTTAATATGGCTAATGATTCTCTCCACACCACTTTCTCCTCATTGTCTCTGTTTTGAATAATTTTAAGCGAAACACAACTAAAGAGCATTTTCTTTTCACTCACGCTGTTTTTACTCTTTCTATTGTGTCTGAGACCTCTCCAAAATGTTGGCTTCAAAATACACTGAAATTGTTCTTATCAACATCAATTACTGAATTCTGAAAAAAAAAAACAAGCCCAAAATTAAGTACTAAACCTCATAATATGCACAAGTATTATAGCAAAATATTCAAATGGCATTCATGACACCTACTCAAATTTTTTTTATTTGTTCATTTTTTCTGTAATAATGTTTCTTTTAAATATAATTATGTATAGACCATACAAAATATGGACCATAAAATCCTATATAGAAATACATCATATAAATGCTTTAAATATGCATTTATATATACATATATGTGTGTGTGTGTGTATATATATATATATATATATATATATATATATATATATATAGTCATCATAGCATTTAGATTTCTCAATAATAAAAAGTGTTTTTTCGGAGAGAAAAAAATTGATAATTAAAATATTATATACTGGTATATGACACGTGTGTTTGCTTGTTTGTTTATTGAATACTTCTTCCTGCTCCAGAATATAAGTGTTATGAGAGCAGGATATATTCCCTAGCTTATAACAGTATCTGGCCTATACTATCAATTAATCAAATATCTTTTGAATAAATAAATAAAATTTAAATTCCTTGAGTTCTGCTTTGTAATACTTTTGTTTGTACAATATTTGCTTCTTTCTAATTCTTTGCAGGTTAGGTTTGATAACCACATGGTTCAGATATTCTGCCTATCTGCTGATCAATTTTATTTTCTTTTAAAATACATTAAATATATGAAAAACTCAATGTAATAGGGCAAAAATAAAATATAAAGTAACTGTGTAAATTATCTTGAGGACACATCTTATAAGACATTATTTAAGAAAAAGTGGTTTATAAAATTAGAGGACAAATTGATATAAACAAACACACACATATGTATATAAATATATATACACACACAGACATACACACATACATATGTTCATTTTCTAAATAATGTCATAAAGCACTATGTTAAAAGGGAAAAATAAATGTAGGTTAATATACTTAATTCATACTATAAAGATAATACTTAAAAGATTATATAAAATCTTTAAAAATGTGTATGTTTTCAAAAGTGAGAATAGAGAGTATAATTTTAATAAATATCCTAATACAAAGTTTCATTTTTCTCTGAAATACAATGTTTATTTAAATATATTTCTGCTTTTATTATTTTTCTAGCTATTCCATCTTAATTGCTAACATTCAAAACATTCTATCTGCATCTGCAACTACACACAATTGGCACCATAGCAAATATTACAACATAATACTCTGCAATAAGATGAGTACATTATTTTACAAATTGATCTTCAAATACTGTTGGATTTAAACAGGACCTCTTTAGCTCTCCTTTTATTGTACTAAGATTTCATACAGAGATCCATGTGGTCTTAGATGCTGCCATAGTACTCTTCCACTTATCTCCACCTGAGACTAATTCTAATTCTAAAGATTTCATAAGCTTTATGATTTTTGTAAACACAATTTTTGTACCTTTATCACCCCTACCATTTTCCTTTCCTGTCTATATATCTAATTTGATATCATTGTTCTTGCAATAGCATTAAGAATCTGCCGCCCACAAAGTTCCCTATTTTATCTACTTTTATCTAAATGCTCCTATTGCCTTGGTGTGCTTACTTAAACTTAATTTTCTGATAATGATAATTCCTATGGAGCTCAATTAAATGTTAGTTTTGTTATTTCTATGATTACCAGGTGATTTCTATAGTTCCACAAGTAAAATAGGTGTTTTAATATTTAATTAATTAGTTAGTACTTGCATAACATTGTTCATCATCCCCCCCATACACATATGGCTCCACTGAAATACAAACCATCACATTATATAACAAACTGTATTATAGTTTAATTATATTATAAACACTCACCCTGCCTCCTGATTCATTAAAGATTTTAGTGTCTAGATCACTGATTATTTTCCTCTAAATCCAGGTCATAAATTTTATAGTGTCCATGTCCACATTGTTAATTCATACAACATAGAGATTATCTCACTTTCAATAATTTTTGGCATAACTTACCCTTTAAATTTATATTGGTAGCAACGAGCAATGAGACTGTACATTATTTGATAAGCTTTATTACTGGTACTGGCTAGATACCAGTTCTTCTCAAAATCCTATTCTAGTTCTGGACATTGCTAGTAATTACATGATTTTCAAAATTGTGATGGCAAGCACCCCAAGGTGAGACCACATCCTGATTCTAAGGTTTACCTATTTTAAGCTCTTAGCCCTAAATATTTGCAGCCATAACAAGACAAACTGCTCATTGATTCTGCTGTTTACTGCTTATCTTTAACGTTGTAACTTGAATTATTTCAAGGCTTCAGGTTTCCTGCATTATAGTTATTTCCCTGAAATAACCTCAATTCCTGTAACACATACATTTAATCACACTCACTTGTGAAGACTCAGATTTTGCTGAAATATACCTGACTACATTCAACTTAAATTACATGAGTTAAAAGAAAAAATATAAATAAGATAAAACCAGCAAATGGAAGGCATTATGACTGCTTGAGGGGCTATAATATTTCCCTTGATTAAGGAGAAACATTTGAAAGTGGCAAAGTGATTAATTAACTTAGGAATCATAAATTCTTAAATACCCTAATAAAAAAGTTCAAGTTACATGGAACAAAATCTGAAAAAAAAAAAAAAATTAAGTAAATTCCAAAGTATGGTTAAGAGATTTCAACACTTCCCTCAGTTACTGAGAGAACATGTAGAAAGAAATGAGGACACAGAAGTCTTACACAATATTAGCAATGAAGTTAAAATAATAAATATTCAGAAATATTGTATGAAAATTAGTGTTTGTGTTTGAAGTGCATAAGAAATTTTGGTCAAAATATGTCATATGTTAGGCCATAAAATAAATCCAAGTTAATTTTAAATGACATAATCATTCTAACTTATCTGACAAGAAAATGTAATTAAATTGGAAATCTATAATAGAAACATATATGTAAAGTCCCCAAAACTGAATCTTAACAAACCACTATCAATAATATATAAGTGAAAAGAAAAAAATTAATAAAAAAATTTAAATAATATGAAAATGAGAACTCAGCGTAACAAAATGTGGAAGATATAATCACAGTTGTGCTTAGAGCAAAATTTATACTTTAAATGCATACAATTGAAAAGTTGAAATCAAAGTTGTAAAACAACTATTCTATCTTAAACATTTAGGAAGGAAAGATAGCTTATTAAGTCCTGAGTCAAAGAAGAAAGATGATGATAACGGCGAGAGCAGAAATCACTGAAATTTATACCAGATACATAACAAGAAAAAACAAATAAACTGCCCACTATTTGATAACATAGATCAAGAAATTAATACATATCCCGATAGATTTAACATACAGTCACACTAAGAGTACCTTTTAGCCAGATGCTGTGGCTTACATCTGTAATCCCAGCACTTTGGGAGGCCAAAATGGGTGGATCACATTATGCGAGGATGTTGAGAGCAACCTGAGTAACATGGTGAAACCCCATCTCTATAAAAAATATAAAAATTAGCCAGGAGTGGTGGCAGGTGCCTGTAATCCAGTTACTCAGGACGCTGAGGCAGGAGAATCACTTGGAGCTAGTAGATGGAGGTTGCAGTGAGCAGAGATTACACCAGTGCACTCCAGCCTGGGCGACAGAGCAAAGCTCTGTCACAAAAAAAAAAAAAAAAAAAAAAAAAAAAATGATAGTGCAACGTTTTATGATAGAAATTCCATGAAAGTATATATATATCCATGTAGACAAAAATGAAACAAATTATTTAAAATTTTTTTAAAAAGCCAGAATTTATTTGAACATCAACACTTAAGGAAGTGGGGAAATTGTAAGGTAGATGCAACTGATACAAAAGCAGATACAGGAATCAAGTTTGTATGATATGGGGATCTTTGTCCTGAGCAGCAGTGGTTTAATGCTGGAAAGGAACATGATGCTTTGCTTAACTAAATTTTTATTCAACCAGGAGCAGAATGAGGCAGTTAAAGCCCTCATTAGCTCTTATTTAATTAAGTAGGCTGTAACAAAGAAATAAATTATTTAAAGCTATAGAAAATAAAGTTACCAGGAAATAACCAGAAACTACCAGTCAAATATAATGAGTAGAGTTAAAATGATTATATCTTAGAAATGTGTTGTTATTTCATATCTCTGAAATACAAAAGATAAAGAAACAAATAAAATTGAAAGAAAGTATATATAAAAGACACAGATTCTTAAGAAATCAAAGGGATGACAACAATCTAGTTTCTACATAGAGCAAAATAAAAACTAAATATGTATAAAATTTCACACTAATAAATTTGGCAATTAGATAAAATGGAAAAATTCATTTGAAAATAAAGATTACCAAAGTTGTCTAATAAAGGAATTAAACACTTGATAATCCTGTATCTTTTAAAACAGGAAATATGTGATAAAATGGACAAAATTATTCACAGAAAGAAAACTTACTTACACTATATAAAAGTTAGATAACTTTACTGGTCATTTCTAACAAACATTGATAAAAAAATAGCATTTCTATGAATAAGCCTCTTAAAAAGCATTTTCTGAGATCACACTTAACCAAGAAAATACATTAAAATTTTAAAAAGGTGAAAACCGATATTATGCATGAGTATAGACATAAAACATCATTATAATAATATTTGAAATCAAGAAGCATGTAAAACAAATATGCATTCTGGTCAAAGGGGGCTTATCTCAAGAGTGTAAAGTTGTTTAATGTTTAAATATAAATTAAAACAAATCTAGACATGGACTTTAAACACTTCACAAAAATTAACTCAAACGTTACCATAAACCTAAATGTTAAATGCAAAACTGTAAAACTCATATCACAAAACACAGGAGTAAATATAGGTAACTTTGGTTATGACAATGACTTTTTAGACAGAACATCAATGGCACAATTTATAAAAGCAAAAACTGATATGCTGAACTTCATTAAAATTATTATTATTATTATTATTATTGAGAAGGAGTTTCACTCTTGTTGCCCAGGCTGGAGTGCAATGGTGCAATCTCGGCTTATTGCAACGTCTGCCACCCAGGTTCAAGAGATTCTCCCACCTTAGCCTCTCAAGTAGCTGGGATTATAGGCATGCACTACCAGGCCTGGCTAATTTTTTTATGTATTTAGTAGAGACAGGGTTTCACCATGTTAGTCAAACTGGTTTTGAACTCCTGATCTCATGTGATCCACCTTGCCTCGACCTCCCAAAATGCTGGGATTGCAGGAGTGATCTACTGCACCTGGCCTAAAATTAAAAACTTTGCTCTCCAAAATATGCTGTCAAGTGAATTAAAATTAATGTCACAGATAAATAGGAAAAAATGTATTTACCAAAGGCATTTAATAAAAAACTTTTATCCAAAATATACAGAGTACTTAAAACTCATCAGTAAGAAAATGAATGACTTGATGAATAAAAGGGAAAAATTCTTCACAGACATCTTACCAAAGAAGACTTATAGATAGAAACTGCACATGGAAAAATATGTCTTTAGGGAAGTGCAAATTAAAATAACAATGAGATACCACTACGCACCTATTGGAATGGCCAGGATCCAAAGTACAGAACACGCCAAATGCTGCTGAGGAGGTACAGCAACAGAAACTCTCATTCATGGCTGAAAATAATTCAAAATATTAAGCAATTTTGAAAGACTATAAGGACACATGCACACGAATGTTCATTGCAGCACTGTTTACAATAGCAAAGACCTGGAACCAATCCAAATGCCCATCGATGATAGACTGGACTGGGAAAATGTGGCATATATACACCATGGAATATTATGCAGTAATCAAAAATGATGAGTTCGTGTCCTTTGTAGGGACATGGTTGAATCTGGAGAACATCATTCTCAGCAAACTGACACAAGAACAGAAAATGAAATACCGCATATTCTCACTCATAGGCGGGTGAGGAAAAATGAGAACACATGGACACACTGGTGTCTATGGGGGGAATAGGGGAGGGACAGTGGAGCGGGGGGCTGGGGAGGGATAGCCTGGGGAGAAATGCCAAATATGGGTGAAGGGGAGGAAGGCAGCAAACCACACTGCCATGTGTGTATCTATGCAACTATCTTGCATGTTCTGCATATGTACCCCAAAACCTAAAATGCAATAAAAAAAAGAAAGACAGTTTGTCAATTTATTGCAAAATTAAAAATTATCTTACTATATGATCTAGCAATTATACTTCTTAGTATTTCATCAAATGAGTTGAAAACTTATGTTCTCATAAAAGCCTGCATGTGAGTATGTATAGAAGCTTTATTCATAAATACCCAAACATAAAGCAAACAAGATATCCTTCAGAAAATAAATGATAAGTAAAATGTGGTACATCTAGACAATGGAATAACATTTCACACCAAAAGGAAATGAGCTATCCAGCCATAAAACTATGAGGAGGAACCTAATATGTGTATTATCAAGTGAAATAAGTTCACCGGAAAGGCTACATACTATAAATTTCAACTGTATGACGTTCTTGAAAAAGGAAAACCACTGAGAGAGAAAAATCAGGGGTTAGTTGAGAGGGAGGAATAAATAGAAAGAGCACAAATATTTATAGAGCAGTGAAACTATTCTGTATGGTACTTTAATGTATCACAGAATGGTAGACACATGTCATTATAAACTTGTCAAAACCCGAGGGGATGGAGGCAGCAAATCACATTCAAACCACATTGCCATGTATGTACCTATGCAACAATCCTGCATGTTCTGCACATGTACCCCAGAACTTATATATATATATGAATGAACTCTACTGTGAACCTTAAACTTCACATAACAATAATGTATTAATGTAGGTTTATCAATTGTAATAAATGTACAGTGTGGGATGGATGTTAATAGTGGGCAGGACTATATGTGTGTAGGGACAGAAGGTATGCCAAGTATCCCTGCATCTTCTGCTCAATTTTATGTAAAACTGTCTAATGAAGTCAGCCAAGCAGAGTGATTCACTCTTGCAATCCCGGCATTTTGGGAGGACAAAAGGAAGAGGATTACATGAACCCAGGAGTTAAGGACCAGTCTAGGCAATGTAGTGAGACCCCCCGCCCCCCCCACCGATCTCTAAAAAAAACTAGAGAACATAGCTGTGCTTGATGGTGCATACCTGTGGTCCCAGCTACTCAGAAGGCTATGCAGAAGGATTGCTTCAGCATAGGAATTTGAGTTTACAGTGAGCTATGATCGTACCACTACACTCCATCTTGAGCAACAGAGTAAGAGTCCATCTCTAAAACAAATAAATAAAGAATAAATTTAATTTAAAAATAAATCAGTATGATTCATTATATTAACAGTATCAACAAGAAAACCATGTCATTATCATAATGGATGCAAAAAAGCATTAAATAAATCAAAGCCCTTAAAAATAAAACAATTTTACACACCATTAATTGTAGGTAGTACTTTTATTCTTATTAAGCCCTTCTCCAAAAACAAAAAATAATTTTATTAATTCCAAGTTAATAGAATACTTAATATTTAGATGTTGAATTGTATAAATTTTCATCATAGAAAATCACAAAGACAATCATTTTTATCAGGTCTATTTAACTTGTAGTGGAAACAACAGTTGCTGGATTGGGGAGATGGGTACATGGGAATATGAAATTAAAAGTATGCTTATTAGAACAGGAAATCAGAACACTTCATATTGATAGAGAACATGTTTACATACATAGAAAATCCTAAGGACTCCCGAATAGCTACTATAACCAATAACTGAATTTAGCAGTTTTGTAAGGGTCAAAGTCCATTAATAAATTTTTCAGCTTTTTGGGGTTCATAACCAGTAGTCACAACCCGGGAGGTGGAGGTTGCATTGAGCCGAGCCCGCGCCACTGACCTCCAACCTGGCGCCTGGCGACAGAGCGAGACTGTGTCTCAAAAACTCCAGCCAGGGTTCAGAACAAGACTGAAGCTGAGAAAACTGAAATGACAGAAATATAATTCAAAATATGGGTAGAAATAAAGATCATTGAGCCATAAAGTACATGGAAACCCAATGCAAGAAAGCTAAAAATCATGATGAAACAAGGTGGGAGCTGACAGACAAAACAGCCAGTATAGAGAGGAACCTAACCAATGTGATATAGCTGAAATGCACAATAAAATAGTGTCATAATGCAATCACCGGTATTAACAGCAGAATAGAAAATGCAGAGGAAAGAATCTCAGAGCTTGAAAACTGGCTTTCTGAAATAAAATAGGCCTACAAGACTAGAGAGGAAAAGAACCAAAAGGAATGAATACAACCTCTATGTGTGATGACACACATGAGCTCAAAATAACGGGATGGAGAAAAATCCACCAAGATATATAAAGAAAAAATTAGGGGATGCTAGCCTAGTGTCTGACAAAACAGCCTTTACCTCAACAAAGATCTAAAAAGAAAAGCAGGGCATTACATAATAGTAAAGAGTGCAATTCACCCAGAAAACCTAACTATCCTAAATATATATGCACTCAACACAGGACCACCTGAGATTCATAAAGCAAGTTCTTAGAAACCTTCAGAGAGACTTAGACTCCCACACAAAGACAGTGGAAAATTTTACCACTCCACTGATAATATTAGAGATCATTGACCCAGAAATCAATAAAGATAGTTAGGACCTGATCTCAGCACTGGATCAAATGGACCTGGTGCATATCTACAGAATTCTCCACTCCAAATCAACATTCTTCACATAACCTCATGGTATTTATTGTAAACTTGTAATTGAAAGTAAAATACTGCACAGCAAATTCAAAAAAAGAAAAAACCTGAAATCATAACAATCTCTTGTACCAAGTACGATCACATTAGAAGTCAAGACTTAGAAATTCACTCAAAACCATACAATCACACACAAAAAATAGATAAATATGGTTTTTAGTGACTTTTGGGTTAATAATTAAGTTAAGGTAGAAATAGATTTTTGTAATGAAAACAAAAGTAGGACATATCAGATTGTCTCAGACGCAGCTAAGTTAAGGCAGTGTTACTAAGGCAGTTATAAGAGGAAAAATTACTGCACTAAATGCTCACATGAAAACGTTAGAGAAATATCAAGTTTATAGTGTAACATCACAACTAAAACCTGGAGAACCAAGAGCAAACAAATGCCAAATCTGGCAGAAAAAAATGAAATAACAATAATCAGAGCTGAACTGAGGGAGGTGAAGACATGAAAGACAATTGCAAAATCTAAGAACTCAAAATCGCTTTTTTTAAAAAATTGATAAAATAGATCACTAGATGGACTAATAAAGAAGATTCAAATAAACCTAATCAAATATGACAAAGAAGGTGTTTCTACTGACCCCACAAAAATACAAACAACCATCAGAGGGTAGCATTAACACCTCTATATACATAAACCAGAAAACAGAATAAATGGATAAATTCCTAGACATATACTCCCTACCAAGATTAAATCAAGAATAAATTTAATTGCTAAACAAACCAATAACAAGCTCTGAAATTCAGGCAGTATTACATGGCCTACCAACTAGTCCAGGACTAGCTAGATGTACAGCTGAACTCTACCAGATGTATAAGGAAGAGCTGGTAGCATTCCTACTGAAACTAATCCAAAAATTTGAGAAGGAGGAACTTCTCCCTTACTCATTCTATGAGGTCAGCATCATCCTAATACCAGAACCTTGCAGTAATACAAGAAAGAAATGTTGGCAAATGAAATCCAGCAGCACATCAAAAAGCATATCCACCATAATCAAGTAGGCTTCATCCTAAGATGCAAGATTTGTTCAACATATGCAAATCAATAACTGTGATTCATCACATAAAGAGAATCAAACAGCAAAATAATAACCACCTAAAAACTTACTTGATCATTTTTATTTTGATTTTTTTTTAATTTCCCTAAAGGCAATATTGTTTCCTAAATCTCCTGCTTTAACAGCAAAGAATGAACAACAAACAGCAACAAACAGCCATTTTTATCATTTACAATATTACTGTTTTTATTTTGGTAATTGAATATTAGAGGAGCCCTGACCTCTATTTTTGTCCCTATTCTTTGAAAGAAAGCATTTTAGTGGCATGGAAGATGGAGAGAAAAGTCAAGGGAAGAAAAACCCATAGGACACCATTTACACAATATTGCAACAACTGCATTGCATGGCCCTGGAGTCACTTAGAAGATTTACAAAACATATAATTAGAATAAAATGAATTGTAAAGACATGGATAGGAAAAATTTATGGGTAGAGATCTTATAGATACGCATGTGATCAGAACATGTTGATATGTACAAATACAGATATAATAAAAAATCCAAAAAAATCCTGATGTTGGCACCACATTCCATGCTGTAATGAAAAAAAGAGGCTAAGGGCTGGGTGCGGTGGCTCACGCCTGTAATCCCAGCACTTTGGGAGGCCGAGGTGGGTGGATTGCTTGAGGTCAAAATTTCGAGACCTGCCTGGCCAACATGGTGAAACCACTTCTGTATAAAAAAAAAAAGAAAAGAAAAGAAAAAAAGAAAGAAAGAAATAAGAGGCTAAGAATAGTAAACTTGGTTAAAGTCTGAATTTGCTAAATTGAAAACAAACAAGAAAAACACAAAAATATTTGGATGGATATTTTTTACTAAAAACTGACTTGTTTTCATCAATAGAAGAATTGTAGACTTGTGTATGTAGATTAATGTTACTGAAAATGTCTTATATACCAATGTTTTAGATTCCAAAAATCTTACCCTCTACATTATTACTTAATAATGTTATCTAGTAAACAATACTATAATTGTTTTGTTATTATAGTGATATTATTAGTGACATACACTTTAGTTAGCTAAGTAGTCCTGAAATATAACTTGATCATGGTATTCTCCTGATTACCAAACCGCCAAAGCAGAATCAATGACTTTTATGCCTAATGGAAAAACACAAATGCTTTAAGTGGCCACTCAACACTAATTTTGCACCCTAAAACGTTCTTGTATGCATATTTACTTAGCTTTAACCAAACTTAATTTTTTTTTTTTTTTTTTGCTTAACCTGGAGTTGTATTTACCACATTTCTACTTATTCAAATTACCTCTGTTACTGAAGATCTGTATTATTATTAATTTGTATTACAATATCTTTATCACTCTCACCATGTCATTTTGAAAATTATAACTCAGTTATGGTTAATAATAGTTCTAAATGTTTACCTCCACTATGAACATTTTCAAATTCTACTTCATGACTGTTTTAATACAGAGCCTAATTCCATGAAGACTGTATTCATTTTAAGAAACAACGAGAGATGAGTTGCATAATTTTATGTGTGTACATGTAGACACATGCATACATATACATATCTTGTACATATATATTTATATATGTATACATTAACATGGTGGTGCTTTGAACAAAATATATGCCCAATAAACATTTGTTAATCTAAATTTAGATTACTTCTATTTTCTTTTCTTTAAACTCCGGACAGTACCATATTGGCTTGAAGATAAGGTAAATGAAGAACTTCATTTCTTGTTACCATAGGATTTCTGCTCATGAAAATTTGTAGTTAATTGTAATATTTACCATAAATTATAAATAGTTGAATATATTTTTAAATAACATGATGTAGGTTATATGCAAATATTACTAAATTGAAAATAAGTAAATGAATAAAAAAAGAAATACGTGTGGCAAAAAGTCTCTAAACTCATTGGCTTCTTGACAAATTAAGTAACCAATTCTTCTGCAAACTAATAATTTTAAAACTTGTATAAACAACCACTAACATTCTCAAATTCAATTTCCTAAACATTCACTGTGCCTCATTTATTAAATGAAATCTTTGCTGCATATAGCTTTATATTATAAAGAATACACCAATGAAAACACATACTAAGAAAAATAAACTAACATGCTGCATATCGTGATTTCAAATCAAGTAAAATTTAAATGTCTAATTCACTTAAGTAGCACTGCATAAAAAAAGGTGCAACAAATTTTAAAGAGGCTTAGTAATCTGTACTTCTTATGTTCATGTTATATAATGTTATTCTACAGGAAATAAAATTAAATACAACATGGATTCATTAAATAATTAACTTGCTGTTAACTAATCCTAACAGTTAGAAATTTGATATTTTACAGCATTCTCTACGTATCTTTATAAATCAGAAATCCTTTGAGGTAGCTCACAAGCCAACTAAAAGCTTACAAATTACTATGAACGTTTTTTTATTTACAGTAAATTTCCCCAAGGGTATCAATGCTGTTTGAAGTTTGGAATTTTTAATTCTACATTCATCTGGGGAGATTTTATATATATATATATATATATATATATATATATATATATATATATATAGACACACACACACACACACACATATATATATATATATATATATACCTCCTGAGTCGAGTGTGTGTGTGCATACCTATTCAGGAATTTGGATTTGGCAGGGGAAAGTAATATTGTAGGAAGGTGATAGTTTTTCCTTTTTATTCTGTGACATTACATTATAAAGGTTTTGTTTAATCTTTTATCTTCATTTTTTTTTCTACCTGTTGGTAAAGACAATTCAATGTATGTGAAATTCAACTTAACATTTTAGGAATCAATACATTTGGAGCAAGTAAGTAATTTAGGTTATTGCCTTAGCCACCTACCTCTAAGCCAAAAACAAAAAATAACTGATAACTTTGTTCTACTTGAAAAGCAGTGATGAAATTATCATTCTTATTGACTATCAATATTTGCTTTCTCAAAATTTACTTTTATCAAAATGTATGTAGTTGTTTAGTGTTTACTATTCATTAAAAGTTTAACTGAGAAGCATTTAGAGGAATATCATTTACTATTCTAACTATATATATAAAGCAAATAAATGATTACAAACCTTAAGGAGCTATAAGACATGCTTTCAGTAATTTAGTAGAGTCTCCAGGGCGGACAATAAATCCAGCAATAAATAAGAAAGTGTAAGATAAGTTCTGCAAATCCTTTAAAACCCTTGAGCATAGTCACTGCAGGCTACACAATCATCTAAAATAATTCATCCAACTGCCTGCTCAAATAGAGATGTGCTTCAGCTAGAAAGTTAAAATTAAATTTATATTAAGAAAAAAAGCAGTTTTTAGGCAACATATTTTTTAAAGTTCAATTAAATTTAGAAATGAAAATTTGTGTTATGTCAATGAATTAGAATATTTTCTCCATACAACTTGCAAGTAATATGCTAGATATTATATACATCTATTTATTTATATACACTGTAATATATGTATATGTTCAGCAGTTGTAAATTATTACAAGTTGCAATACAGAACAGTGTGAAAAGGAGAGTCTTTACAATACATTATGGTAAAATAACAATAAAAGGAGAGTCTTTACCATACAATACGGTAAAATAACAATAGGAATATACAAAAATAAATTTACTTCATCTCTATGTTGCATTGTAAATCAAAGATCTCCTTCATTTGCGTTGGACACTTAAAAAGGCAAAACTGTATGATTTCTAGTATAATTATAGAATATTTTAAAGATTACATGAAGTGGAATGAAGAATCTTAAAACAGAAATATAATAACTGTAATAGAATATATTTTATAACATAAAAATGAGGAACTCATGTTTTTCTCAAGATATCCTTATGAAAATGAGCACACATGCCACAAAATTTCAGGAGGTATTTTAATAATCATAACTGACAAAGGGATTGGAGATATATACACACACACACACATTTCTCTCTCTACATATATATATAAACAAACACATATATACACACACATATGCATTAATTATATGTAATAAAAATTAAATATAAAAAGAAATATTCTAAGAGAAATAAACTGTCATGCTGCATACCAGAATTTCAAATCAAGTAATCAAGTAAAAATTAAATGTCTAATTCAATTAAGTAGCACTGCATACACAAAGCTATAACATTTTAAAGAGGGTAAGTAATTTGTACTTATGTACATGTTTGATAACATATTTCTACAGGAAATAAAATTAAATAGAACATATATATGTGATACATATGTATATATATATCCTATATCAAATATATATGTCCAGTTTATAGGATATATATATAATATATAATATATATTTTGTTTTGCAATGTTTTCTGTATGTGCACCATATTTCACAGGAAGAATTACTAAAATTTTATGTTAAAAATAACCAGCTATTCTTCAAAAATTCATTTGCCCACATAAACTTTCTCATTAAATTTAATTCACTTAAAATTTGAAATTTTTAAATGTTAAAAGTAAAGCAACATAATGACCATATAAATAATATATATATATATATATATATATAAGTGGACACACACACACACACACACACACACACACACATATATCCTGTATCTAAATATATAACTAAATAAAAGAGTTACCTATGAAGTCTGGCATAAGTTATTTGTAAAAGAAGGAAGAAGGCAATGATTAGGGAGGGGCTGTGTGGATGCCATCTTACATAGTTACCATGGTCCTTTACTTGTTTGAATGAGGCTTGCATGGAGTTTTGTGAAAATTAATTGTTCTTTGCCCTTTTGTTTTGCAATGTTTTCTGTATGTGCACCATATTTCACAAGAAGAATTACTAAAATTTTATGTTAAAAATAACCAGCTATTCTTCAAAAATTCATTTGCCCACATAAACTTTCTCATTAAATTTAATTCACTTAAAATTTGAAATTTTAAAATGTTAATAGTAAAGCAACATAATGACCATATAAATAAAGCAGAAGTGTCCCGTGGGAACACCTCTGTTCCCATGCCATACCCCTATGACTCCGAAAATCACAGGAGATACCTCTCCTTCTTCTCCCAACAGCAATTACTGTTAATATCTTCGTCAATATTCTGCATTTATAACGATATTTTTTCTTGTATGTTTTTGTATAAATGATATAATAATATACACATTGTTTTCAATGTTACTTTTTTTTTTTTTGAGACAGAGTCTCACTCTGTCACCAGGCGCCAGGGTGGAGTGCAGTGGCACGATCTCGGCTTATTGCAACCTCCGCCTCCCGGGTTCAAGCAATTCTCTTGCCTCAGCCTCCCGAGTAGCTGAAACTACAGGCACGCGCCACCACGCCCAGCTAATCTTTGTATTTTTTTTAGTAGAGACGAGGTTTCACTATGTTGGTCAGGATGGTCTTGATCTCCTGACCTTGTGATCCACCCGGTTTGGCCGCCCAAAGTGCTGGTAGTACAGGCTTGAGCCACTGCACCCGGCCTAAATGTTGCTTTTTAAAAATGAAGCAAATTAGATGTAGTGGCATTGGAAATGTGCTGCTGGAAACTCCTTTATGTCTACATTCTATGGGGAGTCTAGTTGACAGGCAGCCCCTAGCTGCTGCCCCTTTGGTATCCCCTTCAGCAATTACGAGGAAGCCGTATTATTTATGGAATACTCTCAACCAATGACAATCATAGCAAGGTTACAAGAGATGGATCGTATCTTCCTAATACGAGTTAAATTTTAGAGGCCACCTTTGATCTAGGTCTTCCCTCAGCCTAGCTGAAATGTTTCCAAAGCTACACTATTACGTGAGGTTCTTACTACCCAAACCTTCCCTTATTCCTTCCACAATTGTCATATCTGCATCAACATTTGCAGACATTTTCTGCCTACTCCTGTTTCCTCCTATTTATCTTTGTGGTCTCTTATTCAATAAAACTTTTGCATGTCTAATGCTCTCTTGGTATCAGCTTATTGAAAAACACAAACTTAATTATTTTTAAACTAAATTATAGTAATATAAATATAATGCAGTTATTTATTACTATTGGCCTATTGATTTTTATTTTATTTTCTAAAGTCATTTTTACAAACAATGATGCAAGAAAAAATTTTGCCGGGCATGATGGCTCACACTTGTAATCTCAGGACTTTGGGAGGCAAAGATGGGTGGATAATGAGGTCAAACGTTCGAGACCTTCCTGGCCAAGATGGTGGAACCTTATCTCTACTAAAAATACAAAAATTAGCTGGGCATGGTGGTGCACACCTCTAGTCCCAGCTACTCCGGAGGCTGAGGCAGGAGAATTACTTGAATCTGGGAGGCAGAAGTTGTAGTGAGCCGAAATTGCACTGCTGCACTCCAGCCTGGGCGACAGATTGAGAATCTGTGTCAAAAAAAAAAAAAAAAAAAAAAAAGAATTGCTCAAAACTAGTCTGTAGACCAGTACATGCATTTTTCTAAATAAACATAGAGAAGTAAAATGTCAAGGTCAAAAGTGCATGGCACATATTTTTAACTTTAATATATTGTTCTTCAGAAAAATATATCAAACATTGTACCACAAATTATTAGTACCTATTTCATTATATACTATATCCTCTCAATATTGAATATCTGTTTATCTATCTATCTGTTTATTATCTATATTATCTATCTATCAATCTCTAATACAGCTGTGGTTAAGACCTTGGCCATTAATATAAACTCCAAAAAGGAAGTGTACAAAAAAGCCTACAAAATACTCTGAAAACATCCTTATTCAAAAAGATGAAGTTCGAAAAAAGAAGGAAGAAAATCTGTACAATTCATTAAATGCCAAAAATAAAGAACTGAACATGAGTAAGTGTTAAATATTCTCAAAACTATTAAAATCTCATAACAAATTAAATAGAAGCACCATTAGAGGAAATTATTATTGACTTTTGTGACCATTTCTAGGAGAGCAGCAACAGAATGCAGACTGTTTACAACTCGTTTTGCACTGTTTCCAAGTTGTAGCATCCATCTCTGCCACCACAACTGTGTCCCTTTTTGAGAGGACTTGTATAGTTAACAACACAGATGGCTGGGATAATTTGGCTATGGCATCTTGTCTATTTTATTGTTAAATGTCTTCCATGGTGTCTTCTCTATGGCGTTGGACAAGGTGTCATAAAAAAAATCTTCATGCTTTTTGTTGCCAATAGTAGGACGACTCATTTGTCTCTTACCCTGGCCTCATTATTCTCAGTCTTTCAATCTGTACTTGTTCAGATCTCTAGCCAGCCAGATTAGCCAATTGCTACTGATCATGGATAGCTTTAATTATGATAATTCCCTTTTCCACAGCATGTTAATATCCATATGCATGCCTATAACTCTGATAACAGGAAGAATTTCATTTTTGGAACATTTTCTCTCCTGTAAGCAATTCAGAAAGGACCCTTCATGAGACCCTAGGTGCATGTCAACTTTAAAGAATTAGTGCCACAATGGTAGGTGACACTGGCTTCTGTGCTTCATGCTCAAGTAACACAGGGATTAAGGTACACATGATTTATTGAGAGAGCATTTTTAAAGAAAAAATTTTAAGGGATCAAACAATAATGTAGAAAAGATAAAAGATAAAAAAAACACAGGCAAGATTGGTGTTCCAAAAATCCAGGCATAGGTAGAAAAAGAGGATGTCATAGACATGAAAATGTTGTAGGTCATCTTTGAGATGCTGCATAAATTCCCTGATTACCAGACTGAATCCAATTGAGGCCAATTTTATAAAAGGACACAGCTGTGAGCTTTTAGCCACCAGTAATCATAACACTTGAAAATAGATGCAGAAAACTGGCTAAGGAAATCTGAGCAATCTGCCATTTCTGGTAGAGCAGCATCAGAATGTAGAATGTTTAGCACCTCATTTTTACAATCTTTAAGTTGTAGTATTCGTCTTTGCCACGATGACTGTGTGCCTCTTTGAAAGCATTGATGTATTCAACAACACAGATGACTAGTATCATCTGGCCGAGTCATCGTGTTGATTTTGTTAAGTGCATTGGCCATAATGACCCCTGCACACTATGCTTTTAATATTTATCAAATGTTAATGACCAGATCATGACTCTTCTCTGAATTCACAATCTATACATCCAAGTGCCTACTGCATGTCTATTTACATGTTTACATTAATGACATCTCAAACCCACCGTATTCAATATTGTGCTCTCAATTTCTCTTGATAGATGGTTTTCTGTTGTTCTTTGTTGTTAGTGGAAGACATCTATATCTACCCAGTTATTCAAATTACAAATCTTGAAGCCAGGATTGATACCACCCTCTGCCAAATCTGTATCCAAGCCACAGTTTTATTAGATGTTGTTGCATTCCTGTTTATTTAACCATGGTTCTTATCATTCTTTTTCCTACCATCAACTACCTATTGAAAATGCTTGTGACTTTTCTTTGAGATATTTCCCTAGCACACCCAGCTGACATATGAGGCATGTTTGAAATAGTAGGAAATGAATAATTTAAAAGCAACATCAGTTAACAGTGGATGGAATGTGGAAGATTTAGTCCTAAGCATCCTTAACTCTTCCATGGGAGATTCCTGAAAAATTCTTTTCATGGTCTTCTGAAGCTCTCCGGCAAAACGAGATACTGATGCCCGTGTTGGGAAAGAACTAGTTCCCACTTCTTTCATATCTCACTTTCTACCTCACTGACTAGTGCTTCCTTGAGTTACATCCATAAAAGTACTTGAACTTATATCTGTGACTAAGAGTCTACTTTAGAGGAAACCAAACTAATACATTCACAAGTCTTAACATTTTTATTTTCTCAATGCTTAAAATTTTGTAGTTCCATTTTATCTGCATGGCCATACCATAAGTCCAGTTTAAAACAATTACTCAGCTTGATCAACACTGCAATAGTTTCCAAACTATTTTTTATCCTTCATTTTGCATCTCTTTAAGCATCTTTTTTACTGTAAAGACTGAGATTCCCAAAATGTGATTCCTATTATACATTAAAACTATTTAATAAATTACATGGCCAACATATTTTACATAGCATTTTTGTATATTGTCATTTAGCAGCTATTCTCACCTATGTTCATGCACCTCTCTGAATTGCAATGGTGAATCTAAACACTACATTTTCAAGATTCATTAGCAAGTGGGCATAATATATAAATTATATTCTGCCAGTGAGATGTGATTTCATAAATCTCAAAGGAGATTTTAAGATAAAATATCTTAATACAGCCTAATGTATATTGTTGATACACAAGAATGGAAGACAGTGTTTGTGGTAGCTGGACTTAACATTTTATGTTTATACATATATTTTAGTTGAGGTGATAATACCAGCATCAGGGGAAACAGTAAACTTCTAATCTTTGGAAAGCTGTTGTCAAGTGATTTGCATAGTCATAAAGCAGTATATCTAACCTATACTCCTGTTGTGATACCAAGAACACTGAAAGCTCCTAATTTAATGTGTTAACTATCTTCCTGTTTGAAATATCTAGGATGGTTTTGTCTCAAATGCTAAAATCTGTTGATAAAAATAAGCCAGCATTCGGTTGGTTTGTATATGGTTTTTCAACTCTAATATCAACAAATATCTTTTTTTTTTTCTGGATTCTGGTTATCCTGAAATTACTATTGTTTGTCTTACCTTTCATGCCTCCTCTAGATATAGTGTTACTTATTTCTTGGACATCCATTTTGTCCTGAAACAGTTTTTAAAATGCCTATTCTCCTTTGCTGCCAGAGAAAAATCAGTTATTCAGGGAAAGCTCTCTGTAGTCCTACTTCATTAAATCATTTACTCAATTATCTCATAAAGCAAAGTTTTCTTTATAGAAACATATTTTGATGATGCTTATTTTCAGTGTGATTCTTTGAATAGTATATTACTCATAAAACCAAGTAGAGGTCATCCTTGTCTTGTGCCAGATTTCAAAGGGAATGCTTCCAGTTTTTGCCCATTCAGTATGATATTGGCTGTGGGTTTGTCATAAATAGTTTTTAGTATTTTGTGGTAAGTTCCATCGATACCTAGTTTATTGAGGGTTTTTAGCAAAAAGGGCTGTTGAATTTTGTTGAAGGCCTTCTCTGAATCTATTGAGATAATCATGTGGTTTTTGTGTTTGGTTCGTTTATGTGATGGATTAAATTTATAGATTCACATATGTTGAACTAGTCATGCATCACGGGGATAATGCCTACTTGATCATGATGAATAAGTTTGTTGACTTGCTGTTGCATTCTGTTTGCTAGTATTTTATTGAAGATTTTTGCACTGATGTTCATCATGGATATTTGCCTGCAGTTTTCTTTTTTAGTTGCATCTCTGCCCAGTTTTGGTATTAGGATTATGTTTGTGTCATAAAACAAGTTGGGGAGGATTCCCTCTTTTTGTATTGTTTGGAATATTTTCAGAATGATAGGTATCATCTCCTCTTTGGATATCTGGTAGAAGTCAGCTGTAAACCCATCTAGACCTGGGCGTTTTTTAGTTGGTAGGCTATTAATTGTTGCCTCAACTTAAGGATGCCCTCTATCACCACTCCTATTCAGTATAGTATTGGAAGTTCTAGCTAGAGCAATCAGGCAAGAAAAAGAAATAAAAGGTATTCAATTAGGAAAACAGGAAGCCAAATTGTCTCTATTTGCACACAACATGATTTAGAAGACCCCATCGTCTCAGTCCAAAATCTCCTGAAACTGGTAAGGGAATTCAGCAAAGTCTCAGGACGCAAAATCAATGTGCAGAAACCACAAGCATTTTTATACAGCAATAACAGACTAACAGAGAAACAAATCAAAAGTTTACTCTCATTCACAATTGCAATAAAGGGAATAAAACACCTAGGAATACAACTAACAAAGGATGTAAAGGACCTCTTCAAGGAGAAATACAAACCACTGCTCAATGAAAGGACAGATGGAAAAACATTCCATGCTCAGGTTTGGGAAGAATCAACATTGTGAAAATGCCCATACTGCCCAAGGTAATTTGTTGATTCAATGCTATCCCCATCAAGCTACCAATGACCTTCTTCGCAGAACTTGAAAAAAACACTTCAAATTCATATGGAATCAAAAGAGAGCCTGCAAAGCCAAAATAATCCTAAGCAAAAAGAACAAAGCTGGAGGCATTATGTTGCCTGACTTTAAACTATACTACAAGGCTACAGTAATCAAAACAGCATGATACTGTTACTGAAACAGAGACATAGACCAATGGAACAGAACAGAGGCCTCAGAAGCAACACCACACATCTACAATCATCTAATCTTTGACAAACCTGATAAAAACAAGCAACAGGGAAAGGACTCTCTGTTAAATAAATAATGATGGGGAAACTGGCTAGCAATGTGCAGAAAGCAGAAACTGGACCCCTTCCTGACATCTTACATTAAAATTAACTCCAGAAAGATTAAATATCTAAACATAAGACCTAACACCATAAAAACCTTAGAAGAAAACCTAGGCAAAATCATCCAGGACATAGGCATAGACAAGGACTTCATGACTAAAACACCAAAAATGATGGCTACAAAAGCCAAAATAGACAAATGGGATCGAATTAAACTCTAGAGCTTCTGTACAGCAAAAGAAACAATCATTAGAATGAACTGGCAATTAACAGAATGGGAAAAACTTCCTGCAATCTACCCATCTGACAAAGTGCCAATATCCAGAGTCTACAAAGAACTAAAACAGATTTACAAGAAAAAAACAAATAATCCCATTTAAAAGTGGATGAAGGATATGAACAGACACTTTTCAAAAGAAGACATATATGAGGCCAACAAACATATGAGAAAATGCCCATCATCACTGGTCATTAGGGAAATGCAAATCAAAACCACACTGAGATACCATCTCACACCAGTTAGAATGGTAATCATTACAAAATGTGGAGAAAACAGATGCTGGAGAGGATGTGGAGAAATGGGAACACTTTTACACCCTTGGTGAGAGTGCAAATTAGTTCAACCATTGAGAAGACAGTGTGGTGATTCCTCAAAGACCTAGAAATAGAAATACCATTTGACCCAGCAATTCCATTACTGGGTATGTACGCAAGGAATTATAAATTGTTCTATTATAAAGACACATGCACATGTATGTTTATTGTGGCATTGTTTACAATAGCAAAGACCTGGAACCAACCCAAATGTCCATCAACGTAGACTGGATAAAGAAAATGTGGCACATATACACCATGGAATACTACATAGCCATAAAAAACAATGAGTTCTTGTCATTCATAGGGACATGGATGAATATGGAAACCATCATTCTCAGCAAACTGCCACAAGAACAGAAAATCAAACACCACATGTTCTCATTCATTGGCAGGTGTTTGTTGAGCAATTAGAACACCTGGACACAGGGAGGGGAGCATCAAACACTTCAGTCATTTGAGGGGGAATAGGGGAGGGACATCAGGGGGTGGGGATGGTGGGAAGGGACAACATGGGGAGAAATACCAGATATAGGTGATGAGTGGCTGAAGGCAGCAAACCACATTGCCATGTATGTATCTATGTAACAATCCTGCATGATCTGTACATGTACCCCAGAACCTAAAGTACAATGAAAAAAAACAAGTAGTATGCTTCATAGTTAAGAGTAACTCTATCTACTCTCACAGTCCTAGTCCCTAGTACACTGCCTAGTCAAGTTTACAAATTCAATAGTTTCTGAAGTCTCCCTGTTGATGAGAGAGTTAGATAACAGAGAAATCAAAATTAATGAAATAAGATTTATGAAGAAGAGGCTAGAAATAAGATCCATAGTTTGAGTTGGCATTTTATGTTAAAGCTGCTGTTCCATTAAAATAGAACATGCAAAGGAAGGTAAATACAACCTTTTTAAATTGATTGACAGTATGTTGAGAAATTACAACATTCATATTTTCTCCATGAAGTTGAAGGCTAAGAAGTCTGTTGGCATGATTGGAGTTGTAACTGGAAAGTAATTCAAATAGATGGATTCATATTGGAAACAGCTAAATTCTTAAAAAAGAATGTTGATCATGGAAATGAAAGATCTAGGAAAATATTTAACAGCCGTTTCAGAACAGAAACAAAATATCTCTAGAAACACCATTCTGCACATTCAAATGAACAAACAGTGGCCTAGTTGTAATGAATGGGAACCATTTAATTCATCCAGGATCTAGATGTCAAAGTACTGGTAGAATAGGTATAGAGATACATGAACATGAAGTTAGAGTATAAAAATTTGAGGTTAAAATTTCAAAGTGTCTTAAGTAAAAGAGATTTCACCTTTTTCATAGTTTCCCTTAAGCCTTGGTTACTTTGGCATGAATTGGGTCACTTACTTTACAATGATCCATCTATTGTGACTGATGATTATTCACTCTAGGCTCAGGGCCACTCTTGCTTAATTGAGGCTATGTGGTGACCCCACCTCAAAAAGGAAGATATTTTCTCACAGAAAAACCAGAGGTTATATTATCAGATGAGAGAAAAAGGAAAGCTGGATGGTCTTTAGATATCATAAGCCATGTTTTAAATTGATTTTACCTACACATTCTCGGGGACACAGCATAGACTCTGTCCTTGAGTATAGCATTAAAAAAAAAAGGTAATGTGAAGTCAGAAGTTGAAAATAAGCAGGGGGTGATAACTTTTTGGAATACATTAAATAAGATTAGGATTTGAGGCTGAAAGTGGTGACTCACAGCTATAATCCCACCATTTTGGGAGGCCAAGGCAGGTGGGTCACTGGAGGCCAGGAGTTTGAAACCAGTCTGGCCAACCTGGTGAAATCCTGTCTCTACTGAAAATATAAAAACAGCCAGACATCGTGATGCACACTTGTAATCACAGCTACTTGGGAGGCTGAGGCAGCTGAATCACTTGAACCTGGGAGGAGGAGGTTGCAGTGAGCAGAGACTGTGTCACTGCACACCAGGTTGAGTGCCAGAGTGTGATTGTCTCAAAATAAATAAATAAAAGATTAGGATTTGATTTATTCATTAATTTTTTACTGCTCACCTATTATGCTCCAGAAACTACATAGAAGGAATTAATGAATGTGACAGATAAATACTTTCTGGTCATGTGGAAATTAAATTTTAGTGTGAGGTTAAAAAAATGACATATGACCTAAAAAGTAAGTAAATTTTGCAGTAGCTTATAAGAATATGATTGCTATAGGAAAAAAAAAAATGATAGTTTGCAAAGTGTATAGACTGCATGTCCAGTGCCAAGTGGCACAGTACAATTTTAAGTAGGGTGCTCAAGATCCTTTATTGTAAAGAGACTCCTACTAATGGAAGAAGGTAGGAAAGATAGCCGTGTGAATGTCTGGGGAAAAAAAACTAATTTCTTTTCTTTTTTTTTGAGACAGAGTTTCGCTCTTGTTACCCAGGCTGGAGTGCAATGGCGCGATCTCGGCTCACCGCAACCTCCGCCTCCTGGGTTCAGGCAATTCTCCTGCCTCAGCCTCCTGAGTAGCTGGGATTACAGGCACGTGCTGTCATGCCCAGCTAATTTTTTTGTATTTTTAGTAGAGACGGGGTTTCACCATGTTGACCAGAATTGTCTCGCTCTCTTGACCTCGTGATCCACCCGCCTCGGCCTCCCAAAGTGCTGGGATTACAGGCTTGAGCCACCGCGCCCGGCCAAAAAACCTCATTTCATTTAGAGAAGACAGCCAATGAAAAAGCCCTGAGTTTGAATATATGCATTGTTTTCAATAAACAGTAAATGATCTGGTAGTTATGACTAGAACAGAGTGGTCAAGAAATAATTGCAGATTAAAAAAAAATCAGTGAGATAATGCTGCCAGGTCACTAGGACCTTATAAAGCAGGAAAGCACATTGTTTTTACCCTGAGTGAAATAAAGAGCCTTTCAAGATTTTGAAATTAGGAGACATTTGATCTGATTGTGTTTTAAAATGTTTATGTAGCTGATGTATTGAGAATAGATTATTAACAGGCTTACGGGTGACTTGGAATATAGTGGCATTTATTTATTTTAGGTTCAAGAAAATAGTGTCATACCACCTGTACCTGTTTAAATGAGTTGAATTTCAGAAGTTTCCAAGAGCAGCTCCTGCTGTCATCAAAAGGCAGTGCCTAAGTCCATTGACTTTCTTCAGAAAAGCCCATCTCTTTACAGGTAATAACTTGCTAACAATGACACTAGGGATACACTTGCCACAAGAAATAAATGATTTATTGCTAAAGTGTCTCATTACTATAAAAAAATTCAGTGTTTTCTTCTGATAAGATGTGTCTGGTTCCAACTACACAGTGGGAGTCAAAAGCAGCTATCCATGAAAAGATCCAATTGATGAAGAGATCTTATCTACCAAGCTATTATCTACCAAGGCAAATAAACTTGCTTCATAGAAAGGAGTTCCTAGATTAGTAGATGACTTAGGGCATTTAATCCTGTACCTCCTGCTGCAAGTATAACAAGTCTGTGCTCTCTCATATACAATGGCATAATAAGATGAGAATGGGTTTAGAGAGACAAATATTTTGTGGCTTATCTCTTTTTTGTATTTTAGCTTCAATTTCTTTTTTGTAAATTTATTTATTTTACTTTAGGTGCATACTATATCTGGCATTTCTCCCCAAGTTCTTGTGTTAGTTTGCTGAGAATGATGGTTTCCAGATTCATCCAAGTCCCTACAAAGAACACGAACTCATTGTTTTTTATGGCTGCATAGTATTCCATGGTGTATATGTACCACATTTTCCCTGTCCAGTCTATCATTGATGGCCATTTGGTTTGGTTCCAGGTCTTTGCTATTGTACACAGGGCCGCAATGAACATACGTGTGCATGTGCCTTTATAGTAGAACAATTTATAATTCTCCGGGTATATACCCAGTAATGGGATTGCTGGGCCATTTAGCTTCAATTTCTAATAATAAAACAATGTAAGAAAAAATAAAATTGTTCTCTGATAAAATAGATAATTAAAGCAAAGCAAATGGAAGAAAATGAAAGGGATATTTAAATATACAACTTTACTTGTTACCACATCATCTTAATAAGCAAGCTATGGTAACATACTGCTTTATTTTTGTATTAAGTCATTCTTGCATTGCTGTAGAGAAATACTGAAGGCTGGGCAATCTATAAAGAAAAGAGGTTTAATTAGTTCACTGTTCTGCAGGCTGTACAAGCACGGCACTGGCTTCTGCTCGGCTTCTGGGAAGACCTCAGGGAGCTTGAACTCATAGTGGAAGTTGAAATGGGATAACATACATTACAGGGTGAAAGCAGGAACAAGAGAGAGAGTGGGGAAGGAGGTGCCACAGTTTACAAAAATCCAATTCTGAGGAAACACACTCACTATAGCAAGGACAGCACCCAAATTTTAAGGATCTACCAACATGACCCAATCACCTCCCCCCAGGCCCCAGCCCAACACTGGAGATTACATTTCAACATGAGATTTGGGCAGCCACAAATATTCAAACTACATCAATTATCTGGCGTTATTTAGCATATGTTTCTCTATGTTTAAACTATGTTGTTATAATTCTGAGTCCTAATTTTTTCATAGTTAATTGGTTATATATACTTTATAGGTTGCTACATTATCTTTTACAATGGATTTTTAATATCTATATGATATTCAATTAAGTAAGTATAATATAGTTGGGCTTTTATTATTACTGGAAGTAAAAAGCTCTATAAAGTTACAATTCAATAGCATGTTATACATTAGTAGGTTATGAATATTTTATTATGAGCACATTAAATCCAAACCCCTTCTCTTTTCTTTTCTCATTTGTATATCTGGTTTTTAGTATAAAAATAGTAAAATCAGTGTGTTAAAGAGTTGGCAAGAATTATTTTAATTAATTCAAATTATTAAAAATCAATGCCTCTCTATCTTTGACTAGCAATACTCGTTGATTGCTTTTTTCTTAGTAGTGAATATAACTGACTTCCTGAAAATACAGGAATATATTTTAGATCAGTTCAACTGTAGACATGAATCAAACATCAAGCCATTGTGTCAGCTCCAAGGCATTTCATTCTTTATTTTTATAAACCAGTGTGTATTATATGCAATTAGAAAGGCACAGCAACATATAGATTCGGACTCAGGATAATGGGCAAAAATAAAAATATGCTAAGACAGATGAATATTCATTAGTTTTGTGAAATCACTATGTCAGTCAACAGTTCATGTGAGTTTCCCACATTAACTCCAAATATGCATTGGTATATATGTATAGTAATGTATACAGAGTTGGTTTTATAATGGAAAAGTGAAATAAAGAAAAGTTTTGAAAAATTTTTGTAAAAACATTAACTTTAGCAATATTAAGAGAGAGACTTAATATAATTTGGTCAAAAGACCAGATGTGGAATAGAAAGCAAAGGGATTCTAATGTAATAACTGCAATGAATTTCATATTATTTTATATTGAGTGTATACATAATACACCCACGAATAATACTTTATATTTCAAATATTATAGGAAAAGCAATTTGCTTACATTTAAACATCCCTGTGTTTATTTCAACTAATATTTATATAATTAAAATGTATAACATTTACCTCTGCCATTGCTTGTTATCAGTATTATTACTTTATATAGCCTTAGATAATATTGAACAACTTTCTAGTTACAAAGATTTTCAAATGATCTGAGCTTAGAAATTTTTAATAAGTACACATTTAGTCGTCTAATGTTGTTTATTGGGCTACATGCGTGTATAAGGTGTTTTATTATATAATCCAACCAAATACCTATATTCAAATAGATACCTTGGAAAATCTTCACATACACAAACATGAATGACATTTATTCTTTACTGATAGTTTAGAAGAGAAGAAAAATGAAAGCCATAAATCACATCATACTTATAAATAAGTATGATAAATATGTTACATATAAATGTAAAACATAGAATAGAGATAAGAATTATCAACTCAAACTTTCATGGTTTTAAGGGTGTTACAGGAAAAATAAAAGCATAATAAATGTTTCATTATTAATGAGCAGAAATATTTTGGATTTAAAAAAAGGAAATAATGCTCCTTTTTTAATTATAACATTATATAATTAAAATTATGTAATTTTAACATTATGTATTATAACATTATAATAGTTTGGTATAATATTTCACAGTATATGTTCATGTACTTTATACTTATATGCGGCAGGGTTTTTATCTGTTGCAGTGCTTAGCTGAAAATAATGGAAATAAATATCGATTAATCTGATATCTTGCAGAACCAATGGGAAATCAAGAGAATCAGATTCATAAAGCAAGCCAAAAATAAGGAAGTATGAACACCAAAATAAATTAGCTAGTCATGGTATTATCTGATACACTACCGTAACTTGGTAGTTAGTTCCGCATTGCAGCTAGACTTCTGTTGTTATTGCCACCATTTCTTAACTTTCCTGTTACTTCGCTTAATTTCTTCAAGATTTGGACAGTAGGTAGCAACACTTGATTAACAAATTGTTGATCATAAATATCTGCGGATACAAGAAACAAATTTTTGACCCCTTTCAGGTGCCCAAAGTGAAATAAGTAACAAAACAAAATCTCCTATATGAAGTGAAAGAGAGTAAGGTTGTGTTTCAAACAATAAACTGACGGAATATTGAGTAGAAAGTTATAAGCTATTACACAAAAATTAAACTTTTGCTATTAGGCAATAAGAAGTCATGACTGCATCTTAGGCAGAATAATTAATCTTATCAGAATTGCATTTTAGAATTTACTTTAGTAACAATTTGGATGAAAATACTCTAACTATGAGGGCTTATTGAAATAGAATTCAGGAGACTCATGATATTCCTGAAACAGATGTTAAGTGTCTTCATTGGCATAATGGTACTGGTGCTGGGGAGAATAAAAAATAAAGAATGGATGTAATATTTATTTTGCAAATAGAATGTGGAGAGCTTAGTAACTTAGGGAATATGAGGGATAATGGAGAAAAATGAATCAGAGACAACTTATAGGTGCCTAATTTGACTAACTGGATAGTTGGGATGTTATTGGACAGGAATTAATTTAGTTTTGGACTCACCATTTTGGAAATAAATTGAAAATTCAAGAATTTGAAAATATTGCTCTACAGTTCGGAACCATAGTATTGATAGTCTTTAACATAGGAAGCACTAAAACTCCAAATACATGTACAGAAAAATAAACCAGCAAAAAACAAAGTAAAAAAAAAAAAAGGTAAGTATTTTAATGGAAGACAAGGAAATAGACTTCCAAGAATCAACAGGAAGGCAGCTGGGTTATGTGATTTTAAAATCAAAGAGAAAAGGAAGTGAAAATATGCTAAAAGTTTAGATACTAGATAGTTACTGACATCCTTGACAGCACAGCTTCTTCCAAGTGGTAGAGAGAATTTCA
This sequence comes from Callithrix jacchus, assembly GCF_049354715.1. Taxonomy (NCBI): domain Eukaryota; kingdom Metazoa; phylum Chordata; class Mammalia; order Primates; family Cebidae; genus Callithrix; species Callithrix jacchus. Next base: position 133,457,390 of record NC_133504.1, read on the forward strand.
AAGATTAACCAATGAATTGGGGGTGGGGAGCAGGGGGGAATAAAGCTAGAAAGTTTTGTTTAATAATTTTTTTTCAGAATAAAGAAAAATAAATTCTGGTCAATGTAGTGACTTCCCATCTCTGCATAACAAGCCCAGAACAAACAGCTGGGCCTGTTGGCTCATGCCTATTGGTCCCAGCTACTGCAGATGGGGAGGAAGTTGAGGAACCCCTGAGACTAGGAGGTTGGTGGTAACTTAAAAATAGGTTGGTATAACATGGGGAGAAATGCCAGATATAGTATGCACCTAAAGTTAAATAAATAAATTTTAAAAAATAGGTTGGTAAAAGGAAAGGGTTATTTGAAATATAACTTACAGAGCAGTATTCTTATAATGGAGAAAACTGATTCACTATTTTAGTCCTAGTTTAGTCTAATATGATTTACTTCTTTTATTAAGTAGACTAATTTAATGTGATTTGAATTATGCACTGCCTAAGAACACACATTTATTGCCTACTTATTTAGTGTAAGTTAATGTTATTGATGATAGCAATTTTAAATACTTATTTTTAACCACCTAATATACAACAATGACTTAGAATACTATACTAATGAGATAGGTTCTGAATTTTATAAATGTTTGTATAAAAAGCACACTATAAATAAATCAATTCATTAGAAAGGTAATACTTTTAGAGAGATCGACTGAAACTATCAAAGGTGCCAAAAACATAAAATTTATTTTAGAATTATCATCAGTGTTAAACATTGTTTAATACGTTGAAACATATATTTAAATTTAAAGGATAGGCAAATAAGATAAAACTAAGAAAATATATTCATCCTCTGTAAAGGACACTAGGAGATAAACGTATCTCATTATATTATCATTTTTTAGTTGATTCTGGAATCCTAATCACCAAACAGAAAGAAAACTAGTAATAGAAACTATGCAACACAAAACTGATTTGCAATGCTCTGAAGAATAATTGAAATATTTGTAAAATAGTAAGTCTTAATGGAGGTTCTCTCCAAGGTGTGGCAAATTGGTGTACAAGTTATGAGCTACCAGTGTGCCCAGGTACTGTCAGCCTCAGCGTTTGAGACACTGGCCTGCTAGGCTGACTGCTTTTAGACTCTAGAAGTCTAGTTTAACCTAATGTTTTCCTAAAACATTATACTTTAAGTGTATCATGATTTAAAAAGCTTATGAATCATTGCTTTAATCAATAAAGGTTTTGATAAGTACCAACAATTCAATGTATTTTTTCCCTGAAAAAGAGAAATGAAAATGAAATGTCAATTATATTACAATATTTTTCTTACTGTGAAGCCATGCATGATTATCATAGCAAATATATACAAATAATCATATAAGAGAAAGGAAATTACCCATTACTCCTCAGTTTAACCATATGTATTATAAACATTTTGAGACATTTTGTTCAAGGTGTGTGTGTGTGTATGTGTATGTGTATGTGTGTGTGTTTAAAAACTAAGCCTGTATATATTTGTTGAATGAATTCATGATTATTGTGAAAAGTTAAAACAAAGACACAGAAAATTTGGAATTAAAATTTGGATTCTAAAGTTTATGTTAAAAGCTTCATTCTTTCCAGGAGCAACACAAACTGTATGTGTAGAAGAAAATCACTTAATTTAGGCTGACATTTAAATAATGAAATTTATATGAAGAATAAACTATTATCTCAGGTATTCTTTTTTAGCATATTTTCTTTTATCAGAAATATAGGTTACATCATTATAGAAAAAATGTACTATTAGCTATTATAGTCAGGAATAGTTTTTGAAAATTAATTTTCATCACTGTATGTATTTATATATAACAAAAATAATAGGTTTTATTTCTATATAATTGTGGTTAGTCTAATGGCTTTATTAAAAAGGCATATTTCAGGAGGTGTTTTTGTGCATAGGCATGTCATCTAGTCTCTTGGGAAAATAATCCATGTAAGCTATTAGCTCCCAGGCCCTATGTGTGTATATACTTTTCATTTTTCTATCATCTAATGAATTCTCTGAAGGTGGCATTTGCTAAACATCAGCTTTGATATAACAAATTTCATGCATCCCTAATTGCAATAAATCTGATTGGCATTTGAATATTTTTTTAATGAAAATAGCATTCTGTTTTTATAAAAGAAAATTAGGCATGCGTTTTATAAGATGATAAGAGGTGGATTATTCTCTCTTAAGAGCATTTGATTTTACAATAGTTCAGGTTACAATATTCTCTAAATATATTCTGTTTCTTCTTTGTTTCTTAATTAAGTATGCAGAATTACATTCACTGAATTCTTCAGTTCATGATACACTATGTTTATCTGTTAATGTAAGACTCTTCTTTGATTTTATTATTATTACTATTATTATTTTATTTCTCATCAATAATGTTGCCAATATGACCATATGAAGGTAAGGCCACTGGTGTATATATACATATATATATATATATCCATATATATGGATATATGTAGTATACATAAACCATGTATGTATACATACATACATGGGGTGTATATATATGTACATGTATATATGTGTATATATGTACATACATACATATTTAATTAGATATGTCTAGACCACAACATACAGACATATATATATATATATATTTATTTATTTGATTAGATACATCCAGGCCATATACATATATATATGTATGTTGTGGCCCTGATGTATCTAATAAAATAATATATACATGTTATATATATATATATGTTTTATATATATGTTATATATATACATTATACATATATACACATATATATGCATCTATATACATATATATATATGTATGTGAGTGTGTGTGTATGTATGTATGTATGTTTTGGCCTAGACATATCTAATCAAATAAATCAATAAACTAATACCAGTCCACAGAAAGTGGCTAAATAACACCATATGATTTACTTTAATAGAAATAAATTAAGCACATATGACAAACCACTAAGGTACAGAAAATCTTTAATCAGCCTTGTGCTTAACACAAAATTATAAAATGTTATAAATAGACTTGATAAAATGTTACTGAGAATTAAATATCTATATTATATGAAGCCTCCTTATTTTTCAATTTACTGCTTTTTTCTTCTTAAATCCAGAATTCAAAATTGAATACATTTAGGAATAAAGACAGAAAGTTTTTCCACATTACTGCCCCTTTGACTGATATTTCAAAATAACCACATGCACCAAGACAAACATATTTATAATTAAAAACTAGATTAAAGATTATAGCAAAACTTCTAAATTTGTGTAAATCTATTTGTGCACAAAAGCAAAGAGACGTATATACATCTATGTATCAAAAACCTTGCTGTGTATATGCTGAGAGTGAAAGGGAGTGAGAGAGACCTTTATATTAATATAAGCCAGAAAGTGGGTGATGAAGAAAATAGAGAAATCAATCATGATCCCATATATACGGTTTAATTAACTGAATAAATAATGCTTCCATGAAGGAAGACAGATTTCATGTTGTGCCGGAAAGTGGATTCTATTTTGGAATTAGTTTGACCTGCATATGAAACATTAATGGGGCCAAGTAGGCAACTGGCTGAATTAATTAAAAGTTCAGTGAGAGATCTAGATTAGAGATAAATATTTGGAAATTACCTTCAGGTAAATGTATTTAAAACCATGGAAATAAATGAGTCATTTAGGGAGAAAGATTATCTAAAGAAATAGGAGTACAACAAGTCTGTAATTCCAGAGAATTCCAGAGAATTCTAAATGTAATTCCAAATTTAGATTCATAAATGAGTCTAATCTTACTCTCCCTGGATACAATGAAAGAAAACATTTGATGTAATCATTATAACTAAGCAGTCATACTGAATCTACTTGATCAAAATTTAAAATAAGTTCAATACCTTACATTGTGTGACTTTTTTTTTCAAGAAACCTACAATTTATTAGATACAGAAGGGATAAAGTTGATATTTGAGTTTAAACATTATTATTATTTTGTTAGATAAGTAAAATGTGATGACAGAGAAAAGGACAACGATACTAAAGCTGATTATAAAGAAGTGTTTAAATTGTAATCATGTGATCTCAGATGAGCAACAACAGAAGTGAAAAGAGTGTGTAGGTCTATAGGTTAGAGTCTTAATGAGGTTGACAAATTTGTTCAGAGATATATTTGAATAAATAAGCCAGAGAAAGAGAAGTAGAGTTTAAATAGTGAGAGGCTTGTTAACAGGACTGAATGTAACATAGTTGCTAGTGTAGGATATATCCATGGAATTTTACAAAAGTCTAATACATGTAATTGAGGGTTATGTGTTTTTTAGAAGACAGATGCCAATGGCCTACACTTCTGCTATTAAAACAGTTAAGAGGCTGGAATGAAAATTAATTTTAAACAAATTAAATTCCATTCCATTCAGTTAAGTTGACCTGTATCCATTTAATAGCTAAAGCCAAAAACCCAAAATGATTGTTCAGTCAGTTCTTTCTTTGGAATATATCCCATCTTCAAATTCTTTATGTGCTACCTGCTGAAAAATCTGGATTCTAATAATTTCTTGCCACTTCAACTACTACTGTTTCCACCATTGCCCTTCAGTATATAATTATTTCAAAAGCAATCACACTTATAATTTCAAAATCCAACTTACAGCTTTTCCTTCTTAAAATCTTTCAATCATCTATATCACACATTGCATAGGAATCAAAGTAATTACAAAGGTCATTACCCCTTTTCACATCTCTAGTTGCCCTTTCCCTAAACACTGCCACAGAAGACTGGCTCCTGGCTACACCCAAATATCAGCAGACACATTCTTGCCTTGTGACTTGTTAATTTGTTAATTTCTCATTCTGGTACTCTGAACTACCTAAATCTGCTGGGACATGCTTTCATATCATTCCAGTATTTACACATATATCACTCTCTCAGTTAAATTCTGTCTACTCAAGTTAAAATTGAAACACGCAAGTCTCTACCTCTATTTTTATTCTCTATTTTTCTTCAGAGCAATTAAACATAATTAATAAATTAAATATTTTATTATATGCTAGTTCACTTCTATATAATAAAGTGAATATTATAGTAAAATAAAAATATTAATAGATTAAACAATATTTTGTTATATACTGGTTTGCTTGTATAGAATATATTATTTAATTTATTAATTCTATTTACTACCTCTTAATCCACTGCAGAATCTACATTCAAGAAGGACATCATCTTTTACTTAAAATTATAATGTTTCCTTTACTACTTTATTACCAGAATTTAGAATATCAGCACAAAATTGAATTTCAATATATATTTAGTATATGCATAAATGGATGGTTTTATTGAGAAATACCAAATGTATGTAAGTTTAGTATACTTTCTAATAAGAATTTATATTTATATTACATCTATTTCTATATCTTAAGCACTGAAAATAAAAACAGGCCAATATCCTAATTAATTAACAGGGGAGATATTTTTATTAGAAAGTAATTTTTTCCCACTGGTTTTTATAAAACTGTAGATAGATGGTGACCACATGAACTACACTGGTTTTTAATTCTAAACTTAACATTTTGAAAAAAAAATATTTTTATACCTTAGCTGTCTGAAAATATTCTGCTGAAATATTTGTGTAACTATGCAAATATTAATATGTCAAGTTTTAGAAGTCTTAAGTAAATCTACCAAATAATGCCTACTTTTATCAGATGTGATATGGGGGTTTTAATACATCATGAAATTACTCAAAGCAAATCTAAAGCCAATTTTATTCTGACAAATAAACTTTTTTCAATTAATATCTTGAGTAAATGGTGTGTGTCTTAAAAAATTCCCAAAATGTCCTGAATGAATGCACAAACTCATGGCTTACATTCAGTTGGCATTTCTCTTGGAAGCCACATCTTAATTTCATAATCAAGTCCTCCCACAGAAGATGCCCCTCACACTGGATACGTGCCTGATTTATCTAGATGCAAGCCAACTAATTGCTGGGACAACAGATGGGTCTATTCAATCAATGTGCGTATCTGCCAAATAAGGTTAAAAAAGTCTCAAACTAAAATAAAATATTCCCCCAAATCAGTGCTTGATTAAGTTGAACATACAAATATATAGAATGTGTATTCTTCTTCTTCTCATCTTTCTCAATGATAGGAAATAAGAAAACAAAATTATCTGAGTTGGGATAAAATTCTGCAAACTCCCACTATGATGAAGAATGTTAAAGATCTACCTACTGAAAATAAATTAATCTAAGTCATCAATGCCAATGGTAATTAAATAACTGTGAGGGTAGCTAACAGTTGTTTTCTGGTTTTGTTTGTAATTTAAACTGTTATGGAGATATGAAAGCCAATTAATAGATCATAGTGGTCTTAATAGGATCTGACTCTTAATAATATTGTTGTATGCTGCTTTTTTTATTTTTGGATACTCTTAACATCTTATAAAAAGTCTGGAGAACATCTTATCAAAATGCTACACTCTCTCCAATTTGTTTATTTGTTCATGAAATCTTAAGAGTCTCAAGAGGTCTGTGATATTGAATCAATTGATCTTGAATCACAATCAGAAACCATTAATTATCCACTGAAGCCTACAAACTACAAAGATGAATTCTGTAGTATCTACTTGGGGTTTAATATTCATTTCTTGATTATCACCATAGTCAGTTTCAGTGGGGCAGTTCTCTAAATTTGCCAGGCTTTTTCACATTAGCAGACTGGGTTCCTAATTGGCAAAAACTAAAAAAAAAAGCTAAAAACAAACAAAAAACCTAAACATCCCTACAAACTAATTCATGTTTATTGTTGAATCATCAGGATTCAGGTATCAATAGCTGTTATAACTTATGTCAACTATACACATATATCCATGAACCCTTTGCTGTCTACTCCCTTTGCAAAACCAAAAATGATCATTTGTTTTAATTCCTGTGGAATAAGAATCAACACCCCATAACTCTATATGAAACATGGATTCATTGCAATTCATAAACATATTAAGAGTTTTCTGCTTACTACTGGGTAACTATTTCTAAAATATGCAGTTATACTTTGTAGTTTATGTGGATTGCCAAAAACAAGCATGAATATCTACTTACAGTTATAAGTCATGGCAGTATTTGATGATGAAGAATACCTGTGAATATTTGTACTTTTTACTAAATATAATATTTTACAATTTTTTGTTTGTAACTGCCCATTTTTCATTTGTTATTGGTCAACCTTACAAAGTAAATTGTTGAGTAACCATGACACAATAGTTTATTCTCTCTTCATATTTCTGCTGATTCATAAATTTTACTAGAAGAAAACCTTATTGCTTTATAAAAACAGAAAATAAATTAGATGCTAAGAAAATCATGCTGTTTGCAATAAACTTTAAGTTAAAAATATTTAATATAAAGTAGTAGTGTGATTGAACGATACAAATTCTTCAGTTTCTGAGAAAAATAGTGACATTTTAAATCCATGTTTCTTAATTTACAAGAACAGTGATTTACTTTAATTTGAATCAGTCTCTTCAATGTTTCTTTGTTGGTGTACCAAGAACCACAGTGCATATGACTATAGATCCATAATAGGAAAAGCTGTTTTCAATAGAATCCAGCCTTAATGCTGGATTAAATAATTGCAAATACTTTCTAAGATAAACTACACATGTATGTATTTATTTATTTTTTAATTTCCCCACTCTCTCACTACTGCCACCAGGTATTAAATATATATATATATATATATTATATAATCTTATCAAAACTGGTCAGCATTTTGTTCTATTATAAAAAACACTTTCAATGATTTTATGGATATTAATAATTGTTTTAAATTGTTTTTTTTTCTGATAACTAGCAATGCTTTGAAGACTTGGTCCTTGGATCCTAGATACTTTCTTTTAGAGCTATGGGGACAACAAAAATAATAATAACTAAAATTTGTTCAGTACTCCATATGTGTCAGGAACTATGCTAAATAATGCTGATATACGAGAAGGCAATATGTACAGGCACTAAGTGAGTTTTCTGCCAAACTGTTACCCTTATTTTAAACAGCCAAGATTCTAGGGGAAAAATAATGCACTAAAAATCAAATAAGGTATTTTTGCATTTCAAAAACAATACGTTTGTTTTTTGTTATTTTAGGGTTTTTTGTTTGTTTGTTTTTAAACTAACACAGAAGGACATAGGACATTAAGTTTGTGCAGGTTATGAAGAGCAGATGTAAAGAAAACATTTCACTTTTTCTTCAAATTAGATATATTAAAGGGATCGGGGAAGAACTAACAAACACGTTGAGTGAGTCTAAGAATAAAATGATCAGAACTAGAGGAATGATACAATAGCAATGGCGTCAGTAATCAAAGGCATGCTGTACCCAGGTCCTAGGCTCTGTTTTTCTTAGATCAGAGTTGGCACATGAAGGCCATCTAGAGTAAAACAGGTGATACAGCATATATAACCAGGGTGAAAACCCACAGTGTATTTCTTTCCATAGAGTCTCAGATGAGAAATTTCCATTAAAATCAGCTCTCATATATTACATAAATCTTAGTCATATCTGTATTCTGAGGCATTGTTCCTGATCTATATCTGTCAGGGTTCATTGACAAAAAACAGAAGCTGCTCTGGGTATATCAGGCAGAAACTATTTAATTTATGGCTCTGATAGTTACAAAATGTTAGATGGGCAGGAAGCCTTGAAATCAGGAGGATATCACACTATTGTAGCTACAGATCAGAAATTGGAAAACTTGGGCTGCTGCTACCATTATTTCTGTCTTGAAACTGTCTTCTTTTTTTATTATTGAATTTTAGGTTTTGGGGTACATGTGCAGAACATGCAAGATAGTTGCATAGGTACACACGTGGCAGTGTGATTTGCTGTCTTCCTCCCCTTCACCCACATCTGGCATTTCTCCCTATGCTATCCCTCCCAACTCACCCTCCCCGACTGTCCCACCCTTAGAATTTTCAAAGGTAAATTTTGGAGCAATTTTAGACTAGATACTATCTAGTCTAGCGATTGCAATAAGAGCCAGACAAATTCCTAGGCAGACAGAGATGGGTCCAGGTGAATCTCGAAATTCCAGCCAAGGACAGTCTGAAGCCCAACCATCAAACCCACCAGTTCTGTATAGAGTCCATGGACTGGAGTCAGAACTTCCATTCCAGTTCAGTGCAAACAGCCCCTGATTGGTCCTGGGCCACAGTCCCAGGCCAAGCCTTCACTTCAGTCCCCAATTTGTTCCTTAAACTATTGTACCTCTTTTGGAATGGTGCATTTTTCCAATCCTACCCATAAACCTATCAGCATACGTTTCTGCATTTTAAGTTCATAAAATTCTCAGATTCACCCTTACAGCTGGCAACCCACTTTTGCATCCCCTCTTGCTGCTGAGAGCTTTCTTTGTGTTGCTCAATAAAATTCTACTCTGCCTTCCTCACTCTCTTGTGTCCACATACCACATTCTTCTTGGTCATGAGACAAGAACTTGCAACTTGCCAAACTCCTGGAGTGAAAGAACTGTAAAATTCCCTCCTGCTTGCCAAACTATGAGAGTGAAGAAGCTGCAACACTAGCACAGCTCCATAATTTTGAATTTTGTGCTGAGAATGTTTTGCAGGTGGCATGTGCATGCACACATGTACATGTGTGTGTAGTTGTGCACACTGAAATTATAACAATGTTGCATAATCTGGAAAATATAGCCAGAGATTTGCTTATCATCTTGCTTCTTAACCCAACCTGATTTTCTTTCTCTGGATCTTTCCAACACATCTCTATGCCCTAAGAAGGGCCCCTTATAGGTTATGAGGTATTTGCCTCCTTCAGTACATGCCTAAAATTTCAATATTTCAAATATTAACTATTGTGTATTTATGTATCTAACTATATAAAATAAATGAGTACAGTGAATATAGTTCTTAATTTCCAGGTATTGTATAGTATTTTTGTAAATTACATGTTCTTAATATTTAATTTTTATACTTACATAAATAAAGGGAGTATTTATAATAACTGCATATGTGAACAGTTAGAAGGAAAGGATATTTGTTCTGTCCACCAATGACCCTACCAGGCATCTTTGCTACATATTAACCAGCAGGCATGTGTAGATATTTGAATTTTCAACCTCACTAAAAATTAATCTTTCTCGTTGACACATCAGAGGTAGAAACTTTATTCTACTTTTGAATCAATGGTGTGTTCAATATTGCAGGATATGAATCCATCAAGAATATATGCTATTAATACTTCATACTAATATCTTAATTTTTAGACACTCTTTTTAATTGAGTTTAACAGAGGAACTTCTACTTGAGGATCTCACACTGCCTGAAATTCTGATGCATCATAGCAGCATTTCTCCCATTCACATTTGTGAGTAGTTTTAGTTCTGTTGTCTCTACATTCTACTTTCTGTGTTCCTCAAATCTAATGATAGTTCTGTACCCCTTTATCTAAAGCATCAGAAAATCTAGAACAAAAAGTCAAATTAAAACTGAGGTTTTTGAATCACCATCACAACTATAAAAAATGGAATACATTGAGATAAATAAGAAATGTAAAGCCCTACATAGTGTGTTATCAGGTGCACATGAGACTTAGCTGAAGACTGAAACCTTAAAAGAAAAAAGAAACTTAAATTGTAAAATATTTTACATTATTTTTTAGTGGAGTTCTGTTTATCACCTGTAAAACACATGCTGTAAATATACGAATCACCATTTAAATAGAATTCATCTGCTTGAGTAATGGAGGCTGTCTATAGTTGCATTTCTTCTACTTTAAATTTCATGCTTTGAAACCTAATATACAATAACGATAGCATTTAATCATGATCAGAGTAACTAACCATGAAACAATCATAATTAAGGAACAGAGAATGGGAACTTAGCCCACTGCAGCTAAGAAATAGACAGAATTCCAGGCTGCGAAAATCAGAGGTAAATGTGTATCAGAGTAGAGAGACAAATCTGGGACCTCTGGATGCAAGAACCCTACATGGTAAGGCAGGAGTGAGAGTGAGAAGTAGAAGATTATCCTGGACCATACCAAAGAAACAAGCAGGGTTGTCCCAAAACACAATGTGTGGAATATTGATTCCTGTAATAATGAAAGAGGAGAAGGTTACCCTAGGTCTTCTCCATGAGATGTAACCATAGAGAGGGACTGAAATGATTATTGGTCAGGGTGTCAAAAATATTGTTTAAAATAAAACTGAAAAGAAATATTTAAAAAAGTTAATGTTTAGAGAGAAAAAAATCATATTTTGAAATAAAATGATTATTGCAAACGGCAGATTAGATACTATTGAAGAGATATTAACTAGAGTTTGGTATGTATCTGAACATTCATCAAAATGCAGAGTAGAAATAGGAAAACTAAATCTGTAAGAACGGCTTTAAGACACCTGGAAGATAGAATGAGATAACTGTCTGCATATCAGAAGGAAAAAATGGGGAAAATGTAAGGAATAAATTATTTAAAGAGATAATTGTTGTGGATTTTTAGAATTTATAAAGCAGGAATCCAGTAATCTGGAAGAACAGAGTATTTTAAGCAAAACAATATAAAGAATTCCATGACCAGACACACTGAATGAAACTAAGGAATCCTGATAACAAAGAAAAAATCTTAAAGGCAACCAATGGAAAAGGCGAGGTTACATATAACAGAAAAAAAAAGAAAGATAATATTGGACCTTTCAACAAAAATAATGGAAACATGAAAACAGTAGAGAATAATTACAAATTTTAAGAGAAATAGTTGTCAACACATATGAACAAAACTATCCTTTAAAAACAAAGTTAAATCTTAACATTTATAGATAAAAATTGAGAACATTTATACCAAAGTCTTCTGTCCTAAAGTGAAGTCTGAAAGAGGGACTTTAGAAATAAATAAAAATATTTACAAAGTATTGCTGGAATATGATGAAAAATATTCTTAAAAAACATATAGAAATATCCAAACATTGTATAAAAATAAAATAATAAAAAAAATAAAAATTATTATGTGATTAAAAATAGGCAATCTTCAAAGATTCGACATCAATAATGTAAGTTGTCTTCTAGGCATTGCTCCCTGAGGTGACACTTGAAAGAAGGGAATTCACTCTTCTGGTTTGGGATTAAAGAGAATTGATGGTGGTCAAACTTAATAATAACAACAGCTATTGTTTACTGAAAATCTAGCATGCCAGTGATAGTTGAAGCTGTTAAGAATTTAATTATAATTCTTATGATAAAAATGGTAAGGTTAAATTTACTCATCAGAAATTTAAAGCATAGTGAGCATGAGAGGGCTTCAGAGTGCTTAAAGAGATCCATATCTGCAGATAGAGGGCAGAATTACCTAACTACCAGAATAGGACTTAATTGTAAAAGTTAAGAAATTCTGAAAAGGCCCGGATTTTCTGCCTAATCACATCTCTCAAGCAACATAATGGATACTAGTTTAGATGATTTGTCAAGGGGTTAAAGAAGTATCATTAGAAGATGACATATTGGGAATTCTGAGAGAGAGGTATGTACACATATGTACACATACCTCTCTCTCAGAATTCAGAGATGTACACATAAAGTGTGAGTATCTTCATATCCCACCAAGAACACCAAATCATTCAGTGGCAATATCAAATTATGTTGACAGGATAACTCAGTGAGTAGAAGTTAGGCTAGCTGTGTCTTTAGTCAACACTGTGTTTTTGTAATAGGATTATTATTATAGAAAAAAAGCTCTTTTAAAAATGATAAGTGCCCTGGAGCCCAAAGGTATGGGTTCTCTATTACCAAGCTAGACCTAGTTATTGTTTCTGCTGAATGTCCAACTGGTAACCAACAGAGATCAAAGAGGCCAACCAGCTACTTGATGACAATTTGATAACATAAGACCCTTACTAACATTGAAAGAAAAATATTTTATCCTGCTCAAAATTGACACACATGTTGGGATTATGTTTGCCTTTGGGACTGTCATATCACAGCCAGTAACACTTTTAAAGAGTTCAGAGAATGTCTGATCTGCTGACATGAATCCTACATGACTTTGCTTCAGATTAAGTGTGCTGCATTGCAGAAACGGTGATTCAGCAGTGTGCTCATGATCAGAGATCTACTATTCTTAGGGCATACCAAAGACATTTGAAAAACATAGCATTTTAAAGTTCAGCTGAGGTATCAACTTGTAGATGGCAACTCAATATAAATATCAGTATAAACATAATGGCGAAGAGGAGAAATGTGCATGAGACCTAAGTAACCCAACAAAATGACACCTTTTACTCTTATGTGTAGTTGCAACTGAAAATGGACAAGTGTCGCAATCACATTCTGATAAAGGCATGGGATCTAGTTCTCAGAACCCTCAATAATGCAGGTCTGGTTCACCCTACAAGGTCAAAAACTAGACAAGAAGTGCTGCTATTCCAGATGGAGAAGAGTATAAAATTTGGGGTGGAGGAAAAATGTCAGTTATCCTAATTAACAGCAGCAGTGGCCTGCAGACCAACAACAGCAGTGAAATATTTATTTAATTCTGCTCTTCTGTCTCTTCTAAGCATTCCCAGAAATCTCACCAACAATTTTGGAAGATACACAACTTGATGGATTATGAACGGAAAGAATTAAGTTCAGCTAAACAGATCTTAGTGGATGCACTCAGCTATTTATCTTGATTTTCTTTACTGCCAGTTGTACCTACCCACTAGGTGTTAATAGTGATACCTTCTAAAGGTTCTCTATCTTTTGCTGCACACTTCTCTAAGCATTGTCCTGGGTTTAAAGGGCCAGCTCTCCTGGGAAATTATGCTACCACATCTCCAAAGGGGCAACAGGCAAACTTTGACAGACTGATATGAAGTTACAAAATGTTAGTTTCCTTGCACAGTGAAATTCCGGGCACAATGGCTCAAGCCTGTAATCCCAGCACTATGGGAGGCTGAGATGGATGGATTACTTGAGGTAAGGAGTTCAAGACCAGTCTGGCCAACATGGCGAAACCCTATCCCCCACAACCAACCAACCAACCAACCAAACAAACAAACAAACAAAAATTAGACATGGTGGCAGGTGCCTGTAATCCCACCTATGCAGGAGGCTGAGGTAGGAGAATTGTTTCAACACCAAGAGACAGAGGTTGCAGTGAGCAGAGTCTGCACCATTACACTTCAGCCTGAGTGACAGAGTGAGACTCCATCTCAAAAAAAAAAAAGAAAAAGAAAAAGAAAAAAAGAAAAGTGAGATCAACTTATGGATATAAATTCCAGAGTACTTCAATGTATCTGATACTTGCTAGAATGCCACCATTGCTTAGTCTTTTTCTAATGTTCTATCCTTCTTCTCTCATTTATTTTTATGGCAAGCATTCCTTCAAATAAAATAGAAAACAAAAACAAAACTCCTTTTGTTACTGCTTCTAGAAAATTCAAATTAAGACATCATATTTTTCTCTAAAAACTGCTATAGAATGCCCATTTCAAAAACAATGACACAAACAAAGAGACAGAAATCAGAATTGATCTAAAGAGAGAGATGAAAGCACTCTAGTTTTTCTGTACTCTAAGTATGTGAAGAATCGATGGAGATTTTGGAAAAATAATGGCAAAGGTAATAAAGGTGAGACTGAAACAGATTAAAAGTCTCTGTCATAGAAGTTTGACTTCCTATTACAAAATACCATAAATTGAAAAGTTGATAAAACAGAAATTTATTACTCACAGAAATGGAAGCTGAATATCTAATATTAGAGTGCCACATTATGAGATTCTGGTGAGGAATTTCTTCTGTGTTGCAGATTATTCTATTCTCATTTTATCCTCACTAGGTGGAAAGGGATAAAGTTAGCTCTCTGTGTGAGAGCTAATCCCACTAATGAGGATTCCACCTTGATTTCCACCTATGAATTTCAGAGAAACACAAACTTTCAGTCCATTGCAGACTTCGAATTTGATCTTTATACTTTAAATTTTCATCTTTTAAATGTCAACTTTAAGGGATGAAACTAACAATTATTGATGTATTAGAATGTAACAATAAAAAGTAGCAGTAAATCACTAATTGAAAGTGTACTAACTATGCAGAATGGTAATGATATGAAAAAATGTGGGTAATGATTAACTTCAGAAAAAATAAAATGTCAGGTAGGTTTGGAAAATTTTATATATATATATATATATAATAGCTTAGTAAAATGTAGCAGTCAAACCTTTTGTTATAAACTATTTACCTTTAAGTTTCTTCAGTAAAAAGTCAATTTTCATCTGGAAATGTAATCATTTTATATGTTTAGAATATTATTTCACATATTTTAATGTAATTCTAGGTAGACTATCATATTCCCCTTCTTTGAAAATAATCTTCACTGGTTAGGGGTTCTAGTATTACTGATAAAAGTCATCTTGATCAGTTTTTAAGTAAAATAATATTTAGGTATATTGTTTTATTATCTTAGAATTTGTTGTGCTTTGTGTATCTAACAGTATGTTTCTTAATTCTTTTATTTTAAAAGATAATTGTAATAATATTATTCTCGCCTGGAAGTTTTTCTATGTAATGTTGGTCCTTCTGCCAGTATCTCCAAAATATCTCTTCATAATTTTGATTTCTGTTTCTCTGCATTGTATTTTGTTAAATTTCTTTAGGTCTATTTTCTTCAGCACTACATTTCTTCAACTGCGTCAAATTGGCTACTTAAACCCATTAACTTTAATTTTAAATATTATCATTATTCATGTTATTAACTGAATTTGAGAGTTTGGGGATTTGTTATTTTAGAACATGTTCTAATCCAATACAAAGAAAGAACCTTGAAAAAAGGTTAGACTAAATGCTAACTAGGATAAACAGCTTAGAGAAGAATATAAATTACTTAATGGAGCTGAAAAATGCAACACAAGAATTTCGGGAAGCATACACAAGTTTCCATAGCCAAACCGACCAAGCAAAAGAAAGGTTATTAGAGATTGAAGATCAACTCAATGAAATAACAAAAGAAGGCAAGATTAGAGAGAAAAGAGGGAAAGAAATGAACAAAGCTTCCAAGAAATATGGGATTATGTTGAAAGACCCAATCTACCTTTGATAGGTGCACCTGAATGTGACAGGGAGAACAATCCAAGCTGGAAAACACTCTTCAGTACATTATCCAGGAGAACTTCCCCAACCTAGCAAGGCAGGCCAACATTCAAGTCCGGGAAATACAGAGAACACCACAAAGATATTTCTCAAGAAGAGAAACCCAGGGACATAATCATCAGATTCATCAGAGTTGAAAGGATGGAAAAAATGCTAAGGGCAGCCAGAGAGAAAAGTTGGGTTGCCCACAAAGGGAAGCACATCAAACTCACAGTGGACCTCTTGGTAGAAAACCTATGAGCCAGAGGAGAGTGGGGGCCAATATTCAATATCCTTAAAGCAAACAACTATCAATATAGAATCTCATATCCAGCCAAACTAAGGTTCATATGTGAAGGAGAAATAAAATCCTTTACAGTCAAGCAAGTGCTGAGAGATTTCATCACTACTAGGCCTGCCTTACAAAAGCTCGTGAAAGAAGCACTAAGCATGGAAAGAAAGAACCAGTACTGGTCACTCCAAAAATGTACCAAATGTACCATCGACACAATGAAGAAACTGCATCAACTAACAGCTAAAACATCCAGCTAGCAACAAAATGGCAGGATCAAATTCACACATAACAATATTAACCTTAAATGTAAATGGGCTAAATGCACCAATCAAAAGACACAGACTGGCAAATTGGATAAAAAGTCAAGACTCATTGGTGTGCTGTATTCAGGAAACCCATCTCATGTGCAAGGACACACATAGGCTAAAAGTAAAGGCATGGAGGAAGATTTACCAAGGAAATGGAGAGAAAACAAAACAAAACAAAACAAAACAAAACAAAACAGGAGTTGCAATCCTAGTATCTGATAAAATAGACTTTAAACCAAGAAAGATCAAAAGCGACAAAGAAGGGCATTACATAATGGTAAAAGGATCAATACAACAAGAAGAGCTAATGATCCTAAATATATATACACCCAATATAGGAGCACCCAGATACATAAAACAATTTCTTAACAACCTACAAAGAGACTTGCACTCCCACACAATAGTAGTGGGAGACTGTAACACTCCACTGTCATTATTAGACAGATTAAGAGACAGAAAATTAACCAGGATATTCAGGAGTTGAACTCAGACCTGGACCAAGCAAACCTTTAGACATCTACCGAACTCTCTACCCCAGATCCACAGAATATACATTCTACTCAGCACCGCATCACACCTACTCTAAAGCTGACCACATAATTGGAAGTAAATCACTCCTCAACAAGTGCAAAAAAAAAAAAAAAAAAAAAAAGGAAATAATAACAAACAGTCTCTCAAACCACAGTGCAATCAAATTAGAACTCAGGATTAAGAAACTAACTCAGAACTGCACAACTTCATGGAAACTGAACAACTGGCTCCTCAATGTTGACCAGATAAACAATGAAATGAAGGCAAAAATAAAGATGTTCTTTGAAACCGATGAGAATGAAGACACAAAGTACCAGAATCTCTGGAACACATTTAAAGCAGTGTCTAGAGGGAAATTTATAGCAATAAATGCCCAAATGAAAAGTGAGGAAAGATTTAAGATTTTAAATATTTCCTATCATCAAAATTGAAAGAGCTAGAGGAGAAAGATAAAAAAACAAAACAAAACAAAACAAAAAAAACCTCAAAAGCTAGCAGAAGACAAGAAGTAAAAAAGATCAGAGCAGAATTGAAGGTGGTAGAGACACAAAGACATCTTCAAAAAATCAATAAATCCAGGAATTGGTTTTCAAAAAGACCAACAAAATAAACAGACCACAAGCCGGATTAATAAAAAATGAAGAATGAAGGATCAAATAGATACAATAAAAAATGATAAAAGGGATATCACCAGTGATTCCACAGAAATACAAACTACCATCAGAGATCACTGCAAACAACTCTGTACACATAAACCAGAAAACCTGAAAGAAATTGACAAGTTCCTGGACACTTGCACCCGCCCCATGCCTAACCAGGAAGAAGTTGAAACCCTGAATAGACCAAAAACAGGGGCTGAAGTTGAGGAAGCAATTAACAGCCTCCCAACTAAAAAAAGTCCAGGTCCAGACAGTTTCTCAGCTGAATTCTACCAGATGGACAAAGAGGAATTGGTACCATTCCTTCTCAAACTATTCCAAACAATACAAAAAGAGGGAATCCTTCCCAAATCATTTTATGAGACCAACATCATCCTGATACCAAAACCCAGCAGAGACTCAAAAAAAAAAAAAAAAAGAAAAGAAAACTTCAGGTCAACATCCATGATAAACATATATGCAAAAATCTTCAATAAAATACTGGCAAATTGATTGCAACAGCACATAAAAGAGTTCATCCATCGATTGGGCGCAGTGGTTCACACCTGTAATCCCAGCACTTTGGGAGGCTGAGGTGGGTTGATCACGAGGTCAAGAGATCAAGACCATCCTGGTCAACATGGTGAAACCCCGTCTCTACTAAAAATACAAAAAAATTAGCTGGGCATGGTGGCACGTGCCTGTAATCCCAGCTACTCAGGAGGCTGAGGCAGGAGAATCGCCTGAACCCAAGAGGCAGAGGTTGCAGTGAGTCGAGACCACACCATTGCACTCCAGCCTGGGTAACAAGAGCAAAACTCTGTCTCAAAAAAAAAAAAAAAAAAAAAAAAAAGTTCATCCATCATGAACAAGTAGGCTTCATCCTGGGGATGCAAGGCTGGTTCAATATATGCAAGTCTATAAATATAATCTACCACATAAACAGAACCAAAGACAAAAACCACATGATTATCTCAATAGATGCACAGAAGACCTTCAAAAAAATTCAGCTGTGCTTTATGCTAAAAGCTCTCAATATACTAGGTATCCGTGGAATGTATCTCAAAATAGTAAAAGCTATTTGTGACAAGCCTGCAGTCAATATCATACTGAACTGGCAAGAACTGGAAGCATTCCCTTTGAAATCTGGCACAAAAAAAGAATGACCTCTCTCACCAGTCCTGACTGAAAGGTCTAGCCAAAGCAATGGGGCAAGAAAAAGAAAAAAAGGGTATTTAATTAAAAAAGGAGGCACTCAAATTGTCTGGATTCACAGATGACATGACTGTGTATTTAGAAGACACCATTGTCTCAGCCCAATATTTCCTTAAACTTATAAGCAACTTCAGCAAAGTCTCAATATACAAAATCTATGAGCAGAAATCACAAGCATTTCTACACACCAATAACCGACTAACAGAATCAAATCAAGAGCAAACTCCTGATCACAATTGCTACAAAGAGAATAAAATACCTAGCAATACAACTAACAAAGGATGTAAAGAACCTCTTCAGGGAGAGCTACAATCCACTGCTCAAGGAAATAAGAGGACACAAACAGATGGAAAAGCATTTCCTTCTCTTGGTTAGGAAGAATCAATATTGTGAAAATGGCCATACTGCCTAAAGTAATCTATAGATTCAATGCCATCCCCACCAAGCTACCAGTGACCCTCTTCACAGAACTGGAAAATCCACCTTAAACTTCATATGAAACCAAAAGAGAGCCCACATATCCAAGAAAATCCTAAGCAAAAAACACAAAGCTGGAAGCATCACACTACCTGACTTCAAACTATACTACAAGGGTACAGCAATCAAAACAGAATGGTACTGGTACTAAAACAGAGATATAGACCAATGAAACAGAACAGAGGCCTCAGAGGCAATGCCACACATCTACAACCGTCAGATCTTTGACAAATGTGACAAAAACAAGCAATGGGCTAATGATTTCCTGTTTAATAAATGGCGTTGGGAAAACTGGATAGTCATGTGCAGAAAGCAGAAACAGGACCCCTTCCTGACATCTCACACTAAAATTAACTCCAGATGGATTAAAGACTTAAACGTAAGACCTAAAACCATAAAAACAAACAAACAAACAAACAAACAAACAAAAAAAAAAAAACCAAGAAGAAAACCTAGGCAAAACTATTCAGGACATAGGCATAGGCAAGCACTTCATGACTAAAACACCAAAAGCATTGGCAGCAAAAGCCAAAATAGACAAATGGGATCTAATTAAACTCCAGAGCTTCTGTACAACAAAAGAAATAATCATTAGAGTGAACTGGCAACCAACAGAATGAGAAAAAATTTTCACAGTCTACCCTTGTGATGAAGGGCTATTATCCAGAATCTATGAAGAACTAACGCAGATGTAAAAGAAAAAAACAACCCCATTTAAAAGTGGGTGAAGAATACGAACAGATGCTTTTCAAAAGAAGACATATATGAGGCCAACAAACATATGAAAAAATGTTCATCATCACTGGTCATTAGAGAAATACAAATCAAAACCACATTGACATACCATCTCATGCCAGTTAGAATGGAGATCTTTTAAAAAATCTGGAGACAACAAATACTGGAGAGGATGTGGAGAAATAGGAAAGCTTTTACACTTTTGGTGGGAATGTAAATTAGTTCAACCATTGTGGAAGACAGTGTGGTGATACCTCAAGGACCTAGAAATAGAAATTCCATTTGACCCAACAATCTCATTACTGGTTGTATACCCAAAGGATTATAAATTGTTCTATTTTAAAGACACATGCACATGTATGTTCATTGTGGCACTGTTACAATAGCAAACACCTGGAACCAACCCAAATGTCCATCAGTGATAGACTGGACAAGAAAAATGTGGCACATTAACCCCATGGAATACTATGCAGTCATAAAAATGATGAGTTTGTGTCCTTTATACAGACATAGATGAATCTGGAAACTGACTGATTCTCAGCAAACTGACACCAGAACCGAAAATCAAACACTGCACCACATGTTCTCACTCATAGGTGGGTGTTGAACAATGAGAACACATGGACACAGGGAGGGGAGCATCACACATGGGGGTCTGCTGCAGGGGGCTCAAGGAAGGACAGCAAGGGGTGGGGAGGCTGGGGAGGGATAACATGGGGAGAAATGCCAGATATAAGGGATGGGGGATGGAGGCAGCAAACCACATTGCCATGTATGTGCCTATGCAACAATCCTGCATAATCTGGGCATGTACCCCAGAACCTTAAGTACAATTTTAAAAAAATAAAAAAATCTTAAAGTATATTACCGTTCAACCTAGCAACCCCACTATTTGGTGTATACCTGAGGGAGTATACATCGTTATCTAAAGAGACACATGCATGAGCGTGTTAATTACAGCATTATTCAGAATAGCAAAGACACTGATGGAATCAACCTAAATGCTCAACAACAGTAGACTGGATAAAAAAAATGAGGTACATATGTATCATAGCCTACTAGGCAGTCATAAAAAGAAAGATCATGTCCATCACAGCAACAAGGATAAAGTTGGAGGACATTTTCCTAAGCAAACTAACACCATAGCAGGAAACCAAGTACCGCATGTTCTCACTTACCAGTCAAAGCTAAATATTGAGTAAGCATGAAAACAAAGAAAAGAACAACAGATGCCAGAGCCTAGTCAATGATGGAGGGGAACAGAAAAATGAGAATATAAAAACTCCCTATCAGATATTATGCTAATTACGTGGGTAATGAAATATTCTGTACACTAAACCCTGAAACATGCAATTTGCCCATATAACAAACCTGCACAAGCTAACAAAATAAAAATAAAATGAGTAATATAATTTACATTTGTTTTTGTTTGTGTTTGTGTGTGTGTGTGTTTTGTGTTTGTATAAGTTTCCAGAGAATGTGAAGAGCATGATCTCAGATCCCAAATCCAAGTGAAATACAGCTCATGTTACAAAGTCACAGGGACATATTTTTTCTCCATTTTATTCAGATCAAATTTGATCCAAACAGATATTCTTATTTTCTACTCTGTTGGCAGTATTTTATTATAGTTTTGTTATGCAGTTTGTTCAATCTCTCTTGGCATTATCCTCAATCTGTGGCTGTCATGTGAAATATGGTCATCTCAACCAATTCACCATTTGGCAAAAGCTTTGTTTATAGATTCCTGTGTGGTTGTTTGGATAAAACTTTTAATATAGACCAGAACCAACATTCTCCCTATGTATTTTAACTTGCTTTTTTGCTCTCTGATGGTTTCCTTTGATTCTTGCAAAATTAACTATGATTTTATTCATTATCAAAATATATTCAACAAGAATTTTAATGGGTTTTACAATAGAATAATTTTAATTTATTTATATCATGAAAATACTGAAAATTTAGCTATCAATATACATTTTGTTAAAGTTTTATAAGAGACAGAAAGAATTTATATTAATTCCCTATCTTTAACATTGTCCTTCCCTTTTATCATATAGTTCCCTTTTAACTGACACGCCTCACTCCGAACTCCCTCCTGTCAGTTTCTATTTATAATCAGACTGACCTTTCTGCAGATTTTTCAAACTCAGCATTTTCTTATGCAGGAAGATCTATCTCTTTCTCAAGTTTGTGTGACTTCTTCAAATTTATGCTCCATGTCTTACTTATAAAGAAAATGAGGTATCAGATATGGGAAACATTAAAGAAAGGAAATGTATTCAGCAAACAAAGAAACAACAAAAATATTGAAAATAAATTTAAAAGTTTTAAATACTGAATCATATAGAATAAGTTTATAGCTATGAATCTCTAAAATTTTCACTATTGATATTTTTTCATAATCTCTAGAACCAACTTGTGATATTTATAAAGCCACCTTAAATATTACTAAGAATTACACTAAATAAAAAATTACTTAAACTGTTGTCTTGGCAACATTTAGATTTGTCTTTTATTTACATGTTATTTTTTGTCACTGAGTAATAATTGTAATTCTCTGTGTAGCATTGGACATATTATGTGATTTTTATTTTTTTTGTTTGTTTGTTTTTTGTAATTGTTTCTTTCACTATCTGCTACATGCCAAAGACCTGTTTCTTCTTTTATTTCTAAAGATCCAATCTCAATCCTCTTTTGGATATTTTTTTCCATTAACTTAATTCCATTTTAATGGCTGTCAACTGGTATATCCCTGATATCTATCAATAAACCAAGTTTCATTCTACTATGATTTCATTTGTTATGAATTGTCTGACCACTCATAAATTATGTTTTCTAGATTGTCACTCTCTTTCATGTCTCTCTATTCTGTTCATAAAACTTATCAGAATGGAATAGTGATTGTCACATAGTAGATGCTAAATAAATATGTTCGATAAAATAAAGACACAGAGCAGTATCTTCCAAAATTTTATGACACGTTTGAAATAGGACTATTGATTTTTGTATAATCTCTTTCTCCAAAATACTTTTGAAACTATCACCTGAGTCGTTTTGTGGGTAGCATATGAAACGGATGGATTTTTAAAACCAGGGAGAATAGCATTCTCCAATGACTACATAACTGTGGATAATAAATCCTTACAGACTTCGTTTTTATTGTCAAAGCCTGGAAGATTAACTGCAGTTAAGAAGTAGAGAGAATAAAAGTAATCAAACGAGGAAGAGCTACTACTTGTTTTATAGCCTCTTGGACTTTACAGAGGATATAAAAAATTGAGTAAGATACAATCTAAGAACAGAGTTAAAAGTCAGAAGTGACATTGATTGATTTCTGAAGACCATGCACATCAGCCCAAAGTACCAGACTAAGTCAAAGTTGTCTATGACAGCCCATAAAGTAACCTGTATATTGTTAATTGGAATTAATCAACACAGTTGCATGAATATTTTGAGAAGAATATTATTTAGAATATATTTATATTTCTACTTAGAAGAATATATTTAGAAGAATATTTCTTTCAGCCTTCATAAATTTCTTAGTAACTAATGTTGTAAACATAAGCAATGGGATATTTTATGTTACCTAAACATGTACAAAAATGACAAAAAAAGTTGCATTTTCTCATCTTTTATATAACATATAACAAGTAAATACAATCATTGATTTCAATATTTATTTTTGAACTATAATTAAGTAAAAACATGTCTGAGTTTCATTCTTTAGGATCAAATTTTCTTTCACAATATATTTGAAAATCTGTCACCTTTGCAGGATTATTTTACATATGTATTTATGAAATCAGAATTTGGAGGTAAAAATCAAATTGTTTCTGTTTATTTAATTTATATGAGTCCCAACTCATGAGTCATGCAATTTGTTCTTTTTCAATAAGTTATAAAAATGTGAAATGTGAAAGTGTTAATTCAATACTTCAATATAGCAAGTATGGACCATTTTGTGTAAATTACTTTGTTTTCCAAATGCAATTTTCTTTTTTTTTATATTACTTATGCAGAAAACAAAACCAAAGCCAGCACAGAGATACATGTAGAGCACTGCTATATAGGTAATAGGGTAACCACAATGGCAGACCTCACGTTACAAGTCTGGCATTTTTATTTTCCTCTTTTTACCTTCTGTCTTCCTTTATTTCACCACTGCATGTTAATTGGAATAGATACTGAAGTAACAATTGATACAGGTACAAATAAATGTTTAGAAATTGGTAACTTTGTTTTAGAGGCATGTATATAAATTATGTGAAGAGAAGAAAAATGTCATAAAATTAAAAATATATATTTTTTAAATCATGCAGATAAAAACACGTGCCTAGATTATCATTAGAAAACCTTTTAGTGAAAAGCATATGAGCTCTATTCTTGCTTCTGGAAGGCACCACATTGTTTTATGAAATAGAATAATACTTTGCAATAGTTTTAATGTCAAAAATAGCAAACCAAAAAGGTTCCTAGAGAATCTTACTACAAACTGCTGTGAATTAGAAAAACTTTGTCATTAGACTTTAATATTCCAATAATTGACCACAGTTTTCTTCTTTTACCAGATAATTTATCAGCACCTATTATATGATAGAGACTAAAGAAAAGGATGAGGATGCAACCATAATTAATTGAGAAATTTCTCTTGACTTTATGAAACCTACAGTTCAGTTTCATGTTCAAGAAATAACCAAGAATTTAAGTGCAGGGTGATCCATTCCATTCTCTGATAAGTCATACACTGCAGCCTAAACTATGAGACCTCTTGAAAGAGGCATCTAACTGAGATTTGAGGGACAGAAAATGTACCCCAGCGATGTAACTCTAAGATGAAAGCCAAAAGATTTGTAAGAATCATCCAAGGGGGACAGCACAGTGGCTCACATCTGTACTCCCAAGACTTTGGGAGGTCGAGGCAAGTGGATTACCTGAGGTCAGGAGCTCGAGACCAGCCTGACCAACATGATGAAATGCTATCTTTACTAAAAATATAAAAATTAGCCTGGTGTGGTGGCATATGACCATAATCCCAGCTACTCAGGAGGCTAAGGCATGAGAATCACTTTAACCCAGGAGGCTGAGATGCAGTGAGCCAAGATTGAGCCATTGCACTCCAACTGTACTCCAGCCTGGGTGACAAGAGTGAGCCTCTGTCTCAAAAAAAAAAAAAAAAAAAAAAAAAAAAAAAAAAAAAAAAAAAAAGAACTATATATGGGAACACTGATGGACAAGCAGCAAAAATAAAGTTTTGCTATTTCTATTTCTTGAGGACTAGGGCATTTGAAGGTGGATTTCAAGGCCCTGAGATGACCAAGACTGTAAATTAAAGTGTGTAACCTCAGCAAGTGTCTTCTGCCCACTTGTTGTCTGAAGTCTTTGAAAGACCTAAAAAAGGTCTCTTAGTCCACTATCATAGGGGTTATACTGGTGGACTATAATATGTTTTTCATTGTTTACAAAAGAGGAACAGCTTATCTTTTACTTATACTCCAAGAGTTTGGAGACCTGAGAGGCCTTTAGAGCTAAGAGCTTCAGCAAATAAGTTGAACTATGTCATTTTATCCCTTTTTCATTTCTTAATTGGTTAACTAAATGGAAAAGGTCTGCCTATTTCAACCACAGCAGATGGTTTACACAGTGAGACTGCTGCTGTCCTACAATAAAGATGCTACAGGAATATGCAACACAACTGCAGATAAGAAAAGACAATTACAATCTGTTTTAGGACACTCAACAGCTGTAAAAGTAAAAAGGAGATTTCATTGTTAAAACAGAATGGATAGCACCTTGAGGCATTTGAAAATACTGATTTTCTTGGAGTACAATTTTTTAAACAAGAAATAATAGTGTGATCTGTAGAGAAGATTCCTTTCAAGCACAAACAGCCTTCCCAAACTCAAATATTTCAGCATTTTAAAATAATAGAACTATGTAAAAAATGTAGAAACACTGATAACCAAATGATTATATGGAATAATTTAGCATAATGCAGACCATCATAAAACTCTGAAAACATCAAACTAAATGAGGATAAACTGTTTAAATTGAAGAAGAAAGGATGCTTTTTACCTTAATTCTCTTTAATTTAATTTAGAGGCTTTAGCTATTGTGACAACAAATTAAAGTAAAATAATATAAAAATCAGTATAAGTTAAAATATGTGACATTTGTTACACATGAAACTCAAATGATACTATAAAAATATCCACTGTCATATTATAAATAATAATTATATACACACATTTGTGTATTGTAGCACCTACAGTCTTCTAAAATACTGAAAATAATTTTTAAAAAAGCTAAAGGTAAAAGCCAACATTGGAAAACAGAGATGAAGAGACAAAATTAGCAGATAAGTGATTTCAACACATTTGGAAGCTACAAAGCTAATTGTAGAGTTATAACCATTGCCACAAAGTAGTCTCCATAGAAAAAGACCAAGTAGAATATCAGTAGTAAGACATAGATGATACAAGTTTTAAGAGGTGATATTTTAGAAAATAATAGGGGTCTGTGGCAGAACAAAAGGTCAGAATAAGATGCAAGGGACAAAATGAAAAAAATAGTCTTAAAATTCATATAGCAAAAAATACATATGTGTCATATATGTACAAGATGACTTTCCCAAAAGCATAAAACAATGAAGAAGAAAATTAGCTTAAAATGCTCGGTAAGAATCAAAGCTAAATCTCTGGAAAAATGAAATCTGAGACTGTTGAGAAAACCACCATCCCTCCCTCAAAGGAAACAAAATAAAAACAATAATTTGTCATTCCCCAGGCAGGAGATATAAATTTTTCTAGAGAAACTCAAGTGTTCCCAAATTTTCTTTTCTTTTCTTTTCTTTCTTTCTTTCTTTTCTTTTTTTTTTTTTGAGACAGAGTCGGCTCACTGCAACCTCCACCTCCCGGGTTCAAGCAATTCTCTTGCCTCAGCTTCCCAAGTAGCTGGGACTACAGGCGCACATCGCCACGCCCAGCTAATTTTTTTTGGATTTTTAGTAGAGACGAGGTTTCATCATGTTGGCCAGGATGTTCTTGATCTCTTGACCTTGTGATCCGCCTGCCTCGGCCTCCCAAAGTGCTGGGATTACAGGCGTGAGCCACCGCGCCTGGCCTTTCCGAAATTTTCTATTTAGAGGGTTGCCTAATGGTCACCTTGAATAATGTCTTTTCAATGACTAACTGAATTCTAGATGTTCTTAAAAGTACTTTGTGTATTTTTAAAATAAATTTTCATTTTCATTTCAAATGTATGCAGAAAGCCTTGTCTTAAATGTAAGGGAACCCTTGCTATGGTTTGAATGTTTGTCCCCTCCTAAACTCATGTTGAAAATGAATTGTCATTATAACAGTATTATCAGCTGGATCCTTTATGAGGTGACTAAGTAAGTCAGGAGAGTTCTTCCCTTGTGCCTGAATTATTGTCATTATCATGAGAGTTGGCTAGTTACTCCTGAAGTGGGTTTCTTAGAAAAAGAAAATTTGGCCCCTGTTTTCTCTCTGTCTTGTGTACTCACTTCTGCATTCTATCCTTCTGTCATGGAATGACCCTTATCAGATGCAGATGCCACGCTCTTGCCAATTACATTTCTGTCCACTATAAACAACTTAGTTTCACTTTTCCTGTCATGGAAGCACAAAACAAAATAGCAAGACAGTGGGTACTGATAGTTGTGTTGTCGCTCTAACAAACATCTGGAAATGTGGTATTTTCTTATAACAGTAGAGTAAGACAAAAAAATATCAAAGCAAACGAAAAAGATTAATGCAAAAACAGAAAAACTTTAGAAAACATTGTTACAGGGGTGTTTGGCTAAATATTATGCAAAAAGGAATGAATGCTCTTTGACTTTCAGAAGTACTATCTGTTGGAATATATTCTAATGTACTTTCTAAAGCATTGAGAGCTTTCCAACTTTAGCTGGCACTACTCTTGTACTTGAACTTTTTTACATGCCCCGAAGCTATTTCCAAAGTGACTGGAGTCAAACCAGATGCAAAATATAGAATGTTATATGATAGCAACACAGATTATATTGATACTATTTAAAACTCCATGTGATGGGGTAGGATAGTATAAGTACAGTGTTTTACGTGTGTCACACAAAAGATAGAACAGTATACCATTTTAACGAAATGCAGTTATTTCAGTTCTGAATCACTAACAATAAACTTTTAGTGAATTTTTTTGCTTACATTACCAGAACAGACCCAATTAAAATTCTTGTTATGTTTTTCAGAGTCTAATACATGAATCAATAGTCATGCAAAATTAGGTATATGATGAGATGTAAATATTAGGGACTGTAAATGAAAACCATCCTTTAAACCAAAACAAAACCAAAATTTAATTAATACTTGGTTAACATGCTTTAGTGAACAGATCTTTGTTAGCTAATTTTAGTCATTTACTTTTAGATTAAAATTCAGAAAGAACCAATGTAATTTATACTAGACAATTTTATGTTTAACAAGTCATTAACATTAAATAAGTTTTGAAGACATTGAATTGGTAAGATTTTTCTGTGTCAAGCTTTTTTTCAAGAATATCTTAATATTTTCTGTTACTTGATATCAACGTAAATGCATTACAGCCTTAGCTTTTTATTTTGCATTGCAAGAGATTATGCACATTTGAGAACTGTATGCTCAAAATAAAATTATTTAATGTACCAAGTTATAAAAGTAAAATAAAAGATCACATGATTTAAACAGAAAGAATTCAAAGTACGAATTATTATCAAAAATGATTAAAACTCCAAAGATCTTTGGACTTGTTTAGTCCTTTACACTTTGCAAAAACAGTAAAGTGGTATGCTGTATCAAATTTTTAAATAGTAGTAGGCTTTATAACTCATTAATTTTTTTTAAATAACAATTTTATATTTACTAAATAAATGATCACCTTTGGAGAATAAAAACTAACTAAATATAGATGCTCTTCAAATTATGATGGGGTCGCATTCCATTAAACCTATCCAAGTTGAATATATCATAAATCAAGAGTGTTTTTTAAACATACTACATTTTAAACTATGATGGTTTTATCTAGCCATAATCCCATTGTAAGTCAAGGAATGTACTGAATACATATTGCTTTTGCATAATCATAAAATTTTAAAAACCTGTTAAGTGAAACCATCATAAATCAGAGATTATCTATATGGTAGCTATACTCAAAGAAAGAAGGGAAGGTGTGAAGATATTCTGCAAAAATACTCAATTAGTGTTGTAAACTAAAACCTGCTTAAAACATTGTTTGGTGAAGCCCATTCAAAAGTGGGCAAAGGATATGAACAGACACTTTACAAAAGAAGACATACATGAGGCCAACAAACATATGAAAAAAATGCTCATAAACACTGAGAAATGCAAATCAAAGCTACATTGAGATACCATCCCACATGAGTTAGAATGGCGATCATTAAAAAATCTGGAGACAACAAATGCTGGAGAGGATATGGAGAAATAGGAACACTTTTACACTGCTGGTGGGAGTGTAAATTAGTTCAACAATTGTGGAAGACGGTGTGGCGATTCCTCCAGGACCTAGAAATAGAAATTCCATTTGACCGAGCAATCCCATTACTGGGTATATATCCAGAGGATTATAAATCGTTCTACTATAGGGACGTATGCACATGAATGTTCATTGCAGCACTGTTTACAATAGCAAAGACCTGGAACCAACTCAAATGCCCATTGATGATAGACTGGACAGGGAAAATGTGGCACATATACACCATGGAATATTATGCAGCCATCAAAAACGATGAGTTTGTGTCCTTTGTAGGAACATGGATGAACCTGCAGCCCATCATTCTCAGCAAAATGACACAAGAACAAAAATAAAATACCACATGTTCTCACTCATAAGTGGGTGTTGAACAATGAGAACACATGGACACAGGGAGGGGAGCACTACACACTGGGGTCTGTTGGGGGAAACAGGGGAGGGACAGCATGGGGTGGGGAGTTGGGGAGAGAGAGCATGTGGAGAAATGTCAGATATAGGTGAAGGGGAGGAAAATACACTGCCACATGTGTACCTATGCAGCTATCTTGCATGTTCTTCACATGTACCCCAACACCTAAAATGCAATTAAAAAAACATTGTTTGGTAATAGATATATTTACATGGTTCTACTATTCTGCAATAATTACTTGGAAAGGGGTAAAATGTACTTTTAAAAAACTTTCCATATTTTAAATCCAGACAAGTGAGACAAAAATCATTAGCCACCTAGCTTATTTTGTATTAACCAATCAGTTACTCAGAAATAAGCATTATTTTATGTTTATAAATATAATGTGTGGAGATATATGTATATATTATATAACGTGTGGATTACGCACTCAAGATTCAAATTGTTAATTTTAATAAACACACAGACACAGACAAACACACACATAGATGGCATAGAACTTGAGGTCAAACATTAGATATAATGACTTATATTTGGATGAACACGCCATCTTTTTTCAGTTATTTGATTCTGCATGTGTTGGACCTTCTATGAAAATGCCCCTTTTCCTTCATCCACACTTATCTTTTACATGTTCTCCAATAGCTCTTTGGATATCACTCACCTCCTCTGTGAATCCTCCATGCTTCCCCTGAGTACAGAGATGCCATCAGATCTCTATAACCACAATCTCCTCCTAGATTGTAAGATTACTGGTGGCAGATGATAAGTTTATTTCATCTTTTTAAAAGGTAGAAACCACCAGTGCTTAGCATAAGAAGTAGCATGTAAATATTCATTTTTCCTTTTAATCATTAAGCAATTCATATATGATAAAATAGCATATATCACCTTAAATTATTGCTTATTTCTTTATGAGCTATTTAAATCTTTATATACTATGTCAGAGAGTGGTAAGTACTAATGGAGAGAAGAAATACATTTAGGTGAGTGAAGTGGAGAATGATGAGAGGCCATTTTCTAGAGTATAATCAAGAGATACTTGACTGAGAGACTCAACTGATAAAACATTTGAACAGATACTTGAAGGAAGTTAGGAGAAGAGCGATTCTGGCATCTCCGAAAAGAGCATTGCAGGGAGAGAAACCAATAAATATAAAGCCAGAGGCAGACACAAATACAGAACTAGCCCATTCAAAGAAGAACCAGGTGGCCAGTGCCTGAGGGATGGTTGAGGACATGAAGAAGGAAAGATGATTAGGTCAGAAACATAGTAGAGAATGCCATCAATTTTTGGTGGCCTTATAGGCCATAATAAAGACTTTTATTTTATTTTATTTTATTTTTTTCCTTATTTTTTATTGCATTTTAGGTTTTGGGGTACATGTGCAGAGCATGCAATACAGTTGCATAGGTACACACATGGCAGTGTGTTCTGTTTGCTTTCACCCTTTCACCCACATTTGGCGTTTCTCCCCAGGCTATCCCTCCCCACCTCCCCCTCCCACTGGCTCTCCCCTTTTCCCCTCAACAGACCCCAGTGTTATTTTTATTATTGTAAATATGAGAAGGCTTTACAAGTTTTGAGGAGTAACAGGAATCCAATATGCATTCAAAGGAACAATATGATTACTTTGTGAAAATAAAAATATAAGGGTAGACAGAGATACGTTAGGAGATGGTTGAATAATTTTGTTAAGAGATTATGGTGGCTTGGTCCAGTGTGAGAGAAGAAGGGAGATAAGAAGTGGCAAGATATCAAACATATTTCAATGGTGGTGACAATAGGATTTAGGATCTACATTAATTTTCTAAGGTTGCTGTACCACAGACTGGATGAAGGAAACAAAATAAATTATTCTCTCACAGTTCTGGAGGCTGGAAGTCCAAAATCAAGATGTTCTCCTCCCTGTGTCCATGTGTTCTCATCGTTCAACAAAGGAGTGATACCAGCTCCTCTTTGAATATCTGGTAGAATTCGGCTGTGAACCCATCTGGACCTGGGCTTTTCTTGATGGGTAGGCTATTAATTTCTGCCTCAACTTCAGCCCTTGTTTTTGGTCTATCCAGGGTTTTGACTTCTTCCTGGTTTAGGCTTGGGAGGATGAAGTGTGAAGGCTTGAGAATAGGATCTGTTCCAGGCCTCTCGCTTTGGCTTATAGATGACCATCATCTTGTGTCTGTTCACATTGTCTTCATATGGCATTCACATGTCTGTCTTTAAATATTCTCTTTTTATAAGGACTACAATCATATTGAGTTAAGGCCTAATCTAATAATCTCATTTTAAGTGATTATCTCCACAAATATCCTGTCTTTTAGTAAAGTCACATTCTGAGGTTCTGGGAATTATGATTGCAACATGTGAATTTTGAGGGTATTCAATTTAACCCGTAGCATGGTACATGAGAAAAGGGGGAGTTCAACCTTTACAATCAAATAAATAGAGTTTCTTGTTATCTTGGATAATCTATGTATGCGTTCAATATTCAACAAATTATTAGAATTTGATTTTATTTTTGAACACCATTCTAAGGACATTGAACAAGATACGTGAACACTTGAACCACATATATTCAACATTTTAATGGAACATTCCTTAGGCATACAATTTTCCACTCCTGAAAGACTTTCAATTCCTCTTAGTACTTTAGTTAAAATACTTCCTAAATTCTTAAAGAGAACTAACAGGTAAGATCAGCATTCCCTGCTTGGATAGTAACAACAGATTTTACTTGTGAGTCTGGTAGGTAACATGTTTCTTTGAAGTCTTCTTTCCTCTTCTATAAAATGGGGAAGATATATTGACCTCATAAGATCATAAAATTAAATAAAATATCATATGCCAAAGATAATCCAGGGTATATAGTGACCATTCAAAAATTTTAAAAATGTAGAAATCTTGATGCTGGACATTGTTATGGACATCTGGTCTTTATAAAATATATCAGTCTAATGATGAGCATATTCCAACCTGATCTGAGATTGAGTAATGTCCATATTCATGAAGAAAATATTTAATGGGGCAAAGCAGAAGGTCACTTCTCATCTTGGAGATGCTTATAGCTGATTAAAAGGGTCAAAGAAAAAATACTTTTTGTACCCTTAAAGCCTAACACAAAAACAAAATACACTTTCATTGTTATACACAAAATTATCTGTAGGAGGGGTGCAGATGTCTCATTCATGTCCATATCTCTTCCCTGTGCCTAGCTGAGGACTAATGTAAAGCAAGTGCTCAACATTCTTCGGGGATTGAGCATTCAGAACATTGACAGTACAGTAAAATATGAAAAGCAGGATCTAATTGGATAGCACATTTGTTTTTCACTGGCAAATAATTACGGAAATTAAGAGACAGGAGAAAAGGCTATGCTAGAATCAGAATAGAAGGCCTGTGAGATGCATGGGGTATAGACATAGTCCCTTATTCATGTAGCAAATACTGAGTGATGGATGACAGGGCACCCAACTTAGGATGTAAAAGGTAAGTAATATCAGATTCTTATGCTTAATTGTCACATATTTCTGGTTGCAGAGACAGGGTACAGTAATAATAAATAGCACTTATGACCCCCCCTCAATATGTGACAGGCATTGTTATAAGTTATTTTTGTGGATTATTTATTTATTTATTTATTTATTTATTTTTGAGACGGAGTCTTGCTTTGTCGCCAGGCTGGAGCACAGTGGCGCAGTCTCGGCTCACTGCAACCTCCTCCTGCTGGGTTCAAGCGATTCTTCCACCACAGCCTCCCAAGTAGCTGGGACCACAGGCGTATGCCAAACGCCCAGCTAATTTTTGTATTTTTAGTAGAGACAGAGTTTCACCATGTTGGCCAGGATGGTCTCGACCTCTTAACCTCGGCCTCCCAAAGTGCTGGGATTGCAGGTGTGAGCCACCGCGCCTGGCCAGATTCATTATTTTCATCCTCACAATAAGGCTATGAGAAATGGAGGCACTAAGAACTTAGGAGATGTGCCAATGTCATATAGCTAGTAAATGGTGGAGACTGAGATTTGAACCCCAAGCAGTCAAGCTCCAAACACTATACTTTTAACCACCATGCCTTTTTCAAAAGCTAGTTCTCATGTAGTTTAGTAAGTAAAAATGATATATTCATAAATATACATATATATTTAATAAAAGAGATAGAAGTGATGATAATGCCTTATGCCAGGTAGCATAGCAATTATTTTTAAAAGTTAACAAATAATAATGAGAATGTGGAGAAAAGAAAACATTTTTACACTATTGGCAGAAACAAAAACTGGTACAGCCATTGTAGAAAACAGTATGGAGATTCCTCAGAAAACTAAAATTGGATGACCACATGATACAGCAACCTCACCTCTGGATATATAACCAAATTTAATGTTACAAAGTATGTCATTGAATAATGTAATACGTGGACATCAAAGAAGCTGAATCAGTAAATATTTCAGTAAAATATGTCTCTGAATATGAGCATTTTTATGAATACATAGCCCATTAATTTTCCTATTAACATATGCACAATATTAATAATTTAAAAATGTGTATATATACACATATATATATTCCCTAAAGTATAAAATATAATGTTTAAGCAATGGCGAAGTTATACATTATAGTTTAGCTATGAGCTTTTTTTGTCACTCTTAGTCACATAAAAACTAACAGTATGTCTTATATTTAATGATGTCTTAAATTTAATAAAATTAGGTAAATAATAGGTCAGAGGATGGTAAGTGCTATGAGCAAACTAAAATAAGCCAAAGCAGTTTTAGAAAAGCAGAGAATGCAGATTACTATTTTATACAAGTCATGTAAAAACACCTTTGCTGGGATGTTCTTTCAGCTGTGGCTTGAAGGTATAGGAAATAATTATTTTAGGTAGATAGATATTATTTGGGGCAGGAATGTGAATGGCCTGGTGGATGCAAGAAATAAACCTTTACAGAGAGTAATCACAGGGGAATGTTATAACAGATGAAGTCTAAAAATTAGTGGGTATACATATATATATATACATATATACACACATACGCACACATATATATATAAACACATCCAAATATGTCAGGTCTCTTTTCTAAAGTATTGAATAGAATGTTTAAGTGATGACATAGCTTATATACAAATTAGAACTGAAAGATTTTGCTAACAAATGAATGTAGAATATATAAGAAATAGAGGAAATCAGTATGACCCTAAGGTTTTGGCCTAAGAATTAGACCAGGATTATATATATCAAATATATGGATTAAGGTACTCAAGATTCAAATTGTTCATTGAAATAAACACACAGACATAGAGAAACACACACATACATGGTGCAGAACTTGAGGTCAAATATTAGATGTAATGACCTACATTTGGATGAACTTACGATTGTCAAGTTATTAATTTAGGTGAGAGTGTCTCATTCAGGCACTTTAAAATCACTGCTTCTCAGAATCTCACAGTTTTCTGGAATGATGACTGCACCAGATGGTCTTACAACTTGGCTGCATAGTGAGATGATGTATTCAAAAGACAGGTTGGCATAATGTGTAAGAACAGAATGCAAGACAAAAAGAAATGCTGGCCTCCTACACACAGTCAACTTCTCTGGGGAAAAGAACCGCACAGAATAATAAGCTTTTATCTCTGCATATGACATATTTTCCTTTCCAATAGCTCAATCTGAGTAAAATCAGCCAAATTTCTATACATAAATGAATCACTTAATTTCTCTTTTCACATGACAGAAAGCTATTTACCAAGATACCTTGGATTGGGATTCCATTTTAAAGATGAACTGATTGATATGTGACTCTACTGATAGAGCTTAGAACTAAGCTTATATGTGACAATTTCCCTTCAGTATGCTAAAAAAGATTCAATAAAAATGAAATCAAAAATTACCAGGACATTCCATTAGAATTATATATATATGTATGTGTGTGTGTGTGTGTGTGTGTGTGTGTGTGTGTGTGTGTATATATATATATATATGCAATAAATTTTATATACATATAGGGAAGGAATTTTGACAATTGTGAGTATGGATGTAAATATATTCAAAAATATAGTTGTGGCATTACCATTAGTTTTAAGTTAATTAGAGGGTTTTTGTTTCTTCCTAGATTTTTTGGTTTACCACTAGAGACTATTATCAGATCACCCATTTAGATTAGCAAAGCCAGTGCCTGGCACAGTGCCTGTGGCAAACAAGGCTTAAATTTCTGAAGATGAGCTTATTAAGTGGAATTCAATATAGCTCTCAAATTAATGAATGTCCATTAGCTTTTTACCCTAAAAATGAATAATACATTTAGATAAAATCTTATTTAATATTATATACACATATGTGTTAAACCTTGGCATAAATATTTTAATATACAATTTTAATAGATTTGATACACATATAATATACAATTTTAATAGATTTTTTTAAAATGCAATGGCTTTTATTGTATATATTTGAGATATACAACATAAGGTTTTGATACACATATAATAGTAAAGTGATTACATACCGCAAAATTATGTTATCCGTCACCTCACATACTTACCTTTTAAAAAAATTTGTATGTTAAGATCACCAAAAATCTCCATTTTCAGCAAATTTTTATAATATAATACAATATTATTAACTATAGTCCTTATGCTCTACATCTTGAGACTTATCCTAATAGAACTGCAGTTTTGTATGCTATTGCTTACATCTCCGCATTTCTTCCCCATCCCTCTCCTGATGACCACCTTTCTAATTCCTTTTTATATATTGAACTTTGTTCAGATTTTACACATAATGCAAATGTGCACTTGTTTTCTTTCTTTGTGTGGTTTATCTCACTTAACATAATGTCCTGTAGATTCATGCCTGCCATCAAAGATTGTGTGTGTCTTACATACATACACTAAAGTCTAAAGTTCATTCATCCATTTATCCATCATGGACACTTAGGTTAATTCCATATTTTGTCTGTTTTTTTTTTTTTTTTTTGAGACAGAACCTCTCTCTGTCACTCTGGCTGAAATGTAGTAGCACAATCTCGGCTCTCTGAAACCTCAGCCTCCTGGGCTCAAGCCATTCTCCTGCCTCAGCGCCCCCAGCAGTTGGGAACACAGGCAAGCACCACCACATCCAGCTGATTTTTGTAGTTTTAGTAGAGACGAGGTTTCGTCATGTTGGCTAGGCTGGTTTTGAACCCCTGACCTCAGATTATCCACCCTCCTTGGATTCCAAAAGTACTGGGAATACAGAAGTGAGCCACCACACTTGTGTATTATAATAATGTTATAATGAACACTGGACTATAGATATATCTGAGGTGCTGATTCAATTCCTTTTGGTATATACCCAGAAAAGAGATTGCTGAATCATATGTAATGTTATTTCGATTTTCTGAGAAATCTCTCTATTGTTTTCCATAATGGCTATACCAATTTAGAACTCCACAGTGTACAAGAGTTTCCTTTTCTCCACAACCAAAACAACTCTTGTTACCTTTTGTCTTTTTGTCAATAGCCATCCTAATGGGTGAGAGATGACATCTCATTGTGTTCTGGATTTTCATTTCCCCGATGACTAGTGATGTTGATAATCCTTCTGTAAACCTATCAGCCATTTTTAGATCTTTCTTGAAGAAATGTTTATTCAGGTCTATTGCCTACTTTTTAATTAGGTTATTTGTTTTTTGTTTTGTTTTGTTTTGATTTGCTTTTTAGTTGTATGAGTTCCTCACATATATGAAAATTAACTGTTCATCAAACATACAGTTTGAAAATATCTTTTTCATTCCATTATCTTTTCACTTTTATTGACTTTTTTTTCTTGAAGTAAAACTTGTATCTATTTGCAGATGACATGATGAAATATTTGGTAAACACTGAAGGCTCAATGCATAAACTACTAGAAATTATGAATGAATTCAGTAAAATTACACTATAGAAGATTAACATAAACAATTAATTATACTTCTTAATACCAAAACAATTTATGTGAAAAAGAAATCAAGAATAAAACCCATTTATGATAGCATAAAAAAGAATAAAATAATTGGGAATAAATTTAATCAAAGAGATAAAAGATTTATATACTGAAGACATTTTAAAAAGAAATTGGAAAAGTCATAAATAAGTAAGAAAATATCCCATGTTTGTGAATTAAGTGAATCAGTATAGTTAAAATGTTTAGGCTGGGTGCAGTGGCTCATGACCCTGTAATCCCAGCACTTTGGGAGGCCAAGGTGGGCAGATCATGAGGTCAACAGATGGAGATCATCCTGGCCAATGTGATGAAACCCCATTTCTATTAAAAATACAAAAATTAACTGGGTTTGATGGCATTCTGAGTCCCAGCTACTCAGGAGGCAGAGACAAGAGAATTGCTTGAACCCAGGAGGTGGAGGTTGCAGTGAGCTGAAGGATCATGCCACTGTACTCCAGCCTGGTGACAGAGTGAGACTCTGCCTCAAAATAAAATAAAATAAAAATAGTAAATAAATAAATAAAGTTTGTACCACCCTAAATTACATATACAGTCAACAAAATCCCTATCAAAATTCCAATCTCATTTTTCACAAAAATAAAAAAAATCCCAAAATTTGTACGGAACTACAAAATATCTTAATAGCTAAAGCAATCTTAAAAAAAAAATAAAAGGATAAGGAAAAGAACGAAGCTGGAGGCATCATTCTTTCTGATACCAAATGATTTTACGAAGTTATAGCAATCATAACAATATGGTCCTCCCATAAAAACAGCTGCATAAGGAGGGGGACTGGAAGGTCTCCCAGGGGATCTCCAAATGGAGTATTATAGAATACCCACTGGAGTATTATAGAAAACCAAGAAATAAGCCTATCCATATGCAGTTCACTATTATTTGAACAAGGCACCAAGAAAACACAACAGAAAAAAGATAGTATTTTCAATAAATCATTTTTCAAAGTCTGAATAATTTTGCAAAAGACGAAAGTCAGATTCCTATCTTATACCATCATCAAAAATCAATTCAAAGTTGAAACAAATTTAAACATAAGATCTGAATCTGTAAAAATTCTAACAGAAAACATAGGTGAAAAACTACTTGAAATTGCCCTTAGCATTGATATATTGTATATCACATTCAAAGCACAGAAACAAAAGCAAAAATAAATAAATGAAGCATGATTAAATAAAAAAATTAATATTTACCTGGAATTTTGCCTTACATTTATGTTTTCCTCAATAAAAGTTAAATAAGTCTAAATTTCATTTTGAGTTGGGTGCACAGATGCTTTTTAAAAAATTTTATAAGTAAACTAACAATCAAAGAAAAATTTTTACCCCTTCATGTAAAAGCCTTGTTTCTCTATGAGGATGACATATTATCTTTAAAAATGTTTAAATAGAATGCAGATTTCTACAAAAGAAAAATGGAAATGACTGTTATTTATGGCAGATTAAATAGGTATTCCTTTTTCTATTCCTGTCACTTAGTACAACCCCAAACCCTGGACCTTACACAGAAAAGAGACATAATATTTTGAAAGGTAAAAAGAAAGATGGAAGCAAACTATGGATACCAGACTTCAAGACTTGAGGAGCACCATGATTGTGAACTTCCTGGAATTTGTTTTTGACTCGTATATCAGAGACTGGTTGCTAAAAAAGCCAAAAACATGGATGAAGTGATAGACATATTGATCTAGAGAACAAAACACAGAACTCATAAATAGATCCACACAAAAATGCCTAACATATTTGACAAATACTCAAAAGCAACTCAATGGAGATAAAAATAATGCACTTTTTTTAAAAAAAGAAATTAGATATTCATCTGTTAAAAATTTCACTTCAATCTAAATCTTGTTTCTTAAAAGCTTATTCAGTACAATCAAGTAGGCTTGATACCTGGGATGAAAGGCTGGTTCAATATATGCAAATCTGTAAATGTCATACAGCACATAAACAGAACCAAATATTAAAAACATATGACTATCTTAATAGATGCAGAGAAGGCCTTAGGCAAAATTCAACAGCCTTTTATGCTAAAAATTCTCAATAAGCAAGGAATCAATGGAACATATCTCAAAATAATAAGAGCTATTTATGACAAACCCACAACCAATATCATACTAAATGGGCAAAAACTGGAAGCATTCCCTTTGAAAACTGGCACAAGACAAGGATGCCCTCTCTCATCACTCCTATTCAACATGGTATTGGAAGTTCTGGCCAGGGCAATCATGCAAGAAAAAGAGATAAAGCCTATTCAATTAGGAAAGAAGAATTCAAATTCTATTTGCAGCTGACATGATTGTATATTTAGAAGACCCCATTGTCTCAGCCCAAAAATCTTCTTAAGATGATAAGCAACTTCAGCAAAGTCTCAAGATACAAAATCAATGTGCAAAAATCACAAGCTTTCCTATACACCAATAACAGACAGACAGCCAAATCATGAGTGAACTCCCATTCACAATTGCTACAAAGAGAGTAAAATAACTAGGACTACAACTGACAAGGAATGTGAACGATCTCTTCAAGGAGAATTACAAGCCACTTCTCAAGGAAATAAGAGAGGACAGAAACAGATGAAAAAATAGATGTTTTCTCATGTCATGGTTAGGAAGAATCAATATTGTAAAATAATGACAATACTGCCCAAGGTAATTTATGGATTCAGTGCTGTCCCCATCAAGCTACTCTTGACTTTCCTCACAGAATTAGAAAAAAAAAAACAAAAAACAAAAAAACAAAACACCCTAAACTTCAGATGGAACCAAAAGAGAGTCTGAATTGCCAAGACAATCCTAATAATTAAAAAAAAAAAAAAAAAAAAAAAAAAAAGCTGAAGGCATCGTGATACCTGACTTCAAACTGTACTACAAGCCAACTGTAATCAAAGCAGCATGGTACTGGTACCAAAACAGAGATATAGACCAATGGAACAGAACAGTGGCATCAGAAGTAATGACACACATCTACAACCATCTGATCTTTGAAAAATTGTCAAAAATAAGCCATGGGGAAAGGATTCCCTGTTTAATAAATGGTGGTGGGAAAACTGGCTAGCCTTATGTAGAAAGCTAAAACTTTCTCCCTTACTTATACCATACACAAAAATTAACTCTAGATGGATTAAAGATTTAAACATAAGACCTAACACCATAAAAACTCTAGAAGAAAATCTAGGCCATACCATTCAGGACATAGGCATAGGCAAGGATTTCATGACTAAAACACCAAAATCAGTGACAATAAAAGCCAAATTAGACAAATGGGATCTAATTTAACTTAAGTGCTTCTGCACAGCAAAAGAACCTATCATTAGAGGGAACTGGCAACAAACAGAATTTAATAAATCTTTGCAATCTACCATCTGACAAAGGGCTAATATCCAGTATCTACAAAGAACTGAAATAAAGTTACAAGAAAAAAAAATCTCATCAAAAAGTGGGCAAAGGTTTTAAATACAAACTTTTCAAAAGAAGACAAATATGCAGCCAACAAACATGGAAAAACGCTCATCATCACTGGTCATTAGAGAAATGCAAATCTAAACCACATTGGGATTCCATCTCATGCCATTTAGAATGATAATCATTAAAAAATCTGGAGACAGATGTCTGATAGGATGTAGAGAAATAGGAATGCTTTTACACTGTTGGTGGAAGTGTAAATTAGTTCTTTCACTGTGGAAGACAGTGTGGTGATTCCTTAAGCATCTAGCCATAGAAATATTATTTGACCCAGCAATCCCATTACTGGATATTTACCCAAAGGATTATAAATCATTTTATTATAAAGACACATGCATACATAAGTTTATTGCGGTACTGTTTACAACAGCAAAGACTTGAACAAACCCAAATGTCCATCAATGACAAACTGGATAAAGAAAATGTAACACATATATACCACAGAATGCTAGGCAGCCATAAAAAAGGATGAGTTCATGTCTTTTCCAAGGACATGGATGAAGCTGTAAACCATCATTCTCAGCAAACTGCCACAGGAACAGAAACCCACACACTTTGTGTTCTCACTCATAAGTGGGTGTTGAACAATGAGAACACGTGGATACAGGGAAGGGAACATCACACACTGGTTTCTGTCAGGGGAATGGGGGTGGCTAGGGGAGGGATAGCAGGGGGTAAGGGGATTGCAGAAGGATAATATTAGGAGAAATACCTAATGAACATGATGGGGGGGAAGGATGCAGCAAACCACCATGCCACGTGTATAGCTATGTAACAAACTTTTATGTTCTGCACATGTACCCCAGAACTTAAAGTATAATAAAAAAGCTTAACTCAAAAGTTATAATGAGACTTTAATTTAGAAGGTAAACTATAAAACCTTCAAGAAAAAAAGGGAACATCTTTCGAATATAGGGAAGGAAAACAACACTTAGATTTCACAACAAAACACAACTCATAAAAGGGAAAATCGATAAGTGATCTTTATTAAAGTATAATACTTTTGTTCTATAATAGACCCTTTATGAGGTAGAAAGTAAAAGCTACAGGGTGGGAGAAAATATTAACAAATCACATATTTGACAATGTTTCAGAATCTAGAACATAAACTCTCAAAACTCATCAGGAAAGACAAATATACCAACAAATCTTGTTAGAAAATGAGTAAAAGATATGAAGAGACACTTCTTTGAAGAGGACATACAGATGGTTCAATGAATTACATATGAAAAGATCTTCAAGTCCATTAAACATTAGAGAAATGCAGATTAAAACCATGATGATACATCCCAGGACACTTATTCAAATATAAAATTGTGAATGACATAAAATGCTGGCAAGAAGTTTAAGAATCTGTATTACTTTTAAATTGCTGGTGGAATTTAAAATAGTATAATTACTCTAGAAAATAATTTGAATTGTCTTACAAACTAAACATGCAAATATCATGTATCCATAATTCACATCTGATGACACATAAATATATATTAGACATAAAATGTCTAAGACATAAAAATGCATGCTCCCAAAAACACCTGTGCATGAATATATAGCATCTGTATTCATCATGGCCTAAAACTAGAATCTAGATATATATTAAAATGTAAAGGATGGTTAAAACTGGTGCATACAATACTGTAAAGCAATACAAATATACTGACATGCAATTATCTAGAGGAATCTCCAAACATGTTAAGTGAGAAAAATCCCACCTTAAAAGGTTGAATGCTATATGATTCTTTTTATATAACGTTGTTGAAGTGATTTATTTAGGAAAATGTTGGTTCTGAGTTTGATTTTTGTTGAAATTAAAAATATTGATTAATGCAGCAGAAATGTTAGAGTTTAAGGTTTCTGGTGTCAATTATAGACTCACCATTATAACTGAATGAAAATATGATTTAGGCAAGTATTGTTTAGATATCAGTTCAAATATCAATAATATATATCAGCTTAAGTTTTCATGCAATTAAAATGATCACAACTTAGGAAATACTTTATTATGTGTCATATGTATGACTATACCACTTTTTAAAAAAATAAATTAATGTGTTCTGTAAAGAAAGTATTTGAAACTCTATTGGTATTCTTTTAAAACTTATGTTTGAAAACCAAACATGGATTTTCTTTTCATGAATCTTTAAGTGCAAAGCAGATAATGTGAAAAATATATTCATTTTGTAAGCATGTTTGCAAAAATAAATTTATCTTGGTCAAATTTCTATTTTAACTTGAAAACTAAAAAGCAGGAATAAAATACTACACATAAAAATGATATTACTTTAATTTATTATGAAAACTTGGAAGGTATTGTTCATTTTTACTGTTCCCCAAAATATGCCATATTAAAATGCATTCATACTATATAAGTGTGTTTATATGTTTCTGGCCTATGCCTGTGCATTTCTGTGTATGACTGTTTGTGGGCATTGTAAGTGAATGAGTTGTGCATGTGTGCAGGTGTGTGTATGTGTGTAGGAAAGACAAAGAATATCAAGATACACAAAGATTTCTCTTAACTCTCTTCATTTTGAGTGGGATTAATATCTATTTCAATTGCACAACTCATCATCACAGTAGTGGGTTGTGCTTCTAATTTCAAGAGTAAAGAAAATATGATGAGAAATTACACATGAAAATGTGTTCTTTCAGACTTTTCTTTTGAAATAAAGATTTTTTTTTCACTTAAAATTATCTCTTCTGTGGCTAAA
Source organism: Callithrix jacchus (assembly GCF_049354715.1). Classification (NCBI taxonomy): domain Eukaryota; kingdom Metazoa; phylum Chordata; class Mammalia; order Primates; family Cebidae; genus Callithrix; species Callithrix jacchus. The sequence goes on from NC_133504.1 coordinate 133,501,772, forward strand.
ACAGTAAAACAGGAAGGAATGTTGTCTATCTCCTTGAGAGGAAATATTTTTGTCATTTAAAAGAAGACAAAGTCAAATATGTGCAAGCATTATAGGCCCTCTTCTGGCCTTAGCATAAGATGGCTTCCAGTGGTTCATCCCAGTTCTGCAGAAGAGAAAACTAGAAGGTTATAGGGCTTCACTGGATTGTTGATGGTCAGGATAGTCTTTATTTCACACACTATCCTGAAAATCTTCAAAACCAGTATCACCCTGATAACAAAGTCAGGCAAAGACAAAACAAAGGAAAACTAGAGTCCAATAATCCTGATAATCATAGATACAAAATCCTCAATAAAACACTGCAAATAGAATCCAGCAATATATCACAAAGTTAATTCACCACGATCAAGTAGGCTTTATTCCTGGAATGCAAGGTTTACTCAAAATACAAAAATCAATAATTGTAATTACCACATAAAAAGAATTAAATGAAAAAAAGAAAAAAGATTATTTCAATAGATGCAAGAAAAGCTTTCAATAATATCTAACATGATTTCTGACAAAAAAAAAAAACCCTCAAGAAATTAGATATTGAAGGAAAAAACCTCAACATAATAAAAGACATCTGTGACAAACCCACAACAGAAATACTGAGTGAGCAACAGCTGGAAGCATCCTCTTTAAATAAAGGTTAAAATAAGACAAGACATTATGCCCACTCTCATGGCTCCTATTCAACATAGTAGTCTTAGCAAAAGCAATTAGATAAGAGAAATAAATGAAAGACACCCAAATAGAAAAAAAGATGGGCACAAATATCTATACAAATAATAGATAAATAGTTATTTCTCTTAATTAACAATATAATTCTATACCTAGAAAACCAAGGAAACTCTGCCAGAAGACTATGAGAACTCATACATCATTCTTAATAAAATTTCCAGTTACATTATCAGTGTACAAAAATTGGTAGCATTTCTACACACCAATAATATTCAAGGTGTGAGCCTAATTAAAAACCCACTTCCATTTACAGTAGTGACACAAACACAAAATATATCTTGGAATACATGTAATCAAGAAAGTGAAAGATCTCTACAATGAGAATGATAAAACACTGCTAAAATAAATCATCGATTTGTATAGTTTCTAATATTTTCCCATTTGTTTCTCTAGAGAAACAAATATCACAGTACTCTGTGTTCAATTAAGTACCATCTCTTTCACTTGTATTTACTTTCTTTTCTTTTGCTACTTCATTTTCCCATATTATCTCCTCTCTCACCTTTTCTTCCATCCGTTCTTGTTTGCCAGCTTTTGTTTTCGCTTTGTCTTAATTTTAGCTCATTAAAATTAGCCAGAAGGATTCTGTGTCACATTAATATACATGATACATTTTTAGTACCAACTACTGTGCATCATTAAATATTTTTGTGCATCACGAAAAATCAAAACATTTTAAATATTAATAGAAGATAAAATGCAGTTGGAAGGAGAAAAAATACATGATTAGAGAATTGTTTGATTTTAAAATTTTGAAGACAAATATGATACAATGAAGAACACATTTGTTTTTGACTTTGTTATCCACTGTCTCCTCAAATAAAATTTAAAGTATCGGTGGCCCATGGGGGTAATTTTTTTTTTTTTTTTCTGGCAAATATATAGGTAAATTTAAGGAGGCTTAACATTTTCACAGTAGTGGGTTTTGTTTAAAATGAAATGTGTCTTTCCATTTATTCAAGTCTTCTTTTATGTCCATCAATCAAGATTACAACTTTTCCTTAGAAATGTATTACACACTCCTTGATAAATCAATTTCTAAACAGTTTGTTCTTTGTGTTGCTCTTATGAATGGACTCTTTTCTGATTCCCTTTCTTCCAGTTAGTGTATTTTCTGACTGGTAATGTCATTAGAGGGGACTTTCCTAAAAGGCCAGTGCCTCTCAAAAGTGCTCTACCCCTTTAGTGGCTTCCTGTTTCTGCAAGGATCTCCTACACTTCCCAACCAGTTGACAAAGTCCTGTGAGGTCTGGCCCGCTCCCCTTCCCCGCTTCCTCCCTTCTCCTCTGTTCTGTGTGCTCCACGTGCACACATGGTGCTCTCTCACTGCTGGCCCAGATGGCTCCTTCTACCCCTGAGCTCTTAGCTTAGAGAAGACTTCCTTGGGGAAGTGGATGGGGTAGAGCCGGGGCTCCTGTGCGACAATATGATGAGTGAGAATCATTCCTCTGGTCATGTGTTTCATGCTGCCTCTCTACAGCCTGAACTCCAGCAGGGCACAGGGCTCTGCCGGTCTCCTTCTTCCTTCTTCTTTCTCTTCCTCATCCTCTTCCTCCTCTTCCTTCCTTCTTCTTCTTTCTTTTTTTCTGAGGTGGAGTTTTGCTCTTGTTGCCCAAGCTGGAGTACAATGGTACAATCTATGGCACAATCTTGGCTCACTGCAACCTCTGCCTCCGGGTTTCAAGCGATTCTCCTGCCTCAGCCTTCTGAGTAGCTGTGATTACCGGCACGTGCCACCAGGCCTGGCTACTTTTGTATTTTTAGTAGAGACGGGGTTTCTCCATGTTGGCCAGGCTGGTCTCGAACTCCCAACCTCAGGTGATCTGCCTGCCTCTGCCTCCCAAAGTGCTGTGATTACAGGAGTGAGCCACCAGGCTGACTTCTTCTTTCTTTTTTCTTCTTTGACAGGGTCTTGCTTTGTTTCTTTTTTTTTTTTTTTTTTTTAGGGAAAAAGAGAAAAAGAAGGGGAAAAAAAGAAAAAGAGGGAAAAAGGAATATTACTTCATTCCTAAAATGGGTTTCAATAATGGCCGATCAATATTTTGAGTGTTTAAAGTGGTTAATGCTTATTTTATGTGTTTAAAATGGAGACCTCTATTGTGTTTATTTGTTCTGGCTCTGAGTTCAAATCCTGGATATCGTTATCAATTTGTTGTCTCGTTGAATCTAAATCTCACTATGTGTCTTATGTATCTGGGTGTTAAGATCTCTTATTGTTACATTAATCCTTTTACCCTTGTATCCTTATAGCTTTGAAATCTATTTTGTCAAATGTGAAAATTGCAACTCCTGCTTTTTATTTATTTATTTTTGCTCTCCATTTGGTTGGTACGTTTTTTTTTTTTTTTTTTTTTTTTTTTTTTTTTTTTTTTCCAACCCTTTATTTTGAGTCTATGTATATCTTTGGATATACCGTTGGATTTTGTCTGTATCTTTTGATTGGGAGATTTGGTTGATTTAACTTTAGGGTTGCTGCCATTTGATATTAACTGGCTATTTTGTCCTTTTGTTGATAAAAATTCTTCTTTATGTTAATGCTCTTTACTTTTTGGTGTATTTTTAGAAAGGATCATACTGGTTGTTCCTTTCTGTGTATAATGCTTCTTTTAGAAGTTCTTGTAAAGCAGGCCTGGTGGTAATAAAATCTCTGAGTACTTGCTTGTTCCTAAAAGATTTTATTTTTCCTTCAAATGTAAAGCTTAAATTGGCAGGATATGAAATTCTGGGCTGAAAGTTTTGTTCTTTAAGTATATTGAATATTGGCCCCCACTCTCTTCTAGCTCTTAGGGTTTCTGTTGAGAGATCTGCTGTAAGCCTAATAGGCTTACCTTTATGGGTAACTTGATCTTTCTCTCTGGCTGCCCTTAATATTTTCTCCTTCGTTTCGATCTTGGTGAATCTAACGATTATGTGCCTTGGGGTTGGTCTTCTTGAGGAATATCTTTGTGGTGTTCTCTGTATTGCCTGGGGTTGAATAGTGTCCTGCTTTGCTAAATTAGGAAAATTTTCCTGGATAATGTCCTGGAGAGTATTTTCCAGCTTGACTTCATTCTCTCCGTCACATTCAGGTACACCAATCAAGCGTATATTAGGTCTTTTCACATAGTCCCATATTTCTTGGAGACTTTGCTCATTCCTTTTTATCCTTTTTTCTCTATTCTTGTCTTGTCGTTTTGTTTCATTAAGTTGGTCTTCGACCTCTAATACCCTTTCTTCTGCTTGATCCATTCGGCTGTTTAAGCTTGTACATATTTCACTCAGTTCTCGTGTTGTATTTTTCAACTCCATAAGTTCATTTGTATTCCTCTCTATATTGTCTATTCTTTTCAACATTTCATCGAACCTTTTTTCCAAGTTCTTAGTTTCTTTACATTGGGTTAGAACAAGTTCCTTTAACTCCCAGAAGTTTCTTATCATCCACCTTTTAAAGCCTACTTCAGATAATGGAACACAGTCCTTTTCCATCAGGGCTTGTTCCGTTACTGATGAGTCCTTTTCCATCAGGGCTTGTTCGGTTGCTGATGAGTCCTTTTCCATCAGGGCTTGTTCCGTTGCTGATGGGTTCTGATTCTGAGTATACTCGGCCTTCTTAGGCTGTTTTTTTCCCTTCATTATAGATGAACCGCCTTTCTAATTAGTTTTCTGAGTCGACGTCTGACTTACTGATTCCCAGTGCTGGGATCCGAGCCACCCACTGTGGCAGCCTAAATAGCAGCGGTAAGACTGATGGTGCTCTTCTGCCCGGGAATCTCTGGTCTGGCTTCCCTCTTGAGTCCGCAACAAGCGGCTCTGACTTCCCGGAGCTCCAAACTCTGGTCAGTAGGGGAAGCAGTCCCGTTGGCTCTGCGTGAAGAGCTGCTGCGCCGAGACGCCGGCAAAACCGCTGTGGCGGCCACAAGAGTCGCGCTGGCGACCCGTGGGGCTCCTCCACTGGGAATCGGCTAATCGGTGAGTGACGAAAATTCGTCTAAAGATGTAGCGTCGTCTCGTTCTCTGAGCTTTCACTGGGAGCTACAATCCTGAGCTGTTAGTGGTCGGCCATCTTGAATCGATCTCGGGGGGTAATTTTTATTCTCTTGTATTTAGTATTAAATCTACAATAAAATTTTTGTGTTTTATGCTTCTCAACGTATTACACTGATGAAGGTGTAATACAGACTGGTTGTAGTATTAATGTGTGATATAAAATCTTAAAATTTCCCAAAGAAATTAGGATTATGTCTTCATAATTTTAGGATAGAAAAATATTTCTTCAATAGATGGCATAAAATGCTTGGTGATTATTAAACTAAGCAAATTCTGTTAATCAAAATTTACCACTAAGAGAAAAATATCAATTTGTTGAGTGACTATGATATATTTATATTAATAACTAATGAAGTATTTAAAATATATTCATTTCAATATTATTAAAATTCATAAATTCTATTAATCTAAATTCATTAGTAAGAGAAAACTACAATTTGCTGAGTGATTGTGATATCTTTATAATAACTAATGAAGTATTTAAAAATATATTCTATATGTCAATAAAAAATTGAAAGAGTCACAATTTAAAAATATGCAAAAGACTTAAACAGAAAAATTACAAAAAATAATATTTAAAGATAAAAATAATTTAACTTTTCAATTTAAATCAAATTGTCACTAAATTACATTGGCACAACCAGCCTAAAACTGAAGTTACTAAAGTAACCTGATCACTCTCATTATACCTGAAGACAAAAATGTCCTATGTATAATTCAGTGATTTTACATCTTGATATATATCCAACAGAAATGTTTGGGTGTATTTATTAAAAGAGGTGAAAGCATATTAATGAGTTATTTACAATAGTCCAAGATCTTAAAACAAGGTAAAGAACTATAAATAGTAGATGGGTAAATAATTTGTATATTCATGAGATACAAATGTTACATAATGACAATGAACTTGGGATTGTTTTATGCAACAAAGTGGAAAATTCTCACTTATATAATATTGAACAAAAATGCTAAAGAAAATAGTACCTACTACCTGATTCTATTATCATGTTTAAAACTCAGCAAAAATAATCTGTGATATCTGAAGTCAGAGTAGCATTTACTTTTGGAAAGAAGAAAAGGATTTGGAGGAGCAGAGTACTGTGATATTTTGTAGATCTTGGTAATGATGATATTAGTTATGTATTTATGTTTACTAAACATTTAATTTAATACCATAAATATATTAATTTTTGTTTATGAGCAGATCTGTTTTTCTTCTATAATTTTTCTAGAAATGATAGACATTTTTGCAAAAACTAAATATTTCATGTTACTATAATAAAATAAATATAATGAATTTAAAAGTCTAAAAATATCTCCTTCTGCATAGTATTTCTGCATTTTCAACACACATTCACATCAGATAAGTTTCTCCAATTTTATATTTTATGCTGGAAATGCAAAGTCATCATATTCTAAGTTAAATTTTCTTCAATATTATGATCATCAGAGATTCATTCTTAACATTAAAATGTCGCTAATATTGGTTAGTCTCTATGTCAAATATTTTCTACCTCAGTGTTATTCAGAATTAAGTACTCTCAATCGATCAAACTGAGAGCTCACTTGAGTTCACAAACAGTGGTGACAAAAAGGAATGAAATTTTAGCGAGCACAGAGAGAATATAATCTATACAATCTATGGGTAAACTTGCTGAAAACTATGTCTAGGTCTCAGTCTATAAGGTGATGTATTTATCAGCAGAAGGATAGCTGTGAATCCTTTAAACAAATCTTCAGCATTTACTTACTGACTGGTACCTGTCATTGAATAAACTTAGAATTTAAGGTCATGAGCACAGCTTTTTGCAGAACAGAAATTAGAAATATAGTAATTTTCATCCTGAAGTTCAAAATCAGGAAGCCCTTAAAACCTTAGCAGCATCTTCTGAAAACCATGTTTCTTATACATACTGGAATGCTATTTTTTAAAATCAAATAGTTTAATATGAGACAATGGGGGTATCATGAAGCACTATGTAAAGCACTAAGCTTCTTTGGAAAGAAATGCTGTTCATGCCTGTATCTCATTTTGTTCCTCCCCCCCAAAATATGTAAAATTTGGTGTGGGGGAAGACCATCGTTTGTTGTTGTTTTTGTTGTTGTTGTTTTTAGTTGCTTTGACATTTCCAAACTTTATGATAAGATAGTAACATAGGTTGAGACTTTATGTCATTTTCTCATATGGTTATATATATTTTAATGCCAAAATATTTAGAGTATAGAACTGTTTGAAAATTAACTTTAAACAAATATTGTATCCAAATCTCTCTTCAAATTATTATATATTATCTTTGCTAGATTTAAAATTAGACTTTTAGGCTAAACTAAAATCCCCCCAAAATTATTTATTTAATTTCAATATGTACATTATCAAATTTTTAAGAATCCTCCTCATAATCTTTTTCAAAGGTTATATATTCTAGAATTAGTTTCAAACATTTTATTATCTATAAGTAACAAGTCATATTGTATTATATTACATAAATCTAATATGTCAAATCCTATATCTTTATATATTTTTTAGTGAATGCTACTTTAACAAAATGCCTCTCACACCTAGACATGTAAGTAATTACTGATTTCATTGGAGCATGGTAAAAGATAATAATTCATTGCCCTCTAACAAGCCCTGCACTTTTAAATCTCAGTGTATGGCGATGTAGGGATTTTCAATGGCATTTCAAAACATTTTATGATAGCTGTTTTCTGAGACTATCTTTTAAAATATATTTTACGTAGCAAATAGCCATAGAAAATAAAGATTAGGACAGGGTAGAAGGCAGATTAGTTTTCTAACTAGGATGATAAAGTTAACATCTCCTTGAGGGACAAAGTTTTGGCAGGTATTTTAGCAGCTTCTTTATAAGCTTAGGGTTGCCTAAGCTTGAAGTTCCTCATCTGTGACCCAAACTGTGGGTACAAATCCCATGGACCAATTGGCATCTTCTACATGGAAGTTAGGGGGAACGGGGAACAACACAATTCTTTAACTCATGCAACTGCTGTATAATATGTAATGGAACACTTAGTCTTTGACAGAAGTGTCCTGTGTATTCTTCCAGTGTCTATAAAACAGGAGTAGGCTGCCTTGCACATAGAACTAAATTACATATTCTTCAAAGTTCTTGTTACAGTTGTGTTGTATTTTATGTGGCAATAATATTGACCCTATCTACTTTATGAGGTTGTTTTGTGATTTGATATTATGGTGAACTTAAAACTTTGTACTTTATAAAATATATTTCTTCATTTATTTCTTCACAAAATATTATAAAATATAAATAATAAAATTTATTAAAATAACAAATTATGTTTTTAACTTACAGTAAAGATGATACTATATTTTTAATTTCTAGTTATTAACAAAAGGAATGCCCCCACTTTTGTATCAGATTAAATTCATTTTTCTACCATATTCTCTTTTACAAATTTATTAAAACTGACTTTTGAGAGACCCACATGTAACTTAGGTCAAAGCAATAGTCTTATATAACATTATAAATTTTGTTGCTTCTGCTGCTCAAATTTATCTAACTTTTTAACTGTCGCTTAGTCACAGAATTCAAACTAAAAGGGTAGGGATTATAATTTTCAGCCACATACTAAAATGTAGAATATTTTAAAACATCATTTAAAACAGAAAACAGTATGTTCTAAAATTGATAATATTTCTCTGTTTCACAAGATTCACTATTTTGGAATGTAAATGTTTTTTCTGTCTCTTCTATAGAAACATAGTATTTATCATATCCACAATTCTAGGAAAGATATTTAAATGGGTAATTGTGTCTATCTCTTTTTGTCCTGCACCATAATCATACACACTGGAGCACAATTTTGTTGTTTACAATATTTTTATAAGAAGTCATTAAATATCATCTTCATACTATAAACTAGAGACATCACCAAAATTCTCTTCTCTGAATGACATTATTTAAAATGTCATTTTTGACAAATCATTTTGCATATGAATAAAATACTTGTATGTGAATGTTGGATATAATGCCTGAGTACTACCAGTATTTGAAATTCATAGTTATGAACTATCTGAGGTTTATAATTTATCTAAAAATATAAGCAATTAAATATGAACCACTGACCTGATGCTTGATAAATACATCAATTTGACCTGCTAAAGGTATAAACCTGGAGAGTAGTAGCAAAACAAGAAAATAAGGGCTAGCTAATTTAAATGCAATAAAGTCTTCTTTTCAACTTGCATTTATTCATGTTTTTTATATGAGGACAATAATAAACATTAACAAAGTATTGTTGTATTATTAATTTTTTTGTTGTACTTTTGTCTTAACATCATGGAGAGAGTGAAATAATTAGATGGTCTACTTACAAAATTGTCTAGAAAAAGCCTATTTTGTTTAGACATTTTTTCTTGTTTTAGTAATTTATTTATTTGTTTGTTTGTTTGTTTATTTTGAGATGGAGCCTACTCTGTTGCTCAGGCTGAAGTGCAATGGCATGATTTTGGCTCACAGCACCCTCCACCTCCTGGGTTCAAGCAATTCTCATGCTTCAGCCTCCTGCATAGCTGGGATTACAGGCCCCCACCACCATATTCAGCTAATTTTTGTATTTTAGTAGATACAGGGTTTCATCATGTTGGCTAGGCTGGTCTTGAACTCTTGACCTCAAATGAGGCCTGCCTTGGCCTCCCAACGTGCTGGGATTATAGGCATGAGCCACCACATTTAGACTTTTTTGTCTTTGATAAAATATGGCAGAATGTTGGCACTGAAACATGAGTCTTAGCACCTCAGTCACAGAAAGATGGTATTTGTTTTATAAGAGTATTCTTTTGTAATTGTGCATTTTGCTGCTGATTTTATATATTTGATGGAGATATGAGCTAGACAGGGAAGTATAATTTCTCTCACTTGGATCTTAAATAATTTTGACAGTACATATTTCATTTATACAATTAAAGAACATTTTGTTTGTCTATCATTTGTTGTGGTGTTTAAGACTGTATATGTCCCACATTTTTCTCATTACCTGTTTTTGGCACTTTAAATTTACTATTTGAAACTAAATCAAGGGGATACTTATATTTTATAATATCTTTGAAAGGGTAAAACATTTCTGTGTGATATTTAGATGTAAAATAATGATGAAAATAGGCACTGTGACTATTTTTGGAAATTATAAACTACTTTAGTGAAGAGCAAAATGCTTAACTATTACATCTCTTAAATATTTAAGAAAACTTAGAATTTCTTTATATCTCAGCATTTTATTTAATTTTGGGGGAACATAGGTTAGTTAAATTTGAGTAAATAAAAAATTTTAAAAACTAACGCATTTTAGTCTTTTATAATTTATAAATACACCAAAAAGACTTGTCATGTTAGTAAATAAAATTAATTTAAATCAGCAGATATTTGACCTAATGAAAAGCTACATTCATAGTACTGCATTGACATAGATAGAAACATATAGACATTTAAATATATAATGTGTTTGCATATGTGTGTGTGTATTACACACTATTTTCAACTGAGTGTGTTATAATGTGCTGAAAATTTGATACAGGTGCTAGTTTTCCAAATTGTTGTTCTTTCAGGATTTAAAAAAATTTAATTAATTTTATCTTAGTTTAAATTCTGGGATACATGTGCAGAATGTGCATGTTTGTTACACAGGTATACATGTGCCACGGTGGTTTGCTGCACCCATTAACCCCTCATCAAGATTTTAAGCGCCACATGCATTAGCTGTTTGTCTTAATGCTCTCCCTCCCCTTGTCCCCACCTCCACTGGCAGGTCCCAGTAGGTGCTGTTCCCCTCCCTGTGTCAAAGTGTTCTCATTGTTCAATTCCCACTTATGAGTAAGAACATGCGTGTGTTTGGTTTTCAGTTACTGTGTTAGTTTCCTGAGAATGATGGTTTCCAGCTTCATCCATGTCCCTGAAAAGGACATGAACTTATTCTTTTTTTATGGCTGCCACTATTCTGTGGTGTATATGTGCCACATTTTCTTTATCTAGCCTATCATGAATTTGGGCATTTGGGTTGGTTCCAAGTCTTTTTGCTATTGTAAATAGTGCTGCAATAGACATAAATGTACATTTGTCTTTATAGCAGAATGATTTATACTTCTTTGGGTATATACCCAGTAATGGGATTGCTGGGTCAAATGTTATTCTGGTTCTACATCCTTGTGGAATTGTCACACTGTAAAAGCATTCCTATTTCTCCACATCCTCACCAGCATCTATTGTTTCCTGACTTTCAGTGATCGCAATTGTAACCGGCCGGAGATGGTATCTCATTGTGGTTTTGATACACAATTCTCTACTGACCGGTGAAGATTAGCTGTTTTTTCATATGTTTGTTGGCCACATAAATGTCTTCTTTTGAGAAGTATCCGTTCATATCCTTTGCCCACTTTTTGATTTGGTTATTGGTTTTTTTTCTTGTAAATTTGTTTTAGTTCTTTGTAGATTTTGGACATCAGCCCTTTGGTAGGTGAACAGGTTGCAAAATTTTTTTTTTTTTTTTTTTTTTTTTTTTTTTTTTTTTTCCCATTCTGTAGGTTGCCTATTCACTCTGGTGATAGTTTCTTTTGCCATGCAGAAGCCCTTTAGTTTAATTATATTCCATTTGTCAACTGTGGCTCTTGTTGGAAATACTTTTGGTATTTTAGTCATGAAGACTTTTCTCATGCCTATGTACTGAATGGCATTGCCTAGGTTTTCTTTTAGGGTTTTTATGGTTTTAGGTTTTATGTTTAAGTCTTAAATCCATCTCGAGTTAATTTTTGCATAAGGAGTAAGGAAGGGGTCCAGTTTCAGTTTCTCCATATGGCTAACCAGTTTTTCCAGGACCACTTATTGAATAGGGAATCCTTTGCCCATTGCTTGTTTTTGGCAGGTTTGTCAAAGATCTGATGGTTGTAGATGTATGATATTATTTCTGAGGCCTCTGTTCTATTCCATTGGTCTATATATCTGTTTTGGTACCAGTACCATGTTGTTTTGGTTACTTTAGCCTTATAGTGTAGTTTGAAGTCAGGTATCGTGATGCCTCCAGCTTATTCCTACAGTTTTATGTTGTCAGTGATATCATTACAGACCCTAGCATGGATGATAAATGAATGTAGAAAATTTATACAACTTACAAGTTCACTATTAACTCCAGAAAAATATATAAATTCAATAATTATTTCTTATTAAATGTGCACATTGGCCTATTTTTCTCAATATTGGGAATATGGTTTATTTAAAATTTTACAAAGAATTTCCAACAATAAACTATCTAAGTTTATTATATGCATATTCACATATATGAAGCAAGAGTATTCCAACTCAAAAGAAATTGTTAGCAGCTCTTGTTTACTCTCTATTTCCTGCCCAAGTTCAATGTTCATTTTCAACACCAAATGGAGGCCAGATAGTTTCAAGCATGTCAGTCTGTGATATGAGTGGGAGCGAGGTAAAGTTAGGTTTTTTTTTTGATACGGAGTTTCGCTCTTGTTACACAGACTTGAGTGCAATGGCACAAGCTCGGCTCACTGCAACCTCTGCCTTCTGGGTTCAACCAATTCTCCTGTCTCAGCCTCCCAAGTAGCTGGGACTACAAGCATGCACCACCATGCCCAGCTAATTTTTGTATTTTTAGTAGAGATGGGGTTTCACCTTGTTGACCAGAATGGTATCAATCTCTTGACCTCGTGATCCACCCACCTCGGCCTCCCAAAGTGCTGATGTTATAGGCGTGAGCCATCACACCTGGCCGTAAAGGTGGTTTTTATCCCCAGTCCCTGGTAATGGCAACTGTATCAAATACTTTTTCCAATACCACCTGTGAAGAAATGGAGTTTGTTGTCTGTAGCTACATATTTAAACTCATTTTATTTAATCAGGGGGTTACAGAAAAGAAAGAGATTATTTGCCTCTGGCAGTATTAAAATATAAATGTGTTAAAATGAATACGCTGCTTCCTACATGTGTGCATAATACTGGATACAGTTATGGAAAATGTTGGTGGTATCAAGCAGAGGCCTAGAAAGCCCATCTAAGATTATTTTTAAGCAATTATTAATGAATCCTCTTCATTTAAAAGTAACATATTCAAATCAAATGTCCTACCACACAACATGATAAAATAGGTGTAAAATAAAACTTTCATTGGCAAATAGAACAAGTAGTCACTCCTGGCATGTTAAATGCAAAAAAAAAAAAAAGCAAATTTGGCTACAACAGGAGTTAGGGGGAGAAAGCATGGAGAAAAGGAAGAGAAGAATACTTGGTAATGAGCACAGCATGCAAAAAAAAATTACAAGTTATTTGTGGTTATCATAACAAAAAAAGTAAACCATTGAATAATTTAGTGACATAATTAGATTGATTTTTGAAAATACAGATTTTGACTTTTGATAAGGGAAGTGCCTGGAATAAGGTCAAAGTTCTGGGAAAGCCTATTTCAAAAATCTCTCTCTATTATATGCTGTATAAATGTGTGTGGTGTGTTAAAATATGAAAGAACAGGTAGGCAAATGAATGCATTGTAGTGATGGAAATGAACTTATTATTCTAGTTGGACAGCATGAAATATCTAATCAAATGCAGTTCATCCATGTTATTACATGAACTGGAAGTGTAGATAAGAAAGAGTTCATGTTGGCCTTTAAATGACTGCTAGAATGTCAGAAAGTTGTCTTCTAGAAGATAAAAATTTACTGATTCATTTTATGTGTGAGCATAAAATGCTAGATTTTATGTTTTTATAAGATTAATAGTTTGAAGGAACACTTGAAGCAGATAAACCAGTTTGGAGGCAATGACATGGTTTGAGTGAGAGATGATACAGGCTAATATAGTAATGAGTATGGAGGTACCCTAAGGTATGCCTAATGGAAACTGAGAAACAAAGTAATGCAATTTCTCCATCAACTCACTAGAGAATGTTATAGCTACAGAAACGTTTTATATATTTGTAACATTGCAAATGCATAGCACTTTGTGATACAGTTACAAGTTTCTAAGTGCACAACACTCCAAAACCCAGATTTTAAGATTGATAGGCAATTACAATACAAAAATAAAGCATATATTTTCAAATAGCAAATAGGTTACAAAGCTTATGCTTTAGATGTGTGAAATATATTTTTAAATGCATAATCTACAGAATTAATACCAGGATGTAATATCTCAAAGAAAATACAAGAATTATATGAAGCTCACTTATTTTTCTCCAGAACAGGCATAAACTGCACTTGCCCTTTTATTGATGCAGACACTGATAAAGGCAAATTGTATTAACAGGGCTAGTGATTTGGAGTATGTGAAACTAACAGATGCAGAATGTACTGAGCAATTCTCCATATGATGATTAAAAATTCAGTAAAGTAATGTGCCTGTCACATTTAATGGAAGGAGGCATTTGAGATAAACAGATTTATATGCATATCTGGAATACTTTTCTTCTCTTAAAGGAGAACTGGAACCACAGAATCTTCACATTAAAGTAAATATGATTCAATGAAAGTTCACACTATGAACGTAAATCAGACTTTTGACCTACATGCCAATTTGCGTAGACTTTTGGAAAGTCTGTGGTACTTAAATAGGCAAAATATAATTAGAATGTTGAAAAATATCCAATGTAATTAGTCAAAAATTTTGGAACTGCTAACTTCAATTTGGTTTTTCAATATAATTTTATCTGATATGAAAAGCTGTGGGAATCATACTTTAGCAGGAACATAAAATAAAGTTTAAAGTTTATCTAAACTGATGAAAATGCAGAATGTGGTCATATAATAAAGCTGAGAGAAACTTCACTGTATTTTAGCAAAGAAGGGATTTTGTAGTTGTTTTCAAATATACAAATATTTTCTACTTGGCTATGATATTCAGTTTCCTCTCTAATAACTTAAAGTACTAGTATTAATGAATGGAAAGTTTCAGGATGGTTTTAGTTAAAATTAAGCAAAAAGTTTCAAAGTCTCTGTGATATCCAAGTATGGAGATATTATCAGCAAAAGACTGAATTTCAACCACGTAATGATTATGATTATTAAAAGAATCAATCTACTGTTTTTAATCACTTCAGGAAAATAAGTGGGAGCCCATGTGCCTGAAAACATAGGCCTGATTTTTTACTTACCGCTTGATGATACAGTTGTAAAAAATATGGGATATCATATTGTCAGGTAAAAGTTTGAGGTCTAGAAATTTCCTTACCTTCAGGAATAATTATCTTGCTTCAGGTGCCTAGAACTCAATTTGTATTTGGTACTAGAACTCCTAATAACTTCCCAGCTTTGATGCAATGTATTTCAAAAAAAGAACATAGAAATAAAGGTTACAGAAGTTTGACAATGAATGCAACATTTATAAAAAGTATTAGACAGTGTATTCTCAAATATGGTTAATCTCATTAGGACTCTAAGAATCAAATATATTTTACCCCTCTTAAGCATTGTGTTTGTTTGTTTGTTTAGCGAACTGCAGCTCTTTTGTAAATGAGATGAGAGCAGGGCTGAGCTAAAACCACTCAGTTATACTTCTCTTGATTTCATTTATATTGACCAGAGATTTTCAACATTAACTCTAATATAAACATTTAATTTTTTTTTCACTTTTAAGTAATGCTGTTTTACTTTTCCAGAAAGAAAACAAAACAAATATGTATACATAGACACACAGATAAACAAACATATATATGCATATATTCTTGCTGCAATTTGATGTAACTGGAATTTGTAAAATACACTTTTTTGTTAACAGTATTCAATGTTCCTGTTACAGGCTGTGTGCCTAACAAACAATTATGGAATATATGAATATTGTACACTGCTCACTGTCTCATGGTAGTTGTTGTGAAAATTGTTGAATTTAATTTACATTTATTTATGGTGGTTAAAAAAAATCTACTGGAACCAATGGAATTCAGTTGAAAAATTATTAAACTCATAAGACATTTAGAAGATATAAAAATTAATAAAAATAAAATTCTGTGATGTTATATATTACCAGAAATTATTGTTTGAAAAATTATGAAATCTTTTCAAATTATATATATTTGACTCTAATTATTATAAGTGATAATATAAAATATATTTTAACATAAAACCAAACTATGGTTTGGTTTCAGCTTTATAAATAAAAACATTTGATTCTATTTTTATAAAAATGAACTCATTTGAAAAGTTCACCTAAAAATGTATTTATGTATGCATATGTATATATATAGTATTTGAACTGCCAAAATGTGGGTACGACTTATATATTTAGCAGCTACATGGTTTGATAAACTCCGTTTTGGGTTAAAAAATCACTGACATCACTTTGTGAAGGAAAATATTTCACTAATGAAAGTTATTAACTACTGTAAATCTTTGGAAGGATCTTTTGAATCTCTTCACTATTACATTACATACACATGAAATGCTTAAAGGGGAGCATGTCATGAAGTAGCCATCTAAAAAATAAAGTCAATGTTTTTAAATGCTTGCCTCTTTTTTCTTGATTAAAAATATATTTTGAAACAGATCTTACATTTTAGAGAAGTTTTAAGTTCATGCCAAACTTGAACAGAACAAAGTATGGACTTCTCACATACCCTCTTCATCCACAAATGCGTGGATATCTTGCACCAAAATGGTATTTGTTGCAGTCAATGAGCCTACATTGAGATGTCATTATCACTCAAATTACACAGTACACTTGAGTTCACTGTTGGTAGAAACTATGTTATGGGTTTTAATAAAAATAGAAGAGAATATATTTAACAAAAATAGAAGGGAATATATTATACTTTCATATGGAATAGATTCTCTGCCCTAAAAGTTCCTTGAGATCTGCTTATTCATCCTTTCTTCCCTTCGATCCCTGGAAATCACTGATCTTTTTTATTTTCTCCATGGTTTTACCTTATGCAGAGTTTCATACAGTTGGAATTATATAATATGTAGATTTTCAAGACTGGATTTTCTTCCCTTAGTAATATGAGCTTAGGTTTCTTCTGTGTCTCCTCATTAATTTATAGCTAAAATATTGTAATTGCTGAACAATATTATATGATTATACAACAATTTAAATATTCACCTACTAAAAGACATTTGGATTGCTTCCAAGCTTGGGCAATTATGAATAAAGCTGCTATAAACATCTTTGTGCAGGTTTGTTGTGGCCATAAGTTTAAATACCTTTGGGTAACTCTCAAGGTTCACAATTGCTGGATCATATGATACACCTATGTTTAAATTGATAAGAAACTGTCCATCTTTCTTTCAAGCTGGCTATGTATTTGTACTCTCACCAGCAATGAATGAGACTTCTTGTTACTCCATATCTTTGCCCACATTTTTCCTTGCTATTATTACAGATTTGGGCGATTATAATGTGTGGTGGTAACTTATAATGGTTATTTTCATTTCCCTGATAATATGATGTGGGACATCTTTTCATATGCTTATTTTGAATCTAAATAATTTCTATGATGAGGTATCAGTTAAGGTCATAGGCCTATTTTTTTAAAATCTCACTTCCTAAGTTTTTCTATTATTGAGATGTAAGAAATCATTGCATACATAATAGATTTTATCAGAAGTGTGTTTTGCAAATATTCTCTCAGTCTGGCTTGTCGTCTCATACTGTTGATAGACTTAAGTCTAAATTTCTTTTTTAAATTGGGGAACTATTGTGATTTAGTGATAATGTGTTACCCAGTGCTCTGATTAATGCTTTGGTTTTTTGTATTTTTTTTTCTAGAAAATGTTGAGGAAGACTAATTAACATTAGATAACAAACTAAGGGCCAAGATGTCGGTATACTATACAGTTCAAGGGACAATATTTATATAAACTCTTATGTTAGAAGCCTGTGGTATACAGAACAGGTCCCTGAACATCACAGTTTCACATCAATCAATCCTCTACTTGTTTCATGAATTCTGCTATAAAATGTTATGCCTAAATAATGTGAGAGATTAAGTTTTAAATATAATAGCAATTGTAGTATCCATGTGAACATATTTAATCTTAAATTTTAAAAGGGATTAGGAAGTTAAAATCTTCCAAAATACTGAGGTAAATTCTATAATAAAATGAAAACAGAAAAATACAAGAAAAAATATCTAGAATATCGAGAGTAAATAAATATGCTGGGAGAAGTATACAAAGATGAAATAAATAATGTACATATCACCAAGTACAACATTGATGTGCAAAACATATTGATATATGAGGCTTGAAAAATGATTGTGAACTTAAAACTTTGAAGACAATTATTTAGAATTTATAGCCCAGCCTTTAAGTGATTGTTTCAAAATAAAACCTTAAAGTATATTTTATGCTTGATGTATATGATAAAAAATACCAATTTTGAAATAAATTTATGACTGTGCAGCATTTCTGATATAGCTTCCCATTTAATGTTTCCTTGGACGCAATGTTATTTTGAAAACTGTCAACTAAAGGCCCATAAATTGATAAAAATGTCAAATAATGTTTTTTTGAACAAACATTTCTAAGAAGAAAATTTATATCTTTGGATACAGTCACTTACTTTGCAAAGTTTTATTATTTTGCTTAAATAATGTAAATAATTTTAATTCTCTTGAGTATCTGTTGCCTTCCAATGCCCATTTTGCTTTTACTTGTGTATATTTCTGAAACGTATTATTAAAAAATCAAGTTTATTGCTTGAGTTTATAATAATCTAAACATTGAAGCTTGACATTGCTCTAGTACAATGTATTTTTATGAGTAAATAACAAAGTAAAAATATTTAAAAAAAATTAAGCTTTTATTTAATAACTGTAAACCAAAAAAGAAAGTGAATTATTTAAATATACATTTTCTTCTTTTCTCAGAATTGGATCTACTTGTCAGAATGTTGTGATGTGAGGACAAGTCAGTTAACAAGACAATATTGAAATGCTTTTCTTTTTTAACAATATAAATTTTCTCTGATTTCAAATGAAACATTTCATCAAACTGGCTGATGATTTCTGGTAGAAAGTCTAAGAACAGAAGTTAAGTTTCCTAAAACAATGCGCATTTTAAAAGTTTTATGATTTTAAGCTATTCTTCACAATATATTGAAGAATGCAAATGCTGTGATATCATCTAGATCTATTGAAGTTATTTTTTATGTTTGACCGTCTTATCAAATTTTGAGTAGAATATAGCTATTATGTGGTACTTTTTTTTTTTTTTTTTTTTTTGAGACAGAGTTTCCCTCTTATTGCCCAGGATAGAGTGCAGTGGCACAATCTCGGCTCACTGCAACCTCTGCCTCCCAAGTTCAAGTGTTTCTCCTGCCTCAGCCTCCCTAGTAGCTGGGATTACAGGCATCCACCACATCCAGCTAATTTTTTGTGTAGTAGAGACAGGGTTCACTAAATTGGCCAGACTGGTCTTGAATGCCTGACCTCAGATGATCCACCGGCCTCAGCCTTCAAAAGTGCTGGGATTACAGGTGTGAGCCACCATGCCAAGCCAATGGTACATTTTTAATTTGCTTTGTTATGTACTTCTTTCTAAGTAAAATTTACACCAATATACTTAAAACATGGGCAGTCAACTGGCATGCACATATATTAAAAAGTTAAACCTTACTGACAAAACAGTTGTGCTTCCTTAAATATGAATGGTAAAACTATTTTATCAATCACTTTATGATCATAAGGTTTTAACGTTAATAATAAGGTGAAGGCTTTGCACAAGGATTCCTACTATTCAATATATTTGTTTTATTTTCACCTACTAGGTGAAAAGAAGAAAAGTGACCGCAATGAATGCATAGCAGAGTAAGATGCAAGGAAACAGGAATTTCTCATATAATGATATGGCTGTTTTTTTTTTTTTTTTTTCAGTTTATTTGATTCTGAAGTAATAAGTTTTTCTTTATTGGTAATTTTTACATCTGTCTAAATATTGTGCCATTGTACCTTTCCTCTGCCTTTTGCTTGGTGGAAGATTGTTAGATATTGAGCAAAATAGCTTAGCAGTTTAGACTAAAATATGGACTCTAGATCCAGTGTCGTTGTATGACTTATCACTGTGCAGTTTTGGACAATGAAACACTTTGTGCCTTAGTATCATCAGAATAATACATTTGTCATAAGATCCTTTTGTAAAGATTAAATATCCTCATCCCAGTTCAGAGTAAGTGTTATATTTTTTGCTTGCAATCATCATCACACCATCATCACATCATTATCATCATCATCACATTAATTTCATCTATCCTAAAATCGTGAAAAAAATATGTGATAACAATCATATATACTGAGACTTAATCTGAGCAATGTTACTGTGCCATGATTAGAATACATATACTTAATAGAAGTTACACAATCTTTCAGAAATTTTGTGAGTAAATTATATATGCCATAATGTCATACACATTCAGTGAACAGATTGATAAAGTTTGTTAACGCATAAAATTTTTAAAAATATTAACACAGTCAACTTGCAGAAACTCCCATTATGTTGAAATGTTCCTTTATTACTTTGTGTCATTCTTCAAGAAGCCCAAGCAACAATTTTCAAGAAAGAATTTCATGTAAATTAGATAATAGCATGTGTAGTATTGTGTCATTCTTTTTTTTTAGTATAATAATTTAGAGATTCATATTTTTGTTCAACAGCACGTTCATTATGAGTATGAAACAGTTTCCAGTTATACGCATAAACACTTTTTGTTTATTCTTCTTTGCTTGTTCAACATTAGCTTTTCTAGTTTGAGGCTATTCTTTTCCTAGTATCTGTTAGTACACATATCCATTTATCTTGGGTGGATAGAAAGAAGTAAAATGGCCGGATCATTCTAGAGAGGCCTAGAGCAAGAAGCTGGAAATCTAAGCCAAAATTCTCTGAAGAGCAATATAAATTGTGTCTTATCTCTTACTGCTGGATGCTTAAAGATACATATTGATCAATAACATGGATTTTGATGTAAGTTTGGATTTCAATGTCTTCTGTGATCTGTTTCTGCCATTTATTTATGGCTAAGAGAAAAGGAATTTTAGCCAATATAGGTCTCCTTATAGACTTCGTAGTATTATCTGCAGTTTAATAATAAAATTATTATTGAACATTGTCTTAAAGCAATAAAAAGTTGAAAGTAGGCCGGGCGCGGTGGCTCACGCCTACAATCCCAGCACTTTGGGAGACCGAGGCGGGTTGATCACGAGGTCAAAAAATAGAGACCATCCTGGTCAACAAGGTGAAACCCTGTCTCTATTAAAAATACAAAAATTAACTGGGCATGGTGGTGCGCGCCTGTAGTCCCAGCTACTCGGGAGGCTGAGGCAGGAGAATTGGTTGAACCCAGAAAGCAGAGGTTGCGGTGAGCCGAGATCGCGCCATTGCACTCCAGTCTGGGTAACAACAGTGAAACTCTGTCTCAAAAAAGAAAAACAAAACAAACAAAACAACAACAACAACAAAAAATTGATCAAAAAAGTTGAAAGTAATATTTATGTAAAATGTTTTAATGTCCCAGTGACTAAAAAAAATACAAATCACTTCAAATGTATCATGTAATTAAATACTCTTTCCTCTGCTAATTTATTAAAACTAAATTTTGTATAGATCTCATTTCTTAACCTCTTCCCTTTTAAGGATTATCCTTCAATGTTCTTGAACAACTCATCCAATTTAAGAGTTTACATTTTCCCTTTTCATATATCAAAGCATATGGCTTTTTGCTTCCCCTGGAGAAATTATTCCTGGGAATCCTATCTCTGCTCCAAAACTGAGAAAAACTGAATGTATTTTGCATGTGGGATTGAAATATAAATCTTGGAAGCCTGAGGACGGAATGCCGGAATGCGGTAGACAGAAGAATGCATCTTTAAAATGTTTATGTCCTAGTCCCTGTACCTGTAAAAATGTTAACTTATTGGGCAAAGGAGATTGTGCATATATGATCAAGTTAAAAATTATAAAATATAAAATTCTCTTCATTATTTGGGTAATTGAATGTAATCACATGGGTCCTCATAAGAGAGAGTCTGAAGTAGCAGAATCTAATAAGGAGATATGGTAACAGAAGCAGAAATCAGAGACTACAATTTGAAGATTTTATGTGTTGGTTTTGAAAATGTAAGAGGCCATAGGCTAAGAAATACAGGTTGCCTTTAAAAATTGAAAAAGGCAAATAAATTGATTCTCTCTGGAACCTAGTATCTTCAGAAGGACTGTAATCCTGACAACAAATTGACTTCAGGATTTGACCTCCAGAACTATAAGATAATAATACTTTTGTAGTGTCATAACCATTAAGTTTGTGGTAATTTGTTATAACAACATTAAACTATTACAGTGATATACAACATGTGTTTAATAATCATATAATTATACATTTCTTATTAAATAAGTAAATCGCTATTTAATTTGCTACTGCAACATAGGAACACAGTAACGTCTTTCAAAAGCAAATTAACTCTTTGTGCCTTAATTTTTATAGTCGTATATTAGTAAAAATTATTTTAAACCAGACAATTTGCTTTAGTCTAATACACAGTGGGAGATAAGCTTTTAACTGAACATTGACTCTAGTAAAGCAGAAAAGTCTTATGTTAAACACCATGTTAACTTTCTTGGTTCATGTGTAAACAAAAATGCATTTTAGGAGTCACTTGATTGTGATTATATTTCTGTGCATTTAAAATTCTGTAGCACATATTGGTCAAATTTAATTTACTTGCATTAGGCTATAAAGGTTATACTACCAATATGACATTTTAATTGGATGTTTTTAAATATCAGCTTTAGTATAAAACAAAAATTATATTTTAAATAAGGCAATGTAAACATTTTAGAAACAAAGAAAACCAAAGGTCAATATATATTTTTAAAGTTTTGAATAATTTTAAAGTAAAATACCAACATTGACGTTAGTTAACAAATTGACCAGAGTGTTTTAATAGCATTATCTGCTGCTGAAAATATTTGAGGAACATAGTTGCATTTCTTTACTTAAATTCCTTTACTTATATTGGAAGTTGCATTTCTTTACTTATATTTCTTTACTTATAGTTGATAAAGTTTTCCTAGAAAGCAATTTAAATATATTTATAAAGACCTCTTAAATAGTTTTATTTTTAGTTTTAGTAAGTTAACTGAATTACTTAAAATATGCAAAAAAAGTTGATGTATTTTTGCTTCAATATATTAATTTTTAATTGTATTAAATCAGTAGTGAGAAAATAATGAAAATAGTATTATTTAGACTGGACATGAAATATTCATACCATGAGATACTTTTTGCTTTTAAAAACTAATTTCTTGAAAAATGAATAAAGACAGGGAAATAATAAATGTATAAACTTTAAAATAAGACTAATATAAAATATACTTCAAAATATTTAACATTTAAGAGCATTTAACATTAAACTACTATTAACATCTAACTCATAATATTAAATTAGTATTAATTATAAGTAACATTTAATATGAGGGGACTTCAAAAACTCCATGGAAAATGAAATTAAATGATAAAAATAAAAATATAAAATGTATTTCTCAACATATGTAAGTTTAAGACAATTTCATACCATGATGAAACCAGCCATTTAGTCTATCCCTAAATAATCGAGGTCTAGGAACTTAAATATGTAAAAGCAATCTTTTATTTACCTTATTAATTAAAGAAAAAATATTGCCTTTTACTGATTTGTTTTAAGATTATGAAAAAAAGTAGTTAGAAGGAGTCAAATTAGGATTCAGGTGTATGCATAATGGTTTTTCACTAAAACTCTCACAAAATTGCTCTCGTTTGAGGAGAGAGATGAGGAGAAGCACGGCTGTGGTAGAGAAAAACTATGTTGAAGCTTTCCTGGGCATTTTTCTGTTAAAGCTTTGACTAACATGTCAAAACACTCTCATCATAAGTAGCTGTTACTGTTCTTTGGCCCTACAGAAAGTCAGCAAGCAAAGAGCCTTACATATTCAAAAAAGTTATTGTTATGATCATGCCTCTTGTCCTCTTTTGTTTTAACTGGATCACATTCACCCTGTTGGTAGCCAATGCTTTCATTGTGCTTTGTCTTCACTATTATATTGGCAAAGCTATGTTCCATCTTCTGTTAAAATTATTCAAATACTTCATCGTCTTAACCACACGTTTAAAATTTCCATTGAAAACTCTTATCTGTGTCTTATCTGAGTAACTGTTTTGGCACCCTTCAGCAGGAAGGTTTGGTCAACTTTAATTCTTCAGTCAGAATTGTGTAAGCTGGGCAAATTGAGACTCTTAGAGTGTTTGGCTATTGTTTCTGCTATTTGTTATCAGTTTTCTTCAATTAGAGCACAAACATGATATATTTATTTCCTTGAAAATTGATATAGATGATCTGCCATTGTGGGCTTCATCTTCAATATCATCTTGTCCCTTCTTCAAATGAGTTATCCATTTGTAGCTAATAACTTCTTTGGGGGATTTTGCCAATACACTTTTTATAAAACATCAGTGATTTTATCATTATTCTACTGAAGCTTCACTATAAATTTCATATTTGTTCTTGCTTTAATTTTAGCAGAATTCATGTTGATCTGACAGGAGTTCTTTTCAAGCTTCTGTCTTATCATTCTTGTGCCTCAAGCTAGGTGCAGTTCAGACGTGTTTTAATAAATTAGTATGAGTTTGGTACAAGATAATTTTGAAATCCATTCACAGTTTTTTTTCACAATAAGAATCTTGTATGAACTTTGTGAATTTTATTTGTATTATAAATTTTTATTTAATTTATATAAATAAAATTAATGTAATAACTATACTGAACTAGAACCATAGTCTTAGACTTTAGGTCAATCTAATAATCACTTTCTAATAGTCACCAAAGGACCTTCTTGGGAACTCTATGTTAGTTCAGTTTTAGTCAATGACAATATACTCTCTCTTCTGTTGACACATGAGACTTAGGCAGGTTACAAAAAGGTAGCCATTTGTAGGACCATCCAAGAATAATGAATTAAAATGAGACTTATTATTCTTACTTATTCAAGTCTTTAATTTCCCTAGGTCAAGGGATTTTTTTCCCATAGAAAGTTCTGATATGGTTTGGATGTTTGTGCCTATCAAATCTCATGTAAAATATTCCTCAGTATTGAAAGTGAATCCTGCTGGAAGGTGATTACATCAGAGGGGCAGATCCATCAGTAATGGCTTATCACCATATTCTTGATGATAAGAGAGTTCTAACTAAATTAGTTTACAATAAATCTGTTTGTTTAACTATGTCTGAGATGTCCCCCTTCTCTCTCTTGTTCTCTCATTCACCATTGGAAGTGCTTGTTCCTGCTTCACCTTCTGTCATGAGTAAAAGCTCCTTGAGGTCTCACCAGAAGCTAAGCAGATACTGGCACTATGCTTCCTATACAGCCTGCAGAACCATAAGCCAATTAAACTTCTTTTCTTATAAATTGCCCAGCCACAGGTATTTCTTTATTGTAATGAAAAAATAGACTAAGATAGGCTACTTACTTTTTGATGGCATCATCCAACCTATATGTGACCACTCAGGAAACCAGATATATTCCTTCTCCATGTGGCATTTTATATATGTGAAAGAGTCCGTCCATGACAAAGAAAGTATAGACAAGATTTCTGTTTCTCTCATATTATATATTTAGCAAGTGATATGTGTATACATGTTTAAATTTATTAATATCTATCTGTCCTTAAAAAGGTTTAAAGATTCTCAATAGCTAGCAAAACACTTCACATAATGATCATTAAATGCACAATTTAGACATTCTTCTGAGTTTAAGACAGGGATTTTTAATTTAATATTTTTAGTATTGAATCTTCTTAGCCACAGTCATGGTACTGATCTATATGGTTTTTCTGTGTTGAAAGCTCCATTCTCCAAATTGATACAGTTTTGAAAACAGAAGTCATTCTAGTCTGCTTTTCCCTTACTTCCACATCCAACCACTCTTTGAGTTTTATCAATTTAATATTATGTAATCCATCCCTTTACTCCTAATACCAATACATTAAAATTTCATAACATTACTTAAACACTACTGGAAGTGTTTTAATTGATATCAATGTCCAGACTTGTCTTCCTCAAGCCATCCTCAATACTGCTAATATGTAATATTTATAAAAATTTTAAGCATTTATTTTAGTAACCTATTTTATTAGTCATTTCTCTCACTTGTACAAAGACACCAAAATATTACCCAAGAGTGGGGAGGCTAATTTACACAGTTCCACGGGGCTGGGAAGGCCTCAGGAAACTTGCAATCATGGTGGAAGGAGAAAGGGAAGCAAACCCCTTTTTCACATGGCAGCAAGAGAGAGACATGCAAGCAGGGGGAATGCCAGACAATTAACAATCATCAGATTTTGTGAGAACTCACTAGTTATCACAAGAACTGCATGTGGAAAACCACCCACATGATCTAATCACCTCCTTCCCTTGACACGTGGGGATTGCAATTTGAGATGAGATTTGAGTGAGGACACAGAGTCAAACTATATCATCTGTGCTATCATCAGCGTGTAAACTACTTCATTTCATGGAATATGTAAGGCTTTTTAATTGTTTATCAGAATCACTCTTTGTCCCTAGTGTTTTATCCTAAATTTATCAATCCTGACAAAGTACTTGTAATTTCTTGAGTAAGCTATGCTGTCTTGTTCCCAGCTTTTTATAAATGTTGTTACTGTAACAGCAATTCATTCTTCTGCCAATTATTAGGAAACCATTTGGTGTCTTGTATTTTGGTAGGCAATGAGAAGACCAACTTTTATCTATGTCAATAAAACTCTTTTATTCTTTCAAAATTTTGCTTAATTATTACCTCTGCCAGAAAAATAATTTCTTCCACTAGTGTGCTTACCAATTTGTTTGTTTGTTTTGTTTATCTGAACTCCCACATATCATAGGACTATCTCTACCACAACAGTTATCATATTATTTTGTAATTTTTGCTTTTTATTTTCATTTAATTTGAATAAATTATTATTAAATCAATTTCTCCACCCAGGTCTAATTCTTGAGTTTATTAAATAGAATGAATCTGGAGATTCATTCAGACAATTAAGCAATTAATACATCAAATCATTAAAAACAAATAATGTAAATGCAGTGTTTTAGAAGTGCATATTAATTACTTTCATATGATCTTCTACATTTTCAAAAAATTTTATCTTTACTTTTTTTGAATTATATCACTACATAATACTCATATACTCAGTCCTTTCACCTAGTTACTCCCCAAGATTGACGATGCACCTTGATAATCTGTTTTAAATTAAGATCTCAACTTTGCTTTCATGTTCATTTATGTTCCCATATATAGTATATTTAATTATTTTTGGCATGTTGATAACATGGTCATAACTTTGGCCATGGAATTTCTTTATTATTATTTTAAAGCCATAATAAAATATTATAAATTAATTTTAGATAGGTAATTTTAAAACCTTAATGATGCCATTTTTGGAAATGTCACTTATATATAATGCATGGTTTAATGGCTCTGTAGTGGACAAGGATATAAGAAGAAAATCTGTCTAGGGCTGTTCTGTTATCTGTATTATATTATAAAAAGATCCTTTCCTGACTAATAACTTGAAAATCACATTTAGTAGCAGTACATGCCAATCTAATGTACCTTCAAAGTATCCCTTCATGGCCACAAAATTCAGGAAAATTGCATATTTTAAAACTTGGCTCATGATGGCAGCTCTTCACTAAAAGCTAATTATTCTGGAATATTCTGGTACTAAAATGAATCATAACTGCTCTTCAACCACTGGAGTCTCATGAAATACTTTCAAGGCAGAAATGCAGTTTGGTTGAAATAACAGAAGGAATAAATGTTCCCCTTGAACCCAATTTAACAAATATTGTGGTTACCATCATGCTTATGATGCTGCTTTGCTCTGCAAAATTTCTCTTAAAATTTGCAGAGTGTTTGGAATCAAACATGGTTGGTTTTATCAAGCTAGAAATGCAGAATTAAAGATTTGAAATGAATTTATACCAAAGCATTGGTTTTCAATGATGCTTTAGAAATACTATCACAAATTATCAGGTTAACAACATACCCTTATTCTTTTTCTTTTTCTTTTTATCTTTTGTACTGCTTGAGAGTCATACTGAAGTGTCTATGTTGATTACACCATTGTTTAATTATCATTCTATTGCCTCTTAGAAACTTTACAAATAATGTTGATTTTTATCAGAATTAATAATTATATTTTTGATTTTAACATATTCAAATATATTTAGAAGCAAATAATGTTCCAAGTTTTGATTCTTTCTTTTTCTAAAACTTGTCATTTTTTTAGAGAAATTATGTGTTGGGAAGATATATTGGTTTATATTAACATCCTCTGACTGTTTTGGTGTTCTATTTGCATTATTCCATTCTATCCTTAAAATCACTAAGGTAGATAGGTTGTGAGTTTGTGTGTAGAACATGAGATTTAAAATCTTGACAATGTTATACATGATAGAAGAAAAAAAAAGTAAAGTTTCAAATCCAACTTTGAGTACTTAATCATCTCAATGAATGCATTGTAGAGCATTTAGAATTGTTATTAGTGAAATTATTTGAAAGCTTCCTTCTTAGAAATAAAAAGCAAAAGTCATGTTCCCTAGACTGAATTTGACATTCATATTCTTTTTTTTTTTAGTAGTTTCAATTAGATGACTTCCTTTAAATCAGAGGATGTCTTATTACATTTTACCTTTCAGGCTTCTCTTGAAAAGGTAATGTACTGGCAATACAAGACAAAAACAGAATTATTACGTGATTATATATGTGATCTGCAATTTCCCCATTCCAGCATGCACTGTATACTTTACTTATTTCCCTCCATGTTTCTGATAAGTATATCCTTGTGTAAACATCCATTGCTTCTTCCAGAAATTGTTTGCCTTATTTCCACCAGATGGCAGATTATGCTTACTTCCCTATGTAGAAAAAGGGAGAGAAATTAGATTAAGTTTATGACTTTAAAATTTAAATACATAACGAAATAATCCAATTTGGCAGCATTTGAGTATTATTTCCATCTTCCATGGTGTGGTATATAGTGTTGGAAGACAATCAATTCTAATTTTAATTTCATTGTGGGCAATTGGGACAACCAGACAGAAATTTAACAAAAAGTAAAGAAGGAAAAAAAGAATAAAAGCATAACAGAAAGAGACAGAAGAGAAGAAACAGAGAGAGAAAAAAAGACAGAGAAAGAAGATAGCATGCAAAATCTTTCATATTTATAGTTTTTTTGATGGTTGCAATACTTATTTTTCCGGTGCTTGATGATTTGGGACAATGAACCACAAGTTAGAATATTTTTTTAAGGTTATTAACAAATAAAAATATTGACAAGTATAGGAAAATATGGGGTTGGGGTACGTAGTGATTAGTGGCGCAAAGTTGAAGAGCATTTAAACTATAATGACCTAACCATTGTATCAGTAATATAAGTTCAGTTAATCAGTTATATTTTATACACTAATACCATATTCAGTAACTGAAATGAAGTAGAGAATCATTGTCAACTATGAAGTAAAAGTCTGATGACTAAATAATACTTTAATAAGCATAATGGTTAATCCTGATTACTATTTTTAAGAAATCTTTCTTAATATGTCCTATATTTTGATTCATTGATTCCTTATACAATTATGCATGATTAATTACATTATCTTCTCTATTTTTCAGTTGAGAAAAAATAAAATACAAAGATGTTAGTTAGAAACCAGAATTAAGTCCAGAGCTTTCTAAGAAAGAAAGTAGCCAAGCTCACTTAATACTTTGTAGTATTAAGTAATTAAAAGCTCCTAATTCTAATTACTATATTGCTATGTATCGTGAATGACTTCATCTTTAAGATAAACTACAATTCTTAATGGATAGAAATAAAGAGAGAAATCAGTATACAGCAAAATCCTAATATTGATAATCTCCAGTTTGTGGAACTATAAATTACTCTGTGTGTGTGTGCCTGTGTGCATGCACGCGTGCACGTTTGTGTGTGTGTGTGTACCTGTGTCTGTTTGAGACATACAAAATTTATAGAAGAAATAGTTATTTGGGGAGTTGAAACATGGAAGCATAAGTTTTCAAAACATGTTTACTGAAAATGTTTTTTCAGTTATCAACAGCTAATTATATCCTGATATTTTTTAAATATAGACATGACTGAAAGAAATTATCAAATCCTTAAAATAGTCTTATAGTATGCTGTTTGGAAAAGAGGTAAGATTTTTGTTAATATTTACAAGCTTCATAAATGTTTATTCAATATGCAAACTAGTAAACAATAATCAAATTATTAAAGGCACTTTAGTATTTCATCATTACTTATAAACACTAAAGTGAAAAGAAACAGAAAGAAAATTTTGACATCACTAACAATAATATAATATGTAGAACATACAATATAATTTGTATTTCCTATAATTTTAGATTTTTTTAAAAACATAACTCTAGTTTTAATGACTGATGACATCAGATATTGAGATAAACAAAAATAGCCTCTGCTCTTACTTATTTATCTGAAAACTAGCATGTTTGATATAGTTTGCATGTTGTCCCTCCCCTAATCTCTTGCCAAATTTTAATTTCCAGTGCACAGATGGGGACTGGGTGGGGATTATTGGATCATGGAGGAAGAATTCTCATGAATGGTTTAGTATCATACCCTTGGTACTGTTCTCATGATTGTGATTTCTCTGAAATCTGGTCACTTTAAAGTGTGTGGCCCCTCACCTGTTATGCTCTTGCTTCTGCTCTGGCCATGTGAAATGCCGGCTCTCCCTTTAGTCTTCTGTCATGATTTAAGTTTCCCAAGGCTTCTCCAAAAGGTGAGGAGAACCAGCATTATGTTCCCTGTCCAGCTTGCAAAACTGTGAGCCAATTAAATCTCCTTTGTTTTTAAGTTACCCAGTCTCAGGTATGCCTCTATAGCAATGCAAGAACAGCCTAACAGAAAATTCATACCATGGAGTGGGTCATCACTAAAAGGATACTGCAAATGTAGAAGAAGCTTTGAAACTCAGTAACAGGAAGAGGTTGGAAGAATGTGAAGGGCCCAGAATAAGAAAAGAAGATGAGGTAAAGTTTGAAACTTCACGGAGACTAGTTAATTGATTGTGATCAAAATGGATCATAATGATATGAACAGTAAAATCTAGTTTGATGAAGTCTCAGGTGGAAATGAGGAATTTATTGGGAATTGGAACAAATGTCACATGTTTAATGCCTTAATCGAGAGCTTGGCTGGATCTTGTTCATGGCTTAGGGCTATGTGGAAATTTGCACTTGAGAGTGATCATTTAGGGTATCTGGCAGAAGTAATGTCTAAGCCACAATACGTTCAAGAGATGGCCTGGCTGCTCCTAGCAAACTACACATATGAGGGAGAAAATAAATTACTTAATGTTGGAATTTATATGTAAAAGGGAAGCAGAATATAAAAGTTTGGAAAATTTGCAGGGTGGTCATGTGTTTAAATTAAAAAAAAATTCAAGAGGACTGCTCAAAAACAACATGCTCCAGATATTTGCGTCACAATAAGAAGACAAGGGCTGATTAGCTGAGGCAATAGGACAATTGTCTTAAAGTCTGTTCTCAGAGATTTAAGAGGCAGCCCCTCTCATCACAGGTCCTGAGGCCTATAAGAGCACCAGGGTTTTCTGGGCTAGGTACAAGGTCCTGCTGCCCTGCACATTCTGGGGTCATGTCTCCCTGCATCCTTACCTTCCAGCTTCAGCTATGGCTCAAAGTGCCCAGGCACGTCTTGAGTTGCAGCTCCACAGGGTGCAAGCCATAAGCCTTGGCAGCTTCTACAAGATGTGATGTTAAGTCTGCATATGCACAGGGTGCAAGAGTGAATGAGGCCTGGGAGGTTCTGCATAGATTTGAAAGGATGCATCAAAAAGCTTGGGTGTTGAGGCAGAAACCTGTTTCAGTGTGGAGTCCTCAAAGAAAACCTCTACTAGGGCAGTGTAAAAGGAAAACACAGGGTTAGAGCCCCATACAGAGTCTCCACTGAGGAACTGCCTAGTGGAGCTGTGAGAAGAGAGCCACCATCCTCCAGACCCATGAATGGTACATAGATACACCAACAGCTTGCATTCTTAGTGCAGAAAAGCCGTAGGCACTCAAAAACATTTAAGAGCAGCTTCCAGGGCTGAATCCTGCAAAGCCACTGGGCTTCCCCTTTGCTTTTTCCATGATTGTAAGTTTTCTGAGGCTTTTTAACGAGCCAAGCCAATGCCAGCATCATGCTTCCTGTATAGCTTGCACAACCATGAGCCAACTAAGCTTCTTTTCTTTATAAATTACCCAATCTCAGGTACTTCTTTATAGCAATGCAACAATGCCCTAACACATGTTGAAAAGAATATTGAACTAATAGTCTAAGGTTAACATTGATAATCAATTGCTTTGAAAATTTGCACCAATACTTCTGAATCTCAGTTTAATTATCTTAATTGTACTGCATTAAATGTGATACTCTTGAAAATCAAAGCCCGCTTTAAACTCTAGATTACAATTAAAGTATAAAATTGCATTACTGCTAGAATAAGATTGTGTCCATAAAAAGTTAAATTGACTAGCTTTGATTTATCTTTCAAAGCTATGGAGATTAAGCTTTACTGTATCTGATATTGTTCTAGACTAATTACATTTACTATTTTTCAAAGAGCAGTTACTGTTCAACTGCTATTTTAGCTAAGTTTAATTTTTGCATTAAAAATATATGCATATATAGGAAAAGACTAATTTTATTCCTCCTAGCTTGCTTTGCATTAAATTAGATTTATTGCATTTAAATCTACAGTTTGCATAATTGATCCTATTGTATTCCTACATTTAACAAAGAAAATATATCTTTCAGAGTTCTACAAATTTTAAACATTTATGAATATCCTCTATTGTCTTGATTATACTTGATTATTATAATGAGGCACATAATAGACTATGAAAATGTCTGCTAAACAATTGAAGTAATAATTTAAATAAAACACTATTTTTATACTAAAATATTGTTTAAATAAAATTGTGTTAAAATAGTCTCACAAATTTACTCTGGAATAAAGGCTTGTGAAATAGAAACATGTTGTTCAGTCAGTCTTTTCATTTAAAAATAACTAAGCTCTTTACATTTTATTTTTTTCTGTTAATTATATATGTAAGTTGTAAATCATGCTTAAATGACAGTAATAATTCTTAATAATATTTTGAAACATAATTCATGCTACTAATCCCAGCTTTGTGCTATTTAAAACATTTAACTTACCTTTCTTCTTGGGAGTACTTCTGCCAGCTGAGTTCATTTATCTAAATTAAATTTAATAACTTGTAATATTCTCACCTTTAAAATTCATATTAGTATATTGTACTCAAATTTCTACTACTTGGAGGAATTAGATTTAATCTTGTAAATTTAAACTTGAAATTGATATCAAGATGCCCAGTCATATTTGAGACAGCCCATTTGAGAAATGTAATATATAATTTATAACTGTTAATGTATCAGAAACATTGTGATACAGTGAACAAAATACAAAATTGATGAAATGTAAATGATGATCTATGTCTCTAGTCTTTCAGTACATAGTGAGCAACAGAAATGAATTTTCTCAAATGTTTCAGGTTCTTTTGTTTCAGTGATGTGTAGAACATTTTGTGAGATAGAGAGCTAGGTTACATTTACTATTGAAGAGTAAACTTCTTCTACTTTATGACATAATTCACCACAAGTTATTAAACAGATTCTAAATTATCAATGATTTATTGAATTACTATAAAAGTCATATCTATCAAGACCTCTTATTTAAACATAAAATTTATTTTAAAAAATTACCAAAAACCATAATAGGGTTTATTTAATTGCTATTTTAACATTAGAAACTTCATTATAGTAAAACCTTAAAAAGTTTCACTACTAAATAGTTTTCCCTAATTTATTTATTACATCATAAAAGAAAAGCCAACATGTTTGTATGCCACTTAATGTAAAAGACAGAGATATCGAAAGAACTGGAAGTGCCTTCCTTTAAAAATAAAAGCTAAATTTTATTTACTGATTATGTATCTTGAAGCTCTTTGAAGTTGTTCACCTCGATTATAAAGTCATATGATTCTCATAACTTTATGGGATAGTTACTGATATTATGTTTATTTTATAAAAAATACAACTGAGAGTAGAAACACTAGGTAGTTATCAGGGCAATAATATACACCAAAGTATTATAATTCCGGAATCTTTGGTTTTAGGTACAATGCTTTCTTGTAAAATTCCTTTAAATTATTAAAAACAAATACTCCAAATAATGGATAGGAATGATGTGGCAAATCCCACTCCCAAGTACAAATCTCTGTAATCCTCCAATGCTGACGAAAAAATGAAAGAAAAAAACACTTAATGCATGGGTAAAAAACACTTAAGGCAGAAAACAAAAGTTGTTAGGGCAATGGTGGACCTAAAAACTGTATTTCAGACCCAGACTCACTCGGGCAAGGGACACATTCACAGTTACTGACACTGAGATGGAATTCAGAATAAACCAACTGATGCAAACCAGTCATGAAAGCCTACTGTATTAGTTTCCTCAGGATGACATAAAATATACCACAAAGAGCTTAGCTTAAAATGGTAGAAAGTTACCCTATCACAGTTATGGACATTAGAAGTTCAAAATCAAGTTGATATTATGTCAATCCTCTTTTTGAGGGCTCTAAAAGTTTATTTTGTGCCTCTTCCTAGCTTTTGGCAGTTGCTGGTCCTTAATGTTCCTTGGCATGTAGACACATAACTCCTATCTTTGCATCTATGGACACAAGGCATTCTCTGTATATGTTGTTTCACTATATTTCTTTCTAATACGGACGACAGTCATTGGATTCAGGGGCTTACCCTAATCTAGTATGACCTAATTTTATGGCCCTATTTTCCAACTAGATCACCATCACAGGTACTAGAAATAAGAATTTAAGCATATCTTCTTGGCAAATACAATTCAACACAAAACACCTACCACTTCTCTATGACGAACAGTATATATAGGGAGAAAAATTGATTTTGTGTTCATGAGGAGCAAGTGAAAACATATCACTGAAAATACTAAATATTTACAAGACCTAGAGCAATAGTAAATATATAAAAAAATTATGGTTAAGTATGTTATTTGAAGAGTATAATTAAAACTATAACAATATAGAAAATATTAATAATGTGTAAATACCTTAATGACAAACATATATAAACTAATTGAACTTACTGCTTCATAGGTAGATTTTTCTAGAGAATAAACCACTCAATTTGTATAGTTCTATAAATTCTTAATCAGCAATTGAAAGTCATTATTAACAATGCTTGGAATATTTGCAACTTCAGCTAGGAAACACTAAAATAACTATTAACAAAGCTTGGGATACTAGGAAATTTATCTGGTAGATTCATTCTTTTTTGTTGTTGTTGTTAATCAATGAGAGATTCTTATGTTGCTCAGGTTGGCCTTGAACTCATAGCCTCGCCTCCTCAAACGCCAGGACAACTGGCTGGAACCACCGCGGCTCCCGTTGTAAATTCCTTCTTATGTTAAATAAAGAATTATTTAATGTTTCATCTATTCTCTTTAAATATCCCCATCCCCTCCGTATAACAGATAACAGTCTTCTCTCATGAATCATCATTATAGACTCTTCCTCAAATATCTGGCAATCCCCCTTTGCCTATTTATACTTAAGATTAAAGCACCTAGAAGCTGATTATAAATTCTAGGTTCTGAGAGGCACCTGATTGTATGTTAGGCTTTACTGTGATTTGACAGGATCTAGTCATTTCATTGAAGAAATTCTTAATATTTGTATTTATAGATTTTTATTTTGAGTTGGTTAGTTACTTTAGAAAAGAAACTTTCAATCTCCATCCTGAGGAAGGTGAGGAAGCAGCAGCCATAAACATTCTAGGCAGCATTCTCAGTGTTAAATGTAGTTGGAGGGCACATTGCAAGAAATACATATTTACCCATGTTATCCCTCCCCAACTCTCCACCCCGTGCTGTCTCTCCCCTAGTTCCCCCTGACAGACTTCAGTGTGTGATGCTCCCCTCCCTGTGTCCATGTATTCTCATTCTTCAACACCCACCTATGAGTGAGAACATGTGGTGTTTGATTTTCTGTTTTTGGGTCAGTTTGCCGAGAATGATGGTTTCCAGGTTCATCCATGGGAAGAAATGCCAGACACAGGTGATGGGGAGGAAGGCAGAAAATCACACTGTCATAAATGTACCTATGCAACAATCCTGCATACATAATTACTTAATTCCTCAGTGTTCAATATGGCTCCCTAACCATCAGCTAGGCAGATATTGCCTGAATCTAAAAGCACACTTCCAGACAACATATTTACTGTATTTTTTTCAGGAAGAGGAATGGGTGTCAACTCCAGTTTTTGTAATGAATCTAGATTTATAAAGATTTTTAACAAATCCACACCCAAACTCTTATGTTCAGAAAAACCTAGCATTTTTATTCCTCTGCTCTCTGATACAGATTGACTTGCTTCTTGGCTTCTAGAGCTGCAGATTGTAATCTTTCAATTTATTCTTGTCTGCCATTTTGTACTTTTATACATCATTCGGAGATCTTTCTTTCTGATATCTTTCCTTTTATAATTTCTTTGTGTTTGCATATTCATAATTTTGTCTCTCTGCCATGCCATTTCTTTATTATTCAGAATAAACTGTGTGTGAACATAAATATTCATTAAAATATTGTGACTGATTTTTGTGGATAATGAAGCAAACAATAAAGTAAAATACAAAATAGTGTTCACTGACAATCCAAATTTAGTTTAAATTAATTATAAAATCACCAATAATATAAATGGGTAGATTAGGTTTAGAAAAGCAATATAAGGAAGATTTTTTTCTTTATCTCTAATACATAGATGACTAGGGAGCCATTCAAATTCCAATTTTTTAAAATTTTTTAATTTTATGAGACTTTTTAAAATTGTTAACTTTGTGTAGCAAGAGCAATGTATCATTTAATTATCCAACAGTTTCAAATGGAACTGTAAAAAGAGATTTGGTCATGAGGCAAATTTTGTATTTAGTACGTAAGGAATGCAAAATATAAAGATAAATTACAATATGTTAGAATATCAAATATGTTTTATAGTTAAAATAATATTGGTATAGAAACTTAGGGACAAATAACAATGCATAGGTCTAGAACTGTTCACAGTTATAGCACTTCATTTATAATACTGATGTTATCACTACTATAATAAATTTATGCATCAAGTTAAGAAAATTAATCTAACATGTTACATAACAGGTGGTAGATTATTTTTACAATTGCTAGAAAACTGCTTAAAGCAATACTCAAATTGATTCATTGGGTGTAAGGTAATTTATTATGTTTAAAGAGAAAAACTTTATGCCTCAATTCTTTTCAGTATGGGCTTATCGTAATGACATTCATTGAACCTATAAATGTATAGTCTAAGTAGACATATTATACTTTTACATAATAAAAAACTATAGGCATTATATATTTTAAAGTATTCAACATAAATGAGTTTTTGAATAATAATAAATTATTTTTAAATGGAAGTTTTTAGTTTTGATGCCTGCTGTTCAATTTCCTGGAGAATTCCCTGTACACCTTAACTCAGTTAAACCTGAGTGTGACTGACCTTTAGTCCTAGATAATGCATTCTGTTCTTATTCAATGTGAGAATTCTCCTTCATCTGTATATGTGAAACTGCATATACTCTCTGACCTGTGAAACTACACCTAGGCTCTGATCTCCAAGAAACCTCAAGTATCGCATGACCTGATATAAGCCCTTCACCCGCTCAGGCAGAAGAACAGCTCATTCTTGAAGCTACTTCCTTAGCCGAAGTGTTTTGTAAAGAAAAGTCTGGACACACAATACAGTCTCTTACTAAATTCTTCTTTCTGTAACATGGGGCTATGACTTGGATTTAGCATTAGACTACCGTTAGGATCAGGCTCCTAAGTGAGGTTAGAACATACTAGAAGTTTCTTGCATCTTCCTTTCTTAAGAATATGAGGCTAAGTTATTACAAATTTTTTTTTTAATTTAATTACCCAGGCTTTAAATTGCTTCAACAAATTCTGGCAGAGGTATTAGAATAATTATTTATTCTATGGAGTACAGAAATAGGTCATTTTTCTCCATTCCTTGGGCTAATATCTAAATGTAAATAGACCCTAAAAATCTCTTTTTAAACTCTTTTAATTTGCTCTAAAACAATAAGAGAAAGAATTCAGTGCAGAGAAGTTTAATAATAACATTTATAGGCCCTGTATTCATAGATAAAAAAACCTCATGACAAGCCTGTGATTTTGTTCAGGATACTGGATGTGATTATTCTAATTTTATTATTATTATGCATTAAATTATTGTTAACAATCATATAATTATTAATATATTAAACTATTAATATATAATTATATATTAATTAATGATATGATTAAGTAATAATTATATAATTCAATTATTACTATGTATTAAAATTATTATACATAATTTTTCAGTTGTTGCCTGTGTTCTTTCAGATGCTATTTACTGTACAATGATAGAACATTTTCATCTTTACTTGCATTTTTTAAGTCAATATTTGTTTTCTGTTTGCTTTCAGATGAGAAAATTAACAACATACTTGAACAGTCATGTCACAAGGATGAACCTTTATGCCTTTCTCCATGTCTATATGAAGACTATCTTTCATTTGAAGGATGCACTATTCTTCCCAAAATGTGGGTAATTAAATGCTTTGTTTATCTTCTAAGGAAGTCTTCATAGAAGAATGTCTTTAGCTTCTTAAGGGACTTACTGAACAGTCACTGTATCTCCAAACATAAATTGAAAGATTGTTAATATCTCACCCATCATCTGCTGCATGACATCTGCCAAGCAAGCAGCTCTCAACTGATTGTTTACAGGTCACTAAGAACTTCTTCAATCGGCGACCAAGAAATAATTTAGAACATTTTGAAAATTATGAGGTATAGTTATCAATTGGTAATTGTTTCTCTGAAATATCCTCTTCAAAGCTGAGGCTCTGGAAAGCCAGAACTGTACTCATAATATCCTCTTTTTTGGCATAATTAAGTTTTCTCTTATTATTCACCACTCTAGGGCTTTCTGGTGATCATACCTTCTTTCCTTTGTACATAAAAGATTTTTAAATGCTTCAGTATTACCCCTTCAAAACCAAAGCAATGTAACAGATTCTAGCATACTATAGAGTAATTTGGGGTGCAATGGTTAGGGCATATCTACTCTTTAGACGTGTCCATACATTTACTAGAAACTTTGGCCAATATTATTGTGGAAAATAACTTAAATTTGTTACAGCATTATGCTCTTCAAACCTTACCTATAAGTGGAAGTATATGTCACTTTTTCTGCTCATTTACTAACCTCATATGATATAGAAGACACTGACCTTTTCATTCAACTCTATCCTGATGCAGCAGCTTGAATTCTACCACACT
The DNA here is from genome assembly GCF_049354715.1 of Callithrix jacchus. Taxonomy (NCBI): domain Eukaryota; kingdom Metazoa; phylum Chordata; class Mammalia; order Primates; family Cebidae; genus Callithrix; species Callithrix jacchus. The sequence goes on from NC_133504.1 coordinate 133,541,061, forward strand.
AATGCAAATTCCTGATGAAATAATATCTGGTACTGTCAGTTGGCTATTAGTGAAGTCATTTGTCACAAATTGATATTTTATTTTTTTATTTATTTACTTTAATTAATTAATTAAGTATCTGTAAAAATTTATTTCTGAGTCAGAGTCTTACTCCGTTGCCCAGGATGGAGCACAATGGCACAATTTTGGCTCATGGCAACCTCCATCTCCTGGGTTCAAGTGATTCCCTGGCCTCAGCCTCCCAAGTAGCTGAGATTACAGGTGTGCACCACCACACTTTGCTAATGTTTATAGTTTTAGTAGCGATGGGGTTTTATCATGCTGGTCAGGCTGGTCTTGAACTCCTAATCTCAGGTGATTTGCTGGTTTTGGCCTCCCAAAGTGCTGGGATTATGGGCATGAACCACTATGCCCAGCCACAAATTGATATTTTTAAAAACAACATTTGCCTTTCCCATTTTGGTTCTCTTTGTAGATTATTTACACCTCAAACAAAGCAGGAAAAATATCAAACTGGATATATTATTACTAAATTCCCATAGATTCAACAATTTAATGGCCTTACAGATATTAAATTAACACACATGGTCCTGCTAATAGCTCTTACTGGAACATGTCAAGTCTTCAAAAGATCATAAGGTCAATGTCTACAGTGAGTGTGAGTGTATGTTTATTATTGCACATGATTTTAGAGTTATAGAAGCAGAGAAAGTTTTTAACTACTAATGAAAGTCCCATATCCCCCCCCATAATGGAATTTAGAAATAGAAATTACATCATATCTTTGTCCTTACTATTAAAAAATTGTGATTAAAATAAGTGTACATAGAGAGAAACAAGCCTTGAACACCAGCAGAAACGTTATTAGCTGACTACTATACTATTAAGCTGCAGCGAAAAAAATCCTACAATGCCCCATAAAATATTTCAAACTCATTTGCCTATTGATTTTGCCCATGTTTTAATTGGCTTCAAGTAACAATCCTCAGAGATGGAACAAGTGCACTGCAAAATTCAGAATTTTGTGAAAACTATAATCATCACTGTGATGGTTAATACTGTCAATTTGATTGGATTGAAAGATGCAAAATATTGATTCTGGGTGTGTCTGTGAGATTGTTGCCAAAGAGATTAACATTTGAGTCAGTGGGCCAGGAAAGGCAGACCCACCCTTTATCTGTGTAGCTAATCACCGGCAGTGTGGCTAGAACATATAGCAGGCAGAAGAATGTGAAAAGGCTAGACTGGTATAGTCTCTCAGTCCATCTTTCTGTCGTGCTGGGTGTCCTTGAATATCAGCTCGAGGACTTCAGCTTTAAGACTTGGATTGGCTTCCTTGCTCTTCAGCTTGCAGATGACCAATTGCAGAACCTTGTGGTTGTGTGAGACAAATACTTAAACTCCCAAATATGTATATATGTATGTGTGTGTGTGTGTGTATGTGTGTACAAAATATTAGTTATGTCCCTCTAGAGAACGCTGATTGATGCAATCTCTTAAGATAACAAAACCACCAAACTCTGATTATCTCTGATGACAGCAAGTCACCTGAACAAGAGTCTGGCAAAAATATTACATGCCAGGCCGGGCACGGTGGTTCACGCCTGTAATCCCAGCACTTTGAGAGGCCGAGGCGGGTGGATCACGAGGTCAAGAGATCGAGACCATCCTGCTCAACATGGTGAAACCCCATCTCTACTAAAAATACAAAAACTTAACTGGGCATGGTGGCGCATGCCTGTAATCCCAGCTACTCGGGAGGCTGAGGCAGGAGAATTGCCTGATCCCAGAAGGCGGAGGTTGCGGTGAGCCGAGATGGCACCATTGCACTCTAGCCTGGGTAACAAGAGCAAAATTCCGTCTCAAAAAAAAAAAAAAAAAATTACTTGCCATCATAGCAAAGATTACTTACATCAAGTGAATATTCAAGGATTTTTTTAATACATTCCCTACAGATAAAAAACATGATGGTTAAAGAAAACTTTAAAGGTGGAGCAGAGGCAGAAACCTGAGGTTCAAAAGCCTTTTGAGATTTTGTATGTGCATACCATTCAATTGCCTCCATCCTAGAGATTAAAATAAGTTCTGGTAATGGTAGACTATTATCTAGAGAAGAAAATTATTTCGAATTCAGGGACTAAGTTCTGCTCTTAACCCTCATGACTGCTAATCGGTTAGATTTTCTATTTATGAGCTTGTCACAGAGACACTCACGAGATTAGGAGCCAGTACTCTGATCTTGAATCTAACTTCTTCCAAAAAGATATGGGTAGATATTGCAGAAGATGGAGGACTTATGCTGTATGCTCAACTTTGTAATCAGGAGGGTAAAGTTGAAATTTAAAACAACAACAACAAAAGTTTCTTGAGTAACTTCAACATCCATTTACAGACAGCCTGGAAACCTCATTTAGTAGAAACATCATCAGAAAAAAAACATATATCATAGATAGAAGAGATTATACCAGCTACTAAAATTATTCTGTATGATACTACAATGGTGGCTACATGAAATTTTACATCTGTGAAAACCATTAGAATATACAACACCTCAAGTGAAGCTTAATGTAAATGAAGACCTTTGTTTAATAATGATGTGCCAGTGTAGGTTCATTAATCGTAATAATTGTACCACTATGATGTGGGATACCAATATACATGTATAATGGAGAAAGCTGTGTGTGTAGTGGGACAGAGTGCATGTGGAAACTCTATTTCTTGCTCAATTTGACTGTGAATGCAAAACTAGTCTAAAAATAAACTTCATTAATTAAACAGACAAAAATGAAAAAAATATAAGCCTGGTTGATCTTAAGCCTCTTAGACCAACCACATCTTGTTTAGATGTAATCTCAGAATTACATCCATCTTTCTGCTTCTATATGGATCTAAATAAACTGTATAGAAAACAAATAAAGCCAAAAAAATCAAGTCACTGTAAAACATCTCTTAACCTTCTGCCAATTATTGCATCCACTACCACCAAAGCTTCAAAGCTGTCATTCAGGCAAGATATTGTGTGTTTTAGCTAAGGAGAAAGCGTCTCAATACTTTTTTTTTTTTTTGAGACGGAGTTTCCCTCTTGTTACCCAGGCTGGAGTGCAATGGCGCGATCTAGGGTCACCGCAACCTCTGCCTCCTGGGTTCAGGCAATTCTCCTGCCTCAGCCTCCTGAGTAGCTGGGATTACAGGCACGCGCCACCATGCCCAGGTAATTTTTTGTATTTTTAGTAGAGACGGGGTTTCACCATGTTGACCAGGATGGTCTCGATCTCTTGACCTCGTGATGCACCCGTCTCAATACTTTTTAACCTTTGTGGTTACTACATATCAATTAGAAGTCAGAATTGTAAAATAATTTGGACAAAAATTTCTGGCATTTTAGAAAAGCACATTGATGGTAGATGTGCAAATAACCATTTATTTTAATTGTTTTTAGAAAACAGGTAAATTAAAATTATTTTTATAAACTTGTCAGTGAATAATCAGACTTTTTTTTTAAGTAGGCTATTATTATGGTTTGATTTATGTGCTCCTCAGAAAGATATGTTGGAGTCTTAATACTCATCATCACAGAATATGACATTATTAGGAAATATGGGTCTTTACAAAAGCGATTATTAAGTTAGAATGAAGACATTAAAGTGGGCTCTAATCTAATATGACTGATGTCTATAAAAAAGAGGAGGGGAAAATTTGGACACTGTTACAGACATGCATACGCAAAAGACAATGTTAATAGACATAGAGCGAAGACTGCCATCTACAAGCCAAAGGGGCATGCATTCACAGATCCTGCCCTAACAGCCCTCAGAAGAAGTCAACCACGGGCATGCTTTGACTTTCCACTTTTAGTCTCCAAAATTTTGAGACAATAAACTTTTGTTATTTAAGCCACTCAGTCTTTGGCACTTTGTTATGGGAGTGTTAGCCAACTAGTGTAGCCATAGGTTGTTTTATCATTGTGTGGATGTTGCTTACAGTTATCATAGCATAAGAATTAAACACTTTTATTAAGGATATAGCAAACCACATGTGTGTATGTGTGTGTGTGTGTGTGTGTGTGTGTGTATTCTATCTTCTTTTTGTTTCAGAGCTATCACTCACTTATGGTTCTTCCATTACCTCATTGGCTGTTTCTTCTGGTCTGAATATTTTTTTTTCTCCTTCTCTCATCAACCACTGAGTATTCTGGAGTTCTGTTGATATCTTTCCTTTCTCTGCTTCATAGTTAGAAAGTTTTGTTCTTTCATAAAGATACATATAGATGTCACTGATATATTCACTTTTCCCCTAGTGAATTCAATGTGATTTTTCATGTCTCTGTAAGGGGCAACTCTTATCATGCCAATTACATTTTTAAAAATCTTACAGTTATCCTTAACATTCTTTTTTTCTCTCTCTCCCCCTCTTTTTCTGACCTCACATCCATTCTGTCAAAATATACCTCAGGTTAAAGCTCAAATGTATCACTATTCTTACTTCCATTTACCACCTTCTCTTTTTTAATGCTAATCCACATAAATTGTCATGTTGTGCCAAAATGATTGCAATGACTTGTCATCTGGTTATTCTACTTCTATGATTATTCCTCAGGCATCTTTTCTGTCAGATAATCACAAGAATTATTATAAAATTTATGACATATTATGTGACATTTCTGTTTACAACTATATAATACCTTTTTATTATCAGTATATTAAAGAAGTCATAGGTATTACTAAGGACCTAGAATGCTCTGTATCATCTTAAACTGCTGTAAATTGCTGTTATTTTTTTACAACTTGCTCTTTCATCTTCCTGGAACATATTTCCCCAGATGTTTATAAGATCTACTTTGGCCGGGTGCGATGGCTCATGCCTGTAATCCTAGCACTTTGGGAGGCCAAGATGGGTGGATCACCTGAGGTCAAGAGTTCAAGACCAGCCTAGCCATCATGGTGAAACCCCATCTTTAAAAAACAAAAAACAAAAAACAAAACAAATATCTACTTTGTTAGTTCTTTCAGATTTCTAATTAAATTCACCTAATGAGATCTTACCTAATTACTCTTTATAAAATAGACACCTTCACCCAACAAAAACAAGCATTTATTTTCCCACATTTTACTTGTTCTTCAGGGTATACTGCCAATTTACATGCTCCTTGTTTATTTTCATCACTGATATGTAAACATCATTAAATGAATGTTTGTTTTGTTTTTCCTTGATCTAACCCCGGTAATTTGAGGGTTGCAGTGCTGCTAAATCCACAGTAAACATGTGATGACTCAATAAATAAATCATACCATTTTATGAATTTAAGTTGATGTTTGGGAGACTAGAACGTAGAAGGCCTTACGGAAAAATAATACCCTTTTATTGTAGGCATTTAAAAGTACCACAGAGCATCAATATTTGTGTCATTTTAATGTTCCAATATCTATAGCTGTCAAACTGTTTAGTGTAGTTTGTACAAATGAGGCTTTCTCATTAATATTCTAATACAATGATATTTTCTTCTTTTAAAGTAACTAATTTTATATTCATTTTGGATTAAAATATGGTAAGAGCTGTACACATGTTCTGGCTCAGTCAGAAAAAATTATTGTCTAAAACAGTAAGTAAACTAATTTAAAACCAAGGTTTTAAGACAGAAGCCTATATAAAATGAAATACCGACATGTGAAAATCAAGTTTTACATAAATTTGAAAGCATATAACACTTGTTAGATTAAAATATTCAAAAATAAAGAGAAAAATTTAAAATTATTGCATTAGTGGAATTTGTTGAAAGTGCTAATGCCAGAGATGTATAGAAAAATTTGGGCAGGCAAAAAAAAAGTAGGGAGTGTTCTGTTCTGACACTCTTTGGGTTGGACTGAATAGTTTTAATAATTTTGCCTTGCTCTTGGGCATTATATATGAGTAAGTTGGCCAGAAGTAGAATGTCAATTTATACTAAAGTGATGAAGTTAATTATATGAAAATAATTCTATCTATGATATATTCAGAAATAGTATTTTTAGATACAATTATAATAATATACTTAAAATTATGAAAATGCAATAAGTAATTATTTTGTGTATGCACATCTGTTCAGTGCTTTGCTTATGTGGTGTCTTAGTGGGAAGCACACAATTATTATTTCTATTCTTTTTAAGTGAGGAAATTGATAATCAGAGAATTCACACAAATATAAAGTGGGAGAGCACGGATGTCCTCAGCAAATTTATGTGGCTTCTAGGTTCCACTTTTTTTCAATATTCTTTTGTTGGGTGTTGTCATAGTAATTCCCGATGAATCATGCAAGTCTCTGTGTACACATTTTGAAATGTGATATAACTGCTTCCCTGTGGAGAGGCATATTCTCCTACATCCTTCAGAATCCAGGCTGGCTTTCTGGCTTGCTTTGACCAAGAGAAGACAATTTGGAAGTTAAAGTTTTGGAGTCTATAACTTAATAGGTATTCCAGCATTAGTGTTTCTCAATTCTAAAACTTTTGTGTTACACTATGCAATTAAAAAGAGAACTAGTCTAAACCACTAAAGGAGAACCAAAGTGCCCCACCTGAAAACAAGCACCACTGCCAGGCATGCCTTTGAGAATCTTTTAGAAACTACATTCAGAGTTAAGCTGTCAATTGATTTTGGAAAAATCACCAAAGTGAAATATAAATACACCATCACAAAATGAAATAAATCAGGGTTGTTTTATGGATTTAGGTTGTGAGATGGTTTGTTCATACCGACAGTTAACTAAAATATCTGCGTTGGTAAATAAAGTATAATTAAAATGGAGAAAATTATAATTATTACCAAATCACTAGATATATCTCTATGTACCTATCTTAGGTATTTAAATTCTTCACAATATCAATACATATAATATATTTTCAATGATTTCTCTCTTTTTTACCATTATAATAATAAAATTAATTTTCATAATTCTTATAGTACACCAAGTCTTAGACACTCATGTAACTCGATAATACTTCTGATAGAGGCAGAAGGCAGAGAAACTCTAGGTAGACAGGGGTGACTCCATGGTAAAACCCCATCTTCCAGCCAAAAAGCCTCAAACCCGTGGCCCAAAGTGAATACTTCTATCCCTGTTTGCCTGTTCTCTCCCGATTGGTTCTTTCTGATTAATATATTTTTACCATTCAAATGTTGGCTTTTCCAAAACTACCCGTGGCTTGTGCCACCCCCAGGCCTGTGCCTATCAAGACCCCATACTCTGCTTGTAGAAGTGAAGAAGCTGCTGAATGACTGGGAGAGGCAATTTGACTTTAGAAGAGAGTGGCAGAGAGGCAACTAGACACCTGGGAAGAATGGCCTACCTTTTCTGTTCCCTTTCCTGTTCCTCTCTTGACTGAGAGCTGCTTTCATTACTTAATTACATTCTCCAAATTCACCGTCCTTCAATTTGTCCATGTGAACTTATTCTTCTTGGGCACTGGACAAGAGTTCAGGACCCACCAAGTGTTGGTACCCAAAAAGGCTCTCACACTAGCCCTTTGTTCTCGCTGGCAGAGGGCAACCACCCCACATAATGAGGCAAAGGGCTCACTGAGCTGACAACACACTGCTGTCCACAGGGTGGGCAGTGGAGCTAAGACAGCATTGTGACATGCCCTCTGGGGCCTTGGGGTTGCAGGCATCCTAAACTGGAGGCTGCTAGAGGCCCTGCTTTTATACCTGCTGGCATAAAAGCAGCTGGCCAGTTCCCTCACTTGTTTGCTCAAATGCTCTTTCCCATGAGATGTAGAGTATAGTGGGCTGAGTATAGGAGGTAGCCCTGTCGCAAGCTCAGCAAACGGGTCAAGGACAAATCGTCCATCATTTCTACATTAAGTATCTGTTTATTCATTATATCCTCATATTTCCTATAATTTCTTTACATTTATTTCAAACTCGATTTTCTAACTTTCAGTCTAAACTCAATTTTCTAACTCATTTTATTTTCAGCTCTACCCAGACGGGTTAACCTCTATTTAGTTAGAAGTTATAATTTGCAAATGCTTTAGTAAAAGCTTATAAGATAACTTAAATAATTATATTCATCAAAGTGAATTGGGCTAGACTAACAACATATTGTGTCTCAATCCAACCATCCTTGGCATAGTAAATAATTGAAAGGTAGCTCACTAACTTTAAAAAGACTGATAAAAATACGACAATCTTTAATGCTTGGCTTCTACAGTTACGATGGAAAAATATGACAATCTTTAATGCTTGGCTTCTACAGTTACGATGGAAATCTGCATCACAATCATATGCAAGAAAAGTTTCTTTAAAAGTTTAGATAAGAAATAACTCAGGTTGTTCCTGCCTATTTTTGTTGGTAAGAAGTAACTGCCAATTTCAAAGATATATCTTATTCTGATATGCTACAAAATCTGATTTGGCTGCGAACAGAGAGACGTGGGCACCAAGTTTTGGTAAGCAGCTAAGAATCTGCTACTATTATTTTAAGTAATGCTAAGTTTATATTAAACACAAATAAAAGTGCTTGATTTTCATATTCCAGTTAACAGTAATATAAAAAAATATTGAAAGTTTGTTGACATTGTTATTCAGCTAATTATTTCACAATATATACCTTTTAATCTTTTTCTTAAATTTCCCCATTTTACAATACATATAAACCAACTCCTTTTTCAATTTCTGCATTAAAAACTTCTTTAAGTCAATTACTATAATAATTTTGAAAGCTTTTTGTCAAAGCCAAAAGAAAACTAAATAGATGTGATAAATAAACGTAATGTCACATTCTGAATGAGATCTGTAACAAATGCAATGCCATTAAGTAAAAAATAAAAATATCTTTTAAAAGTATAAATTTTACTTAATAATAACATCAATATTTGTTCATTAATTGTGAGACACTGCCATGCAGAAGTAATACATTAACAATTGCGGAAATTGGGTATTAGTTTTATAAGATAGTATGTACTTTATAATTTTTCAGTAAATCTGAAACTATTCTGAAATGAAAATATTGATCAAACCAAAGAAAGCCTGTATGATCTTTTATAGAGATATATTACATAAAATATACTAATACGGTTAATTACCTTGCAATGTATTCTAAACCTATATTCAATAACTTTGTAAATATAAGGGAAAGCTGTTTAGTAAATACTTTCATTCCATAAACGTTATCAATGTAAGTAATTTATTTATTACAACTCTAGAAAATTGTCCAAGACATTTATTTAATTTGTATTCATTATTTAACATATTTAAATGTGTAACTCAAAGTTCTATTTTCTCTAGAACCTTTAATGGGAACTATTTCTGCATTGTAAATTTTTATAGAATATCTGTTTTTCCCTTTAAAAATGTTACTGTAACAAGGACAAGGATTAATTGAAAGTATTAGAACAGAACCTTATTTTTTGACTCACGGCTTGGAGCAACTCAGGAGGCTAAGTCAGGAAAAAGGTTGGAATGTGGAAGGTGGAGGCTGCAGTGAGCCATGTTTGCACCAATGAACTCTAGCCTGGGGGACAGAAAAAGACTCTGTCTAAAATAAATTCACGTATCCCTGAATTGTTATAATGTTTGCAATTTTCTACAAAAAATTATACTTTTAATTTGGTTTTAAAAACTTTGCAATTCATAGAATTTAAATTAATCAATTGTCTCAAATAAATTTTATCTGACATTTAAATACTGACATTCTAAAATAGGAAGTTGCCTGCCAGGCAAGGTGTCAGAGCCTCAACAATGGAAAGCGACTTGCTTGTGGTAGTAAAAATAATTTACCCACCGCTGTGCAGTTCTACAAAGATATGTTTTATTTAGAAGGAAAGAACAGTGCTGAAGTGTGCAGTGGGGCACTTCAGCAAGAGGACTGTGTGCAAAAGAATGGATTTTTCCTTGGGGATATTTATGGACATTAAAGTGGGAGCTTAAGGGTAATTTGGACTATATTAGTCAAGTAGATCATGACAAAAGATTACATCTGTAGACATTTTGGTGTCTTGATGTCAGCAAAGTTTGCATGATGAGTTTCAACATGCATACATTCCAGAGATGTATAGAAATTCCAGTTACTTATTAGTATCTCTTAATTAATGTTCGAGAAAAAGGACTGGTACTAGATGCTGGATTTAGATAATAGGGAATTCTAATTGTTACAGGAAAGGGGGCCAGATCCAGATTCCAAGAGAAGATTTTTGGATTTTGCATAAGAAAAAATTTGGGGTGAATCCACCATGCAAAGTAGTGAAAGAATAGCTACTCCATAGACAGAGTAGGGCTTTCCTGAGAGTAAGGAGAGGAAAACATCCACCCTAGGTACAATACTCGTATATATGGGGAGATGTGATCTGTTAAAAGGTTTTGTGATAAAGGATTGATTTTATTAATTACTGTATTTTGTAAGAATCAATATTATTGTCTTTAAATCAATCTTAGGAATGCCTTTGTTCTCCAGATTTCAGGATATCTGGACATTCCCAAGTCTGGGTCTGTTTAGTAAACATTATTGATCTGTTCCTTTAATGGTAAACATCTAGAGGCTAAGAATGCCTGACTTTCTGGGAATGCAGCCCAGCAAGTTCCAGACTTATTTTCCTAGCCTTCACTGAAGATGGAGTCAGTCTGGTTTGAATAGCTCTGACATACCTACTTCCAAATTCCTCAATAAGGAGTTTGCCTCTGGATGGTCTGCTTGATGGCCACCAGGTGATCTTTGCTCTCCTCTTTGATTAAAAGAGGAAATATCAGAAATATACTGAGTGGCATGAATTATTTAAGTGACCATTAAAAACACTGTAGTAACAGAAAAAATCTAGAAGAGTTAATAAATTATCTTGCTCAGAACACATGTATCCAGTAACCAACAAATTATTTTAACTGACTTTCTTAATAAGAAAAAGTCTATTATAAAATTGAAAACAGTATCTAAATGTCAAGTTCTCTCACACAGGTTTTTCTTAATTTCTTACTGTGACAACCTCCTACGTTGTTGAATTGTCTTCAGAAATGAAAGGAAGAAAAGCTTTATCAAAGTGCTTCACAATAATTAGAATTTGTTTTCATTTCAATAGAATAGAAAGCTTACTATACCATTCCCAGATACTGTTTTTTGTAATATCTTTATTTTTTCTTTTGTAGGAACAATTTTGTGTACATCTATCACTATATATTTGTCAATAAGAAAAAAAGATTACTTTTACATCCCATGAAAGGTATTTATTGCACCTAATTATTTAAATATTTTTGCAAAGATAACCTTCTTTTAAATATAGAATCAGAGGGTAAATTTATATTCTTGTATAAGCTAATATATCATAATTCATTTTTCTTTGGATGTTCACAAAGTAATATTTTGTTAATTATGAAATCACTCTAATCTTACAGCACAAATATATTTCTATTTTGGTTAATTGCTTTTTATTATTTTAGTCTTTAATTCTTTGTAAATTTTACCACTGTGGATTTGATACCTAAAATTATGCATGCCACATGGTAGGTGCTCAATAAATACTTGCTGTATTTATATAGTATGTGGAAAAATAAGATCTTTTATTCATTTTTCCTTTTTTGATTCTAACTTCCTAGGTAATTTGGGCAAGGGGGGTGGTGGTGGGGTGGCTAGATGAGAGAAGAAATTGCAAGTAGGTGGTGGCATTCTTGAATAACAGTCTAATTGGAATTCAAATGATACGCTTAGCCAACTGTAGGGCTTTCGCTTTGAAGAAAGAGTAAGTTGAAGTAAAATGCTCTGGCTAATAGAAAGAGGTTCTTATCCTTTTAGGAGAAAGAGAAAAGAAAAGAAAAAAGAACATATTGCTGGCAAAACCTGAAGCTTTGAACAAGAGATTGTAAAAAGCTTCTGTGTCGTCTGTGATGTAACTTTTCTTCCCCATCTCTCTTAAAATCTTTATTAGAGGATCTGACAATGCCTCACAAACTGAATCTGGCTTAAAAGTGAATATAAATAAGAACATTAGATGCCAAGGAGAAGAAAATCTGTCAATTATATTTGTTTTCATAATTTAATAACTAATAGATTGTTAATAAGATTGAACATCATTTAAAAATACAAGTTTAAATAATATAAAATTATATTAAATAATATGTGATTACATTAAACCAATAATAATGATATGGGCTTTAATTAAGAAAAGTGCACAGCAATAACCAAATAATTATTGTTACAGATTAATTTGTTCTCTTTTCATTCCATATTGACATCATAGAGACTGTCAGCTACAAAGATTCTAATGATTTTGCTTATAAGCCCTAAGGATATTAACCCATAAAGATACATTAACAGATGAAAAAAAAATCATGATGCCTCACAAATAATCAAACAAGTAGTATTCATTCGGTTTATGCCAGTTACTAGGAGTGTAAGGGCATTATTGCAAACTTTATGACCAAAGAACGGAAGCTCTGTCTTATACTCCACATAATTTTATAACACATACTCAAAATTGTCTCTTCATAGAGTTCATCTACCATGAATATCCTAATACATTTACAACTAAATTTTAAACCTTGAATACTATTGGAAGGGTCTTTCCAGAAGTATTATAGACTTTTATTGAAGCATGTATGCATTTATACTTAGTTTAAAACTATGTATGATTGTTTAAAACTATGTCTGATAGTCTAAATCTTATGTTTAAAGATCAAAGTTTTAATTTATTTCAAATCTACTACATTTACATATTCGCTACCATTCATCATTTTAATGTGGTCAGATTATACTTTGTAAGATTTACATGACTTCAAATTTATGTCTTAAGGCACAGAATGTAGTCTATCTTGGTGAATCTTCCATTTTACCTTGAGATTGTATAGTCTGTCTTTGTTGAGTGGTGTAGTCTAGAAATGTTAACTAAACCCAGTGACTAAACAGTAGTGTGTAGGTCAGCTACATTGTTACTACTATTCTGCTTGCTTGATCCATTAGTTATTGAAAAGTCTGTTGAAGTTTTCAACTCCATGCAAGTAGAGAATTGAACTATTTCAACCCCTTAAAATTGGTTTATCTGTGCTCTGTATCACATTATATTATTAGTTCTGTTAAATGCTTCAGGCACACTTAAAATAGTGTGTATTCTCTCATTGCATATAATGTTTTATATTTGTCAATTAGGTTAAACTGGTTAACGATATGCTATAGATCTATATTCTTGTTTATATTTTGATTATCTTTCCTATGATATTTTAGAATAAGTGTATTCATATTCTCCACTATGATTGTAGAAATACCTATATTACTTGGTAATTATGTCATTTTCTCTATATATTTAAAGGTATGTTATTATGTGTACACATTTAACATTAATATACCTTTCTAAGAAATAATATGCTTTATATTCATTAGGCTGCTGGCAAGATAGCCAAATAGAAACAACTCCCATCTGCAGCTCCCCAGCGATACCAACACAGAAGTTGGGTGTTTTCTGCATTTCTAACTGAGTTATCATGTTCATTTCATTGGAACTGATTAGGCAGTGGGTGTAGCCCAAGGAGGGCAAGCAAAAACAGGGTGGGGCGTCATCTCACCTGGGAAGTGCAAGGATTGGGAAATCCTCCCTTTCACAGCCAAGAGCAGCTGTGAAGGACTATGCTATCTTTTCCAGATACTATACTTTTCCCATAGTTTTTGCAATCTGCAGAACAGGAGATTCCCTCATGTGTCTATACCACCCTGGCCCTGGGTTTCAAGCACACATTAAATTTTTCTTTATTTTGTAAAAAGGAAACATTATCAGTCATAGTCTTTTTGAGATAAAATATTTACATCAATGTGTTTAATTAAAGAAAGCATAATGTAGGGACCACTCAAAGGGCCATGTGTAGTGTTTAGGAGTGTCAGCAGTGTGGGTGATAAAATACCCAAAGAACTATGACATGGCTATCCAAAGGGGAAACTGTCAGAAAATTTTAACAGGATGGGTAAAGTGTAGTTCTAAGAGAGGGTTTATCAATGGTAGTGAAGATATGTGGTATAATAAGAAAACCACATTTCAGTAACTTGGCGGGGAGAGGTAGGAAAATAAATAGTTTCTTTTTTTCTTTTGGAATCCTCCAATTTCTTCCTAGTGTCTTCAATTGGCACAACCCAGCTAGAAGATAATAAGTGAGGAAACTTGTTGATTCAGTCCATTGATACAGTGAGGAAGAGGATAATGTATTTAGACAGCAAAAAAAAAAAAATCTAGTCCAATTTTGAATCACATCATTATCTCTTATGCTGTGCCATAGTTGCTGAGCATCTAAAAGACAATTTGAATTTGAGTCATCCGTGTGTAGTACTTAGAATGTTAGATGTTATAGAAATAAGTGATGACTATTCCAGGATACACTGAAGAGTTGCTCCTTTTACCTGGTGGAGGGGCTGGTGTAAATAATTCAATGTCTTTTGAATGTTCTATTCCAGATAGTGAAGTGAGCATGACATACAGTGGTGTTTTGTTATAACTAAACAGGAATGTCGTGGTTTGAAATAATAATATAACAGATTTTACTTCATATACTGGAACATCTTTTGCAGTTCCTTACTCTTCATGGAACTTGTCCTTCCAAACTGAAGATTTCATCGCACAGTCATTCTTCTCACATGAAGAGATAAGAGAATTTTCCATTTTTAAGGCAGGAGACAATCTATAATAACATTAATATGAGTTTGTCTAAATAGTTTAAGGAGACATCACTATATGAAATCAACATATCAAGCAGTAATCTTCCAAATCAAATTGGCAAAACACTTACAAAGGTAAATACAAAAGCTAATAATACAGATGTCAGATAAAAAATAATGTATTGTTTTTCTGCATATAGGACATTATACTGAATATGTAATTACTTGGTGGCATGATGTCGGCTTCCTTTGGCTAATTATTAACATATCTTCTACTGATAGTCTAATTCGTGGTATTCTTGCAAAAATACATCTTTTTGCTACTATACGTCTTGGTAGGTTTTGTAGCAGTAATAAAGACAACTAACAAGTACAAATATAATAGTTTAAAGACAGTACCCAGGGTTTGTCAAGGATTGACTGTCAAAAATATCTTGGTCATAGAAATTTTTCTATAAATTGATATTATATGGCTATAGAACATATGTTCTTCTAGGTTGCTGAGAATATTAAATGACCACTATTTCCCTGTTGGTTTTATCAAATTTGAAAATATATGACAACAGCAAGATGGAAATAAAATTGTGATCTTTTGACCTGGTAGAAAGTTTTAAAGTGAGAAAGAAAGTAAAACACTCAAAATAATTTCTCTCTTTTTCAGTTCAATGAAAAATAAAGAAACAAACAAACAAAATAATTATTTCTGTGTAAGCAGCAAAATGTATATATATATATTGAGACGCAGTTGCGCTGTTGTTACCCAGACTGGAGTGCAATGGCACGATCTCGGCTCATTGCAACCTCCACCTCCTGGGTTCAAGCAATTCTCTTGCCTCAGCCTCCCGAGAAGCTGGGACTACAGGCACGCACCACCATGCCCGGCTAATATTTGTATTTTTAGTAGAGACGGGGTTTCACCTTGTTGACCAGGATGGTCTCGATCTCTTGACCTCGTGATCCACCCGCCTTGGCCTCCCAAGGTGCTGGGATTATAGGCATGAGCCACTACACCCGGCCCTTAAAAAATAATTTTAAAGTTTAGACAATTGCAGTCACACAAGAATAGCCTGAAAAAAAGTCACTTAATTTCAAATAATATTATCTTGTTACATTTTAATTATATTTTTCTTATATTCACTTCTGGCAGTTCAGAGTTTAGATAATACTGCACTGTGATGACACAGAAGCTATCCAAATTAATTGTAATGACCTATTCTTTCCTGCATAGGTAATAGGAAAGATAATTTGAGCCTCGTGTGTGAAATAAAGTTTGGGAACAATTAGCCAAATTCATAGGAGGAAAAAATAAGTCAATAATAAGCTTTATACCTTAATTCTGTATTCAAATATTATATGGATATGCTTTGGGTTTTGTTTTGATAGCTGAACTTTGAGCAAATCAAGGTAGCACAAGCAGAGATAAATAATTACTCTCAAAGCTGCACTGTTAGATTTATGGCTAAAGTATTGCCAAAAAAAGAAAAAATCTCTCCCACAACCATGGTACACTATGCTTTGCAATTTTTAACATTAGCATTTCTGGGTCAGAAACTTGAATTTGCTACATGCACTAATACCCCACCCCCAGCACCATTGCCTTTTGTTTGCCAGGTATTAACTTATTTATGTTTTCTTCATAGACATCAGTCAAACTCTGTTCAGGACTAATTCCATTGACATATCCTTGGCCATATGCTTTTTCGCTAGCTACAAGAAAGGTGGGGAAATAAGTATGTCAAAGAGAGGCAGAATTATCACAGACAAATGGAAGAAACTTCTTCAGAGGGCTCAAATGCTGGGGGAAGAAAATGATATATTTTCTTTCTTGGTGTTTTGTTGATATTGTTGTTTTGTAGTGTTGGTAGCATTGGTGATGGTGATTGGTTTTGGTTGTATTTATTATATTTTCAATCAGCTGAGGCTGGGTATAATTTTAAGTTGCAACATGAAGAATTTAGACTTATTATTAAGAAAATATAAAGTTATTAACATAGTTATTGAAAAACTATCCTACCTAGTTATATGACAATAGCTTCCATTCTGCTTTTGCTAGAAAGGAAGTCTTTTGCATCACAATATGTGTGCTATGTTTGTCCAAATTGTACCTCTTATTCAACACAAAGTGTTATTCTAACTCTAGTTATTAACTTACAGATATAATATTTTTCACCAAATTACTCCCAATATTTTGTATATGATTGTTAATTCTGTGGCCAGCTATAGAGTTTATTCCTTGAAAAACTGAGAAACACATGTAATTCTATGCTTCCACAACCCTTAATACCATAGCTTACCACAGATTCTAGACCACTGTAATAAAAAAGAACAATAATATACTCATGGGCTGTATTTTTATTCCCTTCAGCTGTTTCAAAACAAGAGCTCAATAAAGATCTGATGAATACAATTTTGTCATTTCAAAAAAGCCTTAAACAAATATTTAGAGTAGTTATGAAATGGCAACATTACAGAGTAAATTTCTATTACCATATTTTTATTTAGATTAGAAAGAAGAGGTTTTTGCTATTTAACAGGCATGCAATTTCTAAAGTAGTATCAAGAGTATGAAAATAATTATTATCTGCCATTTCAGATTCATATATGATTTGAGATGGAATTAAATACAACATGTTTAATATATGTAAATGGAAAATAAAAATAGATTATGTTTGTCTCATTTGATTTTAAATAGCAACGTTTCATAGCTGAAAATCTAGACTTTAGTTATTCAGCTTGTAGATATGTTGTGAGTTTCAAATTAGATAATGCCTTTCCAAATGCATTGTAAACCCTGAAACATTAAATAAATATTTAGAGTTACTGTTTTCAAAGATTAAAGTAAATAAAGAGCAAGAAAACTGTATCTAATTAAGAAAAGATTTATGCCCATTTTAGAACAAATAATTGTCCCCATCTACTTGTGTTTTGTATTCACATATTGGTAACTATTTTATAAAATAAATATTGTAAACAGTGTAGGTTATCTAACTATTCTTAAGCAAATATTACCAACTCAAGTTGATAAAAAGAGACCACAAAATTTACTAAAGCAAAGCAAAAAAAAGAAAAAAATTACATTTATTCCACAACTTATAGGTTTTATAAAAAAATCTATTTTATGTTAACCTTAATGTACATCATAACATAGCAAGATTGCAAATGAAGTTCTATAAACCCTGAAATATGTGGGCCTGGGTATTCTTAACACAGAGTTAATTTTGAGAAACATATTATATTAAATATTCTGTCATCTTTGAAGACCCCAGTGGCAGCCAGGAGAAAGCATTGCCTATCAGCCACTTAATTATCTACAATGTATATGCAAATACCAAGAGTTTGATGAGGTCTTTACATTTGGACTTTAAGTACCCCATTAGTAATCATAAATCCACTACTAATGTTTCTGTGGCACTTAGGCAACAGTGAAAAATTAAGCAATAATGACTTCAAAGGTGGAAGAATCACACAATAACTCTGTACCTTTGAGGTCATTTTTACAATTTGAACACAAATTATATGAGTGTACTTCATTGCCTTCAGCATTTAGAAAGCATTGCTAATGAACAGGGAGGTTATTTAGGAAATAGAGTGCAAAAGGTGGATATAGATTGAACGCTGAAACTTGGCAGAATTGATTCCAGATACAAAAAGAAACGGATTTATTGCTTTTAAATGGGCTCAAATGCAAAACCCACAGATGAAACAGACTTTCAGATAATCCTGGGAATGCACCAAAGTTGTTCAATCAGCATCATCAACTTTAGCTACTTGCTTTTCATGAATCTTCCGTGGCTCAATGTGGGCCCATAAGTAATGATGTATAAAAGTCTATTTGCTTTATATAGTCATTGTTTTTGAAAATGCAGTCGTGTAAGACAATTTTACTCTTCTTAGAACGGCTTAAAAGCAATTTTCCTCTAGCTGACTAAATCATACCTAATTTCATTGTGTTAATCTTAGAAACAACATAGTAAAGAAGATTCAGCCTCATCTAAAATATTAGAATAATATAAATGATAAGTGAAATATTAATTTGTGAATATCTAGTGTTTTAAAGCCCTGGAAACCATTATGTAAAATTAAATGTACTAAATTTAAACAATATATTTTGAAAATTTTTGAACTATTTATTTTAGTAGTCACCTGATGACATGATTCAGATTATACTTTTGATAAGGTTCATCTTTATAGTTTGTTTCATTACCTATGCTGGTATAATATAACAAATTTTAAATCAGCAAATAAATAGTGTCCAGGGACTAATTATTTTCAAATATTAGAATAATATTTGATTCTTCAAAAATATCAAATGATAGCTGTAAAATCAAAATGATTCATTTTCCACACTATAATATTTCTACTCATCAGGGCAACACAATGTAAACCAATATACTATAATAAACTGAGATTTATATCAAATTTAATATTCTTAAGTAATTTTTAATATGATTAATAAGATATATAAGCAAATCTGCAAACAAAGATTACCTAAAGCTGATGATACTCAGAAAATATGTAATGTAATCACTTTTAAAGCATGTTTTATATACAGGTACCTTTACAAAGTAGAATATGTATTTAAAAGGTAAATATGCTAAATTGTATTACCTACTATAATTACTACTAAGTATTTTTTTCAGATTGAAAATATTAAATATATAGAAATGCCACAAGAATTATATAATTTTTTTTTATTGAGAAGTCCTTATTGACCTGTGACTCATTATTACAAAATGTTACAGTATATTTTGCCTACAAGCAAGGTTCATATTTCAGTAGTATAACCAGAAAAATTGGAAAATTAACACTAATACATTAACACCCTGTAATCCTCAGTACCCTCACTGGTTTTAACAATTAGCTCAGTAACCTCCTTTATAGAAAGAAAATTTAATCCAGAATTGCTCATATTATTTGTAATTTATCTATTTAGTCCCCTTCAATCTGGAATATTTTCTTAGTTTTTGTTTTTCTTGAAATCATTGCTCTTAACAGTTTAAATTATAACCAGCAACTTATTTTGTAATTTGCCCTTCCATTTAATTACATCTTATATTTTCACATATTAAATTTAGGTGATATAATTTTAGCTGGATATCAAAGAAGAACCTTCTGCTTTTTTATTGCATTCTATAAATTATTACCCAGTGGTGAATTGATCAAAGTAATTGTGACATTAACTTTGATCATGGGAAAAAGGTGCTATTTCTCCAATGCCTTTGTATTCTTACTTTTCTCTTGTTATTAATAATATTTTAAAGGACCATACACTGACATTCCACAACTATTATTCCTCATCTAAATATTATGTACTATTGTTAGCAATTATTGATATTTCTTGCTTCAATTAACTATGAGGGTTGCAAAATAATGATTTATATAACTTTTTTATAACCTCAAAATTACTAGTTGGCATTATTACATAGACTACACCTCCTTAGTGTTCCAATTTATTCATGTATTCATTCAGCTTATTTATAGCAGTAAAAACATATTCAATACAATTATAATCTTTTATTATTATATTTTACATCGATTCCCACATGGGAGTCCTGTACTTGTCTTTTTGATATATCCCCATTATTTGTTGAGCAATGTATAACTTCTGTCACAAAAAAATATGTTTTCTCCAACCTTGAAATCAGCCATTTCTCCAAGAAGTGCTTGGGGTCCTATAAGTAGCAAAGTTGGTATCACAGGTGGTGGGGTAAATCTACATTAGCTATTACCTCCTGAAGTGTTATTGAAGGAGCAGATAATCATTCTCTGCTATTTTTGCCCACAATATTTAAAATGAATCAAATACAGGATTTGGAAACTGGCTAGTGATGATGGGCCACTTCTTCTGATGATAGATATCTTTTCACATGGTAGAATAAGTAGGGCAAATCTCTGGGAGTTCTTTTACAAGAGCACTAATTCTGTTCAAGAGGGATACACACTCATGCCTAATCACCTCCCAAAGGCCCCGTCTCCTAATATTATCACATAAAGGATTACGATTCACCATGTGAATTTTAAAAGAGCATGAACTTTCATGCTATAGCACTCTCTGTACAGTTGTACTCTTTATATTCCTTGTGCTTTGAAATCCTTGACCAGGCTTCTCTACATGGACAACTGGCACTGCTTCTCATTTCCCACATGAACAACTTCCTCACCAAGCCTGGGCGCTGACAGTACATACCAAGAGCCATGGATGTTCTTTTTTTTTTTTTTTTTTTTTTTTTTTAATTTTTTATTGGATTATAGGTTTTGGGGTACATGAGCAGAGCATGCAAGACAGTTGCGTAGGTATACACATGGCAGTGTGCTTTTCTTCTCTTCTCCCCTTCACCCATATTTGGCATTTCTCCCCAGGCTATCCCTCCCCACCTCCCCCTTCCACTGGCCCTCCCCTTTTCCCCCAAATAGACCCCAGTGTTTAGTACTCCCCTTTCTGTGTCCATGTGTTCTCATTTTTCATCACCCACCTATGAGTGAGAATATGTGGTGTTTCGTTTTCTGTTCTTGTGTCAGTTTGCTGAGGATGATGTTCTCCAGATTCATCCATGTTCCTACAAACGACACGAACTCATCATTTCTGATTGCTGCATAATATTCCATGGTGTATATGTGCCACATTTTTCCAATCCAGTCTATTATCAATGTGCATTTGGGTTGATTCCAGGTCTTTGCTATTGTAAACAGTGCTGCAATGAACATTCGTGTACATGTGTCCTTATAGTAGAACGATTTATAGTCTTTTGGATATATACCCAGTAATGGGATTGCTGGGTCAAATGGGATTTCTATTTCTAAGGCCTTGAGGAATCACCACACCGTCTTCCACAATGGTTGAACTAATTTACACTCCCACCAACAGTGTAAAAGTGTTCCTTTTTCTCCACATCCTCTCCAGCATCTGTTGTCTCCAGATTTTTTAATGATTGCCATTCTAACTGGCGTGAGATGGTATCTCAATGTGGTTTTGATTTGCATCTCTCTGATGACCAGTGATGATGAGCATTTTTTCATATGATTGTTGGCCTCATATATGTCTTCTTTCGTAAAGTATCTGTTCATATCCTTTGCCCACTTTTGAATGGGCTTGTTTGTTTTTTTCCTGTAAATCCGTTTGAGTTCTTTGTAAATTCTGGATATCAGCCCTTTGTCAGATGGGTAGACTGCGAAAACTTTTTCCCATTCTGTTGGTTGCCGATCCACTCTAGTGACTGTTTCTTTTGTCGTGCAGAAGCTGTGGAGTTTCACTAGGTCGCATTTGTCTATTTTGGCTTTTGTTGCCAATGCTTTTGGTGTTTTGTTCATGAAGTCCTTGCCTACTCCTATGTCCTGGATAGTTTTGCCTAGATTTCCTTCTAGGGTTTTTATGGTGCCAGGTCTTATGTTTAAGTCTTTAATTCATCTGGAGTTAATTTTAGTGTAAGGTGTCAGGAAGGGGTCCAGTTTCTGCTTTCAGCACATGGCTAGCCAGTTTTCCCAACACCATTTGTTAAACATGGAATCCTTGCCCCATTGCTTGTTTTTGTCAGGTTTATCAAAGATTGTATAGTAGTATGTATGTTGTGTTGCCTCCGGTGCCTCTGTTTTGTTCCATTGGTCTATGTCTCTGTTTTGGTACCAGTACCATGCTGTTTTGATTACTGTAGCCTTGTAGTATAGTTTGAAATCCGGTAGTGTGATGCCCCCCGCTGTGTTCTTTTTGCTTAGAATTGACTTGGCTATGCGGGCTCTCTTTTGGTTCCATATGAAGTTCATGGTGGTTTTTTCCAGTTCTGTGAAGAAAGTCAATGGTAGCTTGATGGGGATAGCGTTGATTCTGTAAATTACTTTGGGCAGTATAGCCATTTTCACGATATTAATTCTTCCTAACCATGAACATGGAATGTTTCTCCATCTGTTTGTGTCCTCTCTGATTTCGTTGAGCAGTGGTTTGTAGTTCTCCTTGAAGAGGTCCCTTACGTTCCTTGTGAGTTGTATTCCAAGGTATTTTATTCTTTTTGTAGCAATTGCGAATGGCAGTTCGCTCTTGATTTGGCTTTCTTTAAGTCTGTTATTGGTGTAGACGAATGCTTGTGATTTTTGCACATTGATTTTATATCCTGAGACTTGCTGAAGTTGTTTATCAGTTTCAGGAGTTTTTGGGCTGAGGCAATGGGGTCTTCTAGGTATACTATCATGTCGTCTGCAAATAGAGACAATTTGGCTTCCACCTTTTCTATTTGAATACCCTTTATTTCTTTTTCTTGCCTGATTGCTCTGGCTAGAACTTCCAGTACTATATTGAATAGGAGTGGTGAGAGAAGGCATCCTTGTCTAGTGCCAGATTTCAAAGGGAATGCTTCCAGTTTTTTCCCATTCAGTATGATATTGGCTGTTGGTTTGTCATAAATAGCTTTTATTACTTTGAGATACGTTCCATCGATACCGAGTTTATTGAGGGTTTTTAGCATAAAGGGCTGTTGAATTTTGTCAAATGCCTTCTCCGCGTCAATTGAGATAATCATGTGGTTTTTGTTTTTGGTTCTGTTTATGTGGTGAATTACGTTGATAGACTTGCGTATGTTGAACCAGCCTTGCATCCCCAGGATGAATCCTACTTGATCATGATGAATAAGTTTTTTGATTTGCTGTTGCAATCGGCTTGCCAATATTTTATTGAAGATTTTTGCATCTATGTTCATCATGGATATTGGCCTGAAGTTTTCTTTTCTCGTTGGGTCTCTGCCGGGTTTTGGTATCAGGATGATGTTGGTCTCATAAAATGATTTGGGAAGTATTCCCTCTTTTTGGATTGTTTGAAATAGTTTTAGAAGGAATGGTACCAGCTCCTCCTTGTGTGTCTGGTAGAATTCGGCTGTGAACCCGTCTGGACCTGGGCTTTTTCTGTGAGGTAGGCTCTTAATTGCTGCCTCAACTTCAGACCTTGTTATTGGTCTATTCATAGTTTCAGCTTCCTCCTGGTTTAGGCTTGGGAGGACACAGGAGTCCAGGAATTTATCCATTTCTTCCAGGTTTACTAGTTTATGCGCATAGAGTTGTTTGTAATATTCTCTGATGATGGTTTGAATTTCTGTGGAATCTGTGGTGATTTCCCCTTTATCATTTTTTATTGCATCTATTTGGTTGTTCTCTCTTTTCTTTTTAATCAATCTGGCTAGTGGTCTGTCTATTTTGTTGATCTTTTCAAAAAACCAGCTCTTGGATTTATTGATTTTTTGAAGGGTTTTTCGTGTCTCAATCTCCTTCAGCTCAGCTCTGATCTTAGTAACTTCTTGTCTTCTGCTGGTTTTTGAGTTTTTTTGATCTTGCTCCTCTAGCTCTTTCAATTTTGATGATAGGGTGTCAATTTTGGATCTCTCCATTCTCCTCATATGGGCACTTATTGCTATATACTTTCCTCTAGAGACTGCTTTAAATGTGTCCCAGAGGTTCTGGCATGTTGTGTCTTCGTTCTCATTGGTTTCGAAGAACTTCTTTATTTCTGCCTTCATTTCCTTGTTTACCCAGTCAACATTCAGGAGCCAGTTGTTCAGTTTCCATGAAGCTGTGTGGTTCTGGGTCGGCTTCTGAATTCTGAGTTCTAACTTGATTGCACTATGGTCTGAGAGGCTGTTTGTTATGATTTCAGTTGTTTTGCATTTGTTGAGCAGTGCTTTACTTCCAATTATGTGGTCAATTTTAGAGTAGGTGTGATGTGGTGCTGAGAAGAATGTGTATTCTGTGGATTTGGGGTGGAGAGTTCTGTAAATGTCCACCAGGTTTGCTTGCTCCAGGTCTGAGTTCAAGCCCTGGATATCCTTATTGATTTTCTGTCTGTTTGATCTGTCTAGTATTGACAGTGGAGTGTTAAAGTCTCCCACTATTATTGTGTGAGAGTCTAAGTCCTTTTGTAAGTCATTAAGAACTTGCCTTATGTATCTGGGTGCTCCTGTGTTGGGTCCATATATGTTTAGGATCGTTAGCTCTTCTTGTTGTATCGATCATTTTACCATTATGTAATGGCCTTCTTTGTCTCTTTTGATCTTTGTTGCTTTAAAGTCTATTTTATCAGAGATGAGAATTGCAACTCCTGCTTTTTTTTGCTTTCCATTAGCTTGGTAAATCTTCCTCCATCCGTTTATTTTGAGCCTTTGTGTATCCTTGCATGTGAGATGGGTTTCCTGGATACAGCACACTGATGGGTTTTGGATTTTTATCCAGTTTGCCAGTCTGTGTCTTTTGATTGGTGCATTTAGTCCATTTACATTTAGGATTAATATTGTTATGTGTGAATTTGATACTGCCATTTTGATGCTAAGTGGCTGTTTTGCCTGTTAGTTGTTGTAGATTCTTCATTATGTTGAAGCTCTTTAGCATTCAGTGTGATTTTGGAATGGCTGGTACTGATTGATCCTTTCTATGTGTAGTGCCTCTTTTAGGAGCTCTTGTAAAGCAGGCCTGGTGGTGACAAAATCTCTGAGTACTTGCTTGTTCGCAAAGGATTTTATTCTTCCTTCACTTCTGAAGCTCAGTTTGGTTGGATATGAAATTCTGGGTTGAAAGTTCTTTTCTTTAAGAATGTTGAATATTGGCCCCCACTCTCTTCTGGCTTGTAGTGTTTCTGCCGAGAGATCTGCTGTGAGTCTGATGGGCTTCCCTTTGTGGGTGACCCGACCTTTCTCTCTGTCTGCCCTTAGTATTCTCTCCTTTATTTCAACCCTGTTGAATCTGACGATTATGTGCCTTGGGGTTGCTCTTCTTGCGGAATATCTTTGTGGTGTTCTCTGTATTTCCTGCAATTGAGTGTTGGCTTGTCTTGCTAGGTGGGGGAAATTTTCCTGGATGATGTCCTGAAGAGTATTTTCCAGCTTGGATTCATTCTCTTTGTCACATTCTGGTACACCTATCAAACATAGGTTAGGTCTTTTCACATAGTCCCACATTTCTTGGAGACTTTGTTCATTCCTTTTTGGGCTTTTTTCTCTGATCTTGGTTTCTCGTTTTATTTCATTGAGTTGGTCTTCGACTTCAGATATTCTTTTTTCTGCTTGGTCAATTCGGCTATTGAAACTTGCGTTTGCTTCGCGAAGTTCTCGTATTGTGTTTTTCAGCTTCTTTATTTCATTCATATTCCTCTCTAAGGTATCCATTCTTGTTATCATTTCCTCAAATCTTTTTTCAAATCTTTTTTCAAGGTTCTTAGTTTCTTTGCATTGATTTAATACCTGATCTTTTAGCTCACAAAAGTTTCTCATTATCCATCTTCTGAAGTCTAATTCCATCATTTCGTCACAGTCATTCTCCGTCCAGCTTTGCTCCCTTGCTGGTGAGGAGTTTTGGTCCTTTCTAGGAGGTGAGGTGTTCTGGTTTCGGGTGTTTTCCTCCTTTTTGCGCTGGTTTCTTCCCATCTTTGTGGATTTGTCCGCTGGTCGTCTGCGTAGTTGCTGACTTTTCATTTGTGTCTCTGAGTGGACACCCAGAATGTTGATGATGAAGTATTTCTGTTGCTTGGTTTTCCTTCTACCAATCTAGCCCCTTCGCTGTACGACTGCTGAGGTCCGCTCCAGACCCTGCTTGTCTGGGGTGCACCTCTAGTAGCTGTGGCACAGCGAGGGATGCTACCAGTTTCTTTTTCTGCTCTCTTTGTCCCAGGATGATGCCTGCCTAATGTCAGTCTTTTGGATATAGAGGGGTCAGGGAGCTGCTTGAGGAGACAGTTTGCACTTTATAGGGGTTTAATTGCTGAGCTGTGCACTCTGTTGTTCATTCAGGGCTGTTAGGCTGCTATGTTTGATTCTGCTGCAACAGAGCTCATTAAAAAACATTTTTTTTTTTCTCTCAAATGCTTTGTGTTGAGGGGTTTGGGGTTTATTTTTGGATGTCCGATCAGGTGTCCTGCCCAGCTAGAAGTCAGACTAGCCACTGTTTGGCTGCCGAGGCTCCGCCCTGCTATTGTGTGATTCGCGCTGTTCCTGCCGGCTCTGCTGTGGTCTCTGCCACGCCCTGCAGTGGAGTCTCTTCGTTGTAGCATGTTGCCTCAGCAACGGCAGGCTGCGTCAGCAGTGGGCGTGTATCTCAGTAGGGACGGGTTGCCTCGGCAACGGCAGGCTGCGTCAGCAGTGGGCATGTATCTCAGTTGGGGCGGGTTGCCTCGGTAGTGGTGGACGCCCCTCCCCCACAGAGCGTCTCGGACCGTCTGCTCGGGATAGTTTGAAATCGCGGTTTTGTTCGTCCCACTGGGTATCCCAATCCCTGCAATCCCCTGGGCTGGCCTACGGTCCAAGTCTCGTTCACTCTCAAGTCCAGCCCTCTCAAGTCTCAGGTTGCCGGTTCAACAGGGCACCCGGACAAGCGCGCCCTGTGGAGATTGCTGGGTAGGGCCGGCCGCCGCCGCCCCGGCTGCCGGCTTCGCCAGGCAGACCTACTGCCTGGCGTCCCGTGTCTTTTTTATACTTGGGAGTTTCCCCGTTCTGTGGGCAACAAAGATCAGTCTGGAAATGCCGCTCTGACTCACCGTTTGTGGTTTCAACGAGAAGAGCTCCAATCCTGGGTTGTTCTCACAGCGCCATCTTGAGTCCTCCCCGCCATGGATGTTCTTGTCACAAAGACTCTGATACCCACTCAGGTCCTTGCTTCTAGTCCAGAGCCCTGCCTTACTCAGCCTCACCTGGTAACTTTTGGACTGAATGTTTTATGAAAGAAGAAAGAGAAAAGAAGGAATGCAACAAGGGTTCTTTTTTTGTATATTGAATTTATACATGAAACACACACAGAGTTGTTTTTTTATTATTGTAGTGGTTATGTTCTATTATGTCACCTCAAACACTGAATTAGTGTGTATTGAGTAATTGTTTCAGTAATAAATATATATGTGTGTTTCACATACATTATAATCTGTCACAAATTAAGACTTATCCTGTATGGTCTATTTTCTTTATTTCACAGAAGAAAAAAATGAGGCTTAAGTGCCTGAATCTGCCCCACTATCAAGTGGCACAATTGAGATTCAAACCCATCCAAAAGGCCTCCGATCCAAAGCTTTTTGCATTACATTTCACTACACTTATCATAAACATCCTTTGAAAAAGTACAGTACTGGTTGGGATTTAAAAATAACTTTTAGCAAATAGGTGAATTTGTTAATGTGAAATCTGCAAATGAGACTCAACTACACATTTGTATGTGTGTATGTATCTAAACATCTGTATCTCTGTCTACATATACATCTATGTTTACACCTATGATTATGTCTGTATTATACCTATATCTTTTTTTATGTTGTGTATATAAATGTGTTGGAAGAACATTTATACTAGATATTTTGTTTCCTGCATGATTCATGGCTTCCAGGAAATA
The DNA here is from genome assembly GCF_049354715.1 of Callithrix jacchus. Taxonomy (NCBI): domain Eukaryota; kingdom Metazoa; phylum Chordata; class Mammalia; order Primates; family Cebidae; genus Callithrix; species Callithrix jacchus. The sequence continues at coordinate 133,568,992 of NC_133504.1, forward strand.
GGCATATTTAAACAGCAGAGATGCCTTGGAAGTTAGGGAAAGCACTCTCCTAAAAATACAGACTCCAGAAACATCCTGTGATTTATGAAGATAAAGTTTCCTCCATCTTACCTTGGGGATGGTTGCTTAAATTAGAAGATAATTAATAATCTCTTTTTCTCAAAGGGAGTGTGAAAACATAATCCAACAGCTCATAAGAATTTAGAATCCCTTAACTTTGGGGTTCCTTTCAGTGATGCATAGTCACTATATATACAAGCAAACATCTGACCCTCATCTGTCAACCCATGGAGATTGGCACATGGGGAACAGGCAAAGACTGGATCCAGCTTCTGCTTTTATCATTAGTAATAAACCATCTTTGTCTCTGACAGGAATTATTATATCTTTCTAAGTATATGCATCTGATACTGAGGCAATCTAAATTGTTGGCCTTTAAGTAACATAAAAATTTCAAATAGACTTTTCATAGATTTGGACTTAATATCAATCTTCTTCAAGCTGAGTAATCAACTTAAAAAAGAAACATAATATTTTAAAGAAGTATTTCTAAAAAATAAAGATGAAATAAAATGCCCTTATTAATTTTTTATCCCTGGCTCAGTCAACAAAAATTAAAAATAAATGGGGACACAAAAGTAAGCTCAGGGCTTTAAAAATATTAATCAGGACCTTTCTGTTCCCCTCAGTTTCACCTACAAATAATATCTAACACAGCAACTCCTCCATGACAATAATACATGTCCACATTGAATCAGCCCCTAAGTTCTGCTGATTTTAAATCCTGTATTATTTAAGATAAAATTATTTATATAACACAAGAAAGAAATGTTCGCAATAGAAACACCTTGCTTGTCCATTGACCTCCCAACATGTTCTGATTCAGAACTTCAGGCTCCTTGCAAATTTTTTTTTCCCTGCAAATGTGTCAGCTCTTTAAGTGTCCCATACCCATCCAGCAGTCAGCAACAATGTCAAAAGAACATTCATTTACATTGTGCTATGCCAAAGTCCTACTGGGATCCAAGGGAGTTCAAGAAACGTAGACCCTGGCTAACCATTCTGACTAAAGAAAAAGTCTATATTATAAAGAGGAGAGGCAAATACATCTTATTTGGAAATGTAACCACCCTGGTCACATATTAATACATGTCTCTTCTCTGCATCTCCCTTTTGAGCAACCACAAGTAGATCCTTATCATAGTTTCTAGGTATTAATACCCAAATGATTTCTATGCCTAAATCCATTATTTTCTCCTCCAGAAGAGTAAACTTTCTAATATTCAAATTTTAATATGCATTCAATATCTCTATCACTTATAGAATAAACCTGAATTTCTTTCTTTTTTTTGGAAAGAAAAAAAAAGGAGTGAAGAAGAGGAAGAAAGAGGAAGAAAAAGAGGAAGAGAGAATGGGAATGTAGCTTTATTCTAAAAATGGGTATTAATAATGGCTGATCAATATTTTGTGTATTTAAGGTGCAGAATGTATATTTTGTGTATTTAAAATGGAGAGCTCTATAAATATTTGTTGAGTTTACCTGTTCCGAATCTGAGTTCAAGTCCTGGATATCCTTATTAATTTTTTGTCTCATTGAGTCTAAATCTCTTTATGAGTCTTATGTATCTGGGTATTAGCATCATTAGCTCTTATTGTTGCATTGATCCTTTTACCACTGTATCTTTGTTGCTTTGAAATATATTTTTTCAGATGTGAGAATTGCAACCCTGCTTTTTATTTATTTATTTATTTATTTATTTATTTATTTATTTATATTTGCTCTGCATTTGGTTGGTAAATCTTTCTCTATCCTTTTGTTTTGAGTCTTTGTGTATCTTTGGATGTAAAATGGGTCTGGATGTAGCATACCATTAGGTTTTAGTTGTATCTTTTGGTTGGGGGATTTAGTCAACTTAAATTTAGGGTTACTGCCATTTGATGTTAACTGGCTATTTTATCCATTCGTTGATGTAAATTCTTCTTTATGTTGATGCTGTTTACTTTTTGGTATATTTTTAGAAAGGCTAATACTGGTTGTTCCTTTCTATGTATAATCCTTCTTTCAGAAGTTCTTGTAAAGCAGGCCTGGTGGTAATAAAATCTCTGAGTACTTGCTTGTTCATAAAATATTTTATTTTTCCTTCAATTGTGAAGCTTAGTTTGGCAGAATATGAAATTCTGGGCTGAAAGTTCTGTTCTTTAAGGATGTTGAATATTGGCCCCCACTCTCTTCTGGCTTCTAGGGTTTCTGCTGAGAGATCTGCTGTAAGTCTAATAGGCTTCCCTTTGTGGGTAACCTGACCTTTCTCTCTGGCTGCCCTTAGTATTTTCTCCTTTGTTTCAACCCTGGTGAATCTAATGGTTATGTGCCTTGGGGTTGCTCTTCTTGAGGAATATCTTTGTGGTGTTCTCTGTATTACCTGGGGTTGAATATTGTCCTGCTTTGCTAGATTGGGAAAGTTTTCCTGAATAATATTCTGAAGAGTATTTTCCAGCTTGGATTCATTCTCTTTGTCGTATTCAGGTACACCTATCAAATGTAAATTAGGTCTTTTTACATAGTCCCACATTTCTTGGAGACTTTGCTCATTCCTTTTCATCCTTTTTTCTCTATTCTTGTCTTCTCATTTTATTTCATTAAGTAGGTCTTCGACCTCTGATACCCTTTCTTCTGCTTGATATTTGGCTATTCAGACTTGTGCATATTTCACTACATTTTTGTGTTGTGTTTTTCAACTCCGTTAGTTCATTTATATTCCTCTCTATATTGTCTATTCTTGTTAGCATTTCGTCAAACCTTTTTTCAAAGTTCTTAGTTTCTTTACATTGGGTTAGAACAAGTTATTTTAACTCCCAGAAGTTTCTTATCATCCACCTTCTGAAGCCTACTTCTGTTAATTGAACACAGATTTTTTTCCATCAGGGCTTGTTCAGTTACTGATGGGGAACTGTAATCCCCTGTAGAGGATGAGGGGTTCTGATTTTGGGTCATCTCAGCCTTTTTAGGCTGGTTTCTTCCATTTGTTATAAATTTATCCATCTGCCATCTTTACAATTACTGCCTTTCTAGTTGGGTTTCTGAGTGGATGTCCAGTTTATTGATTCCCAGTGCTGGAATCCGAGCAACCCACTGCACCAGCCAAAACAGCAGTGATAAGACTGATGGTGCTCTTCTGCACAGGAATCTCCTCCTGATTACTCTGCATGAAGAGCTGCCACGCTGAGGCACTGGCAAAACTGCTGTGCCATCCACAAGAGTGGCTCTGGTGACCCGTGGGGCTCCTCCACTGGGAATCTTCTGGTCCATGAGTGACGAAAATTTGTCTGAAAGTGTGGCATTCTCTCGTTCTCTGTACTTTCACTGGGAGCTAAAATCCTGAGCTGTTAGTGATCAGCCATCTTGGATCTGCTACTATTAACCTGAATTTCTAAGCATTTTGTATGAGGAGCTCTAGTAACTGGTTCTGCCTATGTTTTCCTTCTTCACTTTGGATGCTTGAAGGCTCTCATTTTACCATCCAGTAATGTGAGCTTGTAATTTCTCACATATCACCTGCTCTTCCCATTAATTATTACAAAAGATCCAGCCAGAAATTATTCTATATACATTACTGCCCACTATTCATATTGGTTGGTTCATACAAAGTGATAAAATATACTATAAAAAATAATTTAGGTATATTAGATTATTAAATGTTTAGCACCCAGATTATGTGTTAATTAAAACACTATTAGGCTATTGTATGAAACACTGTTTCATGTATTATATTGTCTGTCTCTAATATCAATAAATTTAATATTAGAAGATTTAAAATAAGTATATCTTATTATATAAGATGAGGGAAATGATTTTCAAGCTTTTTGAACCAATTTGTATGTTCCAATAGCAACCTATAGATAACAACATCCCTTAATATGCCAAATCACTTTTTACTCTCTTTATACCCTATTGATCTGCAACAGCCTGAATGTAGAATACTCTTTTATCTCTTTATTTTTATATTGAATAAAGACTATATCTCATAGGTAATATACTTTTGTTAAGCTCTTCAAAATGTAATGTTTCAAGTAAAATATTATGTTTAAAATTTGACTGGGAAAGGTAATACATTTTGGATCTTTCATGGAGTGAGACATTTTTGAGACATGAATAAAATAATTATATAAAGCATTCTGCTCTGCAGGAAGGTGAGAGTGATGAAATAATAGTAACAAAAATAATTGTAATTACCACTTAATATTCCTATGTGTTCTTAAAGTTTATAGCACTCTACCTCTGTGATCTCAATTTATGAAGATAATAATTTTGCCCTAATGTGAAAAACCATTCTACTTATTTTTGTTTTCCGATTAAGAGATGCAGGAAAGAGATTCAGAGGCAAATTTGGGAGTGCATTTTTGCACTGCCTTTTAAAATCTCATTATTTTACTCAATACTTTAAAACTGATCCATTATTTCTTTTAAAAAGACCTCTAACTTTCTACATTTTAATCAATCTTTATTTCTAAGATACTTGTCATTGTTAATGGACTTTTGAAATCCTCAGGGTTTTTTTGTTGTTTCTACTTATGTAAAATTGTGCAGAAAAACTTACTTTATGCTGACTGATCTATGAAGCTTGTCATTTGAGACAGTCCTCTATTTTCTGAAGGTTTTTAAAGTGAATTAACACTTTGGTGTCATTACTAAATGCAATAATTTTTTAAAAGGTGAATATCTAATATTGTATAACTTAAATACATTGAGTAATACATATGTATAACCTTAATACATTAAGTAATACATATGCATAACCTTGATATTTTCTTCAGATGTTTTGAATTCAAAACTTCAAAACTGAATTATATCTTAATTGATAAGCTGCTAAATAAGAAATCCATATTTAGTTGCAATCATATAGACTAGTAGAATTATGTATGCTCTGCACATATTCAATAAATAATGCTGTATTTATTGATTTAAAAAATAAAGTAACTCAGTGACAGTACATAATAAAGGCTGAGCAGGCATTCAATCATTTAGTCATCGATTAGTCAACTAAGTCCTGATTGCTCACCCTATATATGGCCCTTTGTTAGAAGAGGGGACTGTGCTTGACAGTTAAACATGTTTTTCCTTTCTTTGTACATTGAAAAGAAAATGAGAAATACATAGCTTGAGTGCTCACTTGAAGCAAAACAAATAATGTCAACAAATACCAAAGGAGCAATCAATGAAGCTTGACTAACTGGAAAAATACAAATTCTAAAATTCCATTATATGTGCCTGTATATCTAGCTACATCTATGTCTATCTATATCATCTACATCTACATTGATATATATATTCATCCTAGTTATTGATTAATTTTGAAAATTTAAGGATCTAGAGAATCAAGAGATTACTATAATTCCCAAACAAAATAAAAACATATATTTCCAAAGAGCATGAAATGTATATATGAATGTATTATTTCACAGTAAAAGAAGCAAGACAATGACATTTCAGGCAATGACTTTATCTTTAGATATATATCTATTATTGTCACAACATACTGTTTGCTCTGAATAAAATAAATAGGTTTACCTCTCTTTTAGATACATTAAAAAAATAAATTGTGCTATGGTTTAAGCGTGTCATATTGGAAGCAGCCTTCATCAGACAATCAAATCTGCAGCACCTTGTCTTGCTTTTCCCACCTTTAGAACTGTGAGAAATATATTTCTATTATCAATTACCCACACTCAGGTATTCAGTCATAGCAGAACAAACAGGCTAAGACACCTGGCATCAAGATAAACAATGTCTAAATTTCCCAAATATTTTTAGTTATAATAAGTTACAAGGTTTTTCATAAGTTCTTTCATTAAAACACTCTTATGGTAATGCAAAGTATCACTTTCTGCAACAGCTTTTTCAATAATAATGTAGACTTTTCACTGTAGTCATATCCTACTATGAAAGATACACTAAGGTAATAACCTAACACTTAATCCAGAAGGTACATTTCACAGAAGTACTATTGTCTTCCCTTATTCATGGTTTTACTTTCCAAGATTTGTTACTCATGGTCTACTGCAGTTCAAAAATACTAAGTGGAAAAGTCAAGAAACAAACAATTTATAACTTTTAAACTGTACATTGTTCAGAGTAGTGAGATGAAATCTTACACCATCCCTTCCATCCAATCCAGAACAACAGAATGTGAATCAATCTTTTGTCTAGTGTGTCTATGCTATATATGTCATCGGCACATTAATCAGTAGCTTTTGTACTTATCAGATCAACTGTAGTGGTATCCTGGGACTTGTGTTCAAAGTCAATAGTAGCCTAATGTTGTGTCACAATGCCTACATTATTCACTTCACTTGGTTTAATCATGTAGTCAGTTCATACATACATACCATACATCATCACAATAATAAGGATATTGAACAATGAAATATTTTGAGAGAGAGGTCACATTCACATGACTATTGTTGCTACAGTTTTCTATTATTGGTTATTGTTGTTAATCTCTTACTATGCCTAATTTATAAATTAAATCTTATCATATATATATATATATATAGAGAGAGAAAGCAACATAGTTTATATAAGGTTCAGTACCATATGTTGTTTCAGGTATCCACTGGAGATATTAAAACTTATTCCCTGCAGATAAGAGGGGACCACCATAAGTATGTCAACTCTCATCCAATTTACATTAACAATCTAAGACTGACAACATAAAAACCGAGAGAACTGCTTATATTCATACTGAATAAACATCTTTATTGAGCAGAAGATTGAATAATTAATTCATATTGTCTTAAAATATCTTTATAAAATGTATACTGAGAAATGCAACACCTCATTTACTGAGGTCTATGAGAAAAACACACTTCTCCAGCCAATCCCTGCTGGGACTATGGAGCCAGCAGCAGCTCTGCACCTCCCTGAGACAAAGCTCACAATGTGATGGCAACTTGCCATCTTCAGTGCCTCACAGCCTTGTTATCTCTAGGGACTGGTTTAGACCCTAGCACAGATTATTCACCTAATGGAAAAGTGGCCAAACTGTTTTCCAAACAGGTTCTGGTCCTCACTTTTCCACACTGGGCAGAAATGCCTGGCCTGACACTCCAGCATAACCATCCTGGTCCTCTCCTGACCACTTGAATCAGAGGCAGCACAGCAGTTAAAGCAAAATCCACACATATAGCTGAGAAAGAACCAATGTAAGGACTCTAGCAACTCAAATGGGCACTGTCTTATGTCCTCCAAATGACTATACTTGTTCTGCAACACAGTTTTTTAAACCAGGCTTCATTAGCTGAAATGATAAAAACAGAATTCAGAATATGGATAAGAACAAATATCATCAAGATTTAGAAGAATGGAAAAATCAAAACCAAGGAAACTAAGAATCATAATAAAATGATACAGAAGCTGATGGGCTAAATAGTGAGTATAACAAAAATAACATAACTGATGTGAAAGAGCTGAAAAACATACTACAATATTTTCACAACAAATCACAAATATTAACAGTAGAATGGACCAAAGTGAGGAAAGAATCTCGGGACTTGAAGACTGGTTCTCTGAAACAAGGCAGTCAGACAAAAACAAAGAAAAATGAATAAAAAGAATGAACAATACCTCTGAGACATATGGGATTATGTAAAGAGGCCAAACCTATAAATAATTAGCATCCCTGAAAAAGATGAGAAGAAAGCAAATAACTTAGAAAATATTTCATAATCTTGCTAGAGAAGACAACACTCAAATTCAGGAAATACAGAAAACTCCTGCAAGATTCTCCACAAGATCATCCCCAAGACACATAAGCATCAGATTTTCCAAAGTTAAAGTAAAAAAAAAAAAAAAAAATGCTAAAGTCAACTGAAGTGAAAAGGCTGGTCACATACAAAGGGAACCCCATTAGGCCAACAGTGGAACTCTCAGTAGAAACCTTACAAGCCAGATGAGATTGAGAGCCTATATTCAAAATATTAAAATAAAAATATTTAATCAGTGATTTTATATTACCCAGTGAAACTAAGCTTACTCAACAAAGAAGAAATAAGTTTACTTTCAGATAAGCAAGTGCCAAAGTTTTTTTTTTTTTTTTTTTTTTTTTTCTCACTAGGCCCACTTTACAAGAAATCTTGAAAAGAGCACTAAATATGAAAAGGAAAGACTAACGGCCTGGCACATTGGCTCAAGCCTGTAATCCCAGCACTTTGGAAGGCCGAGGCAGGTGGATCACGAGGTCAAGAGATCGAGACCATCCTGGTCAACATAGTGAAACCCGTCTCTACTAAAAATAAAAAAAAATTAGCTGGGCATGGTGGTGTGTGCCTGTGGTCCCAGCTACTCGGGAGGCTGAGGCATGAGAATTGCCTGAACCCAGGAGGTGGAGGTTGCGGTGAGCCGAGATCGTGCCATTGCACTCCAGCCTGGGTAACAAGAGCGAAACTTGGTCTCAAATAAAAAAAAAAAGAAAAAAAAAAAGAAAGAAAGAAAAGGAAACACTATTACACACCGTTACAAAACACACTTAAGTACACAGAGCAGTGACACTATAAAGCAACCACACAAACAAGCCAGAATAATATCCAGCTTACAACATAATGACAGGATCAAATCCACTCATATCAATACTAATCTTCAATGTAAATGGGCTAAATGCTCCATTTAAAAGGCAGAGAGAGGCAAGCTAGATTAAAATACAAGACCAAATTGTATGCTGTCTTCAAAAGAACCCTCTGACCTGAAGTGACATCCACAGCTTCAAAATAAAGGATGGAGGAAAATTTACCAAGGAAACAGAAATAAGAAAAAAGCAGGAGTTGCAGTCCTAGTATCAGAAAAACGACTTCAAAGAAAGATAAAAAATGATAAAGAAGGGCATTACATAGTATTAAATAGTTCAATGAGAAGTTATAACTACTGGGTATATATATATAACATGTATATACACAACACTGGAGCACTCGGATTTATAGAGAAAATTATTAGAGACCTGAAAAAATACTTAGACTCTGACAAAATAATAGTGGGAGATTTCAACACACAACTGGTCATGTTAGACAGATCACTGAGGCAGAAAATTAACAAAGCTCTTCGGGACCTGAACTCAACATTGGACCAAGTGGATTTGATATATCTCTGCATAACTCTCTAACCTAAATAAGATAATATATATTATTTTAATCTCTGTATGGCACATACTCTAAAATCAACTACACAATCAGACATAAAACAATCTTCAGGAAAAAAAATTATACCAAACACTCTTGGAGTATAACAGAATAAAAATATAAATAAGGATCTTAAAAATCACTCAAAATCATACAGTTGACTGGGCATGGTGATTTATGCCTCTTATCCCAGCACTTTGGGAGGCTGAGGTGGACAGATCACCCAAGGGCAGGAGTTCAAGAGCAGCTTGGTCAACATGGTGAAACTGCATCTCTACTAAAAATACAAAAATTAGCCAGGTGTGGTGGTAGGTGCTGGTAATCCCAGCTACTTGGGAGGCTGAAGCTGGAGAACTGTTTGAACCTGGAAGATGGAGTTTGCAGTGAGCCAATATCATGCCAATGCACTCCAGCGTGGGGGATAAGAGTGGAACTCTGCCTCAAAAAAAAAAAAAAAAAAATGGAATTACATGCGAATTAAACAACTTTCTATTAAATGACTTTTGGATAAATCATGAAATTAAGGAAGAAATCAAGAAGTTATTTTAGGCTAATTAGAACAAAGATACAACTTACCAGAATCTCTGAAATACAGCTAAGACAGTGAGTGTTAAAAAGGAAATTCATAGCACTAAATGCCCATATCAAAAATTTAGATAGATCTCAAGTAAACAATGTAATGTCACACTAAAATAACTAGAGAAGCAAGAGCAATCTAGCAGATGACAAAAAGTAACTAAAATCAGATCTAACCTGAAGGAGTCAGAGATACAAGAAACCATTGAAAAGATTAACAAATTCAAGTTGTTTTTTTGGAAAAACAAACAAACAAAAAAACAGATAGACCACTATCTAGATTAATAAGGAAGAAAATGGAAAAAATCCAAGTAAACACAATAAGAAAAAAGAAAGGGAATGTTAGCTCTGACTCCACAGAAATAAAAATAACCATCAGAGACTACTGCAAGCACTTCTATGCATATAAACTAGAAAATCTAAAATACAAGGTTAAATTTCTGGACCCATACATCTTTTTAAGACTGAACCAGGAAGAGATTAATTTGCTTATTCACTAGAAAGCTCCAGAATTGAATTAGTAATAAATAGCCTACCAATTAAAAAAAAAAAAAAAGAAACAGGATCAGATGGATTCACTGTCAAATTCTAATATAGATACAAAGAGGAGCTATACTTAATGAACATCAATGCAAAAATCATCAACAAAATACTGACAAAGAAAAGGCAGCAGTATATCAGAAAGCTAATCCATCACTAACAACTAGACTTTTTTCCTGGTATGCAAAGTAGGTTCAACATATGGAAATCAACAAATTTGATTCATCACATACACATGATGAAAGACAAAAAACACATGATTATCTCAATTGATGCGGAAAGGCTTTTGATAAAATTCAATATGGATTGATGTTTAAAACTCTTGATAAAATAGACATCGAAGGAGGATACTTCAAAATGGTAACAGCCAGTTATGACAAACCTGCAGCCAACATCATACCATATGAGCAAAAGCTGGAAGCATTTTCCTTGAAAACCAACACAAGGCAAGGATGTCCTCTCTCACCACTGCTACTCAACATAGGATTGGAAGTCCTGAACAAAAATATCAGGCAAAAGAAAGAAATAAAGAGCATCTGAATAGGAAGTAAGGAAGTCAAACTGTTCCTATTTGAGGATGACACAATCCTAATTCTAGAAAATTTCAGTCTCAGCCCATAAGCTCCTTCAGCTGATAAACAACTTCAGCAAAGTGTTAGGATACAAAACTAGTGTACAAAAGTTACTAGCATTTTTATATACCAACAATGGCAAAGCAGAGATCCAAATCAGAAATGCACTCCCAATCATGACTGCCAAAATAAGAATAAAATACCTAGGAATACAGGTAACCAGGGAGGTGAATTATCTCTACAATAAGAGTTATAAAACACTGCTTAAATAAAACAGAGGAAGACACAAACAAATGGAGAAACATTCTATGCTCATGGATCAGAAAAAGCAAAGGTATTAAAATGGCCATATTGCCCAAAATGATTTATAGATTAAATGCTGTGCCTATCAACCTACCAATTACATTATTCACAGAACTATAAAAAACCTCTTAAATTAACATAGAAACAAAAATAGAGGCTGAATAGCCCAGGCAATCCTAAGCAAAAAGAACAAATTTGGAGGCATCATTCTACCTGACTTTAAACTACAATGCAAAGCTACAGTAACCAAAACAGCATGGTACTGGTACAAAAACAGATACGTACCAATGGAACATAGTAGCGCAGAAATATAACTGCATACCTACAACCATATGATCATGGTGGACAAAAATGAACAATGGGGAAAGGACTCTCTTTTAAATACATGGTGCTGAGACAACTGGCTAGCCATATGCAGAAGACTGAAAATGGACTCCTTTCTTACACCATATAAAAAGATCAACTCAAGATGGATTCTCTATCTCCTTTACCAGGTCCTTGAGCTTCTTCATTGTAATCATGAAAGAAGTGGGAGAGCACTGTGGTTTTGAGTTTAAATTTGCATCCAAGCTCTTTCATTTTCTGTCTACCAGCAACACTTCTTTGGCATTGAAGTGTCAAAAGTTCTCTGTGCTGCATATTTTTCATCTTTATAATTAAAATGATATCTCATAAAAAACAATTTTTCTGAAACAATATAAATAAAGCCTATTTATAGAATCTCAACCAATTAATATTTTATGCCAAGTTAGAAACATTTGCATTTGTATCATATTTATAAATCTTAGGCAAGCCTTACTTTCTCCTTGTGTTCATCTAATACACAAGAGAAATTTGCTTCCTTCTCTAAAGGTATATATATGTGTGTATGAATATGCATGTATATGTATATATGTACATATATATAGATATATATATATGCATGTGTATATACACATATATATATATATTATTACTGTTTTGTGTGGGTAGTTGAATGTATAAAGAGAGATTGAAAACTATAATGTAAACTCCCATTAGGTGTTTTACCTTAATATATGATAAAATAATATCTCTTTATGGACAGTGCAATACAAAGAATTTCTCTGACTCCATTATTAAAAAATCTATAGCCTGGAAGATCTCTTTGCTTCTAAACATGATCAAAACTGAATTTTATGTTCTCTACAGAGGGTAAAATGATATAATGCAGAGCTTCCACAAACTAATGTTTGGTTGAATAATTACATACATAGATATATAAAAATATGTATAAATGAATGAATATGTATAATAATGAATGAATATGTATAATAAATGAATGAATGCAGTAGTATGCCAGAGATAATTTGTGTGAACTCACAGGAGCCTACTATTAAATACTTAGAATTTCTTTATGCTGCTTGTTAAATTGAGAATTTTCACACGTGAAACTATACGTTACAATTAAATTATACTAAAAAAAGATTAAAAAAATACTCAAAAATTACCACTTTCTAATTATTTCACTTAATTTAACTGTTATCCATGACTTTGAGGTTATATATGTCTCTTATATCTGCATAGTAGAAATGTTACAGAATCATGTGTGTATTTCTTTCTAACTCTGTTCTATTACATGTAATTTTTACCTTAAAATGAATGATGATGAGAGTATTTATACAATGGAAAATAGCTGAAAACCATATTACCCAGCAAACATAAGTTGAATGGCATATCAGTCTTCATTCACCTGTAATATGTCATGAAATAATCTCAAAAATATAATTGATATGTGATATTCTTCCCTATATTTCAGTTTTGAAACAAGTGCTTTAATTTTCAATTTTTTTTAAATAATAGAAAGAATGGCATTTGTTCAGAAGCAATTACAATCATTAGACATAATTTCTTACTAGAACCATGAAACATAGATTTTATACATAAATCTATTCATTGTATAACCTTCTAAAGTAGATCATTCTCTACTTTTGAAGTTTTTTTTTTTTTTTTTTTTTTTTTAATACCACATGTCCTTTATTTATTCATCTGTCAATGCACATCTTTAATTCATTCAATGCCATCTTTGGAGCCATTTTTAAACTGCCATTTTAAAAAATATTTGGTGTCTAATTGTCTTACACTTAGAATTTCCCTTACACGTAAGAATATTTAAAATATTTTTAAGGTTTTAATATATATTTTTTTTTATTCACATCCTCTTTTAATTTTCCTATTATTTTCTTTTTCTTTTTTTTTTAATTTTTTATTGGATTATAGGTTTTGGGGTACATGAGCAGAGCATGCAAGACAGTTGCGTAGGTACACACATGGCAGTGTGCTTTGCTTTTCTTCTCCCCTTCACCCACATTTGGCATTTCTCCCCAGGCTATCCCTCCCCACCTCCCCCTCCCACTGGCCCTCCCCTTTTCCCCCCAATAGACCCCAGTGTTTAGTACTCCCCTTTCTGTGTCCATGTGTTCTCATTTTTCATCACCCACCTATGAGTGAGAATATGCGGTGTTTCCTTTTCTGTTCTTGTGTCAGTTTGCTGAGGATGATGTTCTCCAGATTCATCCATGTCCCTACAAACAACACGAACTCATCATTTCTGATTGCTGCATAATATTCCATGGTGTATATGTGCCACATTTTTCCAATCCAGTCTATTATCAATGTGCATTTGGGTTGATTCCAGGTCTTTGCTATTGTAAACAGTGCTGCAATGAACATTCGTGTACATGTGTTCTTATAGTAGAACGATTTATAGTCTTTTGGATATATACCCAGTAATGGGATTGCTGGGTCAAATGGAATTTCTATTTCTAAGGCCTTGAGGAATCGCCACACGTCTTCCACAATGGTTGAACTAATTTACACTCCCACCAACAGTGTAAAAGTGTTCCTTTTTCTCCACATCCTCTCCAGCATCTGTTGTCTCCAGATTTTTTAATGATCGCCATTCTAACTGGCGTGAGATGGTATCTCAATGTGGTTTTGATTTGCATCTCTCTGATGACCAGTGACGATGAGCATTTTTTCATATGATTGTTGGCCTCATATATGTCTTCTTTCGTAAAGTATCTGTTCATATACTTTGCCCACTTTTGAATGGGCTTGTTTGTTTTTTTCCTGTAAATCTGCTTGAGTTGTTTGTAAATTCTGGATATCAGCCCTTTGTCAGATGGGTAGACTGCGAAAATTTTTTCCCATTCTGTTGGTTGCCGATCCACTCTAGTGACTGTTTCTTTTGCCGTGCAGAAGCTGTGGAGTTTAATTAGGTCCCATTTGTCTATTTTGGCTTTTGTTGCCAATGCTCTTGGTGTTTTGTTCATGAAGTCCTTGCCTACTCCTATGTCCTGGATAGTTTTGCCTAGATTTCCTTCTAGGGTTTTTATGGTGCCAGGTCTTATGTTTAAGTCTTTAATCGATCTGGAGTTAATTTTAGTGTAAGGTGTCAGGAAGGGGTCCAGTTTCTGCTTTCTGCACATGGCTAGCCAGTTTTCCCAACACCATTTGTTAAACATGGAATCCTTGCCCCATTGCTTGTTTTTGTCAGGTTTATCAAAGATTGTATAGTTGTATGTATGTTGTGTTGCCTCCGGTGTCTCTGTTTTGTTCCATTGGTCTATATCTCTGTTTTGGTACCAGTACCATGCTGTTTTGATTACTGTAGCCTTGTAGTATAGTTTGAAATCCGGTAGTGTGATGCCCCCCGCTGTGTTCTTTTTGCTTAGAATTGACTTGGCTATGCGGGCTCTCTTTTGGTACCATATGAAGTTCATGGTGGTTTTTTCCAGTTCTGTGAAGAAAGTCAATGGTAGCTTGATGGGGATAGCATTGATTCTGTAAATTACTTTGGGCAGTATAGCCATTTTCACGATATTAATTCTTCCTAACCATGAACATGGAATGTTTCTCCATCTGTTTGTGTCCTCTCTGATTTCGTTGAGCAGTGGTTTGTAGTTCTCCTTGAAGAGGTCCCTTACGTTCCTTGTGAGTTGTATTCCAAGGTATTTTATTCTTTTTGTAGCAATTGCGAATGGCAGTTCGCTCTTGATTTGGCTTTCTTTAAGTCTGTTATTGGTGTAGACGAATGCTTGTGATTTTTGCACATTGATTTTATATCCTGAGACTTTGCTGAAGTTGTTTATCAGTTTCAGGAGTTTTTGGGCTGAGGCGATGGGGTCTTCTAGGTATACTATCATGTCGTCTGCAAATAGAGACAATTTGGCTTCCACCTTTCCTATTTGAATACCCTTTATTTCTTTTTCTTGCCTGATTGCTCTGGCTAGAACTTCCAGTACTATATTGAATAGGAGTGGTGAGAGAAGGCATCCTTGTCTAGTGCCAGATTTCAAATAGAATGCTTCCAGTTTTTTCCCATTCAGTATGATATTGGCTGTTGGTTTGTCATAAATGGCTTTTATTACTTTGAGATACGTTCCATCGATACCGAGTTTATTGAGGGTTTTTAGCATAAAGGGCTGTTGAATTTTGTCAAATGCCTTCTCCGCGTCAATTGAGATAATCATGTGGTTTTTGTTTTTGGTTCTGTTTATGTGGTGAATTACGTTGATAGACTTGTGTATGTTGAACCAGCCTTGCATCCCCAGGATGAATCCTACTTGATCATGATGAATAAGTTTTTTGATTTGCTGTTGCAATTGGCTTGCCAATATTTTATTGAAGATTTTTGCCTCTATGTTCATCATGGATATTGGCCTGAAGTTTTCTTTTCTCGTTGGGTCTCTGCCGGGTTTTGGTATCAGGATGATGTTGGTCTCATAAAATGATTTGGGAAGGATTCCCTCTTTTTGGATTTTTTGAAATAGTTTTAGAAGGAATGGTACCAGCTCCTCCTTGTGTGTCTGGTAGAATTCGGCTGTGAACCCATCTGGACCTGGGCTTTTTTTTTGAGGTAGGCTCTTAATTGCTGCCTCAACTTCAGACCTTGTTATTGGTCTATTCATAGTTTCAGCTTCCTCCTGGTTTAGGCTTGGGAGGACACAGGAGTCCAGGAATTTATCCATTTCTTCCAGGTTTACTAGTTTATGTGCATAGAGTTGTTTGTAATATTCTCTGATGATGGTTTGAATTTCTGTGGAATCTGTGGTGATTTCCCCTTTATCATTTTTTATTGCATCTATTTGGTTGTTCTCTCTTTTCTTTTTAATCAATCTGGCTAGTGGTCTGTCTATTTTGTTGATCTTTTCAAAAAACCAGCTCTTGGATTTATTGATTTTTTGAAGGGTTTTTCGTGTCTCAATCTCCTTCAGCTCAGCTCTGATCTTAGTAATTTCTTGTCTTCTGCTGGGTTTTGAGTTTTTTTGATCTTGCTCCTCTAGCTCTTTCAATTTTGACGATAGGGTGTCAATTTTGGATCTCTCCATTCTCCTCATATGGGCACTTATTGCTCTATACTTTCCTCTAGAGACTGCTTTAAATGTGTCCCAGAGGTTCTGGCACGTTGTGTCTTCGTTGTCATTGGTTTCGAAGAACTTCTTTATTTCTGCCTTCATTTCGTTGTTTACCCAGTCAACATTCAAGAGCCAGTTGTTCAGTTTCCATGAAGCTGTGCGGTTCTGGGTTGGTTTCTGAATTCTGAGTTCTAACTTGATTGCACTATGGTCTGAGAGGCTGTTTGTTATGATTTCAGTTGTTTTGCATTTGTTGAGCAGTGCTTTACTTCCAATTATGTGGTCAATTTTAGAGTAGGTGTGATGTGGTGCTGAGAAGAATGTGTATTCTGTGGATTTGGGGTGGAGAGTTCTGTAAATGTCCACCAGGTTTGCTTGCTCCAGGTCTGAGTTCAAGCCCTGGGTATCCTTGTTAATTTTCTGTCTGGTTGATCTGTCTAGTATTGACAGTGGAGTGTTAAAGTCTCCCACTATTATTGTGTGGGAGTCTAAGTCCTTCTGTAAGTCATTAAGAACTTGCCTTATGTATCTGGGTGCTCCTGTGTTGGGTCCATATATGTTTAGGATCGTTAGCTCTTCTTGTTGTATCGATCCTTTTACCATTATGTAATGGCCTTCTTTGTCTCTTTTGATCTTTGTTGCTTTAAAGTCTATTTTATCAGAGATGAGAATTGCAACTCCTGCTTTTTTTTGCTTTCCATTAGCTTGGTAAATCTTCCTCCATCCGTTTATTTTGAGCCTCTGTGTATCCTTGCATGTGAGATGGGTTTCCTGGATACAGCACACTGATGGGTTTTGGATTTTTATCCAATTTGCCAGTCTGTGTCTTTTGATTGGTGCATTTAGTCCATTTACATTTAGGGTTAATATTGTTATGTGTGAATTTGATACTGCCATTTTGATGCTAAGTGGCTGTTTTGCCTGTTAGTTGTTGTAGATTCTTCATTATGTTGAAGCTCTTTAGCATTCAGTGTGATTTTGGAATGGCTGGTACTGATTGATCCTTTCTATGTGTAGTGCCTCTTTTAGGAGCTCTTGTAAAGCAGGCCTGGTGGTGACAAAGTCTCTGAGTACTTGCTTGTTCGCAAAGGATTTTATTCTTCCTTCACTTCTGAAGCTCAGTTTGGCTGGATATGAAATTCTGGGTTGAAAGTTCTTTTCTTTAAGAATGTTGAATATTGGCCCCCACTCTCTTCTGGCTTGTAGTGTTTCTGCCGAGAGATCTGCTGTGAGTCTGATGGGCTTCCGTTTTTGGGTGACCCGACCTTTCTCTCTGGCTGCCCTTAATATTCTCTCCTTTATTTCAACCCTGTTGAATCTGACGATTATGTGCCTTGGGGTTGCTCTTCTTGCGGAATATCTTTGTGGTGTTCTCTGTATTTCCTGCAATTGAGTGTTGGCTTGTCTTGCTAGGAGGGGGAAATTTTCCTGGATGATGTCCTGAAGAGTATTTTCCAGCTTGGATTCATTCTCTTCGTCCCCTTCTGGTACACCTATCAAACGTAGGTTAGGTCTTTTCACATAGTCCCACATTTCTTGGAGACTTTGTTCATTCCTTTTTGCGCTTTTTTCTCTGATCTTGTTTTCTCGTTTTATTTCATTGAGTTGGTCTTCGACTTCAGATATTCTTTTTTCTGCTTGGTCAATTCGGCTATTGAAACTTGCGTTTGCTTCGCGAAGTTCTCGTATTGTGTTTTTCAGCTCCTTTATTTCATTCATATTCCTCTCTAAGGTATCCATTCTTGTTATCATTTCCTCGAATCTTTTTTCAAATCTTTTTTCAAGGTTCTTAGTTTCTTTGCATTGATTTAATACATGATCTTTTAGCTCACAAAAGTTTCTCATTATCCATCTTCTGAAGTCTAATTCCGTCATTTCGTCACAGTCATTCTCCGTCCAGCTTTGTTCCCTTGCTGGTGAGGAGTTTTGGTCCTTTCTAGGAGGCGATGTGTTCTGGTTTCGGGTGTTTTCCTTCTTTTTGTGCTGGTTTCTTCCCATCTTTGTGGATTTGTCCGCTGGTCGTCTGCGTAGTTGCTGACTTTTCGTTTGGGTCTCTGAGTGGACACCCAGAATGTTGATGATGACGTATTTCTGTTGCTTGGTTTTCCTTCTACCAGTCTAGCCCCTTCGCTGTACGACTGTTGAGGTCCGCTCCAGACCCTGCTTGTCTGGGGTGCACCTCTAGTAGCCGTGGCACAGCGAGGGATGCTACCAGTTTCTTTTTCTGCTCTCTTTGTCCCAGGATGATGCCTGCCTAATGACAGTCTTTTGGATATAGAGGGGTCAAGGAGCTGCTTGAGGAGACAGTTTGTACTTTATAGGGGTTTAATTGCTGAGCTGTGCACTCTGTTGTTCATTCAGGGCTGTTAGGCTGCTATGTTTGATTCTGCTGCAACACAGCTCATTAAACAACCCTTTTTTTTTTTCTCAAATGCTCTGTGTTGAGGGGTTTGGGGTTTATTTTTGGATGTCCAATCAGGTGTCCTGCCCAGCTCGAAGGCAGACTAGCCACTGTTTGGCTGCCGAGGCTCTGCCCTGCTTTTGTGTGATTCGCACTATTCCTGCCGGCTCTGCCGTGGTCTCCGCCACGCCCTGCGGCGGATTCTCTTCGTTGTAGCGTGTTGCCTCAGCAACGGCAGGCTGCGTCCGCAGTGGGCGTGTATCTCAGTTGGGGCAGGTTGCCTCGGCAACGGCTGGCTGCCTCAGCAGTGGGCGTGTATATCAGTTGGGGCGGGTTGCCTCCGTAGTGGTGGACGCCCCTCCCCCACAGAGCGTCTCAGACCCTCTGCCCGGGATAGTTTGAAATCGCGGTTTTGTTCGTCCCACTGGGTATCCCAAACGATCTGTCTCTGTAATCCCCTGGGCTGGGCTACTGTGCAAGTCTCGTTCAGTCTCAAGTCCAGCCCTCTCAAGTCTCAGGCTGCCGGTTCAACAAGGCACCCGGACAAGCGCGCCCTGTGAGGATTGCTGGGTAGGGCCGGCCGCCGCCGCCCCGGCTGCCGGCTTCGCCAGGCAGACCTACTGCCTGGCGTCCCGTGTCTTTTTATACTTGGGAGTTTCCCCGTTCTGTGGGCAACAAAGATCAGTCTGGAAATGCAGCACTGACTCACCGTTTGCGGATTCAACGCGGGCTCCAATCCTGGGTTGTTCTCACAGCGCCATCTTGAGTCCCCTCCTCCTGAAGATGTTTTTAAACAAGGAAAAAAATTGCTCTTTAGGCAACACGACTTTCTCAAACAAATATACCTGAAGTTGTCAAGTATATTTACAAAGAACATTTGATTTTACTGTCTTTAATCATCTAAGGGCAGTGTTTTTGTAGACTATAACAAGCCACAGTTAATCAATACACTCAGAATTCAAAAATTCATTTTTAAATTCGCAAGAGATTTTGGAAAAATTAAATTAGCTAATTTCAAATTAATAAATTCTGGCTGTCATGAGATTAAAAAATGAAAGAAATTTATGTCATATTAAAATGTAAGTTTTGGTCGAATTAATGATAGATATAATCTATATGAATTTTATGCATCCAGTTTGAACACATCACATTATAGGTTAAATTTTATCAATACTCACTTGAAAAACCTCGAATGGCTTCTGATTTTATTTAGAACTAGATTAAATCAATTATATTTAGGGTATGTTTTAAAGCCTTAAGGACCATTTGTGTTGTCGATTCTTCTAAGATAAAAATAAATAAATTTAAGCTTTCTTTTTAAAAAGGTCATTGATTATTGAGCTCAATAGTTAATTCCAGCTCCATTACAAAATAGAGTTTAGATATGGCAATGGTATGTCCCATGGCTTTATATTTGCTTTTTGAAGAAGTCTGATAGGGACTTTTATTAGCCAATAACCCAACCATAATTATAAAGAGAATGAGAAAGATTAACCGTGAGAGGGAAAGAGAATGATTAAAACATTATTATCACTACAGGCATGAGATGTTTTATAATAAAGCAACTCACAAAATAAATACACTTTTAGTGACTGCAGAGTAAGGTCATGTTTGTCTAATATGAGGATGATAGCTGCTATGGTTGAGAAAATGTATTTTTCTCCACAACAAAAATTTATGATCACCTGCTTACACATAACCTAGAAGAATGAATGTTAGAGATACAAAATTTCACAGCAAATTAAGATCCATAGCTAGTTTTGTATCCTCCTATGTAAATATAATAAAGTGGGAAAAGTCACAAGAATATGCATGGCCTGAAAAATTATAGTTTCAAACATGAGTAATTTATATTTTTCTGGGCATATTTGATTCCATTATTTTGTTGGTAAATTTTATTATTCTTTTGTTATAAGAATAAACATAGCAATTTGACCAGTGGAATAATAATCAGTGAAATATTTATAATGGCTTTGACATTGTAGAAAGTAATCTGCAGTTGGCTGAGTATACTTGCTAATCTTGGTCACTCTTCTGCCTTTTTGTTTGTTAATTTGTTGTTATTTGTTTTGTTTTCTTTTTTTAAAAGGAAACTTAAAAAGACTCATATTTTATGTGGAAAAAAGACACACACACATACACACACACACACACACAAAGAGAAGCACTTAGAGAAAAAAGTTATAAATCACATGCCAATGTAATCACACATGTGCGAAATAATCGCATATTTACATAACACCCAAAGTTCCATGTTTGCCTTCACTAATCAGAATCCTATCTGTGAAGAAACAATTATCTTTAGCTTTGTGATTATCACTTTTTTCTTTATGACCTTTGCTCTTGTACAGATATCTATAAAAAAGTAAAGCATCTTTATTTCTGTTTGTGTTTAATTATATAAATTGATGTGTTAGCTCAGTGTTTCTTTGGGTGTTGCGTCTTTGCTTACTATTATGTTTTCAGGTTTCACCCTTCTTGCTGCCATATCTATAGCTCATTTAAATTATTGTGTGGTTTACATGTTAATATACCACAATTATTTGCCTATCCTCTTTGGCTGACAGATAATTAGACTGCATATAGTCTTTAAAAACAATGCAGACTGCTACTATGAGCATTTTTGTACATGTCAGATATGAATAGGTACAAGCATTTCTCTAGGGTACTTAAGCAGGAGTAAAATTGGTTGGTCAGAATTATGTATCTTATCTTATTTCCTAATTAACGCCTGTAAGTTTTCCATTTTGTTTTTTCAGTTTCAAGTATCAATATACGAGAGTTTGTTGCCTCAGGACACTTCCCAACTTATGTCAGACATAAATTGTAAGGGCACGTCACAATTTAACCTGTTTCCTTGATATATATTTTAAAATTGATAAACTAAATTTATCTAAAAATTAATAGCTTAAAATATAGTTGAGTCATTTAATCAATGAGAATATGGTAAGGAAAGCAAAATATGTCCTACATCTACCCTAGAACAAGATTTATCATAGGAAATTAGGGATAATAAAATTGTTGGTAAGTCAAGGGGACCTTAAATCACAGAAAAATGTCAGAAATTGGTGATTCACAGGAGATCACCTGGAGGCCACAGTGAATTTCAGCAATCTTATCAGAAGCTGCCATGATAGAGATTTTTCAGGGACTTTCTTGGACACTTTAGTAAATCTCAGCAATTGAATTGTGCATTGTTACCAATTTTAGCAGTCTGTTGTGACAATGCTGTTGATTGAAAACACTAAAAATCCAAAAATCTTGCCTCTGCTCAATTTTGCATGTAACTTCTTCACAGAAGAAAAGGTTTCTTCTTCACTTACTTTTTTCAATCTTATTCAGAGATCTTCTCGGAGTAGTTCTTAATGCAAACCACATGAGGAAATGTATTCTGAGCAAGTTTCCAGTTTCCCACTTATAATGGATCCAAATGTATAGCAGTGACGCTATCCAATTTTCTGGTGAATGCAGACTTCCTACACAGGCTTCACCCTATATTTAAACCTCTGAGCAAGAACAATATAATAAAATAACCGATGCTTTCCATGAATACAGTAAAAGTGTCTCTTGTACAATAAAATCATACCCATGCCTTTTTCTGAAAGTCAAAATATACATCACAAAAGTTACTGCATTCATTTCTAGTAAATTATGAATATTTTTCATTTGGAGGCACATAATCATTGATAGACTATTATGAAGGAATATAAATTTGAACAGGTGGTCAAGATGGTAACTCTTGGATTTATAATATGGAAGCACATTTCTCCTTTTGTGATTAGGTAATTTATCTTTGGAGAGATGCTTTTAGACACCATTAATATCTTAAGTCCCAACAAGTGTCATTCAATCATTTTTAGCTGGCATTTCTCACATGAACCATTTATTGCAGGGAAGTTTCAAACAGTGACTTTCCAGTTAACATTATTATTTTTTCATTAATTAGCTAGTGTTAACTTGTAAAGAAGAGTTTTTCTTACTTCTCTTTTCACTTTTCTGATTTCACTTGAGGACTTTTTAAAATTCATTGTTTTATAGTCAATTATGATCACCATTTTTGTTGATTACAGTGAGGTCAAAATTGACCACTGAAAGCCCATTTATTCATAATACTTTTTATCATTTTGAAATGAAGCTAGTAGTCCCAAGGTATATCTAAAAACAATATTTCCCACCTTGTATTTCCCCTCTGTCAGAACTTGAAAAGAAGCTATTTTTCTTCAAAGAAGACTTGCATCCCATTAGTGAGCATGAACAAGAGTAATTTAAATCTAAGTTCTGACTACTCAGTGAGCAGTTTGTAATTAGAATGACATTAGCTATATAGGCTCTTTCTATGAAGTAACATAATCACATGCACACCTACATAATATTTTATACTACTATTTATGCTTCAAGCTTAATATTATAATTTATATTGGACTGTCTTATTTAATAATTATATCTCTTACAGTGAGAATCATATTTATTAAAATATCAATATATTAGCTCATGTGTTTTTTCATATAATATTTCACAAAACAACTTTAAATTGCATTATCAATATTACTGGTAACAAAAACTATGAGTAGCATTTATTATTTTTATTATTTTAATGTGTTGTATAGGTGGGTTATTTTGTGTTTTTTGTGTTCAATTTTACAGATTTTTTATTTGCTTTAATTATATTGTTTTAGTATGTAAACATTTACTTATTCAAAAATAGAAAATATTGAAAAATGCATTCCCAGAGAATTTTACTCCCTTCCATACATTCTCTAAGCTATTTTCATCAGTGCCTCTATTCCGACTGCAATTTACTTTTGCAAATATAAGTATGTGTATACATATGTCTGTATTTACACACATACCTATATATTAAAAAGAAAAGTCTTATTATTTTATTTTCTTATTAACATAATAATAAAAAACCATCTTATTAAGATATTACAACCATGATTTTGATGTTATTAATATTCTGTGAATGGAATAAATGAATAAATAACAAATGTGATAGACGTGTGTATGTGTATGTATACAAAAATTAAATATATGCATCTACATTTATTAGATTTATTAGATTATAAATGTAAGAATGGACATGTTTTCTCAAGGCTTATTAACAGAGTCTTTGATCTATTTCTCTAATATTTTTCTATTTTTTATTTAAATGCTCAATGTTAATATTTCATAAATATTTACTTACAATATTGATTTACTGGACAATAGAAGGACATTTCAGAGTTGTTTTATGTGGACTCTATACATGAGAAATCATCTGAGCTTTGAGATTCTAGAAATTCTAATCATAAAATAAAGGAAGATTGGTAATTTAAAGGTTTATCTACCTTCATTCTAGGTCAACAATTTTGAAATGCATTTTAAATAAAAGAGCCACAATTTTTTACTTAGAAATTCCTAGGAATCTGGAAGGCTAAAGGTCTTCTATACATGAATGATTCTAATCAATTCTGGATAATCAGTCTACTATTGCTTCCAAGGACATTCAATTGCATTACAATTCATGAAGAAGCTACAAAGCGAAATCACTTTTACAGAATTTAACTCATATAAATAGCAAAGCTTGGCAGGTCAGGATGTAAAATGTCATGTCAATGTAATATCTATGATTTAATCTTCTATACAAAAGAAAATGCCACTGAGTTGCCACATAACATTTATTGTGAAAAAAAATTATTTGGTACATTCTGAGCATTAGCATGTTTAATATTTTAAAAGCTGTTCCATACATGCTTTTATATTAAGGTGAAGTAACTAATAAACATTTTTATTTAGAAAAAATGATATAATATTAAAAAGTACTTATCTATAAGTTAGGTTAACCTCTATACCCATGCAATTTCAAGTAGAGTGAGAAAATGTGTATGTGTGTGTGTGTTCGTGTGTGTGTGTGTGTGTATTAAAAGTTTTCAGATGCAGTGATCTTGCTTATATCATCAACAGACATCTCAAGATTCTTTATAAATGTGATAGAAGTCTAATATCAAATTCAGGAAAGAAAATGCATATGTACAAGCTCAGGCTTTGTAAGAGATAATATCCAACATTTCACAGTTAAGTATATTAAAATTCATATACTCCTTTTTGATAGATGTAGTCTCATAATGGCTAAACTTTTTAAATATGCCAGGAAGTACTACTTGATTTGGGCTAGGAAAATTAAGTAGAATAACAAGGATGATACAAGTTTTTCAAAAATATATATGAAATTGTTATAGAATAAACTGATTAAGACACACTGCATATGATGTTTTGTTAAGCATTTAGGCAAACATTGTTTCATGTAACAGTACAAAAATGTTTTATATTACCTGTAAAATGTAAATATGATTTCCCAATTGTATAAGTACAATTTATTTTTGTTTGCTAGTTTTCTAGATGATTTTTAGGACAAGCACTATAGGACTTGTCTTCTTCTGAGTCTCAATAAACAGACCCTTATTTAGTTGAAACTGATAGAGAGATCTTTGAAAGCCAATAATTTGTAGCCAATAACAAGTATCCTATAAAGATTGCATGCAAGGAACTGGAAAATCTACAGTGAAGAAGATCAAAAGTTTATTTCAAATGCAGGAGTCTATCACACAAAACTCAAATAGACCTTGAAATCAGAATTGAACAAAGAGAGACAGAAAATCTTCTTTGACTCAAAAAATAAAACTCATTAAGCTTTGCATTACCATGTGAATTACTTTTAAGAGTATTGCCACACACATACACACATGTACACATTTATACATACACTCATTAGTTATACCATGTATGTATATCCATTATATACACACAATAATACATATTCATATCAGCTACTTTTATGAAAGAGAGTAATCAGGTCTAATCAAGCATCAAATTTAAGAAACTATCTGCATACTCCACATGCTTTCATCATTCCCAAATAAAACTGTCACTTATTGGCTACCTGCAAAGTTAAGTTGGTAAACTTGTCACTATACCATCGAAGATTTAATTTATACCTTGATTACTGGATAAAATAACTAATGCTCCTCTATGTTGTCCTTAACCATTAGTAAAGTCAGCTTTATTAGATGTGGGGTAAATCTTTTTGCTTTCAGTGTTGAAATATGAGAAGTAGAATGGCAATCAAGGCAGCAAAAAACATGTAGTGTGAAATATTATTAAGAAAACTAGATATGACATAAGAGTCAATAAAGGGAACAGAAATCAGCATTGTGTTGTATTATCAAATGGAGTGAAAGCCATAGTGAGATAGTCATCAAACTGAGGGACAATTGGTGTAGTTATTTCCACAAAGTTTGTAGGAAAATTGACTTTCTACAATGGTAAGGGTAGATATCAGGAGAGTAAATCTAACGTTGGGATATGTAAAGAAACCTATTCTAATTTTCTTTTGTTTCATTTCTCATTAAATACTTTTGATATTTAGGATCTTAATATAATTACTTCTTTATATTGAATATAATAAAACTTGTCCACATGCATATTTATGCCTATATAATACATAGGGGTATGAACATACACTCTTGAACAGTTATAAAATTACCATTGTGTCTACAACCACATGGTATTTTCTTTCTTTCACATTTAACATACTAGAATTTAGTGAATTGTTTAGCAGAAATATTATCATAGGTGGAAATTTCATAATGGAATTTTCATCCTAAAATCTCTATATGAGAATATACTGTTAGTGGTTGAAATGTATAGCTAGATCTTTGAAAGCCTAACATTTAGTAGAAACTTAGAGCTGAATCTTTGAACACCAATTATTCATACCCAGTAACAAATATCCTGTCAAGATCATATATACATGTGTATATGTTTTAAATACACATAGTACTAATAGTAGTGTGGCAATGTACAGAACTGCATAGGATGTTTACTGAGTCTATTTAAATTATGGAGGAAAATCCATTAATACTATTGTTTTATAAGTTAAATATAAAGATGCATATAAGATACCTTTGTCAATGTTGGTAGCATCTAACATCAAAATTCTTACTCTGTGTTTTTCAAGATGTATTCTCCTTTATTCCTAAAAAAATATCTTTAAACTCCTCTGACCCACAACATTCTGCCACCTTTCAGTAATTGGTAGAACTTCAGAATATAGGTAAAGAAGAAAAGGAAGGAGTGAATTATTTACTCAAAAAGAGAATGAAACCTGTTTGTAGAATATTTCATTTGTGATTTTTTTATACTTTTATTTTCCACAAAAGGTAATGAGATTTAGTGGATAGATCACTGCATTTAAAATCAAGGAACTGGAGTTGAATGACTTTGGTACAAACTAGGTATATAATACCCAGCATCAATTTACAATAATGACTGAGTTTTGACTCACTGTGAAAGGATTAGGAATACCATTTAAAGGCAGGCTAATAGTGCCAACAGTAACTTTAGCTTTATTTTAACCATCTTTAAAATAGTCTGTTTTTCTTCTGTCCTAATACCCTGCCAGTATTGTCTAAAATGTTTGCTTTAAAACACAATTACAAATATTTAATGTCTCTCAGAGTTTGAATAAACAGAAAAAAATATACTAAATACCAAGTAAATTTTTAAGGTAAAATTAATTCATATTTCAGAAATATCAACTCATCCTGCTCTGCCTTCAAAATTGTTTGTGGTGTACCATTGGCTAATGTGTGCTTTGACTAACCCTTATTGATCCACCCACAGCTGGTAACACTTCACTCTCTGTTTATAGCCAATTGCCTCATCTACTCTCTTTAAAATGACATTGTAAGTTACAGTAATGGCCTCAAACACTATTATATCATTTGTTTAAATGACTCTAGACAGACAATTAATACAGTTCTCCACAGGTCAAAATCTACAGCTCATAATGAAGCGTAGAAATTTATAACTTCACCCAAGCACCTCTCAGGAGCTCAACTCTGTTCACTCGGGCAGCTAAAAGATCTCATAATATTTTATTGTGCTACCTTTAATATCTGCACTAAAGCACAAAAGACTTCCTGCTTCCATGCATTTGATTCTTATATTGTCAAATCATATATTGCTTCACTATAATTTATGCCTTGGAACATATATCCATGTCACTTATATATACTAAAGTGAATGTATTGATTAATACGGTTTTAATGAATTTCTTTATAGACTTTTTTTAAGTATTAATATATTCTATGATTATAACTTAAATGATATAAAGAATAATTTACTTAAAAAGAGAAAAGGCTCATAAACAAAACATTATCTAATTTAAATTTAGGAAATTAATCTTACAGAAATATCTTCCGCTTAGTACTAAATACTCGGGATAAAATGTTAACAAAATGCATTTACTTTTTCTCACAATTCCTGGTAAAATGTTGAATAAGAGTTTTAAAGAATAAAATTGATATAAATCGTTATTTCTCAATTATTCACCATTATGCATTAGAGAAATATATCCACAACTTGTGTCTTGTAATTTTCACTGTGAGAGAAGAATTTTACCCTGACTCATTTATGTTGTGATGTGTTTAATAGTCTATTTATACAGTATAATAAATAACCATAATTTCTGAATAGCTAAATTCCTTCTTGCAAGTAAATCATTCAGTGGCCACAGAAAAGACTCCAGGCAGAAAATGAGAGATATGTACTGTACATTGTAAGAGAGTTGAGGTGCTGTCAGCTTAAAATTGTATCCAGCCAGTTGTCACAGCTCTGGCTACAGTTAAAAAAATAAAATAAAAATAACCCCATAGGTTGTAAACAGGTGTCTGAAGCAACCCTATAAACAAAAGTAAGCTTGCTAAACAAAATTAATTCACACAGCCTCCAATGCTGTTGTTTTGTAAGAAAAATGCTACCCTTCCTTATAGTATAAGTGAAAGTTCAGGCTACATTCCCCAAAAGAGGAATTTGTCCCAAGGCTATCACTGATAATTTATGTTCTCCCTTCTCCCATATTCATTTTAGATACCTTTTTTTTTTTTTTTTTTTTTTTTTTTTTTTTTTGCATGTGTGGCTAGGTGACTAGGTTTGTTTTCTTTCTTTTTCTTTTTTTGTCTCAGAACATTAGGACCTTGAGTCATTTTACTCTTGTAAGGTCAGAGTTTCATAAAATTGGCCATTCACAATTACTACTGGAGCTGAAAGCACCAAGAGACATCTTATGCAATCCCTTGTCTTTCACTTATGTATTCCTTTTCCATTTAGTAACAGCAAACCAGTCTTTTATTCTGTATGAAGATCAGTGACCCCTACTAACATGGAAAATCCTTTCTTAGTATGATTCACTAGGGTGAGAGGATACCTTAAAACATCAGATCAGATCAAATATTTGCTCTGCCACTTGATAGGCATACTACTGCATCCTCCTGTATTGAGAGTCAAGGCTTTGAGTCTTGAACATAAGGTTGAGAGAATGGGAAAGACAATCTTCACAGATAAATTGCTGCCAAGTGATGGTGATACTAAATTGAATGAAAAGGTGTGATGTTATTCTGGTGAAAAAATGTGATGTTATTTTTTGGCCTTGGTTTCCAGACTCTTATTCTAATTAGTCCTCACCACAAATCATCAATTGGTTCACTTCGTTTCCCACTCCTTGATTGACAGAACATCAGTCTTACATTATCTTTTTCCTCAGTGAGCAATTTACCTGAGATTGCATTAGGCAAACCTCCGATATGTTTCCAATTTGCATATGATTTGTATGTATCTTCCACTGTAAAGTGGACTCTTTGTGTTGATAAAAAATCCCCTTTTAATAAGTAATAATTAGTTTATATGGTCCTGTAATAAATTTCTTATGAGAATATTATTCATGGTTACTTCTCATTACTTCATAGGTGCTGGAAATTTAGCTTGAAATTTCCAGAGCTCTTGCAGAGGTTTTCTATGCTCTGAGCACCCCTAAGAACTAGCCACATTCTGGGTCATCTGATTAATAGAGGAATGCCAAGTTTACAAGAGTGGTATATACTTTTTTTTTTTTTTTAAATTTTTTATTGGATTTTAGGTTTTGGGGTACAAGAGCAGAGCATGCAAGACAGTTGCGTAGGTACACACATGGCAGTGTGCTTTGCTTTTCTTCTCCCCTTCACCCACATTTGGCATTTCTCCCCAGGCTATCCCTCCCTACCTCCCCCTCCCACTGGCCCTCCCGTTTTCCCCCCAATAGACCCCAGTGTTTAGTACTCCCCTTTCTGTGTCCATGTGTTCTCATTTTCATCACCCACCTATGAGTGAGAATATGCGGTGTTTCGTTTTCTGTTCTTGTGTCAGTTTGCTGAGGATGATGTTTTCCAGTTTCATCCATGTCCCTACAAACGACACAAACTCATCATTTCTGATTGCTGCATAATATTCCATGGTGTATATGTGCCACATTTTTCCAATCCAGTCTATTATCAATGGGCATTTGGGTTGATTCCAGGTCTTTGCTATTGTAAACAGTGCTGCAATGAACATTCGTGTACATGTGTCCTTATAGTAGAACGATTTATAGTCTTTTGGATATATACCCAGTAATGGGATTGCTGGGTCAAATGGAATTTCTATTTCTAAGGCCTTGAGGAATCTCCACACTGTCTTCCACAATGGTTGAACTAATTTACACTCCCACCAACAGTGGAGAAGTGTTCCTTTTTCTCCACATCCTCTCCAGCATCTGTTGTCTCCAGATTTTTTAATGATCGCCATTCTAACTGGCGTGAGATGGTATTTCAATGTGGTTTTGATTTGCATCTCTCTGATGACTAGTGACGATGAGCATTTTTTCATATGACTGTTGGCCTCATATATGTCTTCTTTTGTAAAGTATCTGTTCATAGCCTTTGCCCACTTTTGAATTGGCTTGTTTGTTTTTTTCCTGTAAATCCGTTTGAGTTCTTTGTAAATTCTGGATATCAGCCCTTTGTCAGATGGGTAGACTGCGAAAATTTTTTCCCATTCTGTTGGTTGCCGATCCACTCTAGTGACTGTTTCTTTTGCCGTGCAGAAGCTGTGGAGTTTAATTAGGTCCCATTTGTCTATTTTGGCTTTTGTTGCCAATGCTTTTGGGGTTTTGTTCATGAAGTCCTTGCCTACTCCTATGTCCTGGATAGTTTTGCCTAGATTTCCTTCTAGGGTTTTTTATGGTGCCAGGTCTTATGTTTAAGTCTTTAATCCATCTGGAGTTAATTTTAGTGTAAGGTGTCAGGAAGGGTTCCAGTTTCTGCTTTCTGCACATGGCTAGCCAGTTTTCCCAACACCATTTGTTAAACATGGAATCCTTTACCCATTGCTTGTTTTTGTCAGGTTTATCAAAGATTGTATAGTTGTATGTATGTTGTGTTGCCTCCGGTGCCTCTGTTTTGTTCCATTGGTCTATGTCTCTGTTTTGGTACCAGTACCATGCTGTTTTGATTACTGTAGCCTT
Source organism: Callithrix jacchus (assembly GCF_049354715.1). Lineage (NCBI taxonomy): Eukaryota > Metazoa > Chordata > Mammalia > Primates > Cebidae > Callithrix > Callithrix jacchus. Next base: position 133,600,282 of record NC_133504.1, read on the forward strand.
GTAGTATAGTTTGAAATCCGGTAGTGTGATGCCCCCCGCTGTGTTCCTTTTGCTTAGAATTGACTTGGCTATGCGGGCTCTCTTTTGGTTCCATATGAAGTTCATGGTGGTTTTTTCCAGTTCTGTGAAGAAAGTCAATGGTAGCTTGATGGGGATAGCGTCGATTCTGTAAATTTCTTTGGGCAGTATAGCCATTTTCACGATATTAATTCTTCCTAACCATGAACATGGAATGTTTCTCCATCTGTTTGTGTCCTCTCTGATTTCGTTGAGCAGTGGTTTGTAGTTCTCCTTGAAGAGGTCTCTTACGTTCCTTGTGAGTTGTATTCCAAGGTATTTTATTCTTTTTGTAGCAATTGCGAATGGCAGTTCGTTCTTGATTTGGCTTTCTTTAAGTCTGTTATTGGTGTAGACGAATGCTTGTGATTTTTGCACATTGATTTTATATCCTGAGACTTTGCTGAAGTTGCTTATCAGTTTCAGGAGTTTTTGGGCTGAGGCGATGGGGTCTTCTAGGTATACTATCATGTCGTCTGCAAATAGAGACAATTTGGCTTCCACCTTTCCTATATGAATACCCTTTATTTATTTTTCTTGCCTGATTGCTCTGGCTAGAACTTCCAGTACTATATTGAATAGGAGTGGTGAAAGAGGGCATCCTTGTCTAGTGCCAGATTTCAAAGGGAATGCTTCCAGTTTTTGCCCATTCAGTATGATATTGGCTATTGGTTTGTCATAAATAGCTTTTATTACTTTGAGATACGTTCCATCGATACCGAGTTTATTGAGGGTTTTTAGCATAAAGGGCTGTTGAATTTTGTCAAATGCCTTCTCTGCGTCAAATGAGATAATCATGTGGTTTTTGTTTTTGGTTCTGTTTATGTGGTGAATTACGTTGATAGACTTGCGTATGTTGAACCAGCCTTGCATCCCCAGGATGAATCCTACTTGATCATGATGAATAAGTTTTTTGATTTGCTGTTGCAATCGGCTTGCCAATATTTTATTGAAGATTTTTGCATCTATGTTCATATATTCTATCTTCAGTACACTGAAAAGTCCATTAAATAATGTGTCTATTTTTAATTTGGAGGGGTGAAAATTGCAACCATTTGTTCTTAATTTTAAAGAATATATCTACCATGCTCTCAGTCAATGGACTATTAAGTAGTTTGTCTACATAGCAAAACCAAAATTTCTGTGGGGTTCATTTCACACTTTAAGCATGCACATTTGTTACTAGGGTATACAGGGCACCTGCTACATTCTTCTCATGAGGTTCCTTAGCATAATGTGATTAATATAAATGAACCATCTTGATGTCTATGAAATGTCAAGAATATTCAGATCCTTTAGGACCATAATTTAACCAAAAGAAGTATGATTAAAAGCTTTGGGAAAATATAGCAAATATGTATTGCTGTCTTTCCTTCATAAAATATTCTGATTGTCTTCAATGACAGATATGGAGAAAAATGCATTTCTGTAAGGCATAGCCACATAACAAATCTCATAAGCTCTTTTAATAAGGTCTGTGAAGATACTACATCTTTCATAATGGCTGGCATTGGAAATGATTAATTTCATAGTGGTAGATCCATCATCCCCCAAGACCCATTTTCTTATTTTAAAAATCATGGTGGTAAATATCATGGAGAGCACTAACCATAATGTTTTGGACACTAGTGCTAATCTCTGCATTTACATTTGTGTACAAAATTAGTATTATTTTCTACCTTAGTGTGTGTGTGTGTTGGGGTGGGAATGTTACTTGGTTCTTCCTACCATATATACCATTTAGTGATAACAGATAACTCTATCATTTCTAATTATGCATTATAAGACAATGAAGTAAACAGAAAGTGGGTCACAGACCATTGTAACCACTTGAGATAGATATGGACCATAATTCCATATATCACTTGAATTCCATAAATCCATATCTAGATGGAGCAGCATTATGGTATTTTCTCACCCCCCTGGTACCATTTTGACCTCAGAACCTATGTAATATTAACAGCTTAAAAGGTAAAATTATTAATTTGCTTCTACTCTTTTGGTTAATAGCAATAGATCCCTATAGGAAAGTATTTGAAAAATCCCTGTCTTTAATATTTACTATAGCATTTTGGGGATTTTACTCAAAGAATATATTTTCTTTATTTGGCTCAGATTTGAAAGCTAGTTATGGAACGTGATTGTAGCAGATAATACCAGTTTTCTATTCTTACCTTTCTGTTTTTAAATTCTTCATAAATTAGTGGAGAAGTAGTATAAGTGTTCTGCTCCTAGAAAGATTGTGGTCTTTTAGCATTGCTACTGATGCCTGCAGGTCAAGGCACTAAGGATGGCACTCCAGCCTTGTTGCCCATTAAGGTTATTACATCCTTCTTCTTTTGTCAGTTAATTGGAACCCTAAGGTTTCCTAAATTTCAGAATCCTTACTAATTCCAATGAAATTAGAGAGAATATTTCCAAGGTGACATCTCCTACTGTTAACTTTGGTTTACAAAGGAAACCAGCCCTGAGCTCTTCAAACTTGCTGGTGCTCCTCATCTGTGCCTCCTTTTCGTAAAACTAGTGTTTGTCCTTATTTGTTACTTTAGTTTCATTGAAGGGTATCTTCTGGATCCTCCTGGAAAACATAATCAGGTGGTAAATTTTGTGATCTCCGTTATAAGTGTGTCTCAGAACTACCTGATCCCTACCTCATTGACTATAACAATTCTTATTTCCAAACTTCATGTAGCTATGGCTAGAGCATTTTAAAAGAGGCTAGAGCACCTTTCTCAAGATGTTATGTATAAAATATGAGTAAACCCTCTCATCTCTGTAAACTACCCCCTATCAAGTTCTATAATTTGCTCTCTCTGGACAACTCATTCAAAATCCATTTAAACATAACGTGAGGCATGTACTGGCTTTGGCTGGAAATTCTGCAGGGTTTTCACTTGAAGAGTAATGAATTTCCTCCTCCTCTTTTGAGGGTAAATAAGTTGTTTTTGTTTTTTTAAACAGCTGCAGGAAAGTTTTGTCCTCAAGATTCTCAGGCTCTTCCACTTAATTATCTCTGGAGATTCTAAAGTCCTAAGTTGCCAGCCTTTCCCCTATCCAGGAGTTTGTTGAGGAGAGCTCCTGAGATTACACATTCTGTCCAATTTGTATCTTTAGCATTACATCTTGGCATGATTTCCAGGAGAGTATTCCTTCTGCTTACAGTAGGTTGGGTCTTTTAAAATACTCCCACCGAGGTATTTTTACTTTGACAATATGCTTTGACTTTGTACTGGCTAATTTGAAATAATTATTTCTTTCTGGGGTTCTAGAGGCATTGCTACAAGCCAATGATCTTTACAATTTCTGTAACAGACATTGATTACCCCACAAAATTCTCATTCTGTACCTACCATAAGCTAAGACTTCACCAGGATCTGAAACTCAAACTAGTTTTCCATTTGTGAGAATTCTAGTAATTGTGATTCTACTGCATACTCAAATTCTCATCATGACTCAAAATGCCAAAAATTGGAAGAGGGTCTTTATTATTCACTTCAGAATGACTCTATCCCTATGTGCAATTGGAGTTGAATTTCCCTGAGGCCACTATAACAAGCCTTGTAGAGTGAGTCTTAGAATTATCTGAGGCATGAAAGAAAAATGCACTAATTCACAAGCTTCTATTTCCCTTTCTCCAACTAATCTGTGCACAACTGGTTGTCTCAGCATCTTCACCAAAAATATGGGCCCAGGATATATGAGGCAAAGTGTTGTGTATATAGCATTCTCTATAGCTAGTATTAAACTTTAGTTATTATTAAAAATATTCATAGCATTATAATAATGATACTTAAATACAAAATAACAAATGGACAACATAATATTTCCTAGCCATGGTGAAAAGCATAGAAAATCAACAAAGAAGATAAATAGTGAGGTTTATCTTTTTATTCTGTAATAAATGCACTTTTTAATTTGGCAACTAAATCATTGTGAAGATGTAGTATGGAAAAACTCACATTCAACTAATTTTTTCCCTACAATTTGTTCTTAAGTACCTTCTTTACTTAGTACAATATACCTCAAAGGCGATTTACATTTTGCAACTATCCTATTGAACTTATGTGATAATTCTTATTTTCCAGTATACTTCTCTTTTAACCTTTTTCCTGTAATACTGCTGAATCAATAGTTTCTTAAAGTTTCCCTTTTTTTCTTTCTCAGCATTCATAGATGTAATTTCTGACTAGTAAATTCTAACCTTGACTATCTTGAATAATCATTTTTGTAACATTAGAGATTAAATCATCTTTTTTAATAAATCAAAGCCAATCACAATCTCTTTGCTCTTTATAATATCTACAGTGTACACATATATGTTATTATAATCTTTATATTTTAGAAAATTATATTTATATATGCATATTCACTGTTAAGGATGTAATTCTGTTAAATTTATCTTATTTGTATTATATGTGGTATATTAATGCGTTCTCACACTGCTAAAAAGACATACCTGAGCCTGGGTAATTTATAAAAGAAAGAGATTTAATTGAATTATTTCCATTATAAATAAAGTTCAACATGACTGAGTAAGCCTCAGGAAACTTACAATCATGGTGAAAGGGGAAGTAAACACATCCTTCTTTACATTGAGGCAGCAAGGAGAAGTGCTGAGCAAAGAGGGAAAAACCCCTTATAAAACCATCATCTTATGAGAACTCACTGACTATCACAAGAACAGCAGCATGGGGGTAACTGCTCCATGATTAAATTACTTCCTGCTGGGACCCTCCCATGACACATGGGGATTATGGGAACTACAATTCAAGATAAGATTTGGGTGGAGACACAGCCAAACCATATACTAGGCAAGTTTTATTTACAGTTTAAGTCCTGCTGTACATGACTTTACCAAATATTCCCTACACTTTATTTTTCTTTATGGAAATGCATTAGATATCCATAATCTATTTCAGGAAAATCGACTACCTAAACTTAAATATGACCCTGAATTAGATGCCTGTATTTTTTTTAACTTAACTTGCTAACTTCTCAAGTGCTTAGGTCTCCGTAAATTTTAAAATTGATATGCCATATTGATGCATGCTACCATGCCCTCAACCCAGTTCAGACCAAGTCCATCAATAGGTATACTTTATTTTAATTGTTAATTCAGCATGAACCAATTTTAACAAATTACACACAAATTTGTCCACACAATTCTACACTAGTTCTACAAAAAATGAGAATAGGAAAAATATGTTATTTAATGTGGATCTAATATATGTAGGTATTTCAATTTACTTTATATTAAACCCTGTATCTTATTCACACAATAATCACTTGATATTACAGGTGCTTTTCTTATAGTCATGAAGAAAATATGTTGTTAACAATATAGGTAGCTTTCCCAGGAGCATACATTTAATGATTGGCAAATCTCAAATTTAGGATTTAAAATTTAATTTTCTTTAGTTCAAAAGCTACAGTTTTTCCCAAGACACTAATTTACATAGACACACAACTGATCATCTAGTGATACATCTAGCTATCACACCTTCTTTTGGAAAAATATGTATATTTTATAATATTCAACTAAATTTACTGTTAATAAAACTAGTACTCATAGGATTTAGCATCCATATGCTATGAAAGGTTTTTTGTTAGCATTTTTCTAGAAGTGTTTAAAACTAACATAAAAATATAGAGATTCTTTAAAAAGTGAAATCCCTGTAATTGTTTTTCATTGAAGGGGAGAATAAAATATGCTTAGAGATAGGCACATGAACACTTAAACCCGTAAGCATATGTATCTACAGAATATTATTTTTATGTGTGGTAGAATAATATTTTATGTTGAAAATTAAAGTTTTCATCTTTTCTTCTCTCCCCCTTTTCATGTGCTATTTTCATTTTATTTTCTAACCCTCTCATGTCAAGGCAAAAATGTAAGAAAATATTTTGCATGTGGAAACCAAATCTTTAGGCTTATGGCTCAATAATTTTGAGGTAAACAATTCTAAACCCTGAAGTAAGCAAGACCATAAATTTGAAAGCCTGAATGAAGAAATAATGCGATTTTTCAGCCTTAGGGAATAATAAGTATTCAATGGTTTGGAAAGAAGAGGAAAAATGATTCTTGAGAAAAGTTTAGAAATATTTTCTTGTGGTAAAGCTGAGGATATACTTCCTGATGCATTTAGGGACTCCATGGCAAGAAATGCCTTGCAGCTGAGGACGGTGCACAGCAACCCTGAGCAAGGATTGGTTGTTCCCTCCAATTACAGTGGAACAGTCATGATGGAAATCCCAATACAGGAGGGAAAAATAAAATGGCTATACTTTGACTGGTTAAAATTAGATTAGCCACTAGTGATGTCTAACTCCAAATAATGGCAGTTTCATCAAAATGAAAAATTACTCCTCTCTCATCTAAACAGCAGCCAAAATAAATTTGCCCAGGGGGTTATGATTCTCTGATGCATGGCGTCAGAATTTTAGGCTCCCTTTGTCTTGTTGCTCTGCTCGACAAAGCCGTGGCCCTGGGGTCATCAGATGGTCTAAAGTGTCTGCTTTAGAATTATAGAAAAGTATAAAAGCCAGGAGAAGTGGATGTTTTCTATAAAAATGAAATCCTTATCTAATTCTAGACACATCAGAGTTTCTAACATCCACTTGGCAAAATTAAATCACCTGACTGTAAAAGAGACACAGACACAAAAATCTCATCTGTTCTGTATTGCCATGTTTCAAGGTTACATTATTTACAAGTATAACAGGGATATTGTGACACAACTTGTGGTTTCCACTACCAGGAAGAATCCTCAGTGATACATTTGTTCATTACCCAGAGAATCTGTGATTTATTTTTTTAAAATTATGTTGTTACAACAAAAGTCATATTTCATTCATAACAACATTTTATAAGCAGGTATTACTACCCACAACACGTTTTGGATTAACATTAGAAAATTACATTATTAAAGGAATTTGGCGTCACATCTCCATCAAGAACAGATGAGGAAAAACACTTTTTAAGTTTCGTTTATTGCTATTTACATCTTGTGGCCATCTGGATATTCCTTTGAGACAATTCATTTTAAACATCCTATAATTACATTTTAATTGGCAATTTCTTAGAATAATTAAGAAGAAATTTCCTTATTAAAACCTGTATGTTTTTAACATGTGTACAGTTTGGAGAGTAGCGAACACTTTTTTAAGAATCACAGGTTTTTGTGGCAATAAAATTATATATTTTAGATAATGGAAAATGGTTTAGGTATATAAGATATGGATTAACGTGAATTTTCTAAATGTTAAACACATTTAATTTTGTATCCAATCACCATCTACTTTTGAGGTGAAATTCATAAATGTTTGTACATTACAGTTAACAGTTAACAGATTAAAATAGTCAAATTAAATTAATTTATAAGTGCTTATTAAAAGATGATGTAACTGATTTAAATTTATACAATTACACATTGCAAAATAAACATCCTAGGACTTCTTTCTAAAGAAAATGTTCTCTAATCTATTATTTGTTTTTTTGGATCCAGTTAATCACATCAGCTCACACTTGCTTATTATAGTAAAAAAATTTGGTTTAGAATTTGCAGAGATAATTTTTCAAGATTCTTACATGCTAACTTAGGCTAGGCAGTTCATTATCCCATATTTAAATATAAAAAAACAGAGATGAATATTTTAATCAGTCTGGTAATAGCTCAATCACAATATGCCCCAAATTGTAAAAATTCCAGAAAACGGCTATTTTCTTAGAAAAATTTTTAATATAATTCAACTCTTTTAAAGATAAATACCACAGCATGGTGTTGAAACTAGCCAGTCAGCATTAGTTTGTGACACCTCTATTTTTCAATATAGAAAAATAAACCTCTATTTTCATTTTGCTTACTCAAGAAAATTATAACATTAGGGTATCTGAGTGTTATTATAGACTGCCTTTTAAAAAAAATTCAAAATAGTATAATGCAATATGAAACACAAATGCTCTCTGTCCCTTTATATTTCTAAGAATTTGTTCTATACTACTTTTTTATGGCCTGGAAGTTGCACCCAGATAGCAATTGTTCTGGAAATAATATGAGAATTACAGCCCATTACTTGTGGTTTTCTTAGTCCTCTTTATCTAGTGATATCTGCTCCTCTTTAATGATTTAGTTTCTCTGATAACTTTAAGTCCTGCAGATAACAACACATATCATAACTATGTTGACTCAAGTAAGCACTCAATATGTTAAAATTTTTTTCAATGGTACACACACACACACACACACACACACAACACAAACACATACAAATAAAAACATACCAAAAGTATTTTCTTTAGTAACATATAACCGAAGATTTGGGAAGATGGTAGTGTTTCTAAATAAGAAAAATGTTATAAAAAATTAAATATGTCATTGTAATTAATAAAAAGTCTTTTTATAATTAACATTACCATTCTGCCAATACCCCAGTTTCTCTCTGCTGTTTGCTTTGAAGGCCTATGTTTATTAAAAAGAATAAATTAAACAAAAACCTTGAAAGACAAACAAGTATCCCAAACACACACACACACACAAGAATTCAAATTTATTATGAGGGACAGTTTAGTTCACTAAAATCCTTGCCATGAAACTCAGATATAGATTTTATTGACTTTCCAAAAAGTTAATATATTTTGCAAATTAATTAAAAAATAACTTTGAACCTACTTTGATTAAAAATTATTGTACCATCAGGAAGCACTGGTGGTTCCTTGGTAGATCTATCACCTCCAAAACATATTGTATCATTTGCAAGAATATCAGTAAAGGATGGAATACAGAATAAAAGCATATTCTACCACTAATATAATATTTCTTATTGAAACATAAGAAGAGGCTGTCTTAAATTTTATATAAAAATTGCTTATTAAAGTTATATTTCACTAGTCATATTGTCCTTTAAAATTTCAGTATTAAAAGATGTGTTTAATAAAATAATATATGTATATAAGAATATTAAATGTCGTATTTCAGCTCTAAATCATAATTTTTTAAATTGATTTCAGATTTTCACATTTACTTAAGAATTGTTTCTAACCTTTATTGTTTCTTAATATCCTATTTAAATATACCATTTACATCCTAATAAGTAATATATATATATATATCTTTACAGACACATACACAAACACTCACATACATATATAACTATTCTTTATATACACTTCTAGGGAGTAAAATTATTTACATCATATTATAAATATTTTTATAAAGCATTAGATTCTTTGTGAATGCAGTTTGAATAGAAGAGGTTTGAGATGAAAGACTGCAACAGTCTTTCTAATCTATACTAATAAAGAAAGTGAAATTAAAAATCATCATCTTTCTAACCTGTGGAATCATAATTTGGATTTATGGAATCATAATTCCATAAACCAAAATGTTTTAAATACTAATGGCCAAAAACATTCTTATTTTGTATTTTTTGTCAGAAGTCAAAATAAAAGAGGCATAAGATTCAGATTGTATTCACACTAAAAATACTAAAATTGAGTCATGAATCTGTGGTGCAACATCTTGGCTTCAACTTAATTCAACACAACTGTTTAATTGTCTGTTTGGATATTATTGTATCTTTGAGTATTTCATAGATGAGGAGTAAATGAATCATACTGACAAAAGATTTGTGGTTAAACACTCATATATGAACATTAATATCTCCAATATTTCCCATGATCCTCATTTATCAAACATGTATTTTAATTCTAAAATTGTTACTGATTACAGATTAAATAAATCTGATTTTCCGGATGGCATTATAGATACCACAGATGTGAATAAAATCACATTAATTTCCCACCCTCAAAAAATAACTTGCAGTAAGCATGGCATTGTCATTATTCAAGGAAATGTCAATTAATACTTAAAAAATGAAAAACAGCTTTAAGGATACAAAAGTTTTATGACATTTGTAAGCACCTTATATATGTAGAACAATGATCATTCCAAGTGACCAAGGCCCAACTCCAACTACATTAAACAACACAGGAATTTATCTTCTTCAAAACCTGTGAAGTAGTCTTTGGATGCCGCTTTATTCTATCTCAAATGATGTGATAAAAATGAAGTCTGGAGCTCTGCAACTCACATTGGCTCTCAACCTCTTTATATCGGCTTCACATGGTGTCCAGTTCCTAAGGTGATTACATCCATTCTCACATGCTTCAGGCTCAAATTTGACTCGCAAGGGTTTTTTTTCCCCCCCCAAAGTTTGAACCAAAGCCCTGAGCAAATGCACATCAGTAAGAAAACTTCAGGCCTATACTACCTGTGATAAAATTAATATCTGGCGGCAGATTTTTAGAGCATATAAGAGATGCTTAGACTATATTTCAAAATTTTGTCTAAGTTCAAAATTATAGCTAAGCATCTAGAAGTTTATTCTGTAGGCAAAAATAGCTATTGTAAATGTGAGGATGTGAGCATATGTGCAAGAGAGAGAGAAAGAGAAAGAATATATTCGTATTATATTAATATACTAGCATTTCAAAGTGTGATAAGTAAACATAATATTTTATGTTTGTTGTACTTATCGGATTACTATAAAATAAATAATCATGATTTACCTGCATATTTATGGAATGAACTAGAATATGTTTTGTGCAACACATTAAATGCTCCAACATTTAACTTTATTTCATTTTACTAAACATATTTCATAACATAATAAATGAAATTCAAGTAAGGTGTTTAGAAATCACAGGGAGTAACATATCCTTCTTTACATTCTCAAAGGCAACCTTTAAAAAGTATTTCTCTTATTGTTCCACTAATGTTTTAATTCCATTAGTTCAAATAATACATGTTTGTTCTATTTATTGATTTATCAATACAAATAAAAAAGCAAAAATAAGATTCATATTATTAAAGCCATGTAGTTATTTTTTTTACTGCATCACTGAACAGAGTATTTTGAATAATCTTTCTTCCCTAGGACCCCAAAGATAAAATTATTTTGATGGATTGTTCCCAGCCTATTTCTGAGTCCATTCTTGTAGGATCAGTGAAATATAAGTTACACAATTTCTCAGATCTTCCTATAAAGACACTTGTTTCAGCAGCTAGTTCAATCAATCTGCTATCTTTCTTAATGCTCTTCTATATTTTACCCCGTTAACACTTATGTAAGAATTTCATTGTTTTTGTTTTCATTCCTTCCTTTCTTGAGTTTCTTTGCACACTTGACTCTTTAATATTATTTTTGAAATAATTCCATTGAGTTTTTATTTCTTTTGCTTACTCCTCTGAAAATCTACCTGTACATTGTAAATTTTCTGCTATAGCCTTGGCAATCTACTTCCTTTTTCTGCTCTAACTTTTCTATTCATTCTAAGACACACTTAAAAAAATTCCACTTACCTGTGTTCACAAAACTTGCATTTTGACACTTTGCTCATTTTTATATAAGTTTTAATGGTCCTTGAGAGGTCTTTTTGCTCCTCATATATGACTCTAAATTTCCTCAGCACAGAAACTCATTTCTCCACTCCAAGTAGACAGAGTTCTTTTTAACTTATTTTAGGTTTGGGGTTAAATGTGAGGTTTTGTTATATAGGTAAAAGCATGTCACAGAGGTTTGTTGTAAAGATTGTTTTATCACCCAGGTATTAAGCCCAGTACCCAATAGTTATCTTTGTGCTCATCTCCCTCCTCCCACCCTTCATCCTTAAGTAGACCTCAGTGCCTGATTTTTTTCCTTCTTTGTGTTCGTGAATTATCATCATTTAGCTCCCACTTATAAATGAGAACATAGGTTTCTGGCTTTCTGTTTCTGCATTAGCTTGCTAAGGATAACAACTGCCAGCTCTGTCCACATTCGTGCAAAATACATGATCTCATTCTTTTTTATAGCATACCACATTTTCTTTATTCAATCTGTCATTGATGGACATTTCGATTGATTCCATGACTTTACTATTGTGAACTGTGCTGCAATGAACATGTGTGCTTATGGTAGAATGATTTATATTCCTCTGAGTATATATCCAGTAATGAGATTGTTTGGTGGAAAGGTAGTTCTGCTTTTAACTCTTTGAGAAATTGCCACACTACTTTCTCCAATGGATGAAAGAAATTACATTTTACTTTTTAATAATAGCGATGTGATGAGTGTGAGATGGTATATCATTATGATTTTGATTTTCATTTTTCTAATGATTATATTCAGATTTTTTTCATATGTGTGTTGGTCACATGTATGTCTTTTGAAAAGTGTCTGTTCAGGTATTTTGCTCACTTTTTAATGGAGTTATTTTATTTCTTGTATATTTAAGTTCCTTACAGATGCTGTATAAGAGACCATGGTCAGAGGCATAGTTTGCATATATTTTCTCTTATTTTTATTATGCTGATAATTTAATTTGCTGTGCAGAGCTCTTAAGTTTAACTATAACCCATTTGTCAACTTTTGTTGCAATTGCTTTTTGTGTCTTTGTCATGGAATCTGCCTGTTCATATATCCAGGATGCTATTGGTTAGATTGTCTTCCACAGTTTCTATAGGAAATAATCCTTTTCTCTACTCTAAATAAAAAAAAATTGCCTCAGTTTCTCTAGGTTGAAGTTTCAGCCAATTCTGTCTTAACTACTGAACTCAATTATTTATCAACTCAATCCAGCCTTTGCCTCATGATTTAAAATACCAGTCACATATAACTGAAAGCCCACTGGTTAGCATTACTCACATCAGTTGAACCTACAGCTATACCTAAGGACAATGTCCATGGCAAACTGCAGAGATCAAAAGTTTCTCTTTTCCAAAATGTCACTTTTTCTTTCTAACTTTCAAGTCATTTCTTCACATACTGAGTATGTGTTGTGTCTCTGTGTGATGTGTGTGGATTAGTTGGGAAAAACATATTGCCAGTTAATCATCCACTGCTTTTATATGTTTGCTGACAAATGTTTGCTAGAGTTGGAACCAGATAGATATTAAATATCATTTATTTGTTAAAGCTGTGTTTGAAATAAAAACTCGATCAAAATCTAATACAGGAATCTCTTCTCCCTCCTCTGTGAGTGAAACCTAAATTCATGGTGGCAGAAAGAGCAATTAGAGAAGAGTAGTCTTTTACTACAACACAGAGAGATAAGTTTTATCGCAGTGAGAACACTGTATCATAAAAGAAAGCAAAGAAAAAACTTGGCCCACATGTGATCAAGGAATTCTCAATGAAAGCAACATAAACCATTTTTTTTTTATTTTAGCCAAATTATCTCATTCACTATTTAGTGAGATACAGAAAATTTTCACCACCTAGAAGAAAGAATGATGTGGTCCAATAAAAGAGTGGCCCAAGAAAGATGATGATAAGTATGCATCACATTCTACAGAATGTGATCCCGTATGTTGAGAATGATTAGTTATGTTGAACACCTTTTATTTATCTGTGCAATTAAAAGGTCATGCAAATATTTCTTAAATATCTAAGGATAGTTTTCCCATAATAGGGCGCACACACACACACAGACACACACACACACACACACACACACGCACACATATATATATATATATTAGATTACATAGTTATAATATACATGTACCTTTATAATCTATTTAGTTCTTAATAAATTACTTTAGAAACTTCGAATACATGTGTACTCTGCCCACTTCTCAAAAAGCATTGAAGATAACTTTTTGGAGATCTACTATTTAAAATTTGATATGCCCATATAACTTTACCTTATAACTTCCCATTTTCTGACATTGGCCTTGATTACTTTGGAAGTTAATTATTATTTTTTTATTTTTTTTAATTCATGTTCTCCTAGAGTCATTCCTTTCCACCTGTTATTCTTTGTATTGTTTTTATGTTTCTCATAAATACTCCTTACTGTCTAAAGATACACATTATCATTTATTTCTATTATATTTAAATGGCTTTCTGAAAGAAGACTTTTGACTTCAATAAATTGCGCCCTATGTTTCCATAGTAACCTACTCAAAACGTCACTGTCATCTTGTCATTCTGCTTCACTAAGGCTGCCAATATATTTCAGTTGCTTATGAGATAAAGTTTATACTCCTCAATTTGGCATTCAAGGAACCTATAATGTGATGCAAACTATTTTTAAAGTCTGGCCTTCCAACTTCATCTCATATTGTTTTCTTATCCAAAAGACAAAGTTATTATTGCTTAAATATAATCTGTACTTTCCCACCATTTTATATTTACTTTTGACAATTTTATATTGTGTGAAATATCTTGGCTTTCAAAACTATACCTTTAAAGTCTTCCCAGAATTAAATAAATCTACCTTTATTCTCTCTTGCTCTTAAAGTATTTTTTCCCAAACTTTCTCAAACTCTCAGTGTAACCCAAGATTCTCCATGCTTTAATAAAGACTTTCTAGCCATTATCTAACTAAGTAGTAGATTTTTTTTCATAAATGATTCAATATATTCAAAGCTCAGTGTATTTTATTATCTTATGACAAAGGCTACATAATTTTTCAACCAGCCAATTCCATTTTATCCTAGATATTCAGATAAATCACATTTTCTGTGCCTTCTCTGCTGGTAGATGGGGCCATGTGACTAAATTCCGAGCAATGGAAAGAAGCAGAAACAAAGATAAATTAGTTCCAAGCAAGGCCAAATCTTTTGAAAAGGCAGCTTGCGATGGTGATCCTTCAGGCTTTCTTTTCCCATGCCCTGCCTCCTCAAAAAGAGGACAAGGTTTTGGAAGAACTTAGAGTACAATTCCAGATAGTCTCCTAATGACTGTGTGAAACTGTGTCTTCTAGTTTACACAGGGTGCCTGTTGTTCTATGATGTAAAATGTAATTTTTTTATTAAGCCAGTGATATTTTTTGTTGTATACTAGTTAAGTTATTCCAAAATATAAATCAAAGCACATGATATCCCTCTGTATTTACTTCTACTGTAATAGTCCAAGCCAACATTCTAATTTACCTCAACTAGTAAAAGAACTTCCTAATATCTCTCTGTTTCTACTCTACACTTACTATGTAAAATCATTTCTCATTAGCAGCCAGCAATACTTCAAAAACAGAAATTTGATTATATCGTATCACTACTTAAAACTATACAATGATTTCTCATTTCACTGAGACTAAAATTTAAATTTCTAATCTACCTCAAAAAACAAAAATTCAACCAGAATTCTTCTGGCAAGGTTCTCTGGGGAACGAAGTTCCTATACCAGGCTTTCAGGCTTTCATCCTATACAGTTTAAGGGAGAATATAAAATAAAGTAATGATACAAGTTAATTGAAATATATTATATATACACATACACACCACACACACACACACACACACACACACACACACACACACAAACACATTGTGGAGTATAATGCAGTGAAGCCCAAATTATTACTTAATCTATAATACAAAATTTAATAAGTAACCAATAAATGCATTAAGAATGAATATTGGACAAATACATGACCTATAGCTATATTTATTTTGTCAAAAAATCTATTGATTGTCTATAATACTAAGCCTTTATATTTATGAGTTCTTTTGAGAACTTCATTTTGGTGACTGTACATGTACACTTAACCTCTTCATACAAGTAAGTATTATGAATATGCTAAATTATGATCCCTTGATTATGAGTTTCTCAATTCAGATTTGCAATTGTCTTATATAAACATGAATTGTTAATTTCAAAATAATCTGAAAAAGTTTAATATAAATATGAGAGAGATATATAATAAGCTAGAACAGACAAACAGCAGTAAGTTAGCTAGATAGAATATGATTCATCATTCAGCATTCCAGGAATCAATAAAAATGCTTTCATGCTGCTGTTATGTATCTCTAAAATAATCATTAAATGAAGATAGTAGAGTGAAGAAAGGTTTTTATGAAAATATAAAAAATACAGTAAATTTGGGGCTGGCAGAAATCAGTTTATTGGAATTCATTTCAGGTCATCTATGATTTTTACTAAAATACTGTTATAAGTTTTTGAAGTGGCATCAACACAAGGAGTAATATTTTATATTTAATTTTACTTTTTAAAAAATATTATGAGTATACATTAGGTGTGTATATTTATGAGGTATGTAAGATATTTTGAAACAAGCATACAATAGACAATAATTGCTTCAGGGTGAATGAGGTTTTCATCTCCTCAAGCACTTATCATTTCCTTCTGCTATAAATGTTCCAATTATACTCTTAGTTATTTTGAAATGTGCAATTATTGTTGACTGTAGTCACCTGGTTATGCTATCAAATACTAGACTAATTTATTCTATTTAATTGTATTTTTGTACCTACTACCTATCCCTACTCCCCTCCCAAACTACCTTTCCCATCCTTTGGCAATCATCATTCTTCAGTCTATTTCCATGAGTTCAATTGTTTTAATTTTTATCTCTCACAAATAAGTGAGAACATGCAATGTTTGTCATTCTGGGCCTGGCTTATTTAACTAAATATAATATCCTCCCATTCCCTCCATATTGTTGTAAATGACAGGACCTCATTCTTTTCTATGGCTAAATAGTACTTCATTGTAAATGTCCACATTTTTTTATTCATTTATCTGTTGATAGGCAATTAGGTTTCTTCCAAGTCTTGACTATCCTGAATAGTGCTGCAGTAAACATTGGAGTGCAGATGTCTCTTTGATATACTGATTTTCTTTCTTTTAGGTATATACCTAGAAGTGGATTTGTTGGCTCATATGGTAGCTGTATTTTGAGTTATTTGAGGAACCTCAAATCGTTCTCCATAGTTGTTGTACTAATTTACATTTCAACCAACAGTATATGAGGGATCACTTTTTTCCACCTCCCCGCCAGCAATTGTTACTGCCTGTCTTTTGATAAAACCCATTTTAACTATGGTGAGATAATATCTCATTTTAGTTTTGATTTGCATTTCTCTGATAATCAGTCATGTTGAACACCTTTTTATTTATCTGTTTACCATTTCTATGTCCTCTTTTGAGAAGTATCTATTCAGATATTTGCCAATTTTTGAATCAGATTTTTAGATTTTTTTTTTATAGTGTTGTTTATAGTGTTTTTTATACTGTTGTTTTTTTATAATGTTGTTTATACATGGTCTCTTTATATATTCTGGATATTAATGCCTTGTTAGATGGATAGTCTGTAAATATTTTCTCACATTCCATGGGTTGTCACTTCACTTTGTGATTATGTTTTTTTCATGTACTGAAGCTTTTTAACAAGATGTGATTCTCTGTGTCCATTTTTGCTTTGGTTGCCTATGCTGGTGGGACATTATTCAAAAAATCTCCACCCAGAATAAAGATTTAGAGGGTTTTCTCAGGGTTTTATTATAATACTTTTATAGTTTGAGGTCTTAGACTTAAGTTTTTATTAGACTTTGTTATGATTTTTGCATATAATGAGAGATAGGAGTCCAGTTTCATTCTTTTGCATATGGATGTCCAGTTTTTCCAGCCCCATTCATTGAATAGATTGTCCTTTCCCCAATGTATGTTCTTGGAACCATTATTGTATTGTATTGTAAATGAGTTTATTGTAGATGTATGGATTTATTACTTGGTTCTCTCTTCTGTTCCATTGGTCTATGGGTCTGCTTTTCCAGTACCAAAATGTTTTGTTTACTATAGATCTGTAGTATAACTTGAAGCCTGGTAATGTGATTCCTCTTTTTTTTTTTTTTCCTCTCTCCCTCAGAATGTCTCATGGTTCCATATAAATTTCAGGATTATGTATTAGTGCGTTTTCACACTACTGATAAAGACATACCCAAGACTGGGAAGAAAAAAAGGTTTAATTGGACTTAGAGTTCCATATACCTGGGAAGTCCTCAGAATCATGGCAGGAGGTGAAAGGCCCTTCTTATACATGGTGATGGCAAGAGAAAATTAGAAAGATGCAAAAGTGGAAACCCCTGATAAACCCATCAGGTCTCAAGAGACCTATTTACTACCACAAGAACAGCATGAGGGAAACTGCTCCCATAATTTCAGTTATCTCACACAGGGTCTCTCCCACAGCACATGGTAAATACAGAAGCACAATTCAAGGTGAGATTTGGGTGGGGACACGGAGCCAAACCATGTCATTCACCATTGGGCCCTCCAAATTTTATGTCTTCACTTTTCAAAACTAATCATGCCTTTCCAACAGTCCCCCAAAGTTTTAACTTATTTCAGCTTTAACCGAAAAGTCTACAGTCCAAAGTCCATCTGAGACAAAGCAAGTTCCTTCTGCCTGTGAGCCTGTAAAATCAAAAGCAACCCACTTACTTCCTAGATACAAGGGAAGTAGAGGTTTTGAGTAAATACAGTCATTACAAATGGGAGAAATTGGACAAAACAAAGAGATTATAGGATCCATAAACTCCAAAATCCAGAAGGGTAGTCAAATTCTAAAGCTCCAAAATGATCTTCACTCCATGTTTCATGTCTAGGTCATGCTGATGAAAGAAGTAGGTTTCCATAGCCTTGGGAGGCTCTGCCCCTTTGGCTTGCAGGGCATAGCCCCACTCCTGGCTGCTTTCACAGGCTGACACTGACTGTGTGTGGCTTTTCCATGTGCACAGTTCAAGCTGGAGACAGTGGCTCTCTTCTCACAGTTCCATTAGGCAGTGCCCCAGTAAGAACTTTTTTTGGGGTCTCCAATCCCACATTTCCTTTCCACAATGACCTAGGAGAGGTTCTCCACGAGGACCCTGCTCCTGAAGTAAAATTTTGCCTGCATCCAGGCATTTCCATACAGCTTCTGAAATCTAGGTGGAGATTCCCAAACCTCCAATTAGTGACTTCTGTGCACCCACAGCCTAATCATCATGTGGAAGCTGCCAAGGTTTGGAGTTTGCACCCTCTGAAACCATGCACCGAACTGTACCTTGGCCCCTTTTAGTAATTACTGGAGAGGCAACAATACTGGGCACCAAGTCCCTAGGCTGCACACAAGGTGAGGACCCTGGACTCGGCCTTCAAAACCACTTTTTCTCCTAGGCATTTGGGTCTGTGAGGGGAGGAACTGCCATGAAGACCTATGACATGTCTGAGAAAAATCTTCCCCAATTTCTTTGGGATTAATATTTGGCTCCTTGTCACTTGTGCAAATTTCTGCTGCCAGCTTGAATTTCTCCTTTAAAAAATTGGTTTTTCCTTTCTACTGCATTTTCAGGCTGCAAATTTTCTAAACTTTTATGCTCTGTTTCACTATTACAATGGAATGTGTTTAATAGCAGCTGGGTCACCTTTGAATGCTTTACTGCTTAGAAATTTCTTCTGCCAGATACCCTAAATCATCTCTCTCAAGTTCTAAGTTCCACAGATCTCTAGGGCAGAGGCAAAATGCTGCCAGTCTCTTTGCCTACACATAACAGGAGTAACCTTTGCTCTAATTCCCAAGAAGTTTCTCATCTCCGTCTGAGACCACCTCAGTCTGGACTTTATTTTTGATATCACTAATAGCATTTTTGTCAAAGCTATTAAACAAATCTCTAGGAAGTTTCAAAGTTTCCTACATTTTCCTGTCTTCTTCTGAGCCCTTAAACTGTTCCAACCTCTGCCTGTTACCCAGTTCCCAAGTTGCTTCCACATTATTGGATATCTTTTCAACAACACATCACTCCTGGTACTAATTTACTGTATTAGTACGTTTTCAGCTGCTGATAAAGACATATCTGAGACTGGGAAGAAAAGGAGGTTTAATTGGATTTACAGTTTCACATGGTTTGGGAGGCCTCAGAATCGCGGCATGAGGAGAAAGGGAATTCTTAGATGGCAATGGCCAGAGAAATAAGAAAGATGTAAAAATGGAAACCTGTAGTTGCTTATAGTAGTGTCTAATAATCTTTTTAATTTCTGAAGTATTGTTTGTAAATCTCCCTTTTCAATGGTTTCATTTATTTTGGTCTTCTTTCTTTTTTTCTTATATAGTCTGGCTAAAGATTTGTTGATTTCATTTATCTTTCAAAGAACTAAGTTTGTTTCCTTGATCTTTTGTTTGTTTTTTTTTGTTTGTTTGTTTGTTTGTTTCAATTTCATTTATTTCTGCTCTAATCTTTATAATTTATTTTCCGTTACAATTTTGGTCTTGGTTTGCTCTTTCTCATCCTTTACAAAATATTCTTAGACTATTTCTTTGCAGTTTTTCTACCTTTCTATCTTACTGTGTTTTATGAACCCCAAGTCTCCTGCTCTGAATCCACCATAGCACCAAGATTGGCCTGAGAAGTTCAGACTTGTGGCCTAGACTGCCTTTCAAGTTTCTTTAGAATCCCAGAGCCCTTTAGCCTGCTGTTATGGCCCTAGTCAACTCAAGTTATGATCACTGAGCTACATAATTTCCCTCTGGCTATGACTAGTCTTAAATTTCCCTCTTTGGGTGCCAGCTAAGCTCTGCCCCATGTTACTTTCCTTGTGACAGGACAGCACTGAGTTCTAATGCAAAGTGCTATAGTCACTGTGCTTTCTCTTCCTCAAGCACACAGTTTCTCTCTCCACTCCATGCTGACAACACTAGGAGATAGGAGAAGGGTTGCATTGGCAATTCAGGATTCTCTTTCCTATCTTCTCAGTATCTCTTTCCTTAATATGATGTTAAAATCAGATACTGTGATTGCTTACCTGATTTTTGATTCTTATGAAACTTATTTTTGGTATGTGTAGTTGTTCAATTTGGTGTTCCTGAGAGGAGATGGTCACTGAAAGGTTCTATTTAGCCATCTGGCTCCACATCATTAGGACTGATATTTTTTTAAAAAAGCAATGTTTCTTCCAAAGGTAGTGTCCCTAATATGTTTTATATTGTTTATTTTTCCCTCCTGGAAAATTGGAAAGCTTAACAGTCTTAATGTACAATATTCGATTTGATGAACTTTAACTGAGCTATGTATTAAGTATCATGCAAACTAATATAAAATAACAACTCTCTACTTTTAGAGAGTTATGATATTGATGGTGATGTAAAATACTGAGTCAGTGGTATGTGTCAAGTAGACTTCAAGGATATTTGCAGATTATCTTATTTCAACCTCATCACAGCCCCAAGTTGCAATTATTATTTATATTATCATTTCTTATATTGGGATTTTGTAGTACCACAGAAGAAAGGCACTAAAAGGATATAAGAAAGTCTAGTAAATTTTATACTAAGGTGAGGTGAGGATAGTTCATAAAATTCTCAGCAGAAAATATTGCTTGAATAGTCACAAAGGAATTGGGATCAACATTTCTTGTCTGCAAAGCAATGGAATTTTTGTCATTTATTATTTTATGTAGGCTTTGCAGGCTAAAATTAAATAATGGACTACTGAGGGAAAATAATGGGATCAGTGGAATTAAATGAGGTTTATTGAACATTTCTAGGGAATAGACAATACATGTTTACTCTTTCCCAGAGATGTACGTAAGTAGAAGAGGTAATGTTATAACACTTCATTGAAATCATAGGATTTCTCACATTAGAGTGATGAGTGAGTGAGAAAATGTCACAGAATATTAAGTCATTACATTTTGTAGATTATATAAATAGTACATCTTCTCACTCACTGTTATTTGGTGGATGCTCAATGTTCCTATGTTTTAACTGCCACGGTATCAAGCAAGAAATGTTCTCTCTCTATATATATATGCTTTAAGTTCTGGGGTACATGTGCAGAATGTGCAGGTTTGTTACATAGGTATACACATGCAATGGTGATTTGCTGCATCCATCACCCTGTCATCTACATTAGGTATTTCTCCTACTGTTATCCCTTCCAATGCCCCCAACCCTGCTATCCCTCCTCTAGCCTCCCATCCCCTGACAAGCCCTGGTGTGTTATGTTCCCTCCCTGTTTCCATGTGTTTTCATTGTTCATCACTCACTTATGAGTTAGAATATGTGGTGTTTGGTTTTCGTTCTTGTCAGTTTGCTGAGAATGATGGTTTACAGCTTTATCCATGTCCCTACAAAGGACATAAACTCATCCTGTATTATAGCTGTATAGTGTATGGTCTGTATTTAATGGCCACATTTTCTTTTTCTTTTTTTCTTTCTTTCTTTTTTTTTTTTTTAGATGGAGTTTCGCTCTTGTTACCCAGGGTGGAGTGCAATGGCGCAATCTCGGCTCACCACAACCTCCGCCTCCTGGGTTCAGGCAATTCTCCGGCCTCAGCCTCCTGAGTAGCTGGAATTACAAGCACGCGTGACCATGCCTAGCTAATTTTTTGTATTTTTAGAAGAGACGGGGTTTCACCATGTTGACCAGGATGATCTCGATCTATTGACCTTGTGATCCACCCACCTCGGCCTCCCAAAGTGCTGGGATTACAGGCGTGGACCACCATGCCCGACCCCACATTTTCTTTAACCAGTCTATCATTGATGGACATTTGAGTTTGTTCCAAGCCTTTGCTATTGTGAACAGTCGCAATCAACAAACGTGTGCATGTGTCTTTATAATAGAATTGTTTGTAATCCTTTGGATATATACCCAGTAATGGGATTGCTGGGTTAAATGGTATTTCGATTTTTAGGTCCTTGAGGAATCGTTACACTGTCTTCCACTGTGGTTGGACTAATTTACACTCCCACCAACAGTGTAAAAGTGTTCCTATTTCTCCACATCCTCTCCAGCATCTGTTATCTCTTGATTTTTTGATGATCACCATTCTAACCTGTGTGAGATGGTATCTCAATGTGGTTTTGATTTCCATGAGCAATAAATGTTCTGCATTTTAGATGACAGGAAACAGAATAAACATAGGCAGGGAAAGCAGAGTTAAGATAAACAGTCAATTTAGAGAGAGAACTAGTCAAGACCTCACTTCAGTTTGTATGCAATCTATTTAAAAAATAGTCTTTTAAGCCAAAGTGGAATACTCTATCTATAACTCGTATTCCATCCTCTATCCCCTCCTCATGCTCTTTCTTTCTGTAACATATACTCTTAGTGCAAAACCTATATGTTCCCAGCATATTCCGTTTCAATACTTACCCATTATCTCCCACAATTAACCTCTGTTATTCTCCTTCATGCATGCATTCAGTTAGGCACAAGGGGTGGTTCAAAACATCAGAGTTAATATTCCTTTAGATAGCCCACAACCAATTGGCAGATGGAACTTGAAGAATAAGTAATTCAGCTTTCTCATTCTCAAACTCAAACCTAAGCCATGTTATATACTGTTCCCAGAAGTTCCCAGTGATATTGATGTATAGTTGCTCACATAGGTAACCTACCTTGTATATCTAGGCCTCAGGGAAAAGACTAGACATCATCTTGGTAATCTGGAATATAATTCAGTTATAGTTTCTAGATGGGACTCTGAGACTGAGTGAAATGAGGAGAGACAGTGCATATGAATATTTGAGTGACCAAGGAAATAGGCAATGATATTTGAAACTCACTATCAGTTCTTCTGTTATTTCCTCTGTATTAGAAGACTACAATGTTAGCTGAACTCACCCCTTCATAAAGTAAAACTGAACTTTTCAGGGTTTTTGTGAGTTACAGAGTGATTAATTAGAAGACAATTGAGTCTCTAAACCTTGAGAGCCCCATGCCAGCCCAGAAAGCACACTTGTGTTCATACAACAGAAATATAAAACATTATTTTCTTAATCAACTGCTGTTTCAGCCTATTTTGTTGCTGCTTTTATGCTCATATACTAATTTGACCTTAATTAAGTAACATGCTAAGTAATTTTAAAAAGAGTTTAAAATAATAGTATACATATACTATACATATACATGTATACATATACTATGTATACTTTAAAGACATATACTGTGGATAATTTAAATTAAGAAAAAAGATATTAAATATCATAATAACATCAATCCAGAGATATTCTTAAAAAATAAAACTATATAGTATTGCTACTTTGTGTTAGACATTAGACTTTATGTTTTCTGACAGTCATCTCCAAAATTAAAATTTTACATTTTTATTGAAATCTATCTTCTCAATTTGACAAAGTTGAGTGCTCACCTACCATTAAGGAATACTGAAAACAAGTTTGTAAAACTAAAAAGAAAATATTGGGCCAATAAAAGCATTCCTAATGCACAGAGTGCAAAGACAAACTCATTTATTTAAAAAAAGTAATACTCTTCTCTGCACTTAGGTCAGACAAAAATTGTCCCTTGATGCTGATAAAGATGAGCTTTTGTACATAAACAATGTCTTGAAATATAACATTCTAATATGCTAATAATACTTAAATAGGAGATTTTCTCACATAAGTAGTTCTACGTATAGGTTTATGTAATCAAGTCTAATGAAATTTAAGTGATAGTAATTCTAGGGGATATAAGTCATCTGACCCAGGTTTGCATATATTTTCACTTTGCAGTATATTTTTCTACTCTATTCAGGAAGTCAAAATTCCTAGTAACTAAATTTAGTGTTAGTTAACTAATTTTGATATTAGTTAGTATTAGTTAATGTTAGTTTAGTATTGCATTATTCTAAAAAATCAAATGACTATCAAAATGATTTTAAAAAAACCAACAAGATAATTGTCATTATTGTTATATTAAATGTAATTTTAATTTTCATGCAGATTATAACAAAGACATAACTCTGGATGATATGAGATTATAATCAAATTTTGTCCTTTTTTGAAAAATAGAATTAGAAGTAAAAGATATATACTGAATGCAAAGGAATTGAGATAATTTCCAATTATTAATATAAAAAATTATCTAAAGAAAGATTGGCAGCATGATCATATACTTGTTGGCAAACGGGTGATACCACATAATATATTATATATATTTTTTCCCATTTGAATTAAGAGCACTCCGCTCTCCAGATAATTACTATTTCACTGTTAGACGTTGTTAAATTAGAATGTTTTCTTATTTTTCTATTTGCATCTTCCATTATTAAATATCTTTTAAGCATTCTTTTCTGAGTAACAACACATAGCTAAAACTACAATAAAATAATTTTCTTTAGAGTTAATAAAAGAAAAATAGCATATACAGTGAATTTCTCATAGTGCCTTTCTCAAACCACTTATTTAGAAAATCCAGTTGTGTCCTTATTAGCATAAACCTTCATGATGGCAAGAACTTTGTCTTGTTCACTGCTATCCCCACAACTAAAATAGTGCATGACATTTTAACTAGCTCACATTTGAGAACTACTGATCTAAAATATTCAAAAGTTGGAAATGGGAAGGTAAACACTGATAAAAAAAATTGAGTTTGTGTGTTGATGTTTTGTTACCTTCTAACTTCTTTACTTTGCATGTTCATATTTAAGTATTTGAAGAGCAGCTGTTAGGGGTTACACAAGTTAACTAGGCTACTTCCAGTTCACTGTAACCTTTTACCAGATGACCTGTTTCCAAATGCCTGTCGAGTAAGAAAAATTAAAAACACATACACACATATGCACGAACATTAAATATTAAAATGAAGTAAACTTTCTATTTTAGAGATTTACTAATACAGTATAAAAAGTGTCAAGAAAGCACAGAGTATTATAGTATACTAACATGGCTTTATTTGGAATCTTGTTTAAATGATTGTTCAGTTGTGTAAAGAGAAGTATGAGATCTTATTAAAGGTAGTTTTTATTTGTTTTTAACAGAGAAAGACTGAAAGCTGTTGGATGACTGCTGCTCCCAATCTTATTGGCTCTGTTTAAAAACAGAAAGAGGGGCCAGGCACAGTGGCTCACACCTGTAATCCCAGCACTTTGGGAGGCTGAGGCTGGTGGATCACGAGGTCAAGAGATTGAGACCATCCTGGTCAACATGGTGAAACCCCGTCTCAACTAAAAATACAAAAAATTAGCTGGGCACGGTGGCACGTGCCTGCAATCCCAGCTACTCAGGAGGCTGAGGCAGGAGAATTGCCTGAACCAGGAGGTGGAGTTGGCTGTGAGCCGAGATTGCACCATTGCACTCCAGCCTGGGTAACAAGAGCAAAATTCCATCAAAAAAAAAAAAAAAAAAACAGAAAGAAAGAGACTAGAAAGAGACAAAATGACTATTGTGCCCTCAGAGGTCATAAAGACCTTGAAAACCCCTAATAATATTAAAGTAAGAATTATTTCCTCTCTTGTTTTGATCATGGATTTAGCTTCTCTCTATGGCAGATGGCCTTTTAGCTAAATGCTAGTGGAGCTTTCCTAGACCTGTTCCTAGGCTGAGAAGTATTCTACATGCAGAGGAAACAATGCTTAGCCTCATTTGCTTATGGATGCTTTGTAATAGATGAGGCAGAAGTCTTGGAAACAGCAGATGGCATAAGCAGGCATTGTGCCAGCTCATAATTATGACCTGGTAGGCCCAGGGAAGCAATCATGTCCATCTCAGAACTGGAACTAAATGGATCTATGTTTTTGCTCTATGATTCTATTCTTTCCCATTTATGTAGTTTCGGATATGGTCATGAGGACAACAAAGAAGGGGTGTGTGGGGGGGCGGGGGGCATGTGTGTTTAATCTTCAATAGCTTGAATAGAAACCAAAGCAAAAACAAATTAGAGTCTGATCATTTATAGTAACAGGGATCATGTTTTACCTATAGATTTTGAATCTCCTATGTTTGCTAATATCTCTTCTTATTCAAGCACAAGCTGCCCTTGTGTTTATTGACAACCAGCTATGTGGCTAATTTATAAAGTAGAAAGTCATAATAGTTAACATTTTCATAGACTTTTTTCACATATGAAGTTTAGTAACAAGCAGCTCTGAGAAAGCACAGCTGGCCTGTAATAGGACTCAGGGTGAGCAATGGAATCTCCATTCAGAGAGTAACATAGCTGCTGCTGACAATCTGTAAATAGATGTTAAGGTAATGAAAAAGACAACATTTCCACTTACACTTTTATTGGAATCTAGCCTTAGGGCCATGTCACAAGAATTTCACAGCATAAAGGTAAGATAAACAGCAGCATTAAGGTGCTCTGAATATGATGAGATAACTTAGTTTTCCCTAATTTTCTAAGCAACAAAGGAACATTTTTTAGAGATTACAAGAAAGGTTGGTTGCAAAGCATTTCCTTCCCAGAATTTATTTATTCAGATTCTGTTATTATGCATTAATGACATGATTGTGGTAGAATATTGTAGGATTTGTCAATCATGTCGTGCTTTCTTATAACCATCTACTTTCTCACATTGAATCTGAGCTTGGACAGAGAGACCGTTTGCATTAAGAGACTTGCTTTCCTGGCTTGTGAAGAAGCCTGCTAAGTACCCTGAGGGATGAGGAACCATGTGGAGGAAGCTCCAGTGATCCTGGCTGTGGAAAACAAGGTCATCACAAGTCAGCCTAGACCAAGCAACCCATGACTGGAAAGCATGGGTGAGTCCAGCCAGATCAGAACTACACAGATGACATGCAGACTCCCAAGATGATAAATTATTACAATTTTAAGCCACTGAACTATGGAGTGCTTTGCTGTATGGCATTAGAAAACTAATATACTTTTGAAGAAAAAATAAAGCATGTACCCCAAGTGTTTCTATCTCAGAATCACTTTGATCGAAGGTGAAAAATCATTTGGAAGTTCCCTAGCACACAGCTTCTCAAATTTCATTGTATTTATGAATCATGGTGAAAAGATTCTGAATCACTGCATGTGAAATGGGGCCTGAAATTATACATTTCTAATACACTCCTATATGCTATCTATAGTTAAATGATAACATAGCTACCTTTGCATTGTAGTTATGGAAATAGAAAACCAGAAGTTCTGCCAAATATCCACCCGTGTTTTCTTCAGTCTCTTAAAGTGTGAAGGTGTGCTTTCTTCTCCTTTTCATATAAAGAACAGCCACTGTTGGAGAAAGAAATGATCTAAAAATCTAGTGAGGTTTAACAACATGAATCTGATAAATACATGACTGAAATCTGTAAAAGCAAAGACAGGTAAATTAAGAAAGAAGTGACACTAGGATTACAGATACAGAATTAACTAACTTTCCTTCTTTCCTTACCTGCCTGCCTGCCTGCCTTCCCTTTCCTTCCCTTCCCCTTCCTTCTTTCCTTCCTTTTTCCTTCCTTCCTTCCTTCCTTCCTTCCTTCCTTCCTTCCTTCCTTCCTTCCTTCCTTCCTTCCTTCCTTCCTTCCCTCCCTCCCTCCCTCCCTCCCTCCCTCCCTCTCTTTCTCTCTCCCTCTCTCCTTATCTTTTTCTTGCTTTTCTTGTAGGGAATCTTGCTCTACCTTGGAATGCAATGGTGGGATCTCAGCTCACTGCAACTTCCACCAACCAGGTTAAAGTGATTCTCCTGCTTCAGCCTCCCCAGTAGCTGGGATTACAGTCATGCAACAACACGCCCAGCTAATTTTTGTGTTTTTGGTAGAGATGGGGTTTCACCATGTTGGCCAGGATGGTCTAGTGAAGGGATAAATTTTTCCTGAATTTTCAGCTAATTCATTGGATAAGGAAGTAAGACTTTGTAATGCTTTTGTTATGGTTCCATCACAAGCAGTATTATTAGCAGTAAAAGTACACAATTTGGTTCCAATCATAACACAGACTCCACCTTTCTCTGCTAGCATCATGTCTAATACTATCTGTTTTCCCAGGCCATTTGTCTGGTGGGTCCCAATTGTTCAACTATACCTTTAACGGCATCTCTAGTATAATTAACAAATAAATAATTGCCTGTTGTAATAGATGCAATTTATCCATCCTACATTTTTATTTATATTTGACCACAAGAACAATACAAACTCTAATCCTGCAGCTATCTGATTTCAGGCCTTAAATTCATCTGGCATGCCTCTTGCAACTCCAATGGCATCTATATAAACATAAGGGTCAAAGGACCCATAAGGAACATCTCTTGGTTTATGATGCTTTGTTTTTATCTTTTCTGGTTGATGAAATGTCAGAGTGAAAGGGATGGCCAATTGAATTAGAGCACAAGTGCCACTCCAGTTAATTGACGGTGTCCAGTAATGGTCCACCACAATACCACCACACATCCACTTGGGAACGGATCAGGGAAGACTGATTGGTCAGCACTCAGAATGGCTTAAGCTCATTGCATCTCTTTAGGTTTTCACGAAATGCTAAGTTTTCTCCTTGTTGTGAGAGATACAAGGTAAAATTGGCATCTGGAAACGGAAGTCGGATGGCCTTTAGGGGCTAACCTGCAGGGTGCTGGACTTCGGGGAATAGCAGAGAGCTCAGCATAATTCATTAACCCAGGCTGTGGGGTGTTGGAAGAGAGGTACCATACAGTTCATGCCTGGTTGGCTGGAGGACCATCTGAGTGGAAAGTGCACAACTTGGGCCTCTGGCTGCCACGTGCACAAGCCTAACAGTTGCTTTTGTTTAGAGTGCAGATGGCGTATTTAGTCAATTTCAGCCAGGCATTTACATCTTTGTACCCCGTTCTAGAGCTATAGTCTGCTTTAAATATTTTAGTCCATATCCGTTACCTTACTTCGGTCAATATGGAGATGGGAGAACACTGGGCCCAATATGTTTGGGGAGAGAATCGGGTCTCCTACATTCCCCTGACTCTGGGTCTGGATTTCTTTATTGCTTTTAGCGATGGCGTAGCCAACCTCAGAGAGAAGATTACTATGGGATCCTTTCCTGTAACATCTGCTGCTAACCCATATGAAGCGTTCTTGGGCCATTTTGGGGGGATTATCTATAATTAGCAGTAAGGGGTTACACTGCAATGGCTTGCAGTTTGGTGGGGTGGGACACCAAGTAAGTTGGAGTTTCTGTTTCAATCCTTGCAATTTATTTGAAGAAGGGGGCCTGACTGTCCACCCTCCATATTGGGTGGTCTATCAAACATTCATCCAGTCACCCCAGGGACTTTTTAAGGCTACATACTTATACTTGGTTGACTCACTATGATATGGACGTAGATACTTATCTACATTTGATAGCTGCTTTTGAGCTCGTTTGTCCCCACATGAGACAACTGAACAAGAACCGAATTAAAGGGTTAAGAGATGGTTTGTGTGAGTCACATTGAAGACGAGGTGACCTTCTGTTGGAAAGAAAATGTAAAATAAATAAGTTACTATTAAGCCCCTTTTAGAATTATAATTAATTTGGTGGGGGTGAGCCCTAAGGCAACAGCCCATTTGTGTATGTTGAACCAGCCTTGCATCTTTGGGATATAAAAGCTTAAACCAAGCATAGTGTTCTGGAGGTGAGCAGTGAATTAGAATGTTGAAGAAGTTGTCCTCTCTCATCACTGTTTCACTTGTGAACTTAAGTAAATGGTTTACTCTTTATTTTATCCTCTTCACATGCTTGTCATATCCATAGCAATAGGGAAATGTGAAGGAAATTGAAACCGTAACCTAATATCCATTTATATTTATTCACAAGTGTGTCAAAAAGTAAGTTCTGAATCTTAAATACACAGCGAAGATGGAAACAACTAATAATATCACATGGTAGACTAGAATAGTGGTAACATACTAAAGTCACTAATATATATGACATCCACAGCACTAAATATGAATGGATTTGTGTGTTTATCTCCTATATCTTTTACCATGAAGTTAAAGTGTTTTTAAAGATAGCCAAATAAAACATAAAAACAGGTGACCTTTAGATATGACCAGATAATAACCTGTTCAATGAAAATATCTCAGCACCCCAAACTTTTTAGCTTCATTTGTTCTCACATTTGGAAGATAATTAATCACAGGTAACATGGGAAGATTTTCAAAGTATTTATTCAGACATTTATTTTGAGATTTCTCTAATGTATGGAGTGAACATACCTTAAAGTTTAGTGATGTTAACTTGGTCATATCTTAGGATATCTTTAGTCTGAGGAGTAAGTAATCTTACTCCACTATGGGCTTAACTAGATATTAGTTAAATTTTTAAAAGTATACAAAGACTAAGTGATAACTGGGACACAAAGTTTAAGAAAAAATGGAAATTTACACGGATACACACAATAAGTTTTTTTTGCACTAATGATAATGGCTGATTATCAAATACTTGATTCTTTTTATCAGAAAGAGAGCCCATTTCTAGTAAATTATTAGCCAGAAACACAAATTTATGAAATTATGTTACATTTATGTGACAACACTACAACATAAGGAGAGTAAATATATTTTATTTCCTTAACATTTCTTTCTAGAGACATCAGGGTCATAAAAATAATTTTATGAATTCTCAATAATGTCTTTTAATATCTGGGACACAATTCTTGTACATTGGCTTAAAAATAAATCACAGGAAAATGAAGATATGGAGACACAGAAGAGGACTACAGAAAAAAGTGTCATTGTTTCCTGAGAGTACATTATGGAGAATTTTCATAGTTGTATGCAGAAATCTCAATTAGGTTTCATATGACACATAACAGAGGTTAGAAAAAACTTAGAAAAATATTTACATAAAAATTATATGACTCTAATCCGTAGTTATAGACATTTGCAGATTTTGAAAATATATTCACAAAATGAATAACATTTCTGAATTGAAAAAATTTACATGAAATATTTTGGTTGTAAACAGATTTTTTAGAGTATTACATTACAATCATACCAAAAGAAATGTAACAGGAAAAAACATAAAACAAAAGATAAAATTACTTTTGTGTATCAGTCAGCATTCTCTAAAGAATCAATCAACATATATGTATATATCTTCCATAAAGATAAGATGTTGTCGGGGTGTGTGTGTATGTGTGCCACTTTCTTTAACTGAATATCTGTATACAGAGATTTAACTACATATGAAATATATAGATATGTATAGAGAGATGTATATGTGTATAAAGAGGTTTATATGAAAAATAAATACATGAGTATGAGGGTGGTAGGTCCAAAATACATAGACTGGCAGCCTTGAAAACCTGGAGAAATAAGAATTAATGTTGCAGTCATGAGGTAGACGTTCTTCTTCAAGAAACTTGAGCATTCGCTCTTAAGTTCTTTTAACTGATTAGATGAGCCCACACACAAGTAAAGGATAATCTTTACTTAATGTCCAATGATTGAAAATAATAACTACTTCTACCAAATACCTTCACAGCAGCACCTAGATTATTGATTTATTAAGTAACTGGGTACTATAGCCTACCTAGCTAAGTGGATGTGTAAAACTAACCATCATACTTTGTTAAAGATGTTTTTAGATATCTATTACAACATCGTTGAACATTGTATGTAAATTAACCTCTATACCCAATGGTGTTCTAAAATTGTATGTAGACAAATACACAGCAAAAAAGAATTCTAAACAAAGGGAAAGAAATACAATCTTTTCTTCATGTTTGCTGGTTCAATATTTTATACATTAAGCCTTCACACTTATTGTCTGGATTTTAGAGGCACTATATGCAACCATGAGATATTTTGTATTTTTTAAACACTTGCTGAGTAACTTTAAATTCTGCTAGGCTTTGAACAGGGCCCAGAGCAAGGATTATCTCCATTGCCTCTTTTGAAACTCAGTAAAAATTTTTATTTGAAAAAAGAGTTGTAATACATTTCACATTGGCAAAGTGACTCAAAGTCATAATTCAATGAATGTGAACATTCTGACATGATAGTCTGGAGCTGTTAAAGTGAGTATATGGGACTCAGAGCCCCGGACAGCCCCTTTCAAGAGTCACATCATCAGCTATCATATTCTAACCAGAATGTTTCTGCATCAAAATTGTAGCTATAATTTTCATCCTTGGTTTCTTTTCCACATGGGCTTCCTGTATTTTATTGATGAGTTTATTTATGAATTCCAAGAAAATTGTCTTGATTTAGATTCCTGATACACAACTAAGAGGTACTTTTTAAGAAATGTAAACATCAAATCCTATTGCTTTCTAGTTAAGACCACCATGCCCTGAAATGTGGTTTGTAACACTACATAAATGAGAAAAATAGACAAAGTCCTCACTGGCTATAAAATGTCAAGCTGAAAAGATCTCAAAGACAGAGAGCACATAAAGAAATTTTATAAAGTCCTGTGTGAAAATGCTGTGTCTCCCAAGGAATTCATATTCTTTAAAAATGGTCCAGTCAGCAAGAGAGTGGGAGATTTTCTGTATACTTAATAGCTAAGACAGTCAATACTCTTTTGGAACTACCATTAGAAAGAAAGAAAGAAAAAAAGATAATGATTACAATTTGACAGAAAATAAAGCTGATGAATAAGCCAATTTCAAAACCTCTCAGGCTAGTGGTAAATCTCTTGATCTAAATTAAATGGTATAAGCTCCACACTGCCACATGGTACAATATTATAACTCCTATTTCTTTTTATAGTACATTTCACTTAGATTTTTAGAAAGAATGTTATGAAAAATTTAAAGAATACATAGTATTTCCCTGTCACAAAAAGTTAGCATATTTTTATTAAAATGCTGAATTATTTCTCTAAATTATATTCCATATAACTGTTTTTCTAAATATAGGAGATGGTCTTCATATTTTTAAAGAATAAGTAAAAAATACTGGCACCTCTTCAAGACTGAATCCTTTTGCATCACAGAATATTTTGTAGTATTATATCTATGATAGTAAATAGGTAAACATTCAAAAAAAATCATGAATAAAATTTTACTAGAGGAACAAAAGTACATTACTAACTCTTCTAAAGCACTTTGTGATAATCCATGAAATTATTTGCCTACTTTAAGATGCTTACCACAGTTGATCCGGAAAAGCCAGTTTATTTTCTTTGTAATAAAATATTGTTGGTTTTTAATAGACTGAATAGAACAATGAGATATTTATTTTCACCACACATGGAAGAGAGCACATATTTTATTTTATTTTTTGAGATGTTGTCTGACTCTGTTGTCCAGGTGGAGTGCAGTGTGTGATCTCGGCCCACTGCAGTCTTCGCCTCCTTGGTTCAAGCAATTTTCCTGCCTCAGCCTCCGGAGTAGCTGGGGCTACAGGTATGCGCCACCACACCCAGCTAATTTTTATATTTTAGTAGAGATCAGGTTTCACCGTGTTGACCAGGCTGCTCTCAAACTCCTGACAGGTGATCAGCCCACCTTGGCCTTCCAAAGTGCTGGGATTACAGGCACGAAACACCACACCTAGCTGCACATATCATTTTAAAACTGTAAATTGTTTACCCATTATAATTATTTACTAATTTCTGTATTTGTTAGCATATTAATTTAGGATATTCAACAATTACTTATGCCCACTGAACTAAATTTTTAACTGCTATCCAAAAATACTTTTTCTCTTCACTAAGGAGGAATCTTAAGTAATGTCATATAGCAGAACTAGCTTTACAAGTCTCTAAAATTTGATTAACACATAAAATATATTTACAATAATAATTTATTAGTTAATTTTGCTCTAAATTATGTAGAAACAGATGGAGTATTCTAAAGAAAAAGATATACTGTGTTGCTGTTTCTTTGGTTTCCCTATTCAAGTCCAATTGGGATAGTTTTCTTGGAAGTATGATAACTACCATCATCCAAGAATGAAGTCAGGGTTTTAAAAGGAAAGCAAATTATTTTAGTATAATCACTTGGTCTTGGGTGATACTACTATAAAGTGCCTCTTTTCTAATTTTTAGCTCCACCACAATATTTTTTTTTGGACATCTGAGGATGCGTGTATTTGTGTTTGTGTATCCTCAATCAATTGGTTGTAAGCATCCATGTTGAATATATATTTAAAACATACCAACCCAAAACATGTATATATGCAGCATGTGTACTAGGCCAGATGACATTTCCAGCCTGGGATCAAGAATGGATGAGCATGTTGACTTCGACACAATATGTGGCTGGTTGTTTCATACTTTTTCCCAGCCATAGCAAAAAATAATTATTCCATACATTTGCAATGTAAAAAATACTAATGAATGAGTATGTTGTCTTTTTTTCTCGCTCATAGGTGTATGCTCTAGGTACTGTTGTCTTAGCCTAAAGAGCTATGTTTGGTTAGGATGGAAGGAAGTTAAATTGTAAGCTCCTCTTTTCTTATATCAATAGTCATTTTGACACCTTAAAATAGTTTATACCAACATACCAAATAAGTATTCTCCTGCTCTGTGATGTAATTCATTGAGGCTCAAAGTTGGCATTACTGCTTTTATACTTATTTTTTTAATAATCCTGGGGCAAATTCTTCTTAACTATGTTCAAAATACAATGACAGAATATTCCATTTACATCTACAGAGGTTACTTCTGGCAGATTTGAAATGCATAAAGAAAAGGACTTATTGTTCAATAACTTGAAACAAATCAGTCACAGAGATTATTTTTTTTAAAGTTTCATTTATATGAAATTATTACATCTTAATACATGTAAATTATGCATATAATTTGATTATATAGAAAATCTATTGACTTTTTGCCATGTTATATTTTTAAATTATCTACATATCATTAATTACCTTTCGAATAATTTTTTTAAAGTTTTATATTTACAGAAAAATTGAAAACATGGTGAAGAGGTTTATTGCATACCCTTCACTCAGTTTCCCTTATTATTAATATCCTACATTACTACATTTGTTATCATTAATGAACTAATATTGATATGCTCAGTAAAGTCCATAGTTTATTTTGATTTTTGAAGTATTTACCCATTGTATGTTTTCTCTTCTAAGATCACATATAGAAGAGAGTCACATTTAATTGTCATTTCTCATTAACATTTTCATCTGTTACAGTTTCTCAGAATTCCCTCAATTATAATGACCTTGCCAGATTTGAGATGAGAGATTTTCTAGGATATCACCAGTTGTAATTTGTCTAATGTTTTCCTTATCAATAAGACTGTGGCTTTGATTTCTTGGGAGAGAAAAACCACATAACTAAAGGATTATTTTTATTACATCATATTAAATGCACATGCTATCAACATTATTTATGACTGACAATGCTGACTTTGATAACTTTGTTGAGGTAGTGTTTGTCAGGTGTCTTCAGAGTAAAGTTACCTTTAAAAATCTTTGCACACTGTACACTTTGACAGAAAGTAATTATGCACAGCTCACATTTTAAAACTTACACTATACAAAACTCACAATTATGGTCCTTGATAGCGCTGTATCTACATAAATTATTTGCACTTCTTCACGGAATTTGTATGTTCTCTCCCATTGATGTACTCAATCATTTATTTATATCAGATAGACTCACAAATGTTTAATTCATACTTTGTATTATTTCCCACTACTACTTTTATGCTTCAGTTTTTCCAATTTGTCTATGGTGAGCTCTTTTAGATGACTCCTTTATTCTTTTCACATGTTTCTATCAATTTTTGTTTTAGCATTTTCTCACTTGCTTCCACTGCAAAATTCCAGGCTTATGCTATATATTTTCCTTCCCAGCCATAAAATCAACCATTTCTTCAAAGAGCCATATTGCTTTTCATTGGATAACAGTATTAGGAACCAAGGTCTGGGTACTCATTGTTCCCAAAGGGCTCAGGCCCTCTCTGGTGACAGAGAGAAAAATATATATGTTTGAATTAATCCATATGTGTACATATATGTATGACTAGATAGCCAGATGGATAGATAGGTATAGATATAGATATATAAACTGTCACAGTAAAGTGTTCTTTACTTTATTATTACATTGTCTTCTTCGGATATTTTTTCTTTGAATGTAAATTTAAAATCAGTTTTTTAATATCAACAAAAAACTAGCTGAGATTTTAATTGGTAATGTGTTTAAAATTAAGATGCAAAGAATTTATACTTATATATGAATATATGTGTATATTCATAGATATATGCATAGACATGAATTAATTCAAATACTACATATATAGTCATAGGAATGTACATATGTCATATATATATATATGCACACACACAACTCTATCTTTATTGAGCTAAATGTGAGTTTATAATGATGTCTCCAATTTTAATTCATTACCACATGGGTCATTATTCTTTTCTTGCCTTGCTTATCTATGAGTTCCCAATCCTACAGTGACAAAGCTGATTCCCACTATCTCCCTTTCTTTTTCTTAATCATTTCATTTCAATAAAAATGTATGGCACTGTGATAGTTGTTAATCTATACTTACTTAACTACTTTATCAACTAGAGTATAATGC
The DNA here is from genome assembly GCF_049354715.1 of Callithrix jacchus. Classification (NCBI taxonomy): domain Eukaryota; kingdom Metazoa; phylum Chordata; class Mammalia; order Primates; family Cebidae; genus Callithrix; species Callithrix jacchus. The sequence goes on from NC_133504.1 coordinate 133,637,287, forward strand.
TTATTGCACTTCCTTTTGCCTGTATCATTACAGATCACTATCATCCTTAAAGTTACTTATGCCATCATCCCTTCTTCCATGACCTCCAGTGAGGTTTTTTATACTTTTGTAATACAGCTAGTTTTGTTGTCTCAGGCTGTATACACACCGTACAATTCATTCTCTCTGCTATGAAGTTCTTTGGATTTTGCAAAGTTCAAAAATCTTATGTCCAACAGTACCATATCCTACAGAATAAATTAGCTCCCCCAAAGTACCTGTGTTTTAATTACTCATCCCTCACCCCAAATCCCTATAAATAACTAACACTTTTAATGCCTCAATTATTTCACTCTTGCAAAAATGTCATAAAGTTGCTATCAATGCAGTTGTTCTTTTCAAACTTATCAATATACATTTAGATGTCTTCAAAGTTTTGTTGCTTTGTAATTTATTTCTTGGTATTGCAAAATAATATTCCTTTGCACAGATGTACCACAATCTGTATTTCCATTTGCATTTGAGGGACATTTTGATTGCTTTTAGTTTGGAAGTTATGAATAAAGCTGTTATAAATGTAAGCATGTAAGTTTATGTTTGAATATTTTTTTTATTTTAACCATTAAGTATCTAGGAGTACAAATGAAGGACCATCTAACAAAACTATATTTAGCTATGTAAGGGATTGGCAAACTGTCTACCAAAGTATATCATTTTGCATTTTCATAAGCAATGAATAAGAACTCCTTTTGATTCACATTCTTACCAGTATTTTGCATTGTCAGGTTTTGGGGATTTTTACCATTTTATGTAGTGTGTGGTGATGTCTCATTGTTGTTTTAATTTGCAATTTCACAATGACAAGTGATAATGAACATAATTTCTGTTTAATTATAATCTGCCTATTCCTTTAGTTACGATATTTTGCTGATTTTAATTGACATGTTTCGTACATTGGTAATGTCATTTCTCCAATTTTTTTCCTCTTTTTTGTTGCATTGATTCTTTTAGATATTTTTTCTTTCAATAAAAATTTGAAAACAGTTTTCCAATATTCATAAAATAACTTACCAGGATTTTCATTGGTATTATATTTAATCCATATATTAAGATGGATACAAAAATACCTGCATATTGAATATTTCATTACATGACCATGAATAGCATTTCATATTTTTAGACTTTCTTAGATTTCTTTCATCACAGTCTTAGTTTTCCACATATAGTTTTTGTATATATTATGTTTAGACCTAAAATATTCATTTTGTGACACTATTGTAAATGACTTTGTGTGTTTAATTTAAAATCCCAATTGTTATTTGCTGGTGTATATGGAAGAAGTTAAGTAATAATAGTTAAAAAGCATTATGCGGAATTTGGGTGATTGGAATTGAAGATAAATTTTTTGTGAACGTAAATGAATAATGGTGTTCTACTGGTGGGTTACAGAATTCCCAGTTTGTAAGATTTAAAAGCAGGCAGAAACATGTGTTCTCTTTCTATAATAGTATCCTATTATGTTCCTAGAAAAAGAAATAAGTATATGTCGTACCTATGGAAAGCATTAGATAGATGCAAATTTTCACTTACTCTTGCATGGTGTTGGAACATTCCCATGTGAATGAGAAATTTCCCATTGTGGTAAGAGATCCACAGAAAGACAGAAGAAAAAGTTGCCCTAATAGTGGTTTTGAAGTACTGAAAGATCAATGAGCTATCACCAAAGGAAATGATGGGTAGACAAAATAGAATCAAAGATGATCTTTGATTTAGCAAATATTAGCCTTTAGGAACTATATGACATGTCAGAGAAAATGGAGATAAGACAGTGATTGATAGCAAGGTATTATCTCTTTAGAATATGCATTGTACATCTTTCTTATTGCAATCTACTACTGTGTCTAGAAAGAATTTATTCACAAAAAAAACCCATCAGCATAAGCGTTTGATTTTTGCATTGCTTTCTAGATTCCAAGTAAATTAAAAATTTTAAATCACAATCTACTTGAAAACAACCCACTTCTGAGGGTTGTTTTAAAGAAGTTAGTAAAAGTAATATTGATGTGGTTTACAAATACACAAATGTGTATAAAAAAAATAGAAATATTTGTCTTACTAGAGTGTTCTTTTAAGATGACTATAACAGCTAGTATTCTTTCAAGTTTTGCACAAAATTTGAAATGTTTATTATGTTGATGCCACCAGCATACCTACCATTTATTTTCCAAAACTATATATACTGGGAAAACTGTATTCAAAATAAGATATAAATTTCATTTAGCAAAATGGCCTAAAATGTACCCTTTAATATGTGAGCCATGCTATGGTACACATTTGTCAAGGTTTTACAGAACATAAATTATTTAAATAACCCTCAGTTTCTAAATATGCCACAAAGATGAATAAGTAATCTTACTACAGGCAACATTTTTATAGTCCTCCCACTGTCTAAAAGCTGGACCTCTTTAATATCCCAAACAATAACTGATTGGCTAGTACCGCCTGTTCAGCAAAAATTCAAAGCCACTTATTTGTAAAAAATAAACAAGCATAAAATAAGCATACTCTTTTCAGAATATATAAAAATATACTCTAATAAGAAGTGTCGACAGAAAATAAAAAAAGGAGAAGCCATGATTTTAAAACATAATTTTGTCCAACGTCTAATAAAGTATATACATGGCAAACTTAATAAATATGACTTTCTTTTCTGAATACACCATAGTTTGAAAATGAAATGCATTTAGATTAGGTGGATCTCTCATTTTCCAGGTGTGCTGTCTGAAAAGGTATGTATGTATTCTCTGAGATCTCTGAATCATTAAATAATGCTTAATTCATGTTTCCTGCAAATATTAAATAGTAAAAAGAATGAACAATAATTAATTACTGGAATAATAGAAAAACTCAATAAACAATAGCCATTTTTGAAATAAATTCTGTAAGATGAGTTGCACTGAAAAATGTCTTATCATACCATACATACGTATTTTCATCATCATTCATATTTTTTGAAATTTCTTGAGCAAAGAGCTTAATTTTAATAATTGATGATGTCATTATAAATACTATTAAAATTAAAATATTTTAAATTGCTGTAACTGAGTACCAAGCTATCTCAATTTATTGGTGGAAAACAATGACCATTCCATGCTTTTAAATTCTGTGTTTCAGGAATTTGTGCAAGGTGCTGCTGGAGACCTCTCTTGGGATGCCTCATATTGTTCAGTTAAATGTTAGCTGGGGCTACAATGATCTGAAAACTTGAGTCTTCTGGGCATCCGTAATGGCGGGCAAACATGGCTGGCAGATAATGTCTTCTGTTATCCAGCAACTCTGCCAGCACTCTTGACTAACAAATACATGGCCTGTCCAGCATGGCAGTCTCAGAGGATATGGATTTCCCCAGAATAAATTTCTAAATATAACCAAGTAGAAGTTATTTGACTTGTTCTCCTAGCTTTGAAAGCCATAATGACCACACCATAGTCATAAGCCATCCCAGATTTAAGAAGAGACAACATAGATGACCATATCTGAATTAGACAAAAGGCTGCTTTAAATTGTTAAAATATGTGGGGGATGGAGTATAGACATGATCTACTTCCGTCTATGAGGTCATCCTTCAGAGAAAAGTTATACATTGAATTCTATTATTTGACTTGCTTGGGGAAGGTTCAAGTTTTCTGATGAGCCAGACGTGTTTATTTGGTCACCTGTACTATAATTGGATGAGTAAGTCATATAATTCAAGAGTGAAGTATTAGGGGTTTTAAGAAATGCAAACTTTATAAAGAACAGATATAGAACAGTTTCCAATTAGTTTTATTGATAACACTGTATCAATCAATAAATAATATTTTGGAATAATGTTATTGAGAAACATGTACCTGAGGAAAGAGTCATTTTTCAAAAGAAAAGAGAGACAAAATCGAGAAATAATGTTTAAACCAATTAAAAGAAGAAGCACTAACAAAAGTATTATGAAACAAAAATCTTTTTAAATGTTTATACAAAATAAAAAAAATGTGAAAATTTTAACCAAGTTTTGAGAATTGCTTCCTTGATTTTATCTTTACGTTTTAAGAGCTTATTAACTGCTACACAAAACTATAATTTTTGATATAAAAAATAATTTCTGGGCATTCAGTTATTGTGAGCATATTTTTACAAAATACAAACATTGATACAAACTGCAAAATGTTTTCTACTACTTAAAGAAGCAATATCACCGAATGTCATAAGTAACACAGGTAATATAGCTGCATTATATCCCCTTTTAAAAGAAACTCAGTAAATGTAGCTTAAGAATTGTATGTAACAATATATATGTAGATCCAGAAAACCTTATCCTAAAGGATTAGATGTAGATATAATTTGTAATTAAGATATTTTTTGAATTTCCAAAATAGAAGTAATATGTAGGTGTGCCTTATGTTATATAATACAACTTTCAGGGTCTAAGAAAACACATCTCATCAAACATATTAATGCTTCTTCAAATAAGTTTAGGAGTACTCACAAATATGGAATCGAAGTACATCAAATTCAAGTCAAATCAAATTTTATAGCATCAGTAATTAACACTTTTTTGTCAGAATATTATTGGTTTGGTATCTTTAGATTAGGAATTGTAGACCTGGAGTTATGAAGTAATCTCTCTTTCTTTCAATATATATACCTGTTTGCATGTGTATGTGTGCATATGAGTATATTTTTTGTCTATTTTTTAATATAAGTTTATGAATATTCACAATATATAGAATAAAGTACATTAAATTCATGTCAAATAAAATTTTATAACAGTAAAAACACTTTTTTGTCAGAATATTATAATTTTTCAAATAAGGAATTTTGAATATATATATATATATACACACACACATACACATACTTTTTGTTTTCTTTTGTCATTTATATCTAATTTATTCTTGAATAGTGAATACATCACCTATATAGTTAATGTGTATAATATATACACTATATAGGGATATGTATATGAAATATGCATATGTGTGTGTGTGTGTATATATATATAGTTAATGGAAGAACACAACAGAATAAATTTATGAAATAAAATTATAAATATCCACATTTTAGAAATAACATTAGAAAAACAAAATTTTAGCAAAATTAACCATAGGTAAATTTGAATTTTGCTCATATTGGTAATAGATGGTAGGATGGGTACCTAGATGGCTTTGGCTGACTCGGTTCTTGCTCCTCCTTTTTGCAATTTTTTGAATACTTATAAATTTTAGCATAACCACAGGATATACCAACAATACAACTTTATAAGGTAAGAGGGAGGTGTTTAGTATATCCCAGGCTGTGTTAGTCCATTTGCATTGCTATAAAGGAATATGAGATACAGGGTTTATAAAAAAAGGAGGCTTATTTGGCTCATGGTTCTTCAGGCTATATAGAAAGCATAGTGCCAGCATCTGCTTCTGGTGAGTTTCTTAGGAATCTTTCAATAATAATGGAAGGCAAAGGAAGCTAGCATGTCCCATGACAAGAGAGGGAGCAAGAGAGAAGAGGAAGGTCCAGGCTTTTTTAAGCAACCAGATCTCATATGAACTCAGAGTGAGAACTCATTCACTACCATGAGAACAACTCCAAACCATTCATGAGGACTCCTACCACTAATCCAAACACCTTGCAAGTGGCCTCACCTCCAATGTTGAAAATGATATTTCAACACGAGATTTGTGACACATGTAATTTGAGCACTTTGGGAGTCTGAGACCGGAGGATTGCTTGAGCTCAGGAGTTCAAGGCTGCAGTGAGCTAAGATATGCTACTGTAGCCTGGGTAGGAGAGCAAGATCCTCTTTCAAAACATGAACAAACAAACAAAACCATGACATTTGGAAGGGACAAACATACAAACCAAATCACATTCTATGTCCTTATTCCTCCTATAGCTGGATATTCTGCAACACTCAAGGTCTGTGAACCTGGTATATAACCCCAGTACAGAGTGTTCTTTGGGGCCTCTGAGCTGTGGCATGACATGCGGCATGTGCAGATAAGTTTCCATCTACTATGGTTAACATGCTTGAGCCTTAGAGACTGACTCACCAAAAACCCTAGCCTTTTATTGTCCCTTGCTGCCTACTTAGTAATAAATTTACTTCCTTCAACTTCTACTGTCGATGTTCTGCCTCATGGGCTTATGAAACAGTAAAAATTGCAGCCCAAGATGCAGCAGACTGAAGTAGTAATCTAGGCACTGTGAATCCATTTCACATACACACACAAACTACATATTAATATTATAGAAGTTTAATTCGTATTAATCAACAAGTTGAAGCAACAGCTGAATCTATGAACTGTGGTATAGCCATAAAATTACATATTATTCTGCTGAGAATGGATATCTTAGCTCATATGGCAGGGGGGGACCCACCATCCTTATGACTCCAAGACAGACTTTTTGTCTCTGCCTCATGAAGACAGCTATCAATCAAGAAACTTGGGCAATTCAAAGGTAAGTTGGCTGAGCCACAGCTGCCATACTGGTCCAGATTCATCTTAGGGATTCCACCTTCTTCCCTAACCAAAGACAAGATCCTCTAAAACCAGAAGTTAGAAAAGGGCTAGAAGTCATTATTGATAACTTGAAGATGCAGGGCATCCTCAAACCCTGAAACAGCCCTTGTAGTATCCTGGTATTTGGAGTAAACAAACAGAATGAGGAATGGAGCCTAGTCTAGAATCTGTGCCTCACTAATGAAGCTGTGGTTCCAATTCATCTGGTGGTTCCCCATCCCTATACCCTGCCAATTCAAATACCCTAGGGAACTAAGTGGTTCACAGTCCTGGAACTAAAGGATGCCTTTTCTGCCTACCACTATACCCTGACCCACAGGCTGGCTGGCCTGCCACCAGGCAGATGCAGCATTAGCCTTTCCGGTAACAGATTCCTAAGTTAACCATGAAGAATACTTAACCATTTATACCCCACATAAGATGGCAGCACTGCCGTCTTTTAAAGGGAGCCTCTGTCTAACAAATAACTACCTGCTCAAATGTCAAGCTTTGCTATTGGAGGGATCTGCAGTCCAGTGAAGAACCTGTCCCTCCCTAAACCCAGCCGCCTTAACCCAGAGAAAGCTGGAGAGCGTGAACCTGACTGTGAACAGATAGTAGTGCAAATCGATGTAGCCAGAGAGGACCTGAATGAAATCCCTTTAGAGAACCCAGACTAGACTCCCTTTACAAATGCAATTTCTTTTTTATTAGGTTGGTGCAAAAATAATTGTGGTTTCTGCCATGACTTTTAAGAGAATAGGGGATCCATAAAGCAGTAATCATCCTGAATGACACTATTGTAGGATGTGTCTCACCTTAAGCACAAGTGCTCAACTATCTGAGCTAATTGCCCTCATGAGGGCACTTGAATTAAGTAAAAGGAAAGCAATTAATATTTATACTGATTATAAGTATGCTTTCCTAGTCATGTATGCCCACGTCAACATCTGGAGAGTAACTTCCTCACAGCAAATGGGTCTCCCATTGAATATCTTCAGAAAATTAAAAGACTACTGTCCTTCATTTTCTTCCCTTGAAAGTGGCAGTAATGCATTGTGAGGGCCACCAAAAGGGGACAGATGAAATTGCTGAGGGAAATAAGCTGGCAAACCAAGCAACTAAATTGGCTGTGAGAGGACCCCAGATTTCTGATCTGCATGAGGACCCTCTTCTCTGGGAGTGCCCCATAAAGAAAATAAAACCCCAATATTATCCAGTGGAAATATAATTGGCTTCCTCTCAGGGATACACCTTTCAACTCAAAACAGCTATAATCAAAGGAAAGCAAACTTCATCTAACAGCTTCTAGCCAATGGAAAGTTTTGAAAATAGTTCACCAAACTTCTACCTAGGTAAAGATAAAACCTATCAATTGGCACAAAAGTTACTCTCAGGTAACAATCTGCTAAATATGTCCAATCAGGTTATTGAAACTTGAGACTTGCCTTAAAAATAATCCCCTCAAGTGATGGCTTATCCTCCCTGGAACACAACAAATGGGAGGCTACCTGGAGAATACTGGCAGATAAATTTCACCCATCTGCCAAAAGCAAGGGACATCCATTACCTCCTACTATGGGTAAGTAGCTTTACTAACTGAGTAGAGTCATTTCCACATTGGACAGAGAAAGCCTCTGAAAAATAACAGTAGTTGTTAATGGGATCTTTGGACTCCCTAAGTACCTCCCGAGTAATAATGGCCCTTCCCTCATTCAACGTAGCTGTAACAGAGAGGGTCTCAAAAGCACTGGGCATACCATACCACTTTCATTGTGCTTAGATGTCATAATCCTCAGGAAAGGTAGAAAAGGCAAATGATGTTATCAAAAGACACCTCAGAAAACTGTCTCAAGAGATTATTCTGTAATCTGCCAGAAAAGATTACACTTCTTTCCATAGCCTTACTACTTGATAGAAGCACCCATTCAAAGCTGGGTTTAAGCCCCTTTGAAATAATATATTGATTACCTTTTCTTAACATTGATTTCTTACAAGAACAAGAAACCTCAGATTTGATCAAACATTCAACTTATTTGACACATTTCCAACAGAAACATGAACAATTGTCAGAGGCCCAACCCTGTGAACTAGGACACCTCTATTCAACCCATGGAACCCATGGAACCTAGTACTGATGAAGGCACTTTCTTTTCTTTCTCTTTCTCTAGGCCCAGAATGGGAGCAACATTACACTGTACTTCTTTCTACTCCTTTAGCAGAGAAGATCACTAGAATAGACCCTTTGATTAATTATACTCAAGTAATGTCCTGGGAAACTAATGAAATTACCGATATTCACCCAGAGAAATACCCAAAGTACCAATGTGAAAAAATTGGAGACCTCAAGCTAAAAATCACAAAAGAGTCCATTTTCAACCTTCCATGGATATTCTGTTTACAGTCTCATCTTTGCTTGCTGTTCTTTCCTTTTTTCTGTTTCTCCCCACATGGAGACTTTGCAAAGGACCTTGTAATCCTGAATGCCCATGGGATTGTTTACTTCCCTAAACAGACATCACTTATTTAAAGTTTAACTGACTTCCCACATACAAGATTTAATTTCTTTTACCAGGGTGAAGCAGCTCTGGCCATAACATTGTTTTCAGAATAATTCGTCTATTTTATTTTAAATTTTGGGTATCTTTGAAACTAGATTGTGTTCTTTTAACTCCTTTTTATATAATAATCATGTTTGGTCTCTATTAGTCAAGGTTCTTTAGATGGACAGAACTAATAGGATAGATGTATGTATAAAGGGGTGTTTATTAAGGAATATTCACTCACACAATCACAAGCTGAAGTCCCACAATAGGTTAACTGTAGGTTGAAGTGAAAGAAAGCCAGTTTGAATCTCAAAACCTCAAAAGGGTGGAAGCCTCCAGGGCAGTCCTCCATCTGTGGCTGAAAGCCTGGGAGCCCTGGAAAACCACTCATGTAAGTCCAACAGTCCAAAAGTTGAAGATATTAGAGTCCAATATTTGAGGGCAGGAAGCATCCAGCACAGAAGAAAAATGATTGGAAGACTCAGCAAGTCTGCTGTTTCCATTTTCTTCTTCCTGCTTTATTTTAGCCATGTTGGCAGCTGATCAGATAGTGCCCACCCAAGTTGAGGATGGGCCTGCCTTTCCCAGACCACTGACTCAAATGTTAATCTATTTTTGCCAACACCTCACAGGCACGCCCAGAAACAATACTTTGCATCCTTCAATTCAATAAAGATGACACTCAATATTAATGATCGCAAGTCCACGAATTGTCAACTTGCACCAATATACATCTCCTGAAATTATACATAATCTTCAAAAAGACAATAATAAAGTCATAAATATACCTGATCGAATACACATATCCTTTATACCACTGGAAGCATGCTGATTCTTAACCTAAATGCTATTACACAAAGTTGACAACATTTAAATTCTGATAGGGAGTCAATAAATCTTATGTCACATGATGAATAAAAAATAAAGGAAGTAAAATGAAGATGTTTTTAATACAAGTGAGTACATGCACAAACATGTTTTCACAAAATAAAGAGGAAATACTCGTGATAATTACAGTTCTTCTTTTCAGCAATGGGCCATGTGGCTATAGCTGATACTGATGACTGTCTTCTTTTATTACCTATTCTGTGTTCCCTTTGCCTTCAGCAAGCACCATATCAGGTCCTGGTTTTTTACCTGGCGGAGTAACTCAAATTTTCATTGCTGAAATGTCAGGGTTATTTGTAGTCCTGCCTGGATTAGGTTGTTATAGTTTCTCATTGACCTTAATCACAGGCATGGTAATACTAAGAGATACTCTAATGAATCTTATTTATTCTGCGCATAAGTTTTCTTACCTCAGTTGAGGAGTAATAGACTGATTTTATTGTATAGTCCAGATTAATCACCCCAGCCAATACTGTAACTCCCTTCTTAGCCTGTTCACTTGAGGTAGGAGGAGCCGAAAGTGGTCACATAGCAGTCTTAACTTCCAGTTTAACAGAATCATGTTGTGTCTCCTGGTGGCAGCATTCCTCCCTCTGGAACTCTAGGTAACGAGGACTTAATATCATGCATATAGGGAGCAAAAATTTTGTTAGTTGGTCACTAGGGGTAATAGTGAGTGGTGCTACTTCCATATCTACCTCTTGGTTCCTAGACCAGTGAATTCTGGCTGTGGGAGAAACAGTAAAGGCCATTCTACCATTCCATTAATCAAGCTTCTTCAGCATGATGGGAAACATGGTAAGACCAGTGAATTCCATGAGCATGAGCCCAGTGCTACACTTCATTAGCCGTAAATGAGTGCCTTGATCAGAAGCAATGCTATGTGACTTACTGTGATGGAAGATGAGGTATTCCATGTGTCCATGGATGATAGTCTTGGCAGGAGCATTCAATGCAGGATGGGCAAACTCAAATCCAGAGTAAATGTCTATTCCAGTGAAAAACACTACTGCCCTTACGATGATGGAAGAGGTCCAATATAATCAGCCTAATAAGAAGTTGGTTGATCACCCCAAGAAATGGTGCCATAACAAGAGCTCAGTGTGGGTCTCTGCTGCTTTCAAATTGAGCACTCAGTAGCGGCTGTAGCCCAGTCAGCCAAGGTGAGTGGAAGGCCATGTTTCTGAGTCCATGCATAACCTTCTTCCCTGTCACTATATCCACTTTGTTCATGGGCCCATAGGGCAATGGCAGGGGTTGCTTTGGAAAGAGGCTGAGTGGTGTTCACAGAACGAATCATTCTATCCACTTAATTGCTAAAATCCTCCTCTGCAGAGGTCACCCTTTGGTGAGCACTCACATGAAATACAAATATCCTCACAGTTTTTAACCACTCAGAGAGGCCCATCCACATACCTCTTTCCCAAATCTTTTTGTCACCAATTTTTCAATCATGCTTCTTTCAAGTCCCTGACCAACTGGCAAAACAATTGGCTACAGCCCATGAATTAGTACATAATCATACGCCTGGCCATTTCTCCTTACAGGCAAGGTGCACAGAAATCTTCCTTTTGGGAAGATTTCCCTTTGCCACTGTCCTTCAGGGATGTCTGGGAAGAGGGCTGTAGTGCTACAGCTATCCACTTTCAGGTGGTGCCCGCATGTTACAGGTGCAGTGCCATCTGTAAACCAGGCCCTAGTCTTCTCTTCCTCTGTCTACTGATCATAAGGAACTTCCAGTGAGGTTTTCGGTGCAGACTGGGAGAGAGAAGGCAGGGTGGCAGCAGTGGGTGCCATGGGCATTGGAGCCACTTTGTCACATAACTTACTTGTGCCCTCAGGAACTGCTCAAGCCCTATTATGTGTATACCACTTGTATTTGATTATGGAATGCTGCTGTACATGCCCCTCTTTTTGTTTAGATGGGTCATAAAACACCCAGTTAATGATAGACAGTTCAGCTCAATTGCTGACTTGATGACTGATAGTCAAACATTCCGTTTCCACCAAAACACAGGCACAGAGGAACAGCTATCTCTCAAAAGGCGAGTAGTTATCTCCAAAAGATGGCAGGGCCTTGCTTCAAAATCCTAATCCAAAATCCTTGTTTCAAACCTCCACTGTGACTTGCTTATGGGGTCTGCCAAAGCTTTCAAACATTATCCCTATCTGCCACTGCCACCTCAAGCACCATTGGATCTGCTGGGTCACATGGTCCAAGTAGAAGAGCAGCTTGGACCTATGGTAGAGCCTTCTCCTGTTCTGGACCCCACCCAAAACTGGCAGCCTTTCAGGTCACTCAATAAATAGGCTGGATTAACACAGCCAAATGAGGAATGTGTTTCTTCTGAAATGTAAATACTCACATTAGGCAGTATACCTCTTTCTTGATTGTAGAAGGGGACAAATACAGGAACTTATCCTTTACCTTAGAAGAAATACCTTGACATGCCTCATACCATTGGACTCCTAGCAATTTTACTGATGTAGAAAGTCACTGTATTTTAGTCAGATTTATTTCTAATCCCCTGGCATGCAAATGTCTCAGCAAAAAGACCAGTGTGCTTGCTATTTCCCACTCATTGGATCCAGGCAGCAAAATGTCATCAAGATGATGGACCAGTGTGATTCCTTGGGAAAGAGAAAAGTTATCAAGATCTTTTTGAACAAGATTATGGCACAAAGCCAGATAACTGAGGTACACCTGAGATGGAACAGTGAAAGAATATTGCTGGCTTTTAAGGCTGAAGGCAAATTGCTTCTGGTGGGCCATATGGACATAAATTAAAGCAACTACAACAACAACAACAAAAAGATGTTTGCAAAATCAGTGGCTGCATAGCAAGTACCAGAAGATATTTTAATTTGTTGAAGGAATAAAGCCACACTTGATACAGAAGCTGCAATCGGAGTCACCATTTGCTTAAGCTTATGATAGCCCACGCCATTCTCCAGGATTCATCTATCTTCTGAACAATTCAAATAGGATAGTTGAACAGGGTATGGTGAGAATCACCACCCCTGCATCTTTCAGGGTCTTGATGGTGGCACTAATCTCTGCAATACTTCCAGGGATGCACTATTGTTTTTGATGTACCATTTTTCTAAAACAGGCATCTCTAATGGCTTCCATATGGCCTGGCCCAGTGTAGTGGGACAGCAGCTTGGACCTATGGTAGAGCGTAGTGGTCCTGACCCTACCAGTCAGGGAGCCAATGTGAGGGTTCTGACAAGTGCTAAGTTGTCTATGCCAATTATGCAATATGGCACTGAGGAAATGACTACGGACCCACTGGACCCACTCTAAGTAAAACCCAAGCTAAAACTGAACTTCATAAGTCCCTACTTTACTGGAGAACCATAGGGGTGTGTTAGGTGCCCTAGAATCAACACCAACTTATAGCCAATGCCCAGTGGTACCCCCAGAGATCTAATCATTCACATTTCTCTAATGCCCAGATACTCTGGTAAAATGCCAGTGGTGTCCTTGGGAAAGGATGGGAGAAAGATTAACAGCATAAATTGTTGTTAGTGTAATGGTTTCCTTCCTCAAAGAGACCCAGCCTCTCCTTCTTTTTCTTTTCTTTTTCTTTTTTCTTTTCTTTTCTTTTCTTTTCTTTTCTTTTCTTTTCTTTTCTTTCTTTTCTTTTCTTTTCTTTTCTTTTCTTTTCTTTTCTTTTCTTTCTTTCTTTCTTTCTTTCTTTCTTTCTTTCTTTCTTTCTTTCTTTCTTTCTTTCTTTCTTTCTTTTTTCTTTCTTTCCCTCCCTCCCTCCCTCCCTTCCTTCCTTCCTCCCTCCCTCCCTCCCTCTCTCTCTCTGTCTATCTCTTTCTTTCTTTGTTTTTTGAGACAGAATCTCGCTCCATCACCAGGCATGAGGCTGGAGTGCAGTGGCATGATATCGGCTCACTGCAACCTCTGCCTCCTGAATTCAAGTAATTCTCCTGCCTCAGCCTCCTGAGTAACTGGGACTACAGGCGCATGCCACCATGTCCAGCTAATTATTGTATTTTTAGTAGATACGGAGTTTCACCATGTTGGCCAGGATGGTCTCAATCTCTTGACCTCGTGATCTGCCCTCCTCGGCCTCCAAAGTGTTGTGATTACAGACATGAACCACCATGCCTGGCCCAGCCTCTCTTTCATTCATATGGATTCTGGATCTGTAAACTGGCTCAAGCCTGGAAAATGTTTGAGATGCTGTGATCCTCAATTTTTATAATTCAATTTGGTCTTTTGTCCACTTGACCAGTAAGTTTTCTGCTTTTACAAATTAAGTAAGGATGTAGTAGTCTTCCTATTAATTTCACTTCTAGGAAAACCATTATTTATTTGTCGGTGCCAGAGCTCTAGACAAGTCAGACTATTTTGATTGCTGTCTTGCTTCTGCTGTCCTTTACGGTAACTACACCCACCTTGCATTTGATGGTTGAATGCTGTCACTTTGTCCCTGCCACCTTGGGAATCCAATTATTTCCATTCCATTTATGTTTTCCAATTGAGTGACTGCAGTTTCTTCTGTAAGATAAAAGCAATCACAGAACTCTTCAAGAATGCCAGTGCTTCCCTCACAAATCTATTTAACAAGGTATTATATTAGCATCTGTTGTTTTTTGTCTTATTACTAATAGCCATTCTGACTTGTGTGACATGGTATTTCAGTGGTTTAGATTTGTATTTCTCTGATGATTGCTGATACTGATAGTTTGTTTCACTTATTTGTTGGTTGCTTGTATGTCTTCTTTTCAAAAGTATCTGCTTATATCCTTTACCCAATTTTTAACAGTGTAATTTGTGTTTTACTTGTTGAATTATTTTAGTTTTTTTATAGATTCTAGATATTAGGCCTTTATTGGATTCAAAACTTGCAAATATGTTATTTCATTCTCTAGGTTATTTATTGACTCTGTTGATAATTTCTTTTGCTATGCAGAAGTTAGTTGGTTTAATGAGGGTCCATTTTTCCATTATCTTTAGTTGCAATTGATTGTGAGGGATTAATTATAAATTATTTCCCAAGAATGATGCCCATAATGAAATTTGCTGATACAGGAACAGAAAACCAAATACCTCATGTTCTCACTTATATGTGGGAGCTAATCATTAGGTTCTCATGGATATAATGATGACAACAATGGACACTGGGAACTCCTAGATTGAGGATGAAGGATGAGGAGCAAGGATTGAAAAACTGTTGGGTGTTATGCTCACTACCTGGGTAACAGGATTATTTGCATCCTAGACCTCTGTATCATACAACATATTCAAGAAAATCACATGTACATGCACCCCCTGAGTAATCTGAAATAGAAGTAGTAAGTTTAAAAATAAAAATAAAATTAACTTTATTCTTCAATTGAGAGAACTTCTATTTAAAAAGAGTAAATGAATGTCTAAAGTTTCTAATTTAAAAGAGTAGTTCATGTGTTAAAACTGAAATATTCTATTTTCAACTATTCCCTTGCACACTCATACTGAGTAAATTATTGATTGAAGATCATTAGTGATGTCTTCAGATTGTATTATCTTTCATTTTTCTATTGTTTCATAACCTATTTTAGCACTATCCAATTTAAGAATCAATACTTTTCTTTTTAGTATTATTATAGGCAGATATTTTACCTGTAGATTTATTCCATATAAGTAATATTTTATGTGCATTGCTGTTTGAAGATTTTCAAAATCAAAATGGCAAAAGCTGCATTTGAAACAACTTGATTTCTCTTCCCAATATGCTATAATTCTGTCATATGAAACATAGGATTATTATTTGGGTTTAAAACACTTATCGTATATTAAGTTAATTAGTATTAATGTTTTGATTCTTAAATACAAATAAGGAACTTTCTGCAGAAACACCAGTCCCTAAATGTCTTCATAGTAAAAGATGTCAAAAATAGAGAAATCTTCTACATTGGCTCATAATAACTATAAACATTATTGAAACCTTTAATATTTGTCTGTTATTAAGCATCTTATATGTTTTAATCTTTCTTCCTGAATTAATTTTTTTAATTCATACCACTAAAAAATCCTGAGATATTAGAGAAGGAAAGAAAAAAATTAACAGTATTTAAGAGTATGTGTCTGGAAGTAGAAAAAAAAAGAAAAGAAATAAATACAAAAATAAATGTAAATGGATAGGAAATGAAAAAAGTAGAATACTAAGTTTAGAAAAGGCAAATAAAGTAAAAACAAACAGAAATCAATATGCAGAATCATCAAAAAAATTCAGAACTATTCGCAAGGGACAAAATGTAATGTTTAAGGAAAAGAAAACCCAAGAGAAAAAGTAAATATTATTGATATAAAGTTATATTGAGTATACTAAAGCTAATTTGAAGAATGAATCACATGCATTAACATAGTTACTTAAAAACTTCTAGATTCATATTTTTCTTCATTTGCTTCTGACTTAGTATATAAGGCCTGATATCTTCGTTATCTCGGATAAATCTAGAAAATTTTATACAATTACTAGGAATTGAGGTCTAAGTAGTTTCAAATAATAAACCATATATATTAGAAAGAAGCTTAAAAACAAAGTGTGAAAGGTCGGCATGACTGTTTTACCATATGGTACCTATGGATAGCCCAGTATTTGCTAGGAAGGTGTGATAGCATTGCAAAAGATTAAATTGTTTCAAATTGTTATAATCTGTGGTAATAACAGTTGTTCTCCCACAAGAAGTACATTTGAAATCAGAAAAATATATCCAAACATACCATCATTATTATATGGAAAATATCTAAATTGAAACACTATTTTAAGCTTCAAACCTGCACTTAGTACCTGTTTTTTTTTCATTGGTTTTTATTTTTCGTTACATTATCTATGGTAGGTGAATACAAACATTTTCAAACCTGTTTCAGTAACTCTTCAGAGCTGGAGTGGATCCTCCACATATGCAAAATTGGTTACGTTGACATTGACGTGCTACACAGGTAGGAAGGAAGCATTAACAACTTTATTATTCACATACTTAGGCTTTCTTGGGAGAATATGGCAAGCTCCCAAGGTGGGGCAGATACATCTTGAGACAGAAAACAAAGAAACTGGCTTGACTTTTACTACAGTTAGACAATGGAGCTGGAGTGAGGCTTCTGCTCTAGCAAGGAGTTGCGTGGTTTGACTTCTCTACCAGTAGAAAGACAGGAAGCAACTGGCTGGCTTTCTTATTAATTTGGCCATTTATGTGGCAGAAGAGGCAGAGGCAGTGGTGGGGCTTGAAAGTTTTCTGTAGTCAAATATAAAAATGGATTCAAATTTATTATTATATCTGAATGTGTCAAAAAGTGGTAAATAATGACCTTAACTATTTTTTCTTTCTGGAAATATTGTCATGTGACAAACTTCAGAGCTCCAGGCATTCAGGTATAGTCATGGAATAGATCTATAGTTATTCCACTTTTAGTGTATCAGTAAAATTTTATGGGGCCTCTTCTGCCCCATAATTGGCCAAGCTAGTAAGAAAGCAAGCCAGTTGCTCACTGTCTTGCCACTGGTAAAGTAGTCAAACTGTTCAAGTCCTTACTAGAGAAGACTCACTCCAGCTCCACCGTCTAAGGTGTACATTTTAAAATGTACACATATTATTCATTATATTTCTTGATTTCTTGATTAACAGAAACACGATCATATTTGTCAAGATCGTCTATATAACACAGGTCAAATCTGTAAGTGTTCTACAAGTCATTCCTTTCTCAACCAGAACAGCAACCTCAAACCTATGGCACATTACAGAAAACTCTGTCTACTTCAAATTATAAGCCTACTCTGACAGCTTTCATGATTCGCCTTATGCTCATAGAATTTTTACTCTAATTAAGTCAAGGAGGGCATATGACAGAAGCCACAAACTCTAATGCCCCAGGCTCCTTGTTACCCAAGTGAAATTATTTTTCATGAACAAAAGCTTCAAATGTATTGTATTTCTTTAATCAATTTACAGATTGCTACAATGTCTATATTTCACAATTTTATCCAGTTTTGTAGTTGCTTTAACAATGTCGTTTTGCCAAATGCCTCAATCATGTCCTTTATTATTTCAGTTAAATTCATTTTTTCTTTTCTACTTGAAATCTTTTATTTTCTTTATTACACATTCTGAATTATGCATTTATATATTTGTATATTGGTGTCTATTTTAATTTTAATCTTTATTATTGAATTTTTTTCTATTTTTTCTGTTTTCATATATTTAAAAAATTTTTGTTATCACCTTTCTAATCTAAGCTTAGATTAGATAAGCTAAAATATTGAGTACATGTCATTTGCAGAAACATAGATGAAGCTGGTTCAGCAAACTAAAACAGGAACAGAAAAACAAACACCACATGTTCTCTCTCATAAGTAGGTGTTGAACAATGAGAACACATGGACACAGGGAGGGGAACACCACACATCCATCACTGTCAGGGGTTGGGGACTAGAGAATGGATAGCATTGGGAAAACTACCTAATGTAGATGATTTATTGATGGGTGCAACAAACCACCATGGCATGTGTATACCTATGTAACAAACCTACATGTTCTGCACATGTATTCAAGAATGTAAAGTATAATAAAGTAAATAAAATAAAATAAAATTGTGTGGTAGTTCCCCATCTCACTCTTCATTCTGCCACCAGGTAAGACATGTCTTGCTTCCCCTTTGCCTTTTGTCGTTATTGTAAGTTTCTTGAGGCCTCCCCATCCATGCAGAATTTCGGGTCAATCAAACCTCTTTACTCAGGTAGTTCTGTATAGCAGTGTGAAAATGGACTAATACATATAATGTAACTTGTTTTTATTTTTGTATTTTAAAAATGTTTATCTTTAGTAACTGACAATTTAGACACTTTCTTTGTCATTTTTTCATTTATACTAAACTTAACCATTAAAAAAATTTTTTTTTTTGGTCCTTTCTCTTCTCTTAGTTGTTTTTTATTTATGTTAATGTCCCCTATTAAATTTTTACATGAATCTATTTTTTTATGATTTCTAACTTTATATTTTCCTTTACTTTTCTGATGTCAATGAATTATCTTCAATACACATTTTTGTCTATATTTATTTTTATTTTTGGAATTTCTAACTCAGCATGTTTTTACATACGCAACAATTGTTTATGTATAACCGTTCAGATGACTTAACATTTTCTTCTCCTTTAGGGTCATTTTTAGTGAATATTTTTTTCTCCTTTCATATGTTTGGAATTTTATTTCCTGATGTTCTGTAATAGCTGTGTAAGGACTTGACATTTTTCTTATTGATTTTTATAATGATAATTTTTTCAAATTTTTTAGTTTAATGGTGCCCTCTTCTGTCAGAGGCACAAAGTCCAATTACTTTAACATATATATATTTTTAAGTTTGTTTTGGGGATGTTGAAGGTTTTGTGAGAATGCCAAATTTATGGCTCTATTTTGTCTCTCAATACCTTAATTTTTTGCATTTTCTTCCCCAATTGCTAAAGGGTATATTTTCCCTTTTCTCTATTTTCCCACATAAATAATTTGTTTCAACAACTAACTTTTAAATCATAAAATCTTTTAGAATTGAGCTGACTGCTTTTAATAGCACCTGTTGCTTCAAATTGTGCTTTTGCAAGAGGCTAATTTGAAGTCCTTGTCCTGTTCACCATCATCTAATTTGCCTAGGGAGTTTTCCAGTGTTTTGGGGTTTAGAGTGAATTTAATCTTCTCTGCGGTTTTTTAAAATCCTGCTCAGGTTCCTTTAGTAGTCTGCTGTTCTACAGGTTTTCTACCTACTTTCGCTTTTGAGAAATTCCTGCAGCTATGCTTCTGTGGATTAGTAGTAGCCCAAGATGCTGCAAACAGTACTTTGTTGGTATTTCACTTTTATTCACTGATACTTTTCAGTTTAGTATTATCTGTCTTTGAGTTATGCTAAGTGTACACTTTAGTATTGAAACTTTTTTCCATCTTGTTATTTCATATTAAGTGGCAAGTACATTGAAAGACATGTTTTGTTATGCATTTAACTTTGTCCTTCATTACATATCTTATAATATTTTAAGAGTGGCACTTCAAAAATGTATTCGCCTTAAAAAAAGTTTGTCCTCAGAGCAAAAAAATAAGATTAGGAAATCAAAAAAATGTGGTCTTAGGAAAGTTATTCATTTTAGTTCATCAGTGTCCTTATCTATAAAATGTAAATAATATTAGTGCCTAACTCACTGGATTATTACAAAAACTACATAAAATAACATGTAAAGTCTTTATAATATTACCAACCACATTAGTTAATAACATTAAATTTTATTTTTTATAATCTTCAGTATTATTAATTTTTTACTGTAGTAAAAATAAGAACTGCAGCTATTAATATGATACATGTACATACATAAACATTTAAATAGTATGCCATCAAATAATATTAAAATACATCAGACTAGGATTTTTAATACAGGTTTTTTTTAGATTAATATAATACTATGTCTTTTAATTCACAATTGAAAGTGTATAAGATTCATTTTACTACTTTATAACTTTAAGAAACTTTATAACTTTAAGAAAATACATTAGAAATGTTCTCTCTCTCTCTCTCTCCATATATATATATATACATATATAAGCAAAACTCAGTGATATTTTTGGCAAAATATTTCTATTTATTTTATTATTTTTTAATTAATAAAACTTTTTAAACCTCAAGAATTTTACAAAATATTTTATTAAAATAACAGCTGAAAATATCATATTTTAAAACAAAATTATGGATATCTCTGGTTTTTATAGTGATTTCTTTATAAATATTTGATTTTATTCGAGTGTTATATTCATTGATTTGTTTCCAAGCTTTGGAGATTCAAATTTCAATCAGTATATATAGTTAAATATTAAAAGTAAATAAATAAGCAACTGTCTTTGACTCTCATTCACCTTCTGTTTGCTATTAAGAATTTTAAATCTATTTTTGCAATCTTAAAAATATATATTTTTATATATTTACATATGATACTATAAAATATATTCATGAATATATAAGATTTTATAAGATACATATACTAGATTTATATGTGTATAATTTCTACTTAATAAATAACAGAAATAACATTCCCAAAACATAAATGTTCAATGACTGATTATACTTATAACATGAATGAAATTAATTTCTGCTAAAGATTTTAGTGTCCCAAATGTTAATGTATTAGTTTGGCAAAAGTAAATTGAATCAATAATGTTAACTTTCTTTTGTTTTCAATCAAATAAACCTTTTAGACATTTCTTTGCAAGCATTTATTCACTTACTTATTTTAGACTCAATTTAAAAATTATTGTGAATATTTATTATAGTTGCATGCTTAAAATTGATATATAATTATAGTAGAAAATGGTATATGAATACATACATTTAATGTATATATTATAAAATGACTACCACAATCAGGTAATAAACTTGTCTGTCACCTCAAATATTTATGTTTGTGTGTGGTAAGAACATTTAAGATCTAATCTTTAGCTATTTTCAACTGTAAATACAGTATTATCAAATATAGCCATCATGCTTGATGATAATTCTCCAGAATTTATTCATTCTATCTAAGTAAACCTTTGTATGCTTTGACTAACAACTTCTCATCCCCTCTCTTTCTCAGGCCTTGGTTCCCACAATGCTATTCTCAGCCTCTGTATATTTCACTATTTTATATTTCACAAATGAGGTTGTGCAATAATTTTCATTCTGTGTCTGGTATATTTCACTTATAATAACTGGAGGTCACAAATGGCAGAATTTCATTCTTTTTTTTTAAGGCTAGATAGAATTTTATTATGTATATACTCCAAATTTTTAAACCATTCATCTGTTGATGAACACTTAGGTTCCTCTCAAATTTTAACTTTTGGGAATAATGGTAAAATCAGCATGAGAGTGCCAATATTTTATTTTTAAAATCTATACCCAGAGGTAAGATTACTGAATCATAAGTTAGACCTATTTTTAAATTTTTTGAGGAGGCCTACACTGTTTTCCTAAAGGCTATACCAATTACACTTTAACCCATTGTGTACCAGAGTTGCTTTTTCTCCACATCTACATCAATATTTGTTATCTTTTTTCTTCTATATATATTTTAAAGTATAAAGAAATCAATTTCAAAATTTCTGTAACATATATCACAAGTTTTGAATAAAATCAACAGGAAATACAATTTGTATAAAAAATATTTTCCAAATGTTCAATAAAACAAGTCTCGCAATTGTAAAATTAGTCCCCACATCATTTTTGTTGTGCTTCGCTGCTAAAGAAATTATTTCCACAATATATGGATATTGCCAAAACCATTGTCATAATTTTTACATAAAATTAATAAAAAGCACAGAGCTATGCACGTAACAATCTTATTACTATACCTCTGAGCCCACTTCAGAGATCACTAAAAGTGAATGAAATAAACAATTCTTACAATCTTAAACATATTATTCTACTTACTTTATAAAAAGATGCCAATGATTAAAACTTACAAACTTCCACCCAATTGACAACTTTCTTTTTTTTGGAAATGGAGTTTCGCTCTTGTTACCCAGGCTGGAGTGCAATGGTGAGATATCGGCTCACCGCAACCTCTGCCTCCTGGGAAAAGGCAATTCTCCTGCCTCAGCCTCCTGAGTAGCTGGGATTACAGGCACGCGCCACCATGCCCAGCTAATTTTTTGTATTTTTAGTAGAGACGGGGTTTCACCATGCTGACCAGAATGGTCTCAGTCTCTTGACCTTGTGATCCACCCACCTCAGCCTCCCAAAGTGCTGGGATTACAGGCATGAGCCACAGCGCCCAGCCACCAACTTTCTAATTAATGGTTAAATTGTAACCAGTACACATATTTTTATTATAAAACTGTCAGGCTATAAAAAATATTTCCTACACATTTTTGAGCAAAAATCCAACTCATGTTTTGTTTTGTTTTCCAAGAATGACCATAGTATTCTTCCTTCTAATCAAATGCATAAATCAGTATAAATTACTTTTGTAAAGAAATATAGATATGCAAAACCAATATTGGAAAACTGTCAACATAAATAGTTTCGTTCATTGTTTTAATATGCATTTTTTAAAGTATTATTTGTTAATTTTTTTCAGATAATGTAAATTGATATTTAATTTGGAAATTCTTTTAAAGCATGTGTAATAATACAAGTAATTTTACTAGTGGTTTTCTTATAAATATATTACATATATGTGTATAAATATAAAACTTCTCTTAACTTGTTAAAGCAAGCATTGATATTCTATATTTTTGCTGAAACTATCTTTGGCAGTGAACTTGTAATACATAATGTATTTTGAAATTACAAAAGGAGTGTGAATGTTAATAAGTCCTCATTCCACTGAGGAAATAGTGACCTTGAATTTGATGGCTGGTTATTACAATTTTGTTCTGTTTATGATATCATATAATTTTATAGATTTTGAAATATGCACTGTAAGCAATATATTCCTCTATACTACTTTGAGTTAGTTCTTATAAATGTCCTGCTAACTTCATATAAATTCAAATTTATTATTTATAAATTTCTTCCTGTAAAGTAAGATCAGCTAACTCACTTTTCCCATAGATGTTAAGAGAAAAAATAAATTATTATTTTTTTTTTGAGACGGAGTTTCACTCTTGTTATCCAGGCTGGAGTGCAATGGCACGATCTCGGCCCACCTCAACCTCCACCTCCTGGGTTCAGGCAATTCTCCTGCCTCAGCATCCTGAGTAGCTAGGATTACAGGCACGGGCCACCATGCCCAGCTAATTTTTTGTATTTTTAGTAGAGATGGGGTTTCACCATGTTAACCAGAATGGTTTCGATCTCTTGACCTCGTGATCCATCCGCCTCGGCCTCCCAAAGTGCTGGGATTACAGGCGTGAGCCACCGTGCCCGGCCAATAAATTAATTTTTTAAACAAGAAGAAATAATTTTTTGTGTTAGGTATAATTATTTTTTTATTTATATTATCACAACATTAATACAATACTGCTTTTCTTTGACATATAATAAGCTAATCAAATTATAATTAAATTTTCCTTTGAGTAAGAGGTGGTCCTTAAAAATTAGTTATTAATTTAGTTTTTCCATGCCATGTAACATACCAAATAATGTATAGAACCAGTAACTGTTGGGGATGTAAGAAGACTTGTAAACTAATAAAGCTGTTTTTAGGGGAAAGGGATTGTTTCATATTGGCCCTAAAGAAATGCTAAAGAAATGGAACTCAATCTTCACTTAACACCAATCAAGTTAAGAGAAGCTCATTCTTTCCTAAGGAAGATTACACCCAATAAAAGACACTTGTTCTTTGGAGAGTTGTTCTCTGTGTTTAACCATTTTAAAATCTCAGTTCATCCATTTGTCCTGAAACATTTGGAACCATCGCTTCTTTTGTGGAGCAATGTGGTAAATATTTGAAGAGAGCCCTCAATACTGCTTATTTCCAAAATATGTTCTTCCAGTAACTTACGTTTTTTCATAATGATGGTTATGTTTTCATTGTTCTTATGAGAGACATTACTAAATCAATGTCCCTATTAATGTTTGGGATTAATTACTGAGAGCAAATGATGCTGGAATTTGATGTCCTATGTCGTTCTGCAGCTTAAAATTTCAATTGCTGCTTTTTTTTCTTTGAAAGCCAAACTACATTTTTATGTAAAATAGTCAAACACTTAATATTTTAATTTCCATTGATTATTTATATTTTCAAATTATATACAAGACTTCCTTATGAGCCTCATAAAATGTGTTCTTTCAGCTTCAATGTATAATTTGATTCTATAAATGACATAAACCATAAACAAGATGGGTGCCTAAAAATTTGAACATGTTCCATTGAACAGACAATACAAAGGTAAACAATGATAATTACAATATATATTTTACCAAAGCAGTTAATAAAGTACCATGAAAACACTGAGAAAAGAATAACTAATCTGATCTTATATTATTTAAACCATTAACCTTGAAAACTCATACTATTACAACAATCTTGTTCTAGAATAATTCCCTTCAAGTACTGATAATTTGTACACCTGGTTCACTGTTATCATCTATCTTTTTAACATTATTTAAAGTAACTTCAGTATCCATGTGGATGACTCATCCATAATCCTGTTTTTACACTTATTTAGCAATTTATTTCTCATGACTGATTTCACCTCATCTCTAACAGCAACAGAAGAGTCATAGCTTTTTATTAGCATTGTCTAATATTGCTTCACCTCACAATAAAATACAAACTTATTTCTCTGTAAATATTAACTCATATTTTGCTTATTAAATTATCCCCATTACAACTATTATTTAATTGATAAATATATTAATATTATTCTTAACTGTTATTTGTTTTACTGTGTTACTAATTATTCCATGTATCTTTTGTTGTTGAGAGAAGTATACGGTTTTTAAATTTAGCCTCATAAATGGAAAAATTTTTTAATCCTAAATAGTTAAACATTTTGGTAGATATGAAGTTGAATTACTGAAGCCTCAAAGACTATTTTTTTCAATTTTCTCTCATTACCATTATAGAAAGAGATTTTCTAATGCAATAATAACAAATAAAAGTTATCTTCAACTAGGTATCTTGTTAACATATAGGATGATAATCATATGATAAAATGGATAAGGACAAAGTTAAAAATATTTAAAATGTCAAAATTGCCTAGTTCATTATTCTTATTTTAGCAATCAAAATGGTTATCTACAAATGAGACTTTAATTTTCATCATTCTTCTGATAAATATTAAATTATAAGTTTGGCCACAACTGTCCAATTATCTTTCAAAAGCATAGGAATCAAGTTACTAGTACATTATTGTTCCCTAAACAGCCAATCTATTACAAATCTAGTGTCAAATGTGTTTTACTTCTTAGTTCTAACTTTACTTTCAAATATAACATATATGTATGTATGTGTATATATATATATATATATATATATATATATGAACACTATCAATAAATATGATTTCAGTACATTTCATCTGTATCTTCCTGGAAATGGTGATGGTACTGTGAAAAAAAATCAATGTTATCTAGAGATTTGGAACCAGACACAATTTAGCTGAGGGATCCTTTGAATCTTCACAATTATGTCCACAAAATTTTACCAGAATTTCCATAATATGTTTTTAATTCTGCATACATATCAAAATATTTATTTTACTTCCCTTTCTCATCTTATTTTATTCGCTAGAACAAACAGTGTGAGGTTGAAGAAGTGGTAAGAAGAAATATTATTGACCTAACTTAATGAGAAAACTTCTAATTTCTTATCATTAAGTATAAAGTTAGCTGTAGTACCTTTTTTTTACATGTACTTTACTAAACTGTTTTCATTCGCCCAGATTTTTAGTCTATTGAGAGTTTTTTTTTTTTAATATGAATGGTTGTTACATTTTGTTAAAAGTTTTTTTGTATATGTTGACATGATGATGTGTTTTTTTAGCTTATTGATATAATAAATTTTCAAATGTTCAAATTACTTTGCCTAAATGAGATAAATTCCTCTTGGTTTTATGTAATTCTTATACGCTATTGAATTTATCTTGATAGTATTTTGTTGAGGATTTTTGCATCCATGTTCATGAGAGACATTGGTTGTGGTTTACTTTTATTTTTATTTTTTTGTAATTTCTTTACCTTATTTTGTTATTAAAGAAATGCTGGTTTCATAGAATGAGTCACAAAGTCTGCTTCCATTCTCTGAAAGAAATTGCAGAAAACAATTGGAATAGCTTCTTTCTTAAACGTTTTAAAGAATTCTTCAGTAAACCCATCTGGGCCTCATACTTCCCATTGTGAAAGGTTATTAGTTATTGATTCAGTTTCTTCAGTTGAATTGTCTATTTGTCCTTTGATGAGTCTGGCAAATTGTGTCATTTAAGGAAGTGGTCCAGTTCATATATGTTATCAAGTGTGTGATCATAAAGTTTTTCATAGTATTCCTTTATTCTACTTTTATTGTCCATGGGATCTGAAGTGATGCTTCTTTTTGTCATTTCTGAGAGCAATTTGTTGCTTTTATTTTTTATTTAGATAGTAAATAGAGTTTTATCAACTTTATTGATATTTTCAAAGAATCTGCTTTTGGTTTTGTTGATATTCTGTATTGATTTCCTGTTTTCAATGTCAATTTTTTTCTATAATATTTATTATTTATTTTATTTTGCTTACGTTTGATTTAGTTTATGCTTCTTTTCTGGTTTGGACAGGTGAAAACTTACATTGTTGGTTTTAGATTTTTGTTCTTTTCCAATATATACATTCAATTATAAAATTTTCCTAAAATCCCCAACTGTTATTGTATCTTACAAATTTTTATGTTGTATTTTTATTTTTATTTAACTTAAAATATTTCTTGAGATTTCTTCTTTAGTTCATGTGTTATTTAGAAGTGTGTTATTGAATATCTACCTATTCAGAAATTTTAAAATTTATCATTCTGTCATTGATTTCTTGTTTAAATCCAATGTATTCTGAGATTAAATATTAGATAATTTTTATTATTTAAAAATTTTAAGTGTGCTTTATGGCCCAGCATGTGATCTATGTTACTGAAACATTCCACATGAGCTTGATAGGAATGTGTATTCTGCTGTTGTTGGGTAAAGTACAGGACTGTCTCAGCAATATTTCTCATATCATTGCAGACTACTTCAATAAAGGGAATATCACAATGAAATAAGTCAAACAAATTTTTGCTTGTTCGGTATACATAATAGTTTTGTTTATATTATAATGTAGCCTATATGCACAATAGCATTATTTTGAAAAAGGGCATAATTTAATTTAAAAATATTTTATTGGCAAGAAATACTAACAATAATCTAAGCCTTCAGTGATTCTTAAACCTTTTGCTGATGAAGTGTCTTGCCTCAATTCTTTTTTGATCTATGGACTGAAGAATAAATGTACTGGCAGACATAAAAACAATATTATTATTATTATTATTTTTTGTAAATCTCCATGGAGCTAATGCTCATGTGCTAGTTCAAAACTCTTAGAATCTTAAGAATCATGGTAAATCTAAGCTTCCCACGTTCTATAAATGAAACAACCAAAGACTGTATGACAGCATGTCTATGTACATCATAGATTATTGACTATTTCAAGCCCATTATTGGACCAACTGCTCAGAAAAAAAATCGTAAAATATTATTGCTCAGTGACAATGCACCTAGTCACCCAAGAATGGGTTCTGGTCAAATAGTCTTTGCTAAAGCAGACTTCCTTAATAAGAACAGATTATTCTGGCATATCTTTTTTTTTTTTTTTTTTTGAGACGGAGTTTCGCTCTTGTTACCCAGGCTGGAGTGCGATGGCGCCATCTTGGCTCACTGCAACCTCCGCCTCCTGGGTTCAGGCAATTCTCCTGCCTCAGCCTCCTGAGTAGGTGGGATTACAGGCACGCGCCACCATGCCCAGCTAATTTTTTTTTTTTTTTTGTATTTTTAGTAGAGACAGGGTTTCACCATGTTGACCAGGATGGTCTCGATCTCTTGACCTCGTGATCCACCCTCCTCGGCCTCCCAAAGTGCTGGGATTACAGGCATGAGCTACCGCGCCCGGCCTATTCTGGCATATCTTAAAATACTTCCTTTTTAGCTCTCCTTGCTAGAAGTATGAAGAAATCTCCCCTACCCCAATACTTACCATGATAAACTGGTCAGGTTCCTAGAGGAAAAACTCACAAAACTGTGGGGTGACATGGAATATATAACTCTACAGCTTTTCTGAAGTGAGCCTCTAAAAATTTGCCAACTGCAGTTTAAGTTTTCCCGTCCCAGCACTGATTGTCTTAGTAGTTTCCATTTGTCAGTCTCTGCCCCTGTAAGCCATGATTTCCTTTATTTTTCTGTCTCACTCTCCAGTCTTGGTTTTAGCCATTTTTCCTGTATCCATCTCTCTCTTAAAGATCCAAGAAGAGTTGTTGATACTTCAGTCTGTTAATATATTTACTTGTTTTAGTACAGATGGTGACTTGGATGCTCCGTATATGCACAACTAGAAACCTGGATGACTACCATTACTTTTTAGAAACTGACACTTTTTTAAAAAAATGTCCTCATTAGCCAGAGTAGTACAATGTAATAAGATAAAGCCACAAGTCTAAGGATCTCTTCTTTATTTTCTTTAAATGATTTTCATTTTTTTTCATTTGTGGTCTGTTTTATCTTTACTGTTTTATAAAGTTTGCTAAACTTTTATTGTCAAACTATATAGTATCAATTTTTTTTTGAAAGAGCTATGTACACTTCAGATGAAAGCATATTCTACAGTATCAGGAAACAGGGGCTATTGAGCTTGAGCATACATTGCCTTATGACAAGGTGGCGGTCTCCATTTTTTTATTGTTTGGACTTGTATAATATACCTTTGTCATTTTCTATTATCACAGCTTATTTAATTTTGTTTATCACTTTGCATTATATATTTCTCCATCTACAGTACATATATAGAATTTGTATATCAGGGTTCAGCTAAGAAAGTGAAACCACTATGAGTGATATGCAGTAAAGTATTTATCATAGAAACTAGATCTTATGTATTTATGAAATCCAGTGAAAATATTGTATTATGCTGAGCCCAAATTCACTGAAGGCCAAGATAATTACAAAGGGCAAAAGTCTATAATGTATGTTGGTCATGTTGTTACAATTAGAGTTCATGAGATTGAAGACAATGTACCAGAATCTCTGGAACACATTTAAAGTAGTGTCTAGAGGGAAATTTATAGCACGAAATGCTCACATGAGCAGCAAGAAAAGATATGTAATCGGCACCCTAATGTCACAATTAAAAGAACTAGAGAAGCAAGGTCAAACAAATTCAAAAGCTAGCGGAAGAAAAGAAACAACTAAGGTCAGAGCAGAACTGAAGGAGATAGAGACAAAAATCCTTTTTAAAAATCAATAAATGCAAGAGCTGTTTTTTTTGAAAAGATCAACAAAATAGACCACTAGCCAGACTAATTAAAAAAGAAAAGACAGAAGAATTGAATAGATGTCATAAAAAATGATATCACCACCAATTCCACAAATATGCAATCTACCATCAGAGATTACTACAAACACATCCATGTACATACACTAGTAAATCTATAGGAAATGGATAAATTCCTGGACACTTACACCCTTCCAAGACTAAATAAGGAAGAAGTTGAATCCCTGAATAGGCCAATAACGTGTGAAGTTGATGCAGCAAGTGATAGCCTACCAACCAAAAAATCCAGGAACAGACAGGTACACAGCCGAATTATACCAGAGGTACAAAGAGGAGCTGGCACCACTCCTTCTGAAATTATTCAAAACAATACAAAAAGAGGGAATCATCCCTAATTCATTGTATGAGACAAACATAATCCTGATACCAAAACCTGGCAGAGACACAACTAAAAAAGAAAATTTCAGGACAATATCCATGATGAACACTGATGCAAAAATCCTTAATAAAATACTAGCAAACTGAATCAAAAAGCTTATCTATCACTATCAAGTCAGCTTGATCCCTGGGATATAACGTTGGTTCAACATACACAGATCTATAAATGTAATGCATCACGAAAACAGAACCAAAGACAAAAATCAGATTATTATCTCAATAGATACAGATAAGGCCTTCAGCAAAATTCAACAGCCCTTTAATTAGGTATCTATAGAATGTATTTCAAAATAATAGCTATTTATAGCAAACCCATAGCCAATATCATATTGAAAGGGCAAAAACTGGAAACATTCCCTTTGAAAACTAGGACAAGACAAGGATGCCCTCTCTCACCACTCCTATTCAACATAGTATTTTAAGTTCTAGCCAGAGCAATTAAGCAAGATAAAGAGATAAAGCATAATCAATTAGGAAAAGAGGAAGTCAAATTGTCTTTATTTGCAGACAATGTGATTATATATTTAGAAACAACCCCATCATAAAGTGGGCAAAGGATATAAACAGACACTTTTCAAAAGAAGACATTTATGCAGCAAGCAATCACATGAAAGAAAGCTATTATCACTGGTCGTTAGAGAAAAACAAATTAAAACCACATTGAGACACCATCTCACGCCAGTTAATATGGTGGTCATTAAACAATCAGCAGACAACAGAGGCTGGAGAAGATGTGGAGAAACAGGAATGCTTTTACAATGTAAGTGGGAGTGTAAATTAGTTTAACCATTGTGGAAGACAGTGTGGCAATGCCTCAAGGATTAAGAAATAGAAATACCATTTGACCCAGCCATCCCATTACTGGGTATATACACAAAAAATTATAAATTTTTCTATTTTAAAGACACATGCACACGTATGTTCATTGCGGCACTGTTTACAATAGCAAAGACTTGGAACCAACCAAATGCCCATCAATGATAGACTGTATAAAAAAAAATGTGGCACATATACACCATGGAATACTATGCTGCCATGCAGTGCTAGGAGAAGAACAGGAAAGCAACAAAAACTTGCAAAGGTACCCACTATGAGACACAACACAAAAATAAACATAAATATATTTAATAAATGTGTAGTTTAAATCATGCTCTGACAAACCACCTTTCACGCTAAACACAAGCTATTTCTACAGGAGGTGAAGGCCAAGGAGCACTAAAAATAGGTGTAGACTTAACACTAAATCACAAACTATTCCAAATGCTAAGTTGATTAATACAAATGTCTGTACAAAAATCCTAGTAGAAGAAAAGGTGTGATCATTTTCAATCATAAAAAACATACACCTCAGATGCTACTGCCCTACATAAAATGCAAGCATTGAAAGGAATGATTTCCTGATGATCAGCAAGGTTAAGGGACATTTGTATCAGAAAAGAGCACATATACTAAATATTAAATAAGACAGACAAAAAATAAGATATAATTTGAAGGTTTTAATTCTTGTGGTCTAGAAAATAGCAATGTCTTTGGGAGTAAAAAAAAAACGAATAATCCAGTCATTGATACAAATTTAAAGGAGGAAAATACCTTATTTCCATATGTTAAAATTGAGCTGGAAACTTACGTGTGAGTGGCTTTTAAAGACATGGGAATAAAAGACTAAGTTAAGGTGACAAGGCTTTTATATGTTAAACAGAATTCTGAAAGTCTAGATATTTGATTTTGTTTCATCCTATTTCATTTTTTTCAATCTTAGCACAGTAAAAGTACAGATATTTTATTTTACACAAGCATAACCTCCAAATATTGCTCTGACTTTGGAAAATGTCTGACTTTTTTTATTAATTCCATATACTTTGGATTGCATATATTATGTGCCTTTTTTTCAACTTGTGGGTGATTAGATGGATCATACAAAGTTCTTCCCTACTGGGGGAAGGAGTGAGGGGGTTGTTCTTCCTTCAGTGCTATCTTTCAGAGCTATGTCTAAGGAAGTGGTAATGCAACTTCACTCTTTTGTGAGAGGCAGGGCTTGTATGCATATTTCAGTGGGTCCAATTATTAAAGAAGCCTACATTTTTTCTCCACATGTTCTAAGGAACACCTACGTTGTGATAGATCTGAGCAACAGAAGAGAGATAGAAGCCAGCACAACTGCAGGAGAAATGAAATGAGATTTCAAGCAACCTTTCAGCTTATATTGGCCCCACCAGTCTTTTTATTCATTGGTTATGTAGGTCAAATTTGTATCCCTAAATGTGGAATTTGCTGCCTTCAGAACCCAAAGAAACCCGAGAAGCATTGTGATTACTTCCAAGTGGTGGAAAGAGTGAGGTACAACTATTTGTCTTTTACACTTTTGGGCATATCAATGTAACCTCAGATTACTGGGACTACTAACATTCTCAAGATGTGGTAGATTCTTGAAACTTGATAGAAACTATTTTCTAATTGTGCACAAGATTTACATTATCAAGACCTCTAAATCACAGTTATTTTAAAAATGATCTGATAAGATTAAAATGATAACAGAGATATAATACAAAAAACTAATGTTCCGCAGAGTTCCCAAGTGACATTTTGTTTTATAATATACTGTAACAGAAGCCAGTGGCAAATCAATATAGTACTGAAATGAGATACAAATATTCATCATTGTTCAAAGTGTCCGTTGTGTACTGTTTTTGATTTATTTCCATGATAGGGATCATTAATAATGCATTTTTCAGAGTAATAAATGCATTATATGTACCTGAGGCCATAGTTACATGCTTTAGTAAAGAGAGCACATCTGTTGCAGCAGCTGCAATTTGGGGACAAATGAATTGTATTTGTGATAATCTACTGTCACACCCTATGATCTCTCAGGTTTTTCATATGGAACAGACTGGTGAATTAATTGTGATATAATAGGGCTTCACCATCCCTCTATCCTTTAGATTGTTAAGAGTGGCACAAATATTTTCCATTCACCCCAAGATAGACAAACAATTCTGATTTTCTGCCTTTGTTATGGAGAAGGAGGCACCTTCACAGCCATCTTCTTGCCATTTCTACAGGAGATATTTCTAATCTACACATAAAGGAGCCCCTGTGGCAAATATGCCCATTTTAGTTTGTGTATGTGAGTATGTGTTTCTGGTGAAATATTCAAATTCCTACTTAATTCCTCCTGTATAGATTACTTACCTATTTACTTTGTGGTTACAACAGGAATTATATTTAGCATACTAAAGTTAACATTTAAATTTTTACAAATTTAATTCCAATACTTCCTTTACTTGCTGATGTCATAAAATTACATCTTTATACATTGTGTGTCCAAAAATATAAACTAATGATTCTTTTAAAGATATGAGTTTCTTTATTTACGTAAAAGACAAAATGTGAAGTTACAACAAACCATAGTTGCAATAACACTAGCTTTCAGATTGTTTTAAACATATTTAGTCTCTCAAATTATGTAGAAAACAAAAAGCAGAATTACAAACTATTGTTGCAATAATACTAACCTTTATAATAGCCTGTGTGTTTACTTACCTGTATTAAAATCTATATTTATTCTCAAATTACTGTCTAGTGCTATTTATTTTACCATGCATGACTGCCTTGAACATTTGTTAAAAGACAGGACTACTGGTAGCATGCTTCCTCTGTTTTTGTTTCTTCAGAATGTCTTAATTTCTATTTTACTTTTGAAAGAAAATTTTGTTGAATATAGGATTTTTCATTAACAGATTTGTTTAGACCTTTTTAATATATTAGCCCACTGCCTCCTGGTCTCCTAAGTTTCTGATCAGAAATCTGTTAGTAATAATACTGAGGATCACTTTTATGAGTTAATTTGCTTCTCTTGCTGCTTTCAAAATTTTTGACTTTTAAAAGTTTGCTTATAATGTATCTAGGTATAGTTTTTTTGAAGTTATCCTACCTGGAGTTCTTTAAGCTTTTGAACGTTTATATTCCTGTCCTTTATCAAATTTGGAAGTTTTCAGTTACTAATTATTCAGTTTTTTTCCCTGTTCTTGTTTCTGTGTCTTCTCTTTCTAAGAGTTCCAGAATGTGTATTTTGGTCCACTCAATTGTGCTCTGCAACTTTGCTTAATTTTCTTCAACTTTTTTGTTCTGCACATCAAATTAATTATTTCTATTGTTTTATCTTCAAGGATGCTGTTATTTTTTTCTTCTGATTCTCAAATCTTCCATTGAATCCTTTTAGTGATTTTTAAACTTTTATTTGTATTTTTATCTTTATAATTTATTTTTAGATTTATTTTCCTTTAGTTTTTATTGATGTTTAGTTTTTGGTGGAACAATATTTTCTTAACTGTAGTTATTTGCACATCTTTAAATAGTTGTTTTAAATCTTTGTTGAGTAGATCTGCCATCAGGTGTTTTATAGGGACAGACTAGTTGTTTTATTATTTTTTGCATTGAATGGGTCATGCTTTCCGTCCTATTTGTATGCCTTGTCATTTTTTGTTGAAGGAAACTGTATTTTAATCTAATAATGTGGTAACCCTGGAAATCTAATTCTCCCCATCTCAGAATTTGCTATACTCTCTTTGCTCCTGCTAGTGCATGTTGAATATGTTTTGTGACTCGTTCAAAGTTTTGACCTATTTTATCATAGATGATATCAAACTTTCCTGGCTGTATTACATTTTGAAATATTTCTAGTTTTTAATCTGTTGACCAAAAGAAAACAAGTACATTTCAAGGTAAATATGTGTTTTTGTAAGATAGGGTGTCCATATTTTTCTTAGGCATGATACTAGCACTGTCTTTATAGGGGAGCAATTGGTTGATTCTACAGTGTAAAATTTTCAATGGAATAGGTTGAGTTAATATTTTTATCTGCATTTATCCATTTATTCCCTCTCAAATCTTAGGCTTTCTTTTTTAAACAGGGACGTTATCAGGCATACATGATGGCCTGATTGAGAATAAAACAGCATCTTTATAACTGCTTTTCTTATAATGTCTTTCTTTGCCTTCTTCTCATCTATTTCTGCTTTCTGATGGGGAAGACTGGAGTTTCTTTGTATGTTGCCAAAGATGTCTTCTGGCTTTCAAACTTAACTTTTAATGGATGACTAATCCTTCTAAGTGTTTCTCTTTCCTGTAAAGCATAGATTTCCCAAGATTTGAGTGTCATATAATTATTATATCTCACATATTTCTCAAGTATATTATACATATACATACAATATACTCAAGTATTTTATACTCAAAATTCTCTTGCTCTGATAAAGTATTGCAGGCCACCACTAATGAAAATTTTAACAAACATACTACCATTGCATGTGCCACTTATCACAACTGATAAGGACTACATTTCCAGTGAGACATTGGGTAAACAAGCTAAAAAATCACATGCAAAAGTCCATTTCCTAACTGCTATCTTCTGACTAATTTTTGGACTAGGAATCATATATCTGGTTTCTCTTGAAGCAGCCTTTAGGGTAGAAATAGATATTGTAAAAGTTGAAGACCAAAAACTTTTAGGAAATATTGTAAGTAAGGTCAAGCAGAGCAGAACTTGAACTACAATGTATTTGCCTGAAAGTTCTCAGTTCATTGGATGAGAAAATACAGAGATGGGTTAGCCTTTTAGGCATGCCCATAATTGGGATAAAGAGCCAGGCTATTTACATGCTCATCAACAAATCATTGAACTTGTTTACACAGAGACATGAACTTAGGTGAAATGGCCTCTTCAATCCAGCAAATTTCCCAGGAAGGAACTCAGATAGCAGTAGTCAATACTGCCAGCACTCTTGGGACAAATGAGTTTCTCAGCCCTCAAGACATGGCATCTGGGTGCCTCACCTTGTATTCACTAAACAATGTGTAGTCTTTCTTATTTCTTATTGTTGTAGAATTTCTTGATAACTATGATGAAAAGTAAATATTTACTAAGGCAAGAAGCACCAAAGGTTTTGGGGAACATTTAAACTAACACATGCTTCATTCATATATTTGCCAAAAAAGTGATGAAATTTGATGGTGTACACATGAGGATTGAAAGGATAATTGATCTTTTAAGGGGTTTAATTGCAAGGTTAGATATAGCATAAAGTTTCATGTTTTATTATTTTTTCTCCCTATTATGTTTTTATGTCAGTAATTTTTATAACATAGGTCAACATAGAGTATACACACATGCACACAAACACAGAGGCACAAATATTTTTAATAATTTACCTCATAATTAGCATCAGTCACAACTCTTTACAATGAATTATTTGCACTTCTTAAATTACATTATCTATTTTAGTAATTCCTTGGAAAATATAATTCTTTAAGCCCTATTATTCACTTTTTTCTATTCACCTGCATAAATTCAACTACTGACATTTATTTTTCATATAATTAAATTCAAATTAATACAATTTGAACACGATTGAGTAAAGTAAAATGATAAAGAATTGGTTTTACTTACATTTTTTTATAAACTTAAAAACTAATTATTATTATCATGAAAATTCTCATATTTAGCTCTTTTTTCTTTAAGGAATAATGTTTTTTTTATCATTCTTCAGCTACTAATATTAATATTAATAGATATTAATCTATTAAGAAAATAGAAGCTATCAAGTCCTAACCCCCCATTATTTCTACCACTAAGTATGTTACCTTCTGTTTACATTTGTTTCTTCACTTTTCTCAAATTATGAGTATCTGCCTGTTTGGAGATTCCCACCCAAATTAACGTTCTAGTACCAAAGAATCAAGCTCTAATGGAAAATAAAGGGGAGCTGAA
The DNA here is from genome assembly GCF_049354715.1 of Callithrix jacchus. Lineage (NCBI taxonomy): Eukaryota > Metazoa > Chordata > Mammalia > Primates > Cebidae > Callithrix > Callithrix jacchus. The sequence continues at coordinate 133,674,378 of NC_133504.1, forward strand.
TGTGGCTTTTTACAGTGTACCTTTCATGGGATATTTCTTTTGCCTAGTGGCTGTCTTAATGCCCACTTGTCTATGACCAGCAGCTATCTCAAACAAAAAGTTTATTTATCCTGGCAGACACCTTTGCCTCACTCTTGTCCAGTTTATGCCTGCCTAGCCATTTATATGGAGCTAAGAGCCTGATCTGGTGTTTTCCCAGCCTCCTGGAGAAAACCTGGCCTGGAGAAATCACTAGTATTTTGATAGAAGATACCAAAGATACAAATTAATACACTATCACAATAGAAAACAAGTTCAAATAATTTAACTTCATATATATATATATATTTTAACTTCCAGATCCTAGGCAAGGAAGCTGCAATGAGTTGGGAAGACAGTTCTCTATTCTTAAGTCATGCGAGGCAGAAATGAAGAGTCAGGCAGTGAGAGGGAAGATGGCAACCAGCAGTAAACTTAAAAAAAAAAAATGGTGTGCGTCACTTCAAGTTCATGGGTAAATGGGTGAATGATCTCTTAAAGGGAAGCAAAGGAAAGGGGTAAGCTGAGTCTACTAGGTGGAGATGCTTCTAAGTTCTTATCTCTGGCCATTTTCTTGAGCTCTTTGTATGTGGTATAGAACCAAAAACTGTCAAGGGTGACTGAGCCCTTCTTCTAGCATGAAAAAGTTAAATTATATTCAAAATGGATGCCAAGGCAATGTAAAATCATACAAATTTATGACACTGTCTCCCCATAACAGGGTATTTTTTGAATATTTGCTTTCAATTCCAATATTTTTTTATCTGCTCCAATATATTTTCCCTTGTGATACTACCTTCCTGTTCTATATTATTAACTTTAACTTTCCTATTAGATTCTTTCTACTAGAATAAGTAGATTTTATAGATTTTTACTATCATTATAATAAATGAGGAAAGGGAGTGAGCAGAGGGGAAAATAAAGAGAGATGTCACCTTAATTTCATAGGACATTTCTGTAAATTTTATCAGTTTTTTTTCTTTCTTCACCTACTCCTTATACTTCAACCAGTATGATATAGTTTCTGCCTCTGTATCTCCAATAAAATTGTCCTTTCTAAGGTTAAAAACTTTTCTCACATTAGCAAAATTGGTACATCTATCTTCAATTCTTTAAAGTCTCGACAGCATTTATAAGAATATATATATATATATATATATATATATATATATATATTTTAAACATTCTACTATCTTTCTTTGAAAATTATAGATTAGTGTTCAAATAGGGAGTTCAAATACAAACTATTTAGTTTGAACTAGGGTGTGGTTGGTCTTATGCTTTGTTACTAAAGATTTGTTGAGATTCAAATCGGAAAGGATTAGGTTAAAAAGGAAGAAAGAGGTAAAGATAGGGGAGGCAAATCTTTGTTTTCTACTATCTTTAATGAAGTGTCATAGGAAAATTAATGAAAATCTATAGTCCAAGCAAATATCTTTACTATATAAGGTCTCTGGTAAGGAATGCCCTTGTAGGCTGACTTCATAACAACCTAAAAGTTACTGATTAAACAAAAAATTGACAGCCATGCTTACTTTTTCTAAGTATCCTTTGATTCTCATGTGGTGAAGACAAATCAAAAATTTTGTGTACTACCCCAGAAAACTTTACCTGAAAAACAATTGATATTATTTGGGGCTAGGCTTGATGAAGGCTAAGATGGATATTTTAGATGGAGACAGATAGAGGACATATTTAGGAATTAATGCCCTACTAACATAAAAAAATACACTGAGGGCTTGGTATTCAAAAATCATTACTATGACCTAAATATCTGCAAGACCACTCAAAAGTTAAAATATTAAACAGGGAATCTTTTCCCCATTGCTTGTTTTTGTCAGGTTTGTCAAAGATCAGATGGTTGTAGATATGCTGTGCTGCCTCTGAGACCTCTGTTCTGTTCCATTGGTCTATATCTCTGTTTTGGTACCAGTACCATGCTGTTTTGATTAGTGTAGCCTTGTAGTATAGTTTGATGTCTTGTAGTATGATGCCTCCTGCTGTGTTCTTTTTGCTTAGAATTGACTTGGATATGCGGGCTCACTTTTGATTCCATATAAAGTTTAAGGTGTTTTTTTCTGATTCTGTGAAGAAGGTCATTGGTAGCTTGATGGGGATAGCGTTGAATCTATAGATACTTTGGGCAGTATGGTCATTTTCATAATATTGATTCTTTCTAGCCATGAACATGGAATATTTCTCAATCTGTTTGTGTCCTTTCTTATTTCATTGAGCAGTGGTTTGTATTTCTCCTTGAAGAGGTTCTTTATATTCCTTGTTAGATAATAAATGGTGCTGGGAAAACTGGCTAGCTATGTGCAGAAAGCAGAAACTGAACCCCTTCCTGACACCTTACACTAAAATTAACTCCAGATGGATTAAAGACTTAAACAGAAGACCAACACCATAAAAACCCTAGAAGAAAATATAGGCAAAACCATTCAGGACATAGGCATGGTCAAGGACTTCATGACAAAACACCAAAAGCATTGGCAACAAAAGCCAAAATAGACAAATGGGACCTAATAAAACTTCACAGCTTCTGCATGGCAAAAGAAACAATCGTTAGAGTGTATCGGCAACCAATAGAATAAAAAAAAATTGTTGCAGTTTACCCATCTGACAACGGACTGATATCCAGAATTTACAAAGAAATAAAACAGATTTACAAGAACAAAACAAGCCCATTCAAAAATGGGCAACTGATATAAACAGACACTTTACAGAAGAAGACACGCATGAGGCCAACAAACATAAGAAAAAATGCTCATCATCACTGGTCATTAGAGAAATGCAAATCAAAACTACACTGAGATACCATTTCATGGCAGTTAGAATGGTGATCATTAAAAAATCTGGAAACAACAGATTCTGGAGAGGATGTGGAGAAATAGGAACACTTTTACACGGCTGGTGGGAGTGTAAATTAGTTCAACTATTGTGGAAGATAGTGTGGTGATTCCACAAAGACTTAGAAATAGAAATTTCATTTTACCCAGCAATCCCATTACTGTGTATATCTCCAGAGGATATTGCATTGCAGCACTGTTTGCAATAGCAAAGACCTGAAGCCAACACAAATGCCCATCGATGATAGACTGGACAGGGAAAATGTGGCACATTTTTACCATGGAATTTACACCATGGAATGTTATGCAGCCATCAAAATCAATTAGTGCATGTCCTTGGTAGGGACATGGATGAACCTGGAGACCATCATTCTCAGCAAACTGACACAAAAACAGAAAATGAAATACCACATGTTCTCACTCATTGGTGGGTGGTGAACAATGAGAACACATGGACACAGGGAGGGGAGCATCACACACTGGGGTCTGTTGGGGGGAATGGGGAGGGAGAGAAGGGGGTGGGGAGTTGGGAAGAGATAGCATGGGGAGAAATTCCAGATATAGGTGAAGGAGAGGAAGGCAGCACATCACACTGCCATGTGTGTACCTATGCAACTATCTTGCATGTTCTTCACATGTACCCCAAAACGTAAAATACAATTAAAAAAAGTCAAGATATTAAACAAAATGATAGTCACTTTTAAATATTTTTGCTTTTCCTGTCCTTAAGAAATTATGGTGTCAACATTATACTAGTATTAACTGTTAATCAATATAAACATTCATTTTTCTTCATAACAAGAGTTTTTAACAAGAGGATTTGTTTTTTTCTTTAACCTTCTTAATGCTTATCTGAAAGTTCTTATTCAGTATTGTAATATTTATCTGATACATTTTAACTTTTTCATTTTGTTAACAGTAATACTTAAACTTTTTTAAAAGTGGTATTTTTAGTTTAGCAGTTTTTCTTTTAAAATTTAATGTTTTCTACCTCACCAGTTATTTACTATTCATTTCACTGTTTATTTGTTATTGTTGTTTTACAAGCAACGTTGCCCACAGAGGTATCAATAATAAACATATACTTCGATATATTTTATACTCTTGAGACAATTTCATATCTTTAACAATCTAAAGGTGTTTTTTTGCATTTTTCTATGGGTGCCAGGCCTGGGTTCTGGATAATAAAACATCCAAATTTCGAAATGTTCACCATTTCTAATCCATAAATGATTCTGCAATTACACTGTTTGTATAAGATATGGTAATATATTTTATTGCTTAATTTATTAGTCAATTAGAGCCCGTTTTACTACTGTAAATTTAATTAACTTCATTAAATTAACTGATTTTTCTTATGTGTTTAACTTAGAGGAACACTTCTAATCTGAAATTTATTTGGCAAATATTCTGCCAAATATGCTTGTGATCTCATTTTGTAAATTATATCTACATACAGTACTGTTCGATTGATAATGGTCAACTATGATTCATTAAAATTCTCAGGAACATATTTGTTGTGTTGCTACTATGTACTTGTGTCTTATATTTAAATAAATAAATGTATTGAATGAAAAATTATGTTATATACCTTAACTATTTATCAGTGTTTTCTCAGAGACATGGGAGTAACATAAATTATAAAATACATGACTTATTGATATAGCTATTGACATAAAATAGTTTTTTTATTATAAGGTTTAGAACTTATGCAACTGCAGAAGCTAATAGAGAAACATAGATAAGGCTGTTCTCTCAGCAATTGGTACTAGACAAAAGTCTCTTTCATTGACAGTAATATTTAAGCTTTGTTTATAGTGGAATTTGTTGTATAGTAAGCAGACAGTCACAAAGGAAAGCTAAACATAAAGTGTTGTAAAGCTAGGACAAACTAGCCTGTATATTTTAATTAGAATAAGCTGTCTGACTTTGACCAGGGACTGAAATAAAGTGTCATTTATTTGCTTACTAATTTTACTTTTAATCTACTAGTCTTTCAAGTCTGCATTATTTTGAAATTATATAACCTTAATCCTTGTCATCCAATAGTGAAAATAAAGCATATTTTATCAAGCTATAGGAAAATCACATTTAGATGTTGTTTATGGAGTACACTGGGCAAGAATAAACTTAAAAATAAAATGAACTAAAATTGATATGCATGTTATCTTAAATTAAATAATATTGCTTTTTTTAAAAAAATAAAATATACTAGTTAAAATGAAAGATGAGTGTTTAAATCACTCCAAAGAAGCAATAGTGAAAATTGTTTCTTAATTTACCTCCATTAATGGTAGCTATAGAACATAGTCAAGTATAATTGCAGTTATTTTACAAACAACTGAAAGAAAAATATGACCCATTTTGAAAAACAAATTAGTGAAAGTAAAATAAAAACACAGCATGACATTTATCTTTTTAGCTTGACCAATTTTTTCATCTATAATGAAATATTTGACCTCACTTTCAATGGTTTATTTTCTCTTTTATCTTTAGTGAGAAAGCAAAATATTTATACAACACATTACTAAACTAGAAGACAGTAACAGTTGTTGACTAGATTATAATTAAGACATATTATAGAGAGTATTATTTGAAGATACATTGTTGTAATAAGTTTCTCTTTTGAATCACACCATAGAGATTTAGAAATATTTCCACTAATTTTTTCTTTTTTTAATTTTCACTTGCAAATGAAATGCTTAGAGTTGGATAGAGTTGCAGAAAATTGCTACCACAGATTACTAGAGAGATGTGTGACATCAGATATTAGAACATATTCTGCAATACAGGGATTCACTAACAGGAGACAATAACTGATAGAAAAAACTAACAGGAGGCAATAATGACAGAGTATATGGCTACAATGAATATCATACTTTACTCTTAAGCATTTATTTGACAGGAATGTATTGAGTTCCTACTATGAGCCATGCTATGGGAAAGACATAATTTATATTTTCAAAGAAACTATGGTCTAGAAGAAATTTTAAAAGGTAAACAATTATAATACTGATTAACAAATATTATGAAAGATTAATTAGGCTGTGATTTTAATGTAAATATTGGGACCAAACGACCATGTTTTGTGTGCATTTGTAACAAGGACTTTAGACTTTTCTTAGGAGGTGGTGGCATCTAAACTGTGACATCAATAACATGTGTAATTAAATTGAAGCATAAACTGATCATATTAATTTAGAAACTTTTTCGTGCTTAACACGTTTTCTTTGCTACATAACTGCTCTTAGAATGAAGAAAAAAAACATGTTTACTTAGACAACAAAGTACTTCAAGTTTTGTTACTTATTTGCATCCCCAATCAGGTCACATCTGATATCGCTTTCCTTTTCTTCTCTGTTTTCTCTGATTAAGTCTCCCCAGTTTTCTGTTGTTTCCTCTGTGCCTATTTTCTTCCTATAAATGTTTGGTTCTTCAGTTATATTTGTCTATGCTCTGCTTTATGTTCTTTGAGTTAGAATTCTGAAGCATTTCTTGGTTCCCGTGGTACCTTACCTGTCTTAGAGAACACTGTTAGAAAGTGTCAAATCCCTTCAGTATTATATATCCTTGAAGTTCAGTGTGCAGATTGTTCATACTACCAAATACTTGATATATACAATCGTTGTGATTTTTTTATCATAGTCTGATTTATTTTAATGAGATTCTATTAGTAAAACATGCAAGCACTTTATATTCCTTGTAAAGAAACAGATTTAATAAAGAATGGTAGATTCTTATAATTGATATGCATTGGCAATCCAGTGTTGTGGAATACATGTCAAAAGAGCACAAGTGAAGAAAGAAGTGCCACCCTTGACAGCTTATGTGTATGCAAGAAAAGCATGAAAACTTACCCAGACAGCAAATGAGATATCTCTATCCTATTTTCATATATAAGAATTTCTGCTTTCAGTATTTACTACATGAAATGCAGGCAGTATTTCATTGCTGTTTTGGTCCCAAGTGAAAATACACTTTCACTGGAAAAGTAAAACTCTCTCAGTGGGTAGATTTGAAAGATCCAGTTTGTCTAAGTTTGGTATCCGTTCACACGTATAGTCACAGACCAGGAACCATAAGGGAGCATACTTGGTATATGAGTGACAGGCAGTTTTTGAAAAGCAGTAAGCAATAACCTCACAGAAAGGGTCCAGAGTAAGACAAAGTTCCACCCAGTACAATTATTACAGAAAAATTCTTCCTAATCTGAAGATGAGGAAGTCCCATTCACTGGATACCAACTGAACACATTTCTTAGCCACTCTAGAGTTTTTGAACTCTGTCTACAGAGTTATAGATGTCTCTATTTACTATCAAAAATGAAAACAAAATACACACACACAAACACACACACACAAATATCTATCAAGGATACTTAGTACTTAATTTGTAAATAAATATGACTATATTTGAGCCTTCAATATCGTATCTCAGGGGAAGCGGCCAATTCCTGAAGGCATTTGTCTACATTAGAACCCATGTATAGTAGAGTTCATTCATTCATTCTGGAAGTAGTTACCCCAGGATGCTGCTGAGGAGTTTCTATCATTGAATGCCCTAAAATTGATCTACTTTTTACCATTCTTAAGCTTGAAGTCAGACCTTCCTGCTGATTTGAATTATATGCAATATTTAATGAACAAATATTAATTCCTATTGTCTACAGCCTAATGGCACCAACATTATAGAATTTAAAAAAGAGAAGATAACACATTCCAGATATATTAAGAAGAAAATATAAACAATATTTAAATATTGATTACATGCCACAATGGAGCATAAAAAGATAAATGTTCAAGATTTACTTGGCCATCAAATGAAGGATCATTTCACTCCCTGACTTCAGAAATAATCAAAGTAAGGTACAAGTAGAAAACAGGGATATAATAAATAATTATATAGCTACTTTCTTAATAATGATAATAATAAAATATTGAATATAATTCACATTGATTGAGCATTATATACCAGGCACTTAGTACTTAACATGTATTAAGGCAGTTCCCACAAAAGTCCTATACAATAACAGCAATTTTTCACTTCTTTTACACATAAGAAAATTGTGATATAGATATTTAAAGAACATACATAAAGTTATACAACTAGTAACTGATAGAGCAGGGATGCAAATCTAGTCTGATATAACAGTCCACTTTGATATTTTGATGAGTCCAGCTTTAATATCTAAGATTTTGGTAGCTACTTTATATTTATTAGAAAGCTGTTTTATGGGCCTGAAACTCAATAAATAGTTCTAGAGTAGATATAGATTTTGTAAGTTTGTCAAAATATGAATGATGATTGTGTGAAGGAATAAACATTATAGATAAGAGTTTAAGATTTAGTGTAAAACTATCTGAGTTCAAATGGTGCTAAATACATGTGCTTTTTTACTAAATTTGAAGGCACAGGATAAATAAAATATTCTATATTTGTTGACTGCTAAACAAACAAGTATTTTTAGTAAATATTTTTCTTCATGTATACTGCAAAAACTCAAAATGGATAACTCTTTTTATAATGGGAAACAGAAACCAGAGGGAGGAACAAATATTTTTATTATACATATTTGGAAGTCAATGAAAGCAGAAGCAGATATTCACATGAGCATTTGAACAATGGTCATTGTGTGTGTATCTTCATTTCATTCATTTTCATATATACACCAAGATAGATATATCTAGATATATATCTATATGAGATATATCTATATGTATATGTCTATAAATATACATGATATATATCTAGATATATATGGAAGTATACATATATATACTGGTCATCCTGTCAATTGTTTTCATAAAGATAAGATTTTCTAAAAGACAAATATTCATGTTAGTATTTTCCTTCTTTTTTTTCCTGCTGTAGATAAGAAACACCATACTTATATGAAGGTACTTAGTACAAGTAATATAAAATACAACAGGGACATCAGGAATGGAAGAAGGGGATTCTCTAAGAGGAGCTCTCCTTAGGAAATCCTGAGGGGTTTGCAAATGAACAAAATTAAGTCATCTTACAATTAATCAACAAAGGTAATGATATAAATATACAAATAAGCAACATCACACATCTAAAACCATCTGATCTTTGACAAACCTGACAAAAACAAGCAATGAGGAAAGGATTCCCTGTTTAATAAATGGTGTTGGGAAAACTGGCTAGCAATGTGCAGAAAGCAAAAACTGGACCCCTTCCAGTCACCTTACAATAAAATTACCTGCTGATGGATTAAAGTTTTAAACATAAGACCTAACACCATAAAAACCCTAGAAAAAAACCTAGGCAAAACCATCCAGGTCATAGGCACCGATAAGGACTTCATGACTAAAACATGAAAAGCAATGGCAACAAAAGCCAAAATAGACAAATGGAATCTAATCAAACTTAAGAGTGTCTGTACAGCAAAAGAAACAATCATTAAAGTGAATTGGCAATCAACAGAATGGGAAATATTTTTTGCCGTCTACCCATCTGAGAAAGGGCTAATAGTCAGAATCTACAAAGAACTAAAACAGATTTACATGAAAAAAAAAAAATGAACCCATTCAAAAGTGGGCAAAGGATATGAACAGACACTTCTCAAAAGAAGACATATATGAGGCCAACAAACATTTGAAAAAATGCTCATCGTCACTGGTCATCAGAGAAATGCAAATCAAAACCACATTGAGATACCATCTCACGCCAGTTAGAATGGCAGTCATTGGGCCGGGCGCAGTGGCTCAAGCCTATAATCCCAGCACTTTGGGAGGTCGAGGCGGGTGGATCACGAGGTCAAGAGATCAAGACCATCCTGGTCAACATGGTGAAACCAAACCCCGTCTCTACTAAAAATACAAAAAATTAGCTGGGCAAGGTGGCGCTTGCCTGTAATCCCAGCTACTCAGGAGGCTGAGGCAGGAGAATTGCCTGAACCAGGGAGGCGGAGGTTGTGGTGAGCCGAGATCCCGCCATTGCACTCCAGCCTGGGTAACAAAAGCGATACTCCCTCTCAAAAACAAAAGAATGGCCGTCATTAAAAAATCTGGAGATAACAGATGCTGGAGAGGATGTGGAGAAATGGGAACGCTTTTACACAGTTAGTGGGAGTGTAAATTACTTCAACCATTGTGGAAGACAGTGTGGCGATTCCTCAAGGATCTAGAAATGGAAATTCCAGTTGACCCAGCAATCCCATTACTGGGTATATACCCAAAGGATTATAAATCATTCTATTACAAAGACACATGCACATACATGTTCATTGTGGCACTGTTTACAATAGCAAAAACCTGGAACCAACCCAAATGCCCATCAGTGATAGACTAGACAAAAAAAAAAAAAAAAAAAAAAAATTGGCACATATACACCATGGAATACTATAGAGACATAAAATATGATGTTTGTGTACTTTGTAGGGACATGGATAAATCTCAAAACTATCATTCTCAACAAATTGACACAAGAACAGAAAATCAAATATTGTGTGCTCTCACTCATAGATGTGTGTTGAACAATGAGAATACATGGACACAGGAAGGGGAGCATCACACACTGAGGTCAGTTTTGGGGGCTAGGGGAGGGACAGCAGGGGGTAGGGACAGATAACATGTTGAGAAATGCCAGATATTCATGATGGGGTAATGGAAATTGCAAACTACTTTGCCATGTATGTACCTGTGCAAGAACCCTTCATGATGTGCACATGTACCCCAGAACCTAAAGTACAATAAAAAAAGAGAGAATATATATATATATATATACTAATTACATTAAAAAGCATATAGGCTTTATAGGTGAGTAGTTTGTGGGATTTGTTGTTGTTGTTGTTGTTGTTGTTTGTTTGCTTGCTTGTTTCCATTGCCGTTCTTCAGGGACATCCTATACGTAGTTTTTTGTTTTAATAACCTCATTTTAAATGTCAAAAAACTTACTCTTTTGCTTTGCATGGTGGCTCACACTTATAATCCAACACTATAAGGTGCTGAAGCAACAGGATTGATTGAGTCCAGTAGTCTGAGACTCTGAGACCAGCCTGGGCAACATAGGGAGACCCTTGTGTCCTCAGCTTCTAGGAAGGCTGAGGTGGGAGGAGTGTCTGAGCCACAGTGTTTGAGACTGCAGTGAGCCATGATCATGTCACTGCATTTCAACTTGAGTGAAAAAATAAAACCTTGTCTCAAAACAAACAAAATAAAAAAAAAGAAAGAAAAGAAAAAAAAGTAAAATTGTAAAAGGAAAATCTATATAATTTTCAGAAGAATAATTTTAGATACCACAATAAAAAGTAACAGTGAAGCTTCTGAATTAATCACACACAATTTTTGTAATAAACTTTACCAACCAGAACTAAATTCTGTCAGATTCAAATGTTATGTTAATAACCAGCAGATGTTTCTCTGCTCCATGCAACAAGAACAGTTATTTATATTCTGTATTTTGGGGCCATGAATTAACTGTCAGCAAAGCAAGCTTTATAAATACTAGAAAAATGTACTATCCAGCAAAGAAAAAATAAAAAATGACCTACTTTCAATGAAACACCATTCATGAGAATTTTTTCTAAATTATGCTTTCTTACTTTTAGAATGTACTTACATAGATTATTTGATTTAATTGGCTCTTACTTGATGAACCTGAGCACTACTAATGCTAACACAAAGTCAATATGAACAAGTAGAGTAGTAAAAAAAGGGACATAAAAAATAAAGACAGTTTGACATTTTTAATTTGTATTTATGGTCACAGTGTGAAACTTAAAAGCTTAACTGAACCATTTAAAAACAATTTTAATCTAAAAGGAGAACATCTAGGTAAAACTTCCATTTTCTGTAAGAAAAATATGTGTTTAGCCAAGATTTAAAAAGCACTGATCCCAATAAAGATAACTCTTGTATTCCTTAAATCTATATATCTCTGCATATCAGAAGAATGATTTCATAGTGCATAATGAAATGTATTACTGAAATATTTGAATTCATCACACAGAAAATTTTTATCATAAACTTTACAAACCATGTAAGTTCATATGACTAAAATGGAGTAATGGGAAATGCATCTCTCTTCCACTCTAAAAGCACTAAACAAAATCACAGACAAAATATGCCAACCATTTTCAAGATGTTGGCAATAAGGCAACATCAAGCAATAAGGCAATGATCCCTGAGATATGGAAAACAGAAGAGCCGAATCCTACAATTAACTCAGTTTATCTGCTAGAGAAAATTCCCAAGCTGTAATCCAGGAGGGAGGAAGTGGAGCCCAGATTTGTTCCTGAAATCAGCAAATAGACTTGACAGTCTAAAGTCTAAGAGGAAGCTGCAGTTCACAGGGGAAAACATAAAACAGAAAACAGGAGCGAGATGGGAGGGAGGGAAAAAAAAAGAGAAGAAGAAAGAGAAGAAGAAAACAGAAAACGAGACAATCAGGCATCTAAAAGACCTGTGGGAAATAATACACCAAAATTACAAAAAAAAAAAAAAGAATTTTTTTTTTCTACCTATGAGAGTCAAAACTCATAATTATTAGGTATATTGCACAAAGTGTAAATAGACACTGAAAATTTAGCCCTAAAATAAACGATGCTCTGGCCCTATGTAATAAAACTCATGACTAAAACGTCAATACAAGGAAACTTGCTTCCAAGTAAACTAGCTGTGGCATAGATCAATGCTCAAAATGTTTGTAGAATGGAAAAATATCCAGTACACAGCACCGTAAAATGTGTAATATCTGGCATCAGGAGAAAAATTACCAGTCAAGTAACAAACACATAAATATGGAATATACTGAGGTGAAAACTAGATAAATTGAATCAGATCCAGAAATAATAGTAGACAACACTAATTATTAAACATACATATATATATAATAAAAATAGTTTAATAAGCTAGAGAAAGATTATACATGCTAAATAAAAACTTCTAATATATGAAAAGATCCAAAATGAATTTCTCTATATAAAACATACAGTGTTCATGAGAAAAAATGTGCTAATATCATCAACAGCTTATTATAAGTTGTCAAGGACTAGGTATGTGATCTTGAAGTCATAGAATAGAATTATCTCAAAAGAAACAAGGAGAGAAAAATTCTAAAAGCATTTTTAAGTGCCAGTTGTAGAACAATATCAAAAGGGCTTGCATATTTGTTATTTGTGGTCCACACAAAATAGGGGGAATATGAGAAATTTTTGAGGAAAGAAAATAATTTGATGAGAATATGTTCCTTCAGATAATAATTACCCACAGATTAAAGTATATTATTGTCTGAAATTGAATTATTCATGGTCACACTTGAAATAGCTAAGATGGCTTTCTTTAATAGCTCACATTATCTACTATTTTTTAATGTCCTAATTGTCAGTATGCCTTCTTAGAAATTATTTGAATTTAACAAATCTTAAGAAAGTATTTAAATCCGAATCTTATAAAGAAAAAGATTGCTTAGCAGTAATAATAGCAAGAAATACAGTAAAACTGTGACAGAGACAGAGCTGTCATCCAATAGTCACATTTTACAAATTTCCTACTAACAGACTCTTCAATTTTTAGCTTGGCCTAGGGTTCTTCAGGATCAACACTGTATTTCTGAATCTTCTTTGTAAATAGATGTGAACACCTGACTAATTTGGGCCAATAGGATACAAGCAAAAGAGTTCTAAATTAAGACTAATAAATTATGTAAAATATAAAACTGCATGAAAACCATATCATGACTAATTGCATTAGTCAGGGTTCTCCAAGAATTAATAGAATGTATAGAGTGATATATATGAAATCCTTTCTTATGGGACTTGGTTCATGCAATTATGGAGGCCAAGGAGTCCCACAACATGCTGTGTGCCATTTGAAGAATCAATACAAATGTGTTATAATTCAGTCTGAGACAAAAGGCTTGAGAACCAAAGAAGTCTATGATGTATAGCCCATAGTGTGAAGGTCCAAAATCTGGGGTTCTAATGTCTAAGTACAGGAGAAGGTGGATGTCCCAGTTCCAGAAGAGAGAGAAAATTTATCTTACTCCAACTGTTGTTTTCAACAGGGCTCTAAAGTGATTAGATGATTAGAGGTGCCCATCCACATTGGTGAGGGCAGATCAGCTTTCCTTAATCTGATTCAAATGCAGACCCCTTTCATCAAAATTTGACAGACTTTGGGAGGCCAAGATGGGTGGATCATGAGGTCAAAGATGCAGGACATCCTGCCCAACATGGTGAAACCCTGTCTCAACTAAAAAAACAAAAATTACTTGGGCAAAATGGTGCACACCTGTATTCCCAGCTACTCAGGAGGCTGAGGCAGGAGAGAATCATTTGAACCTGAAAGGTAGAAGTTGCAGTGAGCCAAGATCACACCACTGCACTCCAAAGTGCCTGGCAACAGAGCAAGAGTACATCTCAAAAAAAAAAAAAAAAAAAAAAAAATTGACAGAAACACTCAGTAATGCCATTTTGCTAGCTATCAGGGTATGTCTTAACCCAGTCAAGTTAACACATAAAATTAATTAGCAGAACTTCACTGCTTGAAAACCTGGCACCCAGACACATCTCCTTAAACTTTGCTTAAGCTCCAATTAAAGACAATAAGGTAAATTATGATTAACATAATCCTACTGTCCTGTACACAACTGAAAATACACTAATCCCTTCCCCAGAAGAAGTAAAGTATTTGAGATATGTTTATTCTTTTCCTAATATTCCATAACTTAAGTAATATTATGTAAAAATGAATAATACTTAAATATTAATATAATGTCCATACTTCTTATATTGTGTAAGAATATAACAGGGAATAGAATAAGGTATTTTTTATACATACATACATAGACTCAAATACCTTCATGATAAAAATAAGATGGTGATAATAATGATAATCATGATTGTTTTACCTAAAATTGGTCATATAAGCATGTTAGTATTTTTAATTCCTTTCTTTTACTATCAATTCTTTATTTCCTATTTCTTCAGCAAGCATTTCAACTAGTCTGTTTTTCACATTGTGAGGCAAAATCTCAAGAGTCTGGTTCATTAGTAATCCTACCTGAGTAGAGTTTTTGTAGTTTTTCATTGATTTTAATTACAGGCTTGTTAATACTTAGAGATGTCCCAAAGGGTATCCTCTAGTCTAGCAATACTCTTTCTTACCTCCTCTGGGTACTCTAGATAAATCATCCCAGCCAATATAGTAACGACATTCTTTGACTGTTGACCTAGAGGCATAAGGAGTTTAAAGTATCAGGGTGGCAGTTTTAACTTTCAGTTCAATGGAATCATTATTGTATCTCCTGGTAGAAGCTTTCTGAGATATGCAACTAAGACCTCTAGCCCAGCAGAGCATAAAGCTGAGGGAAAAGAAAACAGACTCTTGCTAGTGGGGTCACTATGTATAACAGTGAGTGGTGTTACTCCTATTTCTGTGTTTTGATTTCTGGAACCACAAATCCCATCAGAGAAACAGTATAATAATTCTGAGCATTCATAGCCTCTAGAGAACCCTTCCTTATCCCTGCAAGATATTGCCAACCAAGGGGCAATACAATTTAATCTTCAAAAGTTCACTCCGATGTTCTGTTAGGCTGGTTGCTTCTAGATGGTGGGGCACTTTGTAAGACCAGTGAATTATTTGAGCATGGGTTTATTGCCTCACTTTTCTGTTCAAAACAAGCCCCTCAGTTCGAAGCAATGCTGTGGGAAATACTGTGACTATGGATGAGACACTTTGTAAATCCATAGATACCAGTTTTTGCAGATGAATTGTTTCCAAGTAAGACAAAATTGTAACCAGAATAAGTGTTTAATGAAAGTAACAAAAAATGGTGCCTCTTTTATAATGGAAGGTTACCAATGAAACAAACCTGCCACCAGGTAACTGGCTGATCACCCTGGAGAATGATGCCATATCGGAAATTCAGTGTCAGTCTCTTCCACTGGCAGATTAGGCACAGTTTTGCCCATAGCTACATCAGCCTTCGTGACTGAAAGACCATGTCACTTAGCACATAAAAACCTCCATTCCTGCCACTATGGCCACTTTGTTCATTATTTCATTGGGCAATAAAATAAGTGGCTAGGGAAAGAGGATGACTGGTATTAACTAAATGGGTAATTCTACCCACTTGATTATTAAAATATTCCTCTGCCGAGATCACCTTTTGGTGGGCATTTACATAGGACAAAATTGTCTTTCTATTTTTGCCCATTTTGAGAGATCTATTTTGTTTATTTGTTCCCCATAATCCTTCGGCACTAATTTTCTGACTGTGTTCCTTTCTAAACTCTGATTATCCAGCCAAACCATGGGTTACAGCCTATGAATAGACGTATCATCACACATCTGGCCATATCTCCATCCAAGCAAAGTGCACAACAGTTATACCCACCAGAAAGATTTCTCTTCCCCATGATCCCTTGGGGCCTGTCCCAGAAAGGTGGTGTAGTGCTTCAGCTGTTCAATTTCAGATGGCATCTGCATATTATGCAGAACCATTTGTAAACCAAGCCCCATTATTCTCTTTTTCTGTCAACTGATTGTAAGATACTCCTTATGAGGTCATAGGTGCAGACTGGGAGAGAAGGCAATGCAGCAAGAGTGGAAACCATGAACATTTGGGCCCCTTCTTCATGTAACTAACTTGTGCCTTCAGGGCTTGTGCCAGCCTGATCATATATATAACACTTCCATTTGATAATGGCGTATTTATATACATGCCCTCAACATGCATGGTTTTGTAGGTCAGATAACCCTCAATTTTTATAGGTAGCTCAACACATATTGACTTGGTGTCTAGATATTTAGTTTCTATTAAGATCCATTAGCAGATCGAGAGCTAACTAGCTAACTCTCAAAAGATGATGGCAGGAGAAAATTTCTCCAAAATTCTAAAGTCTTCAGCTGTCGTTTACACATAGGGGCCTGCTGAAGGCTTCAAACAGCATGCTTATTTCCCACTGAACTTTAAGAAACATTGGATCTTATGGATTATATGCCCTAAGGGGCAGAGCAGTTTGCACAGAAGCCTTGACATGTTACAGAGCCTTCTCTTACTCACTGCCCCACTCAAAACTGGCAGCTTTTTGGGTCATGTGAAAAATTGGCTAGTGTAACATACCCAGATGAAAATTATGTTGCCTGCACAATCCAAATAAGCTTCCCAGACACTGGGCTTCTTTGTTGGTTATAGGAGGAGTTAAATGCGATTAATTTATCCTTCACCTGAAAAGGCATATCTTGTTATGCCCCACATCTCTGGCGCCCTAGAAATTTCACTGAGGTTGAGTCTTTGAATTTTAGTCGGCTCTACTTCCCCGACTCTGACATGCCAATGTCTTATCAATAAGTCTAGTGTGTTTGCTACTTCTTGCTCAGTAGACCCTAGCAGTTATAATGTCATCAGTGTAATGGACCGGTGTACTGTCTTGTGAAAAAGAAAGGTAATCTCTGCAAACCAAACGAAATTATGACGGAGTTGAAGAGTTGATATAATCACTGAAGTAGAACAGTGAAGGTCTATTTCTGACCTCTATGAGTAAATGCAAATTGCTTGTAAATGAGTATGAATTCTTATAAACAAGTATGGAGAAAAAGGCTTTTGCCAGATCAATAGCTGCATACCAGGTATCAGAGGATGTGCTAATTTGCTCAAGCAATGAACACATCTGGTAGAACAGTTACAAGTGGAGTCAACACTTAGTTAAACTTACGATAATTTACTGTCTTTCTATTTACAGGCCAAATAAGAGAGAAGATTGGGGATGCAATAGGAATCACCACCCTTACATCTTTGAGGTGTTTAATGATGACACTAATCTCTGCAATCCCTCAAGAAATGCTGCATTGTTTTTATTTACTATTTTCCTTAGTAAAAACACTTGTGATTATTTCCATTTGGTCTTTCTGAATGGACTAAGATACTGGTCAATATAAAGTAGAAAGCAATCTAAGGCAAGTAAAACTCAATGTTACTGAGACATTTGAAGCACATAATTGCCAAAAACACATCTTTGTTGACCTCATTCATAAGGAAGTGCCTTACTAGGCACTCTGAGAAAATTATTTCAGCAAGAAATGGTATTGCCCATCCTGTATTATAGACTTAGAGGGTAATATTATAATTCCTTGGATTGATAAAGATATTAAGAAAGTGTATTAATAAAGAAATGACTGTCAAAAAGTTTCTGCTAAATGTATTACTAAAAACTAATTTAATACAACAAAGGACATAAAAATTTGAACTTTAAGCAACAAGAGACCAATTCATTTATATACTGAAAGCAATAACCTCCAGTCGCATGTTATTTAAGAATAATTTTAATCAAATGGTATTTGTATCTAATATTTATAAGCCTAGAAATTAGATTAAATGACAATACTCAGCAAACAGTATACTTATAATAATATTCATGGTACCTATTTATATGCATAAAATTTCTATACTTAAGAGTAAAAATGAAGTTGACACTTTTATTATTCATACTACACTGATATTACTTAGAATAGCAATTATCAATATCCATCTAGCAAATTTTAATTTATATGTCATCTATACATACACAATTATGTTTAGTTCTTGCCTCTGAGAGGCAATTTTAGTTAGTTTTATAGCTGAGGCACTTTGAGTGGCTGTGCAAATACATGTTCAATGAATTCTTGGGTAATTCAAAACCTATTGGCACTTTATATACATAATATTGTTTAATTCTTTCAACATTCAGATATTATGTTTAATTATTTCAACATTTAGATATTATAAATGCACATTTTTTAGAAGAAAAATACAAAGTAAAAGATTGAAAAAATGGCATTTATCTACAAATCATGGAATTAATATGTAAATTCAGTTTCAATGACTCTGCTTATTTTCAGTCATGCTAAGATAATTCAGCAAAACAAAACTGCATTCACCCCAAGATCATATGCAGGTGGTCAATGCTAGAAAAATGGTTCCTAGTCTAATGTAATGCTCATAACTTCTTATAAATTTTAGGACAGGTGGGGAAATTATGGAAGCACTCCAGTAAAATGACGCCTTTTTTTTTTTTTTTTTTTTTTGAGACGGAGTTTCGCTCTTGTTACTCAGGCTGGAGTGCAATGGCGCGATCTCGGCTCACCACAACCTCCGCCTCCGGGGTTCAGGCAATTCTCCTGTCTCAGTCTCCTGAGTAGCTGGGATTACAGGCACGTGCCACTGTGCCCAGCTAATTTTTTTTTTTTTTTTTTTTTTGCATAGAGACGGGTTTTCACCATGTTGACCAGGATGTTCTCCATCTCTCGACCTCGTGATCCACCCGCCTCGGCCTCCCAAAGTGCTGGGATTACAGGCGTGCTCCACTACGCCCGGCCATGACATCTTAATTTAATACAGAAGAGGTGAAAACTGTGACTTAGAAGACAGGTCTTTTCTTTAAGTTGTTCATGGCAAGATTAAAGCTAATGGGAGGCTGGTTTTAGGAAAAAATAATGTAATAAATGGGAAAAATGATCATTTGCCTAATGTCTATTCATTACAAGTCAGATATTAATTTCTCATTGTCAAAATAATTGCTTCATTTTAAATGCCTTACATCCACTGAATGAATGAACAAACAAATGAATGAACAAAACATAAATAAGTAATTTTTAAAATACAAATAGGATAGAAGAGGAATCATGAATTGATATTTAGTATGTTTTAAAAGGTAGATAATTGTTTCGATCAATTTGAGTGTGACTCATAATGCTTTATACATTTTAAATATAAAATATTTTTATATTCTGGTCATAATATATTATCATTTTTGGAAAAAATAAGTGTGATAGAATGTTAAAAATACTACTAGATTAAATTTTGTAAAAGTTCACAAAAGGAGCACTGTGTGATATGGAAATTATATCTGCTCAAGGACTTAGAGTGCAAAAGCAACTTGGCTAATGCTGAAAGGAACCATGCTCTGAGGAAAAAAAGAAAGAATTCTAATAAAAATGGAAATGATGACCTACTACATTCCTATGCTTCTTCAGGCTACTGATCATCAAGCTGTTGTATGCACCGTCACATTGCCATTTATCATTGTAGAGTAGACTGAAGAACAATTCTGCAGCTGACTAACAACTCTTGGTATTGAGAAAGTAATAAGAATTATTTGCAAATCTCTCTGATCTGCAGAGGATACTGGCATTTCTCCATGAGGCAGGTATACAAGTACCATTTTGAGAAGCAGTTTCTTTCTTTGACATAATTTTGTGAAATTTGCCAGAATTAAGATAGCATGTAGAATTTTACTTCTATAACTTTTTTTAAAAAATAAAGAAAAAAAATGTGATTCAAACAGTTTTAATTGGTTATTGGTTAATGATAATGGATTTTGTTTGCAATTTCTTAAAAATTAATGTGAGAAATGAATTACATCAATCAGGGAGTAATGACAAAATTACATTGCAACAATTCAGACCCTTTGTTTTCAGAAGTACAAATATAAGTGAGATTTTAAAAGTTTGTCTCTTATTTTTTTCAACATAAAAAGATTTGAGGCTGTGCACGGTGGCTCACACCTGTAATCCCAGCACTTTGGGAGGCTGAGATGGGCAGATCACCTGAGGCCAGGAGTTCAAGACCAGCCTGGCCCAAATGGCAAAGCACTGTCTCTACTAAAAATATGTATTAAAAAAAAAAATAGCCTGGTATTGTGGCAGGTGCCTGTAATCCCAGCTACTGGGAGGCCGTGGCAGGAGAACTGCTTGAACCCAGCAGGGGGAGGCTGCAGTGAGCTAAAATTGTTCCATAGCACTCCAGCCTGGGCAAAAACAAGAGCAAAACTCCATCTAAAAAAATGGAGTATAAATTACTTAAACTTTCATATTTGAAATTATTTGGATAAGGATAAGTTGCATATCAATTGTTTTGTGCTACCATATTAATCTTTATTTTATTTTACTTTATTTTGGTGATGTGGTATGAGCACAATTTTATGACAGGATTACATTTTTAAAAACAAGTAGGTCTAAAATTTTGTCAATATTTTTGATATCTTTGCCTGGTTAATGTCAGATCTTATATAAGCTGAGTTGTTAGTGACATATACTGAGGAATTTAGGAGAACTACGGGGCTCTTCACTGGCCCCTAAATTTCTGTCAATCAATATTAATGTGATATTTCTAAGAATAATTGACAAATCAAATTTACAACAACCTTGTTTGGATAATGTTTCAAAATAACTTTTCTCCATGTATGGAGATATTAGAAATATACTGAAAGTTCCATAGCAGTTGAGAAGTTGTAGAGTGCTTATCAGGTTAAAACAAAAAGTAGTGGCGGGAGGGTTTGATAGGAGAGTTAAATGGTGGTATAAAAAACAGGAAAACATATAGAGAGTATATTCAACTGTGTGTGTGTGTGTGTCTGTGTGTGTGTGAGAGTATACAGTTGAATATACAGTATACATCAGTTGACCCTTGAATAACTTGGGGTTTCAGGGCACTGACTTCCCTATACACTCGAAAATTTGTGTGTAACTTTTGACTCCCCAATAATATAGAATTAAAATTTCCATAAAAAGATTACTAATTAAGAGATTGAGAGTCTGTATATCTTCCTCTGAGCTTCCATTTATTTGTCATTTTTGTTTGTTTGTTTGTCTGCTTTCTTCGCAGAGGCGTTTTAATTCCTTGGCTAACCTAGTACATCTTGGTGTTATGGTAATTAATCCCTTTGATTCAATTACTCAGGAAGGTTCTACAATTGAATTTTATTATTGATATCAACTAATCAAATCTATCATTGGAAAAAAGATAAATTGTGCCTGAAGTTTAACTAAAATTAAAAAAAAAAAAAAACTAATTTGAAGTACACATTTTGTTACCAAAGGTAAAATAGTTCTCCCTATGTTCTAACTGTGAACATCACATTTATCTACTTAAAATGACAGGTGATAAAGAGTGAAGGACAATATCAGATTTTTTTTTCTGTTGGTGACTTTACAGGTGTTATTTGAAATATGAATGTCAGGTAAGTTTGCGTTTAATTTTCACATTGCAACATTGCCATTTTCTGTCTTTCATGGGTCCTCAACAATTTGATTTTGAATAGAACAATTCTTTGATTAAAACCAAATACTCAAAGCCTAAAAGTATCCATTTGTAGAATAATAAAACCACTATGCAGAAGGGATGGAAAGTCTTCTAAAGTCTGAGTATGTGAAGTGTTGTAGGACTGTGAGGAAATATGTTGAATGTGGTGATGGGGAAAACACTGAAGTTTAAAAGCAGTGAAGACAAGAAGCTACTTCGGGCAGCAGCTTGTTTCACAATGAAATGCTATAGATGAAAAATGAGATGAGACTCTCAGGACGAGACTAATGAGTGTGCAGACAAGCAATTTGTAAGACATGGTTATATGCTTTGAGTAAACTATATACAACAGTGCTATTGTTTGGCTTTGTGTTCCTCACCCAAATCTAATTTCAAATTATAATCCCCAAATTCCCCCTGTGTCAAGTTCAGGACGAGGTGGAGGTTTTGGATCATGGGGGACATTTTTCTCATGCTTTTCTCATCATAGTGAGTCAGTTCTCATGAGATCTGATGGTTTTGTAAGCATATGACATTTCCCCTCCTGAAACAGTTCTGAGGGTTCAGAAGAAGACAGAAAGGTTTAGAAAAGTTTGAGAATTCCTGGAGACATATTGAATGGCTTTGACTAAAATGCTGATAGTGATATGGACATTAAGGTTCAGGTTGAGATGCTCTCAGATAGAGATAAGGAACTTGTTGGGAACTGGAATAAAGGTGACTATTGCTATATATGCTTTAACAAAGAGACTGATGGAATTGTGTTCCTGTCCTAGATATCTGTAGGGCATTGAATATGAGAGAGATATTTTAGAGTATCTGGTGGAATACATTTTTAGGCAGCAAAGTGTTCAAGAACTGACCCAGGTGCTCTTAAAACCATTCAGTTGTATTTGTTCACAAACATGGTTTGGAATTGGAACACATTTAAAAGGGAAGCAGAACATAAGAGTTCAGCAATGAAAAAGAAAAAAAACTCATTTTATTGGGGTAAATTCAAGCCTGCTATATAAATTTGCATAAATTCTATAGCAGGGGCCAAATATTTGTCACCAAGACAATGGGGAATATGTCTACAGGGCATGTCAGAGGTCTTCACTGCAGCCCTCCAATCACAGGCTTGAAGGTCTAGGTGGGAAGAAAATGTTTTGGGGGCCAGGCCCAAGGTCTTGCTGATTTGTACAATCTCTGAACTTGATGCCTTACATTCCATCTATGTCTAAAAAGGGCCAACTTACAGCTCAGACCATTGCTTCACAAGGCAAAAGCCCCAAGCCATAGTGGCTTACATGTGGTGTTGGGCCTGCAGATGCACAGAAGTCAAGAATTGAGGTTTGAGAATATCTATCTAGATATAAGAGGATGTATGGAAACTCCTGGTGGTCCTGGCAGAAGTGTGCTACAGAGACAGAGCCCTCCATGAAGAATGTCTGCTAGGACAATGCAGAAGAGAAACCTGGGATCAGAGTCCTTACACAGAGTTCCCACTTGGCCACTGACCAGCAGAGAAGTGAGAAGGTGGCTGCCAATCTCCAGCTCTTAGAGGGGTATATCCATTGACAGCTTGCACCATACACCTAGAAAAGCTACAGACACCCAATATTACCTCATGAAAACAGCCAGGAGAGGGGCTGTACCCTGCAAAGCCTTAGAGCTGCCCAAGGCTGTGGTATCCCACCTCTTGCATCAGTGTGACCTGGATGTGAGACATGTAGTTAAATTGGATCATTTTTGAACTTTTAAGATTTACTGACTGCTTTATTGGATTTTGCATGGGGCCTGTATCCCTTTTGGTTTGGCCAATTTATCTCATTTGGAATGGGACTATTTATCCAAAGCCTGTACCTCATTGTATCTAGGAAGTAACTTACTTGCTTCTGATTTTACAAGCTCATATGCAGAAGGGATTTGCCTTGTCTCAGATGAGACTTTGGTCTTTTGAGTTAGTGCTCAAATGAGTTAAGACTTTGGGGAACTGTCATGAAATCATGATTAGTTTTGAAATGGAAAAAGACCTTAGATTTGGGAGGGCTGAGGGCAGAATAATATGGTTTGGCTCTATTTCCCCTTCCAAATCTCACCTTTAATTGCAACCCCATGATCCCCACATATCTGATGGAACCAGGTGGAGGTAATTGGATCATGGAGGTAGTTTCTTCCATGATGTTCTTCATAATAGTGAATGCATTTTCATGAGCTCTGATGGTTTTATAAGCATCTGGCATCTCCCCTGCTTCCACTTCACCTTCCTTCCATCTTGTGAAGAAAGTGCTTTGCTTCCTCTTTGCCTTCCACCACGATTATAAGTTTTCAGAGGCAAACCCCAGCCATGCAGAAGTGTGAGTAAATTAAACCTCTTTTTAAATAAATAACCCAGTCTCAAGCAGTTCTTTATAGCAGTATGAAGACAGACTAGTACAGACAGATATAGCTGTTTTGGAAACATCAGAAGTACAATTATACCAATAAATAAAATATAAACAAATTAACTTTAAAACACTGATTAGTGTTGAAATCAATAGAAGCCATAGCCAGCAATCACTTTAACATTTTTCCAGATAACTTTTCTGATTTCTTTTTATGTTGGGCTAGCCAGTGACTTCACCATTAGCTATAAGGTAGCAATCATTAATATATTATTTTATTTATTAATATATCATGACAAAAAATAGTTAATATATTTTTAAATAGCATGTATGTATTAATATATTTTGACTATTTTTTATTTTTCTATTTAAAAAATAAATCACACTTTATATTAATCTCAGTATTGGAGTTTTCTCATTTAAGAAGAGCTCATTGACTTAGGGGCTATATACTATATGACAAGTTACATAAATCACATTTTTCTTAAATATTTCCCTATTGATGGTTACTCAGATAATGTTTTTATTATTTTTGCAATTAGTAATACTGGAGCAATGAATGCTCTTGCATTTAAATTTAAAGTACAGATGATTGACTTATTTACAACTTGAAGGAGGTATAATTGACATGCAGAGCAGTTCTTACTTTAGTTTGAGGTACAATAAACTAATTATGTAGTATGCAGTTTGATAAATATTGACATATGTATTTACCCATCAAAATGTTCATGTTACTTTATAATTATTCCTGTATGACCCTTCCACTGTTTAAAGGTAATCATTAACCTACTTTTTCTCCATAAAAATCAGTTTGATATTTCTAGAATTTTCTAGATAAACTTTTTAAAAAATAAACTTTTAATAGATCTTATTTTTTTACTCAATAATTATTTTGTTGTATACATATTTTTGAGAATATCAATAGTTTGTTTTTATTGCTAATATAACATCTTATTGTATGAATATCCCACAATTTATTTATTTATTCAAATGTTAATGGACATGTGGTTGTTTCAAGTTTGAAGATATTGTTAATAAAACTGTATGATCATTGGTTTTCTATTCTTTGTATAATATATATTGTGGTGGTGGAGGTGTGCAGATATCTAGAAATGAAATAGCTTGATTGACAGTATTTATTTAATATTTTAAGTTTATGTCAAACTGTTTCCCAAAGTATTTGCATTTTTTTGATTCCCCCTGACAGTGTAGGAGGATTACAGTTCTTCTACATGTTCACAAACACTTGGTGTGGTCAGTTTTTTAAATTTAGCCTTTCAATTAGGAGAATGCCTTTCATTTGCATTTAGGTCATAACTATTGATGTCAAGCATATTTCTGTGTGATGATTTGTCATCTGTAGGTCTATGGATAAGTGTCTGTTAACTATTTTACCATTTAAAAAAAAATTGTTGCTTTCTTACTACTAAGATTTAAGATATATATATACATATATATATTAATATATATATATATATTAATATATATATATATATATATATGTATATGTATAATCTGGATCCAAGACCTTTATTAGATATATGATGTACAAATACTTTCTCCAAGACAATTACTTTCCTTTTTTTTGTGTAATGGTGCCTTGTGAATATTGGAGGTCATTTTTCATGACGTCTAGTTTATGAATTTTGTACACTCTGAGAATTTCAATGGTTTGCTTTCATTTTGCTTCAGTCCTAGATTCTTTCTAATTTCTCTGTAATTTTATGTTTGACTCATTAATAAAAGTGTGGCTTTTGTGTCATTTAAAAGCATTTTATTCAGTTTCTTTATATAATTTTTTAAATTTTCCATACACTTGGAAATATTCCAGGCATATTTTTGTTACTTTTTTTCTAGTTTCTAATGTTGTTTCTAATTCAATCATATTGTGATCAGAAAACATGTTTTATGATTTGAATATTTTTAAGCTTATTGATATTTATTTTATGGTTCTTATTTTGGTAAATGTTCTGTCTACACTTGGAAATAGTTTATATTCTGCTGTTGTTGTGTGGTGTGTTCCATAAAGTCAATTAAATCAAGTTGCTTAATAGTGTTTTTCGAGTCTTCTCTAGTCTTTTTGATTTCTATTTACTTGCTCTATGTATAATTGAGAGAAGGTGATATGCTTTGGGTTTTTATCCCTGATGAAAATACATGTCAACTTGGAGGAGGGTCCTGGTGGCAGGTGATTGAAACGTGTGCAAATTTCTTTCTTGTTGTTCTTATTATAGTGATAGTGAGTAAGTTCTCAACAAGATCTGATGGTTTAAAAGTGTGTGGCCTTTCCCCTTCACTCTCCCTCTCCTGCTTGCCATGATAAGATGTACTTTTTTTCCCCCTTCTGCCATTATGTTTCCTGAGGCTTCCCTGTAATGCATCCTGTTAAGCCTGTGATACTGTGGGTCGATTAAACCTTTTAATTTTATATATTACCCAGTCTCATGTAGAGCATTATAGCAGTGTGAGAGTGAACTAGTACAGAAAATTGTTACCAGGAAATTGAGTCATTGCTTTGAAGATACCTGGAATGTGGAAGTGATTTTGTAATTGGCTAATGGACAGACTCTGGAACAGTTGGAGAGTTCAGAAGACAACACAAAGGCGAAAGAAAGTTTGGCACTTCCTAGGGACTTGTGGAATGGTTTTGGTCAAAATCCTGATAGTAATATGGACAAGGAAGTCCAGGCTGAGGTGGTCTCAGTTGGAGATGAGAAACTTACAGAAAATTGGATCAAAGGTGACTGTTGCTATGATTTAGCAAAGATGTTGGTAGCAGTTTGCCCTGCCCAAAGGATCTGTGGAAATTTGAACGTAAGAGAGATTATTTAGGGTATCTTGCAGAATAAATTTCTGAGCAGCAAAGCATTCAAGAGGTGACCTGGCTGTTCTGAGCATTTACACATACTCATATGTGTGAACAAAGAGATTATCTGAAATTGGAATTTATATTTAAAAAGGAAGAAACACATAAATATTTGGAAAATTTGTAGCCCAGTTATATGGTAGAAAAGAAAAACCCATTTTGTTCTGGAGAGAAACTTAAGCCTGCTGTAGAAATTTTCATAAGTAAAGAGGATGTAAATTGTTATAGCCAAGACAATGGGGAAAATGTCTGCAGGACATATGAAAGATGTCTTCCACCTTTGTGGAAGCCCCTCTCATCACAGGCCAGAAGGCCTAGGAGAGAAAAATGGTTTGTGGGCCAGGTTCAGAACCCCACTACTCTGTGCGCCTCTGGATATGGCGCCTTGCATTCCAGTCACTCCAGCTCCATTTGGGACTAAAAAGGTTCAAGAGGATACAAATTCTAAGCCTTGGCAGCTTTCATGTGATGTTGGACCTTCAAGTGTGTTGAAGACAAGAGTTGAGGTTTAGAACCCCTGACCAGATTTCAGAAGATGGAAATGCCTGGATGTCCAGGCAGAAGTGTGCTGTAGGGGCAGAAATCTGATGAAGAACCTCTACTATGGAAGTACAGAAGGGAAATGTGCGATTGCAGCACCCACACAAATTCTCCACTGGAGCACTGCCTAGTGGACGTGTGAGAAGAGGGCCATTATCCTCCATACTCCAGAATAATAGATTTACTTACATTTTGCACTATGCACTTGGAAAAGCCACAGGCACTCAACACCAGCTTGTGAAAAGAGCTGAGGGAAAGGAACTGTACCCTCAAGAGCCACAGGGGTGGAGCTGCTCAAGGTCTTGGTAGCACACCGCTTGCATAATTTATGACTCATTTCCTGACCTGGAAATGAGTCATAAAGTAAAATGAGATTATTTTGGAGCTTTAAGATTTAATGACTATGCTCTGTTTTGATCTTGCATGGGGCCTGTAGCTTTATTTGGCCAATTTCTCCCAATTGGAATGGGAACATTTATCCAATACCTGCCCTCTATCGTATCTTGGAAGTAACTAACTTTTTGTTTCATATTTTTTGTTTGTTTGTTTGTCAGTGTCATAGGCAGAAGGGACTTTCCTTTTCTCAGATGAGACTTTGGGCTTAGACTTCTAGGTTAATGCTGAACTGAGTTAAGATTGGGGGACTGCTGAGAAGTGATCATTGCATTTTGCAATATGAGAAAGACATGAAGTTTGGGAGGGGCCAATATAGAGAACATAGTCCATGAATATATTGCTCGTGAAAACTTCCCTAATCTCACTACAGAGATTGACATACAAATTCAAGAAATACAGAGAACACTTGTGATATGGTTTGTGTCCTCACCCAAGTCTCTTGCTGAATTAGAGGAGGGACCTGGTGGCAGATGATTAGATCACATGTGAGGACTTCCTTCTTGCTGTCCTCATGATGGTGAGTGAATTCATACAAGATCTAATGATTTCAAAGTGTGTAGCACTTCCCCCTTCACTCTCTCTCTCCTGCTCTGCCATGGTAAAATCAGTTTGCTCCCCCTTCTCCTTCTGCCATTATTGCAAGGTGCCTGAGGCCTCCCAGTCATGTTTCCTATTAAGCCAGTGGACTTGAGTCATTTAAAAATCTATTCTTTGTAGGTTATCCAGTGTCAGATAGTTCTTTATTTATTTATTTTTTTTTTAATTTTTTATTGGATTATAGGTTTTGGGGTACATGAGCAGAGCATGCAAGACAGTTGCGTAGGTACACACATGGCAGTGTGCTTTGCTTTGCTTCTCCCCTTCACCCACATTTGGCATTTCTCCCCAGGCTATCCCTCCCCACCTCTCCCTCCCACTGGCCCTCCCCTTTTCCCCCCAATAGACCCCAGTGTTTAGTACTCCCCTTTCTGTGTCCATGTCTTCTCATTTTTCATCACCCACCTATGAGTGAGAATATGCGGTGTTTCATTTTCTGTTCTTGTGTCAGTTTGCTGAGGATGATGTTCTCCAGATTCATCCATGTCCCTACAAACGACACAAACTCATCATTTCTGATTGCTGCATAATATTCCATGGTGTATATGTGCCACATTTTTCCAATCCAGTCTATTATCAATGGGCATTTGGGTTGATTCCAGGTCTTTGCTATTGTAAACTGTGCTGCAATGAACATTCGTGTACATGTGTCCTTATAGTAGAACGATTTATAGTCTTTTGGATATATACCCAGTAATGGGATTGCTGGGTCAAATGGAATTTCTATTTCTAAGGCCTTGAGGAATCGCCACACTGTCTTCCACAATGGTTGAACTAATTTACACTCCCACCAACAGTGTAAAAGTGTTCCTTTTTCTCCACATCCTCTCCAGCATCTGTTGTCTCCAGATTTTTTAATGATCGCCATTCTAACTGGCGTGAGATGGTATCTCAATGTGGTTTTGATTTGCATCTCTCTGATGACCAGTGACGATGAGCATTTTTTCATATGATTGTTGGCCTCATTTATGTCTTCTTTCGTAAAGTATCTGTTCATATCCTTTGCCCACTTTTGAATGGGCTTGTTTGTTTTTTTCCTGTAAATCTGTTTGAGTTCTTTGTAAATTCTGGATATCAGCCCTTTGTCAGATGGGTAGACTGCGAAAATTTTTTCCCATTCTGTTGGTTGCCGATCCACTCTAGTGACAGATAGTTCTTTATAGTAGTGTGAAAACACTAATAGAAAGGGTATTGAAATCTCCAGCTCCAACTTACAGATTTACTGTTTCTCCTCACAGTTTCATATAATTTTCTTCCTTTATTTTGGAGATTTCTTATTATGGGGATACATGTTTCTGATTATTACATCCACTTAATGAGTTGACCCTTTTAAAATTATAATTATTCAATGAACCTTTCCATTCCTAGTCATATTTTTTTCTAAAATCTACTGTATTTCTTATTAATCTAGCAATTTCAAATTTGTTTAGTTAAGTTTATCATTATAAATCTTTAACCAAGATTTTACTTCAAATTGATTTGTATTTTTACATCTAAACAGTGTTTTAATAGGCAACATATAGTTTAAATATTCCTAATTGAGATATTTTGCCTATTTTTACACTGTATGATGATTGCTATTATAATTAAATCTATTTAATCTTAATTTTACTCATATGTGCTTTTTCAGATGTGTTCTCTCCTTTTATGAATCAATTGAAATTTTTATTTTAAAAATTTTCACAGATTTGTTATAATCTGTTATATTAATTGTTAGTTTACAGTTGATAATATGCATCTTTAACTTTTCTTAGTCTAACAATAAGTGATATTGTACCTTATGTATGCTTTCATTCTTCCTCT
Organism: Callithrix jacchus; assembly: GCF_049354715.1. NCBI lineage: Eukaryota > Metazoa > Chordata > Mammalia > Primates > Cebidae > Callithrix > Callithrix jacchus. Next base: position 133,704,842 of record NC_133504.1, read on the forward strand.
CCCACTCTTTGTGCTGTTACATTCATGCATTTTACTTACACATGTGTAATAAATTCCACACTGTATAGTTACTGTTTTTTAACTGATTAATTCTATGATAAACAGATTGAAATAATTGAGAAAATCATTTAAATAATGTTAAATATATATTTACTGTTTCTAATATTTCTTATTTCTTTGTGCAGATTTATATTTTCATTTGTATGATTTTTCTTCTGTGTACAAATTTCATATAATATTTATTGTACAGTAGGTCTATTGAAATCAAAGTATAGGTGGTTTTTATGGAAACAATTGGAAATGATCCCTAGAACTTGTATTTAATTTGAAAAACACATGCATTATTTTAATATTTCATCATAACATGTAACATGCATAGACAAAAAGAAAAAACATAAATGCAGAGATTGGTAAATTTTTCTCAAAGTAAATATTCCTGAGTAATTATCACACAGATCAAGAAAAAGAACATTTAAATTAATTCAGAAGACTCCTCACATGTGTTCAATCATGAGATTCTATAAGTGTGTCAATATCTAGACATCTAGCATCATAGTTTAGTTATGCATATTTATAAAATATTATAAATGTGAACTCATACAGTTAATGAACATCTGTGTTTATGTTTGTGAGATTTGTGTATGATTTCTGATGAGGAGATTCACTCATATTTATTATAATATTTTTATCATGTTCATTTTCATTAATTTATATTATTTAAGAGTATGACTATGGCAAAGTTGATTTATCTGTAAACTGTAGATAAGCATTTGGGCACTTCCAATTTTTCTGATATACAATAGTACTACCATAAACTTTATTTTTCATGTTTTTCAATTTACATAGTAACATGTTTTTAGTTTAGCATGTACTAAGAAGGGAAATTCCTGGGCCATATGGGCATGTATGGCTAATTTTTATAGATCCTGTATTGTCAATTTCCCAATCTAATTGATACAATTTACTCTTTTAAAAGTAAGAATTCTTATGTCTGCAAATCCTCATGAAAATCCACAATTGGATATTTATTTTTCTGTTCACCAGTCTAATAAATGCATACTAATATCTCAATGATTTTTAGTTTGCATGAAATAACAAATTGGATATTCTATTCTTGTGAATCGTCTATTCAAGTATTCTCCTCATTCATTACTTATTTCATTATTAGTTTGTATATTATTTAGTATTTGAATTTTATCAAAATATTTGTATTGCAAATACGATGCAGTCTTTATTTGGTTTTCATTTAGTCAAGTGTATTTTCATAAGTGGAAACTCATAATGTTTATGTAGTAATGGTTATTATTTTTCTCTTTAGTATATTTTGTACACTTCCAAAGAAATATGTATGTATGCCAAATTTTAGGGATTTTTTCATGTTTACTTAGAGAAACTTAAATTTTTATTATTTGTACTTCAGTTTTACACAATTAGAATTTTTGTGCAAAATAAAAGCATATCTATTATTTTTGTACAGTAATATACAAATAACCTTTTATTTAAAATAGAATCCCATACAATTTATCAAAAAATTAGCAATTCTGCACTCCATTGAGTTTTGACATGCGATAAATTAGTAATTAACAGATGTATCTGTTGTTGCAAAGTGATATCTTGCATTGAACAATTCATTGACAAACAGCACATTGTAGTGATTATGACATTATAATATGATTGTATGTATGTAGCTCAAATTTTACATTTACGTAAGAGTAGAATGTTGGCTTTTTTATTTCTTTTTTTTTTTGGACACATACATCATTCTAAGTATTGTCATATGGCAGAACCTTACATAAATTAACATATAGAATTTAGCCTGTTGTCTAGATTGAATTGTTTTTTAAGGGTTTTGTTTTGTTTAATTTTCAGCCTTATTTTTCTCTCTTCTTACATCTATAATCATTGTTATTTAACTCATACGGTTAATGCACACCTGTGTTTGGTTGTATTTGTGACATTTTTGTGTGATTTCTGCTGAGAAAATTCACTCGTGTTTATTGTGCTGTTGTATCATGTTCATTTTCATTAATGTGTATTGTTCAAGAATATGATTATGGCAAAATGGATTTATCTGTAGACTCTGGATAAGCATTTGGGTGCTTCCAATTTTTCTGATATACAATAGTGCTACCATAAACTTTATTTTTCATGTTATATATGTATAATTTTAGAGTTTAAATGGTAATTTTTTTTTTTTTGGAGAGTGTTTATTTTTTATTTGTTAAGTAGCTAGACCCTTATTGGTTTATACAAATCAGAAATAGAAATAGGTCATCCGGATTATAGTTTGAAACATATTCTCTTTAATTCAGTTTTACATATATCATCTTTATGTTATCTTTTGTGTAGAATTGCGTATTTAAAATGAAATTATGTTTCCTGGGCTCTGTTAACAATTATTTTTTTATCTACATTGTCTTCTCATTCCCACAACCTTGATTCCAACAAGTATCACTGGATTTTGCTTTGGCTTCTAACCTTTTTATTTTCATAATTTAGCAGATTTATTTTCTCCTGAGAAAGAAATCATGGATTTAGCACCTATGCAATAATAGTAGTTTTTTTTTTTATTCTGACACCATGATATCACCAAATGTTTTGTCAGTTTGACTGTCTTTCAGTAGTGACCATGTGGCAAAGGGTGAAAAAACAATTTTTAATTTCCTGTGTTTTCCCAGAATTGAGAAATTTCCATGAAAAAAAAAGTGAGAAAAATTAGTATCCTTCTCCTTGATTCTCCACTACGTAAAGTCTTTGCCCTTCTACTTCTCACTGCTTCAGCAGTTCTCTTATGTCTCTAAATCTGGAATAGATTAATATGTTATCCAACTTTCTTGCTGTTCTTAGCAGTAATATTAAAATATTACAAGCTATTATGCCCTAACACATTTTTTATTGCTAACAGATTTACTCGCAGCATTTGAAGAATAGATATATAAGTCATATTTTCCCTAATGTGATTTAGCATTGTCAGTTTTACTGCATCACCATTAGCACAGGTGTTATTTTGTTTCTTCAATTTTTGTCACTGACATGGTTGAGAATAAATACTATGTAGCCAGAATCTGTTTATATCATATTGGAATCAATTAATTCAGAACTTTGTATCAACTGTGATTTGAAACAGGGAAACACATCAATCTATTTCTCTGATTAACTCACTGCATTGTACTGCCACTTGCTTCTTTTATTTATATCTCTCCCTGTGAGAATATAATAAATCTACTTTACTGTATCTAGTGATAGGATCATATTCATAATATGGATATAAGTGTATTTACCAAGTTAAATGTTTATTACACATAATGTTGCTAAAACATTCTCTTACATCTTTGTCTGCAGTAAATACTGTTGTTAAGATAGACTTATAGATGAGGAATTGTCAGTTCAAAGTAGATGTGCCAATCAACAGTTTGCCCACTTATCAGTAACACTACACACATCGTGTGAGCACGTGCACCAACATATACATATTATCACCTGAAAACAAAAACAAAAACAAACCAAAAAAAACTTTATAATCAAGACTGGTTCCTACTCAGCCAAGACTCATATGAGAATTTTTTAAAAGAGTTCTAAATACACATACATTAGTCTAAAATAAAAGCCTAAGATTAGTTTCAATAAAATGTTTTTGATACTTCTAAGTACATTTTACAAACTTACAGAGGAGAGATTAAAAATAATTATTTAGGACATGGTAATTTTCTTGGAAGTTTTGAAAAACCAGGTACAATTATAACAAATACCAACCTGACCTCAGAATACAGATGAGAAATATTATTTTCAAATACATTGAATTAACCATGGTTTCTAAAAATACTTCTTAACTCTGCATCAATATTTTTAAGCATATGTGTGAAATCTAAGTAAATAGGACTTTTCTTTCTAAATTTGTATTCATCTGTAGTTCCATTTCTACTGTGATTAAAACATTTTTTGTTGTTCTTGGCCTTTCATGTAATAAATAGCATTTCTGAATTATTGGAGTGTAATTTGGTTGGCACTGAGATATGCTCAGGAGCAACTGCCTACTCATAGTTTATAATTTTCAGTCCATTAAAATGATAAATGATCTGAAAAATAAAATATCCCTGAGCCTTAAAACATTTTTGCTTCTTTCTTAGAATTTAAACACTGACATAGGCAAATTTTTCTTTAAATCTAGATTCAATATGCCAAAGCTTCTGATCTTTCTTCGGGTTCTTTTTAAAACTGTTTTCTGCTCAACGTGACTTTGCTTCAGGTTTAGGAATGATGTTTCTGTGTCATGTGGAGAGATTTTTACACCTTCTTATTAAGACTGACAAGCTACCAGGAAAGTTATGGCACCCAAACAAAGATATCACTCTGTTTACTTTAGAGAGCACTTTTTCTTTTATCTTTTTGGATGCTGCACCAGAACTTATTTCTGCTTCACATATGAGAATTTGCTCATTCGATCTCATTTCTTTAGAGACCTTTTTTTAAAGATATTTCATTGATTCATTTCCATTGCTTCTATCATACATACACCATGACTTTCAGAAAGTTCCCATTCACTTTCAACCTTACTAAAGAAATTTCTGTAACAAAAAACTTTATGAAATTCTAAGTATGAAGTTATGATATATTTTATTTTATATTATATATTTGCAATTCTATTGCCTAATTAATCATATAAATTTTACTCAGAAGGAGTTATTTAAGTGTTCATAAAATATTATATGATACCATTAAAATTACTCATAAGATCAATTTTGTTATTATTTATTAAAGAAGGTAAAGTCTTGCTTTTGTGTGGCCTCATTTAAAATATGGTTCAGTCTCCCAGAAAATACAATTTAAATTGTGTTGTAAATAGTAGTGCTATGGTTTCCTTAAATGATTTTGAATAATAGCTATTTCAACTCTATATATTTTTTTCATAGATGTTCACTAATTCAGGATATAAATGTAGTTTACTACAGACAGTGCTAGATAAACACTTTTCATTTTTAATGAATATATTCCACAAAGGCTTTAATTTTCACCTAAATATATATTTATTAATGCAGAAGATCCTATATAGGTATGTAAACCTGAACATTATTACTACAAGACACTGTGCATTTGAATTCATTCTGCAAACAATTATTAAACATTCACTGTCTTCTGGCACTTTGCTTTGTATTAAAATTCAACACATGGGTTACCTACTAGAGAAGATCAAAACTAATTTAACCAGTAAATATACTGTACTCTTAAAACTAGGTACACTTAAGTTAGAAATGTGCACTTTATTCTGCAGGTTGCACACAAAAAAAAAACTGAAAACCATAATTAAGATTTTCTTTTTTACTCAGACAATTTTCTGTGGCATAAAAATATTTCAGTTAATTAACTGATTTACCTTCTTGTAATCTATACTGTAAGATCAATTTTCATCCCAAGAATTTAAAAAATAAGCATAACTTTTATTGATAAAAGCTCTGTCAAAAACTTGTGACATAAATATATCATTTAAATAGTGTGTATATATGTTTTTCCTTCAAAATGCTGGAACTGTGAAACACCATTTTCACGCATTTCTTAGGCCTTGGTTGTCATCCAAACTTGATTGGGAAAGAAAATTTCATGGTATTTAAAAGTTTACTTATTTTATCTGCCAGGATTTGAACCTCAGCACCATAAACTACAAACTATATAATTCTAATAAAGGATCTCTTTCACTTTTATGCTCAGTTTCATCATCTAAGAAACTCCAATGCTGATATCCTCTGTTGCACTGATTATGAAGATTAAAGTTAAAGAATATTCATTTAACCAAGAGTCTGAACGCGTAGTTAGTACTCAATAAATGTTATCTATCATTATATTGCCATTGCATTGTAGCAACTGAATACGTGGCCATTTAAAGATACAAATTTGCATATCTTCCAAAGGTAAAATCATAAAACATAATGAAAATATTGTGTATACTTTATAATGAAGCAAAGTAGTTGGACATATTTGTCTATATATTATTTCCATCTACGAGGTTACTATTACTGTTAACTAAAATGTACAAGCATGTGCAATAAAGTTGTTTTTAAAGAGTCTTTGAAAAATACGTATTGGAATTATGTATTTCCATTAAAATTTGTAGAGATTTCATCCAGTAAATGAACTATAGAAATGAGATACCCCCAGAGTGAAGGGCCTGGTTCCCTGAGAGGTTTCCACCCTGGCCTTCCACTGCAGGTGTTGGAAAAAGATTTTCTTACTGAATAAAACACCCACAGACTAGGAAAAGCACTTTCTGGAATCTTGGTGGAATAATAGAGAAAAACACAAAAACATTACCCTCACTGATCTTACTGAAAACCCAGCCTAGAGTAGATAGAGCTGCTTTTTTTTTCCTTCAAAAGAAAGCCTTTTTTTTTTTTTTTTTTTAAATTTTGCTCTACGTCTAGTTTTAAAACTGTGGACTTTTATAGCAATTGAACCAACAAAGCACATTTTACCATGAAAGAAGGCTTGATTTATTTTTATTTTTATTTTTATTACCATTATTTTTTTGACTGAGTCTTGCTCTCTCGCCAGGCTGGCGTTCAGGGGCACGACACTCACTGCAACTTCTGCCTTCTGGGTTCAAGCAATTCTCCTTCCTTAGCCTCCCGAGTAGCTAAATTACAGGCACGTGCCACCATACCAAGCTAATTTTTGTATTTTTAGTAGAGACAGGGTTTCACCATGTTGGCCAGTATGATCTCAATTTTTTGACTTCATGATCCTTCCACCTTGGCCTCCCAAAGTGCTGGGATTACAGGCATGAGCCATTGTGCCCGGTTGAAAGAAGGCATATTTTGATAAGCTTTCTGAATTATGAGATTTCTGAATTTCCGAGATTGTTTTTTTGACAATGAAAAAAAGCTGCAAGTTATTCAGCAGCATTTGTACAAAGAACAATATCTATTTTTGTTTTTAATTGTCTTGTTTCTGTTTTCTATTTGACTTCTTGAAGCAGTACACATTAGGATTTCTGCCAAGAAAGTGCAGCACTCTGGGTACATTTTCTATGTCCTTTTATTAGTTTTTAAGAATGACCCCAAAATGAGACATGGTAGAGTTGTGAGCGTGGAGGTGCCCGGACAGCATAAACTCAAAAAGCGATGGGCCATGGAAATCACCAGTGAACCTCAACCTAAGTCTGTGGAAATGTATCTTTCATACTTTGGAAAACATCTAGAACTCTTCCTTGGATCTGTAAAAAGCCCTTCTCCAAGAGAGAGCACAGCAAACTCTCTATCTGCCATAAGTCAGTCAAGAATTTGCATCTGTAGCCATTTGGCCTGTCAAGGAACAAATTTCCATGGACTTTTGTGGACAAGGTTCTGCCTTTTCATAGTTTTTAACCACCTCCTCATCTATAACTTGACCTGTGTGAACTCAGGGAAGAATTTTTGTATGCAAATGGTTGGAACAGAGCAGGACTTATTAATAGGAATGGGAATGTCGATACTGTTAGAGAATGCACTGGACACAGGAAGCAACTGGAAATTTCATTTCTCTAATAAAGAAACCCTACCAGCAGCACACAGACTGTCCCAGTTCCAGACTGTCTCCATTTTTTTTACCTCTGAAGATTCCTCCATATTGGAACTGTTTTATTGTGTCTTTTCTTTTGCATTGTAACTAGCCAAATTCTAGTAACTAGCACTTTGAGGTAGCAATTGTACCACTGAGTAATGCATACCAATAGAGCAAGAATTATAAAATGTAATTAAGATCAACTGGTTTTCTTACTGTTACTGATTTTGAAAAATGTCACATCTAATGATATATATTATTTAGAAGGTGTATTAATTTTACTATTGGTCCTGTTTGTAACTAGTGCATTTTTTGAAGAGAATCTTGTGTTTTATACATTTTGTTAAAGGTCTGAGAATCACAATAGTATATGTTGTGGCAAAATGTAATCTTAAACATAATAATAATTTTAACTTAATTTTCCAAATAAAATAAGACTTGCCAAAAAAAAAAAAAAAAGGATTTTACCAGAGAGAAAACAAATTGTTAAGAAGGAAAGGATCCAAGAACTAGTGATTTCAGATATTTATATTTGATTTTAAAAATAAAAACATTAATGCCTCCAACCCCAAATCTGCAAAGAAAAAAATCCATACATTAAATACATAGGTATAAAAAAAAATTGTAGAAGAGAAAATCTCCATTGTAGAATTTGAAACTTTTCTGTCATGTTTTCATAATATTTTGAAGTTCATCTTTCTACAATGATAAATTGACAGTAAGATATAAGATTTATCAAATTAAGACCAGTTTCAAAAAATTGAAATATTTGAGCCTCACTCTAAATTAAGTCAGTTAGTAACACCCAAATGTTTGCTACTTTGCTTACTAGTTTGTTGAGCACATTCCTAATTTTTGAATGAGTGTGTGTGTTTTTAATTCAGCTTACTCATTTGTTTATTCATACTACCTCAATCCGAACAGATTTCCACCATGGGTAAATAGTTTCTATTTAGTCAATAATAATTTATTTTATACATGTGAGCAAAAAGCAACAATTCAATATAATTTTTAATATAATTTTCTGTAATTTGTTTTATTTTATAAAATTATTTGATAGTCTCCAGATATAACTAAAGTATATGGATTATTCACATTTTATAAAACTTAAGAGAATTCTTATGAAATAGTTATAAATTTTACTATGCATTTTAGCTCATATGTTCATTTTCTCAAGGGATAGAGTGCCATTCTATTTCTAAAATTCAAACACAATTTTAACACTGAGAATAATGGCCAAAAAATATGCTTTATAGCGAGACTCAATTTCAGTTTGTGTGTAAGGAGAAAGAAGTTATAGACTATATATACTACATCTTTAGTGAAACTGGTAAAATTGATGTTTCCTTTGTCAACGTCAACAAAATAAAATATATTCAGTAATAATAAACACATTGTCAATATATGCAATTCCACTCTTGCCATTTTTAAAATATGTTTATCCTACTAACATGTCGAGTCTGTCAAAAGCCCATTTGCTTAGAAAAATTTAGTATCATTTTCCCCACCACCTCCAGAAGTCAGTAAAATATTTTCTTAAACAATATTTCAATGCATAATCAGTGAGTAAGTAAGCAAAATACGCCTGCATTATTTCTGTTAGTTGGATGTCTGAAGTGACATGAATAATAAAATATTATAAATGCTCACATTGGTACAGTTGAAATTACATACATATACTTGAGATTTTCTAGTTAAGACAATGTAAGCATGCATAAAGGCTCAACACGAAGTAATTTTAAGCAAAAAGAATAAGAACAGTTCACAATGTTTAACAAGTCTTACATATTAAAAAAGAAACAGCTTGGCTATATTATTGAGAAATCAGAAGCTGAAAGCCTGCATTAATGGTTAGAAAGGGTATAATAATAGGACAGCTGACAATTCAGAGAGTAACTGCAGATTCATTTTCTCAGTATCACAGCAGCAAAGCAATGAGAGTAAATAACAGATCAACAGGTATTTTGAAACTGTATTTTCTGATTTTTCTCTATAAATGACTAAATTAACTGCTGATAAATTGGAGTATGTTTTCCCTCACAATATTTCAGACTTAAACAAACATATTAGATGATGTTAATAACGATGAAAATCCAAAACACGTAGATTTTTCTGACACTTGCAGTCACAATCAGTAATTTATAAGGATTCGAAAGTCTTTCACACATTCAATACCTTAGGGTGAACTCACATACTACAAAAGAGAAAAGCACAAAGAAAAGAAATTACATTCTAAATTAAAGAACCATACAACAAATATGGCTGTCTACAGAAGGACGCTTATCCGGCATTTCTGAAAACAAAAGTATTTCTAGCATCCAAGAACAATAAATAGGATTTATAGACATTAGTAACTTCGAGGGAGTGATTGATAGTAGTGACCTTTACACTATCTATCACCTGCATTTTCTGAGACACGACTGAAGCCAGTGGCTTCTCATCAAAACCTCGACTAGTATCCATTTATATGCACATCCAGGGAAAGCAAGAAGCATGTCTTGAAATACATTCATGTCATAGATAGAAAACTAAGAAACTTCAGTCTATAATATATAAACTGTTTTCATCTCTTATGATGCACAAAGAAAATCTCTTTGAAATAATATGCAACATTTGGGTAAGTAGTGGATGAAAGATATCTTGACAGGTACTTTCCAGAAAACTTTTATATTTAATTGGAAGATTTGATTGGTTGATATCTAAATTTATTTCTAATATCAAAACCTGTTATGTTAAATGTAATAGCCACAATGTCAGTATATTTAGCATGTTTTTTAAAATACACCTTAAATACAAATATATATAAACTGAGGGCATAACAATTTATGTTATTTTTCACTTTAAAAGCAAATCTTACTTTGGGAGGCCATGGAGGGAGGAACACTTGAAGCCAGGGTTTCAAGAGCACCAAGGACAACTAAAAGATACCCCATCACTACAAAAAAAAAAAAAAAAAAAGAGAAAAGAAAAATAGAAATTAGCCAAGCATGGTGGCATGTGCCTAGTGCCTATAGTTCCAACTGAGGGAACTGAGGTTGAGGGTTGGGAGGCTGAGGTTGGAGGATTCCTTGAGCCCAGGAGTTCGAGACCACTGTGATCTATGATTGTCCACTCACTGCACTCCAATGTGGGCAACACAGCAATATCATGTCTATAAAATAGAAACAAAAATAATTTTTAAAATGAGCAAATTTTAAATATAAAAAAGAACTTTTTGAAAACAGAGAAAAATGTCATATAAGCACTAGCTTCCAAAGTACCATAATTATTTTATTGTATCTTGTCTTTATAATCAATGAATACATAAAATTGTATATAAAGCAAATTTTAGTTTAATAATACATATGAGTATCATAACATATTCTTAATAGATATAATTACTAGAATCAATATACGATTCTATGAAAAGAATAAAACAAAACAAGTTTGAGTCTTTTTTAAGCATTTTTTAAAAATTACCAAATATACCCTCATGAATGTCTTAGTGCCTTTTAAGCATCTCATGTTTTTTGTTTTTTCCAGAATTTATTTTCAAAATAATAATAAAGGCACAAGTTTGTCACATTTGTACTGCTATTAATATACAGTAAAATTTTACATTATGTAAAAGTTCAGATAGTAAATATCTTGTGGTTCATATGGTCTCTGAAAAAACAGTAGATATAGTGATATGGTTGGTCTGTGTACCCACCCAAATCTCATCTTGAATTCCCACCTGTTGTGGGAGGAACCTAGTGTGCAGTAATTGAATCATGGAGGCAAGTTCTTCTCATGCTCTTCTCATGATAGTGAATAAGTCTCACAAGATATGAAACTAAAAATGAGTTACCCTGATGCCATCCATGTAACATGTAATGTGTTCCTCCTTGTTTTTCCCCATGACTGTGAGGCCAACCTAGCCATGTGGAACTAAGTTCATCAAACCTCTTTCTTTCTTGGGTATGTCTTTATTAGCAGTGTGAGAACAGACTAAAACAGTAAATTGGTATCAGCAGAGTGAGATGCTGCTGAAAAGATACCTAAAAACATATAAGTGACTTTGAAATTGGATAACAGAGAGGTTGGAACAGTTTGGAAGGCTAAAAAGAAGACAGAAAAATGGAGGAAAGTTTGGAACTCCCTAGATACTTGTTGAATGGCTTTGAACAAAATGCTGATAATGATACGGACAATGAAATTCAGGCTGAAGTGGTCTCAGTCAGAGATGAGGAATCTGTTTATAGCTTGAGCAAAGATGACTCCTGCTATGTTTTAGAAAAGAGACTGGTGGCATTTTACCACTACCCTAGAGATCTTTGAAACTTTGAACTTAAGAGAGATGATTTAGGGTATTTGGCAGAATCAATTTCTAAGCAGCACAGCATTCAAAATGTGACTTGGGTGCTTTTAAATGCATACAGTTTTATAAGTAAAACAGAGCATAAAAGTTTGAAAAATTTGCAACATGACAATGCAATGGAAAAGGAAATCCCATTTTCTGGGGATAAATTTAAGCCAGTTGCAAAAATTTGCATAAGTAATTAGAAGCCAAATGTTAATCTCTGAGACAATGGGGAAAATTTCTCTAGGACATGTCAGAGCCTTCTCATCACAGGCCCAGAGGTTTAGAAACAAATAATGGTTTCATGGGCAGGGTCTCTCTCCTGTGTGCAGGCTAGGGAGTTGGTGCTCCATATCCCAGTTGCTCCAGTATGAGCTCAAGCTGTTGCTTCATTGGTGCAAGCCCAAGCCTTGGCAGTGTCTATGTGGTGTTGAACCTGTGAGTGCATAGAATTCAAGATTTGTTGTTCAGGAACCTTGCCTAGATTTCAGAAGATGTATGGAAATGCCCAGGCAGAAGTTTTCTGTAAGAGCAGAGCCCTCATGGAGAACCTTTCCTAGGGCAATGAGAAAGGGAAATGTGGGATTGGAGCTACCACATAGAGTCCCTATTGGGGCACTGCCTAATGGTGTTGTGAGAAGAGGGCCACCATCCTCCAGAGCCCAGGATGATAGATCCACTGACAGCCTGCACTGTGCACCTGGAAAAGCCACAGTCAACATGAGCCTGTGAAGACAGCCAGAAGGGAGGCTGTCCCTGCAAAGCCACAGGTGTGGAGTTGCTCAAGACCATGGGAACCCGCTTCTTGCCTCAGCATGACCTGGATATGAGACATGGTGTCAAATAAGATCATGTCTGAACTTTAAAAATTTGACTACCCCACTGGATTTCAGATTTGCATGGGGACTGTAGCCTCTTTATTTTGGACAATTTATCACATTTTGAATGGCTGTATTTACCCAAAGCCTGTATCCCATTGTATCTAGGAAGATACTTGCTTTTGATTTTTCAGGCTCATAAGCAGGAGGAACTTGTCTTGTCTCAGATGAGACTTTGGACTGTTGACTTTTCAGTTAATGCTGAAATAAGTTAAGATTTGGGGGACTGTTGTAAAAGCATGATTGGTTTTGAAATGTGAGGACGTGAGATTTGGGAGTGGCCAGGGGTGGAATAATATGGTTTGGCTGTGTCCTTACCCAAATCTCTGCATGAATTCTCACATGCTGTGGGATGGGCCTGGTGGGAGGTAATTCAATCATGGGGACAAGTCTTTCCTGTGCTGTTCTCATTATAGTGAATAAGTCTCAGAAGTTCTGTTGGTTTTATAAAGAAGATTTCCCCTGCATAAGCTCTCTCTCTTTGCCTGCCACCATCCACATAAGGTATGACTTGCTCCTCCTTGGCTTGCAACATGACTGTTAGTCTTTCCCAGCCATGTGAAACCATAAGGCCAGTTAAAGTTTCTTTTGTAATGTTCCCAGTGTCAGGTATCTTTATTAGCAACACGATAACAGACTAATACACATAGATAATACCTAAATGAGTAAATGTATCTTTGTTTACAAAATAATGTTTTGTAAAGCATTATTTGCAAAATTAGTGGTATTTTGAATTTGACCTGTGAGCTATAGCTTGCCCATCTTGGCACTAAACAATCAAGTCATTAATATATAATTCAAGTATAAAATACTAATTGATAGTTTTATTATTCAAATGACAAAATTTTATTAGAGTGAAAGTAAAACACTGAAGTTATCTTATATGTATATGTACATATATGTGTGTGTGTATATATATATATATATATATATATATATATTTTTTTTTTTTTTTTTTTTTCCTAGAGCTTAAAGTAATCCTGAATATGCTTCATTCCATCTACTTTATTTAGGGCCACAGGGCCCATTAACAATAATTAAAATTTATATTTGTGAAAGCAACAAAATGATTTATCTGCCATTTAATATTTCATTTTGTTATAAAAATTAAAATCATTCTCACATACCAATGTCTTTACTAACAGAAAAGACAATTTGTTTCTTATCTTATAAAGAAATATGTCTTCTTCCCTGTCTAAATATGTCTGTTAACTCTTTTCATTAAAAGTTTGCAATTCTTAGAGGTCTAGTAATTAGAACATAAGTGTAATTTAGAAAATTATTATACATTTAAAAATATTTGTTGAATAAAAGTATATACATCAATCCAAGTTTATATTGAAAAATTTTGTTTAATATCAATTATTATTTTCCAAATTGTTTTGAGGTAGGAGCCAGGATTTTACTCCAGAGGCAGGGATGGGACTCTGGGATAGATTAAGGGCTAACAAAAAGAGGACCAGGGCTTAAACAGCTGTCAGTCCCGTTGTGCAACACGCTGGAGTTACTGCCCTCTCCATGGCAATGACCCAGTGGCCAAAATGTTATTGCCCTTGTCCTAGAAATTCAACATAAGTACATCTGTCCTTATTTTGTCTGGAAATTTCTTCATAAACCACCCCTTTATCTGCGTGTAATTAAAAGTGGGTACAAATATGACTGTAATACTTCCCTGAGCTGCTATTCTCTGCCTACACCATATCCCTGTTCTGCCTAAGCAGTCACGAAACTCTAACACTGCCTCTTCAATAATGCTGTTTTCTTCTACCATTGACATGTCCTTGAGTTCTTTCCTCGGCAAAGCCAAGAACCCAGTGAACTAAGCTCCGCTTTGAGGCCTACTTGACCTGCATCAATTTATCTAAGGAACTCTACTTTTCACAACTTCAAAAAACACTCTATGATTAAGAAATACATGGGGACACATAATCTTTAGAAAATATCCAAATCATGTAATTGTATTTAAAGGTATGTTATGTTAGGAACTATATTTAAAAGGAAAGATATTGGCCAATAATGCTTACATTAAATACATATGATAACATTATATTTTTAGAACATAGGTATAATAACATAATTGCTAATTTTTATTTTATGACTAATACACTTTTATTGGCAAAAATATTTTTCTACTTCTAGCATTGCTGTACATTCAAAGACAACATTTTGTTACATAAAATGCTTTTCACTATTTGCTATGACGTAAGTCTGAAACAAATTTACAAGTGGATATTCTATATTAATCAACAGTAAAAGGCAGTGATCATTTCATTTTCCTAGTTAATATCAAAAGAAAGGTACAGTCAAGATGAAATCAGTCTAAAGTTCTCTGCTTTCTGAACCATTCATTTTGCTACACTATCAAAAAATCAAATAAACTGATTTCATTATTATCATCAATATTTAATTTCCTAAGAGGTGCTTAAATTCACTGACAGGCTTATATTCAGGAAGAGAAACTAGACAGCATAGGAAGCCACACCTACAAACATCTAACTTCTGCAGAAGATACAATTAGCATTCACTCTATGACATTAGGCTCACTCTGTAAAAATTCAAATGTTTCTGGTATAATTAACGTTATTTATTTGAGGGAGGATATGGTTCATAGTGTTTGTAGTACTGTTGGATAAATCTGCTCTCATTTGTCTATTCTTTACCATTACCCCACACAACACCTTTTGTGGCAATGGACATGTTGAAATTCAGGACACCTGTCATAAGGATAAATCATACCTTGTCAAAAACTTAGATAGACTTCAGGACTAAACATTCTGAAGTCTAATAACTATTCTTTGACTTCTTTCAACTGAAACATCCTTGAAAACTTGCCAAAACAAAAACAAATAATTTATTTTCACAGCAACGACCGAAAAAAATCTGAATCTGAATCTGCTGCACTATGAGAATAATTGCCACATAATATAATGCTATTAGAATATGAAAAATAGTAAAGACACTGCATCTAGCATTGTAAAGAAGAAAATACATACTAAAAAATTTCAGAAGACCACATTTAATTCTTCTCACCCTAGGATCAGAAGTGCAAAGATTGTATTTGCATTTGATGTGGGACATTCATTTTATGAGAATTTTGTAAGAATAGATTTCTAAACTACCAGAGCTAGACACCTAGTCTCTTTTCTAGATATCTGTTCAGAAAATAAAAAGTGTAATCTCTCCCATATTAATGAAGAAAAGAAAATGTAAAATTGTACACTTTACAACAAGAAATGGAGACTAAAATTATTTGGGAGCTGTATATATGGAATTGAAGTTGTGCTCTCTGTACTTGGTCTAAGAAAAGTAACTACTAGTAGCCCTTGATTCTTCAGGGATTCATATTCTTCATAAATTCTGATGAATAAGTAATAAGGCAGGAAATGCTACTACATTGTCCAAGTTTATAACTATCATAGATTAACTGACCCCTGCTAGATTTCTACCATAGGCCACACACAGAAATCTGGAATCCAGCTTTAGACAAGAGATTTCTCCTAGAAAAGGGATCCTCAGAAGTGGATTGAGGACAATGTAAACCACTGGATAAATTTATCCTCTTTCAAATATAAACAAATATTGTTGGAAAAAAGGCATTGGTGCTCAGTGTCACAAGGAAATGGAATCAGTACCAAGACAATGGATCTCTCATCAAGACAACTTTACTTTCTGCAGAAAGGTGCCACTCACCAGCAGTCTGGTCATGAGAGCACACTTGTACAGAAGAGACAGGAATATTTAAAATCTAACACATTCTCCCTACTGCTGTGCCCTGTTTCCCTTGGCTGGAATCGGGCCTCACCTGATTGACTAACAGCTTAAAACTTTTCTAAATATGTAAAGGCAAGAGAGAGCATAGAAAAGAGGAAGTGTCTTGTGGAATGCTGAGAAAGACAAAAGTATTTTCAAATAGGAACAGAGGTGGAAGCTATGACCTAAGGCTCACCTAAGATTGTAGAGACACGTCAGGGCAAATATCTGGGGCAGAAGGGAAGAATCAAGAATTTAGAATATACTTACTTTTTTATTAAAACTAATAGCTACTGAAGGTTATTAGCAGAAAGCTTTAGAGGAAATTAACTTAATACACCAAGAAACTTTGAAGAGAAACTTCTACTTCATTTTCTACAAGCATAAAGAGAAAATTGTAAGCCAGAGCACATCCATGTGTCATTAGGCATTTTAAAAATAGGAAAAGAGACTAATTTTAAGCTTTGTAAAGAATGCCTTTCTCCTAACTTTCTCACAATAAGAAGCCAAGGTAAGCAATAGAAAGTTAGGTTTTCTGCTCTCTGTACAATAGTAGTCTATGGTGTTTCTATAAATAAGAAAAAATTATTATAATGTGGGACAGATTAAAAAGACAAAAGAAAAGCCTGAGAAGAAATGAAAATAAAGAAGAATAATAAAAGCCAGCAAACTCTGTAAAATTTTGATAGTAATACTGAATTCTATATTAAAAGTCAACAGAAAGCAAATTTGACACTAAAGAAAGTGTTATCTGTATTTTAAAGGTCAAACCAAAGTTGGTTCATAATACAATAGAAAGTGAAAAAGTAGCCAGAATTATGAGTGATAATAATTGATATGAATATACAAAGTAGAACTTCAATTCTCAATTATAAGGCATTAATGAATAATAATAATCTTAAACAAATAGTAGGAAGGTAATAATCAAAATTTTAATTAGAGAAAAATAAAATACCTGAACTGAAAGGCAAACAACATGCAAGGGAAAATTTTTCAGATACAAATTACAAAAAATCAATATTAAAAAATTTTAACATTGTCTGGTGTGGTGGCTCATGCTTGTAATCCCAGTGAGTTTGGAATCTGAGGTGGCAGGAGGATTACTTGAACCCAGGAGTTCAAAGCTTCAGTGAGCCCTAACCATGTGACTACACCATAGCCCTGGTAACAGAATGAGATCTTGGCTCTAAAAGTAAACAAAAACAACAATAAAAGATGGAAAAAAAATAATCTAAATCACTTTTCTCCATATCTTAAGGCATTCTGCTAAATTCTTTCTAAAATACCAACATTAAAGCAAGATAAAAAGTTCATAAAATAAAATTGCCTTTTTATTAGTAATATTCTAAACTTCAAAAATACAGTGATAACATATTCGGTTCTTCAGGATCCTGTGAAGAAGGAAATAATTAACTGGACTCAGTTTCTAGCAAAGATATTTTACAAGGTAAGGAGTAGTTTTAGGGGAAGCAAAGAAGAAATCATCCTGTAGTGAATAAGAGTAGGAGCTGTTACTACTCATAGTTTTGAAAGGACAATATAAATGATGAGAGAGTGATTATATGACTGGATATAGATCCAATCAATCAGAGCAATTGTGTGGATAAAGTGGGCCACTTGAAAGGAACTGTGCTTCCTGATCAAATTACAAAAGACACAGTAAATAGGCCAGGACTTCCAGACGTAGAAAGGGAAACTAATACCTAAAACTCACCATCCCCTTAATACTTTTTCTACTCTATATTATGGCAACACCTATTGCTACTTTATAGAGTGTTTCTACAAATTCATTTACCAAGTTATGCATATTAGGTTTGGGTTTCACAGGAGGGAAAGATATGCAACAGATTCAGACTATGGGACAAGGTGTCCTAACACTTGGGTCATATGACACAGCGGATCTGATTGTGGATGAAGGGTCTATTGTAAACATAATTGTTTTAGGAAGACCACTACTAGTGAACTGTAATGTATATGTCCAAGTCGTTTGGAGCAAATATAAGCCATTGAATATAGAAATGTGTTCTTTGGAAAATACTCTTTGTCAACCTGGCTGATTGTAGAAATGGAGTGCTTTAGCAAGAACCTTCAGGCCACTACGTATCCGGTCTATCTTAGTGAGACTCTAAAGATCTGATCCATAAAACCATAAGTTTGTGTGCATTAGCAGCAGTCTATTGCCAAATGAAAATAGTGCATGGGAGTATATAAGGTAACAGGTGTTGGAGGGGCATGTAAGTTGCCTAAGGAAGTAGATCAGATGCTCGTGGAACACATTTCTACATTGCTTTCTCATCTTAAACCCACAAAGCTCCACAGAGTTTTCCTACAATTGCTTATCTAAGGAGAAAAAAGGAATGAGATCTAATTTAGGACAATGCTAATAAACATACTGGTACCACTTGAAAGTGAACAACTGCAAGAAGGAAAATGCTCCAAGTAGGTAGACATAACTCTTCACCTCTAGTTGCAGACTTCATCTGAAGAGAGAAATAAATGTGAATTGACATGAATGCAAGAAACATAACTGATAATTTACTGAAACCTTAGGAGGAAAAAGAATGGAAATTGGATAATAAGAGGTCTGGAAACAGCTACATGAACAGGCCCTTTAATTTGACAAATATATGAAAATGTTTTTTCCCTAAAAGAGTGCACATCACAAGTTAAGCACAGAAAAATAAGGCTCTAAATAATCAGGTAATCAAGATAATTTATTATCTGGATTCCAGTAAGCTTTTCCCCTAGTAACTCTTGTCCCTCTTTTATAGACTTACTACAAAGTGGTGATTACAACAGGGAGGAGGTTATATATGAATTCAACAATAATAATTTCCATTTAATGAGGCTGATCTGACAGCCAACAGCAGAAAGTATTAATGAATCCTCCTAGGGCATAGATCCACAGGGGAAATAGCAAGCCACTTGAAAACACATTGATTACATTGAACCATTTCTACTGTGACATTTTTATCCTCATTAGAAGATGGACACCTTTTCTGTCTTCTGTTATAATTAATACTTAGCTTCATTAAGATGTAATTGACATACCATATAATTTACATATTAAAGTACATAATTGAATGTTCTTAGTGTATTCACACATGGTAACGTAGACATCATCACATCTAATTTTAGAATATTTTTGTCACTACAAAAAATATCCTAATTGCATCTATTAGCAATCACACTAAACTTCACCCACATGTTCCCTCTTGCCAGTAACTGCTAGTTTATGTTTTGTCCTAATACTATTGTCTATTTTGGGCAATTTGTATAATTGGACTCTTGTAATATGTCGTCTCTTGTGACTGGATATTTCACAACATATTTCAAGTTCTATCTTTTTATGGCATGTAATAATATATTATTCATTTTTTGATTGATATTTCATTACATTGATATAAAATATTTGTTTATCCATTCATGAGTTGATACATATTTGGATCATTTCCACTTTTTGATATTAATAAAATGCCAATATGTACATTAATGTAAAAATTTTTGTTTGTTAGTGTTTTCAATTCTTTTGGTTATATCCTTAGGAGTAAAATTGGTTGGTTACATGGTAAGTCCACGTTTAACTTTTTGATAATGTGTTAAGTTGTTTTGCAATGTAGTTGTGTTATTTTCTATTTTCACAAGCAATGTTTGATGGTTTCAGTTGCTGGTCATTTTTGCTAACACTTGTTATTATCTAATTTTTTTTTAATTAAAGCCTTCAAGAAAATGTGAAGTGTAATTTCATTGTGATTTTGATTTTTCCTTTTCCTAATGATAACATTAAATATCCTTTTATATGCTGCTATATAATTGGTTATTTGAATACCTTATTTAAAATAAAATGTCTATTTATACCCTCACATTAAATGTTGGGTTAAACAGTATTTAATATTATTGATATACCTCTCTTATTAGACATATAAGGCTGGATGTAGTGGCTCATGCCTGTAATCACAGCACTCTTGGAGGCCAGAAGTTCAAGACCAGACATGGCATTAGTAAGACTGGGTCTCTTATAAAAAAAATAATGGTTGATAGATAATGGATAGATAGACAGATTATAGACATGTAATTTTAAAATATTTTCTTCCAATCTATGTTTTTTTCAATCTTCTTGTTATTATATTTTGATGCACAAAAGCTTCTAATTTTAAAAACAACCACCTTAGTGACTTTTTTCCCCTTTAGTTGCTGTGTTCTAGATGTGAACAGACCAACGATTAATTCTGAAATTGAATCAATAATAAAAAATCCCTGCCAACCAAAAGAGCTGAGGACTAGATAGACTCACAGCTGAACTCTACCTGATGTAACAAGTAGAACTGGAGCCAATCCTACCATTTCAAAAAGATTAAGAAGGAGGGACTCCTCTCTAACTTACTGTATGAAACCAGAATCAACTTGCTACTTGACACCATAATCTGGCAAGAACACAGCGAAAAAAGAAACTACAGGCCAGTATCATAGATACAAATATCCGTAACAAAATACTAGCAAACTGAATCCAGTACCAAATGAAAACTTTAAAAATCATTAAGATGGCCCAACTGCCCAAATAAATATAGAGATTTGATGCTATTTCTATCAGATTACCATCATTTTTTTACACAATTAGAAAAAGCTATTCTAAAATTCTAATCAAAAGAGAGCCAAATAGTCCAAATATCCAAAATAGTTCTATAAAAAAAAAAAAAAAAAAAAAGAAAGCCTGTGGCTTCACATTATCCAAATTCAAACTATACTACAAGGCTACAGTACCAAAAACAGTAGGATACTGGTACAAAAACAGACACATAGGCCAATAGAAAAGAATAGAGAACCTAGAAATAAAGCTGTACACCTACAACCAACTGATCTTCAACAAACTCAGCAAAAATAAACAATGGGGAAGAAACACTCTATTAAATAAATAATACTGGGAAAACTAGTAATCTATATGCATCAGAAAGAAACTGAACCCCTGCCTCTCACCATGTACAAAAATTAACTCAAGATGTATTAAAACTTAAATATAAGACCTCAAAGTATAAAGAAAAAATTTAGAAGAAAAGCTAGGAAATACCAGTGTAGGCAAAGAATTTATGATGAAGTCCTTGAAAGCAATTTGCAACAAAAACAAAAATTTACCACAAAAACAAATGGTAGCTGTTAAATTAAAGAGGTTTTGCACAGCAAAAGATACCATCAACAGAGTAGACAGACAACCTACAGAATGAGAGAAAACGTTTACTAACTATACATCCAACAAAGGACTAATATCCAGAACTTAAATGAATCAACAAGAAAAAATAAACAATCCTATTAAAAAGTGGGTAAGGGGCATGAACAGATATTTATTTAAAAAAGATATACATGCAGCCAGCAAACATGAAAAAATGCTCAACTTTGCTAATCTTCAGAGAAATACAAGTCAAAACCATCACACACAAATCATATGGCAATTATTAAAATGTCGGAATATAACAGATGTTGGTGAGATTGCAGAGAAAAGGGAATGCTTACACACTGTTGATGGGAATGTAAATTAGTTCAGCCATTGTAGAACCGCAGTTTGGAGATTTCTCAAAGAACTAAAAATACAACTACCTTTGACCCAGCATTTGCATTACTGTGTATACACCCAAAGGAAAATACATCATTCTACCAAAAAGGCACTTCTACTCATATGTTTATCACAGCACTATTCACAATGTCAACGACATTTGACCAACCTAGGTGCCCATCAGTGGTGAACTGGGTAAAGAAAAGGTGGTACATATATACCATGAAATGTGATGCAATCATAAAATGGAATGAAATTGAGTCCTTTGCAGGAATATGGAGGCAGGTGGAGGCCATTATCCTAAGTGAATTAACACAGAGACAAAAAAACAAATATTGCATGTTCTCATTTGTAAATGAGAAATAACCATTGTGGTCACATGGACATAAAGATGAAAAGAAGACACTGGGGACTCCAAATGAGGAGGAGGAAATGCAAGAGTTAAAAACTTCCTGTTGTGTACTATGTTCACTATATGGATGATAGGGTCAGTAGAAGTTCAAATCTCAGCAACAGATTATATCCTTTTAACAACCTGTGCATGTACATGTTGAATCTAAAATAAAATTTTAAAAATGAAAGTTAAAATAAAATGCCAAAGCCAGTGTCATCCATATTGGTGCTATGTTTTCTTTAAACCAGTTTTGTACATTTAGCTTTTATATTAAGCTTAAAGCACTTTAATTTAGCTTTGCATATGGTATGAGGTAGGAGTCCAACTTCATTTTTTTTGCTTTTTCATTTGGCTATTTAGTCACGTCAGTGCCATCCTATCAGACAAATCTCTGAATCTCCTCATCCTCGTGGTCCACCTTTCCATTATGCAGATTCCCTGCACAACTGAGCTTAGCTCAGACATCAGCTTTTCCTAGAGTCACAACTTTGTTCTACAAGAGGGCACTTGAGATTTGGGAATAGCAAACCTGGGCCTTTGAGCTGCTGTGTAACGAAGGCTCAAGCTGAGGAAGAAATGTTTGGAACCTCCATATTCTTGGTGTTATACCTGGGGTAGGACTTCTAGAGGACCTGGCTAGAGGAAGGGTAACCTGCTTCTCTCACCCATAGAATAGAGCCTAGAATAGAGCCTCTCCAAAATGCCCTTGAGTGAAAGGGTAAAAACAACACCCTTGGTTGTTTGGAGGATAGAAAAACCATGTATATTTGGCTGCACATTACCAGTGCAGAGCTGTCCTAAGAAAAATGAGTGGAGGGGGCACTATAGTAAGGTAATAAACAATGGCGCAAATGACACAGACATCCACTGTTCTTGTTAAAATTTAGTAGATTTTCACAAACAAATGTTTCCCTATTTACTGTATTCAGAAACTTTAATGATTATGTTTTTATAATATTCTATAGTTAAATTGCTGTCTTGATTTCACAAGGTTTCACTAAGATCCTTACATGCCCATTCTGCGAGTCATACATTAAGAAATTTACCTGGATATATTTATTTTCTTCCCTAACACAGTGCTTCTGCCAAAACCCTTATTTATATATGTATACAATTTTATTTGCCCTCAGGGTAATCCACACAGCATTATGGAATAATAAGGCATCTTCCTAAATATAACTCAATATAATCCCAAACATAATATCTAGACAACAGAACTCACTGGTGTTACTTTGAGCTAAATAAAGAAGATGTCCTGAAAGCCCAGTAGAATAATATTTTGAATACTTAGTTCTAGTTTCAGGTAGTAGAGTATCTAAACCAGAAACAAACAGATGTTAATATATCTCCCACTGTCAGAATATGCAGGTCAGAAAACCAGAGAGTTTATATAGGTGAAGCTCCTTTTCTCCAAATTGACCATAAGAAAATTTGAAACATAAATGTAATCATTGGTTTATATGCACAGTGTGTGTGTGTGTGTGTGTGCATAGTGTGTGTGTGCATGTGCATGAGTGTATTAAGTATATATGAAATATATAAAATCAATTTTTTCTTTCATTTTTTACTATCTCATAGTAAGTTGGTAATATTCCCTACATAGTAAGATGGTAAGATTTCCTTCGTATTTCTTACATAGTAAGATTTTCTACATATTTCAGTATTTAATTCAGTATTACAAAACAAGATAGCTCATTGTAATTGTAAATGACCTAGAAATAAATAAATATCAATAAATACAAAGTGGCATATGGAAAGTGCCCCTCCATTTATGGTAGAGGTAAGCATGACTTTCGTGGTATGAGAGACAGTTGCATCAAGTTAGGGTAAAGTATGATGTTGTTATTGTTATGTGTGTATTCTGACTGTATGAGGCGGTGGGCTATACTGTATTAGCTGATCTACTCAGTATTAACCCCACATTCTTCTGTGCTCGCAAAAGACGAGCCTTTTCCGGAATCTCCTTACCTACGCATTTTGGGTTAGAAGTTATGAATCAGAGTTTATAAAATATTTGGAAAATGAATGAGGAAGACAAAGAAAAAGCATTATCCATGAAGAAGGTTCTGGTCAGATGAGATGGCCTTGCAGACTTTCTCATGATCTCTGATTCTAGACAATGGTAACTAGTTATGTCAGAATTGTAATTCTCACTTCTGAGATTATGCACGTATTCTCCCAGTTTGTAACCTGAGATAACCTGAGAACTCCATACCTTTTTGAACAATTATGAGCAAACTTCAAAGTAATCATCTGTATGCTGGTGAAATATATTGTTATGAATTCTTACCAGGGTTATGAATAATATACATAACAGTTGGGTGTGGTCTTTTTGAGAGCTGCTTGTTTCTTGAAAAGGTGGTTTTAGAGACAATTATCAACTCTAAAAATCCTTAGTTTAAGGTTTATTTATTGATTGTATTTTAGATCCCAGTATTAAACAATATACTTCTGCCCATTATAGTTTGGTTAGAGTATCAATCATGTATCCACTACATATGATATTTTTATTGGTGGTAAATTTCTCTATTTTCAATTCAGTTCATTGACCTGGATGGCTCCTTTCCACTTGTCTATCAAACAGAGGAGCATAACAAATGCTGTTATAAAAATGTGAGTCTGATTATCTCAACTAAACTACTTCCTTTTTCATTCATATTGCTACTTAGATGGCAAAATAACATCTCAAGCAACTTCACATGTTCAAAACTAAATATTTTTCATATATGTCACTTCCACAGTTTTAGCTAACTCAATGAATATGTACTGGCAGTTTAATCCCAAAACCTTGTATTTTTTTCTCAAGCTTAAACATTTTAAATGTAGTTTTTCAACAAATTTGTTGGAAAACTGTAGCTTCAAAATACATTCTTAATTGCACATGCTAATATGCATTGTATTTATGTGCTCCAAGACACTCTCATCTTTCCCTTGCACTGTTTTAATGGCTTTCTAACTTTAGCATTAGTCATCTTCATTCTACACTTAACACAGTTTTAATAATCATGTCAAAGTGCATAGCCCTCTTTTGCACTAAATCTTGCAAATATTCTCATTTTACTTGGACAAGTCAAACTCCATATAATTTCCATTCATTTTACCCACCTCTCTCCACCATCTTGCTTCCTACTTGACCTTATTTCTTATTATTTCACCAACTCCACTACTGTGTATGAGTCATCTTGGTCTCTTTGCTGTGCTCCAGGCATATGAGGCATGCTAGGCATACTTTCTAAGGGCCTTTGCTCTTCTTAGAATATTTTATCTAAAAATGTTTGATTTGGGGAAATAAAATACAATTTTATTTGTAGCAAACTAAAAAATGTTTACTTTGGTGAAATACTTTCTCACATTTATCTAGTTTTACTCAAAATTTATAATTTTTCAGCAAAAAAAATCTGTCTCCTATGTTTTATATTAAACACTTCCTACCTCTGGTACATTCCTTATCAAACTTATCAAATATTCTACCTTAGTTTTCTCTAGGGGAATTATCCCTATCTAACATTATACATAGTTGCTATTGTTATCTCCCCAAGTAAAATAAAAGCTCCACAAGATGATATCTGTTTCTTTAGTTCTTTGCTTTATCTCTAGGGTCTAGAAGAGTGCTTGAAACAAAGTGGTGTTAAACAAATATGTATTAATGAATTGATTAATGAAATATGTTTTTCAAAGGCTTTTATTAAATGCAATTAAAATGTACTTCTCATTTGGCAATGATGTGTAAAGCTAAGAAATATAAATATGTCTAATATCACATCAGGACTTTATTTGTATTTGTAAAAATTATATATTTATTTTTATTATATTAATGAAAGCACATTAATAGGCAGATTATTGCTGTGTACAAAGCATTACAACAACACAGACCATATGAAAAAGCCTTGAGAGTATCTTGTATTATTCAGAGATTTATTCCCTCAAAATTATCTTACAATGTTACTATCTGGAGTTACAGAATACTCTTGATTATCCTCTTGGCACAACTACAGCAATAATGTTATTTAGCTTTAAATTGCTAGTAATTCATATTCCAGTTAGTTTGTAAATAATTTGCATAAAAACTAGGCTTTCAAATGAATACTATGACCAGCCATTGAACTGTTGATATTTAATTTAGGCCTTTGTTATTAAGCAGAATAAAAAAAAAGTTCATTGAATGAACACAAAAATTAAGAAAAAAGTTGTGCTTGACCTAGAAACAGATTGGAAATTTTCTAAGGTCTATGAGCAAACAAAATACTTGCATTTGCATACAACAGAAAAGACTTCTGTAGAACAAACAACTAGTAGGCATTGGAAATTATCAAAATAAATGTATTATTTAAAAATAAGAATATAACTTTAATGTTTCCTAATATAAGCTTGACACTGAATTACTTAGAGCTCTTACTAATTTACAAATCTGCCTGAGAAGAATCACACTGCCGATAAAGTATATGGCTTAAAATAGAGGAGGAAAATACGTTTTGTTGAATATATCAATTTATTTTACTTTGAAAAGGATATTCTTAAGCTGTCATTGGGGCTTTTAAATGATGCCTCTGACAAACACTCTTGATGAGTGTCCTTACCAGCTTTTGCCAGTTCATATTCTGTTTTTTTTTTTTTTTTATTGGAATAAATCATGCATTTTACTTCTTTCCCTGTCTCTCTTTTTTAACTTAAAATGAGACAGAAATCAGAGATTTGAACTTGGTATCAGGAACAAATTACATCCAGATTGTGATTTTTTTTTTTTTCTTTTTAAAGGAGTCTCTTTTAGCCACTCAGGCTGGCATACAGTGGTGTGGTCTTGGCTCATTGCAACCACTATCTTTCAGATTCAAATGCTTCTCCCTTCTCAGCCTGCTGAGTAGCTGGAATTACAGGCAACTGCCATCATGCCCAGCCAATTTTTGTATTTTAGTAGAGATGGGGTTTCACCATGTTGGCCAGGGTAGTTTTGAACTCCTGACCTCAGGCGATCTGCCCGCCTTGCCCTCTCAAAGTGCTTGGATATTATTACTTTGCATGCAAACGGATGATAAGAATATCCAATAATAGCTACCATCATTTTTGAATGTATAAAATAGTTTCAAACAAGATTTAAGAATTTAATTTTTCAGTGTAATTTCTTTGTAACCATCTATAACATTATTTGAGAAAACAGAAGCAAATTCCAATAGAAAATATTTTCCCTAATTTTTTAAACTCTTATCAGCAGTACCAGATTTCTTTTAAGATATGTTGGGATTCACTTGGAGTGGCCTGCAAAATATTAAGGAAATATTAGGGAAAGTTAAAAGATTATAATCTCAAACCTTTTGGAAGGCCAAAAGGTTTTAATGGAATGGGCTGAAGGCAGCCAGTTAATTATGTTAGAATTTTAAGTCATAGGGTAAGATTAGGGACAATAAAAGCTTCCCAGTTTAGTCTGTTTACCCCACAACCCTTTGCCTCTACTCTGTTTACTCATGTAAATGGTGCTGGATTGTCCTTTCAGAGAGAGGTCAAAGGGGAATTATCCATTAATGGTGTTTACTCTGGGTGGAATCAAAAGCTTTTATCATTTGTAAAACCACTCTTTTAACCACCTTAATTATACACAAGTATGTTGGCTTAGAATCTCTGTTATTAAATCTATACTGAATCAATGTGAGGAGGTAGAGGGAGTGGGGGTTGGTTAGCAGCAATCGCCCTCCGAAAGCAGTTGATGACCATGCTGAGCCTACTGGAAATCTCTGTACTGGGTGTGAGAGTACATTCATTCATCTGATGTTGAGTCAGGGTCTGCAGGACAGACCTCTGCAGGTGATGATAAGTGTCTCAGGTGGCGGACCCAACCTGATGGAGGTCTCAGGTGGTGATTCCCACATGACACTTGTCACAAAGTTATATACATGTTTTCATCTCTTTAGAGTACTTACTACTCTTTGTGGGTTCTAAAGACCTTTTTAAATAGTAAAAATGTTTACTAAGTTATTTTTCCAAGAGAGAGTCAATTTTTATTTCCAACTACTATGAGATATTCTGTTAAGATTCAACAACAACAAAAATGCTGAGTGTTACCTCTGGGCGTCTTTTCTGTAACATAATGATTTAATTTAAAATAACTGAATTCATAAAATATAATTTAACTTTGTACAAATTACTCTTTTTTGGCCTTGATATTTAAATGTTATCAATTTCAGTTTTGTAAAATTATAACCTGTTATTTTAAAGAAGTGCTTTGCAAAGAAATAGTCTATACATGTAAAGTAAGGCATTCTTTACATTATTTTTGTGCAGTCTTTCCTTTTTTTTTTTTTCTTTTTTTATTGTACTTTAGGTTCTAGGGTACATGTACACATCATACAGGATTTTTGCATAGGTACACACATGGCAATGTGGTTTGCTGCCTCCATTCCCCATCACCTACATCTTTCATTTTATGTAAAGAAATAACTTAGATCTTCTTAATCAATGAGGTAAGAGTAGTTCTTATATAAGCGCAAAAGGATAGCTAAGTCTTAGGTGAAACAAGGAACTAGCAAATCATCAGTATGTGAGAACATACATTTATATTATCTCTTGTACCCTCATCTCTCTGAAAATGCACATATTCTTCTTAAATATTACAGATAGATTTTTCTGTATGTTTATATGATGAGATTTTATTGTCCACCTTTCTTGAATTTATATAAAATAATCATAGACTGAGTAAAAACTGTGGATCAAAATTCTGAATTTCAGAGAAATAAAATATTGTTTTACTTGAAAAATGTGTCCACTTGGCTCTAGGCAGGAAGGAAAATGTATAAAATACACACACACCTGCCGAAGACTTATCTGCATAGATATGCATAGATCTGATATATACATAATGGAAATGATAAATAAGCTTAGAAAACATGTAACTATTAATAAATTGTAAATTATGTCACATTTGAATATTAAAAATCAGTAATTCCGAAAAGATACCTTAAAAGAGAGATGAATTTGACATTTAAATTTTATATATTTTTGTTTTCTGTAGCATGAGGACATAAAGTTAGTTATGCTTTTAATATTTCTAGGATTATCAATCAGGACGTTTTAAAATACTAATATCAAAATTTATAACTTCGGTAAAGAACGACCATTCAAAAGTATACAAATATCTTCATAGACAAGAGTGATTATGTCTCAGGAAATCTGAGCTGGAATCTTGTGTCTATCTTCATTAGCTATGTTCTAATAGACATGTTAAAAAACTTTGGTTTTGTCCCAGCTATTTTTTCTAAATTATGAAAGAGCTAGGAAAATGAAAAAACAAAACAAAACAAAACAAACAAACAAACAAACAAAAAACTAGTTCTTAATTGCATAGGCTTTTTGGAAACATAAGCTCATAAAATTAATCATATATGTAATTAGTAAATGGGGATAATGTTGACACAACAAAGAATTTGTGTTGTCCCATGCCAAATTTTCCCAACTTTTGTTTTTTTCATTTAGTTTTGTTCCTACAAATAGAATCAGCTATACAAAAAGTGACATATACAAAAGGAAACATCAAACCATAACACCATGCACAATGCAATGATGTATGTGATGTCCATCACTCTTCTTGATGCTGTTTAGTACCATGTTCTTTCTGAGTATGCTTATTTCACAGTTCTACCTGATTTGTACATGTTTATCATATCTCCATAACTAAACAACCACAATGCTTCCTTATACCATTTATATCATATTCCCATCCCTGTTTTTGCTTTGTTTGGTTTGGTTTTAAATGGAGTCTCTCTCTGTCACCTAGGCTAGAGTACAATGGTGCCATCTCAGCTCAGTGAAACCTTCGCCCCCCAGGTTCAAGTGATTCTCCCACCTCAGCCTCTTGAGTAGCTGGGCTTACAGGCACCTGCCCTCATGCCAGACAAGTTTTTATATTTTTGTAGAGATGGGTTTTCACCATGTTGACTACGTTGTTCTTGAACTCCTGACTTCAAGTGGTTCACCATCCTAAGCCTCCCAAAATGCTGGGATTATAGGTGTGAGCCAATGCACCTGGCTATTTTGCTAATTTTAATGTAAAGTACTAGATTTACTGCAGTGATTTTTTTCTATTACTCATTATAAATGTTTTTAATAAGAACCAGTATAGTTACTAGAATCAATATTGATATTGTTGGTTTTGTGATTACAAAGCTGCATAAGATTTGAATGTTTTCCTTCTATACACCTTATATTTAGTGCATGATTCTGTAAAATCTGAGGCTTTGCGATAGCTCATATATTATAGCAGAAATAGTACACAGAATAATGCTTAGAATATAGACAACACTCAAGAAATGTTAGTCATTATTATTATTATTGTGCACTTTCTCTCAAAGTCTATTTCTAAATCAAAGGAAAGAACGAACATTTTTTAATCTAGCTAACAATGATGAACTGATGATTGGCTTTTAAGATTGAGGCAATGTGTATGTGCCGTGGATACAAAGATGAATATGATGTTTTCTCTGCCTACAGGAAACTCCCAAATGTAGTCAGATATATCATGATATTAAATACCATTAAAAACATAAGAAAAAAGTCTACAGGACAAAACGGTATACATACAATCATTCTAGTCAGGAGAGAGTGTCAGGTGAAGGTTTATTGAAAAGCAGGTAATATGTACCAAACTAGCAGAGGACGTGGATTGAGAGGCTGTGCACACTAGGTAGAGTTGCAGAAAAAAGTCCAGAACACCCA
This sequence comes from Callithrix jacchus, assembly GCF_049354715.1. Classification (NCBI taxonomy): domain Eukaryota; kingdom Metazoa; phylum Chordata; class Mammalia; order Primates; family Cebidae; genus Callithrix; species Callithrix jacchus. The sequence continues at coordinate 133,735,960 of NC_133504.1, forward strand.
GTTAAACTTGAATTTGTGATAAACAACAAACAGAGTTTTGGTTTAAGTATATAATATGAAATATTTGGAAAATAATTATACTAAACATATATTTGTTGTTTATCACAAATTCAAATTGGACTGGAGGCCCGGGTTTTTATTTGCAAAATAAATCTGTAAACTCTGGAAGACATTCAGAAATATTAGATTGAACAACAAATACGCTTATAAAAAAGTGTTGAAAAATTAGAAGCTTCAGGAGAAATATTTTATACACAGTGGTTAAATAATAACTTATGCAAATAAGTTTATATTTATCATACTGAGCAAAATAGAGACTCAGGCAAGAAGTTGGTTTAAGTATTACATTTTCCTCTACAAAACACACAGATATTGAATAAAGACTGTTTCAAGAAGTATACGTTTAAAGGATTATTGAATTCCCAGGACAGTAAGGGAGGTTATTAAGGCCGTGTCTCCACAGTCCCCACACAACAAATCAGTGAACTAAAACTATGAAGCTCAAGAAGATCCAGATGCAAATACCATGAACCTAGAAATTTAGAGATTATCATGCACAGGAAAAAACTCTAGAACTAAACCTTGCACAGTTGTGCCACTGACCATGAGAATCTCTTTATGATAAAACAATTATAATTCTCATTATTGTTATTATCATCAATACTACGATTATTAAAATTTCAACCCTGTAGCCACAGTTGTTCTTCTTCTTCTTTTCTTCTTCCTCCTCCTCCTCTTTTTTCTTCTTCTTCCTCCTCCCTCTCCCTCTCCCTCTTCCTCTCCTTTTCCGTCTTCTTCTTCTTAGGGAAAATGCTCTTTGTTTCTTCTAGTGGACCAGCAGCACTTACCTGACTAACTGCAATATCTGGTTTGTGCAACTTATTATTTGCTTCTTATTCTACAGTTTATCATCACATAAAAATTTTAGCAGGAAAAACTATGATAATTAAAATGAAATTTAATGAAGTGATCTGGCAAAACATAACATTTTAAGAAAAAGTAGAATAATGTTACTAAATTGAAGTCTATTGGGAATAGGTATTTTTATACCAGTAACTGTTATACATACACATTTTTTGGAAGATAAAACAATGGTGTATAAAATTACCATAAACATAAAAACCACTCCATGTGTTATAGATGTTTCCCATTTCATTACTCTGCAAATTGACTCAATAATTTTCAAGTAAAAGAAAGCCAGCATATTTCTAATCTATCTGGAAAACTAAGTAATGGCACATCCCATAATAGAAGGATCCATTGTGAAATTTTCAGTGCTATTGTCTGTCTGCAACAATTTATATAATGTATAGCTCAGCCTCAAGGCCCGGATGCTAAAGAATATACACCAGTGAATTTCAGGTAATTTATTCACTAATTGTTCCTATCTGTCTTGTGTGATTTTTTTTTTCTTTCTTTTCTTTTTTTTTGTTTTTGTAAACTTGGTTAGGCTTTAATTCCTAGTTGTTTGTTCAAATGCCTGAGTAGACATTGCTGTGAAAGCACTTTGTATATGTGACTAACATTTACAAACAATTGATTTTAAAAATATAAACCTCCATAATGTGAATGGGCTTTTTCCTATCAGTTAAAATACTTTGAGAAAAAAGAGGTTTTTCAAAGAAGGAGTTCTACCTCAAGAATGTAACATAGAAATCACATCTGAATTTCCAGCCTGCCAGCCCACCCTATATAGTTCATATTCAAGATGGTAAGTATGAAGTATAAGCTGAGGTTCCATGTTAAATTAAGATAGAGAATGTGTAATTATTACAAAGTCAATAATTAAATGGTGTTAATTTAAAAATAGACAAAGTAAAATCTTATACATCTTATACTTTATGAGGGACAGTTCTCTGGGACTGGTAAGCTTAGCGGTATACTATTCTTGATAGATGCTTTATGAATATTTGTTGTTTAGTTAGATTTGTGTATTTTTTTAAATCACAAAAATATACATATCTAAAAATAATTGATGCCATATATCTGAATATATAGGTTTATCTGTGTACTCATCAGTGTCTAACTTATATATTTAATTTGTCCATGTTCAATGACATACTTTCAATGAATGCATTACATTAATTTCAGTGAAGAACAACCCATAATTTTTTTCAATTTTATTGATTTTTCTAAATTTTAGAAATTTTTTAGTGCATTGAAAAAATTACTGATATATTTTTAAAAGAAAAAATAAAAATAGGCCAATATTTTTTCTTTGGTTTTTAGTATTCTTGAATTCTCTCCTTAGCTGACAGGAACAAAAATATCCTGGAATTCCTACTGGTAATAGAGCATGTCAATTACATAGTCAGTATTGGATACCACGGTTTCTAACTCGAAATTGATCGTTCAGTATGAGCTGTGCTATTATCACTATTGTTATTGTTTTAACGAGCTTTAGTCTTTCAACAGCTGCATCTCTACTTACCTGGAAAGGTATTCTTTATTCAGTTTGTAAATTAAGTTATTCTGTGTATAGGTATGTGAATGTTTTTAGTGAAAGAAAGCTTAGCAACCTAATTATTGCATACAGAAATTACTCTTACAAGTCAGAGATTCAGTAAATTGTTTATAAATAATTAACTGTCAATAGAGAAGTATTCCTGTTCTTACAAAAACCTTGATGACAAAAATAAATATATACCACATAATCACAGACAAAATAATATGTATTTAGACTTTATCTATACTTTTATCAGGTATTAATTTAGTCTGTCTAACAATTTAAACCACAAAGAAAACAGCATTTAAAAAATTACTAAAGCAGGAATAACTGGGTTTAAATTATACCAGGAGGTGTGTGAGAAACAGTTAAATAAATTATAGAATATAAAATAAATTCTTAGATTGTTAACATTTCTGCTTATAAGCTTAATGTATGTTGAGATAATTATGTGAAATTATATGAGCATATGGCTTCCTTAACACATTTTCACACTATTTGAAATTAAACATATATCATACATAAATATGCACATACATATATATGTATGCATACTGCACAGAATATTTATAAAATTGTACAATATAGATAATCAGTAACACTCAAACAGTTGTTTTTTAATGCAGTGGATTTTTTGCCTTACCTTTCTTATGACAACTTATGTTTATTGAGAACTTCATGTAAGCAAGGCACTGTGGTTGAATGGGAACACAACAGATAATACAAAAAAACTACTTGATTTGAGATTGCTAACAATTAGCAAAAGAAGTATATTTGCTTATTATTATCAAATGTATTCATAAATAAATTTATATATTCAAAGCTAGATGTCTGATGATCTGTTACTGTCTCCCATCACTGCCAGATGGGATCACCTAGTTGCATTTAAGCAAGCTCAAGGCCCCCACTGACTTCTAAATTATGATGTGCTGTATTTCATTATATATTATAATATAGTAATAAAATAAAGTACATAACAAATGTAATATGCCTGAATCATCCTTATATTATCCCCACTCTAACACCAGTCTGTGTGAAAATTGTCTTCTACAAAATCGGTCCCTTTGTAGGTATGGCGCCATCAGAACAGGTATATATATATATATATATATATACACACACACACACACACACCTCAGAACATTTCTGAGTTACAGTTTGTTTCTGTTCAGCTTTGGTACATCATACCTAATATTCTCCCAAAATAATTGTACAAATTTCCTCTCTTCATCAACATATGAGAGTCTGGTAGCAAAACTTCTTTGCTTCATATAGGTTTTCTTTTATTTTTATAGTCATTCTGGTGGGTGTGTGGTGAAATTGTATATTTTTCTCTGTATTTATTTCTGCTTGTTGACTTTTGGCATATTCTGTGTTACAAAGTTCCTGGTCACTTTTCTTTCTTATTATACTATTGAATTCTCAATATTTCGACAAAAAATTTGTAAAGATCCCTTACATATTTTTATTATATGCCTCTTATTGATTACATGGGATGCAAATATCTTCTCTCATTCTAGGCATTTCATTTCTCATCCTCTAATGGTACTTCTTGCATAGCAGTTTTACATTTTAATACAGTTCAATTAATTAAATTTTATGTTAGGCATTTTCTTAGTGTACTGTTTAAGAATATTCTACTAAAATGTCATAAAATCTTCCTCTGCTTACCTATATATGATGCTTTTTTAACCCCTTATATTTATTTAAATATGTTTAACTTATATTTTGCATCCACAAATAAATTGGAGAATCATTTTTTTTTGTCAAAGCATATCACATTTCATGAACAAGAACAAGCAACAACAACAAAAAAATAAATGAATTATATTGAACACAAATGAAAACTTTTACTGCTTCTAAGGATGCTGTTCAAAAGTGAAAAGACAATCTACAGAATGAAAGGAAATATCTTCAATAATATTTAAATAGCTAAATTAAATAAAAATATGTTTTTAATAATAATTAAACATTGAAAAAACAAGCACAGAATAAGAGAAAATAACCACAAGTTATTTATCTAATGAAAGACTTGCATGAAATATACATATACAGCACTTAAACCTCAATAATTAAAAGACAAATATACCAGTTAATCTTGTGCAAATAATTACAAAAGAATTTTAGGGAAGATGTGCAAATAGCCAAAGTAAGCACACAAATATCTTCAGCATCATTAGTGATTATGAAATAGCCAATGAAAACTACAAGGAGATTTATTGCATACTATTATGGCTGTAATCCAAAGATAGACATTAAGAAGTTTAGTGAGTACATGGAAATATTAAAATAATTATATATTGCTGGTAGAAACATAAAAGCATTCAAGTGGTTTGTGAAACAGTTTGACAATTTTCCCCTAAACAGAATTATAACAGGACTCAGCAATTCCACTTCCTATTATGTACTCAAGAGAATTGAAACATCTATCCAGAAAAAAAAATGCATAAATATCTATGGCATTGTTATTCATAATAAGTAAAGTGTGGGAAAAAAACCACAAATATTTGAAAAATGATGAACAGACAAAATTCAATATATCTATACAATGCAATATTATTTGGTAATAAAAAGAATGAAGTATTTATTCATACTGCAACATGGATGAATGTTGATTACATTATGCTAAGTAAAATAAGTCAGCCACAAAGGCACATAATGTATAATTCTATTTATACCAAATACACAGAATAGGATAATTTATAGAGACAGTGGGTAACTTACTGGTTGTCAGCACCTGGGGAGAGGAGGGAATAAATGACTGCAAATTAATATGGAGTTTCTTTGTTAAAGTAATAAAAATGTTCTAAAATTAGATAATAATGATGGTTCCAAAACTCTGAATATACTAAATTCTACAGAATTTCACAGTTTACAAGACTGAATTTTATGATACACGAAGTCTTTGTCAATAAAACTGTTTATTCTAACTCCTCAAAGTAATATATTACATTGTCTCATATTTTATTTAAACAATTCCCTGATAATAAATATTTAGAGAGTTTCCATTGTTTTTATTAGACATATTGTTATTGTTCTCCTTTGGTTGTGTGCTTGTGTGTGTGTGTGTTTGTGTGTGTGTGTGAGACAGAGAGACAGAGAAAGTGTACATAGGGTGGTCACAAAGAGAAAGCGTGTGAGAGTCATGATATTTGCTCAGTTTTGTCAGGATTTCAGAATAATACATTTCCAGTAATAGAATTTTATAAAGTTTTGTAAACATGAATTGGCCATTTATATTGTTTTTTTAAACAGTACATATCTTTTCCTTCAGATCTTTGCTGTTTCTAGAGAATCAGCTTTTTTTATTGACCTATATGATCTTCAGTATGGTAAAGAATATAAAAGTTTGTTGTAAGCATGTGTGTGTATGTACCCATATATTGTATTTTTTCCATATATGTCATTTATATTTGAATAATTTGTAGATATTTTCTTTATTAACCACTAAATAGGAAATATTTTATCCATTATTTAAGAAATAAAGTGTTGTCACTATTTTAGAAGATGCTCGTATTTCTTATACCATATTCTCTTCAAAATATAACTCTTATTCTACATAATGTGTTTCTCAATTCCTTATAAATATTAGGGTTTAATTCTATGTCTAGGTTACATGTATTGTATTTGTCTTGCATCTAAACTTTGTATCTGTACAATTATACTATATGTATCTTGTAAGACTTGCTTATTTTTTTCAATATAATAGTGATATTTATGCACAAGTGAAGAGTTGAGTGTATATAATTAACTGTTGAATTGTTGGATTTTAAGTCATGTTTATATTTACAGTATAAATAACAGGGAATTTTGTTCAGGTGTTTTTTATTTTAATTTAGAATTCCACAATCAATTTCTAAGAGTGTTATATGAGTTCACTGTTTTAAACATCTATTGATGGTATTGGTCATTCTTAGCATTGCTATAATATAAATTGGTACATTATATTTAGCCTAATATTGTCTCTGTACTTTGAAATCATATGCAACAAATTGCAATTTAACATACTATGTAAACAAACTGCAACATAACTTAGCAGTCTATTCTCCTAGCAAGTAGCGGAGTCTCAGCCAATTATAGCAGCCAAACTTCAGCCAATTAGTGGCTGCCAACTGATCAGATTATGTTCATATAGAGCAAATGCAACATCACGGAATGCCCAAATAAAGCAAGAGCTGAGCGGAAATGAATCAAGTGGTTTCTGTATGTCACCATGTCCCTTTCAGTATATAAATACTGCCTGCTCATTCCTGGGTGGAGCTTTCCAACTGTCTTCTGGTTCAGAGTGATGCTTGATTTATGAATTTTTTTTCATTAAATAAACTCTCCTAAATTTAGTTGTGTAGAGGTTATTTTTTTTAATAGTTTTGAATCAGAAGTGGGATCTAGAGTAGACCTCCAGCCACCCCCAGGAGCAGCAAGTGACCAAGTGAAGGTACTTGCTAGAACAGTGTCCACTGCTCTCTCACCACCTAGACGTTGTGAATGAGATCTGTCTCAGAGTCAATCACAAACCAGTTATCAGTTCTGAGGTTATTTAAACATTTTGACCTTTTTTAGGTTTATATGTTGCAACAGAAATAAGGCTAGGTCCTTTAGGGAGGCCTTCAGTGTCTTACTGTGTCCGACAGAAACTGGACTAGGTTCGATAGGTAGTCAAGGCTACTAGAAGACAGGGAATTATGGCTTCATCTGGGCCCAGAGTCTAGAACTTCTCCATGTAGAACTTCAGCCAATTTCATGTATAAGAACTATTGATCCAAGACTCATGTTCTTCTAGAAAAATGTGTGGGCTTCCCTAAAGGTAACTTAGAAGTTACAGTCGTCATAGGAAGGGGGACCTCTTACAAAAATCTACAACAGATACGGGGACCATGACAACTTCCTCTTTGAATCCAAACCAAGGTATCTCTAACTAACAGTTACAGTGTACCAAAATGTCTGGCATTTTTGGAAATAACTCATCCATTGGAAAAGAAATGATTCATTTTTATACCTGCCATCTTATAGGTCATCCCTTTGGCTTGAACTCTTTTCCCACTAGAGGAAATAGCCAAACATTTTACTTCTAAGACAATAACCAACTAATTTCTCAGAAAGAAAATAAGAATTTTTTGGTGGGGTTTCAAATCAAGTCAAGAAGATCTACATGTGTGAATGTAATTGACACTTGGCCTACTAAACACACACACACACACACACACACACACACACACACTAGTCTTTTCTCATCTCTATTTGATACTGTTTCTCCTATGGGAACCCTTCAGTCAACTAAAACCCCTTTTCTCAAACCACATCTGTAAATTCTCTACCAACTCTGCCTGCTACTTTCTTGTCATGATCTTTGCTATGCTGCAAAACTGTTTCAAAAACAAAGCAGACATACAACAAAACATGATTGGTCTGTCGTTCAATCCTGAAAACAAACAAAAAAAAGGTTGAATCTGTCTCTGATTATAAAACCTCTTTTTTTATGCTGAATACAAGCCTATGAAATGTTTACATTATGTTATCTCACTCATGGATAAAATTTTAGAATGAATGCTATAAGATTTGTTTCATTATAAATGTTTATATATAACTGTATGTGTGACATATATGTGTGATAGTTTTCCTATAATATTGAAAAATTTTAACTGTAAAAAATATTTAATTGGCTTAAAATGTGCATGTGTAGAAATTAAGCATATTATCAGAAAAATAAGATGTAACTCAAATTCTTTTCGTTTACATGATTTGAATAATCTTAGATAAATAGATATATTATTGGTTTGATTAAAACAGGCACATATCTTCAGAATGGTCAGCATTAAATTTACAGATACATGATTTCCTATCTATACGTAGTGGTAAATTAAGCTTATGTTTTCTCTATACTGCAAAATTTGTCAGCAAGAAAAATAGCTTTAGTTATTGTCTAGCTGATAATGTCTTATTTTCATGAGGAACTCAAGGATATTTGTTAAAAGCAAGCAAGCTAAATAGATGTAAGGTAAAATTTCTGTTCACCCTATACAATAAGGTTTTACTATTTTTATCATAAAGAGAGGAAAGTTGTGGCTGAGAAAAATATATGAATAAATAATTTAATTATCACAAGCCAAAAAACCCTAAAAAAAAAGTTTCTCCTTTACAGTTACTTATTACAGAGAGACTAAACATGGTAAACATATTCTGTGTCACACTCACAAATTTTATGATGAGAAAGAATATGCATCTAGAAAATATGATTCCTAGAATTGTCAAACTGTAGATTTCTGGTGTGACAGTTCATAACTGCTTGCTTTCAAGCATTGACTGAAAATTAAGGTCACTAACGAACAAAAATTCTAATTAATATATATATATAACTAATATTACTATAAATAATTTAAAAATTTTTTATATGCAAATATGCAAGAACGACAAGATGTGTTTTTCATAAGAAAAAGGTAGAAGATGTGAGATTATGCTGTTTTATGAGGGGAAGAAACAGAGTAATTTTTTTCCTGAAAATGAAATGACTGGTTGTTTCAAAATAAGAAAAAGGAGAAGTTTAGAACACACATTTAAATACATATGAGAAAGTTATAGAAAGCTTGTAGAAGAGGAATGCTTGAAAAGTAATTTGGACTCCCACACAGTAGTAGTGGGAGATTTCAACATCAATATTAGATAGATCAATGAGACAGAAAATTAATAAGGATATCCTGGACTTGAACTCAGATCTGGAACAAGTAAACTTAATAAACATTTATGGAACTCTCCACTTTAAACACACAAGATATGCATTCTTACCAGTACCACATCACACCTACTCACAGGTTTAAATGAAATATTGGTTGGCCATTATTAAGCACGATTGATGGTATAAGGGAGGTTTTCTTTTTTTTCTTTTTTGTTTTTTGAGACAGAGTTTAGCTCTTGTTACCCAGGGTGGAGTGCAATGGCATGATCTCGGCTTACCACAACCTCCGTCTCCCGGGTTCAAGCAATTCTCCTGCCTCAGCCTCCCGAGTATCTGGGACTACAGGCATGCACCACCATGCCCAGCTAATTTTTTTGTATTTTTAGTAGAGACGGGGTTTCACTATGTTGATCAGGATGGTCTCCATCTCTTGACCTCGTGATCCACCCACCTCGGCCTCCCAAAGTGCTGGGATTATAGGCCTGAGCCATGGGAGGTTTTCAATACCCATTTTTAGACTGCATTCTAGCCTGGGCAATTAAGCGACACTCCCGTTCTCTCTCCCTCCTCCTCTTCCTCTTTTTTCCTCTTCCCCTTTTTTCCTCTTCTTTATTCCTTTTTCTTTCTCTCTTTCTTTAAAAAAAAAAAATAATAATTTATTAACTAGAGAAAGACCTTAGCATGGTTTAGGTTCCAGTTTACCTTCCCCTTGTTAATTTCCAAATAATTAGATAGAGTTTTTGTTCTACCTAATATAAAACATATCTGTATTATTAATAATGCTATTGCAATGATTACACAACTTATATTTTATTGATGTCCTTCTCATTGTTGCTTCTGTATTTTTCTTTTTTCCATCACGTTCACTTTTCTTCTTGTTGAAATTATACAAAAAAAATAAAAAGAAAAGTAATTTTATTTTATTATTTATTTATTTATTCCTTTATTGAATCAAAGTCTTGCTCTGTTATCCTCCTAGTAGCCATTATATTGGCGGGGTGTATCCTCTCAATAGATTTAAATGCTTATATGAATCCGTCTGTTGTATATCAAATGGTCTCACTATGGTTACAATAATGAAAACAACAAAAGAACATGAAACATGTAACTGACCTGACATCAAGAATTATGAATTCGATACGGTGACCAAAAAAGGTCTCTATGATAGTGAGAGTGACATCAATAACCAAGGTTTTTTTCAGTCTCTCAAAATTGAAAGTGTAACCAAAGGAGAAAATTGTTAAATTAAATTTAATTTGACATAAACTGTTTCTGTACTTTGAATCCATAAGCAGAAAACTGAAAACTAACTTTGCTTGTAAACAAACTGCAACCTAAGAGTCTATATGGTAATAAGTAGCTGAGGTTCAGCCAATCATAGCAGCCAAGCCGATTACATGCTGCCAACTGATCGGATCATGTCTTCTTAAGCTGAGTACCTCATTAAAACATATTCAAGTAAGGCAAATGCTCAGCTATAACCAAGCAAGCTGTTGCTGTACATCAATTACTTTTTCTGTCTATAAATACTGCCTCCCATGTTGCTGGGTGGTAGTCTTTGAACCTCTCCGATTCTCAGTAATACCCAACTCATGAATTGTCCTTTGCTCTTACAAACTGTGCTAAATATAATTTGTCTAGGTTAATTTCTGTTTTTTATATTCTTAATTTTTTTTCAATTATGCAACTGTCTTTTAGTATATTCTGTTTTTCTCATTCTTAAGTAGAAAATATTATGATTTATTTTTTAGCATGTTTTATGTAACGTAAGTACTTCTGACTTACTAATAGTTCCATAATGGAATATCTATAACAAGAAAATTTTAAAATTTCTAAATTTTTAAAAAGAAGGTAAATTAAAAAACAATTACCAATGTTTTATATGTTTTGGTTGAATTATAGAAATAATATGACTGTAAATGTAAAAGGAAAATAATAAATCCCCTAGGACCATTTCTTTTTTTTTTAATTGGGAAATTGAGGCCAATTAATTTATTATAGACATTTGTCTACTACTAGGATTTTAGTTTTGTGGATTATCTTATTTTATTCCTTTATGGACATTGGTTAAAACACTGTAATTTTTTAACACATTTACTGTAGTTTTTTATTCAGTAAAAAGGCAATGTTTGTAGTTTTCTTTGGGCCTTTTTTTTTTTTTTCAAATTTACCGGGTTAACTCTGACATACCAGCATGAAAAGAGATTTTGAAATGTGTCTCTAAATTTTGAACGTGTTTCAATAACATTTCAGTTCAGAGACTCTTCATTTAACTTGCAGAAAATTCTGAAGGAAGGCCTATTTCATCACTGACTCCCAAAGGTTAAACCAAGCCTGAACTTTAAGCAATGAACCGTTAGTGAGAGTATATTGAACTACAGTTTGCCATTTCTCAGGAAAAAAATGACTTGCCTATTACAAGAAATTGATGAGAACCTAATTGTCTCACTTCATGTGTGCTTGAGAGAACATAATGTTATTCTCCACAGAAATTAAGAAAAAAAAAAAAACTTGTTTGGCAAATGCCAGGAATTTATTATCACTGAGTCAACAGAACCATTAATTTTTTCTCAGAATATATTCAGCATATGTATGTTGTAAGATCATTATTTATTTTAAGTAGAACTCTCATTTTTTATTTTAAGTAGAACTTTTAAAGTATTAAATAGGCACCTAATCTAGTAAGAGTTTAATGGATTGGGCATAATATTTTCTTGTTTTCTAATGTTCATTAGTAACCATACCACTTTATTTTATATGAATCTCAAAAATGATATTTTATAGAAACAGTAGTGCTGTTTTGTGTGTGATAGGTTGAGTTGACAAGGTACTCTGGCACTCATTTTATTGTTCTCAGAAACCTTTACATATATCCTCTCCAACACATTAATGCCCCTAACTTAACTTGCAAAAACAGCAAGTTCACTTGCAGAAAAGTAGCTTCTGCTTCTAATGAAGTGTATTGTTAGTTTTGGAAACAAAATTCAATTCTTTCTGGCAGTTTATATCATTTCCTCAAAATCAAAAAACATGACATGAAATAAACAACTGCTAAAATAAGTAAAATGAAATAACATTAGATTTATGAAAAACACAACACACAAACTGGCATAACATAATAATGATGTCTGCAAATGTAAAACCCAGAGTAATTTTAGGTAAGCTCTATCCATGCAGATGAGGATAATAAGAAATAAAGGTGCAGAGTGGTGGGGTGCCATATTATACATGACTGAGTGCAGACTAAAGTGAGTTGGTCAAAATTTTTACAGGTGGTTGATGAGCAAATGTTATGCAAGGGGAATAGGAACATGCAATATGATTTCATATAGAAGTAAAATTATGAAAAAGTAGAAAAATATTTTATTTTCTTCAATACAGAAAATAATCTGTGTTGGAATTATTTATATCATTTCCATAGCAAGTATTCCAACTCTATTTTAGAAATAACTTATTCTCAAATTTCAATTAAGTACAGAAAGAATTTTGAAAAAATTTATTTATTTTATAATAAATCTAAAACCTTCATGTTTTTCATAATTGTTTATTAACGCTATAGGGATATTATAAGAAATATTACCATTTTCAGGTAGAAAAATTCACCTAATTTTGAAAATTAGTTAATGCTACTTTGTTTTAATGTGCTAAATTCAAATTCAAATATTAATGTTAATAAATTATTAGAGTAAGTTTATAATTGATCACATTTCTGGAAAATAATCTTATCTCTATCTCTCAATATATTATCACCTCTCCCAATTTATGTGAATCTCTTTATCCTTCCAGCCTTTTCTTTGCATGTATTAAATTCACTTATTTTCTTTTTTTGTTTTCTTTTCTTCTTTTTTTTCTTTTGAAACAGGGTCTTGCTGTCTCCCTGTGTTGCCCAGGCTGGAGTGCAGTGGTGTGATTTTGGCTCACTGCAACCTCTGCCTCCGGGGTTCAAGTGATTCTCCTGCTTCAGCCTCCCAAGTAGCTGGGATTACAGATGCCTGCCACTAAACCCAGATAATTTTTGTATTTCTAGTACAGATGGGGTTTCACGATGTTAGTCAGGCTGATCTCGAACTCCTGACCTCAGTTGATCCACCTGCCTCAGCCTCCCAAAGTGCTGGGATTACAGGCATGAGCCACAGTGCCCAGCTCTTCACGTGTTTTCTTATCGCATGTTCTCTGTCAAACAGTACAACCACCAATATTATCTAATTATGCCTTACTGAAAGTTTGCAATCCAGGATGCCAAAAATACAAGAGGGAAAGCAAAAAGAGTCAGAGAGATAGGGAAGGCAGATAAAGGTGGTATCTTACTGGGCTGACTAACAATACAAAAAGCACAGATTGTTCGTGTACACTTGTGCCTTCTCCATAAGGTATGTGGAATTACTTGCAAGATAGAAATATCTAGTGTTAAAAAAAAAAAAAAAAAAAAACAGAAGAAAAAGGAAGTTATCTTTGTACCCCTCTTATTTTTTATTGATCTCAATTCTTCCCATGGAGCATTGATTACTCTGCAGTACCTTGTTTTGGCACTCAGCCTTTCTGGTCAAATTTCATGTCTGCTCTCAAACCCACATTGGTTTGAGTACATGAAGAGGCAGAGTAGATGAAGTGCTTCTATATATCTTCTTTGAGGGAGATTTTGCATCCAACTGAAAGTTAGGAAAGATAAATATGTGAAGGCATGTTTTAAAATATAATACCTAGACACTCACACGATATGCACTCTCCTGACAAAAATGTACTTTGGTACTCACATGTCAGCAGTCCTGTTATGTACACACTTAGCAGCAAATTGTTGAATTAAAGGTTCTGCTGCACTGAGAATAATAAGATAAGTGAATTACTCTTGCTACATACCTTTGTCAACACACGATATTGCCATGTTTTTACTTGTATTGTTGATTTTTTTAAGGCTTCTGTTGCCAGTTTATTTTCTCAACCTGTTTTGGTTTATATTTTCCTGATGAAAATACGATTTTCAGAACAAGTTTTATAGTCTTTTGCCCATCTAAATGTATTCTGTTGGGAAGTGCATTTTCAATCATTTGTCTATGAAAGGACAGAGATTGTCTGTTTATTCTAAAGGAAATGTGCCAGTTATTTATAGATTATGTCTCCCAGTCTATTGCCAAATAAACATTTTGAAAACTATGTATCCCATTAAAGGACTGTATTATTATTATTATTATTTTCTTTGAGATGTGATCTCATTCTGTTCCCCAGGATAGAGTGCTGTGACATGACCATGGCTCACTGCAGCCTTCGTTTCCTGAGCTCCCGCCATCCTCCTACTTCAGCCCCTGGAGCAGCAGGGACTAAAGGCATACACAACCACACCCAGCTCATTTTAAAATTTTTTGTAGAGACAAGGTATTGCATTTTTCCCAGGCTGATCTCAAACTCCTGGACTCAAGTGATCTTCCCACCACGGCCTCTCAAAATTCTGAGATTACAGGCTTGAGCGAACTGCTGCTTCCAGCTTTTCCTATTTTGTAGTCCTTTCTTTTAATATACAAAACCTGTGGATTTTAATGTAATCCAAATTGTCATTTTTTTTTTTTACAGTGGTGATTTGTTTGAGAAATTTTCCTGCAAAACCTTCTTACTTATTTCTGCAATCTTCATTGTTTTGATCCATAATTTATCTGGAACTAACAGCTATCTTTAGCAAAATTTCTGAGTCAAAATTTATTTTTTCTAGTTATGGATATTTAATTAACACGGTGTTACTTATTAAATAGGCAAATCTAGCTAGAAATAAAAGAAAATTTATCAATTTGATTTTTAAGAATATACTATTCCTAGAGCTAAAATCAGATGTAATGTTGACGACAAACTAATTGCTTCCTCACTAAGGTCAGAAGTAAGGCAAGGATGAAGAGGACTCTCCCCAGTCCTCTTCAATATTTTACTGAAAGCCCTAGATCATATAATAAGACAATAAAAGGAAACAGGAGATACACAGAATCAGAAGGAAGAAGTAAAACTATCTTTGTTTACACATTATATGATTGTCTATCTTAGAAATTTCAAATAATCAACAACAAAAAAGCCTATCTTATAGAGCTAATAATAAGCCATTGCATCAACTGTAATCTCAAATATATTCTCAGTTCATTAAATATGTTCTCATTGTTTGCATTCTCAATGCTTTCTTGTCTTGCTGAGAGAGGAGAGACTGCCCATTCCTGGGCTAGCCAATTATTAAAGATAGGAAATAACTCCCCCTGGAGTGCATCTTTCATATACAACTTAACCAATTCAGACTACTCTCTGAAACACCTCTATCTATCGGACCTATACACTGCAAGAGGCAATATTTATCTGCCCTAATTATCCTAGGGCCAGGTATAACTAGAGATAGCCTGTATACCTGAGAGCCTACTGAAATTATTCAAACTCTCTTGCCATAGGCTATTCACTCTGCCTTGCCTTAAGCCCTTGCCGTCACTCTTTCTACCTCCTGACAGATTTTGATGCTTCTCTATGTGACCCCTTCTCTTCCTCTTGGCCTGCTCAACTCCAAGAGGGTAAGAATGAACATTTTTATGCTGAACCACTTCCACTTAATTAGTAATAAATATACTTCCTCTGCCTTATGATTTTCTTAAAAACATTTTTTCTATAGGTTGCTTCATTGTAAAAACACAGTATATAATGCATATAACATACAAAATATGTGGTAACCATATGTCTATGTTATTTGTAAGACTTTCTGGTCAGCAGTAAGCTATTAGCAGTTAAATTTGAGGAGAATCAGTAGTCACATGTGGATTTTTAATGGTGCAGGGTGTTGGTGTCCCTAACTTTCACACTGTTCAAATGTCATCTGCATTATGTATTTATTAAATGTCATACTGCTTAAATTACTGTAATTTTAAATGTGTTATGCTACGTAGGTTAGGCCTTTCAGTTTTTGACATTTGAAATCATTTGTTTTTCTTGTCTATTTTCATTTACATATAAATTTTGTCAGCAGTATGTCATTTTCCCCAATACACTCTGTTCTAAGCTAGTTATGTGCTCTATTGCCCTATCCAATCATTTACCCATTTTTTTGCAAGAAATTTGCCGTATTACTCTAAAGAAAATGCTTTCCATGGATTACAAGGATTTACATGATCTGTCTGCATTATTCCAGTCTTTGCCTATATCTTAGTGCTTTTCTCTCAGTTCAGTTACCTCATTCTCTTTTCCTCAAACACTTAAAGCATGGCCCATTGTATGGCTTGCATAAATCCCCAATTTTCTTTTCTTTCCCTTTCCTTTCTTCCTTTTTTCTCCTTCTTTCCTTCCTTCCTCCCTTCCTTCCTTTCTTTCTCTTCTTTCTCTCCTTCATTTCTTTCTCTCTTTTCTTTCTCTCCTTCCTTCCTTCCTTCCATCCTTCCTCTCTCTCTCTCTCTCTCTTTCTCTCTCTCTCTCTCTCTCTGAGTCTCACTCTGTTGCCCAAGCTGGTGTGCAGTGGCATGATCTCAGCTCATGCAACTGCCTCCTGAGCTCAAGCAATACTCATGCCTCAGCCTCAGGAGTAGATGAGACCACAGGTACATGTCACCATGCCTGGCTAATTTTTGCATTTTTAGGAGAGACTGGGGTTTCTTCATGTTGGCCAAGCTGACCTTGAACTCCTAACTTCAAGTGATCCCACCACAGCCTCACAGAGTGCTCCAATTATAGGAGTGAGACACCGATCCCAGCCAACTCTCTAATTTTATTTAAGTCATGAGACTCACTCACTGCATTCCAGTAAAATTAATATTTTTTCTTAGAATATCACAGTTATTAAAATAATAGAAATATTTATTTACAGTCCTCAACTTACCAAAATTTGATACAATTTTTCAATTTTTGCAATGGTGCAAAAGTAATATGCATTTAGTAGAAACCATGCTTCAAGCACCTATGACATCATGCTAATTTTCACTTTTAAAACAGCACAGCATTTTCTCTTTATCCATGGGGCATATGTTCCACCCACCATGGAAGCTTGAAACCACAGATAGCTCCAAACCCTATATGTATGCTGGATTTTCACCTCTACATACACAAATACCTATGTAAAGTTTAATTTACAAATTAAGCACAGTAAGAGATTAACAACAATAGCTAATAATAAAATAAAAAAATATAAAAATATACTGTAATAAAAGTTATATTAATATGGTTTCTCCTTCTCTCTCTCTCAAAATATCTCATTGTACTGTATTTACCTATTTTGAGACCGTGGTTGACCATAGGTAACTTAAACCATGGAATGCAAACAGTGGATAAGGGGAGACTATTGTTGCCTTAACATTTCCTGAGATAGTCAACACTTTACTATAAAATTGTCTTTGTGTTAGATAACTTTGCCCAACTGTGGGCTAATGTATGTATTCTAAGCATATTAAATGCAGGCTTGGCTAAGCTATAATGCTCAGTAGTTTTGGCACATTAAATGCAGTTTTGACTTCAGTAATTTTAACTTACTATGGTTTGAATGGGATGTTAGCCTCATCATAAATCAAAGACTATCTATATTTAGTGATGGATAAACATATAGGAAGTATATTGTTAAGTTAGTAATTCATGTTTCAGAATAATATATATTTATAAATATTATTTTCTAAACAACAAAATAATACATTCACATATGCTTCTACAAAAAACAATACTCTTCACATTTAGTACTCTGGAAAACTGGCGTCTGATGAGAAAACATCTTTTCATTTTAGTTTCCATACTTTTTATACATAGGCTATTTTACTGTGCCTATGTATAAAATACATATTTATGTGCAATATGATAAACTATTGCAAATAAATAGAAAGAATATCTAAGTACTCAGTTTAATATGCTGGGACACAGTTTAGTACTGCAGGTTTGTGAAGCTCCATATCAAGGTTACTTTCCCATTACCAAAATTTCTTTACCAGGAAAGTTAATGTATTAATTTACTGTCATTTTTGCATAATATGTTAATAGTATATCATTTCCCAAAGCTTTATATATTTCTTTATTTTAAAATGAATTGTTGGGAGAGCATATAGAAGATGGCGCTGTGAGAACAACCCAGGATTGGAGCCCGCGTTGAATTCGCAAACGGTGAGTCAGTGCTGCATTTCCAGACTGATCTTTGTTGCCCACAGAACGGGGAAACTCCCAAGTATAAAAAGACACGGGACGCCAGGCAGTAGGTCTGCCTGGCGAAGCCGGCAGCCGGGGCGGCGGCGGCCGGCCCTACCCAGCAATCCCCACAGGGCGCGCTTGTCCGGGTGCCTTGTTGAACCGGCAACCTGAGACTTGAGAGGGCTGGACTTGAGACTGAACGAGACTTGCACAGTAGCCCAGCCCAGGGGATTGTAGGGACAGATCGTTTGGGATACCCAGTGGGACGAACAAAACCGCGATTTCAAACTATCCCGGGCAGACGGTCCGAGACGCTCTGTGGGGGAGGGGCGTCCACCACTACGGAGGCAACCTGCCCCAACTGATATACACGCCCACTGCTGAGGCAGCCAGCCGTTGCCGAGGCAACCTGTCCCTCCTGAGATACACGCCCACTGCTGACGCAGCCTGCCGTTGCTGAGGCAACACGCTACAACGAAGAGACTCCGCCGCAGGGCGTGGCGGAGACCACAGCAGAGCCGGCAGGAACAGCGCGAATCACACAACAGCAGGGCGGAGCCTCGGCAGCCAAACAGTGGCTAGTCTGCCTTTGAGCTGGGCAGGACACCTGATCGGACATCCAAAAATAAAGCCCAAACCCCTCAACACAGAGCATTTGAGAAAAAAAAAAGGGTTGTTTAATGAGCTGTGTTGCAGCAGAATCAAACATAGCAGCCTAACAGCCCTGAATGAACAACAGAGTGCACAGCTCAGCAATTAAACCCCTATAAAGTACAAACTGTCTCCTCAAGCAGCTCCCTGACCCCTCTATATCCAAAAGACTGTCATTAGGCAGGCATCATCCTGGGACAAAGAGAGCGAAAAAGAAACTGGTAGCATCCCTCGCTGTGCCACGGCTACTAGAGGTGCACCCCAGACAAGCAGGATCTGGAGCGGACCTCAACAGTCGTACAGCGAAGGGGCTAGACTGGTAGAAGGAAAACCAAGCAACAGAAATACTTCATCATCAACATTCTGGGTGTCCACTCAGAGACCCAAACGAAAAGTCAGCAACTACGCAGACGACCAGCGGACAAATCCACAAAGATGGGAAGAAACCAGCGCAAAAAGAAGGAAAACACCCGAATCCAGAACACATCGCCTCCTAGAAAGGACCAAGACTCCTCACCAGCAAGGGAACAAAGCTGGACGGAGAATGACTGTGACGAAATGACGGAATTAGACTTCAGAAGATGGATAATGAGAAACTTTTGTGAGCTAAAAGATCATGTATTAAATCAATGCAAAGAAACTAAGAACCTTGAAAAAAGATTTGAAAAAAGATTCGAGGAAATGATAACAAGAATGGATACCTTAGAGAGGAATATGAATGAATTAAAGGAGCTGAAAAACACAATACGAGAACTTCGCGAAGCAAACGCAAGTTTCAATAGCCGAATTGACCAAGCAGAAGAAAGAATATCTGAAGTCGAAGACCAACTCAATGAAATAAAACGAGAAACCAAGATCAGAGAAAAAAGCGCAAAAAGGAATGAACAAAGTCTCCAAGAAATGTGGGACTATGTGAAAAGACCTAACCTACGTTTGATAGGTGTACCAGAAGGGGACGAAGAGAATGAATCCCAGCTGGAAAATACTCTTCAGGACATCATCCAGGAAAATTTCCCCCACCTAGCAAGACAAGCCAACACTCAATTGCAGGAAATACAGAGAACACCACAAAGATATTCCGCAAGAAGAGCAACCCCAAGGCACATAATCGTCAGATTCAACAGGGTTGAAATAAAGGAGAGAATACTAAGGGCAGCCAGAGAGAAAGGTCGGGTCACCCACAAAGGGAAGCCCATCAGACTCACAGCAGATCTCTCGGCAGAAACACTACAAGCCAGAAGAGAGTGGGGGCCAATATTCAACATTCTTAAAGAAAAGAACTTTCAACCCAGAATTTCATATCCAGCCAAACTGAGCTTCAGAAGTGAAGGAAGAATAAAATCCTTTGCGAACAAGCAAGTACTCAGAGATTTTGTCACCACCAGGCCTGCTTTACAAGAGCTCCTAAAAGAGGCACTACACATAGAAAGGATCAATCAGTACCAGCCATTCCAAAATCACACTGAATGCTAAAGAGCTTCAACATAATGAAGAATCTACAACAACTAACAGGCAAAACAGCCACTTAGCATCAAAATGGCAGTATCAAATTCACACATAACAATATTAACCCTAAATGTAAATGGACTAAATGCACCAATCAAAAGACACAGACTGGCAAATTGTATAAAAATCCAAAACGCATCAGTGTGCTGTATCCACGAAACCCATCTCACATGCAAGGATACACAAAGGCTCAAAATAAAGGGATGAAGGAAGATTTACCAAGCTAATGGAAAGCAAAAAAAAGCAGGAGTTGCAATTCTCATCTCTGATAAAATAGACTTTAAAGCAACAAAGATCAAAAGAGACAAAGAAGGCCACTACATAATGGTAAAAGGATCGATACAACAAGAAGAGCTAACGATCCTAAACATATATGGACCCAACACAGGAGCACCCAGATACATAAGGCAAGTTCTTAATGACTTACAGAAGGACTTAGACTCCCACACAATAATGTGGGAGACTTTAACGCTCCACTGTCAATACTAGACAGATCAACCAGACAGAAAATCAACAAGGATACCCAGGGCTTGAACTCAGACCTGGAGCAAGCAAACCTGGTGGACATTTACAGAACTCTCCACCCCAAATCCACAGAATACACATTCTTCTCAGCACCACATCACACCTACTCTAAAATTGACCACATAATTGGAAGTAAAGCACTGCTCAACAAATGCAAAACAACTGAAATCATAACAAACAGCCTCTCAGACCATAGTGCAATCAAGTTAGAACTCAGAATTCAGAAACCGACCCAGAACCGCACAGCTTCATGGAAACTGAACAACTGGCTCTTGAATGTTGACTGGGTAAACAACGAAATGAAGGCAGAAATAAAGAAGTTCTTCGAAACCAATGAGAATGAAGACACAACGTGCCAGAACCTCTGGGACACATTTAAAGCAGTCTCTAGAGGAAAGTATATAGCAATAAGTGCCCATATGAGGAGAATGGAGAGATCCAAAATTGACACCCTATCGTCAAAATTGAAAGAGCTAGAGGAGCAAGATCAAAAAAACTCAAAACCCAGCAGAAGACAAGAAATTACTAAGATCAGAGCTGAGCTGAAGGAGATTGAGACACGAAAAACCCTTCAAAAAATCAATAAATCCAAGAGCTGGTTTTTTGAAAAGATCAACAAAATAGACAGACCACTAGCCAGATTGATTAAAAAGAAAAGAGAGAACAACCAAATAGATGCAATAAAAAATGATAAAGGGGAAATCACCACAGATTCCACAGAAATTCAAACCATCATCAGAGAATATTACAAACAACTATATGCGCATAAACTAGTAAACCTGGAAGAAATGGATAAATTCCTGGACTCCTGTGTCCTCCCAAGCCTAAACCAGGAGGAAGCTGAAACTATGAATAGACCAATAACAAGGTCTGAAGTTGAGGCAGCAATTAAGAGCCTACCTCACAAAAAAAGCCCAGGTCCAGATGGGTTCACAGCCGAATTCTACCAGACACACAAGGAGGAGCTGGTACCATTCCTTCTAAAACTATTTCAAACAATCCAAAAAGAGGGAATCCTTCCCAAATCATTTTATGAGACCAACATCATCCTGATACCAAAACCCGGCAGAGACCCAACGAGAAAAGAAAACTTCAGGCCAATATCCATGATGAACATAGATGCAAAAATCTTCAATAAAATATTGGCAAGCCGATTGCAACAGCAAATCAAAAAACTTATTCATCATGATCAAGTAGGATTCATCCCAGGGATGCAAGGCTGGTTCAACATACGCAAGTCTATCAACGTAATTCACCACATAAACAGAAGCAAAAACAAAAACCACATGATTATCTCAATTGACGCAGAGAAGGCATTTGACAAAATTCAACAGCCCTTTATGCTAAAAACCCTCAATAAACTCGGTATCGATGGAACGTATCTCAAAGTAATAAAAGCTATTTATGACAAACCAACAGCCAATATCATACTGAATGGGCAAAAACTGGAAGCATTCCCTTTGAAATCTGGTACTAGACAAGGATGCCCTCTCTCACCACTCCTATTCAATATAGTACTGGAAATTCTAGCCAGAGCAATCAGGCAAGAAAAAGAAATAAAGGGTATTCAAATAGGAAAGGTGGAAGCCAAATTGTCTCTATTTGCAGACGACATGATAGTATACCTAGAAGACCCCATCGCCTCAGCCCAAAAACTCCTGAAACTGATAAACAACTTCAGCAAAGTCTCAGGATATAAAATCAATGTGCAAAAATCACAAGCATTCGTCTACACCAATAACAGACTTAAAGAAAGCCAAATCAAGAGCGAACTGCCATTCGCAATTGCTACAAAAAGAATAAAATACCTTGGAATACAACTCACAAGGAACGTAAGGGACCTCTTCAAGGAGAACTACAAACCACTGCTCAACGAAATCAGAGAGGACACAAACAGATGGAGAAACATTCCATGTTCATGGTTAGGAAGAATTAATATCGTGAAAATGGCTATACTGCCCAAAGTAATTTACAGAATCAACGCTATCCCCATCAAGCTACCATTGACTTTCTTCACAGAACTGGAAAAAACCACCATGAACTTCATATGGAACCAAAAGAGAGCCCGCATAGCCAAGTCAATTCTAAGCAAAAAGAACACAGCGGGGGGCATCACACTACCGGATTTCAAACTATACTACAAGGCTACAGTAATCAAAACAGCATGGTACTGGTACCAAAACAGAGATATAGACCAATGGAACAAAACAGAGGCACCGGAGGCAACACAACATACTTACAACTATACAATCTTTGATAAACCTGACAAAAACAAGCAATGGGGCAAGGATTCCATGTTTAACAAATGGTGTTGGGAAAACTGGCTAGCCATGTGCAGAAAGCAGAAACTGGACCCCTTCCTGACACCTTACACTAAAATTAACTCCAGATGGATTAAAGACTTAAACATAAGACCTGGCACCATAAAAACCCTAGAAGGAAATCTAGGCAAAACTATCCAGGACATAGGAGTAGGCAAGGACTTCATGAACAAAACACCAAGAGCATTGGCAACAAAAGCCAAAATAGACAAATGGGACCTAATGAAACTCCACAGCTTCTGCACGGCAAAGGAAACAGTCACTAGAGTGGATCGGCAACCAACAGAATGGGAAAAAATTTTCGCAGTCTACCCATCTGACAAAGGGCTGATATCCAGAATTTACAAACAACTCAAGCAGATTTACAGGAAAAAAACAAACAAGCCCATTCAAAAGTGGACAAAGGATATGAACAGATACTTTACGAAAGAAGACATATATGAGGCCAACAATCATATGAAAAAATGCTCATCGTCACTGGTCATCAGAGAGATGCAAATCAAAACCACATTGAGATACCATCTCACGCCAGTTAGAATGGCGATCATTAAAAAATCTGGAGACAACAGATGCTGGAGAGGATGTGGAGAAAAAGGAACACTTTTACACTGTTGGTGGGAGTGTAAATTAGTTCAACCATTGTGGAAGACAGTGTGGCGATTCCTCAAGGCCTTAGAAATAGAAATTCCATTTGACCCAGCAATCCCATTACTGGGTATATATCCAAAAGACTATAAATCGTTCTACTATAAGGACACATGTACACGAATGTTCATTGCAGCACTGTTTACAATAACAAAGACCTGGAATCAACCCAAATGCCCATTGATAATAGACTGGATTGGAAAAATGTGGCACATATACACCATGGAATATTATGCAGCAATCAGAAATGATGAGTTCGTGTCATTTGTAGGGACATGGATGAATCTGGAAAACATCATCCTCAGCAAACTGACACAAGAACAGAAAATGAAACACCGCATATTCTCACTCATAGGTTGGTGATGAAAAATGAGAACACATGGACACAGAAAGGGGAGTACTAAACACTGGGGTCTATTGGGGGGAAAAGGGGAGGGCCAGTGGGAGGGGGAGGTGGGGAGGGATAGCCTGGGGAGAAATGCCAAATGTGGGTGAAGGGGAGAAGAAAAGCAAAGCACACTGCCATGTGTGTACCTACGCAACTGTCTTGCATGCTCTGCTCATGTACCCCAAAACCTATAATCCAATAAAAAATTAAAAAAAAAAAAATAAATAAAATAAAATGAATTGTTTTTCTATAAAGTTTTATAAAAATAAACTCAATAATAGAAAAGTGGTCAACCTAGCCCAATGTTTGGAATCACAAATACTAACATTTCAGTATGCCATTCAGAAATTGAAATTACAAGTATATCATCAGATTCACTGAACACTTGCTCTCAAGACAAAATTAATTTCAATAATGCTTCTGCTTTACAAATCAGGAGTATGATAAGATTAACCACATCTTAGCGAAATATATTGTTTGAATGTCTGATGCATATTAATGTCCAGAAAGTTGTGGTTATTTATCTTCATATTCAAAAGTTTTCACGATCTTAACATTAGTAATGTGCAAAGTCAGTGCTGTGCAAAGCCTTCTGTTATGCACAATGGAACAATATTTTAATAAGGACAGGCATCTTAAACTTACATTATTAACTTTTTTATAACATCTTTAAATACTTTCCAAAAAATAAACATTGATAAAATTTGATTAAATATTTCATAAGTAGCATCAAACAATTTTTATTAATGACACTGAGACTACAAAATATCACAATTTATTTTATTTGTAAAGAATATATTAATATGTTGAATTTGTCAATGAAAGTTACCTTTAAAACACAAAATATATAATTGTTATGTTATTTAGTATACACTTATAAACAAAAGCTTACTCCAAGTTTTCACTATTTTAATCTCTTTACTTCTTTTGACTTTACTTACCAATTTCCAAAGAAATATTTTCCTACCAGTTTATTGATATTCTTATATTTTTTAATCATTGTACTCAGAGTCCTCTTTCAAAAACTACAAACTAGTCTTTCAATGTTTTATTTAAAACTCTGCAATGACTTTATGTTGCTCTTAGAAGATATTTCAAAACCCATAAACCAAGATTTTAATTGGTGAGATATTTGCTTATCTTCCCGGCCATAACTACCACTCTTCTGCCTCATTATTTTTTGACATCCACTTTCTCCTTCCTGTTCTTAATCTTGACCTCAGTTCAATTCTTTAGCAACTTGCCACATAACATTTTTTAAATTTAGATGTCTTTTAAAAATGCAATCTAAAACAGTGTATTTTGTATCATGCTGACTTTCTTCCCTTCGAACTTTCTCTTCTCTCTCAATGATGCAACCATTTCCCGTATCACTGAAGCTATTTTTATTTTTTGCCTCATTTGTTCATTTTGATGTTAATATCAAATCAGTCACCACGTTTTCTTTTTATTTAATCATCTTACCTCAAATCATTTGTTTATATTTTTAAATGCATTTCTACTTTCAGTGCTACAATTTTATCGAATTTTCCCTCACTTTGCTGTTTTAATCTAATAATCATCTATTTATCTTTCTGTCATTTCTCAATACTCCACTCAAGCAAGATATTGTCTCTGATGCCAGAAATAAAATAGTGAACAAGATAGGTCCATGTCTAATGAAATTTATATTTCAATCAACTAGATGAACAAGTAGATGAATAAATAAATAAGGCATAATATACTATTACAATCAAGAAATAATGGACTATTACATACTGTTATAAGACTATTGCGCTACCCGGGAGGCTGAGGCAGGAAAATTGCTTGAACCTGGGAGGCAGAGGTTGCAGTGAACCGAGATCGCGCCACTGCACTCCAGCCTGGCGCCTGGCGCCTAGCGACAAAGCAATACTCTGTCTCAAAAAAAAAAAAAAAAAAAAAAAAAAAAAAAAAAAAAAAACTATTGCAATGCTTGGGAGCTTTATAAACTATCTTATTATTTTATGTATTCTGTTTAATGTATATAATATACTATGCCGATGGTTTATCTACATAAACCTATTGGATCCTTTCCTAGAGCAGTATTTGTTGTTATTACTTTAATTTTGTAGATGACACAAACAAGTTTCAAAGAAAATACATAATTTACAAAAAGTAAATCGCCGGGCGCGGTGGCTCACGCCTGTAATCCAGCACTTTGGGAGGCCGAGACGGGTGGATCATGAGGTCAAGAGATCTAGACCATCCTGATCAACATGGTGAAACCCCGTCTCTACTAAAAATGCAAAATATTAGCTGGGCATGGTGGTGCGTGCCTGTAATCCCAGCTACTCAGGAGGCTGAGGCAGGAGAATTGTCTGAACCCAGGAGGTGGAGGATGCAGTGAGCCGAGATCGCGCCATTGCACTCCAGCCTGGGTAACAAGAGCCAAACTCCGTCTTAAAAAAAAAAAAAAAAAATAAATAAAAAAGTAAATCATAGAAACTGAGATTGTGACAACATTTATAGGTATAGATATAGATTACTTCTCTAGCCTGTAAAATCATGCATCCCACCCATCCTCAGTTACTCTCATTGCCTTTCTGTATTTCTGTTACTTTTTTTTTTTTTTTTTGAGTCTGGACAACTTTAAAAATACAGACAATTTACGTTTGTGCTTGAATTACATTGCCAAAGGTTTTCCTCTATTGTTGTAATGTGTGTGTGTGTGTGTGTGTGTGTGTGAGAGAGAGAGAGAGAGAGAGAGAGAGAGAGAGAGAGGTCAGT
This sequence comes from Callithrix jacchus, assembly GCF_049354715.1. Lineage (NCBI taxonomy): Eukaryota > Metazoa > Chordata > Mammalia > Primates > Cebidae > Callithrix > Callithrix jacchus. The sequence goes on from NC_133504.1 coordinate 133,762,968, forward strand.
TTCCAGAGGGTTCATGAACTAGTGTCTCTTTAACTTGTTGTTTTATTCCAGCTTTCCATCTACGGTGCAAGATGGAGGTGAGAAGAAATATGGGACTTATCATTATAACTTAATGATATCAAATGTGTTAAAAAATAGCCCAAAAAAATTTTAGGACAATCTGCTGGGGAGAGGATTTATTCTAATGTAATATAAACAATAAAATAAAACAATACAGTATGGAAAAATATCAGCTGGGCTAAGGTGATATAATTATTAAGATAAATAAAAGCATACCAGCAGGATAAAGTTAAATTTGCAGAAACAATCATCACAACAAATTAGTAACTCACTTAATAGCTTGAGTGACAAACTAAAATCACAAGCCATCAAATGCCATATGTTTTTTTCCCCTCAATCTCTACTCAGGGATTATGCTCTCAGATTCACATTAACTCAGCTTATTGATGGGGGCAAGAATGCCAGTGGTGAGAGGTTGAAGCATGGGAAAAATACTTAGTATGAGGTTATTTCTTGTAGTTAGCATTGTTTTGGGCTGAATTTCTTGCTACATTTTTAATATATTTATTGAAAATAAGACTAATACTATATGAGGAACCCAACTTAAACTACCAACACTGTACTTACACAAAAATTCTTTCTGAAACATGCTATATCAGTTTACATATCAAAAGATAGGCCATGGAAGATAAGGAAGATGCTTTAAAGCAAAAATACCTGAATAACCATAGTAATGGCTTATGTGTACCCCTGATTTGCAAAAACTTTCTCAGATATCATCTTTTTAAATAACCACTTCTATGACTTAGAAGATAGGAAAAGAAAGCATAATCTAAAAATTTAAAAACTACTAATGTGATAAATATGTACTCTTATCTTTGAGGCAGATAAAGTTTAAAAATAAATCTTTATTTTGGTCACTAGATCTAATTATAATGATATATTTAAAAACTATAGTCCTCTCATGATTTATAGTGTTTTTCAAAAGGCCTACTTTCCGATAGCTTTCTCATTATCTTTTGTTTAATTAGCCCTTGTGCTATTAAGACACAAACCATAGTCATCTCAATCTCCTTCACTCTCCCCATGTTCCATGTTCTTTCAAGTCTTATAAGATTGAACACTGGAAGTTGTTATTTTTGCTGTTGCCTCCTCTGTTCCTTTGTTCTCTCCTTACAGTATGAATTGAACCTTAGGCCACTCTTGTTAGTCCCTACAAATTTGCCTCTATATTACCTGATCTTTCTCATGTTTTTTTTGTTGTTGTTGTTGATTAATGAGCAGCTCTAAGTATGACAAAATAACTAAATAAAGCTACATTTTCTTTCTAATCAATGCTCCAATTTATTTGTCATTATCTTTTTTTAACCTGGATTTGGGAAATTTAATCCATCTCTGATATTTATTTTTGATACCTCACAAAGTTTATTTCTAATGTCATTGCAGTAAAAATGTCTGCAAATTAGTATGTACAAGGAAAAGTACATGAAATAAAAAAAGGCAATAATTGGTGCTTTAGATTATAAGTAAATTTTCTTATGTTCTGCATATTTAGAAAAGGAGATATTTGAACATATTTTAACAGTATTATTTCCTAATAAAAATGCAAATTAATACGTAAAAGAGAAATAAAAATGAATTAAGTTATGAAGTTCTGCTTTAAGCTACTAAAATATAGTAGTTGACAAAATACTAATTTATTTTTTAAAATTAATGATAGAATATTGAAATGGGGAGGCCGAGGCGGGTGGATCACGAGGTCAAGAGATCGAGACCATCCTGGTCAACAAGGTGAAACCCCGTCTCCACTAAAAATACAAAACTTAGCTGGGCAGGGTGGCGTGTGCCTGTAATCCCAGCTACCCGGGAGGCTAAGGCAGGAGAATTGCTTGAACCCAGGAGGCGGAGGTTGTGGTGAGCTAAGATCGTGCCGTTGCACTCCAGTCTGGGTAACAAAAGCGAAACTCTGTCTCAAAAAAAAAAAAAAATATTGAAATGAAGTGACTGCTTGGAACTATATAGTATAAAGCTTTGAGTATACTTTCTGAAAATTTAGTCAAGTACTTAGATTTAGACACAATTTTTATATGAAAATATATTCTCTCCAGAATCATCTATCATGTTTGAGTCCCTTACTAATAATTATCCTTAATAATGGTAATAAATAATTTTTGAATGCTGCTTCTCTGCCAAGCACCAAGCTGAGTGCCTTACAGTTATTATGTAAACAAACTGTTTTACCAACCATGTTATTTGGATTGCATTATTTTTTTTCAATATTAAGGTAAACAATGTAAAGCTCAACAAATGAAATTACTATCCTTAAGTATGTAATTTATAGGGAAAGCATTTGAAGTCAATTACAAAATTCTATGTCAAGAGGAACTGGTGTTCAACACACCATTAAATTCTATAAAAGAAGTTGACTTTCAGGAAACTAAGAAGTATTAAAATTATCTTATTAGTTGCTTTGAAGTAGATGGGTCACTAAGGAAAGTAATCAAGGATTATATAATGTAATTATTTTTAATGTAATAATTTTCTTTAAAGACATTACACAGTTAATTGAACATATCATTAATATCATTAAGGATATTAATTACACATTGGTATGCATTTGAATATTTTGGTACAGACTGTACTATTAAGAAGATTACTATTAAAAAATACAGAGTCCTATTCTTTAAAATTAAGTATAAAATGTAATATTATCATTCTATGTCAAATTATTTTAGGCCAATATTAACTCTTGGAGAGTCCCATTTTTATCACCACTGTTTTATGACATTATATTGTTCAGATGTAGTATGTACACTATCAATATTATTTCCTAATTATGCAAGCCCATTCCCAACTAAAAAAGAAAGAAATTGCTTTGGATTGTTGAACTGGTGTTATAAGTAGATAAATCACCATGACCTAAATTTTTTAGGTATTAATTAAACATTTCACATAAGTCATCTCGGTTAGAAATATTGATGAATGAGGAGTCAGTGGTTTAAATGCCAGCACAAAGTATATACTTAGTGCTTCTTCAGAAAACATACTTTATCATCCAGTCAACCTACGAATTAAATAGCAATAAAAACGAGTTTATGACAATTACTATTGTCAGGTTCAGTCATATTTGAACTAGAAATTTTAAATAACTTGCTTTTTATAAGCAAAGGCAAACCCTGAAAACATATATTAATAAAAATTTATATAAGTGGAATTATACAATATTTGGCTTATTACACTTAGTATAATGTCTTCAAGTTTCAACTATGTTATAGCCTGTGTCAAAATTTCTACTTTAAGACTGAGTGATATTTGGTTTTATACATATTCCTCATTTTGTTTGTACATTGATCCATCATAGGACACGTAGGATGTTTCTTCATTTTGGCTATTGTAGATAACACTGAATAACATGATTGCATAAATACCTGTTCCAGTTCCTACTCTCACTTCCTAAAATGGTAGAAGTGTATTTTTATGTTATTTGTATTTAAAAACAATTTTAAATGAAAAATGAATAATTGCATATAATTTAACAGTTTCAGTATAATGCTGTATTAAATAGTAAAGAATAAAAATAGTAATCAAAATTAGCTTGAAGAATTCTATCCACATATTCAATAATAAACAGGTTCAGAGACTTTCCTATAATATTAACTTTAATTTTATTCTATAAAATAATTTCACATTACTTTGAAGCAAGTTCTCATTTATCTTTATGACCACACTTTATTAATATACACACTTCCATTACTTAATATAATATGTAGGTAACAAATATGTAATCCAAAAAATGTTCCTGATAACTCTCCAACATTGGCTGGTCTAGATTTTTTTAGATATTACCTCAAAATAATATCACAGATTTGTTGATAGTATTTACTTGATATACCCTGCATTGATTGGTTTACTTATTGGTCCTGTTGTTTTTCTTTAGATTGTTTTGAATTTTCATTTTACACAATCATATCATCTATGGCATGTGTTGGATTTATTTTCTCTTTGTGAACCTTATGCTTAATATTTCTTGTAATGTTTCTATTGTCTTATTTGTGATCCCAATATAAAGCCAAATACAAGTGGTTACAGTAGCCTTTTTTGTTTCTGATTTGAGGTATAAAGCTGTCAATAATAGATGTATGTTCTAGGTTTTCCCTTGATATGTTTAATCTACTCAATTTTTTATCCTACTTATAGATATTTTATTATGATGTCTTGGTGTTTTATTTTGTAAAATGCTTCCCTGAAGGTTTAAAAACTATTATATGATTTTTTTATTTCTTTATATGTATTCAAACAGATTAACTCGAATGTCAGAGAAAAACAAAAACAAAAAACCTGCCACAGCTGAAATAATCTTTATTTAATTGGCTATATTTTGTTCTATTTAATTCATAATATGTTGTTTAATATTTTTATCTAAATTTACAAAACAAATGATTCATAATTTTTATTACTTTAAATATCTCTGTTATGTTTTTCTAGCAAGGTTATTTTGCTCAACTATCTTTAGAAATTTTCCCTTTTTCTACTATGGAGGAATTCATGTGGGATATTTATTACCTTATTTTATTTTTATTAAGCTTCTCTGATTTCAGAAGAGATATTAGAAATTATTTGCTCAAGTAATATATTAAACTTTTAAAAATCATCAGGATTAAAAAGCAGCATTTTCTATACTTTTATTCATTATTTACTGAATACTTAAATGTAGCAACTGACTAGCTTATTATATATTAATATATTTTTATTTCTAAAATATAAAATCAGCATCTTATAAAGTGAAACTTTAAGTGAAAGTACATTTTAATCATTGTCATGTCAGGAACTTCATAGGTACGATTATGTTTCATTTTCCCAGTGTATTGAATTGAGAAAGATTAAAATAGGCTTTACTTAGTCAATGTCCTGTCACAATTTAGAAAATACATTTAGTCCACCTCTATTCCTACATTATCAAAATAGTTTCATTTTAAAATACTGTTTCTGTCTTGTAGAGTAAAAGTGGGATTACGTCACTTTGTCTCACAGCCCTGTTAGATTTTTATTTACTGTTTTTCCAAATTATTTTATATTTATCATTGTGTCATGAGGGGCAAAAATATATAATGAATGATCAATCTGTTTGCTTTGTAAATCATGCCTTCCTAGATATATTTCTTGAAACTCCAAAGCAAAATTACATATAACTATGTTTTCATACTATCCAAAAGGAAAAGGAATATGTTGGAAAGTCCGGAAGAACATTAGGTAGAGACAATTTTGTGATTGCATTTTTGTCTCAAATTATATTAATTTGTGCAGCATTCTAGTCTTCATGCAAATGAACTATTTTTCTCACATACAGTGCTATTGTAGTTTAAATTTATAGTTGGCATAAATAACAATTTACCTTGATTACTGCATGCCTCTAAATGTGGCATGGCGTATCTTTCCTGATTTGAAGTGTAAGTTGTAACATGTTTTATTGGTGTGGGTATGTCTCAGAAAAAAATAGACTGTAGTTTTGCTTTTTGGCATGACCTTGTCATTTGAGAAAGCATTACATTTTAACGGCACATAATTTAAAATGCCTTTAGGAGTGAGTTGAATTTACTGAGATATTTTTAAGAGTCATTACTTACCAGAGATTGTCAGAGCACTTGTAGAGTGTCAGCCTTCTTCAGGGCAGATATTTCAGACTACTTGAAATGAATTAACACTTCTACCATTAATGTTTGATGGGAGACCATAGTGAAAAAGATGGATGCTCACATAATTGACATTCTTAACATTTAGAGCTGAATACTTAAATGCCAGTAACATAATTTTGAATAAAATGTCAGGACCTAACTCAATAATATTTAATGATGTAATAGGACAGGCATGAACAGAAGTCATTTTACATTATTAATGAAATTATTTAAAATAGGCTTAATTGACTCCATATATCAGTAAAGAGTTTTTATTCGTATTATTATTTCTAAGAATAATTGGTCTAAACTGTTCAACTTCTACCAGTCTAGAGAAGCCAAACATTCTTCTGATTCATGTCATTGTAAAACACCTTTATGAAAATGTAAACAGCAAATGTCCTTTATAAGCTAAATGTTTTATTACAATTAGCAAAGGGCCAAATTATGTTTATTTATATTTTTAGTCTTGGTCAATAGATCTTTCACAAAAAAATGATGTTTTTATAACTTATACTGGTGGAATAAATAGGCATATAGAAAAATAACAAACCACAACATATACTCCCAAAGCAATATCAACTTAAAAATTATTAAGAAAATTAATTAAAGAATATGGTTGAGAACTAACTGAGTTACAGGTATGTATTTAATGTGTCAATATGGATGATTTTTACTAAAAATTTTATGAAAATTAGCACTAAAAATTTCAAGAATAATTAACATTATCTTTAAGAAGAAAGTGGTGCTTTTCAGGTTCTGCTACAAAACTCTTCTTAGAGGGTACATTAGAGGATGCCTTTTACAAAATCTGTACTCATTATATATACAGAGCTGTGAGAAGTAGGGTAGATTATGGTTCAGCCTGTCCTATTGTAAAGTCCTGAATTCTGGTATTAGAACCTTAATCACACTGATATTAAGAAAACAGGTTACAGTATTCTTTAAACTTATATTTAACTATGCCCATCCATATAGGGAAGGTTCTTAAAGACAATTCACAGTCGAGGTAATGAATCATGCCTTTGCTTCAGACAAGAGAGAAAAATCTTGTCAATATCAAGCATGGAAGTCAGAGAATATAGTGATACATACCAAGGGGTAATCCAACATATCAACTGACATTGACTAGTTCTAAGTGAATCACTTGCTTCTGTCTCTATGTGAGGTATAAAGCAGTTAAACTATTGACAGTATCAGTGTTCCCTTTTGTAGTATCACTATCGAAGATTTTATAATACCAGCACTATTGTCATTATGATACTTTTTCATTCACTTTCCCTCATAAATGTAGAGTTTTCTACAGGGTACCAGGTGGGTGTATTGCAGCAGACTAATTACAAAAGGTTGTATATAGATCCAGCTGCCTTCACTAAAGAAGCTATGTAAGAGATTTGCAGAAATATTATGTAAACCAATTTCACTGTTTTCACTGTTTATTTAGATATTTTATATAATTAAAAGTTATATAAATTATATACATATTTATTTTAATAATGTCATTTATGCAATGATTTATTATTATTATTTAAGCTGAATTAGTAGTATTCAATTTTTTTCTGATTAAATTTGTAATATTATAATGCTAAATTATTAAAATATAGGTATAACATGAAAATAAATTTTTAGATTCTCAATACTTTCTAAGACTGTAAATAATGCCTTACAGCAAACAATTTAAGAACGAAAGTTTTGTTGCAACTGTAATAATTGAATTATGATTATCCTTTTTATTATTATGTTGTTGTTATTATTGTTTGAAGCAACTTCCCTCACTCCTAAGTCTTTGAAATGCTAAAATTATTCTCCCCCATAGGATCTAAAAACATTCCTCTATTAAAGAATAGATGATAACTACAGTTTCTAATATATTTATATTTCTAAGGAAAGCCTACCCTGTAGGTAGCCTCTGTGATTCATGGCAAATTCTGTGATTCATGGAAAATTTTTAGCTCATCTTGTTATTCTTTATTTAATTAAATTTTTATTTAATTTTGAGTAATTTAAATTACTCAAGTTTGGTACTTATAGATAGCTAGTGTTATTGACTAAACTCTGTCCCTCATGAATTCATGTGTTAAAGCCCTAAACCGCAATCTGAGAGTATTTAGGGGTTGGGCCTTATAGGAAGTGATTTAGGTTAAATGATGTCAGAAGGACAAATTCCTGATCTAATAGGATTTGTGTTCATTTAAGAAAAGATATCAGTGAGCTCTGTTCTTTTCGTCTACCACATGAGGACATAGAGAGAAGGCAGCCATCTGCAAGCCAAGAAGAGAACTCTCACTGGAAACCAAATGCAGCTAGAGACCTGATATTGGACTTTTCAATCTCTGAAATTGTGAGAAAATAAACTTCTTTTGTTAAGCTAGCCAATCTGTGATAGGGTGCTAGCGCAGCCTGAGCAGACTAATACATCTATTATCCCACAACATTTCTCAATGACTACACAATAGCAATCAGTACATCCTTTTCTGTAAGCAGATTAGAAGCAAGGGCAATATTGCCCTTCTCATTGCATCTTTAACACGTAGCACATATTTTCTGGAACAAACTAGCTTTTCAAGTGTTTAATGGGTTAATAAATTAAACATGTCATAAATGTATGCACTATTGACTATTAGTTTTCTGTTACCCTAAATTTGTTAACCCAACCTAGTCAGTTCTTTCTTACTGCACTAAAAAACATATGCGCCCATTTCTCTTACTGTTTCAATGCATTCACTATGCATATGTCGAAATAATTTGTTCTAATTTTTAAATGAGTATCTCATCTTTAAAGTGGTTCTGTGAATCCTGATTGCCTTCAAAAGAAAGTAAAAAATTTTCTTGCATGACATTCAAACCTTTTAATATCTGACTAAAATTAACTCTCAAAAATGTGATTTTGCATTTTCCTTTGAGTCATATTATGTTCCTTTGTCCTGGAAAGATTGATACTCTCCCAAACATATCAATTACTCTGATAATTCATATTTTTTCATAAAAAATAATAAAAAGCTACCATTTTCAGCATGATAGTTTTAGTTTATTTGCCAAAGTTAAATTCCATAATACAGTCTGTTATGATTCCTTTTATTACCATAATGCTATTTCCTAAAAGCTCTGGTAAAGTGATAACACTTAATTTAAACTGATGTCAACCATTACTGCTGGGTCTACACATATAAACATTGATGAATTTTATAATCGTATGAACTTAATCAAATGTTGTTATATTTTTTCATAACTGTTTTGCATAATACTTTTTAATTTCATCCTTTCTGTTCTTGTGATTTATCTGGCTTTTGATATTACAATATAACTAGTAAAGAAGGAAGAAGTAAAAGCATACTTTGTTATTATTGCTAATGATTTTTCCATTGAATGCAGTGCTCACTCTAATTGTTTTGGTCTTTTGTTTAAAATAACTAATGTTATGTAGTTTCAAGTCCTTAAGTTCATTTCTTGTAGTTTCTGGAAATATTCGTATATGCAATGTTTATTTTTTGATTAGAATATTTCTCTAAACTACCTATCTGCTTTATTATAATTTTGATGACTTGAAGAAAAATTAAACAATTTAATAGCTCATATTACTTTATCAAATTTGTAGTAATCACATATACGTACACGGTTTTGAAAACTTTCTGAGATCATAAAACCTGATATAATGCAATAGATTTTATTAGGAAATCTAGCAAGAAATAAAGTATAGTTGACTCCATATGCAGTAATTTTATTTGGTGGTAACTTAAATGTCTGAAAATTTATTTTGCAGTGCCATGGGTCTATTTCTCACTTTGAAATTTAAACCTATATTCAATCAAGTAAAATTTATGTTTTAATTAATTTACTTAATTGCCTTTGTTTCCTTGACAACTATCTGTAATTGGGACTTTTTAGAAGTGTTAAAATGTCTGAAATGACATATGTTCCTACTTTATTGTGAAAGTTAAGTTCTTATTATTTGGACAGTATCAATAAATACAATTGCAAATACACTTGATATATTTAGTATATCTTAACTTTTTCTTAGGAAAGCATCTTAAATTTAATTGGTACATTTAATTCTATATAAAAAGCATGTTTTTCCTTTTTGTCTAATTCCTCTTGAATCCATTTTAAAACCACTGTATGATAGGACTTTTTAAAATATACTTTTCTATTTGCACAAAGAGGGTGCTTGGTATTTATTTCCAAGCCATTTAGCAGATACTTAATTAAAATATGTAATTTAACTCTGAAATTAATCTTTCTATATAATAAAGTTCATCATATTAAGATATAAATTATTTTTTTGTATGATAATAATTTAAAAATTTTAATTGCATCTTTTACCATATAGTATTTACTATCTTCAGTCTCTGTTGAAGTGGGAGAATTGTTTCCCAGCTGCTTGTAATGAAAATTAATTAAATGAATCCTCTACATAAAATTTTTGAGGCAAACATATATATGAGGTACACATAATATTTTCTTTCACTTATGTGAACCTTTTATAGAAATGTCAAATGTAAACTAGTATAACATATTTTATATAAAGTACTTATCTGAAATATGTTTAGAATCTTATGTTTAATTCTATAAAATAATTTAATCTACAACACACTAGAGGCCTGGGGACCATTTTAAATTATTTCCATAATAATATGTGGTAGTACAGAAGTCTCCACACTGTTCAAGAAAAGATCATCTCAAAAGCCATAGGAAAAATACAATAAGTAGTTACATTCACTAAAATCCAAGAAAATCCCAAATGAAATACAATAGTTTATAAATACGTTTTTTACGTTTTTATGTTACATTTCAAAAAAATGTTTGTATCATGGAATAATTCTTTTATTTTTAAACTATTAATTACTTTTTGATATGGTTAGAAATATATTTATTTGTACTCTCATAACTTAATATTTGATAAAAGTAGTTCTACTATTAAAAAGTACTTATCTGGACAACCCTTCAAATTCTTGTTTGTAAATTTTTAGCTTGCTCAAAGTTAGTATACCAACCTAAATTATTGTGGCACAAATTTTCAACATATGTCTCTTCTGTAAAAAGTTGATTTAAAAAAATCAGTTTTATCAATTCTGCCTAAATGCTAAACAGAAAGATTCCTGGTACTCAAGAATTTTCTTTCCCTTTTAGGCAAGTATCAACACTTATAGTAAATTCTTTTCTAGAAGTCAAATGTGTACCTTTAAAGGATCGATAATAAAATTCTGTTTGTTATTTTGATTTTGTTTTATGGTAAGCTTCAACGGATCACAAGGTTCTTTGGAGACAGCCAGGAAATATGTAACTGTATTACAAAAGTTATGAGTATTCTGATGCTAGTTCTAATTAAATGCATTTGTATTTATTTCCTTTATTCAAAAGCATATATACAAAAATAATATTTAAGTTATAATTTGAAAGAAAGTATGCTGATTATTTTCAGATATCTTTCTGAAAATTTCATTATGGCTCTAAAATCTACAAATTTTAGAAGTATCACAAAAACTAAGATATTTCTAAAGTATTTAATTTACATAATGAGAATCTTGTGCCTTTAACATAACATAATAACATAACATGTTATTATTTCCCCTAAATTGGGATGTTCTTCATGGAAATACAGTTAATCTGCCATGGGAAAACACAGATGCTATGTTTCCCCTTGAATAATGGCAACAAAATAGTATCGTAAGAGTTGTCAGAATCTGTGTCCAAGAACCTTGTTTTGTGCCAGAACCAAATGAATACCGTCTATGAATAATACTAAATAATAGAATAGAAAACATTTATTTCTAATGAGAAACATGAGAAATAGCTATTCAGATTAAATTCTTGATGTTGGATTTCTTAGCAAGGATTAGATAAATAAGAGAAAAATTAAATATGTTTTTTTGGGACACCACAATATTTTACCGTGATTATTTGATATTTTGGAAATATTCCCTTTCTATTCAATAAATTAATATAGTTAGAAATACACAGTGAGAACCTTAAAAGTATACTTTTTTCATTTTCTCCCCTTGATAGTTGACTCATAATACATCTTGTGGTTTAACAAAATAATTGTATGACATCTCATATATGATATTTAATAACAAAACTTTCCTTTGTATGAATATTAGCCAAATAATAAAAAAGTAAATGGTGGTTATTTATTTATTCTTTTATTCATAAAGTATTTTATAGTTCTTCTTCTGTGCCAGAATGCTCAGAGTTTCTGTGATTATGAGAAAATTAGATGGAATAGTTTTTACTGAAAGGGTATTGACAAATAACGACAAAAAATAAAGAGCTCATCTAAAGTCATTGAATGACATAAAAATAACAAAGCTGGTGAATATAATAGCAAATAGTGCGTGGATGTCTGATATTTAATCAAATATCTGCAAAAGTATAAATTACAAAAAGGAGAGAGCCATTCAAAGTTTTGCCTTCCATTTTGATGTAACATTAAGAACAAATGTTACTCAAATGGAAAAAAATGCTTGACAGGTAAGATATTCAAAGATTAAAATGACTGTACGTTAGTGAACAAAGATCCCTGTGGTTCTAAGATGCAGCATTAGAGATTCAAGAGCCATGGAAAGAAGCTTCGATTTATTTTAAGAATATGGAAATCCTATTACAGGTTTTTAAAAGAGAATGTAGTTGATTGAAGAGAGGAAAGATTGGAAGTAGTGAGATCAGTTAGGAGACTATTGCAGTGTCAGCAAACTTCCTTTTAGGGTCCTGGTGGGCCAGAGATTTAATTGACCTAAGACAGATCAACAGAAAAAAGTACAAATGTATTTAATACAAGTTTTGCTGGCACCTTGCCATGTATGTACCTATGCAACAATCCTACATGATCGGCACACATACCCCAGAACCTAAAGTATAATTAAAAAAAAAAAAAAAAGAAAAAAGCCCCCAAAATTAAGTAGTGTCAGTAACTTAAATACTAAATTGGATAAAAAATGGTAAGTTGTTATAAAGCAGCTCAATTCTGGAGGAGGCTTAAAAGATAAGAGTTATTTTAAGAAATCCATACAGAATTCCTTCGGTCTTAACTTTTGCCCTTGAGGATAAAGATGTTGCATTTTTCACGTGGTAATTTCATGAGAAACAACACAAAGGTTAGAGTGACCTTTTATTGTCTGCTGTTTTTCACAGGTCTTTCACCTAAATAGTCAACATGCTAAAGAGATATATTTTCAACTCCTTTAGCAGTATAAAAAGTGATAGACAATAGGTCTCAGTGTAGTTGATATGCAGAGAAATATATATGAATATATAAAATATGAGTATATGTCTCCAAAATCTATTATACTAGATATATATACACAATGTATAGATTTCTATACTATATATTATATCTAACTGTAATTTGTATATATACACATTAAATATATTTATATGTATAATTTATATAACATGTATAAATTGGTATAATTGGAATATATGCTGTGGCTAGATGTAAGTTTCACAGGATCTTTGGATGTCGCTTTCCCAACTGGAAACCCTCTATGTCTCGTGACACATCAGCTTGAGTTTTCCTTATGCCTGCTGGCCTCATTCTGCTCACTTGGCCCAGCATGCTGCGCTTGGCTTACGCTATCAGCTTGGATCCCATGTCCTCCAATGGCAAGCCAAGCACTGAGTGGTGAGGGGTGTGTGAGCTAAAGAAGGATCTGGCCACTGCTTACAGCCAAGTACGCCAGCTGGTGGGCAGCTCCTGGTGCCGACACAGGCGCCGGATCTGTTCAAGACTGCAGTTGGACCAGGCGCACCACAAGTAGACTTCCACTGTAGGCATCAGCATCTGAAGGAAGGAAACATGGTGGCTCCCAAAAACTCGGAGGCACCAGAAACGGCCAAGCCCCAAGGGGTGTGGGAATGTGTGCTACAGCTCCCTCATTTCCACCGCTCACAGCTCAGTGAATGGGGATATGCTACTAGCTCTTTCTGTCCGGTTGACAGGCTCTAGCCCATGATTCTGGGCTGGTCCAGCAGGGCCGCCACTTCCTGTCACGTGTGAAGATCTCCCAATATGGGCAGAGGGCAGAACTTGGGAAGACTCTAGGTGTTACAGCTCTGGCTCAGGGAATCCTAGGGTCTGGTCCCCAGAAGGGTTACTGACCATCACTCCCACAGTCTGGTGAATAGGAGCAAGTCACTGCCTTCAGCTTGGCTAGCCAGCCAGCGGTGTTATAGCCCTTTCCCACGCACAGTTAGGCAGCTCTCCAGTTCTTTTCCAGTGTCCAGGAAGATTGAGGTTACATGGACAACTGAAGGGTGAGCAAGGCAGAGAAGGGTTTATATCGAGCAGCAGTAAAGCTCTCAGCAGACAGGAGACCCAAAGTAGGTAGCTCCTCATTAAATGGATGTAGTCCTTAGGTGTGTGTGAGTCTGGCTGCATCTGGAATTTTTATGGGCTCCAAATGGAGGAAATGTATGCTTATTTGTTCATGGTTGGACCCAAAAAAAAGCCATCCCACTGGCTGAAAGGCATCAAGGAAGTTCTCACTCAGGGTGGTAGACTCCATCTGCAACTGGCAGCCATTTTTTCAGGCTTGCGGCTATTCCTGGTTTGAAGGGCAGGCCTCGCCAGGGACGTACACCTATTCGCCCAGGAATTTACCTGTCTCCTGACACTGTCAATTGGGCTTACAGGTGTACTATACATTAAATGTTAGGGAAAGTGAAAGGTCAATAATGGCATAAGTTTTGGCCTTAAGTAGTTGGGTGAATGGTGGTGCCCTTTGCTAGGATGGGAAAATCCAGGTAGGAAATGTTTGGGAAGAGACTGAGAACTCACAAGTTCTCTTTTATTGACATTTAGTTTGATAGATTTCTAAGAAATCAGGTTGGTGGCCAGGCGTGGTGGCTCACGCCTGTAATCCCAGCACTTTGGGAGGCCGAGGCGGGTGGATCACGAGGTCAAAAGATCAAAACCATCCTGGTCAACATGGTGAAACCCCATCTCTACTAAAAATACAAAAAATTAGCTGGACATGGTGGCGTGTGCCTGTAATCCCAGCTGCTCAGGAGGTTGAGGCAGGAGAATTGCCTGAACCCAGGAGGCAGAGGTTGCAGTGAGCCGAGATCACGCCATTGCATTCCAGCCTGGGTAACAAGAGCGAAACTCTGTTTAAAAAAAAAAAAAAAAACTTATTAAATAATTAATCTACTTTAGAATATAACATCACATCTATTTTTAATATATTTATTCATTTGTCCAGTTTTCCTCCCACTTCAAATGTGACTTCCAAAGGTTTGTTTGATGGCTCCTTTTCTACTCAGTTTTTTAATTTTGAAAAAATTTCAGAGTTCAGCTTAAATCCTCTTTTCTTTTTGCTGCAGTTCTGGCTCCACTCAAGAGATTTATTTTAAACATATGGCCTAAAAATTCTCTTATTTGCCAAATATTTCTAAATGTTTATATCCAGCTCTGGTTGGTAAACTGAAATTTCTGTTGGTATAACAAAATTCTACTAGAAATACCAACCTGATTTCTTTTTTTTTTTTTTTGAGACGGAGTTTCGCTCTTGTTAACCAGGCTGGAGTGCAATGGCGCCATCTCGGCTCACCACAACCTCTGCCTCCTGCCTATTTAATAAGTTTTAAGTAACCCTGATGGAACAAACTTTGATCAAGTCAAGGAAAGGGGACAGAAACACAATTAAGTTGTTTATCCCATTGAACATTGCATTTTGATGTATATTTCTCATATGAACATTGCAATTTAATACATATTTTTCATAAAGGGAATCTCTTTCATCTGAATTTAAAGTATTGGGGGGGACACATAGAGAAAACATAGTAAGAACAGGGTTATTAATACATTCTAAAATTTGCAGTGTTATAGGTGCATATACACTCTGCTTATAAATAAGTGGCATTTTTGTTTTAAAAACTTGAGGCATGTGATAAGTACCTAATATATTTTACTTTTTGGATAGATTGAGTTTATACCAATAAGAAGGAAAACATTTATTGTAATGGAAAAAATAGAGCTGAGAAGTTTAAAATGAAATAAAATACTACCAGTGCAGATAGAATTCATAAGTCACTACTGAGCTGAGAAATTGAACAAGGTTTTATAATGTTTTATCCTAATGGCCCAGATTCTTGTTCTCCTGGTGTTATCCCTTCCTCTCCTTACCTACTCCCCTGCTGTACCCTCCTCCCTTCTACCCCCCTACCTAGACCCATGAGTGTTATTCCCTTCCCTGTGCCCAAGTGTTCTCATTGTTTATCACTCGTCTATGAGTGAAAACATACAGTGTTTCCTTTTCTGTTCTTCTTTCAGTTTGATGAGAATGATGGCTTCTAGGTTCATCCATGTCTCTACAAAGGACACAAACTCATCGTTTTTTTATGGCTGCATAGTATTCATGGTGTATATGTGCCGCAATTTTTTTGTCCAGTCTATCATCGATGGGCATGGGTTGGTTCCAGGTTATACTGATTTCCTTGCCTTTTTTTCGATATCTTCTTCTATATCCCATTGACATTTGCCTTAATGTAAGTGTATCGTCAGTTTTTTTCTTTCCCTTTTATTTACCCTTAACTAATTTTAAAGTTGTAAGATGGAATGCATTTTAGAGAAAGTCAAACAGCTCTAAGTATGAGACTTAGAGGAGGATAAAAGTGAGATAATTTTAAAACAGAAAACATTTTATAATGCCTTCTAAAAACTCTTTTCCAGCCTTTGTGAATCATGGTTATTAGATGTCACTTTGTTTTTTCTTCTAGCAGGAACTAAATTCACTTCTAAATGTATGAGTGAATCTCACAGGAGCTTAAATAAAAATATTTTATCTGCAGCAGAATGCTGACTACAGTGGTTAATTTCATAGTAAGCTCAGCTTTTTAAATGGCATGATGTTTTCAATAAAGTTATGAATTTCACAATGTAAACTGTTATATCCTATTTTAACAATTTAATTCCTTTAGGATTATCATGTGGGAAAAGTACATGAATATTAATGGTATTCTGACATAAATGACACATTTAAATTGTAAATATTACTCCCATGGTATAGTTCTTCCAGGAAGAGTAAATGAGAAATGTTACATGTTTAGAGAGCAAAAAGTATTTATTTATTTTTCTAGATTTTTCTAGTTTCCAAAATATTTGTGGCATTTTACAGGTAAGCAATAAAACATAAGAAAAATATGACCACATATGAAATAATATGGGGGAAATTTAAGAAATAAAGCACAAGGCAAAAATACGAATTAATGATATTTCTTAAGGTTCCTACAGTTTTGCATAGTATTACCTCTTTTCTTATTATTACTAAGGGATCTATAAAATAAAATTCAGAATTCCTTTTGTTGATAAAGTATTCTTAAATGTTAGCATTTCCCAAACTCCCAATAAATTAATTAGCATTGAGATAGCTATTAATTTATCATTAGAAACTCCATTTCCTCTGTATGTATAATGAGGGTTAGCTTGAAGAGAAAAAAAAAAAAAACATATACACCTAACCAGAGTAAACATTACTCTTTTCCTTCTTATGCTGAAAACGACATTGTAACTACAAATTATTTTCATGAAATTTTTGTAATGACATAGATAAAACAAAACTCTTTTAGGAACCCCAGGAAATTTGACATTAGATAAGATTGAGGTTGAATATTAGACATGAAGACAAACAAGGAATCTTGCTAAATCTTTTTCCAGCATCATATTTTACTGAATTGAATAAAAATGTTAAAACTGTAATACAATACATTGAGAGTTTCATCATTTTCCAGGAGATAATCTTTAGAAAGAACTGATGTGGATCATGTTTGTTCTGTTCAGTCTAACAAAAAAAAAAATGCCTGTTATGGATTTCCCAGTCCAGATTACCCTTACCAGATCTTTCTTTGTTCACAGATCACACTCAGCACATTTTTATTACTTTAGCAAGAGGGTTGACTACTAAGCAATTTTAATAAACATAATAAAATTCTCAGGCAGGCATCACTCCTGCTAAGTGACCGAGATGAATATCTTATTTTTTATTCCCTTAGAAGCAGACCCTGATTTATGAATTGAGGTAAAAGTAATTTGCTAGAAAGAGGATCTTGGGTAACATGGTAGGGTCAAGGGAAAGTGATACAGGGAAGAGATGGAAATCAATAAAGGGAACATTAGTGACCATTTTTCACTTAAGGGTAACTGGGGCTTGATTTTCCTAAGACTATGTAGAATGTAACTTAGAGCTGTCCCTCTGAGGGAATGGAGAGTGCGATATTTCTTTAGCAACTCCTTCATCATTTGAAAGTTTCCCACGGAATATCAATTTTCTAAAAATGTTGACCTGCTATGCATGATTCAAATTGACAATAGTAGCTGGAAATTTCTCTCAGACAAAGACACAGAGAGCTGTATGGTAACTCTCCAGGTGACTTCAGGTCAGGGCAAAGGGATGTAAGTGTGACATACACAGTGTTTCCTATGATTAACATTTATATAATTCAGATCCACTTGTACAACATATTTGATCCATTGTGAACTCCCAATAATTCTTAAAAGTTGGTGATTGGTTATAATTATTAAAAAGAAAAAAAGCATAAAAAAGACTTCTGAAAATACATTTGTAGCACAAAGGACAGTCAACAGCACAGGATACGGTACTCACTGCTATAGTTACTCTTAATGTCATAATTAAAATTAATGACCACTCTCTCTACTATCCTTTTTAAATTGTTCTTATCTATGCTATTGGGACTTTGCATAGCTTCCATCCCTTCTTCCATGGCTTATAAGTTTGTGACCTACTTTGAGAGGTCTTTTTATTTCCACTGAAAAAGACACCAAATGCTTGTTTTGAGACTCCTTTGTCTTGGTATTAATGAGAGAGTCAAAATTCTCCAAACTCTGTGCCCATTTTTATATAAACTTCTGATATGGTTTGGCTGTCTCCCCACCCAAATCTTGCCTTTAATTGTAGCTCCCACAATTCTCATGTGGTATGGGAGAGACCCAGTGGGAGATAATTGAATGATGGGAGCAGCTTCCCCCAGACTGTTCTCATGGTAGTGAATAAGTCTCACAAGATCTGATTGTTTTATAATAGGAAACCCCTTGCTGTACATTTTTATTCTTACTTGTATGCTGCATATAAGAAGTGCATTTTGGCAGCACTTTGGGAGACCGAGGCGGGTGGATCACGAGCTCAAGAGATCGACAACATCCTGGTCAATACGGTGAAACCCCATCTCTACTAAAAATACAAAAAATTAGCCGGGCATGGTGGCGCATGCCTGTAATCCCAGCTACTCAGGAGGCTGAGGCAGGAGAATTGCCTGAACCCAGGAGGCGGAGGTTGCGGTGAGCCGAGATCACGCCATTGCACTCCAGCCTGGGTAAAAAGAGCAAACTCTGTCTCAAAAAAAAAAAAAAAAAAAAAAAAAAAAAAGCCTTTTGCCTTTCACCACGATTGTGAGGCCTCCCCAGCCACATGGAGCTGTGAATCCATTGAACTTATTTTTCTTTACAAATTCCCCAGTCTCAAGTATGTCTCTATCAGCAGCACGAAAACGAACTAATACAGCAATCCTTTTCCTCCGACGTCTCTGTGTCTAATCTTCAAATATTATTTTTTCCAATCCCATGATTATACAGTTAACCATATGCTAAAAATCTCTAACCACTAGGAGGATTTCACCTTACCAATGTTTCAAGCCATTTTTAACTTTGTGTCAAAAGATCAAAATCCATTTTCAGTATCTGAAATTAGTTATTAAGCTCAATATTTATTTTATATCAAAAGGAATTTCTACTAAAATGAGACATTTTTGAG
Organism: Callithrix jacchus; assembly: GCF_049354715.1. NCBI lineage: Eukaryota > Metazoa > Chordata > Mammalia > Primates > Cebidae > Callithrix > Callithrix jacchus. The sequence goes on from NC_133504.1 coordinate 133,782,400, forward strand.
ATTAGAATAATTCCTAAATAATACTGAATTATTTTTATGGGGCCATGATTCAACTCCTTTCTTAGAGCAATTAGCATATATCAGGGGATCAAGAACGTACAGTATTTTCTTTGCTCCACACGTTGCTGAGAGAACAAAATTTAGTGTATTAATACAAGATAATTTACATTGAATAAAGTTTATATAATTTCTGTATATAATATTTAGTGCAATGGAAATGTAAGTTTCTACTCTTCCCAATTATAGTAGTATTATAATTATTTCTTCATCTTCTCTATACATTGATATTTTCCTGATTTATTTTTAGGAAACACTTCTATAATAATAAAATAATTCAAAATATTTCCTTAATTGTTCATTTTTTAATTTTTTGAGGCAGAGTTTTGCTCTTGTTGCTCAGGATGGAGTGCAATGGCATGATCTTAGCTGACTGCAACCTATGCCTCCCAGGTTTAAGCGATTTTCCTGCTCAGCCTCCCGAGGAGGAGCTACAGTTACAGGTACCCACCACCATTCTGGTTAATTTTCTTGTATTTTTAGTAGAGATGGGGGGGTTTCAACATGCTCAACATGCTGATCTCAAACTCGTAACCTCAGGTCATCTACTGACCTTGGCCTCCCAAAGTGCTGGGATTCCAAGCATGAGCCACCGCAACCAGCTTGAATCTTCTTAATTCAGCACTTGCAGATTTATAATTAATATATAGATTTCTATATGAAAATATATACAATTTAGTTGAGTAGAAACTTTGACTGGCATTTGGAATAAATATAATGGCATAGGTCACAATATTTCATAGACATAATTAGATATTATACAAGATTAAAACTAAATGTTGGGATACAAAGATTTTTATGCTATCAATGCTATTGTGTTAGACATTGTCTCTTTCTCTTATTTTGTCTCTTGAATTTAATAATCAAATTGATTTATAAGTTTAGATAAAATTAGGAATTTTACCTCCTGTGTGATGTAAAATTCATCAACTGTCTGGAGAAAATAAATAGTAATAAGCAACTTGTCTCACTGGACTCTAATATCACATGCATATATGAATGAACATATCTGCAAAGATCTATTTCAAGATTTCTTTAATCACCAAGAACATCTTCATCATCTTTACCTTTGCCATAAAAGCACCATCATCAAATGAGTATTATTTTAGTCACTGAATACAACAAATCTCTAAGTCATAAGGAGGCAAGACATACATGGCCCAATGGTATCATTTTAGTAGAAAATAAATTCTTCTGAAGGTTACATTTTAGTGATGGACTGTAAATGTGGGCTGAGTCCATGGAGCAGTCAGAAATAAGATGGACATTGAATGTTAAGATGAACATAAAACAATTCTAATAATTTAGAATGAAAGTCTGTAGACAGAGGGCATGCAGATGAAGGCCTGTAGACAGAAAATATGCAGGGAGTGCAGAATATTTATTAGATCAATTTAATAAAAGTATGACATTTGTGCAGGAGAGTAAGATAGTGTTTGATACATAGAAAATGAAAATATATAGAATAATTTATATCTGGACAAATTATCTGGGACATAATCCTATATTCATGGGGAAATATCTATAGATATTTTGGTCTATAGGTAATGACTATAGTAAAGTATAATCTGATAGCATTTTATAGACTTGATTGGATTGTAGTTGATGAAATAAACTGACATTATTGCAGTGTTACATGGGTCAGGACCAAGGAAAATAGGGTCTCTATTATGAAAATCGGACAATGTACCAAGTAAGATGAGTAATCCAGCAGAGAATATAAAATAGTTTAAATAATCTGAAGGAAAGTTTAGAAATGAAACACACACACACACACACACACACACACACATATATATATAATATTAGCAATTGACTAATAACATAGCAACTGAAGACATAACCAGTGACTTTGAATATAAGTCAATGGAAAGTTCTGAAATAACATCAGGTAGCTGAGAAAAAATATCAAATAATCTCTAGAATCAGGACCCATTGAATGCCAGAAGAAAAGAGGGATGATATAGAATAAGATATTAAAAAACTGATCATTGAGAAATTTCTGCAATTATGGACAGACAGAGATCCATAAATTCAAGAAGCTCAGAGAACACCAAGCAGAAGAATTGTCAAACTGAACCAAACTAAGTAACAACAACAACAACAACAAAAATAAGCCACATAATATTTAAGTGCATGAAGACAGAAGATAAATGGGAAATCTTGAAGATAATCTATATTAAAGACATAGAAATAAAACTAACAATAAAAAACCATGCAACCCCAAAACACAGTGGTGTTTGATCTACAAGGTATCTCTTAAAATTCAAAAAGAGACAACATCTTTCTCAGGCAAAAAAAAATACACTATAAAAATTATTAAATAAATTACTTCCAGTAGATAAATATCAGATCAGACAGAAATATAGATCCATTAAAAGCAAAGAAGAATGTTAGAAAGATAAAAGATTTTTTTTAAATTTTCAATTACCTCTAGTTAACTATGTAAAGCAAAAATAATAGCAATATATTTTATAAACCAGATATAAAAGTAATGCCATTAAAAATTACAAAAATTGGGAGAGAGAAAAATGAAAAATATCCAATAATAGACATTTGAAAGTCCTTCCACTACACATGAAGTAGCAAAATATTACTTGGGAATATAATGCTTTTAATTAAAAATCCGTATTGTAAAAATAGGATAACCACTAAAGAAATTAAATAATAGTTAAAAGTGAGAAAAATAAAAAAAAAAAAGAGGACAATTAACAAGTAAGAAAAAACGCTAAAAAACAATATGGAAAAAGAACAGAAGAAACAAATAGAAAACAGCAGGATGGTATATTAGTCCAATTATATAAATAATCACATTAAATTTGAGTGACGTGAATGGACCTAAATTTGCAGTGCCTATGTAAGAAAGAAGCTTAGTTAAAACATTAGAAAGCATTAGTCTTCCCCAGCTCTCCATTACCACAATAATAGGCGTAAAGTAAAAACAATAACGGGGTATAATACAGAGAGCTCCATGAAATAGATTCTTTCTGGGGAGAAGTAGAAAGAAAAGACCTAAAGTAAAGCATGGGAGCTTAAAGTCAACTGTGGAGTAGATACTGAGAAAATATATCTTGCAAATCGGACCATACAATAGATGAAAATAATTTCTGAAGGATTTGAGCCTTCAAGTTCATGTAGGGTAACTATAGAAAGATCAATTTCAAACTCTGCCCTATTTCTTAACAGACCAATGCAAAACCCCAGACTAAAGAGTAGAGGAAGAAAAAGTGTCCTCATCCCCAACTACAACAAATATTTGACTTGGCACCTTCTGTGCTATATAACATGCCTAGCATTCAACAACAAAAATTATAAGGCATGCAAAAAAAAAAAAAAAAAAAAAAGGAAAGAAAAGAAAGCATCTGAAGATGAAAAGCAGTCATCAGAACAACATTATAATGTGACACATATGTTCGTACAATCAGACAGTACATTTAAAATAAATACAATCAATCTAACATAGGCTATAATGGAAAGCATTATAAACAATATAACATGTTTATTTTAAAGGATAGATGGAAACATTAAAATATAACAAATAGAAGTTGTAGAAAAAAAAAAGAATGCCTCTGACAAATTCACCAGAAATCTCAATACAGCAAATAAAAGAATTAGTTATTATGAAGACAGGTCATTAGAAAATCAATCAAAAACAAAGGGGAAAAAAGAATTAAATAACAGTAACATTATACAATATATATGGGATGATACCAAACATTTATACTCAGAATCCCAGAAAAAAATGAGAAAATGAGAAGGAGCAGAAGAAACTTTGAAAAAATAATGGCAAAGTATTTTTCAATATTAGTGACAAAAACATGCAAATCCAACATAATCAAAGATAAGAATTGCAGCACAATTGTTACGAGAACTCATGCCAGCAAAAAGATAGTGCAGTGACATTTTTTAATGCGATAAAAGAAAAATAACCATACTTGTAAAAAATATATTGGAAAATAGAGATGTATAAATCCACAATATAGTATACATTTAGATTTCAACACTCTTCACACAGTAATTAAAAAAGAAAACATATAGGCAGAAAAGTTTAAGGATCTAGATGACCTGAATAGGACTATTATATTTATAGAATATTCTATCAAACAGCAGAATGCAACATTCTTCTTAAGTGAACACAGCACATTTACTGCATTTTTCTGTATTTTTATAGGGTAACATGTCTTTACAGTTAGTATTTAAAAAGTTAGGCTTATATTTTGCATATGTCAATTTTATTGCATTTTAAAAATAATGTATGCTTATATTATAATATTGTTTTTCAAGGAGAAAAAAATCCTGTTCTTACAACCCAGATACTTTGAAATGCTATTCACAACTTTTTTAATTGTAATTTTCACTTTTGGAATATTATATTTTTCACTGATTTATTTTACTAAAATAAAGATTCTAGGTATTAGCAACTGGGAATTTGAATTTTATCTTACAGCTTTATACTTGATACCTATTATGTTTCCCAGTGATCAATGTTGTATCTGTCAATTTAAAGCAACATACTTGTAAAAGTTGTAAGACTTATAGGGAAATATAACTCAATTAATTGTGGAAGAGGAAGGAAAATGGATACATACTTCTTTAAAATTAGATCTATATTACAGTCCCACTTAATGTCACAGAGACGTATTAGGATAAAAAGAGATGAAATACAATTTAAAACTTATGCAAGGTTAGGGGTAATGAATCACATTTAATTTTGTAAAAATACGTTGTAAAAAAATATTAAGTAACAATGAGAAGTAAGACATAATATTATAAATACTTTAAAATAATTTGTGAATAAGTATCCAAATTAGTTTCTACCTCTATCACTTTAAATTTATATTCTAACATGAGCAGAGTCACCCTGTGTGTAGTATTAGTCTTTAGATCTACTATTTATTTTCTCTTTTATCAGTACATCACAAGGTTATCAGTATCTAATGAAAGTTTTAGAAGTCAATATCCCATTATTGAATTGGAATACCTGGATACTTAAACTCTCCCTTGAATAATTAAAAAGAAAGGGTTAGGAAATATCAAAATGACAAAAATCATTAGGAAACAATGGCATTTTAATCTAATGTTTCATAAAGAAAAATATGGCCAAGTCCATGAAGGGCCAAGAGGACTCTAGAAATAACAAAATAGTAACAAATAAGTAAATGATAATTGAGATTAACTTTGAATAATGGTTACAGTACTGGCAGACCAACTTGACAGGAAATGAAGACCAGAAAGAACAGATAATATGTACAAAGACTTTGCAAATCTGGAGGGCAATTACATATATTATAATTTCTATATATACATCGTTACATAGAGCATTTAATATATGTATATAAGAATGCATATAGAGCAGTTAATGTATGTATATTTTATTATTTACATATTAAGATACTATTATACTATCAGAACTTAGTGAGTATATATATATATATATGCCACTATCTATAAAATATATAAATATGTTAATGCCACTTAGATCTAATAGTGTAATAGTATTTTTGCTATATTTTAAAATATAATCTTGCACTCTAGTTTTTATTGATTAAAGAAATATTTTGCCAATTTCAGAAATTTCTACTAAATTTCAAGCAAAGGTTAATGTTAACCACAAATTTATTACTATTGTTATTACTAATATTTTTGTGTTGCTATTCAATTATACTATTATTCAGCAAAGTGCTGTCTGCATATGTTCTAATTAGAAACCTCATATTCTAGTATTTAATGCTACCTATTCTACCTGATAAAACCAGGCATTTCAGTGTTCTTTATACAGTGAATACTTATTACTTACTAAGCTCACAGTACATTGGAGCTGGTGGGTGGTTAGTGGGAAATGCAAAAAGAGTGCTCTTCCACAGGCAGCTATTCACAAGATCTCTTCCAGCCTTCAATCTGTCATTATCATCCCTTAGCGTTAAGGTTACTGTATTTGTATGTTTTGCATTAGTATAAAGGAATACCAAGGACTGGGTAATTTATAAAATAAATACATTTATTTGGTTCATGGTTCTGTAGGTTATGAAGCATAACACCAGCATCTGCTCAGCTTCTGGTGAGGCCTCAGGAAGCATTTACTCTTAGCAGAAAGTGAAAGAGAAGCAGGGATGTCACGTGGTGAGAGAGAAAGGAAGAGGTGCCAGGCTCTTTTAACATTCAGATTTAGTAGTAACTAAATGAGTTAGAACTTACTCATTACTGTGAGGAGGATCCCAAAACATTCATGAGGGATTTGCCCCATGACCCAAACACCTCCCACAAAACCAAGCTCCAACATTGGGTTCACATTTCAACATGAGATTTGGAGGAGACACACTTCCAAACCATATCAGTTATGCTGCTATCATCACAAGCCAATAATAGTCCTGAAAGACATAATTCCAAACATCTTACACCATAATCTCAAATGTTGAAACCTAAGAATATCAACATCTCCAAAGTCTAAAGAAGCTCAAAAATCACAATCCTAAAAAAAAAAAAATTCTGAAAAATATAATTCTTGAAAAAATAGTTTCAAAATTATTTTATAAATTGTTTTTATATTTTTAAAAACAAATTTATTTGACAAGCATAAAAACTATGACAGAACATTTCATAGGCCAATTTGAACAATAATATCGGCAAAAATGATGTATTTTTGCAAGCATAAACACTATACTAATGACAGTCATCTGTGTATACAAGTTATAAGAAGATGAAATGTATACATAAAAAATAGGTCTAAAGCAAAATATATAAGCACAAATCAGTATGGTTGGCGATTGTGTCCACTCAGCTTATAACTTTCATCTAAAATACTGTTATGGGCAACCTAAATCTTTGAGAAGATGGATTAAAAATCACTATGGGTCAACACTGCATATGCAGTTACCCAAAGAATTGAGAGCTCGAGAAATTTTACCAATACAGATGTATAAAAAAAAACATATCTTCATTACTAAGGAACTGTCAGTACTTTTACATGAAAACCAGAGAAGCAGATAATATAACTCTCAGACTGAGACTGTAAACCTCAGGACCTGGGGGTCTCTGGTGTAAGCACTGGAGTACAAAATCTGAAAATCTTGGAGTTCTGATGTTCAAAGCAGCAAAAGAAAACTCTACCCCAGTTGTCAGAGAGGAACCATTTGCCTTTCTGTACCTGCTTTCTCTGGGTCCCCCAGCTAATTAAATGGTTTCCACCAATATTGAGGGCAGGTTTTCCTCACTTTGTCCACTCAGACTCACACACTGATCTCTTCTAGAACATTCTAACAGATATGTCCAAAATAATGCATTCCTATGTTTGACTAGTCAAACTGACACCTAAATTTAGGTCACCAATCTACCGCTTGTCAATTAGGAACCCACATACATCTCCTTATGCCAAACTTAATTTCTAAATAAAGACAATAACAAGGTAATAGTTCTACCAGCCATGATGCAGCTATCTTATGATTATGATTTTGGGGATTTTAGACATTAAGGATTTAGACTTTAGGCATTTTGATAATTTATTATTTCAACACTTGGAATTGCAGGGTTTGGAATTGTGCTTTTTGAGATTATGATCAAAATCCATTATCATCTGTTATAGATAATTTCATGGAGATTTTAGAGCTTAGAATGGTCATATATCATGTATATCCACATTCAAATGTTCAGAACTCTGTCATATGGTCCTTCCTGAGAGTCACAAAGTATAGAAAATGTACTCTTCTTTATGATGAGGGGAAATAGAAAATGGTTTTGTGAGTGCCCAACATTGTCTTTGCCAGACAAAGTACCAATTAAGGTTGATATTTGAGAAAAGGTTGAACATTAATATATGACACAATTTCATTGGATGATATTTGAGAAAAGTTTGAACATCAATATATGAAACAATTTCATTGGATGAAATTCAGAAATTTAAATTTCTGAAATTACTTTATTGTTAGATATGGCTGATTCACAAAGGACATCAACATAATTTTTCTCCCATAGGTAAAATTTGATTTCATACAGTAATATATGGTTAACATTTCTGTTTTTTATTTTGATTTTGAAGTACAGGGATAATTCTGATTTTTAAAATCTTGTGGAACAAAGAGCTCAATTATAATTAATATTTGCAGAAGATAAACACAATTTAATATTAATTTGAAACTAGTACACCATAAATTATTTTATTCAATAAGGCTTTGTAATTTTAATTTAATTTGTTTCAGAAAAGGTTCCAGATTGACAAAGCAATAAGAATGAAGTATCACCTCTCAAGTGAGAATTCAAAAGGGTGATATAAATGAGTAGCAGAATTTCAAGCTAGTGAATCTTGGGTGATTAACTTCAAGAAGCAAATGTATAACAAGGTAAGACTCTGAGGATGAGTTTAAAATTGTATACTAATGAATTCATTGGGTTATAACAAATCATCTTTGATCTAAAATTAACATTTTATATGTACTACTCTAAAGATAATTTTATAAGAATATTTATAAGCATTAGGATATTTACATATTATGTTTTTAGAATCCTCCTGGGATAGCCATATGTTCAATAAATGAACCTGCTTTGTTCTCTCTCTCTCTTTCATTCTCTTAATCTCTCTCTCTCTCTCTCGGAGAAAGCAGCTGGTCTTTCTCCTGTAAAACTGCTCTCAGTTCACACTAAGAGTTGCTGATCAACACATTTAATGATGCATTTGACTTTATTTCACAGAACACTGATTATGTGATGATTTTGGATAGTGTTGACATCAGTGTTAGCAGTTAAAAACTGAAAATAAATTAATATGTTCTGTTGTTTAGAATACTTGATAGGGGATCAAAAATTCTATGTCAGTTTTAGTAAAAAAATAGGGTAGTTTTAGCAATTCCATATAAAATGAAGATGCTAATATTCCAGTAATTAAATAGTATAGGATTTTTGGCAAATTTCACCTAAAAAGTTATTTTATATATCAATTTATTCTCAGAAAATGATTTTTTAATTTTTTCCCAGGCCACTACTTTTGGTAGTTCATTTTCATATAAACTATAATTCTAAACAAATTCATTTTTATTTACAATTTGAATTATTTATAGTCAGTAACAGGATATTCAACTGTAATTAATATGAATAGTCATAGTGTACTTTGATGATATTGAAATAACTGATTTTTTGCTTGAATATAGAGCAGTGAGGGAGGTTTTTATGTTCCTTTCAGAATAAACACTGTGAATGTTATTGGTCATGAATACTGCAACTTGAATATGTCACAGTGATTCAATTAACCTCCAAGTCCAGCAATTTTTGTTCTTAAATTTTAAGAACAAAATTTTGTTCTTAAATTTTTAAAATTTCTCCCATTATAAAGAGATAATTTAGCCAGGTGCTTTGGCTTGTGCTTTTAATCCCTGCAATTTTGGAGACCAAGTCAGGAGGATCACTTAAGGTCAGAAGTTTGTGACCAGCTTGGCCAACATGGTGAAACCCCGTATCTACTAAAATATAAAAATTAGCTGGGTGTAATGGCATGCCCTTGTCGTCTCAGCTAACTGGGAGGATGAGGCAGGAGAATCACTTGAACCAGGGAGGCAGAAGTTGCAGTGAGCCGAGGTCATGCCACTGCCCTTGACAGAGCCAGATTCTGTCTCAAACAAAAATAAATAAATACATAAACAAACAAAAGAGAAAATTCATTTTAAAGGCTTTACTTCCAACAATACTGGTGAGTGTTAGAATTTCAGCCAGTGAGTACCACACATTAATATTTAATAGGATAATTCAATATTTAAAGAAATGAAGACTTCTGAAATTTTCATTCTTTTCTTATATCTCTTACATCAGGATAGAAAAACTAAAATTTATTATGTTGTGTTATTCTGTGTAGTACTAAAAATCATTATGACGATTTTCTGATTTTCAGAATTATAGGTCATTGATAAATGTAATATGGAGTAACATGTAGAAATGTGTAGTGAAACATGAAAAACTAATACATGTTTCTTGTTTTTTTCCTGAATTCTTCCATAAAGCACAGAGTATTGAAGGAAACAATAGCTGATGAGAAATATAAGCACAATATTTAAAGGATAAAATTAGAAGAAAGAATCTGTAACTCATCTAGAATACTAGAAAAAGATGAAACCTGAATTCTGGCTACCATGGATGCCTATGAATCTCGACAATTCCCCCTGAAGAACTCCAGAAAGGATCAGGAATTATAGGGTTCAAGTACTTCAGAAGGTAGGATGAGGTAGAACTGAAATAGGTAAACCCACATAAAGATAAATAAAATGTAAAGTGATATGGACAGGAGACAGGGAAACATGGGGTTGAAGAGGGTAGCTCCCTGGCAAAGGCCCCAAGGCCTCACCCTCAAGCCTGAAGACACAAGGTCCTAAATGAGGACAGATACTGGTTTTTGTGCCCTAAAAGTTCCCGTTTGCCCCAAAGTGCCCCCATCCTCTACCTGTATAAATCCCGAACCCCAGGCTCCAGAAGCATACTAGCAAGAGGCAAGCAGACGAATGGCAGAACAACATGTAGGTGAAGAGAGAAGAAGAAGAATGTCTGAACAAGGAGAGGAGTTTGGATTGCTGTGGTTGAAGAGTTTGGCTGCTAGATTGCCAGATCATCTTTCCACTCCATCCCCCTTTCAGCTCCCCGTGCACCCCACTGACAGCCACCTCCACCTCTCAATAAAACCTTGCATTTATCCTTCAAGCCTGTGTCTGAACAGATTCTTCCAGGACACTTGACAAGAGCTTTGGATACAGAAAGCTGTCTTACCTGCCCTCTGCCCTTGCAAAGTGTCAGGGGAGGTCCATTGAGCTGGTTGAAATTTAAAGCCTCTGTGGACCTGGAGGCTAAGAGCATTGTAACACTGGGGTTGCAGGCACATACCCCTAGACATGACCACAGGGCAGGAGTACAAAAAGCTCACCCTGGCTTCTGCACCTGGCTCCCAGTGTGCTCCCTGTCCCTCAAGGGGTTTGAGCAGCAGGGCTACCCAACAGACGAGCCACACTCCTGTCACATGTCCTGAAATGGGGATCAGGAAATTCTCATTTCAAAAGTTTATCTAATGAGCCTGTAGCTAGCACAATCTAGTGACTATTCCACCAAAACACTTTGGAAAACCAAGTGCCTCTAGATTTGGGGACACCGATCATAAAGTAAAGCTTCCAGAATCTGCCCCAATACAGGTCAAATGACAGAGTAAGATACTTGTTTATGAACATCTTACTCTCTTTTATTAAACATGTGCTATATATTAACCTATATATATATTTTTTCATTTAAGATAACAGCTCAATACAAGGACACTGAGTAGTAGTGCTTCAAATTTTGTTTTTTTTCAGTATATATATATTCAACATACAAAAATCTACTTTATTTCTATATACTAGCAGTTAATACAGGGAAATTGAAAATAAAAAAAAACAAAAACAATACTCCTCTGGTTTGAATATCCCCAACAAAACTCATTTGGAGACTTGGTCCCCAGTGTGGCCATATTGAGAGGTGGGGCCTTTAACATGTCCTTAGATCATAGAACTCAGCTGTCATGAATGAATCAATCCATGCACAGATTAAGGGACAGTGTTATCACGGGAGCAGAAGTGATGGTTTTATAGGAAGAAGAAGAGAGATCTGAGCAAACAGTATACTCAGCCCTCTCACAATGTGATGTGCTACATTGCTTCAGGATGCTGCAGAGTGTCCACCAAGAGACCCTTACCAGCGTTGACCAAAAAGTCACAAAATGTCTAACTTTATATTTATATTTATCTCACTTTATATTTAAAGTATTTGAGATGGTAGAAATTTGGTTTGTGAAAAAGTATCCTAAAATTGAGTTACATTAAGAACCACTTCTTTTACTCAACATGGTATCTCTTTTTTACTCTTCAAATATATATTTTTTTAATGAAATGGTTTTAAAAATATTTAAAGACAGCAAAACTTCCAAAGTAGCAGAATATTTTTTTAAAGAACTTTATCATTTTGTGAAAGGGCAGATAATAAGTACACAACTAATGTCACATAGCTTTGAGTCATTAGGTTTCTCTTCTCTTTTTTCTACAACAGTTATCCCCAGTAGGCATTCAGACAAACACAAAACACAACTGACAAAAAAATGATAGTGAAACTAATTTGAATCACAGATGCTATGCACAAAGTATATCTCACTTTATGTTTGAGATGGCAGGAAATTGTGGGGGAGAAACCTCTCGTTTCATGTTCACATGCAAATATTCAAGACAAAGCATATCTATTTTTCTAGTTGTGTTTTCACAGGGCATTTTTTTTTCTCTACTGAAATATTTATATTTAACTTTGTATTCCTACAGCCTAGCTCTGAGTTTATAGTTTTGGGTTAACTTTGTAGTATAAAGTATGTGCTTCTGATATTTGTAGTCTTTCCATGCTATTAGCTGAGCCATTGAGAAATTTGTGGAAAAATTTTTATTTAATCTGGACATATGGCATTAAAGAAACTTTTTTAAAAAGTACTATACAAAATACATCAGGACAGGCACGCTATAATTGGATACATTAGTCACATAAAAGGGTTTATTATTTTATTAGGAAAAACAACATGCATATAAATATATGATATATACAGAATACTGTATGTGATAGAATAAGAAAGTCATACATGTATATAGTTAGTGTCAAATAAGGGGTGTATGTACAGGGGACAGCTTAAAGGGATATTTAATACAGATAGGGTATATTTAACCAATTTAAGTATATGATTTGTTTACAGATTTCAATGAGACAGTTTAATTACAATTGCTCCTAACTTTATATTAGCAACTTACAGTCAAAGCTCTGGTGAAAATTATGTGTTGTATTTTTCTTTAAAAAAATATAAAAATTGAAGTCATTAAAGCCATGCTTTCACAATTTACTTGCTGTGTGTATTTGAGTAGGACACTGAACTCTTCTGTGCCTCAACTTTTCCTCCTCTATATAGTAAGGATAAAATCCATCTCACGGAGTTTTTAGAATTAAATGAGTTAGTATAGTTAAAGATTATGGAAAACTATAAATAAATAAAAATGCTTACTACTGTGGTTATATGATGAAAAACATTTTTCTCTAGCCTTATTTGCCTCCAAATATTTTATCATACTGCTAAATATGTATTTGAAGAAAAATGTTTATTTCTTCAGAAATATATAAAGGTACATTTTTGAAAAACTATACTTTCAAAATGGAAGATATATTTCCCTCCTTCCAAAAAGGACAAAATAAATAAATTTTGTGCTGAAAAATAAACAGTAGTCAAAATAGTCTAATGTTGTGGCCAAGATGCTTTTAATGCTCAGAGTGAGAATACTTGTATACTTAGCATATGATATTCTACTAGGTAGAAACATCCCCTTTTAGATCTTGTATTTCTTATCATTAAAAAATTATACATATCTACATATCTAAAATTATATATTTAAATTATGATATATTTAAAATTTTTTATTCAATATCAAATACAAAGCTTTAAACATATAATTCATATGTAAAAAGTAAAGTTAAAAGGCACATTAATATATCGATTACATCAAAATTTAACAATATAATATTTACCTTCTAAGCTCTTTATGTGATGGTAGCCAATAGCAACCAATTTATCAAATATTGATTCTAGCCATCCTTTATTTTTTTTATACAGCCCTTTCTATATCTCTGTCTTTCATGCAAACACAAATATTAATAATTGGTTTCATATGTTTAGAAATTATAAATGGAAATACATTTTCGATTGACTTCTGCAACTTGATTTTTTGCTGGACCTTATGTATGTGAAATTCATATCTATTGTTATATGAAGTTTAGTTCCACAGTTTATCTTTACGACTGTATAGTATATTATTTTTTCCCATTTTAGAATAACAAACAGTATTCATTCAAGTATTCTTGTATGTGCCTCATGTTACACATGTACAAGAACATAGGATCTCATTCATATGTACAGAACAGCATTTTTCAGTCTGAGAGCTACAACACTTCAGTACAATACTTCAAGGTATTTTGGAGAGTTATGCCCTATATTTGTGATTATAAAGGGATAGATTAGAACTGTAGAAGTGGAAAGGATGTCATACCTATTTTCATCATAGGGGTTACTGTCGAAACTCTTACAACAAAAGATAGGTTAACAAGAGGAAAGAATAACAGACTTATTTAATAAAATGTTATGTGACACAGATCAGGAAGAAAGGCCCAAAGACTCAGGGATAACTGTCTATCATTATGCTTAGGTTCAATAGACAGCCATGTAGAAATGCGTCAAAAAAGAGTGATCTGTAAGGCCTGTCTGTTCAGATCCTTCTTGGTCTTTCTGTATGATATTCCTTCTTCCTGGAGATAGGGCTAGATCTTTTTTTTTTTTTTTTTTTTTTTTTTTCTCAAAAAAATGGAATGAGAGTTTTACGATGTGATGAAACAAACTAGGTCAGAGAATTACTTTATGGCCAGCTCCTATTCAGAAAAGTGGAGGAAATTTAGAGTAATATTTTTGGTTTAAATGACAGGCCTTTGGGAAGAGGAATTCCAGATTTTATGGCCTGCCACAAGGGGAAAACCAAAGTAGGAGAAAGAAGCCTTAGAAAGGTCAGTAGGTGATTTTGCTTCTGAGATCTTTCCAATGTCCTTCAGCTCAAAGTACTCAGCATGCCAATGTGCCATTCTTTGGGATATTGTTTTCTCACCTGCAACAGAAAGGAAGATTTAAACAGAATGAATTAGTTTCATTGTTCATCTCAAATCATTGAGATAAATTTATACACATAAAATTGTAAGAGATATTATTTTATTATTATTTTGCTTATATGTACATGGACACAAATATTTACAAATATATGTGTATTTATAATCTCACAGTACGAAATATCTTTCTTACTGTAAGTTGCCATTAAATTTTGAAAAATTCTGCTCTAGTGCATATGCCCATCAGTTGAATTTCAGAATACTTTGTTATAAATATTTTTGGTTTACTAGAAAAGGGCACATTTTGGTCCAAATTAGTGACAACAATTTCTACCCTTATATGAGGGGTGTTTAAAATTCTGATTGTCTTCAAATCCTGACTCTCAAACTTTTTAAATTTATTCAAATAGGAGAAATTGTTATCAGTTATTTTATTTTTATTTCACATATTTGCAACGATGATCATAAGCATCTTTCAATCTGCCCATTGGCTATTCAAGATTCCTCTTGAATTAAGAACCTATTGAATGTTTTTTATTCTTATCCAAATTTGGTTGGTTAGCTTTTTCTTATTTGCAGGCATCCTATTTATGTTATGAAAATTATCACTGTTTCGGTTTATTTCCAATATTATTTATATTCAGATTGTTTATTCACTTTTATACTGTGTTCAGATAAACAGACTGTCTTTGGTTTTAATACAGCTTTTTAAAGCATTTTTTTTGAAGACAGAGTGAATTTACAGGTGGATTGGGAAAATTATATCTTTACGTCAGGAGGCATTTATGATGAATCCCTTAAAGTCTGAACCTCCCCTGACTTCTCAACTTCTAAGGGCTGTTTATTTTCTACTATTTTATTATTTTTTTGGTATTCTTAAAATATGGAGTTAAAATATAATTAAGTTTATCTTACAGTGTATAAAAACATCTCTATGTACTCAGCCACACATGGGCCATGAAAAAATATTTTTCATTTCAATTATTATTTAGTATCTCTCCAGTTGAACCCATTTTTCTATTTAAAAAGCAGAATTTGCTAAGCATAATCTTATTTTTCTTTGAGAACCAAGAATCTTGCATGTCAGATTGATGTTCGTTCACAGTGACATTCTTCTAAGCATCCTTAGAATGTGCTTCATGTGCTTTCAGATGAACTGGGGAGCAAATGGGCCACATGTGATATCAAGACTATCTGGCCCACTTAACCAGCTAGGTGGCCTGGGTCAAGATTCTACCAGTCTGTTTTTGAACCTTCATGTCATCACCTGTAAAATGAAACTAATAGTTACTTTTCTAAAAGCAGAGATAAGTGCAAACCCTTAGCATAGTATCTGCTACATAAGGAGCACTAAACAAAAAAGTTACTCTTCTCATTTTTAACCAAGAGTAAATATATATCGACCCCAGGACATAACCTAAAAATATTGATAGATTATAGTTGTGCTTTTGACTGGGCATTACTCTTGGCCACCAGGAACTGCAGGTCTCGTGTTTTACTGATGATTTTCAATTGACATGTAGTGTAGCTTAACTAGTGACCAGAACAACAAAAAAACTTCACAGAGACATTTTGTATTGAGTTTTCTGAAGGTAATATTTATTATAAAATTCTTGGTGCTTGAATTTGAAGACAGAAACACCTTTGTTTCAATAAGAATGCTGGGAGCTTGCACCTGGAGCTCCCTTGGATTCCTCAATTATTTTTTTGTACTTTATTTTCCTTTGGTTATATGTTAAGCCTTATGTAAGGATGCTCTGTACAACTTGTGTGACTTTAAAAAGATTAAAACCTATGAAATGTATGACAATGAGGATGGGACATTTTAAACTATACCTGACAGTATAATGTAAATAACAATGTCTAAGACATGGTTTGACAGAAATAAAAGTGAGGGAGAGAGAAATCATTGTCTTCAGGTTGATTTACTGACCATTTCTGGGCTTAAGTTGCACAAGTATTGCATCCACTGACAGGCAGAAAATTACAAATGGGACCTAAAATTCATGGATCTAGATTTGGATGAACTTCTAAATGTATTACGTGTGTGTGTGTGTGTGTGTGTGTGTGTGTGTGTGTGTGTGATAAAAAATAAGTCCATGAACAATATAATATTGTGTGTGGTGGGGGGGGTGTGGCTGTGAATGTGTCTGACATTTGTTTTGGTACTGGTTTTTAAAGTATGTTCTGGTAAAACTGAAGCTGACAGATAAGCAGCTAGTGACTGCTGGAACTGAAAAATTACTTTCGGTATGATATTAAGACTTCCACTAATTCTATGATTCCTACTAGGTAGTGATTGATGCTCTGATAATAAAGGACATTAATAGTTTGGGTCCCTTATGTGACTTTATTCGTAGAGAGAAAAGATGATCTGTACGAAGCTGCTATAAACTTTAGGCTCCAGCATGGAGCTAAATGGAGAAATTTCAGGATTATACCAAGAAAAAGAGCAATAAGGAAAAAAGAAGGTGAAAAATCACAATACTATTTATCTTTGTGGAAGTCTTCATAAGGTCAATTAAAAGATTTTAAAAAGGAAGAAATGGATGAAATAGCTACTAAAATTTTCAAAGATCGTTATAAGAAATTAGATTGTCTAGCTGCTCTACTAACTATTTGGAAAAGAACTAAGAAAAGTTCACTTAATTTATTCAATATTTAATATTTTAAAAAATGATTATTACAGAGATCTAGAGTTTATAGTTCTGTAACAGTCTCTGTCAGTTAACACAGGAAAGGATTAGAACTCTGCATGACAAAAGGGATAGTGTCTCTTAATAAATCCTAGTAGGAGACTCAAGGTAATTTAGCCAAGGATGGGCAAAATGGCCTGGGTCTGGTAAAGAAAATTTATTAGGATTTCTGGTCATTGATTGTCTTAGTACATTTTGTGATATTATAACAATATATCACAGACTAAGTAATTTATAAAGTACAGAAATTTATTCTCTCACAGTCTAGAGTCTGAGAAGTCCAAGATAAAGGCAACGGGATTAGTGCGGGTCTTCTTACTACATTCTCACACTGGGATATGGTGATGCAATTATAAGAGATACGCAGGTGAAGGTAAGATTCAAATAGAAATGTATGAACAAAAGTTGCTTATTGTTGTTGTCTTCCAACTGCCAGAATTTATTACTGGAATATATGTATTGTCTGAATGGGGAATTTTCACTTACCCAAAATACAGGAAAAGGAAAGTTGTACAAATCTGGTCTTTGCCTGTTTAATTTGGGCAATACATAGTGAATAATATAGAATCATCTAAACATATGCAAGTGCTTATTAAAACAATATAGGATTTCTAAGGAATACAGATATTTGAATTAATAAAAGGTCTTCTATGTATAAGTATATTAGAACCCTAAAATCACTTGTTTAATAATTTAGTATGCATGTTAGAAAATGGACTAATTCTGAAAGTCAACTGGTGCAGTGGTGCCACCAAAAGCCTCAGCTGTATTCTTTGGTAGAAATTCAACACATGCCACAAAATAAGTAAGATTTTCATACCTTTATTGGTTTGGTTCTTGCCTTCTATTTCCACTCTAGCTAGAAGAGAGATAAAACCAATTTGCATTTACTTGGAATAAGCTCCAACATGCATTCATGTGTCCTATAAGAATATTTAATTTGTCCTGTTAATTACCACAACCTAGTGAAAATAGATACAGATTTGATTCCGTATGCAAGTACTGTTCTGTGTTACATAGTGTTGATACCTCAATCTAAAGACCAAGCCAAGTCATAATTACAAATACCTATCAACTCTAGATCACCAGAGTAAAGCTAATTAATCCAGATATTGTAAAGCTCAGAAAAAAAAAATGATTAAATTTCTTGTCATCACTTGAGCAAAGGTCATAAAGACATTACTCAGAAAACCAAGGTTAAGTTAGACTCTAGGTCGGCTCCAAAATCAATCAAGAGGTGCACTGATTGATTAGATAAGTTTTTCATGCCACATTGCTAGCATCTTTTCACAAAGTTAAAAGGAAAACAGTCAAATTTGATTATCTATTTTTCTAAAAGCAAGCTTTCTCAGAGCTGCAAAAACACACAAACCAACATTAACACTTCATATGCTCGAATAATTTTGGAAGTGGCTGAAAAATTTGGAAATGTCTGAAGTTTTTGTCAGACAAAAACTTCTTAGTCTTATCCAGGGAAAACCACTGGGATTTTGGACAAGTTTGTTGTAGCCACTTCAAAGTATACATCATTTAAAAAATGTTTGACAACTTGTTACTGGGATTTTGTAGTAACTGCTTCTATTGTAGAGGAATAAAAAATTGCTATAAGACCAAATTACTCATTGCATCAAAATACCTGCTGTGATCCAATTCATCAGAGTATTGTGTGTCTTAGTTATATATATATATATATATATATATATATATATATATATATATATATATATCTTCCTATATACATAGATATTAGGAAGGGTAACTGCTGAGGTGTTGAGGTAAAAAAAAAAAATACTTGGAATTTAGAAACTAATGTCAGTTTAGAGGCAACATAATAGCACATGTCCCTGTGTCTAATAGTTCCAAAGTCAACCAAGGATTCCTACAAGAAGCTTTCTGCCATAGTGAAAGTAAATTTTAGATGACTACAGCCCAAATGATATTGTCCTGGGAAATTCGACATTAGTGGAGATAAATTATATGTTCTGTTTCTAACTATGAAATAAACAGTCTATGGTAACAAAATGTTTAGTAGTTGGCTGCAATTGGAAGCCCATTAAACTTATAAGGATTTACCTGGGAAAGAGTATGACTTAAATACAAGGCTCATGATGAAATCTAGTCAGTACAATAATGTAGTATAAAAGATCATATGGGCCGGGCATGGTGGTTCACATTTGTAACCTCAGCACTTTGGGTGGCCAAGGCAGGTGGATCACAAGATCAGGAGTTCGAGACCAGCCTGGCCAATATGGTGAAACACGATCTCTAATAAAAATACAAAAAATTAGCCAGGTGTGTTGGCAGATGACTGTAGTTCCAGCTACCTGGGAGGCTGAGGCAAGAGAATCACTTGAACCCAGGAGGTGGAGGTTGGAGTGAGTCAAGATTGTGCCACTGCACTCCAGACTGAGTAACAGAGCGAGATTGCCTTTCAAAAAAAAAAAAAAAATTCATATGGTTGTGTCCGCAAGTCACTGAAATTTCAGAATTAACCAAAACTTGACCCTTGACCTATACCATAGTCTAAGACAATATTTAATATATGGGTAATGACTGCTTTTATTAGGAAGCCCTACAAAATACCATTGTAATGCAGAATGACTTCTTTCATAGTAATTTTATTTTAAAAATGTAACAAATATTTAGCATAATACTAGTGTAATTGGTAAGAATAATTTGTCTTATTTACACACACTGCATTTCAAGATGCAAAATAATTAATATTTGCCAGTTGTCTACTAGTGTTTTGTCCTATAAACATTGCAATAGATGCATAAGAAGAAGTAATCACAAGCAATTTCACTTAAAAAGGGTTGATAGGTGATGAGGTAGTTGACTTCAAAGGATAGAATTAATGTACAAATGAACTGATAAATTCTATCTTTATCTTATAAGATGCCAGGATATATGGTTTTGGCCATTGGCCAAGTTAAGGTCAGTGACCTTCAGAAAATGTTGCTTGAAGTGCAAAGTTTACCTGACTACTGCCAGAGTTCATTTGTTCATTCATAGTTTTGAATGGCATAACAGATTAAGTAGCTTGATATTGTTAGAAAACCAGCAATTAGACTGTTTAGCAGACTGAATTTTGGATCATTCGGTTTGAGAGAATGACATCAGACATACCTGCTGAAATAAATTGTCTTATTCTTGGACTCATCTAATATCCATCCATGGTCAAATTTTGATCACATACTAAACAGCATTTGGAAAATCAATTGTTTCTGTTTTTTTCTAACCAAGTTTTCACATCTTCACATCGCCAAGACCTATAAGGATATAAACTAATTGATGGAGATTAGAGCATCCAAAGTAAGAGTTGACAAAGCAACCGTAAATCCTTCAGTGAACTTTCAGCCTTTCCTTACCACAACTAGTTTATGCAAATGTGATAGTAAGCAAGATTTTAACTTAAAGAAAAAAAAGAATATTTGGTCATTATTTTTAACTACACTCTAAGATATTATTTTAATATCCAAGGAGTGGGGTATGTTTAGAACAAGCCAGTGCATGAAAGAGAAAAGGAGATGGTCCAGATGCTACAGACAAAGAGAGAGCAGAGAGGAAGGGAGGAAATTGAAGTATGGAGAATAGGAATGCCCATCCGGAGTTGGATCAGCATAGAGAGAGAAGAATTTTATTAACTATTTCTGAGATCAGCCAAAACTGAAAACTTTTGCTGGGGCTTTATGAAGCCATTATTTATTTACCTTTTTTTTTTCACCTTGGCATTCACTTCTTAATTTGCTTTGTTTCACTCTTCAGGGATTGTACAAATAAGGTGAGAGGTAGGGACAAGAATATCACTCCCTAATTATTTGTATTCTTTGTGTTCTTCTCATTTGAATATTAGCGGTTACTAGGATTTCAATAAATCTTAGGGATGTAGTGCCAAACAAACTAAATAATAAAAAACTTGACCAGATTCTACTAAGAAAAATTTAGAACTTCAGTGACCGCTCTGGATAATTTAGGAAAGATCATATAATTAATTTGTTTGGTGTATCAAAACAAAGATTTCAAATATTTAAAGATTTAATGATCAATATATTTGTGATGAAGATACCACTACAGGCCAGGGAAGCACAGAAATTATGTATAATAGGACCTCATGAGTAGAACTAATGAAAACGTGGAAAACCTAACATCCAGACTTAAATTCTCACAATTTCTTGAAATATTTGATGCTTCTCTTTTAGGATTGTCTCCAGAGAAAGATTATGAAACACAGAAGAGCATATCTCACATTTTGTTAGCATATTTCTTAAATCAAAGTTTAGTATGCAAGTTTAACTTTCAGTCTATTAAGCAGGTGTATGTTTACATGATTTTTACTATTTTAAAAACTCAAACACACTGTAAAGGAAGACTTACAACCTATTAAAGTATTCATGTTTCCCCAGAAACCAAGAAATATTTTAATAAAATATTATTCATAATGCTTCCTCTTTTTCACATAGCATGAATGCAGCATAATAAAATGTTAATTAAGTACTTAAGATTGATACTGTCAATCACTATATTATCAATAAACTCTACATTATTTAATTTTCATTAAACTCAGGAAATTGAAGATTAATATGGAAGAAGACCGAGTTTCATTGTTCAGAATCTTTTCTACTTAGTGAATATCCAAGATTTAATTCACAATTAAAACCTAAACACTATAATTAAGAAGTAGATGGAATTTTGAGTACATAGAGCCTTTGAAGACGTCAGTTAGGTATGAAAATCTATTCTCACACATAATATTTCTACGATACCACACATGTCATATTATCTCCTCTGTTTCCTTATTTTCAAAATGACAGTGGCAATGCATACCACATGTCACTGTCATTTTGAAAATAAGGAAACACTGTCATTTATATAAAATATATAAATATTTTATATATTTAAATAAAATATAAAATACTTAATGATGGAAACTGCTCAAGCTTTTAAAAGTATTTTTATTCTTTTCAAAAATATGAAGTAATTCTATTGAATAACATGTTCTATTAAATGTATATATAATTTATGTTTGTAAGTAGCTAAAGTGTTGTCAAGATTACAATTTTCTGTTTAAGTAACAACTTTTTAGTAATATGCTTGCTCTAAGAAACTTCAAGAAATAAATTAACTTCCTTTTAAGTTTTAATTGAATTTCCCAAATGATTTATATTATATATTTAATATTTAAAATATTTCTGATTTTAAAAGAGAAATTACTCGAGTAATGTTAGTTAACTAATAACTTCCTGGAGGAGGACTCAAGATGGCGCTGTGAGAACAACCCAGGATTGGAGCTCGCGTTGAATCCGCAAACGGTGAGTCTGAGCTGCATTTCCAGACTGATCTTTGTTGCCCACAGAACGGGGAAACTCCCAAGTATAAAAAAGACACGGGACGCCAGGCAGTAGGTCTGCCTGGTGAAGCCGGCAGCCGGGGCGGCGGCGGCCAGCCCTACCCAGCAATCCCCACAGGGCGCGCTTGTCCGGGTGCCTTGTTGAACCGGCAACCTGAGACTTGAGAGGGCTGGACTTGAGACTGAATGAGACTTGGACAGAAGCCCAGCCCAGGGGATTGTAGGGACAGATCGTTTGGGATACCCAGTGGGATGAACAAAACCGTGATTTCAAGCCCGAGACGCTCTGTGGGGGAGGGGCATCCACCACTACCGAGGCAACCCGCCCCAACTGAGATACACGCCCACTGCTGACGCAGCCTGCCGTTGCTGAGGCAACACGCTACAATGAAGAGACTCTGCCGCAGGGTGTGGCGGAGACCATAGCAGAGCGTGTCGGAACAGGGCGAATCACACAACAGCAGGGCGGAGCCTCGGCAGCCAAACAGTGGCTAGTGTGCCTTCTAGCTGGGCAGGACACCTCATCGAACATCCAAAAATAAAGCCCAAACCCCTCAACACAGAGCATTTGAGGGAAAAAAAAGGGTTTTTTAATGAGCTCTGTTGCAGCAGAATCAAACATAGCAGCCTAACAGCCCTGAAGGAACAACACAGCGCACAGCTCAGCAATTAAACCCCTATAAAGTACAAACTGTCTCCTCAAGCAGCTCCCTGACCCCTCTATATCCAAAAGACTGACATTAGGCAGGCATCATCCTGGGACAAAGATAGCAGAAAAAGAAACTGGTAGCATCCCTCGCTGTGCCACAGCTGCTAGAGGTGCACCCCAGACAAGCAGGGTCTGGAGCGGACCTCAGCAGTCATACAGCGAAGGGGCTAGACTGGTAGAAGGAAAATCAAGCAACAGAAATACTTCATCATCAACATTCTGGGTGTCCACTCAGAGACCCAATCGAAAAGTCAGCAACTACGCAGACGACCAGTGGAAAAATCCACAAAGATGGGAAGAAACCAGCGCAAAAAGGAGGAAAACACCTGAAACCAGAACACCTCACCTCCTAGAAAGGACCAAAACTCCTCACCAGCAAGGGAACAAAGCTGGACAGAGAATGACTGTGACAAAATGACGGAATTAGACTTCAGAAGATGGATAATGAGAAACTTTTGTGAGCTAAAAGATCATGTATTAAATGAATGCAAAGAAACTAAGAACCTTGAAAAAAGATTTGAAAAAAGATTCGAGGAAATGATAACAAGAATGGTTAACTTAGAGAGGAATATGAATGAATTAAAGGAGCTGAAAAACACAATACGAGAACTTCGCGAAGCAAACACAAGTTTCAATAGCCGAATTGACCAAGCAGAGGAAAGAATATCTGAAGTCGAAGACCAACTCAATGAAATAAAACGAGAAACCAAGATCAGAGAAAAAAGTGCAAAAAGGAATGAACAAAGTCTCCAAGAAATGTGGGACTATGTTAAAAGACCTAACCTACGTTTGATAGGTGTACCAGAAAGGGACGAAGAGAATGAATCCAAGCTGGAAAATACTCTTCAGGACATCATCCAGGAAAATTTCCACCACCTAGCAAGACAGGCCAACACTCAATTACAGGAAATACAGAGAACACCACAAAGATATTCTGCAAGAAGAGCAACCCCAAGGCACATAATCGTCAGATTCAACAGGGTTGAAATAAAGGAGAGAATACTAAGAGCAGCCAGAGAGAAAGGTCGGGTCACCCACAAAGGGAAGCCCATCAGACTCACAGCAGATCTCTCGGCAGAAACACTACAAGCCAGAAGAGAGTGGGGGCCAATATTCAACATTCTTAAAGAAAAGAACTTTCAACCCAGAATTTCATATCCAGCCAAACTGAGCTTCAGAAGTGAAGGAAGAATAAAATCCTTTGCGAACAAGCAAGTACTCACAGATTTTGTCACCACCAGGTCTGCTTTACAAGAGCTCCTAAAAGAGGCACTACACATAGAAAGGATCAACCAGTACCAGCCATTCCAAAATCACACTGAATGCTAAAGAGCTTCAACATAATGAAGAATCTACAACAACTAACAGGCAAAACAGCCACTTAGCATCAAAATGGCAGTATCAAATCACACATAACAATATTAACCCTAAATGTAAATAAACTAAATGCACCAATCAAAAGACACAGACTGGCAAATTGGATAAAAATCCAAAACCCATCAGTGTGCTGTATCCAGGAAACCCATCTCACATGCAAGGATATACAAAGGCTCAAAATAAAGGGATGGAGGAAGATTTTCCAAGCTAATGGAAAGCAAAAAAAAGCAGGAGTTGCAATTCTCATCTCTGATAAAATAGACTTTAAAGTAACAAAGATCAAAAGAGACAAAGAAGGCCATTACATAATGGTAAAAGGATCAATACAACAAGAAGAGCTAACGATCCTAAACATATATGGACCCAATGCAGGAGCACCCAGATACATAAGGCAAGTTCTTTAGGACTTACAAAAGGACTTAGACTCCCACACAATAATAGTGGGAGACTTTAACACTCCACTGTCAATACTAGACAGATCAACCAGACAGAAAATCAACAAGGATATCCAGGGCTTGAACTCAGACCTGGAGCAAGCAAACCTGATAGACATTTACAGAACTCTCCACTCCAAGTCCACAGAATACACATTCTTCTCAGCACCACATCACACCTACTCTAAAATTGACCACATAATTGGAAGTAAAGCACTGCTCAACAAATGCAAAACAACGGAAATCATAACAAACAGCCTCTCAGACCATAGTGCAATCAAGTTAGAACTCAGAATTCAGAAACCGACCCAGAACCGCACAGCTTCATGGAAACTGAACAACTGGCTCTTGAATGTTGACTGGGTAAACAACAAAATGAAGGCAGAAATAAAGAAGTTCTTCGAAACCAATGAGAACGAAGACACAACGTGCCAGAACCTCTGGGACACATTTAAAGCAGTCTCTAGAGGAAAGTATATAGCAATAAGTGCCCATATGAGGAGAATGGAGAGATCCAAAATTGACACCCTATCGTCAAAATTGAAAGAGCTAGAGGAGCAAGATCAACAAAACTCAAAACCCAGCAGAAGACAAGAAATAACTAAGATCAGAGCTGAGCTGAAGGAGATTGAGACACGAAAAACCCTTCAAAAAATCAATAAATTTAAGAGCTGGTTTTTTGAAAAGATCAACAAAATAGACAGACCACTAGCCAGATTGATTAAAAAGAAAAGAGAGAACAACCAAATAGATGCAATGAAAAATGATAAAGGGGAAATCACCACAGATTCCACAGAAATTCAAACCATCATCAGAGAATATTACAAACAACTCTATGCACATAAACTAGTAAACCTGGAAGAAATGGATAAATTCCTGGACTCCTGTGTCCTCCCAAGCCTAAACCAGGAGGAAGCTGAAACTATGAATAGACCAGTAACAAGGTCTGAAGTTGAGGCAGCAATTAAGAGCCTACAACACAAAAAAAGCCCAGGTCCAGACGGGTTCACAGCCGAATTCTACCAGACACACTAGGAGGAGCTGGTACCATTCCTTCTAAAACTATTTCAAACAATCCAAAAAGAGGGAATCCTTCCCAAATCATTTTATGAGACCAACATCATCCTGATACCAAAACCCGGCAGAGACCCAACGAGAAAAGAAAACTTCAGGCCAATATCCATGATGAACATACATGCAAAAATCTTCAATAAAATATTGGCAAGCCGATTGCAACAGCAAATCAAAAAACTTATTCATCATGATCAAGTAGGATTCATCCCAGGGATGCAAGGCTGGTTCAACATACGCAAGTCTATCAACGTAATTCACCACATAAACAGAACCAAAAACAAAAACCACATGATTATCTCAATTGACGCAGAGAAGGCATTTGACAAAATTCAACAGCCCTTTATGCTAAAAACCCTCAATAAACTCGGTATCGATGGAACGTATCTCAAAGTAATAAAAGCTATTTATGACAAACCAACAGCCAATATCATACTGAATGGGCAAAAACTGGAAGCATTCCCTTTAAAATCCGGCACTAGACAAGGATGCCCTTTCTCACCACTCCTATTCAATATAGTACTGGAAATTCTAGCCAGAGCAATCAGGCAAGAAAAAGAAATAAAGGGTATTAAAATAGGAAAGGTGAAAGCCAAATTGTCTCTATTTGCAGACGACATGATAGTATACCAAGAAGACCCCATCGTTTCAGCCCAAAAGCTCCTGAAACTGATAAGCAACTTCAGCAAAGTCTCAGGATATAAAATCAATGCACAAAAATCACAAGCATTCGTCTCCACCAATAACAGACTTAAGGAAAGCCAAATCAAGAGTGAACTGCCATTCGAAATTGCTACAAAAAGAATAAAATACCTTGGAATACAACTCACAAGAAACGTAAGAGACCTCTTCAAGGAGAATCTACAAACCACTGCTCAACGAAATCAGAGAGGACACAAACAGATGGAGAAACATTCCATGTTCATGGTTAGGAAGAATTAATATCGTGAAAATGGCTATACTGCCCAAAGTAATTTACAGAATCAACGCTATCCCCATCAAGCTACCATTGACTTTCTTCACAGAACTGGAAAAAACCACCATGAACTTCATATGGAACCAAAAGAGAGCCCGCATAGCCAAGTCAATTCTAAGCAAAAAGAACACAGCGGGGGGCATCACACTACCGGATTTCAAACTATACTACAAGGCTACAGTAATCAAAACAGCATGGTACTGGTACCAAAACAGAGATATAGACCAATGGAACAAAACAGAGGCACCGGAGGCAACACAACATACATACAACTATACAATCGTTGATAAACCTGACAAAAACAAGCAATGGGGCAAGGATTCCATGTTTAACAAATGGTGTTGGGAAAACTGGCTAGCCATGTGCAGAAAGCAGAAACTGGACCCCTTCCTGACACCTTACACTAAAATTAACTCCAGATGGATTAAAGACTTAAACATAAGACCTGGCACGATAAAAACCTTAGAAGGAAATCTAGGCAAAACCATCCAGGACATAGGAGTAGGCAAGGACTTCATGAACAAAACACCAAAAGCATTGGCAACAAAAGCCAAAATAGACAAATGGGACCTAATGAAACTCCACAGTTTCTGCACGGCAAAAGAAACAGTCACTAGAGTGGATCGGCAACCAACAGAATGGGAAAAAATTTTTGCAGTTTACCCATCTGACAAAGGGCTGATATCCAGAATTTACAAAAACTCAAACAGATTTATAGGAAAAAAACAAACAAGCCCATTCAAAAGTGGGCAAAGGATATGAACAGATACTTTACGAAAGAAGACATATATGAGGCCAACAATCATATGAAAAAATGCTCATCGTCACTGGTCATCAGAGAGATGCAAATCAAAACCACATTGAGATACCATCTCACGCCAGTTAGAATGGTGATCATTAAAAAATCTGGAGATAACAGATGCTGGAGAGGATGTGGAGAAAAAGGAACACTTTTACACTGTTGGTGGGAGTGTAAATTAGTTCAACCATTGTGGAAGACAGTGTGGCGATTCCTCAAGGCCTTAGAAATAGAAATTCCATTTGACCCAGCAATCCCATTACTGGGTATATATCCAAAAGACTATAAATCGTTCTACTATAAGGACACATGTACACGAATGTTCATTGCAGCACTGTTTACAATAGCAAAGACCTGGAATCAACCCAAATGCCCACTGATAATAGACTGGATTGGAAAAATGTGGCACATATACACCATGGAATATTATGCAGCAATCAGAAATGATGAGTTTGTGTCGTTTGTAGGAACATGGATGAATCTGGAAAACATCATCCTCAGCAAACTGACACAAGAACGGAAAATGAAACACCGCATATCCTCACTCATAGGTGGGTGATGAAAAATAAGAACACATGGACACAGAAAGGGGAGTACTAAACACTGGGGTCTATTGGGGGGAAAAGGGGAGGGCCAGTGGGAGGGGGAGGTGGGGAGGGATAGCCTGGGGAGAAATGCCAAATGTGGGTGAAGGGGAGAAGAAAAGCAAAGCACACTGCCATGTGTGTACCTACGCAACTGTCTTGCATGCTCTACACATGTACCCCAAAACCTAAACTCCAATAAAAAATTTAAAAAAAAATAAAATAAAATAAAATAAAACAACAACAAAAAAACAAAAACTAATAACTTCCTAATACATTAAGAGAAAAAAAAAGTTTTACTTACTTGCAAAGTTTTAAGATGATGATTTAAAGAATCAACATATATAGTTGTATGAAAAGGTAACCGTAAAAATGTTTTTACTAAACTTACTGAGATATTTTTTTTTTCTTAAAAAATGTCTGGAGAATGGGGAAAGAAGGTGACTAGCTAGACACAGCTGGGAAGCATGCTCCTACTGATAGAGACCAAGTTATTGAGTAAACCAACCTATCATGATCAGATATTTGGAAAGGAAACACAAAGAATGGATAAAGAGGTAATGCTGATGCCATGGCTGAGGAGGGAGGAGACTAGGAACCCTGTGTAGGTATCAAATGCTAAGGCTGGTTCCCTGCCTTGAATAATTTCTGTGGAAGAGATTAGTAAGGGCACTGAGGGACATCACAGTCTCACCACAGAACACTGGGATCCTAGCTATAAAGGACTCCAGAGCCCCAGGTGCATGTAATCTCACAGGGAGACCTGCCTTGGGAGTAGACAGTGACAGGGCTTCACCCAGTGTGGAACCCAGGGGCTTTTGTACACAAGGTGGCAGGTCAGGTGTACTTGCTCTGGTGGAGGTCAGGCATAGGCACCCATTGCCCAGCAATCACCAGCTCCCTATGAAAGGGTGAAGCTCCAGCTGAAAGCAAACCATTATAGAGCAAGGCTGTCTTTCCTGTAGTATGGAAAAGCATCTGTTCTTCAGGCCCTCCTGCCCAAAAGGCCCTCTTACGGTCCTTGCCTAGCTGCCCTCCAAAAACATGTGGACAGTGCAGGCTCCATTACCCAGTCTCAGTGCTTTACTCCACCTAAGTACTTTCCTGGTGACCTAGGATCACTTTGGATTCCCAGGTGCAGGCAGAACCCCAAGCTGAAGACAGTTCTCGTATCCCAGGGCCGTGACATGCAGCTTGGGAGTGCCAAGCTGAAAGCTGTGGCTAGCCCTGGAGGAGGGGAGGAGTGCCTGCTCTCAGCGCATTGAAAGGGAAAGACACATAGGTTCATGGAGTGATATGGAAGTGGCACATGCCTTCCTCTGCAGAACCAATCCAAAGGAGCCCTAAGGCCCAGAACATCTTATAAAGTAAATGCAAGTGTGGTACCAGTGATTGAAGGGTTATCCCCAAGGCTCAGGAGTGGACCTGGTTAGGGAGTAATCTCCTCCTCTACCCACCTCAGAGCATGCCTCCAAAAGCAAGGAAATACAGCAGAGCCACATAGTTGGGTAAGAGCCTATCTAATGGTCATTAGTCTTAAATGTTATTCATTGGATTATAGCCCAAGCTGCAACACCAAAAATTATTCTGTTAACATACATCTACTATAAAACCAAGTGCATGAGTTCATCCTCAAATAAAGATTATACACAAAGCCTTGACCCTCTGAAATCTTCCAGAAACAAAATCAACTGAATATACTCAACTTACACCAAAGTTAAAGGAACACCAGCCCTAACAGAGGAGAAAGAATTAGCACAAGCATTCTGGCAATACAAATATCCAATGTATCCCCTTATCTCTCAACGAGTCAACTAATCCCCCAGAAATGGTCCTTAACCAAACTGAAAGCACTGAAATAATATACATAGAATTCAGAGTCTGCATGGCAAGAAAGCTTATTGACATTCAGGAGAAAGTTAAAACCTAATCCAAGGAACCCAAGGAATTCAGTCAAATTATTCAAGAGCCTAAAGACAAAATATCAATTTTAAGAAAAGATACTGAACTTCTGAAACTGGAAAACTGAACTAAATGTTATATTAAATTTATACAATCAGAAGTATTAGCAGCAGAATAGCCCAAGATGAGGAAAGAAACTCAGAGCTTAAAAAACAACTCTTTAAATTAACAAAGTCAAACAAGAATAAAGAACTTTTAAAAATGAACAAAACTACTGAGAAATATGAAATTGTACAGAGACCAAACTTAAGATGCACTGGCATTCATGAAAGAGAAGGAAAGAGAGTAAGTTGGAAAATATATTCGATAATATACTCCATGAAAATTTCTCTAATCTCACAAGAGAGTTTAACATGCAAATTCAAGAAATACAGAGAACACTGGTGTTGTAGTTTGAATTTGTGTCCCTGCCCAAATCTCATGCTGAATTGGAAGAGGGCCATAGTGGGACGTGATTGGATCAAGGGGTCGGACTTTCCCCTTGCTGGTCTCATTGATAGTGAATGAGTTCTCACTACCTCTGATTGTTTAAAAGTATGTGGGGCTTCCACTTTTCTCTCTCTCTGCTGCCACCATGTGAAGAAGGTTCTTGCTCCCCCTTCACTTTCTTTCATGAATGTAAGTTTCCTTACATTCATGCTCCTGTTAAGCATGCGAGGCCTCGCAGTCATGCTTCCTGTTAAGCATACAGACCTGTGAGTTTATTAAATCTTTCTTCATAAATTACCCAGTCTCTGGTAGTTTGTTATAGCAGTAAAATAATGAACTAATACAGAAAATTGGTACTGGAAATGGGGCACTCCTATAAAGACACATGAAAATATGGAAGTGACTTTGGTACTGTGTAATGGTGAGAGTTGAAACAGTTTGAACAGCTCAGAAAAAGACAGAAAGATGTAGGAAAATGTAGGACTTCCTAGAGACTTGTTGAATGATTGTGACCTAAATGCTGATAATGATATGGACAATGAAATCCAGGCTAAGGTGGTCTCAGATGGAGATAAGAAAGTTACTGGGAACTGCAGTAAGGGTCACACTTGCTATGCTTTAGCAAGCAGAGTCACAATATTTTTCCCCTGCCCTAGAGATCTGTGGCACTTTGCACTTGAGAGAGACGATTTAGGATATCTGGCAGAAAAAAATTTCTAAGCAGAAAAA
Source organism: Callithrix jacchus (assembly GCF_049354715.1). NCBI lineage: Eukaryota > Metazoa > Chordata > Mammalia > Primates > Cebidae > Callithrix > Callithrix jacchus. Next base: position 133,814,234 of record NC_133504.1, read on the forward strand.
CATTCAAGATGTGACCTCGGTGCTTTTAAAAGTGGTCATTATATGTATTCACAAAGATTGTTTGAAATTGGAACTTATCTTTAAAGGGGAATTAGAGCCTAAAAGTTTGGAAAATGTGCAGCCTGGCCACGTAAAAATCTGGGGAGGAATTCAAGCTGGCTGCAGAAATTTGTAAGAGTAACAAGGAGCTGAATGTTAATAGCTAAGACAATTAAGAACATGTCTTCAGGGCATGTAAGAGATCTTTGAGGCAGACCCCATCACAGGCCCAGGGGTCTAGGAAGAAGAAAGTGGTTTCATGGGCCAGGCCCAGGACCCTATTGCTTTACGCAGCCTTAGGACTTGATATCCTGCATTCCAGCTGCTTTAGCTCCAGCTAGATCTAAAAGGGGCCAAGATATAACTCAGGTCTTGGATTTAGAGGGTGCAAGCCCCAAGCCTTGGCAGCTTCCAAGCGGTGTGGAATGTGCATTTCTGCAGAAGGCAAGAGTTGAGGCTTGGGAACTCCCACCTAGATTTCAGAAGATGTATAAAAAAATGTTTGGATGTCCAGACATAAGTCTGCTGTACAGATGGAACCCTCATGGGAAACTTGTACTACAGCAGTGCAGAGGGAAAATGTAGAGTTGAAGTCCCCACATATAGTCTCTACTGGGGCATTTCCTAATGCAGCTGTGAGAAGAGGGCCACCAACCTCCAGATCCCAGAATGGTAGCTCAACCTACAGCTTGTACCATGCACCAGAAAAGCCTCAAACATTCAACACCAGCCTATGAAATCAGGCACAGGAGCTGTACTCTGCATAGCCACAGAAACAAAGCTGTTCAAGCCCTTGAGAGCCCCACACTTTGCATCAGCGTGTTCTGAATGTGAACCATGGAGTCTAAGGAGATTATTTTGGAGCATTAACATTTAATGACTACCCTGCTGAGTTTCAGACTTGCATGGGGCCTGTAGTTCCTCTCTTTGGCCAATTTCTCCCATTTGGAGTGGGAGAATTTACCCAATGACTGTACCTCTATTGAATGTTGGAAGTAATTAACTTGTTTTTAATTTTTAAAAAGGCTCATAGGTGAAAGGGACTTGCCATCTCAGATGAGACTTTGGACTGTGAACTTTTGAGTTAATGCTGAAATTATATAAGAGTAGGAGACTATTGAGAAGGGATACTTGTGTTTTCCAATGTGAGAAAGACATGAAACTTGGTAGGGTCCAGGAACAGTATAATATAGTTTGGATTTGTGTCCCTGCCCATATCTCATGTCAAATTGGAGAAGGGACCTGGTGAGAAGAGATTGGATCGTGGGGGGAAATTAATTCCTTGCTGTTCACATGATAGGGAGTGAATTCTCATGAGACCAAATGGTATAAAGATGTCTTGCACTTCTCGCTTTGCACTCTCTCTTTCCTGCCATCATGTGAAGAAGTTCTGCTTCCCCTTCACCTGCACACCTGGAGCCACAATTGTAAGTTTCCTGAGGTTACTCAGTTGTGCTTCTTGTTAAGCCTGTGGAACTGGGATTCAATTAACCCTGTTTTCTTTATAAACTACCCAGTCTCAGGTAATTCTTTATAGCAGCATGAGAATGGACTAATACAACTACCTAGATACTGTGCAAGTGGACCATCCACAAGGTGCACAGTCAGGCAAGACAAGGAAATAAAAGGCATCCAATAAGAAAATAAGAAGTCAAGCTTTCTCTCTTCACAAACAATATGACTCCACATTTTGAAAACCCTAAAATCTCCAATGAAACATTTATAGACATGATAAATAACTTCAGTAATAGGTCAAGATACAAAATCAATGTAAAAATTAGTAGCATTTCTATACATCAATAACATTACAGCTGAGAGTTAAATCAATTACACAATCCTGTTTAGAATAGTCACTAAAATTTTGAAATACCTATTAATACAGCCCAAGAAGGAAGGGGGAAAGAAATCTGTTTTTATGCCAGTACCATGTTATTTTGATAGCTATAGCTTTTAGTAGATTTTGATGAGATACTGTGATGCCACAATCTTTGATCTTTTTGTTCAGGATTGCTTTGGTTATTCACGGTCCTTTTTGATTCCATATAAATTTCAGAATTCATATTTCTGTGAAAAATGCTATTGAAATTTTGATACTGATTGCATTGAATCTGTACATTATTTGGTGTAGTGTAGACATTTTAACAGTATAAATTTTTCAAAATCATAAATATAAGTTATATCCATTTATTTGTGTCTTACATGTCTTTTAATAATGTTCTATATTTTAGTATACAGATCTTTCAAATATATAGTTCAATTTATTCCTAATTTTTTAATCTGGGATACATTTATTTATGCCACAAAAAAACGTCATCAGGTCATTTATTTATCTTCTTATTTGATGAAGTCATTTATTGTGATAAACTCCTTAGAACAGCTTTTTTTTTTAGAGCTATTATGAATGGGAATGTTTATTTTATTTCTTTTTCAAAGGCTTCATTGTTAATGTATAGAAATGTTATTTTTTTTTTTTTGTATTCTGAAACTTATTGAAATTGTTGATCAGCTCTACCAGTTTTTTAGTAGCTTCTGTATGATGTTCTCTATATAAGATAAGGCCACCTGCAAACAGCGACAACTTAACTTTTCTTCTGGTTTGGATGCTTTTTATTACTCCTGTCTTGCTCTGACTAGGATTCCAATACTATGTTAAATAAAAGAGGGTAGATATCCTTGTCTTATTCCAGATCTTAGAGAAAAAGTTTCCAATTTCTCACTGTCAAGTGTGATATTAGCTATGGGCTTGTCATATACAACCTTTATTGTGTTGAGGTACCTTATTTTGCATCTAATTTGTGAAAGCATTTTTCATGAAAGGATATAAAATTTTGTCAAATGCCTTTTTTGCTTGTATTGAAATGATCATTTGTTATTTGTCCATTCAGTTAGTGTGGAATATCACATTTACAGATTTGCATATATTGAACCATCCTTGCATTACAGGGATACATTTCACTTGATTATGGCGAATGATCCTTTTAACATGTGGATACATTAGGTTAGCTAGTATTTTACTAAGAATTTTTGCATCTGCGTTAATCAGGCATATTGACCTGCAATGCTCTTTTCTTGTAGTGTCCTTGTCTGGCTTTAGTATCAGAGTAATGCTAGCCTTATAAAATGAGTTTGAAAGTGTTCCCATTAGAAGTTTCCTTGGGCCTATAAAACAAAACAAACAATAAAAAACAAACAAACAAAAATCTAAATGTTACCTCCTTTTAAAGTTTTGGAAGTTTGAAAAATATTGGTATAAGATCTTCTTTCAATGATCCACAGTATTCATTAGTGGCACTGTTATCAGTTCCTGGGATTTCTTTTTTTTTTCTTTTTTTACTTTTTGGGTGGGAGACATATTATTACTAATCTCTTTATTAATAATTGACCTTTACAGCTTTTCTATTTATTCAGGATTTAGTCTTAGCAGGTTGTATGTGTCTAGAAATTAAATTCCTTCTAGGTTGTCCAATTTATTGGAGCATAATTGCCCACCATAGTCACTGATGATCCTGTGCACTTCTGTGGTATTGGTTGCAATCTCCACTCTTTCGTTTCTGATTTTGAGTCTAAGACTGTTTTCTCAGTCTATGTAAAATTTGTCATTTTCTTAATCTTTTAAAAAAGACTTAGTGTCTCAGTTTCTTCTATCTGTCTGTTCTGGGGCTCGGGAATCATGAGGGTTCCCTCACAGACAGGACGGCCCCCAGAAAAAGGCATCCCGCAATAAACATGTCACCTGCTAAAAAAAAAAAAAAAAAAAAAAAGACTTAGTGTCATTGATCTTTTGTATCATATTCCCAGTCTCCATTATTTCATGTACTTCATTTATTTCTGCTATAATCTTTATCATTTATTCCCTTCTACTAACTATGGGCATAGTTTGTTCTTTTTGTAATTCATGTGGTATAACATTAGGTCATTTGTTTGAGATCTTTCTTCTTTTTTGATGTAGTCATTTATCACCATAAACTCCTTCTTAGAACAGCTTTTGATATGTTACATAATTTTTGGTAGATGGTATTTCTATTTTTGTTTGTCTAAGATATTTAAAATTTTTCTTTTATCCTTACATTTTGACTCATTAGTTGCTTACCCATTGTGTAACTTCCACAGATTTGTAAATTTTCTAAAATTCTGTATATTATTGATTTTTAGTTTCATACCATTTATGGTAAAAAAGATATTTGGTATTTCACACTGTAGTGTGTATATATATATATATATATATATATATATATGTATTCAAAATGCCTTAACATTTTGTTCACTCTCTGTGTTTCTTTCTTCACAACTAGCTACATTTTAAAACTTCTCAATCTCATAATCCAAATATCTATATCTCTGCCTTTCTAACTTAGTTTTAATCCATTCCTTATTTTGTTTGCTGCTTATTTATATCACTTTTTAATATTTCTGGGAGTGGGACTTTAGTAAGTATACCCAAATAATTCTAGTGTATCAAATTGAAAATATTATCCTTAGGCTTCAGAAACATTCCTAAAATCAATACAATTTTATAAATGACATTGTGTAGTTACTATTTATTTGTAGTCTTTTCTCTACTCAGTTTTCTGATTGTCGTAGTTCTCAACACTCAATAATCAGTCTTTGATTTGGTGACTGAGTCTCTTACTGTTTCTTATCAAGTTACATCTGTTTGTAAAAACTATTTAGAATAACAGATATTCTCTCTAATGTCCTTTTGGAATCATTAAATTTGGAAAGTAGATTTAGACAATGTTAAAAATGTTAATGCCTGGTAGCAAAAAAAAAAAAATTAGTAAAATTGCTTTATATAACACTATTGAAAGTAAAACCAAATTCCAAATTTAAAATTTTCAAATAATTACAGATAAAGCAGTATAGTTTCTTTCAAATAGTGGATCTGAATTGAGAGGCAGATCCAGCTTCTTGCCTATGCATTCATTATTTTAAAAGCTGGCATTACTGTAAGTGCTCTCTATAAATACACAGTTTCAAGAGAAAAATTAACATGACAAGAGACAAACATCACCATTTGATTAATGTGACAGACTATTGGTATTAAGTAATTTTTGTTTCTGCTAGTCAGATGAGATGTTTAAACTCCAGCTTTCAAGATTGTAAATTAAAGATACAGTAACTATATTCCCTATTCCTACTTCCTGACCACTCATTTTTTCCCCAAACAATTACGATTGAGACGTCATCTCCACAACTCCACCGAAATTGTTTTATTATTGTCATCAGTAACCTTTATATTGTCAATCCAGTGGTCATTTCTCCATTTTAATTTTAGTTCACCATTCAATAGTATTTGACATTTTTATCCCTTCTTCTTTTTTACTTATTTATTTTTTTGAGAAGGAGTCTCACTCTGTCACCTAGGCTGTAGTGGAATGAAGCAGTCTTGGCTCACTGCAACCTCTGCCTCCCAGGATCAAGAGATTCTTCGGCTTCAGCCTTCTGAAGAGCTGGGGCTACAGCTGTGTGCCACAATGCCTGGCTAATTTTTTTGTATTTTAAGTATAAACAAGATTTTAGCATGTTAGCCAGGCTGGTCTCAAACTCCTGATCTCGTAATCTGCCCACCTGGGCCTCACAAAGTGCTGAGATTACAGGCTTGGGCCACCTTGACCAGCCGCCTTCCTTATTCTTGAAAAAAAAAATTTTTTTTGTCTTTCCTCATTGAACACTTCTTTACATTTTTTTTCCTTTTTAATTTCCAAATGTTGGCATTTTCCAGGGTTTTGATATCTATACTCAATTGCAAGGAAATCACAAGTAGTTCCACATATTTAAATATCATCTATAATCTGACTCTCTCCACAACTTCAGAATAACTAAGTGTACTTAATATGTAATATTAAACTTACTTGATATGTAATATATGTCAAAATTAATAAGTAAAAACTTTTATTTACTTAAATCCTGCTATTTTCCCATTATTCTCTATGTATTCTATATTGTGAATACAGCCATTCCTGACGATTCTCTTTCACATACCATATGAAATCAATCAACACTCTCAGGTCTTTGTATCTGGGCCGTTTTCACAGGGTCTGTCACAACCATTTTGGGATAAACAATTTTGCCCATAAGATTTGTGTGGTCCACAGCAAGAATGAAATGAAATTTACACACACACACACACCACTCTCTCTCTCTCTCTCTCTCTCACTCTCTGTCTCTCTCTGTAACTGTAGCTGTACTCACAGACTGAACTGCTTTCCTCTAACAGGATACATCTGGTCCCTCCTCTGGGATTTTTTTGCAACCAGGGAAACAAAGGATCTGCTTTCTTTATTCTCCTAGCCAGACCCACTGCTTATGAGCCAGCTGGAGTCATAGCAACGTCTGAATCCCACAGTGCCTGGCACATCACTGGACCATTTCAAACCTAGTTTGGAGATTGACAAAGTCAAACTCTCTAGAAAGTTAGGACAGGCTGGTTCCCTTTCTCATACCACATGTTATTCAGCGTTCCTGTTCATCACACTATACTGTACTCAGCAGTTCCCAAAACACCACCCTTCAAGAGAGGGGAGAAATGAAGCACCATTTATCTTCAATCCAAGTTGCTTAGACACTCTCTGTAGGTGACCTGAGATCTTTCCTCTCATCATCTTCTTGTGTTCTCAGTATCACTAAATCCTGTGGCCTGACAGGCAAAGTTCTCCTCCAAAGTCCATCTCCAAAACATTAATTCTCTTGATTAGGTACAAATATTCAATAAACATTCTTAAGAGAATTCTTAAAAAAGAATCTCTTTGCATTTTTATTTAATATACTATAAAATCACACTTATATTTGTGTTTCAGTGTTAATATATTTGAAGCACTCCAATACCTGTGGTCCAGAGTAGTACACCTGTTCCTAGGTTCAAATATCATGTATTTATCCCAGATATCATCACCTGGCTCCTGTGTTATTTTATTACCTTTGACCATAATCACTGACTGTCAGTCAGTTACATTTCTAACAAGGTTATACAATATATTTTGATCCATAGTACTAATCTGGTTTTCATTGTGAAAGCATATCCATAGAGAAAAACTGAGTTATTCTATCCAGGAAACACATACTCTTAAACCCTCACTGTTTCCAGATAATCACAAGTGAAAAAGATAACTCACTAAATTCATATAAATTTGCCAATTTGTTTTAAAATACAATATGTCATTATTTGGACATTTTCCTGAAGGATGTATTTGTGGAAATAGAAACTGTCTCGAAACTCTTACAAATTATAGGCTCTATAGATAAGTATAATTTCTTCAACAAGAGTTGATTATTTTTTTTATTTCTCTGTTTCCACTTAGATTTTTGAGAACAGGTATTTTAAGATGTTTCAGCTGAAGTATGTGCTGTATTGCAGCATGGAAGGTTATATGTCAATCTTACTGCTTCACAAAAGTGGAAATATAGTTCAAAAATATTTCTTAAAGTTGGACTTTAAGTATTTCTTAAAGCTGAACTTAAAATGGTACAAAAACAAAATGGTTGAAAGCTTTTTTGTGGTTGCTACTAGTAACTCATGAGAGCTTTCACTATTACCACTCAGGCTCTGCCTGCAAAATAACCAAAAAAAGTTTGTAGTGAAAAGAAAAATTGTGTTAGGGATTCATCAGTTGAGTGTTGAAAAACGAGAACACACGGACACAGGGAAGGGAACATCACACACCAGGACTTGTTAGGAGATGGGTGGCTAAGGGGAGAGACAGCAGGGAATGGGCGGATGGTAGAGGGATAGCATTAGGAGAAATACCTAATGTAGATGATGGTGTGATGGATACAGCAAACCACCATGGCACTTGTATACCCATGTAACGATCCTGCATGTTCTGCACATGTATTCCAGAACTTAAAGTATAATCATAAATAATAATAATAAAATAAAGAAAATATTTAAAAAGCCAAAAAAAAGGACAAAAACATTCCATTCGGGTTTTATCTTCTTTTTCAATAATGTAAAGGATTTTTAAAACAAAAACAAATGTCTATAAATTAGTTTTTTTTTCCCTATTCTGACATAAAATTTTAATTTGACATTTCATGTGTTTCAAAATCACTAAATCCTGTGGCCTGACAAGAAAAGTCAGTGGTGTGTAAATAAGGCATTAGTTCTGACAAATATTCTGTAGTTTAAACTATTAAGTAAGCTTAAATATTCTTGAGCTGATCCACAACTTATCCACAGAATGTGTCATTTTTAATTAATGGTTTATTACCCCTATGTTAGTTAAACAAATTCCAGTTATTTTATTGATGTTATACTATTCATTTTTTTTTTTTTTTTTTTTTTTTTTTTTTGAGATGGAGTTTCGCTCTTGTTACCCAGGCTGGAGTGCAATGGCGCGATCTCGGCTCACAGCAACCTCCGCCTCCTGGGTTCAGGCAATTCTCCTGACTCAACCTCCTGAGTAGCGGGGATTACAGGCACGCGCCACCATGCCCAGCTAATTTTTTGTATTTTTAGTAGAGACGGGGTTTCACCATGTTGACCAGGATGGTCTCCATCTCTTGACCTCATGATCTACCCTCCTCGGCCTCCCAAAGTGCTGGGATTACAGGCTTGAGCCACCGCGCCCGGCCTTGATTTTATACTATTCTAAGGAGTAGCTACCTGCACCAGTGCAGAGAGTTCCTAGTACAAAATGTCACAGGAAAAAGGAAGTGTTCCACTTAATCCCTATATTTAAAATATTAATAATGATATAACATGCATTAATATGTTTTATGAAAAGCTGCAAAGCCCATGTTTTTATATACTTATAGGAGGTGCAATTATTTTTCAAGTGCAGAGATTAAGCTTAGATTTCTCTTGTATATAATATAAATATAACAATAATATTAAAATAAATGTTTAAATATTTACATTTATAAATTAAAAACAAAAGACATCATATAGCATCTATAATTTTTGGAATAATTTAAAATTTTATGGTTACTTTTTTTCTCTTTTTTATCAAATTTTAAATGTGTTACCTTACAGAGACACACTTCATTTGCCAAGAAAATTTGGGACCTTCTCAGAATTCTTGGCAATGTAACTAAAATAAAATACTCACTAGATTAACATTTCAGGCTACATTAACTAAAAATGAACTAAGACTAAAATAATGATTATACAGGAAGATCTATCTGAAATAAACCTTACTAATTCACAACTAATGAATAGAAAAGCAGGGTCGATTAAGATTATTGTTACATTATTAAAAAAGAATTCACCTTTATGCTTTTATAGGCAACATATTCATTTATTAACGACTAAAATATACTTTCTATTTTTATAATGATAATTTCCAAAAAGTCATTACATCTACCACATGAGAACTGTATGCTTCCCTGCTAGCTAAGTGCTTTACGTTACAGTATCTAATTTAATCCTCCCATCTATCTCAAGAGATCAAGACTACTATGCATATTTTACTGGTAAGAACAATATAGGATAGATATTAACTGATCTGCTTTGGTCACATGTCTAGAAGGAAGTGACCCAAGAGTCTAGTACAGCTCTGTCATTTCCCTCTCAGTTTAGTCTTAATATCTCTACTGTTTTGCCACTTTGTATGATTTTCTGCAGGTATAAAATTTGTCATTCAAGAAACCAAGCTAGATTTAGCATAATGTTAATATCTACATATCTAAATAAATAAAACAAAATTGCGTTAATATTTCTGAATTTTAAATGTAAATTGCTGCTTTTTGATATCTAAAAGCTAAATATATATGTCCTTATAGTTAGTATTGAACTCAATTATTTTACAACAGGCAATCTAACTACAAGCTATGCTAAAGTGGTAGCCTTGAATTCTACAATAGGTGAAATTTTGATTCATATCATAGGTATTTTTAGGCATATATCCCAAATTTAAGCTCCAAAATTAGTAAAATATAGCATAACCAGAACTCTCCTGTTCACAATACTAGTATTTTTGGCGTTTCTACATACACATTACAGAAACAACAAAAGTAATTTCTATTGCTCTGCTTTATATTTTTCCATAGTTATGGATATCACCTCTCATATAAGAGAATAATGAAAATAATATGACATACTACAGAAAGTACTTAGAACAATGCTGGCATATTGATTGTTCATTAAATGTAAACACTATTGTAATACTTTATGACAATATTTCTGTCAGGTAATCTTGGTGGTAAACAGTAAGTAATAATATTTTAGTTTTTGCAGAGACTAAGAAGAATTAGAATTAAATGGAATCATGCTTTTATAAGTACGTAAGAACTTGAAAATTTTAATTGACAACTATTTCAGTTAAAATAATAACTTTTAGAGAAAAATTAATAAAATAAATTTTAAAATAAATTTTGAACTATAAGTGATTTCTAAACAATATTGCACAAATTTCAAGCATTAATGTTATTTTGAATATATAGATTTTATATAACTTCAAAATTAAGTTGGAGCTTTATAATACATTTAATTTGTGACATTATATGCAATAGAAATATTAGAATTATCAGATTAGGTAAAAATAAATTATTTCTCATAGGCCCGCTATACAACATTTTCCCAGTTCAGAGCTAACTCCTTCACATTATGCTTCCTTAGCATTTAAAAATTATATTTATTTAAATATTGCCTACATTGTCCAAAATAATAGCAACAAGTGACATAATACTGAGTGTGTAAAATCTGGCCTCTTCGAATTAAAAGATTCTATAAGTGTAAAACTGTAACATACCAGATTCTGAGGATATAGTACAAAAAAATGTAAAAAACCCTTTAATTATCTTTAAATGGTTAATGTTGAAATAGTAATATGTTGGGTAGACTGGTTTAAAATCAGATATTAAATTCAATTTGATAGGCTTTTATTGGTTACTAGAATTTCTGAATTACATATGTGGCTGACATTTTGGACTCACATTATATTTCAAGGGAATAGTATTGATTCCCAAATAATGTTTGTGTGCAAATGTATGTTATTATATATATATATATATGTGTGTGTGTGTGTGTGTGCGTGTGTGTGTGTGTGTGTATTCACATAATAGTACTATACTATAAGAAGATGCAAGGTATTTTTTGCAATTATATCTATTTCAACTTGCCTTACAGCCTATCTTCTAGAAATATATTAATATAGACTTTTTTGAAATATTTAGATTATACTTTTCATAAGCTTCAAGTTTTGATTATTCTTTACCTAGCATACTGATGAATATTTTTATTTATGTTTATTTATCTGATATTTATTTCAGTGTTTCCCTCCTGACATATATAATTTAGGAAAAATGCTAACCAAATATATGTTGCTGTGCACTGCATAAGCAACATTTAATGTAGTCTAGCATATAGGAGCCATAAATTTATATAAGTTATTCAGTAAATAAGTGGATACGTCATTATTACACATATTTCTGCAAAATTATGCTAATGGCTATGTTATCCTTTGTCTTATAATTTATTTGGCCACTGCTAAATATTTTTAATAACATTTACATTTATATAGTAATATTTGTAATATTTATTCTCTATGCATGTTTTTATATTCAGATACTATGAATATATATATATATATCCCCTTAGGATAAATATATATTAATTTAATTAATAAGTCAATAACAAAGAGACGAATACTACCGTTTTTTTCCAGAAATATTAAAATCAACATATTTTGCTAATAATAATGAGTCAGTCTCATATATTTGCCAAACTGTAATATGAATATTTAAGTACACAGAAAAATGAATGAGAGACTGAAAGAGAAAAGATATTACCATCAATTCAAGTATTGCATTTAATATTTTTTATTTTAATGTATATGTTTTCAATTATATGTAAGCTGAACATCTTTGGATATAATTGTCATATCTTATGAATAATAAGAAAAGTATATATGTGGTTAGTGTAATGGAAAATTCAAATTCAATATGGCCATCGTCCATTCACCAAATGTGGGTTTTCTGAATTCTTGTTGTTCTACAAATGCATCGTGAGGTCATAATCAAATATTTTTATGTAATATGTTTGAAATTTAAATTTGTGTTTCCATTATAATTTTAAATATAACATTATAAAATATGTTAAAACATGGTAGTCTAGTAACCATTATAATTTCGCTGTATTATAACCTTACAAACAAAATTTACATACCATTATAATCTTTATAGCTGTAGATTGCTTTTAGGTTGGAATAGCTTTGCTTCCAAGTACAAATCTATAAAAACAGATATTAATGTTCAATGCAATGATAAATGCATATGACTCCTCTACTTTGCCATGTGCTAATAATGTATACAATGAAATGCATAAGCTCATTTTGTGTAAAGTTCATAAGCAAAGATTTTATATTATTTTCCCTTATTGATGTATCTTATGCACATAGGCTAGAAATTGAAATTTTATGGAACACTCAATATATATTAACTTGAAAGATCATTAATGATTATAATTATGTACATGGACACATTTTATATTAATTCATTTAAATTGCAATTGAAATAAAGTTTTATGGATTAAAACTTGTATTTGTTTAAATATTTATCTAATTAATTTAAATATTAAATTATTTTTTGCTATTATAAAAGAGTAGAGCCACTCACATTCTACTTAATTATCTCATGGACTAATAATTAGCAGTAAAGATATATTACTGAAGTCAAATGCACTTCTGAGGAAAGCACTTTAAAATAATTCAAAATAAAAAATGTTTTGAGAAAGTTAAATTATTATACAACAATCTGAAATACATCAGACTCATGGATACCATCAAAAGCATACTCTAGTGAACATATTGCAATAATGTTACTACTTTAATGTACTGACTGCCAAGGAAATGGGCTACATTTGGCGCTAGATCCTAAAATCAATTAGAATAAACAAATAATGATTGGTTTACTTGTAATATGATGCTATTTTATATTAAGTTAATATTAACTTTAATAATTTTTTTGTTTACAAGTTAATATTAACTTTAATAATTTTTTTTTTTTTTTTTTTTTTTTTTTGAGACAGAGTTTAGCTCGTCACCCAGGCTGGAGTGCAATGGCGCGATCTCGGCTCACCACAACCTCCGCCTCCTGGGTTCAGGCAATTCTCCTGCCTCAGCCTCCTGAGTAGCTGGGATTACAGGCAGGCGCCACCGTGCCCAGCTAATTTTTTTGTATTTTTAGTAGAGATGGGGTTTCGCCATGTTGACCAGGATGGTGTCGATCTCTTGATCTCGTGATCCACCCGCCTCGGCCTCCCAAAGTGCTGGGATTACAGGTATGAGCCACCGTGCCCGGCCAACTTGTGACTTTTTAGTTAAAATTGAGTTTGTAAGTGAAGTTTAACTCTGACTTTATTTTGCTATTTAATATATTAGTTTGGAAGAAGATAATTTGTTAACTTAAGGAATTAATAAGAACTTTATTTTCAAGACTCAAGCGTGCAATACTAAAATTCAGTGTATTGCAATGTCTAAAGTTTTGTAATTGGACAAACAGTTTTCAATTCCATTGGTAAAGAATGATAAAAATTTACCAAGTTGTTTAATTGCTATATGATTTTTTTTTCCCTTTCAATAGAATTATCTGTCAGAAAACTCTTATTAAATATAATGGATGTAAGGCATACAAAGCACCTGAAACATATTATTAAATACTAGTTTCTTTCCACACTCATTCTAATGTGATGAGATTATCTTATTTCTCAGTCAGTAGTAAACAATGGAGATTTGTTTATACCCAGATTTTAGAGTTTAGACCTTAGTGGAAAGTTAAATAACCCAGATTCTAGAGTTTATGCCTGGGTGGAAAGCTATTTTATCTCTTTGTCCTCTCATTTTATTTTTAATGAAGATTAAATAGACTAACTCATGATATGCTGAGTAGTGTCTGGCATAGAATAAACATGCAATAAAGAGTTAAGTATAAATTTTAAAATTTCCTTTCAATAATTAACAGTTGAATAAAGATTATATTTTCTGCCATTTCTTCACTATTTCAGTTACAGTATCAATATGAAGATGCTCGTAATATTCCTATTATTACTTAGAATTGAAGATGAACAAAATCAAGCCCAAGATTTGTAAAGCACAATAAATCTCAGGGTTCTAACATGTTTAATCATGGTATACACGTTTGACTAGGGAATATTTTTGGCGATTATTTTTTTCATTCTAACTAATTTTTCTCCTATATTATAAAATGCTTAAAAAGCCAAATACTATTAGTTTGTTTTCATAGAGAACTTCCTTTTCTTTATCCAAAATTATTCTGAGGCAGATTCAGAATAATTCTAAATTCTTCCAAATTTAATGACCTCTTCTAGTATTCTTCTCAAGTCTGACTCAAATTTACAAAAGGAAGATGTAATTATTTTTAATAATATTTTAATACCCTGTAAAATAGTGTTAATTAACATTATGATGTAGCATGAGCAGCGAGGGAAACTGATCTCTCGAACACCAAATGCAGGAGAAAGAGGGGTTTATTATTACGGCCAAATTATTGATAGTTTGTCCAAAACCCAGATCCTTTAAACAAAGGGAGGTTCAGCCTTTATATAGGCTTATACTTTGGATATTACAGGTGAAAGAATTTTAGGTTTATAATTTTAGGACTCACGTGAAAAGGTTTTTGTTTACCATTTCAAGAATCACATACTAAAGGGTTCCGGTTTACAGTTTTAGGACTCACATGTGAAAAGGTTTCTCATTTGATCTTGTTTTAAGTAAAAATAATGCCTTCTGGAGTTTCCCCAAGGCCTAGCCTGTCACCTACAGGAAGGTAAAACCGGAGGCGCCAGTTGGTCAACCTTTTCTTCTACTGAAATGCAGCATGATAGTTAAAGGGGAAGTTGATCTGAAAAGCCTGGGTCTCCCTTTTCACCCCCCACCTTTGAGACCCTCACCACTCACCACTTTATAATCAGTGAGAGGTCTCACTTTCGTTTTCACTTTCTGGATTTTCTGAAGAAACTGACTGATACTGTTTCATATAATATACTTGTGATGTCATTTTTTGGCTAACTACAGTAGTGATTAAGCCCCCAATTATCTGAAGGAACATGCGGAGTAGACGATGGAGCAACAAACAAACACCTATTATTATTATAACACTTCTGATGAGGGTTATTAATCCTTCCAAGGATGAGAACCGACCTCCGAACAAGGACTCAGGGTTAAATCAGTGCCACACCTGTACAGGCATGGGTGCCGGTTTCGTCATGTCTCACACAATATCTTC
The DNA here is from genome assembly GCF_049354715.1 of Callithrix jacchus. Taxonomy (NCBI): domain Eukaryota; kingdom Metazoa; phylum Chordata; class Mammalia; order Primates; family Cebidae; genus Callithrix; species Callithrix jacchus. Next base: position 133,829,453 of record NC_133504.1, read on the forward strand.
CACTGCTTGTCCCCGGTTCCTATGTGCAGACAGCAGTTGGTTAGATTGAATTTTTCACAGACTCCTCCTTCAGCTGCTAGCAAGTAATCTAGGGCCAGCCGGTTCTGATAAACTGCGTTTTTTCATTTGAGTTTCTTGTTGGGCCAAGAGGGACAGAGCTTTGCCAGTTTCATTAGCGAGTATTTTCAAAACAGCCTGCAACCAGGTGATCTGTTTGAGCATGTAAATAGGGGTTCGGTATCCTCATGAGCCATCTTCAGCCCATGTGGCCGGCCCATAATACTTAATAATTCTCTGTGGTGGCCACTTATTATCTGTACAATCTCCTATTTTTAGGTCTCTTTTCTCCCTAGCGGAGTAGACTGGATACCCTAACAGCTCACCTGTCTTAACAGATAATAGGAAGAAAGAGGGCTTAATGATGCCTATAATACAGCTACCTGCCCACCTGTTAGGCAGCTGTATGTATGCCCTATGTCTGCATATCCAGTATAACCCAGGGGAGGCTGTCCAATTTCTCCTGTACCAAGGATGATCCCAAGCATTCTGTAATTTTGGAAATTTTAGGAGAGGATTCTTGGTATAGTTTCAGCTCCACCAGGTTACTGTGCCCATGGTTCCATTATACAATTGCTGCCCTAAGCAGCTCAGCTTCCCTACTGGAATAGTGAAGCCTGCTCCCTCTCTGGCCAAACAGTATTGTCCAATAATTGAGACCTTTAAAACCCAGAAACTTTAGTTTGAACCCTTTGAACTGAGGTCAAGTCTGGGACAGGGTCAGAAGGTAATAACTCAATGGTCTTCCCATGGTCACCTGTCACCCATGGTCATTCCTCCACATGCATAGCAAGAAGTGACATTGAGGGAATGGGCCACATTTTCAGCCAGTTGGAGGAATAAGTTTATTGTATTTTTTTGGAAGCTCTGGTATTGGTTCATTTAATATATTATAAAAGTGTTGGTACACTGGCCAGGCTGAGAGCTTTTAGGATTCTCCCTGAATTTGGATACTAACTTTAGGGTCACGTCCTTTTCCATTAATTCTTAGCACTACACTCTCCCTTTTTTCCCATTTGGGGTCTTGGGGGTTCTTGATTATTAATTCTTCTGGGTTACAATGTCCTGAGATACAGGGGACATTATGTCCTGGATTGGTGTCTTTCCCTTTTACAAGGTGAACAGGATTATTTTTGTTATTTTCCCAAGTGGCCCAGGTGGCACAGGACCAATAGGTGCAGTCATAGCACAGTAGGTTTTCTGGCAGAGGTGTTTATGCTCTTTTGCCTAACTTTGTTCCCACTCGAGGGAACCACAGACCCCACCACCGGAAGGATAAGCATTGATGGTTGCACAGGCATTAAACAGTAGAGTGACCTGTTTTGGGCTTTCTTCCTCTTCTGTCTTGGCTATTAATTTAGTAGGCTATTCCATCACCCTGTCAGGAGTTTAATTTCAAAAGTCGTATGTATAGGGGGCTCTGATGGGTTGTAACATACATCAGGCTGCCCATCCTCCAGTTTACATACCTTATACTGAGTACCATTGTATAAACAGGTTCCCTTTTGTGTCCCTGTGCACTTACAATAACTGTAAAACAAAAGAATGACAGTGACATTTCACCCTACCTTTGTAATCTGGTGGATACATTGACAGCATTCATTAAAATCAGTTAATGTCCCTATTGTAGAAGTCCAAATATTAAGAACAAGTTCCATGATGAATTTCCTCATGCTTCGGCTATGTGTGGACCAGCCAGCTTCCAGGATGTGGCTGGAGCGGAGCTTGTTGTTCTTTTTCAGGTGATTTTGTAGTTGTTATCCGTGTTTGGTATGGCTCTCCAAGTCTCGGCGACTGCCGGTTTCACACAGCTGTGGTGGATCCAGGCTGGGATTCCCTCAACCTTCACAGCCATGGGGGTGGTCAGGATCATGGTCTGGGGTCCTTTCCACTGTGGTTTTACAGGGGCTGTGCTCCAATTCTGTATCCACATGCAATCACCTGGTGAGAAAGGGTGAACTGGGGAGAATATGCTTACAGGACATCTGTCATTTACCCAGATTGAAATATCCTGGGCGATTCTCCCTAGAGATTGTAACTGGCATCCTAACTCAATCTCCCCCAACTCCCAGGGTTCTCAGGAGTGCCTGGAGTATGGGAGGGGGCGTAAAATATAAGATTTCATAAGGGGAATATTCTGTCTTCCTAAAGGGGGTGCATTTAATTTTGAATAACACCAAAGGAAGTGCCTGCACCCACATTAATCTTGTTTCCCGACACACTTTCCCTAAGCTGTTTTTGATGGTCCGGTTCATTCTTTCCACCTTTTCGGAACTCTGAGGTTAGTAGGCAGCATGAAGTTTCCAGGTGATATCCAAGGCCGTTGCTGTTCTCTGGACTAAATCTGCCGCAAATGCTGGTCTGTTGTCTGATCCAGTGTGCAGTGGCAGTCCAAACATAGGGATACGATCTTGAAGCAGCACACGGGTTACTTCATGGGCTTTTTCAGTCCTACCCACCCAGAGTATGTGCACACCAGGACCAACAAATATTTATGTCCCCCACATTTGGGCATTTCAGTAAAGTCTACCTGGAGATCTTCAAACGGAGCGGCTCCGTAAGCTTGAATTCCAGGGGGAATAATTTGACCTTGCCTTATGTTGTGTTGCTGACATGTAATGCATTGTTGTGCCACAGTTTTGCTTAAGGCTAAGTGTGAGATGTAAAAGTACTGGCCCAGCATCTTTTCAAGTGACTCTTGACATAAATGAGTGGCCTCATGAACGGCTTGTACAACTGCGGCCCCCAGCAGCTGTGGTAGTGCATCTGGCAGTTGAATCCATCCTTCTTTAATCAGTTGCCCCCTTCTGTCTGGAGAAAGTCTCTTTCCTCTCAGAGTAAGTAGGTATTAGATCAGGGATCTGGGGAATCAGCGGGGCTGTAACTGCTGTTCGGTAGGGGGCAGATGCTGCCTTGCGCGCTGCTGAATCAGCTCGGGAATTTCCCAGGGCCACAGAGGTGTGGGCCTGCTGATGTCCTTGGCAATGCACGACTGCTACCTTTTGGGGCATTCAGACTGCTTCTAGCAATTGCAAAATTTTATGTTGATACTTTATTTCTTTTCCCCCTGAAGTTAACAGACTTTGTACAGTGCTCCATATACTTGGAGAGTAAGGAAGGCATATTAAGTGTCAGTGTAAATGTTTACAACCTTATCTTTTCTTAGCTCTAGGGCTTAAGTTAAAGCAATGAGTTCAGCCTTCTGAGCTGAGGTGCCCTGAGGCAGAGATTTGGCCTCGATTACAGTGTCCAGAATTACCACAGTGTAGCCTGTGCATCTTTCCCCTCATAGATTGGCAAAGCTGCTTCCATCCACATACAACTCCCAATCTACTAATGTCCATGGCTGATCCTGAAGATCAGGCCTGCTGGAATAGACTGTGTCTAGGACTTCAACACAGTTGTGTTTAACCAGCCCCTCTGACACTGGGAGCAAAGTGGCAGCATTTAAGGTGTTGCAGACTTCAATGGTGATGTGGGGATTTTCACATAGCAGATCTCTCGAACACCGAATGCAGGAGGAAGAGTGGCTTATTATTACGGCCGGGAGCCTGGTGATAATTTGTCCAAAACCCAACTCCTTTAACAAAGGGAAGTTTAGCCTTTATATAGGCTTATACTTTAGATATTACAGGAGAAACAATTTTGAGGGAAGTTAGGAAGAGGGGGAGGAGCAGAAATAATAATTATTGGGCACTGGGCTTGATACTTGAGTGACAAAATAATCTGTAGGACAAATGCCTGAGACTCAAGATTGCCTATATAACAAACCTTCACACTTACCGCCAAAACTAAAAGTTTTTAAAATATATATAGATATATGTAATTGACTGGAGAAGATAGTCCTCATTTTATATTAAATTTGATATGCATAATATACCAAATCAGTCACCAGAAACAAGAAAATGTGAATTAATCTAGATATTATTTTCATTGACTAAAATTAGTTAGATTAGAAAAACCAAAGAAAATTATGTAATTTTTAGCATTTCAAAAGCCTTAAATATGAAGTTTATTTACAAAATGAGTGCTTTTTAATAATCCAATGTTTATTAAAAGGATAATTGTTTATTTAACATTCTGATTACTTGACAAATTTTTATACAATTTGAGTAAAGAATTTTATGCCAGGACATTAGCCATTCAGAGCACAGGAACACTGCAGAAAAACTGTTCTTAAATGACATTACATTTATTATTTAAAATTTCTCAGTATGTTTTCTTTGAGATTATTAACAATTTATATAAAATCTAAAATTATATGTAAATGAATACACATCAAAAGAAAAATATCATCTTAGCCATCAACACATCTAGTAAAAATAAAAACAATTGCTACATTATGTGAATTGATAAGTGATATCAAAAAAATTGATTCCCATACTTTTTTCTTAATCTTTTGTATTATGTACCTCTGATGATGTCTTATCTGGTTAAGGCAGAAGATGGAGGAGACAATGTTTTGAAAAACAAGGAAAATGAAATAATGTGACTTGGAATGAAAATCAAATTAAATGGGACTTTTAGCCTGAGGTAAAGATAGATTATGCAGAATGCAAAGAAGTGTAGCCACCGCATTCACTGAAATATTTAGAGTTTCATTAAAATTAATAAATAATGTGAGTTGTTTAAGGGAGTATAACCAACTCTATAAGTAAAATGTCTATTTAAATAATTTTTACAGAAATTATATTTTTAAAAATTTATTATTAAATCCTCTGCACTAAAAGTTTTGTGTGGCACTACTGTAAAAATAAAAATATATTTACAAATACATATATTTCTAAAGCTAAAACTTACTGGAGACATTTTCTAGTTACAGCATTTGTTATATATCAAATATTTGACAAATATTATAGAAATCATGTGTTAATTAATTATTTCTACTTGAGTGTGTTGTCTTTTACAATATAGTCTGAGGCCAGATATTTCATAATTTTACTTCTCTTGTAGACATAATTGTTCGATATTGATTTCAACATATTTTATAGAGTTTATTAATAAATTTCAACAGAACTGAAAAGTTTCTATCACAAATACATCAGCAGAAATACAGTGGATATTATACAGAATTGCAGATATATTGAATTTTTATTTCTTCAGAGAAAAGGAAAAGTGGAAATCTAAAAGGTGCTGCCTAAATGTTTAAGAGAATTTACTGCCTTCTAATTTATAGATTTTCTATTTTTAATTATAATAAATTGGAAATAAAATACTACTACTACAATATAATGAGACATTAGCCCCAGTAATAAATTTTTAAAACGAAGAGTTTTTGAAACATAAACTTTTCCCCCACTATTCATTCTCTTAATTATGAATATTTTTCTAGAAATATTTATCAGTTGACTAAATATTTTTTCTGAATATGTTGTTAGTCGTTGAGGATACAATACTGAAAGAATATATTATCTGCTTTCAGCAATCATGGGAAAGGTTTTAATAGCTGCAGGTGCAATATTAAAGGATAAGTGCTATAATGATATATATACAGAACACCTGGAGGCACATTAATAATGCTATTTAGACAGTCATCTGGTTACCTAAAGAGAAATTTCATGTGAAGTAATTGATAAGTAAAAGGAAGATACAAGTGGAAAAGTATACGGATATGTTTCAAAAGGAGATAAATGATGGAAAAAATTCCACACAGATAGGACCTAGGTACTAAGCAAAAAACAAACAAACAAACAAAAAAAGTGAAAGAACACAGAGTTCAGAGTTTATTTGGATAAAACTAAATAATGCAGCATGCAGAGATCTCAAGAGAGATTATGATTTATCAATGAATGTAAAGAAGCAATAATCATGAAGAATGGCCTTTGTTTAGCTAAGGGATTTCAAATAAATGTTTATTAATACCATATGTTTGGTCAAGTATTGATATAATGATTTCTTCTTTATTTTTTGGATGATAAGTTTCACAGAAGAGCATTTCCATTCTATTTTTATTTGGTGGCTTAGCATCACATATAAATAATTATATCTTTAGTGCTTTTGTTGTTTTTGTTGTTTTAATCAAAAGGTCACTGACATAAGGCAGTTTATTGAATTTAATGCTATGTTACTGTACTGAATTCTAGATATTCCAACTACAAATGTATGCTGCTCATCGCAAATTCATACAAACATAAATACACATGATTATCAACAAGACCTCTAATTTATCTACTTCTGTCTGAATATGTAATATGAATGATGAACAGCACAGTGGCTAACTACTGCAGAAGCCCTAAGCCATAATGAAATAATTTTAAATGAATACCCAGAGCTAAGCAGTATTAAATGACGGAGCTATTGACCAATGATAAGAAGAGCATGACTTAGCTACTCTAATTCCAAACAGAGAAACATGGAATCATTTTATAATAATACGAATTTGTATTTTAAAATTATGTAATGAAAGTCTAAGTTAAATTAAAATAAAATGATGTTCTTTCATACTTCAAAAATATAATTTTATATTTTAGTTTCAGATCTCTAAACAAATTTTTAAAAAATGTCTTATGTAAAAGATAGAATCCTTTAACTGTTTTATCAAAAAAGCTAGGTATAGTAACTAACAAGTGAAATATCTCTGTGATTCTAAAGTGCTTTACACCAAGCATAGAATTTTAAGTGATCTATGACTTTTTGTAAATTAATGAACAGCTCTGACTTCCCACTGTGTCCTTAGAACTTTCTTGCTTCCTCCGCAAATTGCATTTGCCACCAAATGACTTATTTTAAAGTAGTTCTCTCGTGGTAATCATTTTTTACTCTGTGTGTTATGGGTAAATTTCACAATCTATAAATCTTAAATTAATATTTTAATGCAGAGTTTAGATTTTTAAAATTTGAATAAAAGCTGCTTTACATCCAAAGTTGTCTGTGGAATCGAATATGTGAAAGAAATTATCTGTCCTATTCAAGCTATAGAAAAAGTATATGACTCAATGCAATTAGAAAAATTACTGAATGAAGCTTAATAGAAATTGTTTTAAGCAATGAATATATAAACAAATTAAGTTATATTATAGATACTTATAATATGGTCAGTTCTGTGTTAAATTGTTTTTGTTATCTGTAATAATAATATAACATACCATACGGAAATTTTTTAAATCTTATAATTGAGTCCGGGCATGGTGGCTCATGCCTGTATTCTCAGGTCTTTGGGAGGCTGAAACGTGTAGATCACCTGAGGTCTGGAGTTTGAGACCAGCCAGAACCCAGTCTCTACTAAAAATACAAAAATTAGCAGGGTGTGGTGGTGTGCACAGGAGGCTAAAGCTGCTCAGGAGGCTGAAGCAGGAGAATCTCTTGAATATGGGAGGCGGAGGGTGTGGTGAGTCAAGATCGTGCCTCTGTACTCCAGCCTGGGAGACAGAGCAAACCTCCTTCTCATAAAAGAAAAAGAAAATTGAAAAGTACAAAAATAAACTCATACATCTACAGTAAAATTATTTTTGACACAAGGGTGTAAAGACAATTCAATGGGAAAAGAAGAGTTGCTTTCAATCAATGCTATTGGAACAACAATATCTCTACAAGCAAAAACAAAACAAAATATAAAAAATTGGGATATTATCTCATACTGTATATGAAAATTAACTCCAAATGGGTCACAACCCTTAATGTAATATTTAAATTGTAAATCTTAGAAGAAAACAGGGATACATCTTCATAACCCTGTCTTTAACAAACAATTCTTAAGTCGGACAGCAAAAGCACAAACGACAATAGAAAATTGGAGAATATCAAAATTAAAAACTATGTGCCACAAGGCAGCACAAATAACGTAAAATTGCAAGCCACAATATGAAAAAAATATTTGAAAAGTATACATCCGGTAAGGGAATTGTATCTAGAATACATAAAAAACACTTACACTTCAATAACAAAAGAAAAAATAACCCAATTAAGAAATCATCAAAAAATCTTAATAGACATTTCCCCAAGGAACATGTAGAAATATATACAAGCAGCCAAAGAACAAATGAAAAATTTCTTGAAACATCAGTCATCAGGGAAATATGGTTTTGGCTCTGTGTCCCCACTGAAATGTCATCTAGAATTGTAATCTCCACGTGTTGTGGGAGAGAGGTGATTGGATGCTGAAGGTGGTTTTCCCCATGCTGTTCTTGTGATTGAGTGAGTTCTCAGATGATCTAATGGTCTTGTAAGTGCTTGGAATTTCCCCTGCTTGTACTTCTCTCTATTGTCACCATGTAAAGAAGGCTCTTGCTTCCCTTTTGCCTTCTGCCATGATTTAAAAAGTATATTTAACTTAATTAATTAATTTATTGTACTTTAGGTTCTGGGGTACATGAGCAGACCATGCAGGATTGTTGCATAGACACATACACGCCAAGGTGGTTTGCTGCATTCCTCCCTTCATTACCTATGTCTGGTATTTCTCCCCATGTTATCCCTCCCCACCTTCCTCACCCCACACCCGCTGTCCCTCCCTTAGCCCCCCCAATTGATCACAGTGTGTGATGCTCCCTTCTCTGGGTCCACGTGTTCTTATTGTTCAACACCCTCCTATGAGTGAGAACATGTGGTGTTTGTTTATCTGTTCTTGTGTCAGTTTGCTGAGAATGATGGTTTCCAGATTGATACATGTACCTATGAAGGGCACAGACTCATCTTTTTTTTTTTTATGACTATGTGGTATTCCATGGTGTATATGTGCCACATTTTCATTATCCAGTCTATAGTTGATGGGCATTTAGGTTGGTTCCAAGTCTTTACTATTGTAAACAGTGCCACAATGAACATATATATATGTGCAAGTGTCTTTATAATAGAACAATTTATAATTCTTTGGTTATATAACCAGTAATGGGATTACTGGGTCAAATGGTATTTCTATTTCTAGGTCCTTGAGGAATCGCCACACTGTCTTCCACAATGGTTGCACTAATTTGTACTCCCACCATCAGTCTAAAACTGTTCTCATTTCTGCACATCATCTCCAGCATCTGTTGTCTCCGTATGTTTTAATGATCATCATTCTAACTGTTGTGAGTTTTGATTTGCATTTCTCTAAAGACCAGTGATGGTGAGCATTTTTCATATGTTTGTTGGCTTCATAGATGTTTTCTTTTGTAAAATGTTTGCTCATATCCTTTGCCCACTTTTGAATGTTTTTTTTTTCTTATAAATATGTGTTAGTTCTTTGTAGATTCTGGATATTAGCCATTTGTCAGACAGGCAGATTGCAAAAATTATCTTCCATTTTGTTGGTTGCCAGTTCACTCTAATGATTGTTTCCTTTGATGTACAGAAGCTCTGAAATTTAATTAGATCCCATTTATCTATTTTAGCTTCTGTTGCCATCTTTTTGGTGTTTTAGCCATGAATTCCTTGCCTGTGCCTATGTCCTGAATGGTTTTTGCCTAGTTTTTCTTCTAAGGTTTTTATGGTGTTAGGTCTTATGTTTAGATCTTTAATTCATCTGGAGTTAATATTAGTGTAAGGTGTCAGGAAGGGGTCCAATTTCTGCTTTCTGCACATTGCTAGCCAGTTTTCCTAATGCCATTTATTAAACAGGGAATCCTTTCCCCATTGCTTATTTTTCACAGGTTTGGCAAAGATCAGATGATTGTAGATGTGTGGTGTTTCTTCTGAGGCCTCTGTTCTGTTCCATTGGTCTATATCTCTGTTTTGGTACCAGTACCATGCTGTTTTGATTACTGTGGCCTTGTAGTATAATTTGAAGTCAGGGAGCATGATGAATCCAGTTTTGTTCTTTTTGCTTAGGATTATTTTGGCTATGCAAGCTCTCTTTGGGTTCCATATGAAGTTTGAAGTGTTTTTTTCCAGTTTTGTGAAGAAGGTCATTGGTAGCTTCATGGGGATAGCATTGAATCTATAAATTACTTTAAACAGAACAGCCATTTTTTCACAATGTTGATTCTTCTCAATCATGGGCATGGCATGTTTTTTCAACTTTTTGTATACTCTCTTATTTCATTGAGCAGTGATTTGTAGTTCTCCTTGAAGAGGTCCTTTACATTCTTGTTAGTTGTATTCCTAGGTATTTTATTCTCTTTGTAGCAATTGTGAATGGGAGTTCACTTTTGATTTTGCTCTCTGTCTGTTATTGGTGTATAGAAATGCTTGTGATTTCTGCACATTGAGTTTTTATTATCCTGAGACTTTGCTGAACTTGCTTATCAGTTTCAGGTGATTTGGGGCTGAGACAATGGGGTCTTCTAAATATACAATCATTTTGTGTGTAAATAGAGAATTTGGCTTCCTCTTTTCCAAATTGAATACCCTTTATTGCTTTTTCTTGCCTGATTGCTCTGGCTAGAACTTCCAATACTATATTGAATAGGAGTGGTGATAGAGAGCATCCTTGTCTTGTGCCAGATTTAATTTCATATCCAGCCAAACTGAGCTTCATAAGTAATAGATAAATAAAATCCTTTATGGACAAGAATTTGCTGAATGATTCTGTCACTACCAGACCTGCCCTACAAGAGCTCTTGAAGGAATCATGAAACACAGGAAGGAAAATCCAGTATCAACCACTGCAAAAAAAGAACCAAATAGTAAAGACCAATGACACAATGAAAAAATTATGCCAAAAAAGGGCAAAACAACCAACTAATAATAAAGTGGCAGGATCAAAATCACACCTAACAATATTAACATTAAGTGTAAATGGACTAAATGCCCAATCAAAAGACACAGACTAGCAAATTGGATAAAAAGCCAAGAACCTTCACTGTGTTGTATTGAGGAGACCCATCTCACATACAAAGACACACAGACTACAAATAAACAGATGGAAGAAGATTTACCAAGCAAATGGAGAGAAAAAAAAAAAAAAACAGAGGTGGCAGTCCTAGTCTCTGATAAAATGGACTTTAAACCAACAAAAATAAAAAGAGACAAAGAAAGGCATTACATAATGGTAAAAGGATCAATACACCAAGAAGAGCTAACTTTTATAAATGTATATGCACTCAATACAGGAGTACTCAGATACATAAAGCAAGTCCTTAATGACTACAAAGAGCTTAGACTCCTGCACAATAATAGTGGGAGACTTTAACACTCCACTTTCAATATTAGACATATCACTGAGGCAGAAATTCAACAAGAAAATCCAGGACTTGAATGCAGATCTGGACCGAGCGAACTTAACAGACATTTGTAGAACTCTCAACCCCAGATCCACAAAACATACATTCTTCTCAGCACCACATTGCACTTTCTCTAAAATCAACCACGTAATTGGAAGTAAATCACTCCTCAGCATATGCAAAGGAATGAAACAGTCTCTCGGGCCACAGTGCAATCAAATTAGAACTCAGGATTAAGAAACTTACTCAAAACCACAAAACTTCATGGAAAATGAACAACTGCCTTCTGAATGTAGACTGGATAAACAATGAAATGAAGGTAGAAATAAAGACATTCTTCAAAAACAACAAGAATGAAAGCACAACGTACCAGAATCTTTGGGACACGTTTAAAGCAATGTCTAGAGGGAAATTAATAGCAATAAATGCTCACATGAGGAGCAAGGAAAGGTCTTAAATTGACACCTTATAATCAAAATTGAAAGAGCTTGAGGAGCAAGATCAAAAATACTCAAAAGCTAGCAGAAGACAAGAAATAACTAAGATCAGAGCAGAACTGAAGGAGATAGAGACACACAAAAAACTTCAAAAAATCAACAAATCCACGAGCTGTTTTTTTTGAAAAGATCAACAAAATAGATAGATCATTAGCCAGACTAATACAAAATAAAAGAGAATAATCAAATAGATGCAATTAAAAAATGATAAAGGGGACATCACTACCAATTCCACAGAAATACAAACTGCCTTCCGCCATGATTCTAAGTTTCCCCCAGCTTCCCCAGCAATATGGAACTGTGAGTCTATTATACCTCTTTCCTTTAAAAATTACCCAGTGTTGGGTATTTATTTACAGCATTGTGAAATGGATTAATACAGATGGCTAAGATTAAACAAGTGAGATAACAAGTGTTGATAAAAATGTGGAGAAAACAGAAAATGTATATACTGATGGAGGAAGCATAAAATGGTCCAGTTGTTTTGGAAAGAGTCTAGCAGCATCTCAAATTACTAAATTGGAGGACATCATATGGCAACGCAATTTTATTCCTAACCCAAGAGAAAGAAAGTATGACCACACAGAAATTTTCACCTAAATGTTTACAGCAGCATAATTTATAACAGACAAATGGTGGAAATATTCCAAATGCCCATCAAAGGACAAATGGATAAACAAACTTTTCATATTTGTATAATAAAATATTATTAATAATAGAAATAAATGAATTTCTAATACATTCTACCAGATAGATCTGCATTTAAATTACATTCTAAGTTAAAAATAGGTCACAAACGACCACATGAACAATGATTTTATTCATATGAAAGCCCTGAATAGGAAAATTTATAGTTAAAGAATGTAGAATGGTGGGAATAGGAAATATGGTAGCTAAATGATATATATTTGATGAAAATGTTTCAAAAATGTGATAATATGTGTATCTCTGAACATGCAAAGAAACATTGAATTGTATACATTAAATGAGTAATTATGATATGCTAATTATATCTCAATCAAGCAGTTAAAAAAAACAAAACAATGATCTTATTTTTGCTGGCTTTGAAGATCTTTGAGCCAAGGATTTTGAGTGGAACAAATGGTAGAAAACCCAAGGAAAGAAATGTTTGCACTACTAGAGACCTGAAGCAACCTTGCCACTGTCTTGATTTTAGCCCAGTGAGACCCATTTTGGATTTCTGACTTGCAGAACTATAAGATAGTGAGTTCATCTTGCATTAGGCCTTTATGTCTGTGGCTCAAACAAACAACAAAAATCAACACACTAAACATTGGCAACATGACTATATTGGTAGCCAATAAGTTGACAAAAGTGTCAATAAATTAACTCACAATGGATTCTCTCAGTGGATAGAAAAATGCTTTCCCAAAATAAGAGGTAAAGAATGTATTCAAGTAAATGTTCTACAAGTGTCATCATTTCAGGATAACATCAATGGTATAAGCAATGGTGACAAGAATATTTGCCTCATCTTAAGAATCAAAACCAATATTAATTGATATCATCTTCATGGGTTAAGTAAAACAATAAATAATGCATTTATGCCTTGTTTTCATGTCTAACTTACAGATTTACCAAAATAAATTTTTGTTTTTATTCTATTTAAAATTTTATTTAAAAAGATGTTTCACGTAGTTATTATATTAATCTAAGTTGTAAAACATTTGTTATTTTCTTTTTCATTGCCAATTAATGAAAACTAAAAAAGCTAATCTATCATATTTTTTCCTCTTACATGAAGTTTTATTTGAAATAATACAATATCATATTAATAGTCACAAAGTTAAAACCATTTGGCTAATCTGTTGGATTTCATTAAATAAAAGTAAATATTTAAAAATTAATACTAAAACTTAAGTACAATTCTTCAGAATGTATATCAGAAACATGCTTTACCAGAATAATTACAAAATATAATGCTTTTATTTAATAAATATCTGTCCTCTTCAATTTTAAAATGTATTCTGTAATCTTTTACATCAGAATAATAAAGAAAATCTCGCTGCTTCTTATTTCTTGTTTGTGTGAAAACCTTATGAGGAACTTCATACTTCTGTGCAGAGAGGTTTGGCAGGTCAAATTAAAAACTGTTCTTTAAAAGCAGATTCTGATGACTGGATAGTGGAAATGGAATGTTACATTTTGCATACTACTTTAATGTTGCTTTGAAAAGAATGAACTGGTAATCTTTGTCAATCTATAGCATCATAGTAGAACAAAAAGTACCTTGGATTTTCTATATTACCTTCCAACATGAAAAAGCTATTATTCATTTTGAAGTGTTTCTAAATTGTATTTTAGGTTTTGATATGCTATGTGCAAGTTAATTCCCAGACAACAACTCTGAAAAATTTCCCAAAGTACTTTCGTAACAAGGTAATAAAGAGCATACGAAGAAGATTTATGATGCTTTAGAAATATGGATTTCTACATACAGAAACTTAAAGAATAGATTACAGAACATAGTAAATTTGTTTAGGTTTTTAATTTATGACGTTTTTAAATGACATCTCTCTGAATATGGTGTTATTATACCTATGACCTCCTTTTATATAGTGCATTAGTTTGAGTGTGCAATAACTTTGTTCCTTTCTGTGGTAATTAGAATTATTCAAACTGAGTCTTAATCATCCACACTTCTTTCAGGCTACCTTTGTTTTTTCCTAGCTTGAGTTCATGCTGTACCTGAGGGGCTAACAACAGCTGCTAAGGGGCCAGAGGAAATCCATCATGGGCCAAGATTCCATGCAAGTTGCAAACTCTTCCAAAAATGCAAGGCCTTGACTCCTCATTATCTGGGATGTTTTTCAGAGTTGCATTTGCAGTGGACAATTTTGAGGAATATGTTTGTGTCTTTTGGGGAATAATTTTATGTCTCCCCCTGGACAGAAAGCTCATGGTAAAAGCAGTGAGTCCCACAAATACAGCATTTCTTTCCTGTAATAAAACCTACTGCTTTTAGAGCCTTTTTTCTTGGGACCCTTTGAGAAACCTCTGTGGGAACTAAAATTGAAATAAAAGAAACTGACACAAGCAATATGAAGACATGGCCATTGCATTTTTCATGAATAATAAAGTCATTTATCTCTAGCCCATAGTCTAATTTCTTCTGCTAGCAGCCACGAAGTAGTTATGGTTGTCTTATTAACCTGTAGTAAAGTATTAGACTATTCAGAATCTTTATTTTAAGAAGTTTCAATATAATAGTCTATTGCTTCAATACTGAGACCCACAGCAAAATAATAATAATAATAATAATAATAATATTAATAATAATAGAATGGAATTTAAGCACCTAAGAATATATTTGACAGAAATATACCTTTGCTATCCCAATGATGACTATGTTTTGTGTGCTTATTTTTAATTTTTACCCAATTTTGTTATACTTATAGTTTGTCGTTCTGGATATAGGAACCACTGGGAAAACTGGAGACTAACTGAAATTCACTTTCTTGATACAAGACTGTGATTCTTGTTTCACAAGCTTTGCAAAGCTTATAGAGGATCCCAATTTCTTTCACTCAATATAGAATTGACATCCACAATTTAAAAAATTGTATTAGCCCAATTATTTTTTCTTTTCTGTAGATTACAGATCAGTTCCACAGTCTTGAATCAGAAAACCTAGAATTGTAGAACTCATTGGTCTTACATCATTTTTCTAATTAAGATGTAATTAATTACTATTTATATTTCAAGGATTTGTCATGTTTTTCTTCTCTTTAACTGTGTTCTTCTACACCACCACTCCTAGTGTGGCACATAATAAACACTGTTAATTATCCTTACATCATCAAGAGGCAATTTTCAAATAGTTTCTTGGCTTTCCATAGTTCATTTGGTTAGTATTTATGCAATCCTCTCTTAAAATATAGAGCTAAATTTGGCCATTAACCAAGTATTTTCTGAGTCCGTAAATTATAGAGCATAAGAATAAAATTTTGCTTTATTTTTGAGAAGATTCTAGTCAGTCTTTTGATGAAAACTGAAGTGTCTTTCAAAAAGAAGTGATAAGCATGAAAAAGAAAAGATAGATGTGGAATAGCTGAAAAGGAAGAGAAGATAAAAGACTATCTTATGTAAAGGCATAGTGTGTACAAACATCATGAATGAGAATAAAATATATTTTACTCTAAGAAATACAATATGTAATAATACAGATTAATAGATATAAGAACTATGAGCTTCTAACAGACAATAAAATAACAATTCCCACATGCATATCCTTTTTGTTTCTTTAAGCTAAGCATCACAGGAATTGGAACCACAAAAATAGGTAATTGTATTAGTAAACATTTATTGCAGGTTTATTAAAAGACATTTTTAATAAAAATCTAACAATGACGTATTTTTTTTAATTTGGTACTAGCATTATCTTCATGTTAAAGATAATGAACTAGAGAAACTAAGTCACTATATCATAGGCAACTCAATATACTCAATATATTTGACCACTTTTCTGGTATGTATGGTTTGCAGAAGATGGTAGATAGTAGTGTGTACTTGTATATCTGTAGATGGAGTTTTGATTACAGGACAGTTCTCTGCAGTGGTTTAGAACTGACCCAGTTCTACTCCTTTTCTCATCTACAGTTCTCAATAATAATTGTAGAATGTGCCCTGCAATGTAACATTACAATAGAAAAAGAAAAAAAAAACTGGGTTGGAAAGCCCAGGCTCTTTTCCACTTTCCACCTAGAAGTATTCTTCAACCCTGTAACCCACTTCTCTTGTAACTTCAGGTTATAAAACCCAGGACCAAAAGCATTCTAGGCTAGCTCAGCTACAAGCAGTGCACATGAAGATGGGACTCCTGTGCATGAAGCAGCTTTATGCGTCTTGCTGGACTGGCTCACAATGAACCTTAGGCTTCTGTTGTTCTTTGTATTCTATATGTAAGTAAGAAATCTGCTTCATTTAACTTGTGTGTATGGATATTCTGTCCAACCAGACACAGACAAGTTGGTAACCAGTGCTCAGTGAGCCTACTTCATACTGATCTATAGCAATTAATGTGTTGGAACATGTATTTGAATTCTTTTTTGTTGTTGTTGTTTATTTATTATACTTTAAGTTCTGGGTATATGTGCAGACCATGCAGGTTTGTTACACAGGTATACATATGCCCTGTTGGTGATTTGCTGCATCCATTCCGCATCATCTACATTGGGTATTTCTCCTAATGCTATCCCTCCCAAATTCTCCCACCCCCTGTTATTCCTCCCCTGGCCCCCCATCACCCAGGCCCCAGTGTGTGATGTTCCCCTCCCTGTGTCCTCATGGTCTCATTGTTCAACATCCACTTATGAGTGAAAACATGCAGTGTTTGTTTTTCCATACTTGTGTCAGTTTGCTAAGAATGATAGTTTCCAGTTTCATTCATGTCCCTGCAAAGGACATGAACTCATCCTTTTTAATGGCTGCATAGTATTCCATGGTGTATATGTGCCACATTTTCTTTATTCAGTCTATCATTGCTGGGCATTTGGTCATTGTTATTGTGAACAATGTGGCAATAAAGGTGTGTGCATGTGCCTTTATAATAAAATAGAATAATTTATAATCCTTTGGGTCTATTAGTCTCAGCAATACCCACTAATGGGACAAATAGTATTTCTATTTCTAGATTCTTTAGGAATTGCCACATTGTCTTCCACAATGGTTACACTAATTTGTACTCCCACCAACAGTGTAAAAGCATTTCTATTTCTCCACCTCCTCTCCAGCATCTGCTTTCTCCTGATTTTTTAATGATTGCCATTCTAACTGGTGTGAGGTGGTATCTCAATGCAGTTTAATTTGGAATTCTCTAATGACCAGTGATGATGAGGTTTTTTTTTTTTTTTTGCATATATGTTTGTTGTCTACATAAATGTCTTCTTTTAAAAAGTGTCTGTTCATATCCTTCCCCAGTTTTTGATAAGGTTGCTTATTTTTTTCCTGTAAGTTTGTTTAAGTACTCTGTACATTCTGGATATTAGCTTTGTTCTGGATACTACCCTTTTTCAGATGGGTAGATTGCAAAACATTTTTCCCATTCTGTTGATTGCTGGTTCATCTATTGATAGTTTCTTTTGCTATGCAAAATCCTTAAGTTTAATTAGATCCCCATTTGTCTATTTTAGCTTTTGTTGCCATTGCTTTTGGTGTTTTAGTCATGAAGTCCTTGCCCATGCCTATGTCCTGAATGGTATTGTCCAAGCTTTCTTCTAGAGCTTTTATGATGTTAGGTCTCATGTTTAAATCTTTAATCCATCTAGAGTTAACTTTTTTATAAGGTGTAAAGAAGGGATCCAGTTTCAGCTTTCTGCCTATGGCTAGTCAGTTTTCCCACCATTTATTAAACAGGGAATCCTTTCCTCATTGCTTGTTTTTGTCAGGTGTGTCAAAGATCAAATGGTTGTTGTTGTGTGGTGTTCTTTCCGAGGTCTCTGTTCTGTTCCATTGGTCTATATTCCATATCTCTGTTTTGGTACCAGTTCCATTTTGTTTTGATTACAGTAGCCTTGTAATATTGTTTCAAGTCAGGTAGTATGATGGCTCCAGCTTTTTCTTTTTTTTTTTTTTGCTTGGCTATGTGGGATCTTTTTTGATTCCATATGAAGTTAAAGGTGTTTTTTTTTTTTTCCCCAATTCTGTGAAGAAAGCCATTTTTAGCTTTATGGGTATCCATTGAATCTATAAATTACTTTAAGCAATATGACAATTTTCACCATATTGATTCTTCCTAACCATGAGCATGGAATGTTTTCCAACTGGGTCTGTCCTCTCTTATTTCCTTGAGCAGTGGTTTGTAGTTCTTGAAGAGGTCCTTCACATCCCTTGTTAGTTGTTATTCTAGGTATCGTATTCTCTTTGTAGCAATTGTGAATGGGAGTTCACTCATGATTTGGCTCTCTGTTTGTGTATTGTTGGTGTATAGGAATGCTTGCGATTTTTGCACAATGATTTTTTTTTTATCCTGAGACTCTGCTGAAGTTGCTTATCAGCTTACAGAGATTTTGGTCTGAGACTATGGGGTTTTCTAAATATACAATCATATCATCTTCAAACAGAGACGATTTGATATCCTCTCTTCCTTTTCCAATATCCTTTATTTCTTTCTCTTGCCTGATGGCCCTAGCCAGAACTTCCAATACTATGTCGAATAGGAGTGGTGAGAGAGGGCATCCTTGCTTTGTGCCAGTTTTCAAAGGGAATGCTTCCAGTTTTTGCCCATTCAGTATGATATTGGCTGCAAGTTTGTCATAAATAGCTTTAATTATTTTGAGATATGATTTATTGACACCTAGTTTATTGAGAGATTTTAGCATAAAGGGCTGCTGAATTTTGTCAAAGGCCTTTTCTGCGTCTATTGAGATAATCATGTGGTTTTTGTCTTTGTTTCTGTTTATGTGATGGATTATGTTTACAGATTAGCAGATATTGAACCAGCCTTGCATCCCTGGGATGAAGCCGATTTGATCATGATGGATAAGCTTTCTGATGTACTGTTGATTTTGGTTTGCCAATATTTTATTGAAGATGTTTGCATCAATATTGATTGTGCATATTGGTCTGAAATTTTCTTTTTTAGTTGTGTCTTTGACAGGTTTTTGTATCAGGATGATGTTGAGGTCTCATAAAATGAGTTAGGGAGGATTTCCTCTTTTTTTCTCTGGTACCATTCCTTCTGAAACTATTCAAGAGTTTCAGAAGGAATGGTACCAGATCCTCTTTATATGTCTGGTAGAATTAGGCTGTGAACCTGTCTGGTCCTGGACTTTTTTTTGATTGGTAGGCTATTAATTGCTGCCTCAACTTCAGACCTTGTTATTGGTCTATTCAGGAATTCAACTTCTTCTTGTTTAGTTTTGGGAGGGTGTAAGTATCCAGGAATTTCTTCTAGATTTGCTGTTTTATTTGCATAGACATGTTTGTAGCAATCTCTGATGGTAGTTTCTGTTTCTGTGTGATTGGTAAGGATGCCCCTTTATCATTTTTTATTGCATCTATTTGATTCTTCTCTCTTTTCTTTTTTATTAGTCTGGCTAGTGGTCTGTTTTGTTGATCTTTCCAAAAATAAAAAATAAAAAAAAAAGCAGCTCTTGGATTTATTGATTTTTTGAAGGGTTTTCTTGTGTCTCTCTATCCTTCCATTCTACTCTAATCTTAGTTATTTCTTGCCTTCTGCTAGCTTTTGAATTTGTTTGATTTTTCTCCTCTGGTTCTTTTAACCATGACATTAGGGTGTGGGTTTTACATTGTTTTCTGGCATCTCATGTGGGCAGTTAGTGCTGTAAATTTCCCTCTAGACACCACTTTAAATGTGTCCCAGAGATTCTGGTACATTGTGTCTTTGTTCTCATTGGTTTCAAAGCTCATCCGTATTTCTGTCTTCATTTCATTATTTATCCAGTAGTTATTCAGGAGCAGGTTGTTTAGTTTCCAGTGTAGTTTTGTGGTTTTGAGTGAGTTTCTTAATTCTGAGTTCTAATTTAATGGCACTGTGGTCTGAGAGACTGTTTGGTAAGATTTCCATTCTTTTGCATTGTACATGAATTCTAAAGAGCAAATACATTAGCAGGCAAGTGACATTCTTTCTTTATCATAATTTGAAACTTTCATTGTGAAATTATTCAGACAGATTGATTGTACTCAATTTTTCTATCACCCCCCAACTCACTGATTTTTTTTTAGAGTGCAGATTATCAACTCTGTATTCTGATAGAAAAATTAAAATGTTTTTGATAAATTATGATTTCATATACATACATTTATATCTAGAAAATAATATAAGCCCTGTTTTCTAAACTCATGTAAACAATTTCGACTTTCTAAGTAGGGAGTAGTTTGCAAAGTTGAGTAACATTCTTTATATATTTTCCCAAAATTTATTCATTATATTTTATCCTTGATATTCTGACACTGACTTCAGTTTTAGTAATCCATACTGTTACTTGAAAACTCATATTATGTTTGTTTCAGTTCCATAAAACGTGTGTTAAACAATTTATTTGCTCCAGAATACTAAAAAAAAAAAAAAAAAGTCAAGATTTGTTCAATTTTATAATAAGAGCAAGTGAAGGTAATATTTAGTGGAGCTAGGGTGTAAATACAGATTTGTCTTATAGTCAAGACTTTTTAAAAACAAAATATTATATTTTAATTATTTGTACTAAAAATCATATATTGCATAATCTGTAGTCTATGGCCTAAAGGTATGTTCGTACAAAATCCAAGTAGAAAAAAAAAAAAATGTTAAGTGAATAATAGAAAATATGTGCAATTTATCTATGCCAGGTTTCCTGATGAGCAATCTCTCTAATAAACGCAAAATAGTTCTCAGTAATGCTATCTCTCTGAATCAGGGAATAATAAAATGAAAGTAATGTTTAAATAGCTTTTATCAGTGAAAAAAAAAACAGGAAATAATGGCTTAGAAACATTATAAAAAACACCTGAAGTTAAACAAAATCATACAACAGAGAAGAAAAAAATCCAGAAAGAATTCTGTTCAAATTTAGAAAAGGACCAATGTGGAACAAAAATTAATATAAGTTTAGGAAATATATAAATGAGTGTATACTGCAAAATTAGCAGCACATTTGATGAAAAAGGAATAAACAGTTTTGAGAAATCAATCACTTTACAATGTAATCACTTTGTAGTATATAACATACTCAATGCTGAATATTTTTGCAGGTTGTAACATTTAAGAGTTTCTTAAATATTAATATTGTGTGGCTAAGAAATGTATTTTTGACCGAGACTGCATGTTATGTTTTGTCATTTGTAAATAAATATTTTGTACTTTGAATATGTATTGGAAATATAACAAAATTAAAACTAATTTTAGATTATTTTGTCTTCATAAAATTACATTTTGATAAATATTGTTTTTAGCCAATACTTACTATATTCTGTAAATTTTAGCATTCCTTTAAGCACTTAACAATTATTAACTCATTTATGTTTCATAACATTTTTCTTGTTCAATATTATTACCTTATTTGAAATATAAAGAAACTGAGACATGAGGAGAAAAAATAATCTTCAAAGTTTTATATTTATCTTCAAAGTTTTATTTATTAATCACTGTTGTGAAATTCAGAGGCCAACTTTTAGACACTCATCAATATTTTCAAAACTAAACACGGCATACATCAAGATATCTTGTTGCTACATATGTTAGGACTAATAAAGTGGAGAAAAATTTGGGAAAATATCCAGGAGGAAACATTCTGTATGTGTTTTTTGTATGTGTCTGTGTGTGTGTAGACATTTATATGTGTGCATTTATTTCAAAATATAGGAAATTGTAGATTTCAAAGGAGACAAGGAAGAGAATAATTTAGGGAAAAATTGTAAATGATAATTAGAGAAAACAAAATGGAGGGATTTACATATTTTCAAACATTACACTACAAATCAAGAAACTCTACAAACACAAAATAAATATACTAGTAAGGACATACTGAGAATTCCTTATCTAAAATGTTTGGAACAAGAAATATTTTAATTTAATTTTTTTTTATTTTGAAATATTTTCATGATAGGTATTGGCTGAACGTCTCTAATCTGAACACTTTTACACTGTTGGTGGGAGTGTAAATTAGTTCAACCATTGTGGAAGACAGTGTAGCAGTTCCTCAAGGCCTTAGAAATAGAAATTCCATTTGACCCAGCAATCCCATTACTGGATATATATCCAAAGGATTATAAATCATTCTCCTATAAGGACACATGCACACGAATGTTCATTGCAGCACTGTTTACAACAGCAAAGACCTGTAACCAACCCAAATGCCAGTCGATTATAGACTAGATAGGGAAATGTGGCACATATACACCATGGAATGCTATGCAGCCATCAAAAACAATGAGTTCCTGCCCTTTGTTGGGACATGGATGAACCTGGAAACCGTCATTCTCAGCAAACTGACACAAGAACAGAAAATCAAACTCCGCATGTTCTCACTCTTAGGGTGTTGAACAATGAGAACACATGGACACAGAGAGGGGAGCATCACACACTGGTGTCTGTAGCAGGGAAAGAGGGAAGGGACAGCTGGGGGTGGGAAGTTGGAGAGAGATAGCATGGGGAGAAATGCCAGATATAGGTGATTGGGAGAAAGGCAGCACATTACACTGCATGTGTGTACCTATGCAACAATCTTGTATGTTCTTCACGTGTACCCCAAAACCTAAAATACAATAAAAAACGTTTGAGAAAAAGAAAACAACTCTTTTTAGAACAAATAAATTTCAAATGGGAACACAGAAATTTATGAAAGTGTGAAGAACAATAGAAAATGTAATATGTGGGTAAGTATTTATAAATATGGAATGTACAAAACATTATTTACTCAGTGGTGACTCACACCTATAATCCCAACACTTTGGGAGGCCAAGGGGTATGGATCACATGAGGGCAGGAGTTCAAGATCAGCCTGGCCAACATAGTGAAACACCATCTCTACTAATGTTATTTAAAACAATTAGCTAGGAGTGATGATGCACCTGTAATCCCAGCTATTCAGGAGGCTGAGGCAGGAGAATCACTTGAACTCAGAAGGTGGAGGTTGCAGTGAGCCAAGATCACAACACGTTACATAAGGGTAAATATTTCTAAAATATTCTAATAGCCTAGCAATGGAAAAACGTGGTACAAAAAATAAATTTTGTAAACATAAAAGTAAAATCTGGAAGTTTAATATCTATTGGAACTTTAATAATTTTATAATCAAATGTATGATAGGAGATGTAAGCATTTGGTCAACCCTTAAAGAAGCCAGAAAGGAGGGATAAATTAGCAAATTACACTGCTAAATTGAAAACAGTTACACGGTATATATAATCCAAATCCTTGACTAATTACACTAAATGAAACTATTTTAAAGACCCCAATACAAACACTAATGTTGACAAACTAGAACTAAAAATAAAAAGTGTGTGCTGCTTTTCAATAGAAGATGCACTTTAAATGTATGAATGGAGTAAGGTGAAAAGTAAAATAATGGATGAAATGTATACCATGGATATACTAACAAAATAACAAAATATGTTTTTTTTTTCATACTAATAGTGTAAAAAGTATATGTTGAGGCAAGAAGCATTACTAAAGGTAAACAAATGTCTCTTAATAATAACCTGGCCTATCCAATGAGAACATTCTAAATTCTAAACAATTCTAAACGAGTAGAGTCAATAATATCACTTCAAAATATAGAAAGTAAAACTTGACAACACTAAAAGAAAATAGACTACTATAAGATGATAATACAAACAGAAAATAGCTGTGGTTAGCTGGGGCAGGGGTGGTTAATAGGGGTGAATTGGCGAGACGTTGGTCAAAGAATACAAGATTTCAGTTAGATTGGAGGAATAAGTTCAAATTATCCATTGTACATGTAATGAATATTGTTAACAATATATTGTATTCTTGCAAAATTCTGGGATAGAGATTGTAAGGGGTTCTTATCACAAAATGATGACTGTGGGGTGAAACGCACATTTATTAGCCAGATTTAGTTATTCCACAAGGTTAAATACTTCAAAACAACATGTTGTACATGGTAAATACACATAAGTTTATTTGGCAATTTAAAAACTTGTAAATTAAAAAGTTATAGTGTAAGACATAGTATACTTTTCTCAATAGCTTTTAGCAGGAACAGTGGAAAAATCACTAGATATATTTTTATCATTTTACCTACACAAATTACAAATGCAACTTAATTGGCAGAAAATATGCATCATTTTGAAACACATGTAAAGTTTTATCAAAATGGACCATACACTAGATCAAGAAATCCTCAACGCATTTCAAAGGATTGAGATTACATCATGCTCATATTTTTGGTATAAGTTTTCAAAATAATATAGAAATAGTTTTAAATATAATTTATATTTTTATATTATTTTATCCATTAATCAAACATCTTTTTTGTTTTATACTGGAAGCAGTTGTCATTATTTGGAAGCAAAAGTGTCTGAACAATTATCCATGAGATGGCTTCTTTCCATGGCCAACTTTGCTTGCTTTCAAAGCCTGTGTACTTACCGCCACACAGTGGCAGCTCCATACCCTTCTTTTCAATCCAGTTCTATGAAAGATAAAAGAGAAACAATAATAAAGATAGACAAACATCTCTTAATAATAGCCTGTTCCCTTAAGAAGATCCATTAAGAAGATTCTAAATTCTAAACAATTCTAAATTAGTATAATCAAGCTGTACTATAGTGAAGCTGTAAGAAGAGTTCCCAGAGAAAAACTTGCAAGGAAGAATGACTTTGCTACCTTTCTGCACTGTTCCTCCACTTCCCTCCCAGAGTACAATAAACACATTTTGTATCACTTTGTCTTTAATATATATCAAAACTCCTCCTTGAATTGAAAAGGGCTTTTGAATGTTCCCTAAGTAGTATTTCTTCGATGTGGGAAATCTCTAAATTATTTAAAAGTCATTCAGGGCATAAAAAGCAAACAGCTTTATTCACTGTTTTCCCAAAATTTGTGTAATAATTATATATATTAATGTATCTTATATTTGTATAGTTGACAAAGATTATACTATGTTATATCATTTAAATAAATAAATTATTTGCTCTGTTACCTCTACTGTATACAATGATAAATCTTTGGAGCCATAGGTTAGATCTTACATCTAATAGGATGTAATTCTTTCTCTTTGTCTATTTTCTGTCTACTGACTAACTCCCTTGTAAGTCTTATCTCAAGTTTTAAACACCATCTCTAAGCAAACCGCTCTCAACTTTATGTCTATAATACACATTTCTTCTCTGAACTAGCACATATATTCAAATGCCTTTTGGCATCTTCATTTTGATGTCATAAACTTATCAAATTATGTGTTAACAGCAATACCTAATCTCTGAAGCCTAATCACATCAATTCATGTTATCCTTCAGTTTTGTCTATATTGGCACATTACAATCCCATTTTTCCCTATTTTCAGGACAAAATTTGTGGATTATTCTCTGTACCTTTCTTTCACTCTCTCATTTTTGATCAACCAGAAAATCTTATCTTTCTTTAAAAACACAGTAAAATATGACAACTTTTTATTTACTTTGTTATTAGAAGCTTGGTCAAAGTCAACATTCTCTATCATAATGATTATTATAATCATTTCTTTATCTCCCAATTCTATCTTTTACTCCCTGCAACTTTGTTTGTCAATAAATCACTAGTAATAAATAAGAATAAATGGATAAAGGAATAATAGAATACAGGGAATTTTAGACCACATTAAGTGATTGAGATTTTATCTGAAGTCCATGAGAAGCCATCTACATCTTAGAATGTACTAAGGTGTGAAGAGATCATTCTGAATATGAAAAAGGAAATGAATTTTGCAAGAGCAAATGTAAAAAGGAATCTATAGATATTTCCAGTGTTAGTCAGGACAAGACTATAAATTAAACTAGTTTTTAAATATAAAAATGTAAGATTAAATGTTTTATAAATTGGAAATAAGACAAGAAATGTGAGTATGCAAAGGTTGATTAAATGGTGAGTAAATGGTGGTACCTTTTAAGAGATGATGAAGACTGGAGATTTGGTCAACAATAAATCAAGAATTGTGATTTTGAAATACTAATTTTAGAACTCTGTGAATAAAACAAGGAGATACATCAATTGGACAGCTGCATGTTCCAGTGTGTATCTCATGAGAATGGTCAATTCTGAAGCTATAAATTTATATAAAGATAGTAATAGTCAGTCTTGGAGATGTGTCTTAGAAGGAACTCAATAAATATTACCCATCTTTTTTTTTTGGTCCAAAATTAATTGTTAAACAAAAATTTATTTTTATTATTATTGTCATTTTAAACTTTCCTTTACGTAAAGTGTGATGGCCAGATTAAAATAACACCTATGATGTCAAGAGAAATATCATGTGCAACCAGTTTTAGTTTGTATCCTAGGTCTGAGTAATCAATTCTCTCTCTCTCTCTCTCTTTTTCTTTTTCTTTTTTTTTTTTTTTTTTAAGAACAAGTCTCACTCTGTCACCCAAGGTGGAGTGCAATGGCGCACTCTTGGCTCACCACAACGTCCTGCTCCTGGATTCAAGAGATTCTGCTGCCTCAGTCTCCTGAGTATCAGGGATTACAGGCTCGTGGCAGCATGCCTGGCTAATTTTTGTATTTTTGGTAGAGACGGGATTTCACCATGTTGGTCAGGCTGGTCTCGAACTCCTGATCTCTTGATCCACCCACCTCAGCCTCCCATAATGCTGGGATTACAGATGTCAGCCACCACTCCCGTCTTTTCCCTCTTTTTATAATCTTGTTTCATGAAATGTTGAAAGGTTTTCTATGTTTAAAAACTAAAGTTATTTAAATGCAAAAAAAAGGATTGAAATTAGCTAAATTTTGTAAATATGAGGTCCTAATTGATAATCTCACTAAAGTGACATTGAAAAAGTTTTTATAACTCAACTTTTTAAAAAAGCCTTAATGTGTACATTCTCAGTTTTTGATACATTTAATGTTGTAATGATAAACTAAAAAAGTTTATTGAAAACTTGTTGAAAGGTTATGGAAATACTTAGCTTGTCAAATAATAAAAATATTTAATCATCTTGACATAAGGAACATTTGACCATTTAAATAATATTTATATTATTCAAACCACAAATGAATGTCACTATCTAGATTTGCAAATATTCATACATGTGTTTGTAATCAACCTTGTGAAAACCTAGTTAGGTTGATAGGTACAAGTAAGCACTTGGAAAATTATGCCAATATGTACAGACTCCAATTAGAGAATTTATATTATTTTCAAACAATTGTACTTATAAAAAGTAAATTCAAATAAGTAACCTTAAATCCACCATTTCTTTGTAATGTAAATTCGTCACGTTTTGGGGGTAAAGTTGATTTTGAAATATATACTGCTGGTGGAAAGAAAGGTGTTTTAATGTTAATAATAATCTCAGTGAGAGTAACTTTTTTAAAAAAAATTTTATGAAAGAGGATAAAATATTTATTATACTTTAAGTTCTCAGTACATGTGCAGATCCTGAAGATTTGTTACATAGGTATACACATGCCATTGTGGTGGTTTGCTGCATCCATCACACGGTCATCTACATTAGGTATTTATCCTAATGCTATCCCTCCCAATTTCTCACCTGGGGAGTAGGAGACCCCTTAGTCTCCTACTCCCCAGGACCTGGTGTGTGATGATTATTTCCTCCCTGTGTCCCTGTGTTCTCATTGTTCAACATCCACTTATGAGTGAGAACATGCAGCATTTGTTTTTTTGTTCTTGTGTCAGTTCGCTAAAATTGATGGTTTCTAGTTTCATCCATGTCCCTGCAAAGGACATGAACTCATCCTTTTTTATGGCAGCATAGTATTCTATGGTGTATACGTGCCACATGTTCTTTATCCAGTCTACCAATGATGGGCATTTGAATTGGTTCCAAGTATTTGCTTTTGTGAACAGTGCCACAATAAACATACGTGTGCATGTGTCTTTATAATAGAATAATTTATAGTTCTTTGTATATATATATATATATATTCAGCAATGGGATTGCTAGGTCAAATGGTATTTCTAGTTCTAGATCCTCTAGAAATTGCCACACTGTCTTCTACAATGGTTGAATTAATTTACACTCTCACCAACCGTGTAAAAGCATTCATATTTCTCCACATCCTGTCCAGCATCTGTTGTTTCCTGATTTTTCAATAATCACCATTCTAACTGGCATTAGGTGATATCTCGACGTTATTTTGATTGGTATTTCTCTAATGATCAGTGAAGATGAACTTTTTTCATATGTTTGTTGGTGGCATAAATGTCTTCTTTTGAAAAGTAACTTTTTATGCCTTAAAGATTACAAAGTTTGAGTGTGATGAATTTCAAAATGCACAGGTGTTATGATCATGTCTTTCTTTGAACTGCATTCAGATGTGACACATTTTAGTATTGCTTTGTTCCATATTGAAAATGAAGTTCTTTTTCCAAAAAATGGCAAATATATCTATATCAACAGTGTGGTATGGGACATTTTGGCATAAATGAAATAAAACAAGAGATAGTAGTATCTAACATAATAGTGTTCTAAAACAGGAAGAATAATGAAATTTTATATTAAAACATACTTGAACTGAAGATGGGTAACAACACTATAGTTAACTACATTACCATGAGTTCCTCACATTTCTGTTGATTCTGAATTTTTATTCTTATAGTCCTGAAGTTAAAAAAAAATCTGTCAAAAATCTAATAGCTGTAGAAAACAAAAAAGAGAAAGATTAAAACCACTTTCTCCACCTTTGTTTTGTTTAAAAATATTAAATGTGACTTTTTGCCATGGTTGCAAACTAAAAAACAAAATCTCATTTAGAACTGTTTAATAATCACACCATATACTTTTAAGCTTTTTATTGTCCCCATCATTTGGTAGAATTATCTATTCATATGTTACAGAATATTATTAATTTTATTTTATGCAGAAAAGAAATAATCAGGTGCCTGCTTAAAAGAGAGCAAAGTGCATTACCTAAATGGAAAGTTTCAACAATTATCAAGTCTATTGTTCTCTAAGTAATGGATTTTACATTTAAGTTTTATGCATATTTTATTCATTCTGCTTTCTCTCTTCATTTTCCACTTACGTTCAAAAGCAAATTGTTCTCTAATTGCCTACAGAGGATCAGGGCTCCTTTAGTGCATCTTCAATTATTTGAAAATTTTTATATTTGTTCTTTAGGAATGTCTATTTATTCCCTGAAAGGTTGGAAAAGAACATATGGTGCTTATATAATGCGCATGACATGCTTGGATGTGCTCCTTGATAACAGACAATTTATCATCTTCTTTATGTACCCTGTACTATCTAGTAGGATTTTGGGGGCATAATATTATCCAATGTATATGTATGAATTTAAAATAGATTCAAGTGATTTTGAATGCCTCTCGTGGCAATATATTGATCAATGACTTAAAAATCCAAATATTGTCCTAGTTAGTGGCTCATTTGTTTTTACATTGTTTAGTAAAATGAGAAATACAAATTAATAAGTATATTTAAAATGTATGCCATTCATCAAGACACATTATAGTTGTTTTGAGCTTTATTAGTAAGGTTCTTAATGCTAAGGACCTAACTGTTAACTATTATTTAATAAATTGACAATTTATTATAATGTTCTTTACAGAGTTAAAAAAAGACTTTATTTTATATTTAAAATAATAATGCAAGAAAATAATGTTTTATTGTTTAATAGTGTTGTATCTATCTTCTTTTATAATAATGTATATTTTTTCATGAATTCAAGTCAACACTTAAATAATTAGCAAGGTGGATAATGTGTTCTCAACAATTCGAAGTAATTTGAAAATATTGATGTCATAATTGCATAAAGTAAGTATATTTTAAGGTAAATTGATTTGTCTCTACTTACCAAATTATATATTAATGTAATTTATGCTTTCCTCCTTTTCTAATGAGGTCCAATTTATAGAGTGTAATATAAGCAAGGTCTCTGAATAATTTTCAGTTACAAACATAAAATAAATAAGCCTGCCCTGTCCACAGCACACCTGCATAGAGGTGGGACATGGAGTACAGCAGTGCTTTCCCTGGCCACAAGCTTTGGAAGCTCTATTTAGGGAGGGATGTATTCATTTCTTGCCTAGTTTAAGTAAGGCATCAGTCTAAGCATTCTTGAAAATTTGTCATATTTAATTTTTGCAATAACTACATTGTTTAATAAATTATTACTACCAGTTTTAGAGAGTAGGTGGAGAAATTTCCTAATCTATTCAGACACATGGTCAGCATTTGCCAGAGTTTAGATAAAATTCAGTCAAATTTCCCAAGCAGAGAGTCTTTAATAAAATAGTTTCATTCAGTCCCTTTCTTAGGCCACACACTAGATTGAACCAACAAGCTCTGTCTTAGCATGATGGTGAGTTCTTTAGTTCATTTTACTGTTTATCTGGCTGATTGCTTTTATAATAGAAATAGCTAGACAAGAGCCTAGGGGGTATTTTCTACACAAAAGTATGCTACTGCCACTAGTCTTGTGTCATAACTAGAATTGCCACATTTAATTGTCCCATTAATTTATAATGTCTATGATGTGATTAGTCCTTTATATCATTTGCACATGTCTTACCTGAATAAGTAATAGAGAGCAGGGATCTTTAAAAAATATGAGAAAGCAGTATCTATAACCAAACTCCCACTCCCCACCAAAAAGGGTGTAAGCAGAGGATATGCTACTAAGAAACATTAAGAAAATGCACATCTGAACCAGTGATTTTTTTTTTAACTTAGTGTCGCTTAATAGCACTTATGTTAGTACGAAATGGCACTTTACTTTTAAGAGTATATTCTGTTGATGACAAATGACATTTATTTCAAGCTTGAAGAGAGCAAATTATACCAGAAACCTATTCCTGGAAAGAAATTCTTTACAAATATATAAAAAGGGAAATGAGATTATGTTAATTTTTCAAAATGCAATAATATTTATCTCTAACAAAATGAAAAAAAAAAGTATTTTTTCTATCAATAAGCAATGGGCATGAATTGGCTTACAACGTAATTGTATAACCAGTAGTCATGAAATATGATGCTCAGATGCTTGAAAATAACTATATTTTATACCACATTTTTAATGTTGTCTAAGTATTTTCTACCTAATAGCTCATCTGACACCCATACTACTTACTCCTATTTGTATTATAAATATAAAAGAGGCTATTTAAAAAATAAGTATTTTCTTTTGATGAGCAGAAGGTGCCTGTAAAACAAACATGAGATAAATAGTGAATCCTAAGCTTATGATTTTGTCACCTCCATGGTAAATATTTTTAAAACAAGCAACAATATCAACAAGCTGTTGCCATTAGTAGTTTTTAAATTGCCATTTGTAGTTTGATTAACCTGACAGAATCAGGAGGACAATCAAAGTTGCTAGGGAAAATTGGATGTGTGGACATCATGTTTACATTTTGCATATTTTTAGAGACATTTTAATAAAAAAATATTGCTGCCCTAAATTACTTAAATGCAGCTTAATTTGAACTAATTTTCTAGCAGTTGAGCTAAGGTGAATCAGTGCCAAGCTACTCTCATATTTAATAGCCTCTGGGACCCTGGGATCTAACTTCCCAGTGGATCATCCTCTGAAGGACTGAAAATGTTGCAGTAAATTTTATTTTCCTAGTACAAAACAAAATTCTAGAACAATGGCTTCCAAACAGCAGGAAGCTTTAATTAAATTAAAGCACTGAGTCAAGAAAACAAACATCATCTGATTAATATAAAAAAAACAGGGTTTTTGAACTTTGGTTTAAAAATAAAATCCTGCCCCACCCAAGACTCTGGGAATGAAAGTCAGAATATTTTAATGAACTTATGTACAATTATTCAAGGCAAAATACAAAATGAACCGGTCAAACTTACAGCAATTATAGTTTACTTCAAATTGGTGCTGATAGAAGAATAAAGCAAATTCATTTTCTCCTGTTATTACTGACATTGTAGAAGCATTGTTTTACATTTTTCATATACGCTTAAAGTGAACAGATAAGTGCTAACATTACTTTCTGTAGCTTAATGTGCAGCATCATCTCTGATAGCTTTGAATTTTAATAAAATATCTTAAAATTATGTTAATTTCTAATAAGAAAAATAATGAAAATATTTTATGTTTTGTTGTCCACTTTAAACTTAAATAATAAAATTTCATAGTCTAAGAAACTTAGTTGATGTATAATTTTCTTTATTTTAAATTTTATGTATTCTTTTGACTGCTATTTTAATGAGAGGATTGACAATTGTCAATCTTGGTTTTTGAATTTCAATTGTAATCTCTAGTTTTATTAATTTTGGTCGTAATAAAAAGGTATACTCACACATAAACAAATAGTAGTTACATAGGTAGCACATAAAGGAAATATGGACCGTAATTACTTTTTTGTTCCTTGGAATACACGATGTTAAAATCAATTTTATTCAGGCCATTGGACATTCATCTCAGCATGATTTTTCAATTTTATAAGCAGTAGGAGACTTAACAAGAGATAATGAAGTAAAACAGGACCATGAAATCACCAGCTACATCATTTTATTTTTTCTTTGGCTATTTAATTTCAAAAGTAAATGCTCTGAAAGCTCTAAGCAGGATTCAAATTGTACAATTCCCAAGCGACCATGCTTCATTTATGTTTCATATATAGTCAATGCTTAATCTTTTATTTAAGAAACTTCAAAACATTGAAAAATAGAAAATAAAAATATAAATTTATGAATAAAAATGGATTGTGTGACTTTCTCAAAGTTTTAAGCAAATTGATTTATTCACTAGATTAAATTTGATAATAAAATACAGCTCTGAGTCAAGGTTTTTATTCATAGAAATAGCTTTCAGGTCTCTCTGAAGATAGTCACCCTGAACTATTTTGCCCCTTCAAACAATATCCAAAAGATTGACCTTTTATTAGATATGGATGTGGTATTCCACCTACTTTGTTACATATCTCTAACCTTCTGCTCTTCTTCAGATCACTCTATATACAAATAGTCCCCAGTTTATGATGGTTCAACTTATGGTTTTTCAACTTTGCAAATATTTTATCTGGAATTAACCCCATTGTAGAAGTCAAGGAGGAGCTGTATAAATCTCTTAAAATATCACTTAGCCAAGCCATCCTATGTGCCATATGTATTTCCCCAGCTTTTGATGATAAATTCCTATTTATTCTTTATATTTCAATACAAATTTAATTTTATATTTCAATACAAGTTTAATTTTCATTGTTAAATGTATCAATATATTATCCATTATATTTGTAATATGGGATACTCACATTATGAAAGTACTTTTATTATTCAAATAACTTTAACTTTATGTGCTATATATTCTTTGAGAATAGAACATTCCATCAACCTTATGTAGAATATTATGCAATAGAAGTAAAAATGAGCCATAAAAGTAAGCCAAATGTGGAGCAACATTAAATGGGTAAAAACAAAATTAATTTCAATGATATATTTTACTTAATATATCCAAAATATAACTTCAGTATACATCAATATAAATATTAACAAGATGTTTTATATTTAAAAATCTAAGTCTTGAAAATATGTTTTTTTGTTTTGCTTTGTGTTGTTTATTCCCTTGCAGCACATATCAATTCTAATTGGCCATAATCAAAGTTCTTAAATTGCCTCATAAGACTAGTAGACACCATATTGAACAGTATAGATAAAGAATGACATCCGGACATATAAGTTGCTTGTTAAAGTGATGAATTATTTTCTGTTTGTATGCATTTATTTACACACACACACACACACACACATATATATGAAGTAAAGTAAGTTATTAAAATAATACAATATTATAATAAACAGATACAATCAAATAAATAGCCATAGAGAGGGAATGTAATATGAAAAGATAAAACATACGTTTGAATAGAAAGCATACAGAGTAGCTGATTAAAAGCACATGAATGTGAATAAATGAACCAATATTTAAGAAGTGAGAACAAAATTATTTTATAATATATCTGGGCAAATAGTCTTAACAGACATTTCTCAAAAGAAAACATACAAATGGTCAACAGGTATATGAAAATGTCTCAACATTACTAATCACCAGTGAAATGCAAATTAAAACCACAATGAACTATAACCTAACATCTACGGCAATGGCTATTAGCAAAAGTGACAAAATATAACAGGTATTATCAAGGGGATAGAGAAAAGTGAGCACTTGCACTGCTGGCGATGATATAAATTAGTGTAGCCATTATGAAAAACAGTATCAAGGACCTGCAAGAAAAAGAATAGAATCAGCAATTTCACTACTGGATGTATATTAAAAAGAAATGGAATGAGTATGCAAAGAGACAGCTGTTCTCACATGTTTATTGTCGCATTGCTTACAATAGCCAAAATATGGAGTACACGTAAGTTTCCATCAATGAAATAATGAGAAAAATGTGGTATATTTACCACATTCACCATGAAAAGAATGAAATCTTGTCATTTCCAAAAACATGGATGATCCTAGAAAGACTTTATTGTTAAGTGAAATAAGCCAGGCAAAGAAAGACAAATACCACAGGATCTCACTCATATGTGGAATCTAAAAATGTTAATCTCAAAGAAGTAGAGAGCAGAATGATAATTAACAGAGGGTGGGATGATGGAGAGAAACGTGGAGATCTTGTTCTATGAATACAAAATGCTGAACAGAAACAATAAACTCAAGAGGTCTATGGTACAACTTGGGGATCATTGTTAATAATATTTTATATACTCAAAAAAATGCTGAGAGGGAATGTAAAGAGTATTCATTACAAAAACAGCTATATGCAATAATAGTTATGCTAATAAACTGAATTTAATGATTTTACAATGTGCATCTAATTCAATACATCATGTTATACACTGTAAATGTAAATTTTCTGTCAATGTACATGTAAAAAAAATAAATCAATGCCTTAACTACATAACTGAATCATGCCATTTGTTCTCGTATTTTTTATGCTATCTCACTAATAGAATTATAAGAAAAATAAACCTTATTTGAATTAATAGTTTAAAAATAATTACATCTGATAGAATGTTTACTACAAAAATATTAAAAGATGCAAGTAGGAAAGACGTGAAGAGGAGAGACCCCCTTCTACGCAATTGGTGGGAATGTAAATTGATTATAGCCTTTATAGAAAACAGTATGGAGATTATTCAAAAAATTAAAAATATCCCACTTTGGAGATATATTCAAAGAAAACAAAATCAGTACATTGAAGAGAACCTGCACTCTCATGTTTATTGCAGCATTATTCACAATAGACAAGAGATTAAAAAAAAATCGAAATGTCTGGTAATTAAATTAATTGGATAAATAGATAAAATTTAATATTATTTTGACATGAAAAAAATAAATTTCTGCCATTTGTGACAACATAGGTAAAACTTTAGGCCATTACACTAAGTGAAAGAAGTCAGACAGATAAACACAAAGACACTTATATCACTTATAAGTGAAAGCTAAAAATGTTGAATTTACAGAGAGCCAGAGTAGAATGACTGTTACCAGGGACTGGGGAGTGGGGAAAATCGAGAGATGTTGGCTAAAGAGTGCTTATAAAATGAATAATTCGGGAATCAAGATGGCGCTGTGAGAACAACCCAGGATCGGAGCCCGCGATGAATTCGCAAATGGTGAGTCAGTGCTGCATTTCCAGACTGATCTTTGTTGCCCACAGAACGGGGAAACTCCCAAGTATAAAAAGACACGGGACGCCAGGCAGTAGGTCTGCCTGGCGAAGCCGGCAGCCGGGGCGGCGGCGGCCGGCCCTACCCAGCAATCCCCACAGGGCGCGCTTGTCCGGGCGCCTTGTTGAACCGGCAACCTGAGACTTGAGAGGGCTGGACTTGAGACTGAACGAGACTTGCACAGTAGCCCAGCCCAGGGGATTGCAGGGACAGATCGTTTGGGATACCCAGTGGGACGAACAAAACCGCGATTTCAAACTATCCCGGGCAGACGGTCCGAGATGCTTTGTGGGGGAGGGGCGTCCACCACTACTGAGGCAACCTGCCCCAACTGATATACACGCCCACTGCTGAGGCAGCTAGCCGTTGCCGAGGCAACTCGTCCCTACTTAGATACACGCCCACTGCTGACGCAGCCTGCTGTTGCTGAGGCAACATGCTACAACGAAGAGACTCCGCCGCAGGGCGTGGCGGAGACCACAGCAGAGCCAGCAGGAACAGCGCGAATCACACAACAGCTGGGCGGAGCCTCGGCAGCCAAACAGTGGCTAGTCTGCCTTTGAGCTGGGCAGGACACCTGATCGGACATCCAAAAATAAAGCCCAAACCCCTCAACACAGAGCATTTGAGAAAAAAAAAAGGGTTGTTTAATGAGCTGTGTTGCAGCAGAATCAAACATAGCAGCCTAACAGCCCTGAATGAACAACAGAGTGCACAGCTCAGCAATTAAACCCCTATAAAGTACAAACTGTCTCCTCAAGCAGCTCCCTGACCCCTCTATATCCAAAAGACTGACATTAGGCAGGCATCATCCTGGGACAAAGAGAGCAGAAAAAGAAACTGGTAGCATCCCTCGCTGTGCCACGGCTACTAGAGGTGCACCCCAGACAAGCAGGGTCTGGAGCGGACCTCAACAGTCATACAGCGAAGGGGCTAGACTGGTAGAAGGAAAACTAAGCAACAGAAATACTTCATCATCAACATTCTGGGTGTCCACTCAGAGACCCAAACGAAAAGTCAGCAACTACGCAGACGACCAGCGGACAAATCCACAAAGATGGGAAGAAACCAGTGCAAAAAGGAGGAAAACACCCGAAACCAGAACACATCACCTCCTAGAAAGGACCAAGACTCCTCACCAGCAAGGGAACAAAGCTGGACGGAGAATGACTGTGATGAAATGACGGAATTAGACTTCAGAAGATGGATAATGAGAAACTTTTGTGAGCTAAAAGATCATGTATTAAATCAATGTAAAGAAACTAAGAACCTTGAAAAAAGATTTGAAAAAAGATTCGAGGAAATGATAACAAGAATGGATACCTTAGAGAGGAATATGAATGAATTAAATGAGCTGAAAAACACAATACGAGAACTTCGCGAAGCAAACGCAAGTTTCAATAGCTGAATTGACCAAGCAGAAGAAAGAATATCTGAAGTCGAAGACCAACTCAATGAAATAAAACGAGAAACCAAGATCAGAGAAAAAAGCGCAAAAAGGAATGAACAAAGTCTCCAAGAAATGTGGGACTATGTGAAAAGACCTAACCTACGTTTGATAGGTGTACCAGAAGGGGACGAAGAGAATGAATCCAAGCTGGAAAATACTCTTCAGGACATCATCCAGGAAAATTTCCCCCACCTAGCAAGACAAGCCAACACTCAATTGCAGGAAATACAGAGAACACCACAAAGATATTCCACAAGAAGAGCAACCCCAAGGCACATAATCGTCAGATTCAACAGGGTTGAAATAAAGGAGAGAATACTAAGGGCAGCCAGAGAGAAAGGTCGGGTCACCCACAAAGGGAAGCCCATCAGACTCACAGCAGATCTCTCGGCAGAAACACTACAAGCCAGAAGAGAGTGGGGGCCAATATTCAACATTCTTAAAGAAAAGAACTTTCAACCCAGAATTTCATATCCAGCCAAACTGAGCTTCAGAAGTGAAGGAAGAATAAAATCCTTTGCGAACAAGCAAGTACTCAGAGATTTTGTCACCACCAGGCCTGCTTTACAAGAGCTCCTAAAAGAGGTACTACACATAGAAAGGATCAATCAGTACCAGCCATTCCAAAATCACACTGAATGCTAAAGAGCTTCAACATAATGAAGAATCTACAACAACTAACAGGCAAAACAGCCACTTAGAATCAAAATGGCAGTATCAAATTCACACATAACAATATTAACCCTAAATGTAAATGGACTAAATGCACCAATCAAAAGACACAGACTGGCAAATTGTATAAAAATCCAAAACGCATCAGTGTGCTGTATCCACGAAACCCATCTCACATGCAAGGATACACAAAGGCTCAAAATAAAGGGATGAAGGAAGATTTACCAAGCTAATGGAAAGCAAAAAAAAGCAGGAGTTGCAATTCTCATCTCTGATAAAATAGACTTTAAAGCAACAAAGATCAAAAGAGACAAAGAAGGCCACTACATAATGGTAAAAGGATCGATACAACAAGAAGAGCTAACGATCCTAAACATATATGGACCCAACAAAGGAGCACCCAGATACATAAGGCAAGTTCTTAATGACTTACAGAAGGACTTAGACTCCCACACAATAATGTGGGAGACTTTAACGCTCCACTGTCAATACTAGACAGATCAACCAGACAGAAAATCAACAAGGATACCCAGGGCTTGAACTCAGACCTGGAGCAAGCAAACCTGGTGGACATTTACAGAACTCTCCACCCCAAATCCACAGAATACACATTCTTCTCAGCACCACATCACACCTACTCTAAAATTGACCACATAATTGGAAGTAAAGCACTGCTCAACAAATGCAAAACAACTGAAATCATAACAAACAGCCTCTCAGACCATAGTGCAATCAAGTTAGAACTCAGAATTCAGAAACCGACCCAGAACCGCACAGCTTCATGGAAACTGAACAACTGGCTCTTGAATGTTGACTGGGTAAACAACAAAATGAAGGCAGAAATAAAGAAGTTCTTCGAAACCAATGAGAACGAAGACACAACGTGCCAGAACCTCTGGGACACATTTAAAGCAGTCTCTAGAGGAAAGTATATAGCAATAAGTGCCCATATGAGGAGAATGGAGAGATCCAAAATTGACACCCTATCGTCAAAATTGAAAGAGCTAGAGGAGCAAGATCAACAAAACTCAAAACCCAGCAGAAGACAAGAAATTACTAAGATCAGAGCTGAGCTGAAGGAGATTGAGACACGAAAAACCCTTCAAAAAATCAATAAATCCAAGAGCTGGTTTTTTGAAAAGATCAACAAAGTAGACAGACCACTAGCCAGATTGATTAAAAAGAAAAGAGAGAACAACCAAATAGATGCAATAAAAAATGATAAAGGGGAAATCAGCACAGATTCCACAGAAATTCAAACCATCATCAGAGAATATTACAAACAACTCTATGCACATAAACTAGTAAACCTGGAAGAAATGGATAAATTCCTGGACTCCTGTGTCCTCCCAAGCCTAAACCAGGAGGAAGCTGAAACTATGAATAGACCAATAACAAGGTCTGAAGTTGAGGCAGCAATTAAGAGCCTACCTCACAAAAAAGCCCAGGTCCAGATGGGTTCACAGCCGAATTCTACCAGACACACAAGGAGGAGCTGGTACCATTTCTTCTAAAACTATTTCAAACAATCCAAAAAGAGGGAATCCTTCCCAAATCATTTTATGAGACCAACATCATCCTGATACCAAAACCCGGCAGAGACCCAACGAGAAAAGAAAACTTCAGGCCAATATCCATGATGAACATAGATGCAAAAATCTTCAATAAAATATTGGCAAGCCGATTGCAACAGCAAATAAAAAAACTTATTCATCATGATCAAGTAGGATTCATCCCAGGGATGCAAGGCTGGTTCAACATACGCAAGTCTATCAACGTAATTCACCACATAAACAGAACCAAAAACAAAAACCACATGATTATCTCAATTGACGCAGAGAAGGCATTTGACAAAATTCAACAGCCCTTTATGCTAAAAACCCTCAATAAACTCGGTATCGATGGAACGTATCTCAAAGTAATAAAAGCTATTTATGACAAACCAACAGCCAATATCATACTGAATGGGCAAAAACTGGAAGCATTCCCTTTGAAATCTGGTACTAGACAAGGATGCCCTCTCTCACCACTCCTATTCAATATAGTACTGGAAGTTCTAGCCAGAGCAATCAGGCAAGAAAAAGAAAGGGTATTCAAATAGGAAAGGTGGAAGCCAAATTGTCTCTATTTGCAGACGACATGATAGTATACCTAGAAGACCCCATCGCCTCAGCCCAAAAACTCCTGAAACTGATAAACAAATTCAGCAAAGTCTCAGGATATAAAATCAATGTGCAAAAATCACAAGCATTCGTCTACACCAATAACAGACTTAAAGAAAGCCAAATCAAGAGCGAACTGCCATTCGCAATTGCTACAAAAAGAATAAAATACCTTGGAATACAACTCACAAGGAACGTAAGAGACCTCTTCAAGGAGAACTACAAACCACTGCTCAACGAAATCAGAGAGGACACAAACAGATGGAGAAACATTCCATGTTCATGGTTAGGAAGAATTAATATCGTGAAAATGGCTATACTGCCCAAAGTAATTTACAGAATCAACGCTATCCCCATCAAGCTACCATTGACTTTCTTCACAGAACTGGAAAAAAACCACCATGAACTTCATATGGAACCAAAAGAGAGCCCGCATAGCCAAGTCAATTCTAAGCAAAAAGAACACAGCGGGGGGCATCACACTACCGGATTTCAAACTATACTACAAGGCTACAGTAATCAAAACAGCATGGTACTGGTACCAAAACAGAGATATAGACCAATGGAACAAAACAGAGGCACCGGAGGCAACACAACATACATACAACTATACAATCTTTGATAAACCTGACAAAAACAAGCAATGGGGCAAGGATTCCATGTTTAACAAATGGTGCTGGGAAAACTGGCTAGCCATGTGCAGAAAGCAGAAACTGGACCCCTTCCTGACACCTTACACTAAAATTAACTCCAGATGGATTAAAGACTTAAACATAAGACCTGGCACCATAAAAACCCTGGAAGGAAATCTAGGCAAAACTATCCAGGACATAGGAGTAGGCAAGGACTTCATGAACAAAACACCAACAGCATTGGCAACAAAAGCCAAAATAGACAAATGGGACCTAATGAAACTCCACAGCTTCTGCACGGAAAAAGAAACAGTCACTAGAGTGGATCGGCAACCAACAGAATGGGAAAAAATTTTCGCAGTCTACCCATCTGACAAAGGGCTGATATCCAGAATTTACAAACAACTCAAGCAGATTTACAGGAAAAAAACAAACAAGCCCATTCACAAGTGGGCAAAGGATATGAACAGACACTTTACGAAAGAAGACATATATGAGGCCAACAATCATATGAAAAAATGCTCATCGTCACTGGTCATCAGAGAGATGCAAATCAAAACCACATTGAGATACCATCTCACGCCAGTTAGAATGGCGATCATTAAAATATCTGGAGACAACAGATGCTGGAGAGGATGTGGAGAAAAAGGAACACTTTTACACTGTTGGTGGGAGTGTAAATTAGTTCAACCATTGTGGAAGACAGTGTGGCGATTCCTCAAGGCCTTAGAAATAGAAATTCCATTTGACCCAGCAATCCCATTACTGGGTATATATCCAAAAGACTATAAATCGTTCTACTATAAGGACACATGTACACGAATGTTCATTGCAGCACTGTTTACAATAGCAAAGACCTGGAATCAACCCAAATGCCCATTGATAATAGACTGGATTGGAAAAATGTGGCACATATACACCATGGAATATTATGCAGCAATCAGAAATGATGAGTTCGTGTCGTTTGTAGGGACATGGATGAATCTGGAAAACATTATCCTCAGCAAACTGACACAAGAACAGAAAATGAAACACTGCATATTCTCACTCATAGGTGGGTGATGAAAAATGAGAACACATGGACACAGAAAGGGGAGTACTAAACAATGGGGTCTATTGGGGGGAAAAGGGGAGGGCCAGTGGGAGGGGGAGGTGGGGAGGGATAGCCTGGGGAGAAATGCCAAATGTGGGTGAAGGGGAGAAGAAAAGCAAAGCACACTGCCATGTGTGTACCTACGCAACTGTCTTGCATGCTCTGCTCATGTACCCC
Organism: Callithrix jacchus; assembly: GCF_049354715.1. NCBI lineage: Eukaryota > Metazoa > Chordata > Mammalia > Primates > Cebidae > Callithrix > Callithrix jacchus. Next base: position 133,871,574 of record NC_133504.1, read on the forward strand.
AAAACCTATAATCCAATAAAAAATTAAAAAAAAAAAAAAATGAATAATTATGGGGATCTAATGTATACCATGATGACTATACATAAAAATACTCTATTGTATACTTAAAATTTGCTGAGAGAATAGACGTTAAATGTCTTGAACACAAAAGAAAAAAGGTAACTAACTAGACTGTGGTAAACGTTTTATTACAAATATTATATACATATGAATATATGTTCACACATGTATAATATGTAAAATCATCATTTGTATAGCTTAAATTTATACAATTTTATTTTTCAGATATATCCTTATGAAGCTGGAAAAAATAAAATAAATATAATAAAAAGAAAATTAATCATCCACATTCTATATGAGGGTAACTCAATATAACTTATTTTTTATCTCTTTAATTTCTTGCATTAATTGCTTGCTAAGAACATCCACTGGAATTTTTAAAATGAAAACTCCACAATTATAATATGAATTCAATAATTATTCATAGCAATCATATGAACATAAAATGCAAAAGTTGAATTTTATTACAAATTATTTTAAAAGCTATAGAAAATGTTGCTGAATTGTAGTCACACATCAGCAGAATAAGTGGAAAGATGTCTGCCAAAATATTATGCAAATATGTTTTTGTAACATGGGATTAAATTCTAATCATCTCAAGTATAAAAAAAAAATCTACCTCAAACCATTACACTGCTTGAGGATGACATACTATAAAAAAAAATAATTAGAATTTCCAAAATGCAGCTTTAATAGTGACAAAATCACTAATGTGAAAGATACATATTAGAAATTTTAACTAACAGCATTTCATGAAATGGGAGTATAAACAAAAATATTTCAGTGTAAATATATTTTGGACTGCACATTTTAAATATGTACACATTAATTAATATGCTTGATGTAATTATGTAATTAAATAGTTCATCTATATTTTTAATATTTTACATTGATCATTTGTCCCCTCCAAGTAAAACAATGTTTAAAAATATTCCTGTTGTTGAATTAGGGGGTTATGAATTATTCAGAATTGTTTTAAAAGTGCACACAAAATAAATTACTTTGTGTTTAGAGATGTTTAAATGCATGCACATAAATCAACTAGTCCTAATATAAGTCAGAGCCTAAACAGAAAAAAAAAAAAAGTATGACTAGTTCAAAGAAAGAAAATTCAATGCAGTAATTTAATTAAAATGATGAAAAGCGGACCATCAGTTAGTGATTAAATTATAAATAAGCTGGGGACGAAAATAATGGTAGGTACCTCATTGTATATGGAACAATAGAAGACATGTGTATCCGCTGTTTGAGACAGAAACTGCTAAGGGTAGAAATTGAGAGACAAATACCCCGATGTTTTCCTTCTTTGAATCTTGCCTTTTAAGTCTTCTTCAATATTACCCATTGTTTAAATTTAAATTGAGTCTATACAGGGGGATGTAGGAGGGAGAGGCCAAGACTCTACCCTATGAAACAGAATAACAAAAGGAAAATGGGCAATATATATTAATCAAAGATCAGATATAATCAAAGTATACATAACCATTTTGATATGAATTTTATTTAAAAAATTAAAATTTTAATGCATATACCTCATAAAAATTAGAGAAAACAGAGTTCATTTCAAATTAGAAGCAGAGCTATTTTAGCAATCACTAATGATTGTCTCATTTCTTATTTTCCATGAAACTACTTATGATGATATATGAAAGTTATATGTAAAATGAACAATTATAATAATATGTTTAAAATAAATATTTTAAAATAAAGTGAAATAAATTTTAACTACATATAAACATAATATTGCTTGTTGAGAAAAAAAGACTCTGTAACTCGCTAGATATTAACTCATTTAAAGAATAACTCAATATCAAGTTCCTTCAATAATTACTATTATGCATAGTTCTAAAAAAAAAATAGTAGTTTCTAGGCAAAGATAACAGAGACCAATGTTTCTTTTAGTTGTAAATAAATAGGGTAGCTTTTGTGTTATACTGAACATTCTTTCCTTTGCAATCTCAAGTTTCATACAGATCCTGGGTAGCCATGTCTTTAGTTAAAAAATACTTAAGAGGAACTCCAATTTTTCTAGGGAATAGGAACCAAATAATTTAAATATTATACTTCATGTAATAATCTAATAAACATGCTGATATTAAATAAATATTGTAATTCTATTTGTTGGTGGATAGAGGGGAGAATTGAAGGTAAAATGGGAACTGTTGTCGGCAGGATAACAGCTCTCCCCAAACATATTCATGTTGTAATCCCTACTTCTAGTGTCCTAATTCCTGAAACCTTTGAATACATTAACTGACATGACAAAAAGAACTTTCTAGACATGATGAAGAATTTTGAGATGGGTCGATTATTCTGGATACCATATATGGGATCAATCTAATTCTTAAAATCAGAGATTCTTTCCCAGTTGTGAGCAAAGTAAGATGTGGCTATGGAAGGATACTCTGAGAGAGGCAATTTTGCTGGTTTGAAGATGGAGGAAAGAGTTTAGGAAAGGTGGAAAAGGCAAGAAAATCTGGTGTAATGCTAGAGTCTCCAGAAAGAAGTTCAGCCTTATTGACAGATTAATTTAGTAAGACCTGTGTCTGACTTCTACAGAACTTGAAGTAATAAACTGGTGGTTTTAAGCTGTTAATTTGTGGTTTGTTTCAACAGCTATATAAAACTAAGACAAAAAATATTGCAAAAATGCCTAATGTAGTGTAGGAGAATCAGGCAAAATTTCATTTGTAAAGGTAATATTCAAGCTTCATCTTAACAGGAAAGTGGAAATTAGCTAGCTATCAAGAATTACTGTCCAAGATAGAATAACATAAGTGAAGACCAATATTTGAAGCTTTCTTTAGACATTGGGGATTTTAGAGCATGCTACCTTGTTATGTGAGAAAACAGCACAAGTAGGAAGATCTCTCTCATGTTCTCCTAGTTCTTCTAATATGAAGCACCTCATAAGACCCTAATTTGAGAAGTATTTTTCCTACACCCAGAGGAAAGGAAGATACTTATATGAAACACAAGAAATGCAGAGAAAAATATGAACAAAGAGCCTTAATAAATTCCTTCCACTTTTATCATCATCCCTCCTTTGTCCAATTATATGTCTCCATTAACAATACAGCTTTCCATCAAATCTAGGCATTAAAATAACCAAGTGTACCTATTTATTTGTATCTTCTTTTAAGAGTTCCCCTGTTATAGAAAACTTACAGTACTTCAGAGAATTGGAAAAAACTAATTTAAATTTCTTATGGAATGAAAGAAGAGCTCACATAGCCAAAACAATTCTAAGCAAAAAGAACAAAGCTGGAGACACCATATTACCTGACTTCACACTATATTACAAGGCTACAGTAACAAAAACAGCGTGACACTGGTACCAAAACCAACTATAGACCAATGGAACAGAACAGAGGCCTCAGAAATAACACTACACATCTACAACCATCAGACCATTGACAAACCTTACAAAAACAAGCAATGGGGAAATGATTCCCTATTCAATAAATGGTGTTGAGTAAACTGGGTGGTCATATGCAGAAAGCTGGAAATGGATTCCTTTTTACTCCTTATACAAAAATTAACTCAAGGTGAATTAAAGACTTACATGTGGGGCCAAGTGCGGTGGCTCACATCTGTAATCCCAGCACTTTGGGAGGCCAAGGCGGGTGGATCACAAGGTCAAGAGATCAAGACCATCCTGGTCAACATGGTGAAATCCTGTCTCTACCAAATATACAAAAAATTAGCTGGGCATGATGGCGCATGCCTGTAATCCCAGCTACTCGGGAGGCTGAGGCAGGAGAATTGCCTGAACCCAGGAGGTGGAGGTTGCGGTGAGCTGAGATTGCGCCATTGCACTCCAGCCTGGGTAACAAGAGCAAAACTCTGTCTAAAAAAAAAAAAAAAAGACTTACATGTAGACCTGAAACCAACAAAATCCTAGAAGAAAACCTGAGCAATACCATTCAGGACATTGGCATGGGCAAAGATTTCATGATTAAAACACCAAAGCAATGGCAACAAAAGCCAAAATAGACAAATAGAATCTAATTAAACTGAAGAGCTTCTGCACAGCAAAAGAAACTATCATCAGAGTGAACAGGCAACCTACAGAATGGGAGAAAATTTTTGCAATCTATCCATCTCATAAAGAGCTTAAAGAAATTCACAGGAAAAAAAAACCCTATCAGAAAGTGGACAAAGGATATGAACAGACACTTCTCAAAAGAAGACATTTATGAAGCCAACAAACATATAAATAAAAGCTCATCATCACTGGTCATTAGAGAAATGCAAATCAAAACCACATTGAGATACCATTTCTCCCATTTAGAATGGGGATTATTAAAAAGTCAGAAAACAACAGATGCTGGAGAGGATGTGGAGAAAAAGAATGTTTTTATATGGTCAAATGGAGTGTAAATTAGTTCAACCATTGTTGAAAAGTGTGGTGATTCTTTAAGAATCTAAAACTAGAAATACCATTAGACGTGGCAATCCCATTACGGTATATATACCCAAAGGATTATAAATCATTCTGGTATAAAGACACATACACACATATGTTTACTGTGGCACTATTCACAACAGCAAAGACTTGAAACCATCCCAAATGCTCATCTGTGATAAACTGCATAAAAAAATATGACGCATATACAACATAGAATACTCTGCAGCCATAAAAAAGGAGTTTATGTCCTTTGCAGGGACATGGATGAAGCTGGAAACCATAATTTTCAGCAAACTAACACAGTAACAGAAAAGAAAACACTGCATATTCTCACTCATAAGTGGGAGTTGAACAATGACAGCACATGAACACAGGGAGGGGAACATCACACACCAAGGCCTGTCCTGGGGTGGTGTGCTCCTGGAGGGATAGCAATAGGAGAAAAACCTGATGCAGATGACAGGTGGATGAGTGCTGGAAAACACCAGGGCACATATATATGTAAGTAACAAACGTGAATATTCTACACATATACCCCAGAAATTAAAGCATAATAACACACACACACAAAAAACTTAACAATAGATATATTATTATGCTTCTTTCTTGTTAATCTTTCCTTTATATAGAGCCTCAGCCATGCACCTAATGACGGGCAGGAAAAGACTTTTTTCATCTGCTATGTGATAGCCTGAATTTTCCTAGGGCAATGAATTTTCCACACATAAATATAATGAATAAAATATTATTTCTGGAATGTCATTAATACTCTAATGAGATAAAGATACAATGGGACAAAGATGCAAGGCAGCAAGAAACCATTTAGGATGGTACTAAAGTAATATCAAAGTATATAGTGTCATAGACTAAGGGAAGTGAGAGTGGAAAAGAAAAACTAAGAAAGTAGAGATATCCAGGAAAAGAGTTATCAAGCCAAGGCATGGTAAGTGAGTTATATTGGTTGAAGGGGCAAGAAACAATAAAATGCAAATCCCAAGTTTCTGTCTAAAGAAGCTCAGCATTGTTGAGAGCTTCTCAACAATGTAAAGAGGAGATACTGAGTTTATCTTTGGATATATTGAAATTATGATTTTGTGCTAGATATCTAATCATGTATTTTAGTAAATAACTTTATATATGTGTTTTAAACACAAGAAATATATTAGGCTGGGTATTTATATGGTAAAATTATTTTGGTTATATAGCCATGATATGTGGATGGTAAATGAAGCCAAGAAAGAGTGGATAACAATTCCAAAGGAAAAATAAGTCCAAAAATATATACCTAAGAAATACCAGTTTTAACAGACAGTCTATGGAGAAATATCTAACCAAATAAATCTCCAGGAAAGAAAGTGACATCCAGAAAGTATTGCTAGGAAGTGCAAAGGATGTAAATCCACAAAATCCAACTTGAATAAAAAAGGAGTGGAACTAGGAGGATCCATTACTCAATCTCAAGTCATACTTCAATGTGTATCCAGATTTTGATGTGTTTAGTAAACTTGCTATAAATTATATAGTCTTTTATGATCTGTATGCAGACATAGGTGAATGATGTTTAACATATTCTTATGTAAATATAATAAATAACTCTTTATAAGTAGCAATTAGTTTTTATTTTATTCAGAGAAATGAACCTCTCTGAATCTCAGTTGGCATTCTTGAATCCACAGAAGAAAGATTTAATTCTCATGATACTTTTTGGATTGGTTCAAAGAACAGGATTTACAGAAAGAAAATCCCAAAAATCTTACCATAGGGGACAAACATTAAAATTGAAATTAAGTTACCACTTTGACCAAACTACTGATATATACAGCAATATGGATGAAACTCAGAAACATGATACTGTATAAAGGAAGATGGACCCAAAAGGCTACAAGCTGAATGATTTCATTTATTTGATATTTGGAAAAGGCAAAAACATGGAGACTAAAATTGAATCAGGGCTGGAGACAGGTGGCGTTGACTCACTGCTAAGGAGCATGAGGACATTATTTGGGGTGATGAAATGTTCTATATCTTGATTATGAAGATGATTACACTCATAGAACTATATGCCTAACTGTATGCCTAATTTTATTATGCTTTGGTAAAACCTACTTTAAAATTATGAATAAATAAGCTTTTGTAATAGTGAAAACTTTATTGAATAAACAATGAATAAGTAAGCTTTTGTAATAATGAAAAGCTTATTGATAAACTTAATGTTTCTAACACAAACCTGATTATATACATTTGTTAAATAAATTACCAAATGATATATTTTTTAAGAGATCAGATTTTTAATGAACTACTGGTTTAATTATTTTAGAAAGTTTTTTTTTTTTTTTTTAATGAGCAACCTTACTGCGACCTGCAAAAAATGTGTAACTAATGAGCAAACTTCAAAACATGTTTGTCAAGTTTAGCTTGGCAATATGTACCCTATTAACTGATTTATTTAAATTGCCATTTGGTAATTAAAAACCTATTTATTTTTTGATTTCCTGTAAGACAGATAGTTGACTTTGTATGGATGAGTTTTGAAATTAAACACTGAGAAATATTTTTAAACTAAACGCATACTCATACTTATATAACATTTTATCTACTTCCAATTTTAAGAGACTACTTATACTATAAATTTATTTTTTAACTTTTATTTTAGTTTCAGGATTACATATGCAGGTTTGTTTTATAGGTAATTTGCATGCCATGGTGGTTTGGTGCACAGGTTATTTCATTGCTCAGGTAATAAGTATAATACCAGATAGGTAGTATTTCGAACTATACACTCTGTCCACCTTTCAGCCTCAAGTAGCCTCCAATGTCTGTTGTTCTCTTCTTTAAATACATGTCTACTCAGTATTTAGCATGCACATATTAATGAGAACATGTGGTATTTGGTTTTCCATTCCTACATGAGTTGGCTTAGAAAAATGGCCTGCAGCTCCATCCATGTTGCTACAAAAAACATGATCTTGTACATTTTTGACTGTATAATTCTCCATAGTGGATATCTACCACATCTGTCATTGGTGGACGTTTAGGTTAATTCCATGCCTTTGCTATTGTGAATCTTGCTGTGATAAACATACATGTGCTTGTGTCTTTAAGGCAGAATAATTATTCCTTTAGGTATAAATTTCTTATAGATGCTGGATATTAGACCTTTGTCAGGTGCATAGTTTGAAAATATTTTCTCTTATTCTGTGGGTTGTCTGTTTACTCTGTTGATAGTTTCTTTTTCTGTGAAGAAGCTCTTTAGTATAATTAAGTCCCATATGTAAATTGTTGTATTTCTTGCAATTAAATTTGGCACATCCATCATAAAATTTTGCCAGGACCTATGTGCAGAATGGTATTTCCTGGGTTTACTTCAAGGGATTTTTTAGTGTTGTGTTTTACATTTAAGTCGTATTGAGTTGAGTTTTAAATATCTCGTAAAGAAGGGATCCAGTTTCAGTCTTCTGCATATGGCTAGCCATATGCAGTGTTTAGTTTGTTGAGGTTTCTTAACATGAAGGAATATTAAATTTTATTGAAAGCCTTTACTGCATATATTGAGATTATCATGTGGTGTTTGCTATTGGTTCTGTTTATGTAATGAATCACATTTATTGATTTGCATATTTTGAACCTGGGGATATTTTCATATTTTGCATATTTGCATCCTGGGGATAAACGTACTCAATTGTGGTGTACTAGCTTTTCAATGTGCTGCTAGATTTTGTTTGCTAATATTTTGTCAATGATTTTTGTAACTCTGTTCATCAACGATATTGGCCTAAAGTTTCCTTCCTTTCTTCCTTCCTCCCTTTCTCCCTCCTTCCCTCCCTTCCTCCCTTCCTTCCTTTCTTCCCTCCTTCCTTTCTTCTTTCCCTCCCTCCCTCTTTCCTTCCCTCTTTCCTTCCTTCCTTCCCTCTTTCTTTCCTTCCCTCCCTCCCTCCTTCTTCACTCCCTCCCTCCTTCCTCCCTCCCTCCCTTCCTTCCTTCCTTCTTCCCCTCCCTCCCTCCCTCCCTCCCTCCCTCCCTCCCTCCCTCCCTCCCTCCCTCCCTCCCTCCCTCCCTCCCTCCCTCCCTTCCTTCCTTCCTTCCTTCCTTCCTTCCTTCCTTCCTTCCTTTCTTCCTTCCTTCTTGTCTCTCTTTCTGTCTCTCTCTTTCTTTCTTGTTCCCTCTGCCAGGTTTTCGTATCAAGGACGTCAATGAGTCACAGATTTGGTCTCCTTAAATAATCTCACATCTTTGGAGGTTTTGTTCATTCCTCATTACTATATTTTCTTAGATTTTGTCTGACTGATTTAGAGAATCAGTCTTTGAGTTATGAGATTCTTGCCTCGTTTTTGTTTTCTCTTCAGTTAATATTTGCAGTTGTATTAAGATACTATTGTAGGGTGTTTTTCAGCTCTATCAGTTCATTTGGTTCTTTTTTAAAATGTCCATTGCATCTCCGCTTCTGTATGGTTTTATTGTAGCTCTTAATTTCCTTGGATTGGGTTTCAACTTTCTCCTGAATCTTAATAATTTTATCCAGTTTCTTAATTTTATGTCTGTAGTTTAAGCCATTTGGGTTTGCTAAGAACCATTGCTGGGGAACCAGGATGTTTGCTAGAAGGTAAGAAGACACTGTGACTTTTGAGTTGCCAGAGTTCTTGTGCTGTTTTTTCCCTTATCTGTGTGGACTGATGTTTCTTAAATTTTTAAGTTGATATCCTTTGGAAGGGTTTTACTACTTTCATCTTCTTTGATGCCCTTCAGGGTTTTATTGTGGTATAGATTAAATTGATTGGATTCATTTCTGGAAGATTCAAGGGACCAAGGCTCAGCTTACCATTTCTGGCCTGTGTACTGTAACTCTGGAGAGCTGGTACTGGTCTCCCAGCTTTGTTCTTTCATATCTTGAAGTTAGAACCTACTGCACTGGAGGAGCCAAGGTGTTCCTGGTCTACTGGCTCTCAAAATCCAATGCAGAGTGCCAGTCAAAGCACTTCATTTAGGTCATGGCTGTGGAGTCTGTGCTTACTCACACGTGCTGGTAGCCACAGTAGGTAGGTTGCACATGCCTCAGCTGGGGTGGAAAAACAAACAACAGGAGTAGGTCAGAGGTGTTTTTGCATACATTCAGGCTGGCAGCAATGGTATGGCTGGGTATCAGCAGGTGTTGGGTGGCAATGGAGGCACCAGCATCTGTGCACACACTCCTGTGGTGGTGCAGTTGTGGCAGGGCCCCTGCAGGGGGGAGTACACTGGTGTCCATCCATGCATTATGCCAGCAGTGGCAGCAGAATGGTAAGGGTGAGACACCAGCAGAAAGGATTCTGGCATCTGTAAACAGCACTTGTGCCACAGTAGAGAAGGTATGCCCACATATTAGTGGCATGGCACACTGGCAGGCTTGAGCAGAATGGTGTGGTGTTCACATGCATATGTGCCATTATCAGAGGATAGACAAAGTCACCCACGCACATGTACTGTCAAAGTTGTTGCTGGAAGGGTCCATGGGTGAGTATGGGCCAGGCAAGTGGAAGGGGGAGGCTACACTGAGGGTAGGCTGTGAGGTGCTGGTTGCATCAAAGACGGCCGCTAGCTGGAGCTCTCCAATGATTAGGTGTGGTCTGCAAGCAATAGAGCTGTGATGAAGACCTTTAGGATGTACTCTGATTGGTCATCCTGTTGTAACTGAGCAAGTTACCAAGTTTCAAATTAAGTGTACTTTATTAACTAGCCAGTTACCGAGAGACGGCTAACACTTAAAATTCTCTCGGCCTCGAGGAAGGGGCTTGATTTCCCTTTTTATCTTTATTTAGGTAGGGGAGGGAGAGCCTAGCTGAAGCAGAATTTTACAGAAGTAGAACAAGCAAGTTTAGTAACCAGAGGGGAGGAGGTTTCCAGGATTGTTGATTGCTAAGGGTATTTCCAAACAATCACCAAGGGGGGTTCAAAGAGAGTTATTCACAATAGCAGGTGTGCTTGCCAAGCAGAATGTTGTTTTAGTTATATGGAAGGATAACACAGTGTCAGTGTGACATAAGCACAATGTCAGTATGGCCCAGTTATGCACCCGAAGGAGATATGGCAGGGAGGGAGAGGCAAAAGTGGATCTTACAGCTAAGATGGAGTCAGTTAGGCTATCACAATCCAAGGCTACGATGCAACAGGCATAACCAGGCTGGGTCCCCAGTAGAGGCTGACAGACAAAGAGGGGTGCTCTCACATTGGACTGACCTTTACCCATGGGCAAGAGTGCCTGGATTCTCCAGGTCCAACAACCCCCAAAAGGCTAATGTCACCTAGAAGAACTTGGGGAGCCTTGGTGGGGGGGATGCATGTTTGTTGTCATGCTTTACTGCAACCATTTCTATGCCAAATCCTGTGGGCCATGTACAGGCTGCAATCCTGCCCGTGCTACCTTTCTAAGCAGCTCTCCCTGCCAGCTCAAGGGTCTATGGAGGTCATGGGGTCTTTTGCAGCTAGGAGTTTGGAGTTCCATGGCAAAAGTGGGCCACACCCATCTGTGCAATTTACCTCTTCTCCAAGAGTCACTGGGGGCCAGGAGTAGGTGCCTATGTTGGGCAGCCCCTCATAGTGTTCTCAGCTTCTTTCAGTCCACTGTCTGCATCTTCCTTCCATCCATTCTCAATGCCTCTCTCTGTCTATCTACCATGAGTGTGCCTGTCTTCTCAGTGTCCCAGTCCACTGGTGGGAGATGTTTCTCCTTGCTGTGTCTTCTGAGCTATCTTGGTTCCCTCTGCTAAAAGTTCAGGAGATATAATGTCAGACTTTACTTAAACATGACACTTTATGATAATTTTGAATATATTTATAAAAAATTATATCCTACAGTCATTGTTCAAATGATATCAATGCTATTAAGAGCTTCAGTATGCAGTAGTTTCACCACATAAAACATTGAATAACTATATATAAATTTCACTCCTTAACTATAGTATACTATACCAAAATTTTCTCTTTGAATAGACTAGCCTTTTAAAAGAAATGCTTTCCACATTTATTATTACAATAGTTATGTACATGGTTACACATATGCACACTTATGAATCACCACATTTTTCCATTTAATGAACAGACTATAGTTACAACTGTTTGTTATTACATTCTAACTGCTTGATTATGGTTGATTATAAATTATGATTAAATTGCTAATCATTTGGATATAACTATCTGTGTGCATTGGGAAGGATTATATGAGAAATGACTCTATTATGTGCTTTATATACCAATGTGGTTTCTATGAATTAGTTACTAACATGTTAAGAAGATGAAGATGTCTATTACAGATCATATTATTTACATTTATCTATTCTGATAATTTGTCTCTGTATTAAATTATTGCTTAAATTCACAAACAAATTTGTGATGACTTAAAAAATTTGTGTTCATTTCTTTTCTCTTTTATTCTTCTATTGAGTGCATTACCCTACTGTAGAAAGGTGCCCAGAGATCTTACACCAAGGAAAAAAACAACAACAAAACATACTTAAGTTAGAGGAACTAATACTTATTTAACCTCCAGTAAATAATGAGTTTGCACATTTTATCATTGCATTATGCATTATTTATTTAATTTTGCCTCTCATTCCTATCAGTAGAAATGTGAATTATCTGAACATAGGAGCCTCTATATCCCTCATGTTTTTGTACCTTCTCAGGTGTAATAGTTGATGCTTAATACATATATAAAAGTAAATAAATACATTGTCTAAGCAATATTATTAGTTTTAGTTTTAAGACATTTAAAGTGGTTCTTTGGGTATGAATTATGCTCCTTTATAATATTTCTAAATATGTAATTCATATAGTCACATACACACAAACAGATAATCAGAGTTTACTTTAAAATTTCAAGCAAGTTATAATTTAGGGATTATTTGCAGAAGATTTGCTTATAAATTACAATTAATTATGAATGACATTTTGCAGAAGTATCTTGTTAAGAGCTTTTAAAATGGCCACTCAATGGCCTAATAACATATTAAATAAAACATAATTTGTTGTATCACATTAACTTAGTTATAATTTTTGTACTTTGTAATCTCTGTGTAACATGTTTTGCACAAATAATATTTCAATTAAAATCTAATTTTAAAATTATTAAAATTTATTTTACATATTACATGTAATAAATTAGTGTTTGAAAAATTAAATGCATGTGTACACATATTTACATAAATAGATAAATATATGCATTTCATATCAAAAATCCCAAATCAATACTACAAATACAAATATTAATTTTTCTCAATTTATAATATGTAATCTTAAGTTTCTCTCTCTAATCCTCCCTTTCACACAAATGTCATTTATTTATTTATGAAGTTATCAAATTTTTCAATATCTCCTCTCTAGCAGATATTGACCATAGACTAATTATAAAATAACTGCATTTAGTATTATCTTTATGGTCAGTACCCTACATATAGATACCACAACATTGCTGCATTGTGGCAATGATTCTGAATTTATTTTGTAGGGAAAGGCAATAAAATATTAATATCTTGAGAGTAAAATATAGTTTAAAAAGCAAAAGTAAAATAGCAAATAAATGGTTCAATTATAGAGATGAAGATTAAATATGAATTAAAGGGAAGGCATCAGTTTTTGTAGCATTGGTACATATCACTCAGTAGCACTTTTTCTATATTCAATTGTTGAAGCCAGAAATCTGAGCACCAAAATTGTCCTTGATTTCACTTATACAACCCATTTCCAATTAGCCATCTGTCTTTTCAATTCTACCATCATAAAAAAATATTTATGAAGCGTTCCCTTCTCTACTTTTGATTTTCTTAACATTCAGCTGATTAAAGAAAAAAAAAAGAAGAAAGAAAGAAAGAAAATAACTACACCTACACCATCCAAGAGTTGGATTTTGGAAGCATAAAAAATATTTATAGACCACTAGCTGGATTAGCAAAGAAAAAAAAAAAAACGAAGATCCAAATAAGAAATGACAAAGATAACATTACAATAAATCCCAGAGAAGTACAAAAGATCTTGAAGACTATTATGGACACATCCATGCACACAGATTAGAAACTCTCCAGAAGTATCCAAATTTCTGGAAACACACAATCTTCTAAGATTGAAATACGATGAGAGTGAAAACCTGAACAAATTATGAAACTGAATAAATAATTAAAAAAACCTACCAACCAAAAAAAAAAGTCCTGAACCAGACATTCACAGCCAAGTTCTACAAGACATTTAAAGAAGAACTGATACTAATCATATTGAAACTATTCCAACAAATGGAGGAGGTTCTTCTCCTTAACTCATTCTATGAAGGCAGCATCTTCCTTATACCAAAAGCCAGCCAGCCAGCAAAGAAACAATATAAAAAGAACACATCAGGCCAATAGTCCTTAGCAAAATAGGTACAAAAATCCTCAACAAAATACTAGCAAACTGAATCCAGAGGCACATCCAAAAGTTAATACACCACAATCAAGTAAGCATTATTCATGGGATGCAAGGCTGTTTCAACATATGCAAATGTGATTTGACACATACACTGAATTAAAAGCAAAACCACATGATCATTTACATAGATGATGAAAAGCTTTTACAGAAAAGCTTTACAGCATATTTTCTCATGATAAAAAACCCTCAACAGATTAGGCATTGAAGGAATATATTGCAAAATAATGAGAGTCATCTATGGCAAACCCACAACCAACATCATACTGAATAGGCAAAAGATAGAATCATTTCCCTTGAGAACTGGAACAGGACAAGTATACCCACTCTCATTATTCCATTTCAATATAGTACTAAAAACCCTTGCCATAGGAAGCAGACAAGAGAAAGTAATGAAAGACATGCAGATAGAAAATAAAGAAGTCAAACGCTCTCTCTTCTCTGATATGCTCCTATAACTGTAAAATTCTAGAGACTCCACCAAAAGGTTCCTAAAATTGATCAATAACTCTAGTAAAGTTCTAGGATACAAGATCAGGGTATAAAAATCAGCAACATTGCTATAGACCAATAGCATTCAAAGTAAATATCAAATCAAGAACACAATATCATTTAAAATAGCCACAACAATTTGAAATACATAGAAATACAGCTAACCAAGGATGTAAGTAAAAGACCTTTACAAAGAGAACTACAAAACACTGCTGAAAGAAATCAGAGATGACACAAATGTAACAACATTCCATTCACATGGATTGGAAGAATCAAAATCATTAACATAACCATTCTGTCCAAAATAATTTAGAGATTCATTATAATTTCTATCAAACTATCAATGTCATTTTTCACTGAATTAGAAAAATCTATTCTAAATTTGTATGAAACCAAAAAAAAAAAAAAACCTGAATAACCAAAGCAATCCTAAGCAAAAAGAGCAAAGCTAAATGCATCATATTATCTGACCTCAAACTATACCACAAGGCTACATTAGTCAAAACAGCATAGTACTACAAAAACAGACACGTAGACCAATGGGACAGAATATAGAACTGAGAAATAAAGCAGCCTACCTACAATTATGTTAACTTTGACAAAGCTGATAAAAAGAAGCAATGGGAAAAGAACTCCCTAATCAATATATGGTGCTGAAAAAACTAGCTAGCCATATGCAGAAAATCAAACTGAACTCCTATTTCTTACCATATACAACAATTAACATGTTGGATTTAAAGATTTAAATGTAAAACACAAATACTGCTAGAAAACCTATGAATATCCTTCTTGAAATTGGCCTTGGCAAAAAATTTTTGGCTAGTTCTTCAGAAGAAATTGCTACAACAGTGAAAACTGACAAGTAGGGCTTGATTAAACTGAAGAGGGTCTACACAAAAAAAGAAACTATCAACAGAGTAAATAGCCTACAGATTAGGACAAAAAAATGCAAAATGTATTTTACAAAGATCTAATATCCAGAATTTATAAAGAACTTAAACAAATAAACTAG
Organism: Callithrix jacchus; assembly: GCF_049354715.1. Classification (NCBI taxonomy): domain Eukaryota; kingdom Metazoa; phylum Chordata; class Mammalia; order Primates; family Cebidae; genus Callithrix; species Callithrix jacchus. The sequence goes on from NC_133504.1 coordinate 133,886,972, forward strand.
CAAAAGCAACTAACCCGAATAAAAAGCAAGCAAGGCCAGTAATTGTGTCTCATACCTCTAATGCCAGCACTTTGGGAGGCTTAGGCGGGCAGATCACCTGAGGTTGCAAGTTCGAGATCAGTCCAACCAACATGGAGAAACCCTGTCTTTATTAAAATACAAAAAATTAGCCAGGCATAGTGGCTCATGCCTGTAATCCCAACTTCTGGGGGGTGGGGGGGATGAGGCAGGGGAATCACATGAAACTGAGGGGTGGAGATTGAGGTGAGCTCAGATTGTGCCATTGCACTCCAGCCTGGAAAACAAGAGTGACACTCTATCAAGAAAGAAAGAGAGAGAGAAAAAAAAGAAGAAAGGAAGTGAGGGAGGGAGGAAGAAGAAAGGAAAAAGGAAGGGAGGGAGGGAGGGAGGGAGAGAGGGAGGGAGGGATGGATGGAGGGAGGGAGGAAGGAAGGAAAGGAGGGAGGGAGGGAGAGAAGGAGGGAGGGAGGGAAGGAAGGAAGGAAAAAAGAAAGGAAAAAGGAAAGTGAGCAAAATACATGCATGAACAGATATTACTCAAAAGAGTACATACAAGTGGCCGAGAAACATGAAAAATTCCTCACCAACACTGATCACCAGAGAATTGCAAATAAAAACCAAAATGAGTTGCCATCTCACACCAGGCAGAATGGCTATAATTAAAATGCTGAAAAATAACAAATTCTGGTGAGGCTAGAGAAAAAAGGAGCATTTATATACTGGTAGTGTGTATATAAATTAGTTCAGTCACTATTGAAAGCAATTTGAAAATTTCTCAAATAACTTAGAACTACCATTTGACCCAGTAATAACATTATTGTGTATATAACTCAAGGAAATAAATTGTAAAGAACACATGCATTTGTATGTTCATTGCAGCACCGCTTGAAATAACAAAGACATGCAATTCACCTAGGTGCTCATTGATGCTGCATTGGATATGGAAAATGTACATATGTACAGCCATAGAAAAGAGGGGAATCATGCCTTTTGAAGAAACATGGATGCAGCTGGATGCCATTATTCTAAGTGAATTATGCTGGAACAACAACCAAAAACAGTGCCTTTTGTTCTCACTTACAAATGGGAGCTAAACATTCGGTGTCCATGGATATAAAGTCAGAAAAAGAGATACTGGGGACTACAACAGTGGGGTGGTAGGTAAAGAGGTGTGAGTTAAAAACTATTAGGTTGGTGAAAAGTAATAGCAGTAAACACTGCCATTATTTTTGCATCAACCTAATACCTATCAAATAATATGCTCACTACCTGGATGGCAGGATTCATACTCCAAATCTCAGAATCTTACAATATAGCCATGTAAAAAACCTGCACATGTATCCCCTGAATCTAGAAAAAGTCGGAAGTATTCAAAAACAAAAGCATTTATTTCTCACCGAGAGACTTTCAGATGACATATTTCCCATCTTCTTAGCTGGGATCTGTAGGATTTGATTCCACAGTGCTGGTTGAATTCACATCTGTTTAACATATTCTTCAGCCTAGAGGTGGAGGAACTTGCTAGCACATAATCTTCTTATGGTGGATGAAGAGCCACATGAAGGCAAGTGGAAATCTGTAATATTGCTTAAGATATTGGTAGTAAACTAGCACATTGTTGCCTTTCTTACATTTTCTTGACAAAAGCAAGTCCTATGACCAACCTCAATATCAATTACCAGGGAAAATGTACTTCACTAGCTTAAATGGAAAAAAGTCCAAAATCACATGCCCAGGGAATGAATGTATAATTCTAGTGATGCAATCTCAGGCTAGCTTGAAAGACACTAATACTTCCTCAGCTAAATTAATATGTTTGTCCTGTTGTTCTTAGCTACCACTTCCAATCACCAGTTAACAATTATTTTTGACACCTCTTTGAAAGTCAAAATTTTGAAACTCAGAATTGTCTAGGGTACTACTCTGCTTAAACATAATTTAATAAGTTGCTCTAATATTTAAGATAATGTTGGACATCACATCATCTATAAGGTCTTTTAGAATCTGGTCTTGTTTATCTTTCTACCTTCTTCCTCTTCACCCAACCAACTCGTCCATAAATACCCTCCTTCCTCTGACACTTCATTTTAATGGATTCTGCTTCAATTATTTTATCATAAAAGTTAAGCTTCTCCTAAGCTAGGAGAACTTTATATAACTCTTCCTAATCTAGATTATGAGCTTCTTTGACATTCACTTATATGATGTAGTTTTCATGCCTTATTCATAAGACATATCACATAACAATATATGTAACAATATATAGAAGTACTTCTCTTACTCCAACACTAGGTTATAATAGGCTGTACATTATTTTAAAGCGGGATTTATACATTTTAAATTCTCTGAAACTAATATAGCTCACATAATAGAAAAAAAAGTATTGAACCTCTACTAAATACATTACAAGTAACCAAACTATGAGCTGTATTGGCTACGAAATTGCATAACACAAGTACCCTATCCTCACGAAGTTTGTAATATGGGAGGAATAATAAAAGTCATAAAATGTTGTAAAGTAATAAGTGTATATTAATGATACAAATTAATTAAGCATGTATGTTATGCTGTCTGTTGTTAGTATACGAATATTGTTGTATAGATTATTGCTTTGATAGCCATTAGATATTTTATGAGGAATGGTATGTCACTGGCTTTCTTTAAAACAGATAAATGAAAATGATCAAAATTGTGCCCTATAAAAACTTAATGTGTGATAACATGCAGAATAAATTGAAAGATGCATTTAAGGAATAGTTGAAACTGTTAACAAATTAAGCAAATATTCTAAAATAGGCCTACACTAGTCAGTGCATTCTAATTTTGAAGGATTCATAGACTGATGAAAACCAAAGAATATAAGCACTGGAAAGGATATTAGAGATGATCTCGTACAATTGCCTCAGTTTATTTTTTATGCTCTTGAGTTTTAGTTTTGATATGTGTCCCATACTAGCTTCATAATATTTTAACTTTTGAAATGAAAATACTGGGTCAAGGCCCTAGATAACTTCAAAAGCAAAATAATGAAAATACACACTGACTTAAACCAAATATTATCATAATATAAAAAGCTACTTGTCAACTGATCATCTTTTGTGCAAAAGAATTACAAACAAAATATGTAAGTGTAGGTGCATATAATGAGTTTTTTTTTTTTTCAAATAGATCATTATAGAAACAGGGGCCATAAAGGAGAATAGAACTCCACAGTGGAGAAACCTGAAAAATAACCAATGTCAATGCCAACAGTCATAAATCATGTTGGTAACATGTACTGTTGATATAACGTGATAAATTTGACACATGTTATATTCCTCCCATAAACCTATACCTCTAGTCTAATGATGAGTAAAATATTGGACATATTCTAATAAAGAGGCATCCTGCAATGTACTTGACTGATATTTTTAAATATGTCAAGGTTAATAAACCAGAAAATTATAAGAAACTGTCAAAGCCAAGAGGAGTTGATGGAATCATAAAAATTAGTATAACGTAGCACCCTAGATGAAATCCTGGGGTGGTAAAATGACATAAAGTTAAAACTAAGAAAATGTAAATAAACTACTAACTTTAACTAATTGTAAGTTATCAACATTGGTCCATTAATAGTGTGAATTACAAATGTAACATTTTAAAGATGGTAATAATAGAGGATACAGTGTGGCAGTCTATATAGTAACTGTTATCAGCTCAATTTTTCACATTGTTCTAAAAAACATGCTGTTTAAATGTTATAACAATCTACCATTGTTCTAAAAAACATGTTGTTTTAATTAAAAAATAAACAAAATTAAATACAAAATACTTTTTATGTAATGATGTCTTCAAAATATTAATATCATTAATAGTATTTAGAGAAATAAATCTATTCACTGCAATTGTTTTAACATGTTAGTTGTTATTCCAACAATCTTAAAACATTTCCCTCTTATTCCATTTGGTTTCCTTTTAGTTATTTGGAAGTTATTAAAGTGTATGTGTGTGTGTGTGTGTGTGTGTGTGTGTGTGTAACCATTCTTATTATAATATATGACCTCTAAGAAAATCAAAAAGAAAAATGCAAAAATGAGTTGTAGAATTAGGTATTCTAATATTATTATTTAATTAATCACAAGCCTCTCTGATCAGAAATAGTTATTTGATAATTGATTAATTGCTTTGGATTAACATCTGTCTTTACAAACTTCAATACAGAAGTTATGGCTTTTAGACTGATGGCAGTACTGCATATGTGAAACACAATGTATGATTTGTTCTCTTGTACAGTGTCAAAAACATTGTCATTCAATTATTTAAACATATATTTAAAGTGTTTCCCTGGTATACCTCGAGAAAAGTTATGATTAATTTATATTTTCATGGAGTTAATTTAAATCGTTTCTTTTGTTGTGCATAATTAGTAGTTTCCCCACATTAAATAATATCTGTTTTCAGTTGTTCAAACAAAAAAAAATTATGTTTCTCAAATTTTTCACAATCAACTGATACCTAACTAACCTAAGTGTCCCTCCTTCTTTTCATTTGATCTTATGAAGGTTCCAATGATTTTCCCTTACTTTTCATTAAATAGACCAATTAATTACTTTTCTAACATCCATTCAATAGCACATATAAAGCACTCTATTTTCAAAGATGGAATATATTTTGAGTGTATAATACACATCTTGTCATTATTCACCCTGATTTGTCTATATCAAAAACCAGTCTAATTTTATCTATACTTGGCTTAATATATTACAAATAGAGGCTACTTACAGTTCTTATGGAAGAGTAGTTTTTCACTCTTTTACAATGTTTTCATTCCTTATTTAAATTCAACAATAAATAACATAAAATATAAAACTATAAATAGCATATATTCTAGGAAATTCTCTAAAGGAGTATGAATTCAATTTTGGCCAGTGTCCCTTTCCTCTCCAATGTGATTTTGTGATGATGACAAATCTTTCAAAGTCAAAGAGAAATCTCTGACAAATTTTAAGATGGCAACAAAATTCTAATGCAAAAAATTGCTCCATTTTAATATTACAGCCATAGGTTGCACAATGAAACAGTGCACTTAAAAAAATAGCATGTTTTCTGGAAATAAAATTTATATTAAGTAGGCCATTACATTTCTATAAGCCAGCAAAATTTTGCTAAAAAATTTGGTTTTCACAATAATATTTAAAAATTAATGTATGGTAAAAATGTATTTATTGTTATAAATTTATGGCAACCCAAAACATTTCAAAAATACTTTATACATAAATGTGCAATATTTTTAGATTATATAATTTATCAAAACATCTCAATTTATAATAAAAATAAAGCTACATTGTTCTGGTGGACTTAAAGATACAATATGTTTAAAATTTTATTTTAAACATTAAAATAGGTTTATTTATTGATCAATGGTGATACTATAATTTCAAACAAAATCATAATATTTTATGTGTGTATATGTGCCTGTACAAATCAAGAGCTTAACTGTAAATTGTATGTGGGGGACAAAGAACAAAGAACAAGAGTAATCCAAAACTTACACAAGAGAACTTGACATATACTGGAACATTCACTGTGGATCAACATGTGACTGACCGGGCACGGTGGTTCATACCTGTAATCCCAGCACTTTAGGAGGCCAAGGCAGGTGGGACACTTGAGGTCCAGGGTTCGAGAACAGCCTGGTCAACATGGCGAAACCTTGTCTCTACTAAATATAGAAAAATTAGCTGGGTGTGGTGGCACATGCCAGTAATCCCAGCTACTTCGAAGCTGAGGCAGGAGAATTGCTTGAATCTGGGAGGGCGAGTTTGCTCTGAACTGAGATCATGTCACTGCACTCCAGGCTGGTAGACAAAGCAAGACGCCATCTCAATAAGTAAATAAATAAATAAATAAATAAATAAATGTTACTAACAAGCACACACTAAAATAAAGGAAGCATCAGAGTGAACAGACATATTTTATTAGCAATGGATTTTTTTTTTTTGAGATGGAGTTTTGCTCTGTCACCTAGGCTGGAGGGCAGTGGCACGACCTTTGCTAACTCCAACCTCTACCTTCTGGGTTCAAGTGATTGTATGCCTCAGTCTCCCAAGTAGCCGGAACTACAGGTGCATGCCAACATGCCCAGCTAATTTTTGTGTTTTTAGTAGACAGGGTTTTACCATATTAGCCAGGATCTTCTCGAATTCCTGACCTTGTGATCCGCTGGCCTCGGCCTCCCAAAATGTTGGAATTGCAGGCCTGAGCCACCGCATTTGGCGAGCAACAGGATTTCAAGTTAATGCTTAGAAGTTTGTCTTCAAATTTCATGTAAAGTTTTTAATTCTGTGAATAGCTTAATGGAATGTGATTCCCATTATCCTACACATAACCAAACTAATCAAAGTATAAATAATAAATAGATATGGCATCTTGACTTGTGCTGTATTTAGGCAAATACTTGTGATTACGTTGAACAGTTTTACTTTAAGATGTTCTGTTAGAATTATGCAAAAACAAACATAGCAGAAATTGACTTTTCAAATTTCCAGTTAATTATTTCTCTTTTTATTTTAATGAAAACTTAGAGATGATTCATTTTGTTGTTGTGAGTTTGAAATTTGGTATTCACAGTTATTTAAAACCTTGATGAGAGATTTATTAGCTCCAAAGACAATGAGTTTCTCTGAAGAAGAATGATTTACTTTAAAGACACTGGCTGGCAAGGATTGTCTGTGAGATCAGACCTGAAACATACTAACTTTCTCAGCAAATTTGGAAAAAAGAGTCATGTTGCCAACAATATTTTGTTTTGTTACTTTAAATTAATTTATATATATATATATATTCCACATGTATATTTAATAACTAGAATTGTATCAAATCATGTGTTTCTATTTTCTAACCATGTGAGTACCTAAATAAGAAAAGAACCATAACATTGTATATGTTTGCATATGTGTGTATGTGTATGTACAAGAATTTTAAATATTTATGTTACTATCAAACAACATAGTATCACTCTTAACAGTGTCACCAACTAGTATTATAGATAGGAATTTTAAACCAGTTAAAGAAAAATTTAAAAGACCCTACTTAATAGTGTGTGTAGATTTCCTTGGTTTAAATTAAAGCTATCAGAGTGAGGGAGTGAGTGCACTGAACTCAGAGTTAAGGTGAGATGTATACAGTTGTCTCTTGCAGGCTGTGAGGGTCAGTGTGAGATGTCCCCAGGATATTATTGGAAATTAAGAATTGTAAAGTCTAAACGTAAAAGTAGTTAAAATATAAGGATTATTTTTTAAAATATAAAGATTAAAAGGTAATCAGGATGAACTATTACTGTATAATGTTACTTCAGTGAATTAGAAATGAAGTGGATGTTAGCACTATTTACCCACTAGGAGTAATTAGTAACTAGCATAAGTAGCCAAGATTAAAAGATAATATACTTAGATGCTTAGGTAAAACACCATCATAACCACTACTGTGTTCTAAATGATTTTACCTTTTTTTATTTAATACTGGAAAACTTGACCAATATGCCCAAGTGACATTTAGAATTCAGTCATGTAAATTAAAAAAAAAAAAAGCCAAGAGAACATGTGATTAATTAATTTACTAGTTCATTAAACTTATCTAAATTTGAATATAATATATAATTACAAACAATTTGTCGACTTTCTACAAGATAAATTTCAAAACTAGCTGAAAACTCAATCTAACGGGAAGTTTGAGATTTCTTAATGAGGGTGGTAATAACATCAGACATGTCAAAAAGGTGCTGCCCACATTTTTAAAACTATAATTTCATGGCAAAATGTCCAATATACACACAATAACAGTTTGTAAGACAGAGTTTAATGCCCTTTTTTAAATTAAAGAGGTGTATGAAAGAAAAGTAATTTTAATGATGGCCTCATTTTATTTCTATTAATATCCATGTTAGAATCATGCAAAATTGTGTTAATATTTTTAAGGGGAATAATTTATAGTGGCACCAATATATGTATAGATATTAGAATATATGTAATAAACTATGTCAACATTAAAGAAAAACAAATGTTCACTGCTAACTCTTCCACATAGACACCTACAATCTGTTGATTAACCGGAGTTGACAATAAATTAATTCAGCAAATACAAACACACTTCGTAAGTATCCCAGTAGTGTCTCAGAAAGGGGCATTAAGAAAAGGTATTCATCAGTTTTTGTTTTTTTTTTCTTAAGTGGTTTAGTGTGAGTCAGTCAAGGTATTAACTTGATTGGGACTGGGCAAAATTTAATGGCAGATATTGCAAGGTGAGAGGCTTGAGCGAAGTTTTAAAATGCAGTTTGTTGTCCTGAGAAGCAAGCTATCAATAGGGAAAAAAATCCAAACATTTGTGCTATCACACAGGCAATTTAAGGTTTCAGTTATAACAATGTGGTGAAGAATGTAGCCCCAATTTTCAATGGTATTTCATACTCATGGAGTTACTCCTGAAATCAATCAATAGATGCATTGCATTCCAGATGGAATCCTTGCTAACTTTGTATATTTATGTCCATACACACTTGCATAATTTGACCAGCTGGTGTTAATAAAAGTAAAAAGAATTAACATGTAGCTAAATACCTCTGAAAAAGAATTTAAAACTTATTGCAAGACAATAGTAAACGAGAGTATAATTTGGGTACATTTTTTTTTTTGAAAAAAAGGAATCCAAAATAAGACTCATGCATGAGCTGACTTTGGCATTGCTGATGTGGTATGTAGTGATGAATAAATGGTATTTTCAATGAACAGTGCTGAATACATGGAACACACCTATGAAAAAGTAATGGAAAGTTAACCTCTAACAAACATTATACCTGAAAGTAAACGATTTTAAGTGTCTTGAAGCTTGAAACGTAAAATAAAAGGCAAAATTTTTGGAGAAAATAATAGAAAACAAAACCTTAATAACTTTAAAGAAGGCAAATATTTTATTTTAAATGTAACACAGAAAGTGCAAAATTTTTAAAATAAAAATATTGAGTGATGAGACTATAGTAAAATTTGTTGAGCAATAGACATATTCAAAGATGTGACCAAGCAAGCTGAAGAGTAAAAGAAGATGGTGCAATAAATCAGTTTGGCAAAAATCTCATATCTAAGATGTATAAATAGACAATAAGTAAAACACACACTATTTTTTAATTAAACTTTAAGACTTTAAATGTAGTCTTTTTTTTAAAGACTAACAAAAGAGAACATCCACATGGCTAAACAGCACATAAAAAATAATTTTATTAGTTGCCCAGGCAATGGAAATTATACAACTACTGGATACTTATATATCTATTGGAATTAATACCAACAACAAAAAGGAAACAAAGATTCCAAGAAAAAAGCTGCTAAGTTTGTGTGAGAGTGTGAAGCATGCAGGACCTTCTTATACTTCTGTTGCGATTTAACTTGTTAAAACCTCCTTGGAAGAGTGGCAATAATTACTGTTAAAACGACAAACAAACAAAGCCAGACACTTGTTAAGGTGAGAAGACAGATTTTATTCCAACTGCTGCAGTAGGAAAGAAAGATTAGCTCAACTCTAGTCTGTGAAGGGATGACTGGCCATTTTGAAGGGAGAATAAGGGAACAGGGCTGCAGACTGAGCATGAGTTTGAGCAGAGTTAGGGATGTAGAAAATTACAAAAAGCACCTAAAGGACTTGGCCGAAGTGATTGGATCATTCGTGTCCACCAACTGGCCCTTATCCAAGTAATGTTTTCACTCTTCTACAGGGACTGGAAGACAGGAGCTCTACCTTTCTTGATGATAACATTTTAAAGAGATGTTTCCCAGGATGGTTGGCATTAGAATAAACATCTCAAATAGACAAAAGATTTACCATTGCAAGTTTCCTAAAGCAAATGTTCTAAGAAAAGGAAGTTTAGGGCTTAAATGAAAGTTGTGGCTAGAAAACACAGTAAATTCTTTTGGTAACATTTAGCATTCTCAGAAAGGCATTGAAGGGAACTGGGGTCATCATTCAAGTGAATGTCCTTTGCTGATAGAAATGATACTAGGGTTTATTCAAGTCTCTTAGTAAGGGGCATATATTAAACTGTGTTGAGAGTTGCAGTTCTTACAGACCTGGGTTGAGGCCTAGTTGAGAAGAGGTCTTATAGCAATCTGACAACAGTTTGATCAAGGAGAGAATCTTTGTGAATACTAAATGTTAATGTATGTGTATCTTATGACAGAATAAAATTAATAGTAGGATGATGGAAGATATGGCATAATAGAAAATAGTGATTATCCCACAAGTAGGTTCAATATGAGACAATAAAGGAACAGCAAACAGAAGGTTAAAAAAATAGTCATGGGCAGGGGGCGGTGGTTCATGCCTGTAATCCCAGCACTTTGGGAGTCTGAGGCAGGTGGATCATGAGGTCAAGAGATCGAGACCATCCTAGTCAACATGGTGAAACCCCATCTCTACAAAAATTAGCTGGACCTGTTGCCACATGCCTGTAGACCCAGCTACTCGAGAGGCAGATGTAGGAGAATCACTTGAACCCGGGAGGTGGAGCTTGCAGCAGTGAGCTGAGATCAGGCCACTGCAGCCTGGTGACAGAGTGAAACACTCTCTCAAAAAAAAAAAAAAAAAAAAAAAAAAAAGCACTATTGGCTTGGCCTGGAAGGCCGAGGCAGGAGGATCATGAGGTCAGGGGTTTGAGACCAGCCTGGCCAATATGCTGAAACCCCGTATCTACTAAGATTTCAAAAATTAGCCAGATGTGGTAGCACACACCTTCAGTCCAAGCTACTTGGGAGACTGAGGCAGAAAAAACACTTGAACCTGGGAGGCAGAGGTTGCAGTGAGCCAAGATCAACACCACTACACTCCAGCCTGGTCTACAGAGCAAGACTCTGTCTCAAAAAACAAGTAGTCGCCCGGCGTGGTGGCTCATGCCTGTAATCCCAGCACTTTGGGAGGCCGAGGCTGGTGGATCACGAGGTCAAGATATCGAGACCATCCTGGTCAACATGGTGAAACCCTGTCTCTACTAAAAATACAAAAAAATAGCTGGGCATGGTGGCACACACCTGTAATTCCAGCTACTCGGGAGGCTGAGGCAGGAGAACTGCCTGAATCCAGGAGGTGGAGGTTGCAGTGAGCCGAGATTGTGCCATTGCCCGCCAGCCTGGGTAACAAGAGCGAAACTCTGTCTCAAAAAAGAAAAAAAAAAAAAAAAAAAGCACAAATAGTCACAAGATACATTTGATTCAAGCATATTGTGATGACATTAAATATCAATTGATCACATATTCCAACAGTTTTCAAGTTAACTAAACCAAAACTATCCAACAATATGCCACTTTCAATAGACATACATTAAACATAGAGGTTAAGAATAAATAATAAAATTATTTATATTGTATAAAATAACTGAATAAAAGAAAATTGGTTGAGCCATACTAATATTTAGACACACATAGTCAATTTTGAGGCAAAACATTTATTATTGTAGAAGTCATATTTTACAAAGAAAATGATGAATTCATTAAATGGCATAACCCTGCATGTATACACATCCAACATTTCAGCTTTATAATTTATAAGGGAAGAAAGAATTGACAGAAAAAATATAGAAACACCTGCAATCAGAGAGGAGGAATTTAATGTACATCTAATAACTAGGAAAAGCAGAAGAAATTTAGTAGTGGTTAGGAATTATGAATTCAATTAATACCTTGATTCATATAGCTACATTTTTGGAGCATTGAACCAATGCAACACAATATCTTAGTCTATACCAAGGGAGAGCCTCCTTTCTGATTCATAAATAATGCTTCATTGCCTGTCCCTACATGGTGGAAGGGATGAATGAATCATTTTAGGCCTATTTTATAATGGCACTTTTACCATTGCAGAGGGCTCAACCATTAGGACATATCACCTCTCAAAAGGCTCCACCTGTTAACATCATCACCTTGGGGATTAGGATATAAATATATGAATTTTGGGGGAAACACAAACATGCAAATGATAAAACAATATGTATCATTTGAAGTAGAAGTAGAGCATTTAGGAAATTTGACTATATACTAGACCATAGGGAAATCAAGATATTTCAAATGATTGATGTCATATGAAATGTGTTCTCTGATCACAGTGCAATTAAACAACTAGAACAATCTCCAACTAGATGGAATCAACTCAATAACTATCTGAATTACTTATGGTTTAAAGGAGAAATCACAACAACAACACATTTAAATTCAATGTCAATAACAATATGTGTCAATACTTATTTGATGTTACTAAACAATTAAATAGAAATGTGTAAGTATAAATATATATTTAATTAAAAACCAAGTATACCTTTTAAACACTGATCTAAAGTGGTATCTCTATAGCTAAAAAAAGTTTAGTAACTCAAAATAGAGAAAGAAAATAATGACTTTTCAATATAATAGAAAAAAAATATAGAAAATCAATCAATATAGAATGTCAGTATAGAAAATCAACTAAGCCACAGGCTCGTTCTTTGTTTAATTAATCAAATGAATAACACTCTAGAATGATAGACTTCAAAAAAAAAAAAAAAAACCAGAAAGAAAACCTCAAAAATTGCCAATATTTCAATATAAGAATATAACAATGTGAGGGTAGGTTTGGGGAGGTGAGGGTAGAGGGTCATTACAGACTCTCCAGTTGTTTTTAAATATAGTAACAAGTAATAATTCCATCTCAAAAAATTAACAAATTAGTTAAACTGAACAAACTCCTTAAAATAAAATAAAATGTAACTTGGGAAAAAGATAGAACAAAATGTGAAAGTGAACAGTCTTTATTTAATAAAGAGATTGAATCTGTTACTTACAAAAAAAACTAGTCGTCAAAAAACTTTCTCAGAAATAAAAAACTAGTCAGAAATTCAGAGGAAAATTGTCATTCTCTGTTGGTTAGAAGTTGGATCTAATTGTCCTTTTCCATCCCATTGCCTATATTTATCTCAGTACCACAGGGAGGTTAATATATGTTTTCTACCTGGCATATCCTTAATGATTAAGAAGAAAAAACATTTGAAATTGAATCTTAATTTTGCCTTTACTCCCTAATGTCTGTTTTCACACCTTGCTATTAATGCAAATAGATTTTAATTTAAATGTAATTTCCTTAGAGGATTTCAAATCAGTGAGCCACAGGTGGTTAACACTGGTTCAACGATATTAGCATATTTAGCTACCACTACCCTAAGGAGAGAGATATTACAACAGCTACACTTTTCCCTCCATTTCTGCTGTATTAAATTATCCCAGCTTATTACATGTATTTGCTACAAACCCAGTGCTTGTAAAACTTGGTTCTTTTCTGTGAAATGAAAGGTGCTAAAAGTCAGGAGGTAATGTTTTGCACCTTTAAAAGTATAACTTATTTTTAAGAACCTATAGGGAGCCATGATGATTGGATAGAGGAGGAGGAAGACAACATTGAGAGTAATAAATCCAGTACCAAAGACAATTAAAATGCGTGAGAGATAGGCCAATGTCTTTAATTCGAATACAGATTTTTTTTCATTAAAAATAAAGTTTTCAGGTGTCTTTGAATAAGTTTTGATGCATTTTTAAAGACAGGTTTAGCTCTAGACATAACCAGCTGGAGCATTTTATTAAATAGCTGAGCTGTGTGCCACAGTTTCAATCTCCAGGCTTATAATAGAATTCTTGATTTCTTTATGTTGGATTTTCTACTAATAGTTCTCACAACTTGAAGTTTTTGCTCTTAGATATTGCTTCTCTTAATGATTCCCAGTGCTCCTTAGTGCCACCTAAATTATTGAGATATTGGTTTATCAAGTCTCTTCTCCATTGCCTCTTCTTGAAAGTCCCTGCAGAGCTTGAAAGTGCACATAGGAATGCTCAGAAAACATAAGGAAGAAATTTAAGAGTTATAAGAATGCCATCTTTCTCCACTCCAATAAGAGGACTTTAAGACACACGTGAGATTTTCTTTTACCCCTGCTGGCTTTCACTTTTATTACAACATTTTTACTAAAATTGGCAAAGTTGGCAAACAGCTATTCCAGTGTGATATTTGTACTACTCAAGAACAGGAGATGGTGATCTAAATGATAACAGCTGTAACTGATTTTCTTTCTCCCCAGCAGTCAGCCTCCATATAACCAGTGTATCTATTACAAATCCTTTTTGTAGTTTTGTAGTTCTAAGGCATTCAGAAAACAACAACAATAACAAAACAATAAACCACGAGGATATAGTTTATTGATATGTATTGTTCAAATTGGTCAGTAAGGATTTTATATAAGATTTCAACAAGTCTCTAAATAAGCTTAATTACCTAAGTCATATTACTTCATTTCCAGTCTAGTCTAAATTATTAGTTTTCCAGAAAAGAATATAGTATTAATAAAGACCAGCATGCTAATCTTCAAAATATTTATAAATTTTAAAATTGGAAATATTTATTATTTCAGTTACAGTTATTAAATATTTGACCACTTTACTATGAAATTTGTATGTATTATTATTCAATACACATTTTTTCTCACTTAAGAAAAGCAGCCATACTATAACCAGATATGGTTCAAACTTACTAAAGTGTTTAGCTATTATAATATACATTTAAACCTTTTGGAAAATATTGGTACATTGAAAAATGAAACTGCTGTTTTTATTTCTTCCTCCATAATAAGTAAGATGAGATTTTTTACCAATTGACCAATAGAATTTTCATATTCCTCTCAGTTTGACTTAACTTCAGATAAACCACTATCTGATTTTGGAACACTAGTCTACCTTTTCTTAGATAATTTACCTAAAAAATATATATAATTTTAAATTATCTTTCCCTTTGAATGTACATATTTAAAAAATAATCTCATTAATATTTACAAATTAGACTGTCTTTCCTAAGGAACTGAAAGCCATCTAATTGAAATGCGATACCCCTATCTACCAGTTTCTGCGTGAGGTTAGAAATCTGAGTTTGGTGGATGTCTTTCTCTAATCTGTAAGACTCCCTCCATCATGAAGACAGGAAAAAGTTAACTTTTCCTCTGAGTAAAGCCAAGAGCCTCCATCACAACTATTAAAAACTCTCTAGCCCCTTACTTCAGTGAAGTTTTGCTTTGATGCATTTAGGTTTTACATCCCCAGATCCAAACCATATTAATTTTGTCTACACAACTCTGCATTGTTGTGGTTTTGTAAAATTTCATAATGCTGAACATTGATAAGTGCATACAAAGAAATGTTTTCAAAATGTAATGATAGTTTATTTAAAACATACTTTACCACCAAGGCATTCCCTTAAGAATAAATATGTAAGTATGACAATAATGACACTCAGGGCAATCATGTTTACAAAATATAAAACATATATACTTACACAGTATGCAGTATGATGAGACAAGAAATGACTACATAAAGATAAAAATGATAACATAAAATTAAATAAACTAAGGGGTCATTATATTAGAAATAACATAGCAATGACAATGATGTGATGATTAAATCCCAGTACGCATAGCTATAAAACATTCATTTAAAATAAAGTATGCACCTAATCATTAATATGTTTTAGTTTTATTTTTAGGCAAAGTCTCCCTTTGCTTCTGGATCCTCATTATCATATAAATCTTTCTTTATTTATTGTAACTTATTATTTTCCACTTTTCCTCAGTTATGGATTCATGTCTTTTATGCCACATAAATTTGCACACAATTTTAGTTTTTCACCAGATCTCATCGTTCTGGAGATTACAATGGAATCACATTAACACTAACATGCAGGGAGATTGGTTTCTTATCTATAGTTGGGTTCATTTCCCTTGGAGACACACCCCTGTGATGGATAATGCCGTGTCTTCTGGATTTCATTGTTTTTCACCAGGAAGTCATTGGGGCTGCTGAGAAGTCACTTATTTTTAAAGTCATTGTTTATTCTATATACCCATCTGTAGTTCATAACATAAAGCCTTCATTAAAAATCATTGTTGTGTTTAATACAAAGGTGGGAAGCACTGCTTATTTTTCCTTCTGTCTTATCTTCCACTTTCCACAAATTACCAACAGAAGTCTTAAACATCACCAGGTGTATTATAAGTGTCATAAAATTTTACATATCAATAAACTCCTCCACTTCCTGCTGTGTCTTTACATTATATGATGATCTACAATGAGGCTTATTTTTTGAAATTGGGAGTTTTTATATGACATGCCAATCTAGCCATTTATCAAACTTAAATCACTTTAGATTATTAGAAACCCTTTATATAAGACAAAACCTCTAGAGCAAATGCTATGAGGTCACTTGAAAATGTTTCCATTACTCTAACTCAATAATTGCACATTACCTGTGCTCAGCATAAATCTCCATTCAATTTTTTAAATTTCCAGTACAGTGTCAAGCAAAGAAAGGAAGTGTATCAAATCACTTTGACAGTATAAGATCATACTATTTCTTATCCTCTAAAATTAGAATAAGTTGAAAACTGAAGATTGATCTTTTTGTTGTAGAACACGGTGATTAGTTAAATGCAAATTATACTGAGGCTTACCAAACATTTAGAGAAGTCTATTGCCTGAAGAAAATCTTAGTGGTGGCATGTGACAGCTTACTTAAAGAACACTCAGCCTCTCACCTTAGTTTAACAGAAGAAGACCATCAACTATCAGGGATTTTTTCAAAGAGAAGTAAAAAAATTATATATATATATTTCTTTTGGGTAGCCAGATTGACAAAGAAACTCACGGTAAAGGCAGTGCAATAATTCTTGGCATACATACACAACTTATGTATACTTAACTATTTTAAAATAATCTCAAGTTAAATTACAAAATAGAATTTAAAATATGTATTTCTCTTACATCCTCTTTCAAATGCTTGGCCCTCTGTTCTATATATTTCAGTCAGATCTTTAACTTTTCAGTTATTAAGGAACTAATTTTCAGATTTAAAAGTAAAGGACAATCTAAATAAAACTTTCAGTTAAATTTAAGCTTTCACCTTTTTTTTTTTTTTAGCTACTATATTGACTTAATTAAAAACCTACAGTGGGGAAGAATTGAAATGTTTCTTCTTCTTCTTTTTTTTTTTCTTTTTTTGTTTTGATACAGAGTCTTTCTCTGTCACTAGGCTGCAGTGCAGTGGCACGATCTGGGCTCACTGCAATCTCTGCTTCCCAGGTTCAAGTGATTTTCCTGCCTTAGCCTCCTGAGTAGCTGGGATTACAGGTGGGCACCACCACACCCAGCTAATTTTTGTATTTTTAGTGGAGACGAGGTTTCACCATGTTGATCAGGATGATCTCGATCTCCTGACCTCGTGATCTGCACAACTCAGCTTCCTAAAGTGTTGGGATTACAGGCGTGAGCCACTGCGCCTAGCCTATCGTTTTTATTCTCATGCTATCTACTCTTTCTTTACGTTTAATTCCTCATGCATTTCTCATCAAATTTGGCTTCTGTGCATGAATCCAGAAACGACTCTTTCTGTTCGAATCCATTATGTCAAAAAGTCATATAAAGGATGTTCAAACACCTTCTGAAACATCTATTCTGTCCCATAGAAAACATTTAATATGCTGTCTCTTTATAAATGAAAGCATAGGATACTCCTAGCTCAGCCTCAGGGGACCTCTAATCAAATATCTGATATTAAATTTTCTTAGACAAGTATCAGGTACTACTTTCTACCTTCTGTACTTCAGGAAATAGGTGCCAAATATTTTAGAAATGTCTTACCATCCCCCTTTCACTAGCTATAGAGAGAGAGAGAGAAAAGAAAAAAGAATACAACTAACATTTATTCTAAAAAATATGCTCTCAAAAAACTTGTGAGTTTCAAATAAATTATGTATGTAATATATAATTATATACATTAAATATTGTGTGTATATGTATATATAATATAGACTAGACTGTGATATTGCAAGATACATAGTTTCTCGATATTTTAGTCAACCTTACATAAATTTTAGTGTACTCATTTATAATGTATGGAGTACCTGATATCTATTGTTGCCAGTACAAATTCTGATGCACAAAAATTCCCATTTTTGAGAGTATATAAGCCTTTCCCTGACATGAAATATCCCTCACATTTTTTAAAGCCTGAGATCATTTCTCTATTTGGTAACAATAGACTAAACTAACTTAAGCCAATATATGTAATAATACTCGCAGTATAATATTACATATAATGAAAATCTCATCCCTCTTCAAACAATTAATATTTCTATCAGTAATATCCCAATGTAGCTTATGAATTATTGTTTTGTGTTATATGCATTGTAGTACTTGTTATGGGTTGAATTGTTTTTGCTACCAAAAGAGTTAAAACTTAGCTCCCAGCACCTTTGAGTATGAACTTATTTGAGAATGGGGTTATTGTAGGTTCAGTTAGTTAAAATGAAGTCATACCGGAGTAGAATGGGTCTGTAATCCAATATAATTGGTATCCTTAACGAAGGGGAAAATTTAAACACAAACACTGTCAGAAGACAGTCATATGTAGATGGCAGCAGAAGTTGAAATTATGCTACTATAAACCAAGGAATACCTGCAGCTACCAGAAGCTAGGATTGGTGGGAGAGGAATGATGTTCTTCCAGATGCTTCAGATAGAGCATGGCCCTGCCAGCTCCTCAATTTCAAACCTCTAACCTCCACTATGAACTGCAAGAGAATACATATCTGTTGTCACAAGCTGCCCAGTTTGTAGTACTTTGTTCCAGCAGCCCTAGGAAAATATATACAGTGCATATGAAGTGATGATTACCTAAGGAAATGTCTAATTGTCAAAATTTTAGAGAAAATATTCAAATTATTTTATTTTATGTCTATAGTTTAATGATTTAGAATAACAGAATTATAAAGCAAGAAAACTGAATTGAGTTCTACTATGCATCGTAATGTAGTATGGGCTACGACGTCCAAGTTTAGAATTTAGGTATTATTAATCACATTTTGTAAACAAGAGACATATACAGTTGAAGGAGCAGGGAAGGTGGGATAAATTACTTATAAAAATACAGGAATCAATTAAGAAATAATGAAAGGTGGTATGTGATTAAGTTCCAAACAGATCTTCTTTTGAAAGTGTTTCAACAATGTATCACTATTTTTACACTGGAACACAGTAATACCTATTATATAATTGAGTCTATAAAAATGGTGAAGGTTTTTATATGAAACTTTTACTGTGAGATATTGTAAAACTGAAAATGGGGCTGCTTAATATCATTTTAATTACAAATAGACACAAATTGCCACTGTGTAAAAAAAGTAGAACAATGTAATCAAAATGCCTTATTTGCTCTATTGCTAGGCATTTAAAGGAATTACCTTTATAAAGAACACAGCATGAACATTAGACATTCTACGCTAGCCTTTATATCATAGAGGGCATCTTCTATTTTCTTAACTAAATTATTTTTCTCCTTATGACCATTACTTTAATACCAAGTGTATTTGAATATTTCCTATAGAAAATTTAGTTGTCATGTGTCATATTAATTTAAAATTCATATTACCATTAGAAGCTTAATGTTTCAATGATAAATATGTTGAGGAAACTGCTGTGCTACAAGACTGCCCTAACTGTACCTATTTGTAAAGTAATTTTTCCCGGTAAGTGGTTATCCCAAGAAATCCAGTCAATGAAGTCTAAAAATAAAATAGTTACAATGCTTAGCTAAATAGTAAAATTTCATTAACAAGATCAATAATTTTGTTTGCTATGTATCCCCCAGGAATCTGTTAGAATTGGTTCATTTTCTAAAGTATTTGCTAAAACCCAGCCTTCATACCTTTAATGATATTTAGACCTTTCATTATTTACCTTCTCTGTATCTCTTTACTTCAGACATAACTGATTTCTTTCTGGCTTTTATTTTTTTTTTTCTTAAGTCCTCTTTATACACAGGCCCCATTTATTCTAGTCAATTTCTCTTCAGCATCATCTCTTAGCCTAACTTATCTTTCCCAGGGAGATTTCACAGGCAACCACTCCTTAGCCTCATTCATAAAGCCACAGTTACCATGGAAGCAGGAACATGACTGCTCTGCTCACTTTTTTTTTTTTTTTTTTTTTTGGTTTAATATCCTAGAGTGTTCACTCACTGATTGTCAGGATTGTCTGATGGGACAGTCACAGTTGAATGGGATTGCTCCCGTAAGCTACTTCTTATCTCCTAAGATAAATGCACATTATTCTTATTTTATCCTCTCCACCATAATTATATCTAAAATTTCTCTAATGTCCACATGTCGTGTCATCATCAAACTAGCTGATAAAATTAAAGGTCTGGGAGTTACACTTGGTCTCTCGTATTTCTTCACTCTTCCCCCATATTCATCCTCCCTCTCTTTCCATATTCATCTTTGCTCTTCGCTCATATTCATTCTCCCCATATTCATTCTCACTCTTCTCCCATATTCATCCTCGCTCTTCCCCCATATTCATCCTTGCCCTCCTCCCATATTCATCCTTGCCCTCTTCCCATATTCATCCTTGCTCTTCCCTCATATTCATTCTCCCCATGTTCATTCTCACTCTCGCACCGTGTTCATCCTCACTCTTCTCCCATATTCATTTTCACTCTTTCCCTGTATTCATCCTTGCTCTTCCCCCATATTCATCCTGTCTCTTCCCCCATATTCATCCTCGCTCTTCCCTCATATTCATCCTCGTTCTTCCCCCGTATTCATCCTCACTCTACCCCTATATTTACTCTTTCAGTTAATAGTATTCATTTTACTTACCAAGTCTCTTAAATCCTCCTTAATTCTAATCCAAAACATCATCATTCCTCAAGATTTTAAGAAGTTTCTTAGTGGTCTTTGAACTTAATTTCCTATAGTTTACTCTTCTTATGAGCTATAGTAATTTTGAATTATTTTAATTAATACGATGTTTCGATAGGTAGTTATAATCTAATGGCCTAACATTCAAAAGTTTCAAAGTTGAACATAAAAATTCTCCAAGTATCTTCCTCCTAGACTTGAGTCACCTGAAGAGACAACCATGAACAAAATATTAGTTTTCTTTATATCTGAATATTTTTATAATATAAGCAAATATATATATAATTTACATAATAATCTGTATGTTTGATGATTCATATTGGAGAAACCATCATATCAAAATTGAAGATAATATTTAATATATCTTATATAAGCAAACTATTTTGTTAAATGGCTATAGCATAGTATTAAATGAGATCCTGATTTAAAACTTTAGCTTCCTTCCAATCTATGGCATTACAGGCTATGCTTCGAACTTGTATATGTTACATTTCACATGTGAAATTTTATTTATAGAGACCCCATGAAGTAGACATGCTTGATCAAAGAGTATATATATTTGTATATTTTAGCACATATTGCCAAATTCAGAAAGTTATGGCAGTTTGCAAATATACTAGCAATGCTTGATTTGTGTACATTCTAAGTACTGGAAGAAAAACGTATATGCTTCCAAGTAAAGGTATGTTATTAACAGACGTGTTTAAGCTTCCTTCTATGTGTCTATAATGGCATATGACTTTTGTCCACATTAAGAGCAGCTGAATTGATCAGAAATAATACCTTTTCCAAGGATCAATAAGTTAATAAATTGCTCAGTAAATTATGATGTCTTTTGGATCAACAACTATAACCTGAGAGATCTAGTCATTTCTCATTAGTGTGAATTAGTAAATTCTTAGAATATAAAGTAAGAAGGATTGAAATCAGGATTTAAAAGGTTTTGATGTGAAATTTAACAGAACAGATTATGATAGGCTAAGTAAAAGCCAAAGTATGGTGGAAAAGAACATAGTAACAAGTAGAGGGAGTCTGTGGTAAGAAAATGATGCTGAATGAATACACAGAGAGAAGATAAGATGTCTGATATAAGACAGGCCACACCTGCTAGATCATAGAAGAGGCTTGGGTTAGGATAGCTTTTGAATTACAAATGTAGTGTTTGTGTATTCTAAAATAATACCCTGTCTTAGAATTAATTATTTTTTAAAAATATCTACTCATGGCCTTATTTTACTGACCAATTTATTTTTTCTTATTTATTTATTTATTTTTTTTTTTTGAGACTGAGTCTCTATCTGTATCCAGGCTGGAGTACGGTGGCTCAATCTTGGCTCACTGCAACCTCCGCCTCCTGGGTTAAGGTGATTCTCCTGCCTCAGCCTCCCAAATAGTTAGAAGTACAGGCATGCACCACCACACCTAGCTAATTTTTGTATTTTTTGGTAAAGACCGTGTATCACCATGTTGGCCAGGATGGTCTCCATCTCTTGTCCATGTGATCTGCCTGCCTTGGCCTCCCAAAGTGCTGGGATTACAGGCTTGAGCCACAGTGCCTGCCCTTACTGACCATTTTTTTTTTTTAATATAGAACAGTGGCTTGCACAGATTATAGCTATTCTATTTGTAAGTCAGGTATTTACCAAGTTGAATAGTATTTTCATTATTCAAAAATTGTCATGTTTTAATAGTGTTATTTCTTTTTTTCTTTACATTACTTTTAATAGTAGACATTTTAATTATGACTCTCAATTCCCCTAGTATATTTTTTCTGAGATGTAAAATCATGAACATCCTTTTTTATTTTTTGTGCCACGCTTCACATACACAAAAAATCTTTTTTTTTCTTTTTCTTTACCTATGTGTCCAAAGAATGAACCAGGCATGGACACAGATCAAAAGCCAAGCTGGGATGAACAGGGGTTGCTTTGCTCCTGGCTGATATGAGATGGGCACCACCAATCAGACACCACTCTACCCAAGTCAGGGACAAAATTCTGCTTTTGTCAATGTTTCCCAACGAAGTTGTAATTTGTAATTTCGTGAAGTTTGCTCACATTGGGTTTGTGTTTTCATTAGTTTCTCTCTTTTGTGTTTTTTCAATGATTTTTAGAGAGAAAGCAGGAAATTCTCCACCATTCATTATATCTACTTTGCAATCTAACACAATTGTTAGTTTTTAGATTTTTCTTGACATGTGGGATTAGTATGTAATCCCTATGGGCTATAAACCTTTTCTTCCTTATTTAGCACATTTTTGATACTTAGAATATATAATAGACAATATATTTTACATAAAGTAATTGATGAGTACAATATATTGCATAATTTTCAGTTGAAAATTAAAAACATCAATGTGTATATTCTTGATAATAAATAAAGTTTTATATCTGAAACAATCCAAGGAGATTTCTGCCCCTTCATTATCTTTTAGAAAACTCAGCATCAGAAATCAGGAAAATGATGTGATTGAACAAATGAGAAGTCATACTATGTTGCATTTACCTTGAAGCTTATTAATATTAACTCTGTCTTTTGGAATGGGGCAGGGAATCTGGCAAATGCATGAAGTCTGGAGCAGAATAATGTATGGGAAGAAATAAAGGAGAGGAAAATATTTATATAATAAAATTTTTGGTTGCTCTATGTTGAAGTCCTAACCACCCGTGCTTCATAACTGACCTTATTTGGAAATGAAGTCTTTGTCAATGTAGTCAAGATAAAGATGAGGTCATTAGGGTGGAACTTAATCCAATACAAGTGTCCTTACAAAAAGGGCACCAGTTAGAACACAGATTCAAACATTCAGAGATGGAGGACCAGGTCAATGGATACAGAGAGAATACCATGTAAGAATTAGAGTTATGCTGTCACAATTCAATAAAGTTTGGGGCTATCAGAAGCTAGGAAGAGGCAAGAAAGAATTTCCTTATGGATTTCTGAGACAAATGGCCTTGCTTATATTTTGATGTCTGGTTTCTAGCCTCCAGACCTGTGAGATAATAAATTTCTAAGTCACCCAGTGAAGTCCTGCCCAAGCAAACTAATACAGATGTCAAAAAAATTTTGATTGAAACAAAATCAATTTATAGAATTCCAAATGCATATCACAAGATCTTGAGAAATATGAAATAACTTAGAACTTCCAAAAAAGTAATGAGCAATCAGAAAAAAAATTACTTTTTCAGAAACCAAAAGATACTCTGAAACTGGATTCTCTTCACAAATTTGTAGTGCAGCACATTTTCTATAATTCTTCTCACCCTAATGTAATATACCTGCATATAGTAATTCTGCAGACCTCCCAGTTCCACCTGATATCTACCATTACCATCAGACTTACAAAATGCAAACGGTATTTTCACATTTTGTATTACTTTTCCTGTTATCAAGATAATTTATGTTTCCTAACTTAAGAAAGATTATACTCTTTGAGCTTTAAATTTCATGAATTCAAACTGAATATCTGTATCTATTACTTTGTTCTAAAAAATGTTTGTTATCTGAATAAAGATGAAATTTCTTTGGTTTGAACTACTAGAATTTAACAAGGACATTTCAATAGAATTTTGTTGGTATCTTGTTATTCTCAACATCAAAATTCAAACAGAATTCAGATGTTGAGAATAACAAGATACCAGCAAAGAAAACATTTTAGAATACTAAAACTGCACTCAGATCTTGTCAATTTGACAGTCCTTAGAAATGATGGAGGTTAATTTATACTGTCTGTCAATCTAGTTGCTAAAATCAGAATAGCTTAGATAAAACTCATTTGAAAAAGAATCATTTCTAAATACTATTGTTCTTAAATATGAAACTAACTAAATAAAGTAGATTTTTAAATAAAGTACTGGGAAAAAGAAGCAGGTAACTACTTTTATAACCCGTAGCTCATCAAAACTTCCTTGAAAGTAAATCTGTATTAATAGGATAATATTAAATCTCATCAATAATAACATCGAATTATTATATTAACTTGTCTTTGCATGTTGCTTATAGCATTACTGATGCATAAAAAATTAAAATAATGCATTATAATTAGCCTAAAAGCAAAATGAATTATCCTTAAAAAAATTTATCACTTGGATTTACCAACCATATATAGATTTCAAATATATTCCTACTAAAATTTTGTATTTTACTTTATAAAAGTACATAAAGAAAATACATTCTCTCTCTCTTTATATATATATTGGTATTTGATTGTTTGTTTGTTTTTGAGAAGGAGTCTCCATCTGTCACTGGAGTGACAGTGGCAGGCTGGAGTACAGTTGTGCGATCTTGGCTTACTGCAACCTCCCTCCACCTCCTGGGTTCAAGGGATTCTCCTGTCTCAGCCTCTCGAGTAGCTGGAATTACAGGCATGCAACACCACACCTGGCTATATGTTTTTGTATTTTTAGTAGAGACGGGGCTTCACCTATTGGCCAGGCTGTTCTCAAACTCCTGACCTCAAATGATCCACCTGCCTAGGCCTCCTAAAGTGCTGGGATTACAGGCTTGAGCTACCCTGTCCGGCCTACATTCAGTAGTTTTATTCTTATTTTCTATGCTTTGAATATCTGATATTTTACTTAAAATATTTATAGTTTGCTTTATTTTCCCTTTATTACCCAGGAGAAGCTACCAGTAAAAAACGTTCTGTTTTGAAATAATTTTCTGAAGTCTAAATAGAAAAATAAATAATTTTGCATGAGAAGGAAACAAAATGACAATATCTGCTTTTTCATTTTAAAACAGGACTTAGGAAGACAATAAGAAGTATTTTAATAAATTAAAATGGAATTTGCTTTTTACCATGTCTCATAAATGCTAAACAATGAAATGATTTAGTTTTCAAAGTTATTGTATCCCAATTGATCTTCCAGGCAGCAGACTTATTATCTGATTATGAAGATATGCACATTTATCAAAAAGCTAGAACCATCTGTCTCAATTCTGTTTAATTTAATTATGTATTCATCATTTAGACAGTAAGCTTATGACATAAGCCTCTACAAATGAGTAATTCTATACTTATTATCACTAAAGAATGTGCACAGGCAGACTTCAGTCAACTCCTATTAGTCTACTTTGAAACTTAATTTATTCTAGCGATAGGCCACTGACTAGCCCATCATCACTGATAAATGCACCAAAAAAAAAAAAAAAATCTGGCATTCCTCTCAAGAAACTTAAAACTATCAATTTCTGTCTTTTAGCAAGACAGATATACTTAGAATTTCTAAATAGTTCTTACATTGAGGGGTACATGCATTTAGACCCATATACAAACATTCAAAATTCTCATTTTTAGATAAAAATTATTAAAACAAGGAGAAGATAATGATTCTTTAAAGCAATTTTCATAATATATTTGTAAATGTGTTACATTTTATAATTACGGGGAATATATCAACAATCCTGCTTACTGAATTTCGTACAGAGCTTCAGATTACCTATTGAATAAAATTTTTCTTTGTTTTCTATGTTGTGATTGATTATATTTGACAGAAATTAGTGAGAATATGGAGAATTACTTGCTAAAAATATTTAACCTCATTTATGTATCTGGAATTAAGATTAAAAATATATGACATTCTCTTACAGGACTGCTAAACTAATTAGGAAAGTGATATCTATGCCATCTCATAAATAAGGGCATATCAAATTACTAACATGAATTCATGAATCTTGTAGATGTCACTTCTCTGTGCCAGTCATCATCATCATAGGTAACACAAAAGATAAACTCACAAATTATCTAAAATGAAAATTTATTCCCTCTATGGCTCTCTCTCTCTCTGTGTATAGTTTTACCAGATGTGTAAAACTGTTTTTCAATCTAAACTCCTATTTTAATTTAATAAGAATTTATTTGAAATTTTTAAGGGGAACTCTATTTCTAAATAAGAATATGTATTATAAAACTATTTGGGAATCGGGCTTTCTAAATTTAATCTCTCTATGAGAGACTGACTGTCAAAATAATTGCCATCTCAACAAAAGTTTGCTGGAAAGATAGAAACCACGACCAGTGAGTGTGAAGAATATTTGGACTAGGCAACTAGGGTACTGAATAGCATAAAATCAACTCATCAGAGTAGTAGCAAACAGTGTCCTATTTAGCATCCAGAGGAGGTGATGCATTCAGAATTGCTCTTATCAGTTTTTAGTATTTATGAAGAACAATACTTTGAATAGGATACAGAATTATGAGCAAAAAAATGGAATATGGAGAAAGTTAGAGAAGCCAGTACTGTTGGCCCTTGAAAAACATGGTTAGGTCCACTCATACATATATTTTTTTCAAATAAAAATATTGAAAATGTTTTTTGAAGATGGGCAAAAATTGAAAGAAACTTTCAGATAAACTGTTTATTCTACAAAATTGTTTTAAATAAGAAAAATGGAGCTATGTCAGAAATATATCAAATCACAAAGTATATAAAGATACTAGTCTATTTACCTTTTACTGCCAGAAAATATATACAAATCTATCCTAAAAAGCTAATTAAAACTCACCCACACAATTACAGAGTACACAGGGAGCCACTTACAGTCCACAGTATAAACAAATGTTGAGCCAATATTCAGTCATAACTGCATAAAATTAACTATGCTACATACTGTACTGCTGCAATACTTTTGTAGCTCCCTCCTGGTGCTGTTGCAGTGAGCTCAAGTGTTGCAAGTATCTGCTTAAAACACTCTGAGACGCTAATCATCTCTGCTTGAGCAGTCCCTCTTCCTAGTAAGTTGCATATCACAGGAAAAAGTAACCTCTCATAGTTCTTGAGTATTTTCATTATTTTTACTGCAGTGCTATAAATTTCAAAAAACACCATTGAACCCATATGAAGTACCACTAGTGGGATGAAAGTGCTTCGAGGAAGCAGATAAAAGATACAATATCATAAGAAAAAATTGAATTATTTTATATGTACTGTAGATTAAAGTCTGTAGCTATGATTGCTCATCATTTCCAAAATAAATGAGTTCAATATATGGCTTATATCTAAAAAGGAAAGAAAATGTGTAAATCTGTTGCTTTAGCTATGTTAAAAGGCATAAAAACATGATATGTTTTGCAAAATGCCTTTTTATCTTCTATAAAAAATGCAGCTTTTATGTCGGTGCAGTATTATGATAAAAAAGGCATACCTACAGACTGGAATAAGATTGGAGAAAAAGTGATCTTTAATCATTACATGACAACTTAAAGGAAAAGGTAAGTAAAAGATTTGAAGCTGGAGAGTTTAATGGGAGCAAAGGATGGTTTGATTATTTTAGAAATAGGTTTAGCTAAAAAAAAAAAAGTCAAGATAACAGGAGGAGTAGCTTCTACCAACCAAGAGGGAGCAGATGAGTTTCCAGACACAATTAAAGAAATTATTGAGGAGAAAAGACATCTACCTGAACAGATATCTTTAACAGAGATTGAAGTGTCCTATTCTGCAACAGTAACCACTACCACCACAACAGCAGAAAGGCTACAAAAGATGCTTATTAGTAAGGAAGAGAATCAAGTACCAGGTTTTATCCTGATGGAGATGAGGACTTCTGAACCAGTGCCAGACAATGAGGAATCAGATGTAAAAGAAACAATTTCCAGGAAACAAATTAACATGAGACAATCTGGCAGAAGAGTTCTGATTATTCAAGTCTGTTTTTGACTTTGTTTAACAACATGGACCCTTCTATGATATGGACACTGATAATAATGCAGACAGTAGAAGGATTGATATCTCATAGAAATATTTTTAGAGAAATGAAAAAGCAACATTTTAACAGAAGTGATGATGTTTTTTTCGTAAAGTTACATTATATGTACCTGCCTCTACTGCTTCCCCTCCCACCTCCTCCACCTCTTCCACCTCTTACAACCTGGAACAATACCAATCCTGTCTTCTTGTCCCTCCCCCTCCTCTGCCTGCTCAATGTGAAGATGAAAATTATGATCACGAACACCTTTACAATGATCTACTTCCACATACTAAATAGTAAATGTTTTCCTTCCCTTATGATTGTTAAAAGCACTTTATTTTCCTTAGCTAATTTTACTGTAAGAATACAGTGTGTAATACATATCAATATAACATATAAAACATGTGTTAATTAACTGTTTATGAAATTAAGCCTTCTTCTCAATAGTAGGCTGTTTGTAATTAAACTCTTTAAAAATAAAAAACTGTATGCAGGTTTTCAACTACACAGGAGTTTAGCACTCCAGACACCCAGATTGTTCGAGGCTAAATTCTAGTTTCTTTTAAATCCTTCTTTTCAGAAAAATGTTTCCAGCCAGCAGCTAAATTTATGAGTAACTGAGGCAACTCTCTTCAACAGAAATGTATAAATGACAATATTATATTGAAACCTCAATCACATAAACTGTAGTTCTAAACCGATAGCAATATGACAATATTTACCAGGATAACCAAAACAAAAACTAAAGGGTAAATTAAAGAATGGTAATCATTTCCCATGGCACATTTATATGAAGAGGCAACTTCAAACATCATAAATATAAACATCGAGGTGATGAGAGCAATTCAAAACGTTAGTTTTCTTGTGATGTGGGAACTCGTGAATATTTGTGATCATCAAGATTGACAAAGAGAAAGATCCAGGTTGTGGTTTTAAGTTCACGTCTTTGGTACCTATAGGAAAACAGAATAAATAAATATGTTATTTGAGACCAAACACTCTAAATTTTTAGTTTGGTTAACAACTACCTTAAAAGATTCAATAAGTACAGAATTCTGTGTCCTTTTTTCAACAAATTTAAACAAACATCCTGAAGCAAGTGGTACGTGGTGCATGCTTTGAGATTCACTATTCTAGTCAGAGTAAAAGGTCACTGCATCAATTGAAAGGTGTTTCCTCACAAACTTTTGACTCTTTAGTCAGATTACATGCAAAATTATTAAAGTAGCATTAAGATTCAGGAGACTGAGAAAGGGTGTTGAAGGCAGCAAGAAGTGTGTTGGCCTCAAAGTTTAGCTTAGCAGAAATTTAATTATTTATTTATTGAAAATATATTTAAAACAAGTTTTCTACTTTATTTATATTTGTCTAAACCTCTCTGAGTCATTCAAGTAAAGGGATTAATTACCCTAACTGAAGATACACTAGGTTATCCAAGGAATTAAAACAGTTTCAGGAAGTAAAGGAAATCACAATTAAATGGAAGTGTAGAGGGAGCTACACAGATGCTCAAGTCTTTTGATAAATCATCTTCTCTTAATTTAACTATCTAAAACTTTTGAATTCTTCATTTGTCCCTTTCAGTAGAAGAAAATAGCATGTATATTTCAGGATAATATTATCTATAGTTCAGTCTTAGTGGGGGTAATATGAAGCTGCAGCTTTAGAGGTTTCTTGTGTTAACTATCATACTCTGGCTCTCAGAGCCATGAGACCTCTTCCACATCTCACTGAATCTATTATTTTCTTGAGAGAGAGGCTATAATCATCAACTGTAGAAAGTTTTAATTGCCATTGAAAAGTAAAGGACTTTTTAATCTTAGGATGATTTTATAATGTTGTGAGAAATTGTGCCCTGTCATTAAAGCTCCCATAAAATAAGCAAAATTCTTAAATTACGGATATGAAAACAGCAATCTCCTAGCTACTCCTAATTAATCTATATATTCTGTCTTCTAAAACCTCATGCTAGTTAGCTTTTCAGTAGACTTCAAAAAGCTGTTTCTAATTAAATAATGCTACACAAGATTACAGTTTATATTTTATTGTGTGACAATTTACCTTAAAATAGATACACATTATATATACACAAATAAATACACACACACACACACAC
Organism: Callithrix jacchus; assembly: GCF_049354715.1. Taxonomy (NCBI): domain Eukaryota; kingdom Metazoa; phylum Chordata; class Mammalia; order Primates; family Cebidae; genus Callithrix; species Callithrix jacchus. The sequence goes on from NC_133504.1 coordinate 133,917,577, forward strand.
ACACATATATATATATATACACACACACTTTTGAAGTATGTTCATGTGTGTATATAGATATATGCTATGTAGCTATGTAGGTATGTATACATATATTTACATATATATGTGTATATATATATATATATATATATATATATATATATATACATTTTTAATTTAAGGGGAAATTATACTCAATTTAATAGTAGAGCCAATACATTCAATGTTACTTTTAATACTATCCTATTACAACAGTTGAAAATTAAAGTGGATGAAAATGAGCTTGCTGAGGATAGCTTTATGTCTGAAAATACAAAGTCAATTGACAAAAAATTGTCTTTATATATGTCTTCTCTTTATTGGATCCTATAATAAACATTTGAATGTTTTTTTAGGTGAATTAAAAAAATGTACTTCTGTGATTGCAAACAAGGACAATATAGCATATGCCATGAAATATATTTTAAATTGTTACATTGCAGATATGATCTTTAGAAACTAAATACATAAACTAGTTGTCTTCTGGTTTCTTTATTTATTTTGTAAGAAGTAAATGTCAGTACTGTTAATCCTTTAAAATATAATCTCTCCGTTATCTCTTCAGACTGCTTTAAGATATGTTTTGTCTATGATTTTCATTAGTTTTTCCTGTTATGGGACCGTGGTATATACTTGTTTGGTAATTATGATTATTCTTAAATCTGTGGATTATTTTTCACAAATTTTTAATATTCAAAATTACTCAGCCATTATTTATATAATGCTCTTGCCTTTATTAGTTCTCATCTTTTTCTGAAACTTAAAATGCATAAAGGCAAGCTTTTTCACCATAAAAATACTTTACATATGAAAAAATGCTCATCATCACTGGTCATTAGAGAAATGCAAATCAAAACTACATTGAGATACCATCTCACGCCAGTTAGAATGGCGATTGTTAAAAAATCTGGAGACAACAGATGCTGGAGAGGATGTGGAGAAATAGGAACACTTTTACACTGCTAGTGGGAGTGTAAATTAGTTCAACCATTGTGGAAGACAGTGTGGCGATTCCTCAAGGACCTAGAAATAGAAATTTCATTTGACCCAGTAATCCCATTACTAGGTATATATTCAAAGGGTTATAAATCTTTCTACTATAAGGACACATGCACATGAATGTTCATGGCAGCACTGTTTACAGTAGAAAAGACCTGGAACCAACCCAAATGTCCATCAATAATAGACTGGACTGGGAAAATGTGGCACATATACACCATGGAATATTTTGCAGCAATCAAAAACGATGAGTTTGTGTCTTTTGTAGGGACATGGATGAACCTGGTAAACATCATTCTCAGCAAACTGACACAAGAACAGAAAATGAAATACTACATGTTCTCACTCATAGGTGGGTGTTGAACAATGAGAACACATGGACACAGGGAGGGGAACACTACATGCTGGGGTCTTTTGGGGGGAATAGGAGAGGGTCAGTGGGGAGTGGGGAGTTGAGGAGAGATAGCATGGGGAGAAATGCCAGATATAAGTGAAAGGGAGGAAGGCAGCAAATTGCACTGCCATGTGTGTACCTATGCAACTATTTTGCATGTTCTTCACATGTACCCCAAAACCTAAAATGCAATAAAAAAATACTTTACTATAATGCTTTTATGTTTTTCACCATTTCTTATTTTCATGTATCATTCTGCTTATTGTTTTGACTTCTTCTTCAGTTCAAACTTTTCATGAATTAAATTAGCATCCTAAATAAATCAACTGAGTAACTTCCCATTATTATTTTTCACTTCCATAATTTGATTTTTTTCTTTATTTTTTTCTCTTTTCTATTAAAGCTCAGCTCAGCTACTCTAAAAAAATTATAAGTTATTTATTTTAATTTTCTCATTATATAAAACATAATTCTTTGAAAGGCCATGACAAATGAATCTAGTTATTTAGACCTACTGTAGCTTTTTTTTTCTCTCTTTGTATTTGATTTTGGTTGTATGGTTGTGAGAAATCTGCCTTCACGACCCTAACACTTCCCACCACACCTCCCATCCAACATTCGAGATCACATTTGAAAATAATGCTTGAAAGAAACAAAACATCTAAACTGTATCATTCCACCCCTGGTCCCAAAAATCTCATGTCCTCCTCTCATTGTAAAATATATTCATCTCTTCCCCATAGCCCCCAAATTCTTAACTCATTCCAACATTAACTCATAAGTCCACAATCTCATCTGAGACTCAATGCAATTCCCTTCCACTTATGAGCCTGTAAGATCAATAAGTTATTTCCTTCAAATATAAAATGGTGGTATAAGTATGAGTAATCATTCCCATTCCAAAAGGGAGAAAGGGGCAAAATTCCCCACACAAGTCTGAAACTAAGCAGGGCAGTCATTAAATCTTAAAGATCCAACATAATCTCTTTGACTCCATGTCCCACATCCAAGGCACATTGGTGCTAGGAGTGGGCTCCCAAGGCGTTGGGCAGCTCTGCCTCTGTGGCATGGCAGGGGACAGCCTGAATGGCTGCTTTTATGGGTTAAAGTTGAGTACTGTGGCTCTCCCAGACTCTGAGTGCAAGATGCTAGTGGCTATCCCTTTCTCATGCCTGTAGGGCAGTAGCCGTTTTCCCACTGCCCTACCTTTCAGTACCCAAGTGGAAACTCTCTGTGGGGACTCCAACCACATTTCCCCTTTCACATTGCCTTATTAGAGTCTCTTTTCAAAGACTCTACCTCTGTGGAAGTGTTTTGCCTGGGCACCCAGGGTTTCTCATGCATCCTTTGAAATCTAGGTGGAAGCTGCCAAGTCTCCTTCACTCTTGCATTCTACACACCTGCAGACTTAGCACCGTATGAAAGCTGCCAAGACTTACTGCTTCCCTCCTCAGAATCAGCAACTGGAGTGGTACTTAGCAGCAGCTGGAGTGGCCATTTGATCCGTGAATGGAGCTAGAGCTAGAGAAGCTTGTATGCAGGAAACAGTGTCCCAAGGCTGTGAAGGGCAGTGAAACCCTAGGCTTGGGTGCATAAACCATTGCTTCTTCCTTGGCTTCTGAGCCTGTGATAAGAGGGACTCTCCCAATAACTTCTGAAATACCTTTGAGACTTTTTTCCATTGTTTTGGTTATTAGCACTTATTATTCTTTTCGTCATATCAATCTCTTTAGAAAGAGGTTATGCCATACCCTGCTTGTATTTCTCTTCTGAAAATGTTTTTTCTTCTCTACCACATGGTTGGGCTGCGAATTTTTCAAACTTTTACACCCTGCTTCCCTTTCATTATAATTTCCAACTTTAAGTCATTAATTTCCTCCTGTATCTGATAGTAGGCTATTAGAAGCAGCCAGGCGAATTCTTGAACACTTCACCATGTAGAAATGTATCTCCTCAGATACCGTAAGTCATCACTTTTAGTTTCAAACTTTCACAGATCCCTAGGACACAATCACAATTCAGCCAATATAATTAAGGGGTACCAAGGGTGATCTTTGTTTCAGTTCCCAATAAGTTTCTTTTGTCCTTCTGAGACCTCCCTAGCCTGGCTTTACTCTCCATATTTTAACCAACATTTTTTTAATCAAAGCATCTTAATAAGTCGCTGAGGAACCCCAAACTTACTCTTATTTTCCTGTCTTCTTCTGAGATTCCCAAACTTTTCCAAACTCTGTCCATTTCCCAGTTCCAAAGCTGCTTCTACATCTTCAGGTGACTTTATAGAGATAACCCACCTCTTGGTACCAACTTTCTGTTAATCCATTTGTGTTGCTATGAAAGAGTACCTGAGGCTGAATAATCCAAAAAAAAAAAAAAAAAAAGAGTTTTAAAATGAGATTTTGATGGGACAAAACATCCAAACAGTATAAAAAAAAACAGAGGGAAGGACAAAAGAAAGACAATAGTGGATTTGAAGCCTATAGCACACACAGCTACAATTGTCCATAAACATTAATAAGTCCTACAAAAATGTACATAAAGTAACACACTGAGAACCACTTATCTCAGTTATTTTCTGATATATTCATATTATGCTCAACTTTTAACACCAAAACTTAGAAGATACTTAAAGTCAGACAAGACACGGTCTGAAGAAGTAAACCTGTCATTATAATCATATTCTAATATGACATAGACTTTGATATTTTCAGACTTAAAATATAGAATTATATATATATGTTTCTCAATTAAAATTAGAGAAGACAAGAACGATGCAATGAATGCATAGAAAATAGTTACACACATAGTAGTTATTCATTTCTGTATCTCAATAATCACATTAGTATGAATGGTCTATACATACCATTTATAAGATAGGCAATATTGAAATAACTTATAAAAAGGAGGAAAATCCAATTATATATTTTCTCTTAAATGGCACTCAAAATGTAAAAACTCTGAATGTTTCAAAGTAAAGGAATTGAAAAAGATATACAATGCTAACTTTAACCGAAAACAAAACCAAAATCAACAACCTCTAGTAGTAAATTCAGATGAAGTGAAATTCAACGCAATGCAAGTTATTTGGGAATAAAAAATGGACTACATGCTAATGACTGGACCAATTCTCCAAGAAGATATAAAAGTCTTAAATGTGTACCCATATGACAAATGATCAATAAATAGTCAAGTCTACTATTACACAGTATAGAAGTAAACACTCCTCTTTCAGTGGCTAGTAGATGAAGCAGGAAGAAAATCAGTGAGGATAACATTGACCTCAAAAACACAGTCAATGAACTTGATGTAACTGACAGTTATAAGATGCAGACTATTCCATTTTGTGACAACATAATGAACATTCATATCAAGCTCATGTGTGTGTTCACTAAGTTAGACCATATGCTAAGCCATAAGAGAAACCCTAAAATGTATAAAAAAATAGAAATTATATAAAGTATGTTCTCACATGATGACAGAAGAGTGCATCAGCAATATATATATTAGTGTTGGTTTCCCTCAACAATGCTTCATGTGGAGACTGGCTTAGTAAGTAGTGTCTTAATAATAGTTCAATTTATATGGACTATTCAAGAAACCATTTAAATGAACTGTGTTACTATTGCCTAAATGGTAGTAATACTTGTAAATTATACAAATGTTCTGATGTAACAGAAATATTTGAATTGACCATATAGATACATATATAAATATTAATATTTATGAAAAGGATAAGTTCAACATAATAAGTGAAGTGAAAGACAAGAGACTCGCTGTGATTTTTAAAAACTTAAATCACTACATACACCCATTCTGCCTAAGCAGAGCTAAATATTTTTTCAACCATCTTAGAAAGTACAAAAGCATAAATGACAATATTGGGTGTGTGCAAGCTTTTTTGTATTTTTGGAATGACAGTGGAAAATAAAGGTATTGGTTACATAATATGTATTGTCATCTTTAAATATAAATCATATTTGTTGAAAATACATAATCTCAATGAAACTTCCTAGAAGATATTTTAGTAGCAATTCCTGGTGGATAATTGGTTTTATAACAGATGCCTAATTGAAGCCTGAAGTAAAAATGAAAGTTAATTATATTTTATTGAAAATAATAATTAAAAAAATCCTATGCTAATTTTTCAACATATTTTTAACTAAATGTTATAATTACAAAAATAAAAACAAATCAAATCCTATTCTGTAATTAAGAAAATAAATAATCAAGGGAAGACATAATTACCTTCATAAAAATGAGAAACATATATCATTTTCTCAGAGTGTAATTTTTGAGAATTTTTAAAATATACCAATGTTTAAACTTTTATATTTTATAAATATAATGATATAATTTAAATAATTTCTTTCTGTATGAAATTTAGCAATTTCTTATTGTAAAATATTAACTACAAATGAATTTTATCAGATTTTGGTTGTGTTTAAATATATTGTTTGCACTTTTGTCTAAACATAAAATATTATAAAGTGAACATGTAACAGAACTAAAACTTATATTATGTGATTAGATAATGTTATCATTTTACAAACATCATAAAGTGTATTTACACAAACCTAGATGGCACAGCTTACCACACAGCCAGGCTATATAGTATAGCCTATTGTTCCTAGGCTACAAATCTATACAACATGTAACTGTACTAAATCCTGTAAACAATGATAATAAATGGTATTTGTGTATATAAATATAGAAAAGTTACAGTAAAAATACAGTAAAAAGATTAAAAATAGGTCAACTAAGTAAGGCACCTACCATGAATAAAACTTGCAAAACTGGAAGTTGCTGTGGGTGAAGCAGTGAGTGAGTGGTGAACAACAACAACAAAAAACAGTCTAGGACATTATTGTACACCAGCAGTGCCCAAGATTTTTTGGCATCAGGGACCAATTTCATGGAAGACACATTTTTCTGTGGACTATGGGTATGGGGTATGGTTGTGAGACAAAACTGTTTCATCTCAGATTATCAGTTGCTAGATTTTCATAAGGAGCACACAACGTAGATCCCTTGCATGTGCGATTCACAATGACAATCTAATGCCACCACTCATCTGATGGGAGGCTGAGTTTGGTGATTATACTCACTCACCTGCCTCTCACCTCATGTTGTGCAGCCCAGTTCCTAACAGGTCATAGATCACTACTGGCCCATGGCCCAGTGGTTGGAAACTTCTGCCGTACACTACTGTATACTTTACAAACATTTAGAATATGATAAATTTATATCAGGGTATATTTATTTCTTTGTTTTGTGGGCCCTTTTTTTGAGACAGGGTCTTACTCTATCACTCAGGCTGGAGTGCAATAGTACCATTAGGGCTCACTGTCTCAACCTCCCAGAGTACTGGGATTGCAAGAATGAGCCACCCCACTCAGCCTTTATTTATTCAGTAATAAATTAACCTTAGGTTACTATAACATTCTTACTTTAAAACCTTTTCTAGTATTCAGAACTTTTGACTCTTCTGTAATATTTTAAAACATAAACTGTGTAGCTATACAAATTTTTTTATTTCTTTGTATCCTTATTCTAGAAGTTTTTTAAAATTTTTAAAATTAATTAATTTTTTACTTTTTAAACATTTTTGTTAAAATACACAAATACAAACCTAGCCTGGGTCTACATAGGGTCAGAATTACAAGTACTGCTATCTCTCAGCTCCATACACTGTCCAACTGAAAAATGCGTAGGGATAATTACATGAATGGAGTGGTCATCGCCTATGCTTTCTTCTGGAGTACCTTCTGAAGATTGTGTCTAACACTATTTTACAGTTAAGCTTTTGAAATTAGTGCAAAGCTACATTATAAAAAAATAAAATGCATAGTATATTAATAATTAAACTCATAAGATAGTTGTTATTATTATCAAGTATCATGTACTGTACAACATTGTATGTGCTAAACTTTTTATAAAACTGATAGATCAGTGGGTTTATTTACATCAGCCTCACCACAAACATATGAGTAATGCCTTACAATGGCTATGATATCACTAGCCAACAGTGACACCTCCACTAGAATCTTATGGGACCACCATTACACATGTGAACTATTGTTGCCCAAAATGTTGTCACATAGTGTGAGACAATACTTGGCTTTAACAAAGATTCTCCTTCACCAAGCTATATTCAGACTCCTTGGAACACTCTTCTTGACCAGGCCTTGGCTGTGGCCCTCATCCTGTCTTTGCCTGACTACTCCAGGCTTAGAAAGGATCTTGCTTAGCTAGTTTTGTAAGAATTCTTACCCTTTTGATATATAATAGCATTCCCCTCATATGTCTAATTCTTTGGCCTGTCTTTAACAAGAATCCTGTTAGGTCCATTTAACAACCATCTCCCTAGGCTTGATGTTTCCTTTTAGTAATTTCTATTCACTGACATTCTCATCCTGCTCCTTGGCTACACATCTGCACTTATCATTAACAATTTGTTGGGGTACACCAAGATTGGGGTAAACCAAGCCTGCACCTCTCACAGAGAAGTACAGTAACAGTGAGTGAAATCTACACCTTCAAATGAGGTATTCAGTTTCTCACACTGGGACTGACTAAGTAGTCAGTGAGTCAGTGGAGAGTGAGGAAAAGCAGACTGGGGTGACAGCCCACCTGGGAATGACATGGAGCAAAGAGAGCTCCAACTCAGAGCCAAGGGAGGCAGTGAATGATAGTGCAACCCCACCTGGGAAACCACACTTTTCCCATGGATCATTGCATCCCACATATCAGGACATTCCCTCATGAATCCATGCTACCAGGGCCTTAGGTTCAAAGCACAAAACTGTGCAGACTCCCTGTGGGCACTTGGGCATGCACAGAGACACAGGAGGTTTTGCATTCTCCGGTCCTGGGAATTCTGGGAAGGTAAGAAACCCATCCCCTAGGAAAGCGTTTGAAGCCAGGGATTGAAGTAACCTCATTCAGCAGAACTCACTCCTATGGCATCTCAGATGTTAAGACCCCCTGGCTTGGAATTCCAGCCAACCAGCAGCAGCAGCAGGCTGGAGACTGCCTGAGACAACTGATTTCCAATAGGAAAACAGTGGCCACCATTTTTTGACTCAAGTTGGTTGTCCTGATCTGCTGGCTCTGGAGAGTCTGGGCAGTCCACACTGAGAGGAAATCCCTGCAGTGCAGCTCTGCCGCTGTGGCATATCATGGCAAGACTGCTTCTTTAAGTGAAATCACAATGCATACCTCCTCACCGGATGGGGCCTCCTTGCAGGAATTTCAGCAGCTCCAGCCAGGGTGTTACAAAGAGAACGTTGATCTCCCTGGGATAGAGACCCTTGGGGACAGAACTGCCGCAGTCTCTGTGGTTCACCTGACTTATCATTTCCTGCCTGCTGGCTCTGGAGAGTCTGGGTGGTCTAGTCAAGGTAGGTTCCCACCAACACAGTGCACCTGCTCTATCAAAGGGCAACTCAACTGCTTCTTTAAGTGGATCACTAACCCCATTTCTCCTGAGTAGGTGTAACCTCTCAAGAGAAGTCTCCTGAAATCTCCTACAGGAGCATTCAGGCCAGCATCAGGTCAATGCCCCTCTAAACGGAGCAGCCAGAAGTAACAGGCTGCTCTTTTTACTGTTTGCAGCCTTCACTAATGATACCTCCGGGTACAGGATGGATCTAGGTGATTAGGGTCTGGAGTGAACCCCCACCAAACTGAAGCAGCACTATGGAAGAGGGACATGACCATTAAGAGAAAAGCAAACAGAAAGCAACAAAAACATCAACAAAAAGACCCCACAAAAACTCCATTCAAAAGTCAGCAACCTCAAAGAGCAAAAGTAGAAAAGCCCACAGAGAAAAAATAAAGAATCAATGCAAAAACAGTGAAAACTGAAAAAGCTAGAATGCCTTTTCTCCAAGTAATTTCAACACCTCTTGAGCAAGGGCACAGAACCAGGCTGAGGCTGAGATGGCTGAATTGACAGAAGTAGGCTTCAGAAGGTTGGTAACAACAAACTTTGCTGAGTTAGAGGAGTATGTTCTAACCCAATGCAAAAAAACTAAGAATCCTAATAGCAGATTATGAGGTGATAAACAGAATAGTCAGTTAAGAGAGGACCATAAATTATAATCTATACTTATATTTATTTAGACAAAAATGGGTAAAGAGATTAGCATTTTAAAATAAGTAAATATTTTTAAAGTAACTTTATGTAATAATTTAAAGCGTGAAAAGTAATATGCAGAAACTACATATCTATGTTGCTGTTAAAGCGATACTGTGAGTCAATTCATATTTAAATGTTTTATGTTTAGTAACTTAAAAAAAAGAGGAAGTAATTTGAACAGATGTGGTCTTAGTGGGGTTCCATTATTTAAAGAATACTATATTGAGCCAATATAGGCCTAAAAATCAAGGAGAAAAATAAAGTTTATGAAGTCCCAGAGGATGCTCAAAGTTGATTTTATCATGTGGCATGCCAGGAAACCTCAAAACATTATTAAAATATATGTTAGTGTTTTCATGCTAGAGAAAAGCACTGAAAAGCAAATAGCAAAATCTATCTTTCCCTGAATTAAAAGGAGTCTTTCTCTGAATTCAGTTCCACAACAGGAAAGGAGACACCTCTATACCTGTTATAAAAGAAAACAATTTTTTTTACATATAAATTGTCAGGCAACCATACCCTGCTCTCCTTCTTTCCTTCTCTCTCTCTTTTGAGATCTTCAGTTGGCTTGAGTCACTGTCGTGGTACAAACTCGCTGCCTAAGAGTCCTAAAAGAAACTGTAACCACCAAATTACAGTACATTTTGAACTGGCCAGGAGCACATGGCCGAAAGCCAAATTGACTGCTTCGCATTCCAGCTCTGTCATTTGTGTTCATTAAGTTTGTGACCTTGATCAAGTTATTTAATGTATTTCATCCTCCATTTCCATATCTATAAACTGTATTAATAAAAACAGTAATACCTACCACATAGATTATCATTAAGTACACATTTGAAATCTATCATCTTTTTAATTAATGAATCATTGTTGAAGAATCTCTAGTACATACATGTTAGGCATTAAGATTTACTCAACACATATATTTGGAAAGTCTCTTTTATCCAGGGTACTGTGATAAAAAGTTTAAATCTGAATTTTAAATTATTGCAGTTTAAATCTGAAGGTCTGAGAAACAGAATCAATGAAGGCCTGAGGAGACTGCTGTGTTAGGTTACACAGTCAAGCAGAGAGCCAGTGAATTCTCCCTGCCTTAACTTTTGGCTCTATTGGGCCCTCAGTGAATAGGATGATGAACATCCATATTAGGGAGCGCTCTGTGCTTTAATATGCCCACTGATTCAAATGCTAATCTCTCTAGAAATGCCCTCACACACAATCCAGAAATAATGTTTAACCAGATATCAGGACATTCCCTTATCGACTCATGTTGACACATGAACATAATTATAATAATTCCCAAGTAGGATTGTCTTCTAAGCCAATATTTCTGGCATCCTTATATAAAGAATGCAACATAAAGTGATTGACCTCTACAGAAAGAAAATAGCTATGTAAAGATGCAAATATTTGGGTTATGTTGCCACAAACCAAGGAATGCCTGACTCCACCAGAAGCTAGGAAGAGACAAGAAAAAAAAATCATCCAGTAGAGACTTGAGAGAGAGCATGACCCTGTCAATACATTGAAATTGTTTCTTTCTTTCTTTTTTTTTTTGACTTTTATTCTAGGTTCGGGGATATATGTGCAGGTTTGTTATATAGGTAAACTCACATCACATTCAAATTGTTGAATAGATTACTTTATCACACAGGTATTAAGCCTAGTACCCAATAGTTATTATTATTTTGCTCATCTCCCTCCTCCCACCCTATTCTCTCAAGTAGACCTCAGTTTCTGTTATTCCCTTCTTTGTGTTCATGAGTTCTCATCATTCACATCCCACTTGTGAGAACATCTGGTATTTGATTTTCTTTTCCTGCATTAGTTTGCTAAAGATAATAGCCTCCAGCTCAATCCACATTCCTGCAAAAGACATACTATCCTTCATTTTTATGGCTTCATAGTATGCCATGGCATATATGTACCACATTTTCTTTATACAATGTGTCATTGTTGAGCATTTAGGTTGATTCCATGTCTTTGCTATTGTGAATAGTGCTGCAATGAACATTCATGTGCATGTGTCTTTAGTGTAAAATAATTTATATAGATCTGAGTTTATATCCAGCAATGGATGGGTTACATACAGCCTCCAAAACTGTTACAAAATTGTTTTTAGGCTCCCAATTATTATTGTAGCCCTAGGAAATTAACATAGGTACCCCTTACATGTTCTCCTAAACTGCAGTGTGTTCTTCTAATTTTAGCACTGATCATACTTAGTTACATTTTTCATTTATCTGTCAGTGTTTTGTATTAGTCTGTTTTTTAGAGAAATACCAAGCTTTTTTTTGTGAATTATTTAAACTATTGCACCTGACAAAAATCCTGACACTTTATTAATTTAATAAAATGTTTCTTTTTGTAAATGAAATAAATTAATTTCAAGTTTCAGAAATCTGCATGATATGCATATATTTTACAAAAGATAATTTGCATAATCCCAAGAAAATATGGGATTATGCAAATTATCTTTTATGAAATATAAACTTATCATGGGATTATGTGAAAAGACCTAATCTACGTTTGATGGGTGTGCCTGAATGTGATGGGGAGAATGAAACCATGCTGGAAAACACACTTCAGAATATTAAACAGGAGAATTTTCCCAACCTAGCAAGGCAGTTTAATATTCAAATCCAGGAAATACAGAGAACAACATGAAGACATTCCTCAAGAAGAGCAACCCCAGGAAAAGCACATAATCAACAGATTCACCAGGGTTGAAATGAAGAAGAAGAAGAAAAAAAAAACCCTTCAAAAAAATTAATGAACCAAGGAGCTGGTTTTTTGAAATCGTCAACAAAATAGATAGACCACTAGCCAGACTAATTGAAAAGAGAGAAGAATACAATAGATGAAATAAAAAATGATAAAGGGGATATCACCACTGATACCACAGAAATACAAACTACAATCAGAGATTACTACAGACACCTGCGTGCACATAAAGCAGTGAATCTAGAAGAAATGGGTGAATTCCTGGACACTTACACCTTCCCAAGACTAAATCAGGAAGAAATTAAATCCCTGAGGAGACCAATAACAAGGTCTGAAGTTGAGGGAGCAATTAATAGCCTATCAACCAAAAAAAAAAGTCCAGGTCCAGATGAGTTTACAGATGAATTCTACCAAATGTACAAAGAGGAGCTGGTACCATTCTTTCTGAAACTATTCCAAACAATACAAAAAGAGGGAATTCTCCCTAACTCATTTTATGAGACCAACACGATCCTTATACCAAAACCTGAAAGAGACACAACTAAAAAGGAAAATTTCAGGCCAATTTACACGATGAACATTGATGTGAAAATCTTCAATAAAATACTGGCAAACTGAATCCAACAGCACATCAAAAAGCTTATCCATCATGATCACATTGGCTTAATCCCAGAGATGCAAGGCTGGCTTAACACAAGCAAATCTATAAATGTAATCCATCACATAAACAGAACCAAAGACAAAACCCACATAATTACCTCAATAGATGCAGAAAAGGCCTTTGACAAAATTCAACAGCCCTTTATGCTAAAAACTCTCAAGAAACTAGGTATCAATGGAATGTATCTCAAAATAATAAAAGCTATTTATGACAAATCTACAGCCAATATCATAATGAATGGGTAAAACTGGTACCATTCCTTTTGAAAACTGACACTAGAAAAGGGTGCACTCTCTCACCAGTCCTATTCAACATAATATTGTAAGTTCTGGCCACAGCAATCAGGCAAGAAAAATAAATAAATAAATAAACAAATAAATAAATAAATAAATAAATAAATAATAAAGTGTATTCAATTACAAAAAGAGGAAGTCAAATTGTCTTTATTTGTAGATGACATGATTGTATATTTAGAAGACCCCATAGTCTCGCCTTAAATCTCAAGATGATAAGCAATATTGGCAATGTCTTAGGATAGGAAGTCAATGTGCAAAAATCAAAAGCACTCCTATACACCAATAACACACATACAGAGGACCAAATTATGAGCAAATTCCCATTTACAATTGCTACAAAGACAAAAAGATTCCTAGGAATACAACTAACAAGGGACGTGAAGGACCTCTTCAAGAAAAACTGCAAACCACTCCTCAAGGAAATAAGAGAGGACAGAAACAGATGGAAAAACATTCCATGCTCATGGTTAGGAAGAATAAGTATTGTGAAAATGGCCATAATGCCCAAAGTAATTTATAAATTCAATATTATCTTCATCAAGCTACCATTAACTTTCTTCACAGAACTGAAAAAACTCTTAAACTTCACATGTAACAACAACAACAAAAATAAAAGCCCACACTCCCAAGACAATCCTAAGCAAAAAGAACAAAGCTGGAGGCATCACACTACCTGACTTCACACTATACCATAAGGCTGCAGTAATAAAAACAGCAGGGTACTGGTAAGAAAACAGAAACACAGACTAATGGTACAGATCAGAGGCCTCAGAAGCAATTCCACACATCTGCAAGCATCTGTTCTTTAATAAACCTGACAAAAGCAATGGGGAAAGGATACCCTATAATAAATGGTGTTGGAAAAACTGGCTAGCCATGTGCAGAAAGATAAAACTGGACCCCTTCCTTACACCTTACACAAAAATTAACTCCAAATGGATTAATTTTTTTTTTTTTTTTTTTTTTTTTGAGGAGGAGTTTCACTCTTGTTACCCAGGCTGGAGTGCAATGGCGTAATCTCGGCTCACCACAATCTCTGCTTCCTGGGTTCAGGCAATTCTCCTGTCTCAGCCTCCTGAGTAGCTGGGATTACAGGCACGCACCACCATGCCCAGCTAATTTTTTTGTATTTTTAGTAGAGGTGGGATTTCACCAGGTTGACCAGGATGGTCTCGATCTCTTGGCCTCGTGATCCACCCGCCTCGGCCTCCCAAAGTGCTGGGATTACAGGCGTGAGCCACCGGGCACAGCTGGATTAAAGATTTAAACATAAGTCCTTAAAAACCCTAGAAGTAAACTTAAGCAATACCATTCAAGACATAGGCATAGGCAAGGACTTCATGACTAAAACACCAAAAAGAATGACAACAGAAGCCAAAATCGACAAATGGGATCTAATTAAACCTCAGAGCTTCTGCACAGCAAAAGAAATTATCATTAGAGTGAACGGGCAACCAATAGAATGGGAAAAAAATTTTGCAATCTATCCATCTGACACAGGGCTAATATCCAGAATCTACAAATAACTAAAACAAATTTACAAAGAAAAAACAACCCCATCAAAAAGGAGGAGAACAATATGAACAAACACTTTTCAAAAGGAGACATTTATGCAGCCAACAAACACATGAAAAAATGCTCATCATCACTGGTCATTAGAGAAATGCAAATCAAAACCACATTGAGATACTATCTCATTTCAGTTAGAATAATGATCATTAAAAAATCTGAAGACAACAGATGCTGGAGAGGATGTGGAAAAATGGAAATACTTTTACATTGTTGGTGGGAGTGCAAATTAGTTCTACCATTGTGGAAGACAGTTTGGCGATTCCTCAAGGATCTAGAAATAGAAATATCATTTAACCCAGCAATCTCATTACTGGGTATATACCCAAAAGATTATAAATTGTTCTATTATAAAGACGTATGCACATACACATTAATTGTAGCACTGTTTACAATAGCAAAGACTTGGAACCTACCTAAATGCCCATTAAGGATAGACTAGTTGAAGAAAATATGGTACGTATATACCATGTAATACTATGCAGCCATAAAAAGGGTGAGTTCCTGTCCATTGCAGGGACATGTATGAATCTGGAAATCATCATTCTCAGCAAATGGACACAAGAACAGAAAATCAAACACCATATGTTCTCACTCATAAATGGGTGTTGAACAATGAGAACACATGGACACAGGGAGGGGACCATCACAAACTGGGATCTGTTGGGGGTTGGAGGGACTAAGGGAGGGATATCGGGGGTGGGGGGAATGGGGACGGATAACATTAGGAGCAATACCTAATGTTGGCGATGGGGGGATGGATGCAGTAAACCACAATGGCATGTTTATACCTTTGTAACAGTCTTGCATGATTTGCATATGTACTCGAGAACTTAAAGTATAATAATAATAGAAAAGATAATTTGCAATTACTGCTTAAGAACAATTAATATACAATGTTTTGCCTTATATTCCTATTTTTTAAATAGTTTTTTACTTATAAAAGTCTTCCATGTAATCATCACCTAACTGAAAAAAAATTAATGAATATATAAGCACAAATTTTAATATTTTAATATAATTTTATTTATAAAGAGACACAATTTAAATACCATAAAATTTACTATTTTAAAATGTATGAGTCAGTGATTTTTCATAGATCTGCAAATCTTTGTAACCATCCTCACTAATATTAGAACATGTTCCTCAGCCCAAAAAGGAAATCCACTACTTATTCACAGCCATTCTATTTTTCCCTTTTTACAGCTGCTGTCAAACAACTAATCTACTTTTTGTTTTGAAAAATCTACCTTATCTAGATATTTTACATACATGGCATCTTACAATATGTAGCATGCTGAAGAGCAAGGAGAACTAATCCAAATCAAAGTCCCAAAACTGAAAAACTAAGAGTCTAATTTTTGAGGGCAGAAAGCATCCAGCATGGAAAAAATATATATGGGCCTGTAGGCTAGGCCAATCTCTCCTTTTTATGTTTTTCTGCCTGCTATATATTTGCTGGCAGCTGACTAGATTGTGCCCACCAGATTAAGGGTGGATCAGGCTTCTCCGGCCACTGACTCAAGTGTTAATCTCTTTTGGCAACACCCTCACAGACACACTCAGGATCACTACTTTGTACCCTTCAATCCAGTCAAGTGGATACTTAGTATTAACAATCATAGCAGTATTTTAAGTTTAGGGTACATAAACACAATTTGGTTGCTGAACTACCTTAATATTTGATTATCAAGCTTTAAGTGTTCAGTAGACTCAATTTCTAGATATTTGTAAGACTGTAAGTTTATTTTTGTGATGTGTTTGTAAGGTCTGTCATCTGTCTGAATAGTGGGAAACTGCAGCTGCAGACCTCAATCTATGGGACAAATGTACATATGGTACATATCAAGCAACTACACTTTTTCTTGTAATGTCATAACTTTACTCTGCTTCTTTGGAGTATTTCCAGCATCACTGGTGGCACTTTGTATGGGTTCCACAGTGTTAGTCAAGGTTTATAGTATTACACTAAACACATCACTTTTTACTGTGATATGAAATTTACTGTAGAGACAACTGCTCATGAAGAGATGATTAGCATCACTCAGTGTTTTAAGCAGATACTTAGAACACTGGAGCTCACTGCAATAGCAACATGAGGTGCTGCAGAATTATTACAGTAGTACAATATGTACTACAATTAATCTAATGCAGTTATAATTTCACATTGAATCTTTACCATTGTTTATATTTCTCTGTAAGTGATGTCATGTACGGCCTGAGTGTATACATTTTGATAAATTATAACATTATATTTGTGTATATCTGATGATAGTAAATGATAAAAATAGACACATTTTAAACTATTGTGCATGTACATAACACAGCAAGCTTTATCTTTTAAAAATAATATTTCTGGGCTATAAAATTCATCTGTAAGTTTTTGTTGTTTGTTTGTTTCTTTCTTTGTTTTTGTTGTTGTTTTTGAGACATAGTCTCTCTCTCTTGCCCAGACTGGAGTGCAGTGGCATGATCTCAGCTCACTGCAACCATCCCTCCCAGGTTCAAGGGATTCTCCTGCCTCAGCCTCTCAAGTGTCTGGTACTACAGGCGACTGCCACCACATCTGGCTATTATTTTTATTTTTATTTATTTTTAGTAGAGATAAGATTTCACCATATGGCCAGGCTAGTCTCAAACTCTTGACCTTGTGATCCATCCACTTTGTCCTCTCAAAGTGGGATTACAGATGTGAGCCAGAACACCCAGCAAGATTTTTTAAAATTGTTGTACATTTCCAAAAACGTTTTCATTATACATATTGGGGGGAAAATCTCATGTATAAGTGGACCTGTTCAGTTCAAACTCCTGTTGTTTAAGGGTCAACTGTATTATAAATAATAGCAAAAATATAGCAATATATTTAAAGTTTTATGTGGAGAATATGTATTAAAAGCACTATGCACTTTCCTTCTCCTGGCATAATATTTTGAGTTCTCCTTTAATTATACCAAATATATTACAAACATTACCTCTAGAAAACTAATTTTACTAAGAAAATCTCAAGGTTAAATGCTTAATTTTTTAAATTTATAATAAACTTTAGTAACAACTATGTTGAATAATTATAGTAGCTATTCAATTAAAAAATGATAAATAATCTGGCAAGCAATATTCATTTTTATATAAGAGGTTGAAGTATGTTGGTGAAAGGGGAATATGGATTCCAAAAAGTGAATATTTTTTTTTTAATTTTTTATTGGATTATAGGTTTTGGGGTACATGAGCAGAGCATGCAAGACAGTTGCGTAGGTACACACATGGCAGTGTGCTTTGCTTTTCTTCTCCCCTTCACCCACATTTGGCATTTCTCCCCAGGCTATCCCTCCCCACCTCCCCCTCCCACTGGCCCTCCCCTTTTCCCCCCAATAGACCCCAGTGTTTAGTACTCCCCTTTCTGTGTCCATGTCTTCTCATTTTTCATCACCCACCTATGAGTGAGAATATGCGGTGTTTCATTTTCTGTTCTTGTGTCAGTTTGCTGAGGATGATGTTCTCCAGATTCATCCATGTCCCTACAAACGACACAAACTCATCATTTCTGATTGCTGCATAATATTCCATGGTGTATATGTGCCACATTTTTCCAATCCAGTCTATTATCAATGGGCATTTGGGTTGATTCCAGGTCTTTGCTATTGTAAACTGTGCTGCAATGAACATTCGTGTACATGTGTCCTTATAGTAGAACGATTTATAGTCTTTTGGATATATACCCAGTAATGGGATTGCTGGGTCAAATGGAATTTCTATTTCTAAGGCCTTGAGGAATCGCCACACTGTCTTCCACAATGGTTGAACTAATTTACACTCCCACCAACAGTGTAGAAGTGTTCCTTTTTCTCCACATCCTCTCCAGCATCTGTTGTCTCCAGATTTTTTAATGATCGCCATTCTAACAGGCGTGAGATGGTATCTCAATGTGGTTTTGATTTGCATCTCTCAGAAGACCCCATTGCCTCAGCCCAAAAACTCCTGAAACTGATAAGCAACTTCAGCAAAGTCTCAGGATATAAAATCAATGTGCAAAAATCACAAGCATTCGTCTACACCAATAACAGACTTAAAGAAAGCCAAATCAAGAGTGAACTGCCATTCGCAATTGCTACAAAAAGAATAAAATACCTTGGAATACAACTCACAAGGAACGTAAGAGACCTCTTCAAGGAGAACTACAAACCACTGCTCAACGAAATCAGAGAGGACACAAACAGATGGAGAAACATTCCATGTTCATGGTTAGGAAGAATTAATATCGTGAAAATGGCTATACTGCCCAAAGTAATTTACAGAATCAACGCTATCCCCATCAAGCTACCATTGACTTTCTTCACGGAACTGGAAAAAACCACCATGAACTTCATATGGAACCAAAAGAGAGCCCACATAGCCAAGTCAATTCTAAGCAAAAAAAACACAGCGGGGGGCATCACACTACCGGATTTCAAACTATACTACAAGGCTACAGTAATCAAAACAGCATGGTACTGGTACCAAAACAGAGATATAGACCAATGGAACAAAACAGAGGCACCGGAGGCAACACAACATACAAACAACTATACAATCTTTGATAAACCCGACAAAAACAAGCAATGGGGAAAGGATTCCATGTTTAACAAATGGTGTTGGGAAAACTGGCTAGCCATGTGCAGAAAGAAGAAACTGGACCCCTTCCTGACACCTTACACTAAAATTAACTCCAGATGGATTAAAGACTTAAACATAAGACCTGGCACCATAAAAACCCTAGAAGGAAATCCAGGCAAAACTATCCAGGACATAGGAGTAGGCAAGGACTTCATGAACAAAACACCAAAAGCATTGGCAACAAAAGCCAAAATAGACAAATGGGACCTAATGAAACTCCACAGCTTCTGCACGGCAAAAGAAACAGTCACTAGAGTGGATCGGCAACCAACAGAATGGGAAAAAATTTTCGCAGTCTACCCATCTGACAAAGGGCTGATATCCAGAATTTACAAAGAACTCAAACAGATTTACAGGAAAAAAACAAACAAGCCCATTCAAAAGTGGGCAAAGGATATGAACAGATACTTTACGAAAGAAGACATATATGAGGCCAACAATCATATGAAAAAATGCTCATCGTCACTGGTCAAAAGTGAATATTTTATGAGACCATGCTGACGGCTTGTTAGTGCAAAGGCCCATACGACACATGTTGATGTTCCTTTGCTGGGAACTTCCCACTGGAAGAGCAGATTAGTTAAATTGTAACCTTTAGGCCAGGGGCAGTGACTCACACCTGTAATCACAGCACCGCAGGAGGCTGAGGCAGGTGGATCACTTGAGATCAGGAGGTTGAGAGCAGCCTGGCCAACATGATCAAGTCCCTTATCTACTAACAATACAAAAATTATCCAGTCAAGGTGGAAGGTGCCTGTAATCCCAGCTACTCAGGAGGCTGAGGCAGGAGAAATGCCTGAAGCCAGAAGATGGAGGTTGCAGTGAGCCAAGATTGCTGCCAATGCTTTCCAGCCAGGGAAACAGAGAAAGACTTAGTCTCAAAAATAAATAAATAGAGGAAATTTAAATTTATAAATAAATAAATTACAACCTTTATAAACTATAATTTCTTTAAACTACTTAATATAGTACAACTTTACTAAAGATACGTTTCTTTTAGACATACTAAAATTATTATTTCTAGTTTGAGGAAATATTATGTCATTTTTGCTCACATGCAGATTATTTCTCAAGAAAAGTTACAGCAACTGTGAATGCCTCTCTCGCTTCCTCTTCCACCTCTTCTGCTTCTCCCACATCTGAAACAGTGGGACAAGTTTCTCCTCTTGCCTCTCCTCAGTCTACCCCATGTAAAGATTATGAGGATGGAAACCTTTCCAATAATCCGCTTCTACTTAATTAATAACAAACATATCTTCATTGTAATTGTCTCAACGTTTTATTTAGCTTACTTGATTGTAAGAATACAGTATCTGCTACACATAACATATAAAACGTGTTAATGGACTGTTCATGTTATCAATGAGGTCAGCAGGAGGCTATGAGTTGTTACAGTTTGGAGGAGACAAAAGTTATACATCGATTTTCAACTGTGATGAAGGAGGTCAACACACTTCATCTCATTGTTGTTCAAGGGTCAACTCTATATTCCATCTACTAACTATATTGTGAAATATATTTTATATTTTTATTTCATTATAGTGTGGGGAAAAACACAATTATTAATAAGAAATAAAATAATTCTGAAGACTGAAGTAATTGAAAGGCCAAACTTAAGTGTAGTGAAATAAATTTTACTTCTTACATACCCCTGTTAGTAAAATAATTAGATGCATCAAGTGCTTCTTTACAGTTAGGGGATAAAATGCAAAAGAATGAGACTTTCTTTGTCAGAAGAACTATTTCATTTAAGGAAATGCTGCGTTATTCATTGTGATAATTGTGATAGTTAATTTTATATGTCAACAGGGCTGGGCCACAATGTCCAGATATTTGGTCAAACATTATTCTTGATGATTCTAATAAGGTGTTTTTTGGATGATTAACATTTAAATCATTGGACTTTGAGCCAAGCAGATGACCTTCATAACATGAATGGGCTTCATCCAATTTGTTGAGGCTTTACTGTAACAAAGCCTGACCTCCCCTCAGCAAGAAACAATTCTGCCAGATGACTGTCTTTAAACTTGAACAGAAACACTGTGTATCCAGCCTGTTCTTCCCTGTGTCTCTGGCCTGTTGTCCTGTTGTCCTATCTTTCTGATTTTAGATTTACTAGCCCCATCCATGTTTGTATGAGCCAATTACTTAAAATAAATCTCTCTTTCTCTCTCTCCACACACACACCACATCATCATCATCGTTATCATCATTCTTCACTATATGCAAAGGATTGGTCCCAGGATCCCCTCATACACCAAAATTCACGCATACTCAGGTCTTGAATTAGGTCCTGAGGTACTTAGGTACATTAAAAGTCAGCCCTCTGTATTCATGGGTTTCTTCCATTAGGAATATTATACTTTCTAACTATGTTTCCTTGTGAATGCGAGGATATGGGAGATAACTGTATTTACTGGAAAAAATCCACATATAAGTGGATCTGTTAAGTTCAAACTTGTGTTATTCAAGGGTCAACTACATATCTACATCTTACTAGTTCTGTTTCTCTGGAGAACCCTAATACATAAATATTTTAATAATATTAGCAAACAAAAAGGACTAAATCTGTGCCACTTAATTTTCAAAGAGCTTTATGTGTGTTAACATAATTAATTCTTAAATTTATCTTGTGAACTAGATACTGCTGTTTTATCATTTTGTACCAATGGAAAAAACTGGAAATTTGCCTACATTAAAAGCAAATAATACAGTTGAGATTCCAGTACTAGAATTTTGGTTTCGAGTATGTACATCTCACCATTATTGTAATCTGTCTACATTGCTATGTAATTTGACTTCAGATGCACAGAAAAAAATCTTACAATTCTTTGGAAAACACTAAGGGAGAAAAGTAGAATCAGTATATGGAGTCCATTTCTAAACCTCTGTCTGGTAATTCCCTTTTCATACAATTGTAAATTAAATTGAAAGTACATAACAAAACCAGAAAGTAACACAAATATTAATAGTACCTATCGGTGCTGAATAATTTAATTTTACTTATAAAGTTCAGATTATTGGAATATAAATTCAAAAAAAATAATACACTAAAATTATTGTAATAAAATTTAGGAAAGTATTTGGTAAACCATGATTTGTCCTTCAAAAATAAAAATATGCTGTTATATAAATTACAATAAATAGAATGATAATATGTTGTAATATTTTAATAAAAATAAGAATGTAGAACTGTATTACAATTAATTACAAATTGTCATTTAAACGGTTATAAAAATTTAACAAAGGAAAGTGTAAAAACTCCAAGTACAACTGGTATTCTCAGACTGACACAGACCATGAATCTGTGAGGAATTTCCATGAGCTATGAAATTCAAAAATCAACATTAAAACCAAGTCTCTGAATAGACTTCAATGCTAAAATTGTATGGCTTGGCATGGCATGGTACAGCCATAAGAAGAAGGAAAGATTCTGAATAATTGGACTGACATAAGAACTAAATAAAAAGAACCCACATAAAGTATATACCAAGAAGAACAGAAAACTTGTCCTTCCCTAATATGACTTCTATGTTTTCATTTAGAAAGTTTAGTCCAAGGCCGGACAGAGTGGCTCACAACTGTAATCCCAGCACTTTGGGAAGCTGAGGGGAGAAGATCATGAGGTCAGGAGATTCAGTCAATCCTCAACATGGTGAAACCCCGTCTCTACTAAAAATACAAAAATACTATCCAGGCATGGTGGCACATGCCTGTAGCACCAACTACTAGGGAGGCTGAGTCAGGAGAATCTCTTGAACCAGGGAGGCAGGGGTTGTGGTGAGCTGAGATCATGCCACTGTACTCCAGCCTGGGCATCAGAGTGAGGCTCCATCTCAAAAAAAAAGAAAGAAAAGAAAAGAAAAAAAAGTTTAGTCTATTAAAATATAATGTAATTATTAATATAATGGTTTAAATTTACCATTTCTGCTACTTATTTTTATTTATTCATTATTTTGTTTTGAACAGAGTAAAAATTCCTACTCTCTCATTTATTCTTCTAGTTGAATAAGATAATACTGCATTTCAATTACTCTATTGAACTTGAAGCTATTCCTATTTGCTTTATTGTCAGTGCTAGATTTAGGCAAATTATTACATTTATCATTAATGTATCCAGTTTGCCTTGAGTTAATATTTTACTACTTCACATAAAATTTAAGAACTTTTTAGTAGTACAATTCCATTTATCACCCTATTTTTTGTGTAGTTAATGTCATGTATACTACCTTCACATAATATTTAAAATAACAAAATGGTATAATGGTTTTTAATTTCCCATGTCTATTGTTCATTCCTTCTTGATGATCTGTTTGTATCTGGCATTATTTTTCTAAAGTCTAAAGAGCTTCCTGTGGTGTATCTTACAGTATACAAATTTGCTGGTGATGAATTCTTACAATTAAGAATTACATGACAATTTTTTTTTTAAGAGATAGAGTCTCACTATGTTGCCCAGGCTAGAATGGTTTGGCTATTTACTGGCACAATTAGAGCCCACAGCATGCCTGAACTCCTGTATACAAGTGAGGCTCCTGCTTCAGACTCCCAAGTAGCTGGTATTACAGGCATAAACCACTGGACCTGGTATATGACAATGTGTTTACTTAACTTTTATCTTTGAAGGATGATTTTATTAAATATACAATACTGGGTGGATTTTTTCTTAATTTAGTACTTCAAATATTTTATTCCTTTGACTTCTAGCTTCCATTATTCTGCTTAGAAGTCAACCTCATTAATGTCATTATTCCTGTGAAGGTAATATAAATTTTTATTTTTTATTTTTTATTTTTTTGCTTTCTGTCAGTATAAAGAGTATGTCAGGAAAATGTCTCTAACCAAAACCACATTTTTCCTTTCCTTTCACCAATAATTATTGGCACAGAAGACTTCTGTGACCAAATGTGTGCGGGGTCCTTCTCACACACCAAGCAGGGGCATCAGCTGGGTATTGTCCAATTCAATTTCAACACTATTTACCTGGAGATAGTTTCACAGATCCCACAGATTGAGGGTTAAGTCCCCAACACTGTGCTTCCCACTTTAGACACCAGTAGCAAGCCTGGGCTTCTAGAAATTCTGACTGGCCAGCTTCAAATTGGTATTCCTATGGCTTTGTCTTTGGGTTCAATTAACTTGATGGAGTGGTTCACTGAACTCAAGGAAACATATTTAGTGGTTTATTTTAAAGAACATTGCAAAGGATACAGATGAAGATATGGGTAGGATGATGAATGGTGAAGGGGGTGCAGAGATTTCATGACCTCCCTGGATACCCCACCCTCCAGAAACTTCCACATGTCCAATTATTTGGAAGCTCCCTGAACTCTGGCCTCTTGAGTTTTCATAAAGGCTTCATTACATAGGAATCATAGAATACACCACTGGCTATTGGTAATCAGCATGACCTTCAGCCTCTCTCTTTCCCAGGCAGTTGTAGGGGTTGGAGCAGGAAGTCCCAAACCTCTAATCCTGCTTTTGTCTTTCAGGAGAGCAGCCTCACCCTGAAACTATCATACTAAAGACACAAAAAGATCATTAAATATATATATATATACACACACACACACACATATATGTACATATATACCACAAACTAATGATTTTTTTGTTTGTATTCAGCAGTTTGTCTAGGATAATCTTGGGTGTGCTTTTGGTTTGTTTGCTTCTTTTATTCTTGTTTAGAGCATTTGAAATTCTTGAATTTGTAAATTAAATGATTTTAAAATCAAATGTGGGAAACATTCAGTCAATATTTCTTCATATACATTTTTCTGCTCCTTCTCTTATTCTTCTAAGACTAAAATTGTGTGTGTGTTTAGATTATATAGATAGATAGATAGATAGATAGATAGATAGATAGATATAGATATAATTTGACTATGTCCCCACCTAAATCTCAACTTGAATTGTATCTCCCAGAATTCCCAAGTATTGAGGGAGAAACCCATGGTGAGGCAATTGAATCATGGGGGCCAGTCTTTCCCATGCTATTCTTGTGATGTTAAATAAGTCTCAGGAGATCTGATGGGTTTATCAGAGGTTTCTGCTTTAGCTTCTTCTTTATTTTCTCTTGCTGACACCATGTAAAAAGTGCCTTCTGCCTGCTGCCTTGATTCGTGGACCTTCCCAGCCATGTGGAAGTGTAAGTCCAATTAAACCACCTTTTCTTACCAGTCTCAGGTATGTCTTTATCTATATCATAAAAACAGACTAATACATAAATAGAAATGTGTGTGTGTGTGTGTGCGCACTTTCTACTATTAATAGCTCCTTGGATTCTTCCAACAAATGCACTTTATGAGGTCATCCATGAATTTGTTTAGAGTTCTATGAAGATTTTAGATTCTTAATTTGCAAGTCCTTCCTGCCTGTGATTTCCGTCTTTACCTTTGAGCTACTCTGGTAATCCCAAACTATAATATTTTACTATTTAGGAAGGAAATAATGGTATTCTGCTTGATTTCCCAACACTGTCTGATACCTATCATATCATTTAGGAAGTGCTAAAGTAAAAAGTCTCCTAAGTATAAATTTTAGTTCTCTTTAATGGTATTTTTTCTTCTAGTAATGCCCCCTTTTTTTTCCCTGAATAATGCCCAAAAATAGCTGTTTTCCAAAGTATTTATTAGAATTTGTAATTATTTTATAAATAATGCTTGGTCTGGTAAAACTTAATTATTATCAGAAAGTGAACTATTGAACTATTTTGATATGAGGAAATAATACTTTTTTTGTATAATTTTAAAACAAGCAAAATTGTATATTTTTAAGCAGCAGCAAATTTGTGAGATAAAGTAAGAGATCCAACTTGGTTTTTCTAAGATGAGTTATTCAAGAATACTGAATCTTGGAATCAATGTATTTTTAAAAAGGCAGTTATTTTATTTAACTAGATCAGCACACAGAATTCCCAATAAAATAACGTTGCAGAATGCCTATTAGTCTACCTAAATTGAGCTATAAGCTGATAGAAGCTTAACTAGTAATGAAAAATGATTCACCCAGTATAAAAGAGTTTTTTTGTTTTTTTGTTTTTTTTCCTGAAGTGATCTCACCTATGCTCAGTGACTAAAATCATGTACTAGACACTTAGGACTCTTGTGGCGGTTTTCTTTGAGATTCATACTAACTTAAGACAGTGGCTCTTCTAGCCATGATAAATTATACTCATTTGTAAAGTCTAATTTACATATCTGAAAATCAACATATCTAAACCATAACTCATTATTTTTTTCTATAACTTCCCTTTTTGTAAATTTCTTTTTATTTTTGTTGCTG
Organism: Callithrix jacchus; assembly: GCF_049354715.1. Taxonomy (NCBI): domain Eukaryota; kingdom Metazoa; phylum Chordata; class Mammalia; order Primates; family Cebidae; genus Callithrix; species Callithrix jacchus. The sequence continues at coordinate 133,944,315 of NC_133504.1, forward strand.
TCGCAGCAGTGGAATACATTATCATCTTCCACTTGACCTCACCAAATAGCATTCTTACTGGTTTATCTCCTTTATGCTTATTTGTTTTAGATCTTTAATACACATAGCATTGAGAACTAAACTACAATTTGGATATGCTGCTTTCCTTCAAAAACAAAAAGAAAAAACCCCTATGCAGAGATATCTGTTTTTCTTTGTTCTCATTCAATATTGATTTAATTCACGTTTGCATCATAATTATCCCAGTCCTCACACAGAATATAATTTAAAGGCCAGTTTCATGAGTTTGTATTTTCTCCTTCTTACCTACTAACATCTTTTTCTGATTAAAAAAGGAAAAAGAAAAAAAAAAGAATCTTCAAAGTATTTTCAATTATTATATTATTTCTTATTACTCCCTTTTAACTTTAATATGAAAATACAAGAATTCTATGTTGACATTGATGATACCAACTGAACAAACCTCCCTCAGTGACAAAAGTTAGAAAAATAAAGAATAAAGAGAAAAACATATATATTAAAAGTCAAGTACTTTACTGTAATCACATATAGGCACTTAGCTCGAATTGAATAAAGTCTAATTTGAATTAGTGATCATTTTGAATACAACGTCTCAGAGAACATTTTATCATTTGCCATATGTTACATAATTACATAAATGTTGGTGTATGCTGTGAATATGTTGCAAATTAACATTATTTCTTGTTTCTGAAGAGAAAATGAAAAATTAATTTGGCAAATGTCAAGTTTAGTTCATGTCAAGATGCTTTTTGTGTCATGATACATTATGAAAGATTAAACAGATATGTTCTACTAAATAGAACAATTTGGGGGCAGCAGCTGTGGCTCACATTCTTTCATTTGGCAGATTCATTCCACCTGACTTCAGAGAAATTGCTAAGATAACGTTTCATAATATGCCTATGTTTTTATTTTTCTTGCTCAGTTCTGTTAGAGTTGGTAGAGGAAAAGAAAATTTTGTTGTGTTATGCATCTTTAGTTGAAAAAAGGTACCACAGTAGTTTTATTCATGCACCAATAGTCAGAAAATAAACACAAATTAAAATTTTATTCCTCTAAGGTTTATTTTAATGCAGAATGGGATGTCTATAAACATCATGAATCATTTGGAATTCACTATAAACTTTATAAGATTTTAAAAGCTCACAACAAATATGGGTGTCAGCAGTGTTCACTGTCTCCTGTTGCTTTCTAAAGTACATGCAGTGTATTAAACCGGATTGGGAAATGGAGGAAACAGTTCGTCATGCTCCACAGCTGAAAGGCATTTTTTAAATGTCTTGCTCTGGTTCCCTGTTGAATAAAATTGTAGTAAAAACCTAGCCCAAGTAAGTCATCATTTTACACTTTTTTCTCTATAGCTGTGTGTTTGCTACGGTTTTCTGCTATAATGTTACTTCCCATGGTAAGGACATTTTTAATGATTTTTACCAAAAATATAGTTTTGAATAATGCATTTCTCTCATAGAAATAGTGTAGATACAGACTTGAATAAATTATTCTAAATTTTTTTTCTTAGTTAAACATTTGCATAACTCTTGTAAGCATAGCACATTATCAAGGCTTTCAACATCTTGGTTGTGTTTCTGATGAGATATTTTGTAATCACCAGATAACAAATGCAATACAAGATTTCTTCCACATTAGCATGTGTGCCAGGCATTATACTAGTCATTTTACATAGGATATCACCTTTAATGTGTATAACAGATTATATTGTCCCTAATATGCAAACTTAAATACAGATCTTAGGATACTAAATAGTTTGATCAAATTATACATTACTGGATATCAAAGCAAGTGTCTCTATTCCATAATATATGCATTTTAACTTTTTGAGGAAACTGACCTTATAGCAATCACCTTCTCAATTTTATTTGCTACTGAAGTGAGGGATCTGCAACGGTCTTCCAACATCCAGAATGGCACGTGTTACTCTTTGTTCCAAATGGAGATAATTATTAATTCCTTATTATATACCATTGAATTATGACATAAACTTCCCATATAAAACCACTTAATTATTTGAATTGTTTATTTGAGGTTTAATACAGAATTTATATTTGAGATTATTTTTTATTAAAGTTAAAGCATTATTATTATTACCTCTCAGTAAATACTGAGAAAATATTTACACTAAATTCTTTATTCCAAATCATTTTAGAAACTCCAGGGACTTAATAATACTTTCAGGGGATTAGCCTACATTTTAAAGCTCCAGTGATCCAGATAATCTCTTTGGGGAATTCAGCCCACAATTGAGTGCTCCAAAGACAACACATTTCTGTTAGAGAATAATGTTTTTATGATAAACTCTTGAAAATGGAAAAAAACCATATCCTTTAACAAATATATATTTTAAGACTGTACTTTTACAATGTCAGAAATATACTACCTTTATTCCAAATATGTTTTATGTTTAGATTTGTATGTTTGTAATACACAAACCTATGAATTCACCACTTAAATGCAAATATGACAGTGGTGTAGGGCATTGTGTCTACTTTCTGTAAAGTACTCTAGAGAGTCTGTCAAACAAATTCATAAGAATGAAAGCCTCCCAGCACATAAAGATTGACAGTGATGATTTTAAAAACAAACAAACAAAAAGCCACAGAGAGGAGGCATACATAATATTATACCAAAAGAAAACATCTGAGTTTGTTTTTCTTATTTCTTCCACACAAAACTAGAGAACCTTTCCTGGAATATTTGAAACTCTGAATATACAACTGAGAAGAAAATATTTCCTCCAGAGCTCCACAAAAGTTTTCAAAGGACAATGTTGGACAACATATGGGTGTTTAGAAATAGGACTGCAGTTGATGGATGGTAGGATGTCCAAAAGCATAACCTTCTCTATTGAAGTAAAAAAAATTGAAAAGCTAAGAATTGACATTATGGAAAAAATAATATTTACATTATTAATATGTCTATAAGCTAATTTTTATTAAACTTCTAAACTATGAAAATTTTATGAAATTATATCAAAAGTTCAGATTACTAGTTTCTACATGGACCTGGTTAAGAAAATAATGCTCATTTATAAAAAAAACAATAAAATAAAATTAAAACTTCACTTTATGTTAGTTTGGAGCCCCGGGGAATCAGAAATTTGATGGATATCAACATGTGAATGTATACTTGGGAGTACTCTCAGGATGAACAAGTTAGAGGGTGTGAAAAAAGTGGACTGGGTGTAAGGAAGAGCTTTACTGAAATGCAGTTATTTTGTCTTATGGAGAGCTCTGGACCTAATGGCTTTTCAGAATTGTCTTAACTTCAGGCAGAAATGAGAGCTCTGATACAATACAGGGAATTGTCATTAGATGCATACTGCACCCTGGGGAAGGTAAAATGACATTAGCTAGGTGAACTTTTCAACCAAAACAATTCTCAGAGAGAGTCTCACCTTTTAACATGCTGTCAACAGCACTCCCAGCTGTAGGGATGAGTATCTCGGTACGAAAAGAAGTATTGGGCTGGCATTATCTGTTCTTCTCCTTGTAGTGCTCAAACTCATTTTATTTAATAATGAATTGTGAGAAATGTTTTCCGGAATATTGGTGGAGCTCTTTCTGGGGAAGCTGACAGAGTAAGATAAATAGGATAAACTACCATTGTCATCTCTGCAGCTGTTCTCAAGATGGTAATTAATACTGCCCACCTCTCTGCTTCACCCACTGGAGATTCTTATAATTCTTAGCACATATCTGGGTCTGTGGTAGTCACATAAAGCTGTAGTAACAAATTACCACAAATTTGGTGGCTGAAAACCATAAGAACTTATTCTCTCAAAGTTGTAGAGGCCACATTTCTGAAATAAAGATGTTGGCAGGGCTGGTTTCCCTCTAAAAAATCTAGGGGAAAAGACTTTGTCACTTCCTCCAGATCCTTGTGGCTCCTGACATACCTTGGTTTGTGGCAGCATAATTCCAATCTCTGCCTCTACCTTCACATCCTTTCTCCCTTGTATTTCTATGTGTCCTTTTCTGTATAAGAATACTTTCAATGGATTTAGTTAGGACCTACTCTAATCCAGTATGGTCTCATTTTGCTCCTTAAGTATATCTACAAAAATCCTATTTCCAAATAAGGACGTATTCTAGATGGACATAAAATTTGGAGGAATATCATTCAATCCACTGCAATCTACTGTCTGACTTTCCAAATATATATTATTCTCACATGCAAAATACATTCACCTCATCCCACAATTTCTAAAAATCCTAACAAATTCCAGCATCAACTCTAACTCTGAAGTCTGATCTAAATATCATCAACTAAAAAAATCCAAAATCTTATTTTTTTAATTATCTAAATTCAATGTGGGTAATTTTCTGGATATGATCCATCATAGGAAAATTTCTTTGTCATCTGCAAAGAAGTTATTTGCTTCTGAAATATAATGGCAGCATAAGCATAGGGTAGAGAATTCTATTCCCAAAGGAAGAAACTGGAAGAAATAAAGAAGATACTAGGTTCAAGCAAGTGTAAAATTAAGCAAATCTCGATACATTTTAAGGCCTGAAAATAATTCTTTTTGTTTTGATGATCCACCCTCTGGGCCCACGATGTGACCATGTCCTCTGAGCATAAGGCTTACCTTCTGAGTTGATCTTCTTTTTGCTTGGAAGTTATCATTGCATGGGATGTCAATTTGATAAGTTGGAGAACCGATAAAGGAAAAAGAAGACCATAAGACATACCAAAATATACTGGGTGGTACTTGGGCAGGATGGCATGAGAGGGAAAGTCCCTCCCAGAATAAAAAAAAAATCTGGAGTTTTCCAACGTGGGAGCCACCCTCAAGGAAGAAATGAGTACAAGAGAACTCCCAGGGGAGAGCAGTATATGTGGTATTACTCAGCAGCACAGTGATCAATAGCATGTCAGAGATATCTGAAGGTCAGAAGCATTCTGGGACCTTAAGAATACAAGGCTCTGTCTTACCAATAAATAATATCTACTCTGTGAGGTATTCCAGAACATGGAAAAACTGTTATTCTTGGGCTATTTTAAGAATAACTGAATGTTTAAAAATTTAATTTTGTACCAGTGGGCCTTTGAGATAATGGGTCTCAGCTAGAAGTAAAGGAGTAAACAATTTAGAGAACAGGTCAGGGGTGGGATTACAATCTACAGCCTGTAATCCCATCACTTTGGGAGGCAGAGACAGGAGGATCATTTGAAGCCAGGAGTTTGAGACCAACCTGGTCAAAGTAATGAGACTCTGTTTCTTAAAAAATAAAAAAGGAGATAATACACAAAGGCCATATTTGGCCCATTTACATGCCTAGGATATCTTTCAGAAAACATTGGACTCATCCTCAACTCATTCTATGAGGCCAGCATCATCCTGACTCCAAAACCTGGCAGAGACCCAATAAAAAAAGGAAATTTCAGATCAATATATTTGATGAACATTGATGCAAAAATTTTCAACAAAATACTAGCAAACTAAATCCAGCAGCACATTAAAAAGCTTATCCATCATGATCAGGTAGGCTTCATCCCCAGGATGCAAGGTTGATTCAACATATGCAAATTAATAAATGCAGTTCATCACATAAACAAAACCAAAGACAAAAAAAAAACACATAATTATCTCAATAGACACAAAAAAGTCTTCAATAAAATGCATTATTCCTCAAAAATCTCCTGATAATTAGGTGTTGAAACAACATATTTTAAAATAATGAGAGCCATCTACAACAAAACCACAGTCAATATTATGCTGAATGGGCATAAACTGGAATCATTCTTCTTGAAAACTGGCACAAGATAAGGATGACATCTCCTGCTACTACTATTCAACATAAAACTGCAAGTCCTGGCCAGGGCAATCAGGCAAGAGAAACAAATAATGGGCATCCAAATAGGAAAGTCACCTTATCCCTGTTTGCAGATGATGTGATTCTTTGTTTAGAAAACCCAATAGTTTCAGCTCAAAAGCTTCTTAAGTTGATAAACAACTTCGACAAACTCCCAAGATGCAAAATTAACATTAAAAAAACACTAGCTTTCTTATACACCAAAAGAAGCCAAGCCAAGAGCCCAATCAGAATGACAATTCAATTCACAATTGCAATAAAGAATAAAATATTTAGGAATGCTGCTACCCAAGGAGGTGAAAGATCTCTACAATGAGAATTAGAAAACAATAAACAATGAAATCAGAGATGATATAAACAAATAGAAAACATTCTATGCTCATAGATAGAAATAATACCACTAAAATGTCCATACTGCCCAAAGAATTACAGATTTAATGCTATTCCACTTCAACTATCAATGACATTTTCCACAGAACTAGTAAAAGCTATTGTAAAATTCATATGGAATTAAAAAAGAGCCTGAATAGCCAAGGCAATCCTAAGCTTAAAAAAAAAAAAAAAAAAAAAAAAAAAAAAAAGGAAGAAAAAGAAGGAAGTATCAAGCCAGGCTACCCTACTTAAAACTACACTACAGGATTGCAGTAACCAAACCAGGATGTTGCTGCTACAGAAACAGACACATAAACCAATAGAACAGAATAGGGAGCCCAGAAATAAGGTGACACATCACATCTATGGTCATCTGATCTTCCACAAACCTAACAAAAACAGGTAATTGGGAAAGGATTCTGTATTTAATAATTAGTTCTGGGACAACTGGCAAGCCATATGCAGATGACTGAAACTGTTGAAACTGAACCCCTTCCTTACACTATGCACAAAAATCAACTCAACATTGGTTAAATACTTAAATGTAAAACCCAAAGCTACAAAAACCCTGGAAGACAACCTAGACAATATAATTCTGGATATAGACTGGCAAATATTTAATAACAAAGACACCAGAAGCAAACACAACAAAAGCAAAAATTGAGAAGTAGGATCTAATTAAATTAAAGAACTTCTGCACAACCAAAGAAGTATCAACAGAGTACAGATAACTTACAAAATGGGAGAAAACATTTGCAAACTGTGCATCTGACAAAAGTGTAATATCTATCCACCTAGAAGGAATTTAAACAGATTTATAAGAAAAAAGAAATCCATCCCATTAAAAAGTGGACAAAGGACCTGAAAAGACACTTTTCAAAAGAAGGCATGCATACTGCCAACAAGCATATGTAACAAAGCTCAGTAAGGCAGATCATTGGAGAAATGCAATCAAAAGCACAGTGAGATACTTTCCCACACCAGTCAGAATGGCTATTATTAAAAAGTCAAACTGTAACAGATGCTGGCAAGGTTGTGGCAAAAGGGAACATTTATACATTGCTGTGGGAGTGTAAATTAGTTCAACCATTACAAAAAGCAGTGTGGCAATTCCTCAAAGAGCTAAAAATAGAACTACCATTTGACCCAGCAATCTCATTAGTGGAATACAAATAATTCTACCATACCAAAGGAATATAAATAATTCTACCATAAAGATTAACACGTGCATATGTCATTACAGTCCTATTCACAATATCAAAGACATGGAATCAATCTAATGCCCCTCAATGGAAGATCAGATAAAGAAAATATGATACATATACAACACAGAACACTATGTGGCCATAAAAAAGAATGAGATCACATCCTTTGCAGGAACACAGATTGAATTGGAGGCCATTATCCTTTGCAAACTAACACAGGGACAGAAAACCAAATTTTTTATTTCCTCACTTATAAGTGGTAGCTAAATAATGAGAACACATGTACACAGAGAGGGGAACAGCTGACACCAGGACCTACCAGAAAATAGAGCATAGGAGGAGGGAGAGGCACAGAAAAAAATAACTATTGGATACTGGACTTAGAACCTGGGTGATAAAATAATTTGTACATGCAACTCCTGTGACAAGAGTTTACCTATTTAACAAACCTGTACATCTACCCCTGAAACTAAAATAAAAGTTAAAAAAAAAATTCAAAGTCCACTAATTCTGCCAGAAAATGGCTATTTCTTTCCTGCTAATTTCTGGCAAGAGGTCCTAGAATGATTCAGTATCAACACTAGTTCAAAGTTCAGTGCTTAAAAGTATGTTTTCTGGTAAAAATGTCATCCTTTTAAGAATCAGGAACACTAAGCCTTTGGAGTCCTGAGTAATAGGAAGATAAAACACATACTCCATTGTGTCACTGGAATTGTTGAAAGCTGGATCACTCCTAATTGAACTACATCTTTTTGGACCAATCCAATAGAATTTTTGGTAACGCTGATCCACATAACTGTGTTTATTTAAGGTGAAAAATGTATACCTGAGGAAGACATCCTTACTCTATTGGATCTTACCTACAAGCTAGTCTATTAACCACATTTTCAAAAGCTCATTCTATCTCACTTAACCAGGTTAAGAAGCTTCTGGGTGGTGTATGGTATCATAGAGTCAGTTGATACACTTATCATGTGCCCTCAAAGCAAAGATTTCCCTGTAAACAATTCTTTGCTATTGTTATTTTATGTGGGATCCCATGCTCCTAGAGCAAACTTTATGCAAGCTCTCAGAGTATTACTATCTGAGGCCCTGTAAACCAAAGTTAAACTAATATGCAAAATGTGTATCATGCACATGCAAGATAAATTATTATCCCTTCCCTTATTAAACATGTAATATAAACAACTCATCACTAAGTGGCTCCTAGAATTTATGAAAGATAGTGTCATATTTAGAGCTATTTATTCCTGTTGAAATAAAGTTGGGTACTATGCAGTCTCGATGGATTACTCTTGAATATGCTTTCATGCTGTTGGCCCCACAATATTCTCCATCTCTGCCACCATGTCTACTCTGTTTAAGAGCACACTGTGCCAGCTCCGTGGGGGCTGAGAGCAGAGGTTGCCTGACATCAATTGACCAAGTCACTAAATTTACTTGGGTGTGTTTTGTGTTGGATATTATATGATGGATGTTTACGTGTGGTACAAAAATTATAATTGGCACATTACCTCCTCCCTAGACATACTAGTTACTAATCTTTTCAGTGATCTCCTTTCAGGACACTGAACAAATGGCCAAGCCACTCACCACTGAGCATGATTCACTATATAATCTTATCACACAGGTCACCTCATGCCATGCACAAAGCAAGCACTGCTTAAAATTGTGCCCTCTTGGAGGTTTTTCTCACAACTCTTTCAGTTCCACAAATGAATTAAGCTGCTGTGGTAAAGAAGTCTATTTTAAATCTGTTTCCAAAGGACAAGTCAACTCATGTATGAATCAAACCCATCATTTCTCTTCTTCTATCAACCGGTCATAAAAAATCACCTCATGTGACAATTTTGCCAGTGATTCTTTTTCAGCTCACACATACTGTCACATGGGGTGAAAGACATGGTGTGACATGGCAGTGGATGACATGGTGTATGGACAAACAGTATGGGAAACTACAATCTTCCAAGGGCGTTTTGACCTCTGACATGGCTTCCTGGTTATGTCAAGAATGCAAAGGCTTGACCACTCTTTACTTGTGCCACTTCTCATGGTGGTGTTGACAACAAAAGCCTTGAAGTTTGAGGTAATGTTTCTCTCTCAATAAGAACCAGCCCTGCTTTAAACGTGGCACATATCAAAGCAATTTTCCAGCAGTAATGCTGCATAGTATGCAACAACTCTCTTCTGCATAGTCCCTCCAGGACTTTTGGGGGATAACATCAATCTTAGTCTGTCTGCTGTACCATGAATAATAAAATCCATTGTCTCTGTGTCAGGAGTTTTGTGTCTTCTGTCCGTCTCAATAAAACAGTTACAGCTTAACATACGAGACTGTGAAGCGTTGAATGTCCCAGCCCCTGTCGTTTGTTCATGAACCTTACATTTGTCCTCTTTCCCTGCTTATAATTAATTATGGTTGTCCTGCTTCTATCATATGTTATACTGCCAGTGGGTCCTTATAATGCGCTGGTCTGCATCATTGATCTTTTGATAGGCATTTTGGCTGCATGGTCACTTTATATTTCATAATTAGTTACTCATTCTTGATCAGGACCCAGTCACATACCGGGTGGTATTAAGGTATTAATGAAATATTGTTTATATCTATAGCATAAAGAACTTAAAGTTGTTCTTAAACCCAAAGGATAATGAATGTGTATGTGTATGTGTGTGTGTGTGTGTGTGCGTGTGTGTGTGTGCCCATGCACATGCATGTACTGTTGGATCTTCAATGATTTATACTTTTGTTTTTGAAAGGCACACATTGAAGAACTTAAAACTGTAAAGTCTTCAGTGTTGTGTTGATCAGCATTTCAGAAGTCTCCTGAGGCTTTTTTTTTTTTTAATCATAGAATATATATAAACTAGCAAGTTGTGGAATCAATGAACTTAAACTGCAGAAATGTCAACAGATATTCTCCAGGGGCTTTCTGATATGTATGTATGTATATATATGTATATATATATATATATATATATGTATATATATATATATATGTGTATATATATATATATATATATATATATACATATCTTACCTCAAGGTTTCTGAAAATCAGCATTTTATAGTTATAGTTAAAATTTTCCTTCAATATAAACTCTATCATTACATCAATGTAAAGTTTGGTAACTGTCTCTACAGCAAGCAGTACTACACTATCTTTTACTTTTTTTCCTAATTATAGCTCTACCTTTGTTAAATCTGTAAGTTATCTAAGAAATACTATACTATTTGTCCCAGTGAATTTTCTATTCAAATTTTCAAGCAAAGATGACAGTTATTAAAATTTAGACTAGTACTAGTAGAAAAAATTCAGTGTAATGAGAATTAAAACAACAAAAACAAGACATTGTAAATCTCCAAGAAATAAAAATAGACAGTATAGAATATATGCTATATTATTTCATTTTATACAATTCTAAAAAAAATATAAACTAATATCTAATGACTGAAAGCAGAGCAGTGGTTGCTTTGGAATGTGTAAAGGGGAAGTAAGAGGGGAGAGACGTTGCAGGGGTATAATGTACGGTCTTTATTTTGATTATATTGATGATTTCACAGATATATCTATGTCTATACCTATATATTACTATTCAGCATGTGCAGTTTATTTTTTAATGATTTACCTCAATAATTATGCTTAAAAATGTTAACTTAAAATGCTAAGAAACCTGAAGTTTTTTATTGGCTGGATAACTCTTTTCCCCTTGGAAACCATAAATCAAGTGATAACAAGAATCTCAAGGATAAATGATATCTTGCTATTGAAGGTGAAAGAGAAACACCCATCACTGTGGAGATAAGGTCAGCTTCATTACAGATGCTTCATGGAGAACTAATGAGACTATATCTCAGGACACTCTGCAGAATACAGACTACTGTGCCTATTCTGATAAACACAGCTATGAAATAGAAATGTAAAACTTCAAGTTTTATCTGAAGCTGTTATTTAATAATTTTGTGACACTCATCTACCTAAAATAAGTTTTGAATATGCTCTTAGTTTAAGATACATTTGCAAAATAATGAAGACATTGCATATGCATAAAAAATTGAGAATTTAATTTGATTCCCAAAATATATTCACAAATGTATTGTTTGATCCCATGCTAGGCAATGTTTTAGATATTAGAGATAGCAATAAGGAAACCATGACTTCAGAGAACGTAAGAATACCATTTTGATTATTCATCTGACAAAAGATATATTTCATTAATAAGTACACATTTTATATGTTAAATATTTCTGTCTTACCTGTGTAATTTGTAAATTAGAAACAAATATGCATAGTGAAGGTATAGTTCACTTTAGACAATTATTAATAGCATTTTTGTTGCTGAATCAAAATCTACTCAGTGCTTACAGTAAATACTTTGTAGCAACTTTGAGTGTCATTTGAAGAAGATATTACTATGAGTCCTACAGTTCTATGCATCACTGAAATAACTGATTTTGAAATCAGTTGTATGTTCACATGTACCTTATATTTTATACAAATGTGAAGTCTTTTATAACATTACAAGGGAAAGTCGTTTTGGGTCATCTTAATGTCCTTTTCTTTTTCTTCCAGAATGTTTGTATTCTAAAATGTTAATTATATCATAATTATCTTGTTGTCTTCCCTCTGATTCATGCTTCATAAAATTCTTAGCAAATGAATTCTAAAACAAAAATATAAAGGATACAATAATATTCAAATATAGACATATGGACCTCTACAAATACAACCATATTACTTCTGTGCTTCTATAAAATATTCTGTTTTCTGCAAGATTTAGTTAATTGAATATGTCATTTGTTTCTTTTATAGCCATAGATACATGCTTATGTAATAGTTTGTTTTCTTCACCAATTTCAAATGTATAACCTGAGAAATTATGAAATTAGCAAGAATAGAATTTTTTTTATTCATATACAATATTCTCATAAATACTTTAAAAAATGGGATATAAGCAAGAAAGAAACTTGTTACATCATTTCCTACAACTAACTAGCACTTCATATCTCACCTCTCTCTTGTGCTGTACTCAGAATAGAGTAATTTAGACCCTCTAGCACTTGTGAATAGCATCCATATTGAAAATAAAATGACACATTGTCTCCAGCTTTTCTATGAATAAATATATCTTATATTTTTATTCTTTGAAAATAAAGTTTAATGCAAATGCTAATCCTTTACAAATTAAATATATTTGCTTAGAAATATTTTATGTGACAGATGGTGGTTATGAATATTAATTGTTGGTCCTTTATTTCTGCATTAATGACTTGTAATGACAGTCAACTGTAATCATTGAATGCTGTTAATATCTCCAAATTACAGAGTTCTATATGAAAAATATTAACAGGTTTGGTTTGACTATCAATAAGTATTTAAGATAAAGTTATTTTACTTATTTTTTGACATTCAATAAAAATATTTCTCCTACACAATATACAGTTATGGTGGCAAACTGCAAAAATGGCTATAATTTTTATGTGCATATTTGTATTTCACATTTGTAATGTGATTTTTTACCATCTTGCATAAAGTAGTAAAGTCCATTCTTCTACCCCTTGAATCTGGGCTCAACCAAATTTACTTTAGTCGATGGGACAGTAGAAGACATGATGGAAACCTAGCCTTAGCTCATTCATTGGAGTGTATACACTTGCTGTTTCTCAAACTCTACCACCACAATGTAAAGAAACCCTAGTTATCTTGCAGGAGAATGACACATTAAGTGGAGAAGAGGCCCAGGGCTTCTGGTCATCTCGGTGTTTCTGTCTGAGGTACCAGAGAAGAAAAAGCATCCAGTCAAACCCATACTAAATTATATACCTACAGATTCATGGGCGGAATAAATGATTGTTATTATGAGGTAATATGTTCTGGTGGATCTTTTAAAGCAGAAAATGCTAACTGTATCTATTATTAACATGAATTAATTTAAAAACCACACACATATTCTCTAATAACTTTATAAACAATGACTTTTCTTCTATTTCTTTCTTGATATAACCGCACAAAAATCCAGGAGTCAGCTAGAGCTTCTGGTCCTCTCATTGTTCCCACCTGAAGGACCATCGATTAGTTGAGTTGAGCCCAGGCCAGAAAAGGCTTCCAGTTGAGCCTTACTAAATTATATACCTACAGATTAATGGGTTAAATAAATAATTGTTATTATAAGCTATTATGTTCTAAGGGATTTTTTAAGGTAGAAAATGTTAACCGTATTAATTGTTAAAGTGAATTAATTTTAAAACTACATACATATTCTGTAATACCTTTATAAATAATGACTTTTCTTAGATTTATTCCTTGCTAAAAGTGCAGGAGTAAGAATTATGATGAAAGATTACAAGATTGGAAAATGCAAGAATACCACGTGAAACTGGACCACTTGTCTCATAAAACTGATATTTATGGTTTCTTCTCAGTAAACATGGAAGTTGATGCCTTCCCCAGCCTTAAAACATGAGAGACTTCCTTTTATCTTACCTGAGTTCCTTTCTCAGAAAACAAATCATGAGGCCTGGCAGATAGTATCATGGACTTGAAACTTACCAGATCAATGCATCTGGACAGTGAGATGCTGGACACCATATATCATGATTGCCTAAGTGACCACCAGTCGCCTGCCGACCAATTCCTCTTTCTTAACCTTCCCTAATTCCTGTTTTCCAATACATAGGAAAATTTATTTCTTGCTATATAAACCCCTAATATTAGGGGTGGAGGAGGACAGATTTTGAGACTGATATGTCATCTTTTTAACTGCAGCGCTCAAATTAAGCTTTTTTTCCCCTGGCAATAAGTCAGTGATTGACTTTCTGTGCAGCAAGCAGCAGAACCAAGACCGTATCCTTGGGATTGTGATAACACAGAACTATAAGTAAGAAAGACATCATCGACTCCCACTTAAAAGTGATGAATTGGAACTTTCTTCAATGTGTTTACATGTGTTACAATTTAAATTCACTTATCACATTAATAGAGAAATAGGCTGGACACCGTGGCTCACACCCGAAATCCCAAAATTTTGGGAGGCCAAGGTGGGTGGATCATGAGGTCAAGAGATCAAGACCAACCTGGCCAACATGGTAAAACCTCATCTCTATGAAAAAACACAAAAAATAGCCAGGTATGTTGGCAGGTGCCTGTAGTCCTAGCTACTCAGGAGGCTGAGTCAGAAGAATTGCTTGAATCCAGGAGGCGGAGATTGCAGTGAGTTGAGATCATGCCACTGCACTCCAGTCTGGGCAACAGAGCAAGACTCCATCTCAAAATAAATAAAAAAAAATTATATATATAATGTGTGTGTGTGTGTGTAGAGAGAGAGAGAGAGAGAGAGAGAGAGAGAGAGAGAGAGAGAGAAAGTATAAATCTAAAAAAATTACTTGGAGACAAAAGCCTATATAATTTTTTTTAATTATTTTTTTGAAACAAGGTCTCAGTCTCCCAGGCTGGAGTGCACAGATACGATCATGGCTCACTGCAGTCTTAGATACCTTGGCTCACATGATCTTCCCATCTCAGCTTCCTGAGTAGCTGGGACTACAGGCCTGTACCACTACCATACCCAGGGTTTTTGTTTTTTTGTGTTTTATTTTTCATTTTTTTTTAGAGACAGGGGTCTCTCACCACATTTCCCAGGTTAGTTTCAAACTCCTGGACTCCAGCAATCTTCCCACCTCATCTTCCCAAGGTGCTTCTATTGTAGGTGTGACCCACTGCACCTGGACAAATTCTTAACATATGTACAGTCGGCAGAGGACGTGGCAAATATGAAATAACTAAAGAGCAGGTATCTACAGAAGAAGATGTAAATGAAAATATGCCAATTCTCATCACAGAATCAAAGACAGGTTCAGATATGGAAAGCATCATGTAATGTAAACTGAGGTTGAGGTGGGGCCTAATAATATAAACAAAAGATTACTCAAAATTTTGCAAATGAATATCTAGATATCCCATTGCCTTTCCCTGTCCAATTCATCTTTGGAAATAAACTGACTCAAACCATGTAAAAGTTAAAGGTTTTATTCTATGTAGAAATGTAAGCAGAAATGGTCCATTCAGTGATACAATAGGTACTGCAGAAGTGAAGAAGAAAAAAATTTCCGGAATGATATAAGGAACTAATGAACAGTTTCTTAGTGAAAAGTAAGATGCCTGGGCATGTATGCTCGCAGGGGAAGAGGAACCAAAAATCATTGTTGAGTCGTTGTTACAAATAGCTTGCTGACTGGATAGGAAGCAGGACTAGTGTGCATCTCCCAGTTGGATAAACAGAACAGTGTAAAGATTCACACTGTGGGGCCGGGCGCGGTGGCTCAAGCCTTTAATCCCAGCACTTTGGGAGGCCACGACGGGTGGATCACGAGGTCAACAGTTTCACCATTCTGGTCAACATGGTGAAACCCCGTCTCTATTAAAAATACAAAAATTAGCTGGGCATGGTGGTGCGTGCCTGTAATCCCAGCTACTCGGGAGGCTGAGGCAGGAGAATTGCCTGAACCCAGGAGGCGGAGGTTGCAGTGAGCCGAGATCGCGCCATTGCACTCCAGCCTGGGTAACAAGAGCGAAACTCCGTCTCAAAAAAAAAAAAAAAAAAGATTCTCACTTGTGAATCTTTGTTCTAAGAACCACCACAAAAATATAACAGGAAAATCAAAAGTATTCACAGATCCTTTGAAAAAAGTGGCACACTGCTGCAAAGTCCATGAGACAAACCAAATACTGAGTTCCCAGAGTGTGAAGGGTCAGTGTCTGCCTCTGAAGACACATCCTCATGGGCGAATCTGAAAATCCAGATCATGGGCGAAGGCTTTAACTCCCCTTAGAGCTGTAACAGATTTAGACAGTGGCTTGAAATGTAGAAGTAGAAGCAGCAGCAGGAAAGTCCTGGTAGGCATTCCCAGTTTCCAGCTTGAACCCAGGGAAGCCATGCCTGACTATGTTTCACAGGGGCCCTCAGGGAAGACAGCCAGTGGAATTAGGGAGAAGTTGCAGGTGAAAGAAACTCCCAACTGAATATTGTGATCATTCTGAGTGGGCGTGAACTTCCTTGAACATAATTTGTGGTGTGAACAAGAACTGCAGCAGATAGGAATGAAGGTGCAGGACACCCAGCATTGCCACTAGATAATGAGGGGGATGGTCTGAAAGCCTTGCTTGCTTTCTCAGCAGCAAGGCTTATGGCCTGGGGCAGTTCTGAGTTCTGTGTGCACGTGGCCTGGATCTAAACTCATTACTGTTTAGCAGGGCACTGCTGAGTGAAACCTGCCTTGCCAACTGTGTGGGGAAACTGGGTGAGATTGATCACTAGTGGCTATTTCTCTACTCCCTTGATGAACTCTACTGCACAGCAGAGGAAGCAATACTCCTCTGTAAATCATAACCCTGTTGGCCAGAGAACCACCCCTCATATGCACAGTTGTCATGGCAACCCTGCCCAAGAAGAGTCCCAGCTAAGACCTGCCTAACCTCACCCCACCTGATGGTCTCTACTTGGCCTGGTAGCCTAACACAAAATACATCAACTCTTGAGATATTTATGGCCCTGCCCATCACCTGAGAAACCAGAATACTTCCCCTGATCAACTTAGGGCAAGCTTACATCCCACTACTAATATTACAGCAGATGTTCTTTTACAAATGCCACATCCTGGCTGGAAGCCTACCAATTCCAGCCATTACAGCAGCTTTTGGCAGAATAACACTGCTTTCAGGAAAAAAGAAAACAACATCTCTGCCTGCAATGCACTGGCTAACCAGAGTTTAGGTTCTGAGTCCGTTCCCATGACATCTTCACTGGTAGCATAACCAGTATTCAGAAAAGCCAGTACACGGAACCTATCTACAAACAAGAAGTCTCAGTGTCTACATCACTCAACTGTCATCTCCACCAGAGCAGGTGCTGGCATTAATGCCTGGGACACCTCAAGACTGGTGACATCATTGGACCCTTTGCAGACATTCCCCAGCACCAGCCCAAAGCAGGGTAGTTCCATTTGGTGGCTAGACCCAGAAAAGCAATAATAACTTCTTCAGTTCAGCCCTCAGGAAAAAGCCTTGTTCTTAGGAAAGGGGCAGAGTACCACATCAGGTAATTATGTTGTAAAATAAAATAAGCTGAACATCAGGCCTAAATTCCAGATCTTACCACTAGTGGGAAGTTTATTACAGCAGAGACACAATTGCAATGCTGGATGTAGCAAAAAAAGTTTGCATCTCTCTACCATAACAGGCAGGCAGACTCTGTGAGAAAAAGTTCTTGTCACCCCCTGGCACTCCACTGGAGACACAGCTGGGGCTTCCTCAGGGTGAAGGCACACATAGCTTTCCTGAAACAATTCAGGGTGAGCACAGCCCCACAGGAGGAGCCCACCACAGATTCAGGTGGGCATGAGAAGCAGAGTCACAATTCCTTTCTGCTTGGAACATCAACATTTCTATAGAAGAAAAGAGGTGCCTGCCAGGTTTGAGTAGCTGAAACACTAGAATAGGAGTGAGGCTGTGAGGTAAAGAGCTTTCCTGCTGCTCTGACAGGGGAGGTGAGGTAGTTCAAACTCTTCACCCTGATAACACCTCAGCACAACGTCACATGGAATGGGGAAAAGTTAAAGCATTGCACTTCAGAACTGGAACAAGACAAGAATAACCACTTTCACCACTTCTATTTATCACATTACTAGAAGTCCTAGGCAAAGCGATCAGACAAGAGAAAAAAAAAAAAAAGAGCATCCACATTGGAAAAGATGAAGTTGGGCTGAGCACAGTGGCTAACGCCTGTAATCCCAGCACTTTGGGAAGCCTAGGCGGGCAGATTACCTGAGGTTGGGAGTTCGAGACCAAACTGACCAACACGGAGAAATTCTGTCTCTACTAAAAGTACAAAATTAGCCAGGTGTGGTGGTGCATGCCTTTAATCCCAGCTACTCGGGAGGCTGATGCAGGAGAATTGTCTAAATCTGGGAGGCAGAGGTTGCTGTGAGCTGAAATCACATCATTGCACTCCAGCCTGGGCAACAAGAGCAAAACTTCCTCTCAGAAAATCAATCAATAAATAAATAACAACAATAAGAAAAGAGAAAGTCATACTGTCACTGCCAGCTGATTATATAACTGTATACACAGGAAAGCCTATAAAGACTTATCCAAAAAGCTTTTACCTGGTAAATAAATTCAGTAAAATTTCACAACACAAAATCAAAATACACAAATCAGTAGCCCTACTATACACCAACGAAGATCAAGCATAGTATCAAATCCCTTTTATAACAATGGTAAGTGTGTGTGTGTGTGTGTGTGTGTGTGTGTGTGTCTGAATATACTTAACAAAAGGTAAAAGATCTCTACAAGGAAGACTACAAAACTTTACTGAAAGAAATAAGAGGGCCGGGAGTGGTGGCTCAAGCCTGTAATCCCAGCACTTTGGGAGGCCGAGGCGGGTGGATCACGAGGTTGAGAGATCAAGATCATCCTGGTCAATGTGGTGAAACCCCGTGTCTACTAAAAATACAAAAAAATTAGCTGGGCATGGTGGCGCGTGCCTGTAATCCCAGCTACTCGGGAGGCTAAGGCATGAGAATTGCCTGAACCTAGAAGGCGGAGGTTGTGGTGAGCTGAGATTGCGCCATTGCACTCCACCCTGGGTAACAAGAGCGAAACTCCATCTCAAAAGAAAAGAAAAGAAAAGAAAAGAAAGGAAAAGAAAAGAAGAAAAGAAATAAGAGACAACAAACACAAATGGAAACACATCCCATAATGATGGCTGAGTAGAATCAATATCATGAATATGACCATACTGCTCAAAGCAACATATAGGTTCAATATAATGCCCATGAACATACCATCAGTATTCTTCACAGAAAAAACAATCCTAAAATTCATATGGGACCTGAAAGGAGCCCTCATAGCCAAGAAACCTCTCAGCAAAGAACAAATCTGGAGACATCACATTACCTAACTTCAAAGTATACTTCATGGCTATAGTTGCCAAAAAGGCAGCTATAACACTAACCCTAACCCTAACCCTAACCCCAACCCTATTTCTTGTATTAAAATAGGCATGTAGACCAATGGAACAGAACAGAGAAGTTAGAAATAAAGCCAAATACTTACAGCCAACTGACCTTCTACAAAGCAAACAAAAACATAAAGTGGGGAAAGGACACTATATTCATTAAAGGATGCTAGAATAATTGACAAAGTCGAAAGAGAATAAGGAAACTGAATCCTTACCTTGCACCTTGTGCAAAAGACAACTCAAGGTGGAACAAGCACAAATCTAAGGCTGGAAATTATGCAAACTCTTGAAGATAAATTGGAAACACTTCTAGACATTGGCTTGGGCAAAGAATTTATGACCAAGAACCCAAAGTCAAATGCAATTCAAACAAAAAGTTGTACAATAAATAGTAAATACCCAAGATATTCAAATAATTTAATTATATGATTATTTGATATTTATAAAAGTAAAATCTAGGACAAGAATACAGGTCCAGCCACTTCTTAATATACTATCAGAACTCCATTTCAGACAGAAAACATCCAAAATCTACAAAAGGAAATTGTATAGATAACATAAAAAACATACAAAGATTAAGTTATATTTGATGATCAAATTTTTTTATAGTTAAAAAGAGTATAAAAATACCTTCAAAATTTTGTAAAGACAATTATTTTCAAATTTAAATTTTATGCTTGGAAATCCTGTCTCGAGTTTTAAACCCAACACATTTTATACATGTAAAATTACAAAAAATGTATCTCTCATTAGTCCTTTCTCCATGATGTACCAGAAGATCCCCACTCTAAGGAAAAGTCAACCTAAAATTAAAAGAGGCAAACAGAACTGAAGACGAGTTATCAAAATTAACACAATAGTCACAAGATCTGATAAGAAACAGGAAGTTTCATGTGGAATATCTACACAAAAGGAAAAAAAAAAAGAATCTGAAAGATTTTCTGTTAAGTCTAATAATGTCAAAAGTAATCCATAGAGTTTTAAAAATTTTGTTTGAAAATTTTGAAAGTCATAGAGAGAAGTATGTAGAAAATGATGCAAAAGGAATTAATATGTAGCATGTCCAGTGGGAGAGTTACAGAATGATAAATCAATCATTATCTTGTGATTGAAAATTTGTGATTCATGTTTATTGGGTAGTTAAAGAGATGGTAATGTGTAAGCAGAAGCAGATGCAGAAAAATTACTATTTACATTTTTAATAGAAAGTCAATAATTATATTTAAAATTATAAAAGAAAAATAGCAGTAGAAGTTTATTATAGTAAGACATCATTGAAAATAGTAGGGAAAAAAGGAGTACTATATATTTGCTTCTTAGAAAGATATTCTGATGGGCAGGAAGGAGTGAGTAGTGTCTGAAATTTTTCCTTACATACCATGCAATGCCAAGCAACCTTCAAGATTAAGTACATATTTTTTTTTTAAGTTAAAAAAATAAATGACTACTCTTTTTGCTTAGGATTGCCTTGCCTATACAGGCTTTTTTTTTGGTTATATATGACATTTAAATTTAGATTTAAATTTAATTTTTTGCTAGTTCTGTGAAGATAGTCAATGGTAGCTTAATGGGAATAGCATTGATCTAAATTACTTTGGACAGTATGGCCATTTTCATGATATTGATTCTTCCTATCCATGAGCATGGAATGTTTTTCCAGTGTTTATCATGGAATATTTTTCTCTCTTATTTCCTTGAGCAGGTCCTTGAAGTTATCCTTGAAGAGGTCCTTCACGTCCCTTGCAAGTTGTGCTCCTGGGTATTTTGTTCTCTTTGTGAGTGAACTCCCATTCATAATTGCTACAAAGAGGATAAAATACCTACGAATACAACTTGGCTCTCTTGTTGTCTATTGTTGGTGTATAGGAATGCCTGTGATATCTGCACATTGATTTTGTATCCTGAGATTTTGCTGAATTTGCTTCTCAGGTTAAAGAGTTCTTGGCTTTGTTGATGGGGTTTTATAAATACATAATCATGTTGTCTGCAAACAGAGATGATTTGACTTCCTCTCTTTCTATTTGAATACACTCTATTTATCTCTCTTGTCTGATTGCCCAGGCCAGAACCTCCAATACTACATCGAATAAGAGTGGTAAGAGAGGGCATCCTTGTCTTGTGCCAGTTTTCAAAGGAAATGCTTCCAGCTTTTCCCATTCAGTATGATATTGGCTATGGGTTTGTTATATATTAGCTCCTATTATATTGAGAAATGTTCCATCAATGCTTAATTTATTGAGAGTTTTTAGCATGAAGATACATTAAATATTATCAATCACTTTTTCTGCATCTATTGAGAAAATCATATAGCTTTTGTCATTGTTTCTGTTTATGTGATTAATTATGTTTACAGATTTGTATATGTTGAACCAGCCTAGCATCCCAGGGGTGAAGCTGACTTGATAAGCTTTTTTGATGTATTGTTGAGTTTGGTTTGCCAGTATTTTATTGAGGATTTTCACGTCAATGTTCAAAAGTTGGAGGTATCACACTGCCTGAATTCAAACTATACTACAAGTCTACAGTAAACCAAACAGCATGATACTGGTACCAAAACAGATACATAGACCAAAGGAACAGAGCAGAGACCTCAGAAATAACTCCACACATCTCCATCCATCTGATCTTTGACAAACCTGACAAAAGAAAGCAATGGGGAATTGGTCCCCTATTTAAATTGCTAGCCACATGCAGAAAACTGGAACTGGGCCCCTTCCTTATACATTAAACAAAAATTAACTCAAAATAGATTAAAGACTTAAATGTAAAACCCCAAACCACAGAAACCTTAGAAGAAAACCTAGGCAATGCCATTCCAGTCATATGCATGTATAAAGACTTCATGACTAAAACACCAAAAGCAATTGTAACAACAGCCAAAATTGACAAGTGGGATATAATCAAACTAAAGAGCTTCTGCATGGCAAAAGGAACTATCATCAGTGTGAACATGCAACCTACCAAATCAAATAAAAGTTTTACAATCTACCCATCTGACAAAGGTCTAATATCAAGCATCTACAAGGAACTTAAACAAATGTACAAGAAAAAAAAAATCAAATAACTCCACCAAAATGTGGGCAAATGATATAAACAGACAATTCTCAGAACAAAACATTTTTGTGGCCAAAAACATGTGAGAAAAAGCTCATCATTACTGTTCATTAGAGGAGTGCAAATCAAAACCACAATGGGATACCATCTTATGCCAGTTAGAATGGTGATCCTTAAAAAGTCTGGAAACAGCAGATGCTGGTAAGGTTGTGGAGAAATAGGAACACTTTTACACTGTTGGTGGAAGTGTAAATTAATTCAACCATTGTGGAAGACAGTGGGGTGATTCCTCAGGGATCTAGAACCAGAAATACCATTCAACCAAGCAATTCATTACTGGGTATATACCCAAAGGATTATAAATCATTCAACTGTAAGGACTACATTTATATCTAGGTTTATTGAAGCACTATTGACAATAGCAAAAACTTGGAATGAACCAAAATATCTATCAATGATAAACTGGATAAAGAAAATGTGACACATATACACCATGGAATACTATGCAGTCATTAAAAAATTAGTTCATGTTTTTTGCAGGGGCATAGATGAAGCTGGAAGCTATTATCCTCAGCAAACTAATACAGAAACAGAAAACCAATCACCACATGTTCTCATTCATAAGTGGGAGCTGAACAATGAGAAAACATGGAAACAGAAAGGGGAACATCAATCACTGGGGCCTGTCAGGGGTGGGAGGCAAGGGAGAGAGAGCATTAGGACAAATTCCTAATGCATCCAGGGCTTAAAACCTAGAAGATGGTTGGTAGTTGCATCAAACCACTATGGTACCTAAATACTTATGTAACAACCCTGTACATTCTGCAAATGTATCCCAGAACTTAAAGTAAAATAAAAATAAAAGGAAATAAAATAAAGTAAAACACATGACTGCTTAGTGTCTCAAATTTAATGCTAACTAAGCTAAACTTATTAAAAGGATTATTTCTGAGCATCTACTATTTGAGAAGCAGGATTCTAAGTTAAAACAGAAGAAAAGGGAGATAAATATATAAGTAGAAAATAATTATCACAATAAATTCACATGGAATTGTTTCTAGGTATTTTGAATGTAAAGATAAAAAGTATATATGTTTCAGAGACATAAGTAGATAGAAATAAAATATATAATGAATTCCTACTGAAGTTTCCAATGTTCTAATAAATATTCTTTAGACTCTTCTCTTACATCTTGCATCCTCTTTCTTCCATGCTAGAGTTCCCTGGTATCAGTAACACTTGGTGTAATACTTTGAATAATATTTTGCTTGTTTTAGATCATAGTTTATTCATAATCAATACTCTCCAAACACTATCTACACTAATAACAAGCATCTAATAACTGAAAATTGTTTAAGATCTTATTTTTCATTTTAATTTTGTTTATGTATTGACCACAGTGCACTACTCAATTTGACAGTACGAGTAAATGCCTAAATTTAAGAATCCCTTGGAATATCACCTTTCTCTATAGTGTGATACTTACCAGGTGCATATTTTTCTTCACTTGTTTCTTTTTATTTTTATATTTAGGTATTGCCTTTCTATTTGATTACACTTTAAAATGAACACATTTACACTTTTTCACAGTCACATTTTGAAATCAGTTATCTTCCAAAAAGTCTAGATTTTTTTCTCTATGCCTTCTATATACTATTTTTCCTTCTCTCCTAGTCACTTAAAATTATTTTATTTTTTCTTCTATTTTAAAAAACTATAAACAGATATTATATTCGCATATTTGAACTTAACTAGATAGTGACATATGGTTCTCTCCAACTTGCCCCTTTCACTTAGCAATGTTCAGTCCAGTAGCAATGAATCCCACATTGACCCTTCTGGGGTCTTGAAACATCTTCATGGGTGTGGAATAGGGAATGTAGAACATAAAACTATAATATATTATCATACCACATTCTGATGATGAAACCAATTACCAGAAGGATCACATCAAAATTTCTTGGGAGCTATTGGTCTACAAAAAACAGTATCAATCTCTGTAATAACTGCTGTAGATTAAAACACACCACATATGATTGTATCCATGATTTCATGATGAACAAAGGAACAACACAAGTTGGTCACTTTGGTGATTGAAAAAAAAGTGTAATTTTTATTGTAAACTGGTAAATTAAGCAAAAGAAAACTTTTATTTCACTTTTGATATCACTGAGCAACCTAACAGTAAGTAAAGAGAAGTATTTCAACTAGTATAGTGAGAAGGAATATTAGAATTAGAATGTCACTATTTGTGAATGCTCACAAATTGATGAGTCTAGGAATTGATAGTCAACAACTACTAATATCATTAATAGGAGACAGGAAGACATAATACATATACTGATGGAGGAATTACTGGCAATTTATGAAAAACACTCACCAAAAATTTAACATAAGCTAAATTAGGCCTCTATATTCAAATACAATTTATGGTAAATAAAGAAGTCAGAATAACATGTTAAATAATACCTTGGCACATGGTGGGGGAAGGAATGCAATCAGCAAAGTATTTAAAGTGGGAATTCTACAGGACAAATGATATAGAATTTTCAGTAAATAAGCTTACAAAAAAATAGAATGAGAAATCATATATAAGGATGTTTGAAAGACATCAAGCAATCGCAATATGTAGACTTATTTAATAATTTAATTAAATTGAAAACAAAAGTTATGAGAAAAATAAAATTTTGAACAATGCAACATTAATTGCATAATTGATGCTACAGATAAACTTCTGATTATTTTTCAGGAAGGATGATAACATTGTGGATGTGTTAAGGTTTTCATCTTTTAGGGATAAATATGAAAATATTTATTAATTAAATAAAGTCCTGTAATTTATTTTAAAATAATATATTGTGAAAGGTATTGGGGATCTGTATAAAATAAATTGACCATTTGCTAGTCATTATTAAAATTGTGTATTGATTATATAAGATTTCAATATAGCATTCAGCATATCAATATAGTCAACATATTATGAATATGCAAACATCCAATTTTTACTTTACAAATGTGTCATAATAAAAATGATCTTTTTATCTATTTAATCTGTCATCTACTTATCTAAATTATGTATAAATGAAAAGATATAGTGAAAGCATAAGTGAGCATAGTAAGAAATACTATATAAAACATAATCAAAACAGTAAGAAGCATAAAGAAGAAAGTATAGTTTCACTGTCAGTGACATAATCCAGGTAGGGTCATGTCAACTGAAAATGAAGATTAAATAGAAAAGGTATTGCAAGTAGAGTAAAACAGAACTAAGACATGAGAGTGGAAATAAAATTTTCAGAATTGGTTGCTTTTCCAGAGAAAGAAGTGAAAATAAAATTTAATTAATTACACTTCTTTTTCTCAAGTTCTACAACAATTGAGAAATAAGAAGGTGTCAGATAGGAATAAACATATCTATCTCCTTTAACACATATCAGATGAGACCTATAAAGTAGTATTCTTTGTTTAAGTTCATTTGTGTATCTCCCATCTCTGGAACAGCACTGGCACATGTTAGACACTCAATAATACTTAGAGAAAGTGTGAAAAATGGAAGTATTAATGAATTGAAGAATGCATAGAGGCCAGATAAGAAGCTATAGCCTCCAAAATTCCTAATATAGAAACCCAGAATACACAAACTTTTTATTTAAAGAAACCACAATAAACTGGGGTTGAATTTTATAGTGTATAGGAGCAAAGGAGAAAAAAATATTTTTCATGTATGAGGTCTGCTTCTAAAAGAATAAAAGTTTTGGGTTGTATGAATCTAGTTTCTCTTAACAAGTTTAATAGTAAGTTTCTTCCCAGTCTGTGGGGAAAAGTATGTGAGTAGAGGGGAGAATAACCAGCAAAGATAAATTATTCAGTATCTTTCTACATGGAAGAAAACCTCAGAATATCACCACACTCTCCTGACTCAATTATATATATATATAAAAAAAAAGAAAGAAAAGAAAAGGAAAAAAGGCCAGGTGCAGTGGTTCATGTCTGTAATTCCAGCATTTTGGGAGGCCAAGGTGGGTGGGTCACTTTAGGTCAGGAGTTTGAGACTAGCCTGGCCAACATGGTGAAACCCCATCTCTAGTAAAGGTATGAAAATCAGCCTAGTGTGGTGGTCCATGCCTGTAGTCCCAGCTACTAGGGAGGCCGAGACAGAAACATCACTTGAACCCAGGAGGTGGAGGTTGCAGTGAGCTGAGATTGCGCCACTATAGTTCAGCCTAGGTAACAGAGTGACACTCTGTCTCAAAATATGTGTGTGTGTGTATACACACATATATATACTTTTAAAAATGTGTATTTAAAAAATACCATGGCTATATCTGTGGGTTCCTCTAAGGTAGGAAAAGATTGGTGGTATTAGATTGGATCTATTTCCAAAGTGCATTAATTTCTACCACTAGAATACTATGATTTATGTGGGATATGAGATGGTTCTCGTAAAGTGTCTGAAAAAGAATCCTGATCAATTTATGATATCAATTTTATTTGCAATAACCTTTTTTTTATTTCTAAGCTTTTTAATTCTAAACATAAATGCCTCTTAAAAGTCACCGCTTACACTTCTTTTCTAAAATAATAACATTTTATGATGTTTAGTTGCTCATGGTCTTTCATTCCTTCAGTGCATCACAATTTGGAAACTGTGTTCTATTTATTCAACATATGAAATATATTCCCATATTGTCCTTTGTCTTTCCACACTCAAGACTAGAATCTTTAATTAGCCTTTCATTTATGCTTTCTTATGCTAATATTATAGTGTACTTACTTCTTAAGACTCTCTTCTTATGAATTCTCCACCTGCCTTCAGAATTACATTTCTAAAACTCGATTATAATCATGTCACTTTTCTTCCTTAAAACTTGTAACTGTTCCCATTGTCTAATGAATACTGTCCTAACTTCCTATCTGTCATTTAGTGATACATGTGATCTTTAACTTACATTTTCAGATTCATATTTTTCTACTCTTCCTTTTACACATTAAAATATGAATATATGTAGACTGGAAAAATGTGTCAGTTTTTGTACTCTTCTTTTTCTGATGAAAGAAATCTTTGTTTTATACAATATTTGCATATTTTGCTAGGTAAAGATATAAAGAATGCACTGGGAAGTTTCAGAAATAGGGCTTGATAAAAGCTGCTATTTTAAAACTAGAAAATCTTTTTTTGACATGTATTTAAATATTTTATGTTTTATGAGCTTGAGAAACCATCTGTGGCTGACACATTATGCAGTTTGTATTATCACCTTAGACCAGAGTCCCTGAGGCTGGCTTGAATCAACAATACTTTGCAACTGCATGTTCTAAAGTAAACTTCTGAGAGAATAACTAAGTTACCCTTTGCTTCAAAAAAAATAACTGTAATGCTTTTATAATCAGGATTCCTTCCCACTTCTTGCTAGAGACAGTTGCGCTGTGTGGAGTACAGTTTTCAAAAAGCAATAATCAAACAAAGCATCCAGGTGGTACTAATCAGTATTGAAAAAAAAATCGATTGTCCCACTGCGCTACCCCAAACTATGTGGAGAAATAGGAACACTTTTACACTGCTGGTGGGAGTATAAGTTAGTTCAACCATTGTGAAAGACAGTGTGGCGATTCCTCAAGGACCTAGAAATAGAAATTCCATTTGACCCAGCAATCCCATTACTGGGTATATATCCAAAGGACTATAAATCATTCTACTGTAAGGACACATGCACATGAATGTTCATTGCAGCACTGTTTACAATAGCAAAGACCTGGAACCAACCCAAATGCCCATTGATGATAGACTGGACTGGGAAAATGTGGCACATATACACCATGAAATATTATGCAGCAATAAAAAATGATGAGTTTGTGTCCTTTGTAGGGCCTTGGATGAATCTGGAGAACATCATTCTCAGCAAACTGACACAAGAACAAAAAATGAAATACCGCATGTTCTCACTCATAGGCTGGTGATGAACAATGAGAACACATGGACACAGGGAGGGGAGCACTACACACTGGGGTCTATTGGGGGAAATAGGGGAGGAATAGTGGTGGGGGGAAGCTGGGGAGGGATAGCATGGGGAGAAATGCCAGATGTGGGTGAAGGGGAGGAAGGCAGCAAATCACACTGCCACGTGTGTACCTATGCAACTATCTTGCATGTTCTGCACATGTACCCCAAAACCTAAAATGCAATAAAAAAATTGAATAGAAAATAAATGTATAAGAATGGTGCATAGTGGGTTATGTGAAAATAAGACTATCTATTAAAAAGGATTCCAGTCAAAAGAATGATGTTAAGGGAGATTCTGCATCATTTCAATCAGGCTGTAAAATGTATCTCTGCAGGAAAATATTGAGAAATAAATTCGACCCAATAGCTATATTCTTTTTTTTTTTTTTTTTTTTTTGAGATGGAGTTTCACTCTTGTTACCCAGGCTGGAGTGCGTTGGCCCAACCTCGGCTCACCGCAACCTTCGTCTCCTGGGTTCAGGCAATTCTCCTGCGTCAGCCTCCTGAGTAGCTGGGATTACAGGCACGAGCCACCAAGCCCAACTAATTTTTTTTTTTTTTGTATTTTTATTAGAGACAGGGTTTCACCATGTTGACCAGGATGGTCTCGATCTCTTGACCTCGTGATCCACCTGCATTGGCCTCCCAAAGTGCTGAGATTATAGGCTTGAGCCACCAAGCCGGGCCAATAGCTATATTCATTATTCAGCTTAAAGTTACTTGAAAAGACAAGGCCTGCAAGTAAAATTCAATGACTCCTAAGAATTACAAGAAAACATAGTTTTGCTTTTAGCATGAAAAATATATCATAAATTATACACAGTTTTTAGGAAACATGACTCAAGCATTTTTAAATGTTGACTAGTAACTTGGGAATAGCTAATATAAATGAATGATTTTGATATTAAATAATGGAAAAAAGAAAAGACTGAAAAATGTGTACTTAATTTCTCAAACCATTTACTAATTAATTGTGTATTCTTAGCAATTGAGAAATCTACCTTGTCATGTCAAATTCCTAAGAAAATTGGCTCATGATTGGAAAAAAAGAAACAGAAGAGACTTTAATTTTGATGTATTCTGAAGGAAGTATCTTCCAATTAAAAAAAAATTCAAAGTGATAGAAACCAGCAGTAATCAATTGAAATAATAACCCAATTTTTATAGATTTCAATAACTTACCCTGTATATCTAAATACACCTTGTGATTTTGTGTGAATCATCACCACTATACAGAATTATACTTCTTTTTGTGGTCTCAAATTAAAAAAAAAAAATCAGGAAAAAGCTCTGTTTCACCCTAAAGCAAATGCTATGGCTGACCTAAAAGTATTTAATAGTACTGAAAAAATGAAAATTGCCTTCTATGTCACAGTTTGAGAAAGCAGTGTTATATTTAATAAAACTGGGACTTAGATCTTCCATTTCCTGAGCTCCTTCCTTCTGCTGGATGAGACTCTTTTGTTAATGGATCCCAGGAATTTGCATTTTATGCAATCATCAGATTTTATTTTATGTCTGAGATAGTTAAAGGAATATATTCTAGCTAGTGCACTAAACCATCACAAGTCAATGGCAAATCTCTAGTTTAAAAAAAAAATGCCAAGAAACTTATACTAGGGTAAAGCCCTTCTATTTTAGAACTTTTTTTTTTGTAAATAAATATGATATTTGAAAAGAATTCTTGAATCCTTTGTATAGTTAGGATTCAAGAATGTACAGGAACATGGCCACTGAGGTCCAGTTTCAAGGCATATTAGGGGCATTAAAAGATTGATTTTCTTTTATTTCCAGGAATTCTATTACTAAAATTTTGACTTGAAGATATCAACCTAAGATGAACATAACATTTATATAAACAAATTCTGATGTCACAAGTGTTTATAATTCGAAAGTGAGAAACAATTTAAACAATAAAAATACAAATTCATAAAATAAACTGTTACATTTATGAATGAGTACTAGGTAGATATGAAAATAATTCTTATAATCATATGCTAATATAAAAACACAACATATTAAAAAGTTAAAAAGGGAGAAAAAGACAAGCTTCAGATACCACAGTCCTGTGACATCTGTTATGGTAGCCACTAGTCCCATGTGATTATTGAACACTTGAAATGTGGCTACTTCAAATTATAGTGTGTTGTAAGTCTTAAGTACACACAGGATTTTGATGACTTAGTATAAGAATGACTGTGAAATAACTCAATATTTTATTTTAATAACATATCAATTACATGTTGTATTGGTTCCTGTTCTTCAGAGAAATGGAACCAATAGGATACATACACACACACATATACGGAGGCTCCTTACCTTCTTAGCTTATGGGCTTATGTCCCAATAAACTCATTGTAAATTGAAAATATTGTTAATTCTAAAATGTATTTATGATACCTAACCAAATAAACATCATAGCTTAGCCTATCCTACCTTAAATATGTCCAAAACTCTTACTATACTCATACACACACACACACACACACACACACAGACACACTCTTAATTGTAGTAAAGTGTTGAATATCTTATGTACTATTTAAAAACAGGCTTTGTGTTAAATAACTTTGCCCAACTATAAGCTAATGTTTGACCAAAGATCTGGGCACCCTTACCCAGCAAGTTGATTATTAAAACTAACCATTACACATGCTATATATTTGGCAAGTATTGGGTAAAGTAAAATATACTATTAAAATTTATTTCAATGTTCTAGTCCCACTTATGGGTGAGAACATGTGGTATTTGGTTTTCTGTTCCTCTGTTAGTTTGCTGAGGATAATGTTTTCCTGCTTCATCCCTGTCCCTTCAAAGGACATGATGACATTCCTTTTTATGGATGCATAGTATTCCATGGTGTATATGTACATTTCCTTTATCCAGTCTATCATTCATGGCATTTGGGTTGGGTTCATGTCTTTCCTATTGTAAATAGTGCTGCAATAAACATACATGTGCATGTGTCAAAAAACAAATAAATAAAATTTATTTCACTTGTATCTATATGTCTTTTTATATAACAGAAAATTTAAAATCACGTGTGATATTTATACTTCTATTAGACAATGCTACTATAGATATTATATAAGCAACTGGTAATAGCACTTATTTTGGGGTGATTGTAGGTGACTTAATTTTATAAGATTTTGTTTAGTAAGTGTATTATCTCTTTGTTCTCATTGGTTTCAAAGTACTTCTTGATTTCTGCCTTAATTTCATTATTTACCCAGGCTATATTTGATTTTCATCAGAGGATGGCCAATCACATAGTGCAAAATGCCAATTTATTTACTCTTTAATAAATTATTGATAAAATACAATAGTATATGCCAATTAGTAAAAGCTAAGCAAGAACTGATTTAAACTCCTATGAAACAAAACCTAGGATATGGTTAATCATAGAATAATAGCTGAAAGTGGTTATTGACCATTCAGTTCCAGATATTTTTAGTCCTCAAAAATTTATAAAAACAATTAATGTTTTCAGCATACATTTAGAGGATATTATGAGTCCATTACAGAGTGTTAAAAAATGTTGAGGCTGCTGTGCACTATAGCTCATGTCTATAATCCCATCATCACTTTGGGAGGCAAAGGCAGAGATAATGCTTAAGCCTAGGACTTAGAGGCTGCAGTGAGCTATCATCATGCCATTGCACTCCAGCATGGGTGATACATTGAGATCCTATTGGAAGGAGGTTACTGAATTTGTATTTATATTAATTTTTATAATACAGGTACTGTGTGATGCTAATGACTTTGACAGTGTTTGAATATTTAGATTTAAAATAAAACTTTGTTTCAGAATAATGGGTAAAGGCATGAAAGTTAAAAGATACCATTAAAAATATATGTATGCTAGTTATAGCTCATTGGCTCACTCTCCTGTATTTTACTGTGCATGGAACTGGGATGTAAAAGACAGCTTCCCAAACTTTCCTATAATTCAGATCTTGCATGGCATATGGCTGCTTCCAAATAGCTACATGTGGAATAGATTTCGAAGACTGACCTGGATATTTTGGGATAAAGGCTGTGCCATTGGTACTGTAAGAAATGCAGAAGCTGAGTTATAACTGAATTTCAGAGTTTATGAGCTTGCTTTGTAGATGTTACAGTTGGTTCAACAATTTGGTTGTGGAGACTGTAGAAAACGTGGTGTGGTTTTGGAGTCAGTATGTTTGGCAATGTTTCCTGATTACTCAGCTTTTACATCTGGGACTACACCACCGTTCCCTTGACAGACGAAATTTGCATTATTGTTCCGGGAGAAATAGTCCTCTCATGAAGGTCTTCAAATAAATGTAAGCCTCCTAATAGCTTTAATTTAAAAATATCTGCTAAAATTAGTTTAAGGGTATTTTTGTTATTAACAACCAATGATAAATATAACCTCATAATTCATAAATAATAAAAAACTTTAAAATGTATTTTTATTACATTTGTTATTTGTTATTAACATTATTATTTACTCACAAAATATATTAATTATGAATATATGTTTATGCTTTAGATACAGATACCCATGCATCTGAAAGCAGAGAAGATATAAACTCAACTCACTTAAGTAACATAAGTAACAAAGTTATGTCATTGAACTATTCTAAATCATTATTTTAATAGCCACCATCATACACATATATTAATAATTACTAATTAGCACAATCCATCTGTCATTGTTGGCCATTAGTAGTGATTACTTTTTGGTGAAAAGTTATCATATGAGACAGCTGGTGACATAATCAGGAATTATATTTATTAATATTTATATTTATTTTGAATATTTAATGAATGTTTTCAAATGACATTCAAGAACAATTTACACTATTAGAATATCCTTGTTGGTATTAAAAAGCTTGTCTGCTACAGTCGAATAGAATTTACTTTGTCTTGATTAGTATTCTGAAATAATTAGTAAGGTTAATCATTTTAAATTTAAATAATGCCTAATATTGTCACCTATTTTTTTCTTTTAACATACTTGACATCAGACAAATTATTACTTTAGAATTTCAACTTAACTTTAGAAAGTCTTAGAAAAGAACAGACTTCTTTAGAGTAGCAAAAATATATAAAATTAAGATTTATACCCATGAAATCATTAAGAAACATTGATAAAACTGACTAAGTATAGAAAAGGATATGGAAGAACATACTTTAGGCATAAAACAACAAACACATCAAATGTTGAGGGCACACTTTTTTACTTGGTGCTTTTTTGTGAGGCTTTTTTATTGATGATACAATCTCATCAATTTCTGTATTTGAGGTTTATAAAGTTTTTCTTATTCTACGCTGTTTACATGGGGTCATGCTCATCTCAACCTGAGACATGATATTGAACAATATTTAGAATAATTAAATCTAATGAACTCATTTGTGTGAGCACAGGAGGGAATTTGTCTTCTAGCTTTGCATCCTTTGTGATTCTCCCATCACCATCTAATTCTGTCTCTCAGAGATAACAGAGATTAATCTATAACAATAAAAAATAAACCTATAGGTATCAAATTAGATTATATGAGAAAAGTCCAATTTTCAGTTGTGTCCCATTTGTCCTTTATTTTGTTTGAAGACAAATACAGCAAAATTAGAAAAATGCCTTAAAGTGTCCCCTACTGATATTGGATCAGAATTGATCCATTTGTATAAGAAAAAATAATGAAGTACAACATTGTAAATTTAAAGTACAGTAAATATATTTAAAATGGTTTCTTTTTCAAATGTGAAATCTAGGGTACTAGAGAAAAATAATATATACAGATATTGATTCAAATTATATTAAAATAAGTTATTTAAATTCTTAGATATTTTATTTACTTTTAATTTCCATCTGAAGATAAATACTAGAGACTAAAATTAAGCTATTATATAGTAAAACATTAAAGTCCTATATATTAGGCTGTTCTTGCATTGCTATAAAGAGATTGAGTAATTTAAAATGAAAGGAGGTTTATTTGGCTCACGTTTCTGCAGGTTTTACAGAATGTTTAGTACTGACATCTGCTTAGCTTCTTGGGAAGCCTCAGGAAGCTTACAATCACAGAAGGTGAGGAGGGAACACACATGTCACATGGTTAAAGCAGGAGCAAGAGATAAAGAGAACAGAGGGAAGTACCACACACTTATTAAATGACCAGATTTTGCAAGAACTCTCTATACAAAGACAGCTCCAAGTCATGGGGGATCAGCCCCCATGATCCCACCAGGCTCCAACTTCAGCATTGTGGATTACAACTCAACATGAGATTTGAATGGGACAAATATCCAAACTATATTATCCTACTTTATCAATTGTATTCATTTTTATACATAAACGTGTAAAATATATCATATCCGGGCATTACGTATTTCCACAATAGCACTTTGCTAATAACAAATTTTCTTATTGTAAAGTCAAATACAAATGTTTCAACTTTATTTTAAAAAGGTAAATATTGTGGGAATAAAATAAGTGAGAGAGTATTGGATAATGGCTACAGTATTCATAGGATTGCATTTCTAATTTATGAAAACTTTTAGTGTGTCATAAATTGCTGTACTACCAATTAAGCCAATTTTATTAATGACAGTAATGACTATTAAATCATTGTCTGCTTTACAACTAAAAAGTTATAATGTATTTCTTGTTCACTGTTTATTTTAAAATAGCTTTATTCATTTAAAATTGTTTTAATATATTTTTCAATATCTATCATAAATGATGAAAATTTTTATTTGTATTTGCAATAGTTAATAACATTATACTAGTATTGGTGTATAAAAATCCACGGATCTTGGATAGTTTTCTTTTCATTTTATATTATTTTATTTATTTATTCATTTTTTTATTGTACTTTAGGTTCTCAGGTACATGTGCAGATCATGCAGGATTATTGCATAGGTACATATATGGCAATGTGGTTCACTGTCTCTATCCACCTGTCACCTATATCTAGCATTTCTCCCCATGTGATCCCTCCCAAACTTCCCCACCCGCAGCTGTTTCTCACCAACCCCCCCAATAGACCCCAGTGTGTTATGCTCCCCTCCTTGTGTTGATATGTTTTCATTGTTTAACACCCACATATGAGTGAGAACATGTGGTGCTTGATTTTCTGTTCTTTTGTCAGTTTGCTGAGAATGATGTTTTCCAGGTTCATCCATGTCCCTACAAAAGACACAAACTCATCATTTTTATGGCTGCATAGTATTCCATGGTGTATGTGTGCCATATTTTCCTTGTCCAGTCTATCACTGATGGGCATTTGGGTTGGTTCCAGGTCTTTTCTATTGTAAACAGTGCCACAATGAACATGTGTGCGTGTGTCTTTATTATAGAATGATTTATAATCCTTTGAGTATATACCCAGTAATGGGATTGATGGGATAAATGGAATTTCTATTTCTATGTTCCTGAGAAATCACCACACTGTCTTTCACAATGGTTGAACTAATTTACACTCCCACCAATAGTGTAAAAATGTTCATATTTCTTCACATTGTCTCCAGCATCTGTTGTCTCCTGATTTTTTAATGATAGATGTTCTAACTGGGGTGAGACGGTATCTCAATGTAGTTTTGATTTGCATTTCTCTAGTAACCAGTGATGATGAGCATTTTTTTCATATGTTTGTTGGCCTCATATATGTTTTCTTTTAAAAAGCGTCTGTTCATATCCTTCACCCACTTTTGGATAGGTTTGTTTGTTTCTAGTAAAGCTGTTTAAATTTTTTGTAGATTTTGATACTAGCCCTTTGTCAGATGGGTAGATTGCAAAATTTTTTCCCTTCTTTTGGTTGCCAGTTCTCTCTGATGATTGTTTCTTTTGCTGTACAGAAGCTCTGAAGTTTAAACTAGATCCCATTTGTAATTTTGTTGCCATTCCTTTTGGTGTTTTACTCACAAAGTCCTTTCCTCTGCCTATGTCCTGAATGGTTTTGCCTAGGTTTTCTTCTAGGGATTTTATGGTATTAGGTCTTATGTTTAAGTCTTTAATCCGTCTGGAGACAATTTAGTGTACGGTGACAGAAAGGGGTCCAGTTTCTGTTTTCTGCACATGGCGAGCCAGTTTTCCCAACACCATTTATTAAACAGGGAATCCTTTTCGCATTGTTTGTTTTTCTCAGGTTTGTCAATGATCAGATGGTTGTAGATGTGTGGCATTGACTCTGAGGCCTCTTCTGTTCCATTGGTCTATATCTCTGTTTTGGTACCAGTACCATGCTGTTTTGATTACTCTAGCCTTGTAGTATGGTTTGAATCCAGGTATCGTGATGCCTCCAGCTTTGTTCTTTTTGCTTAGTATTGTCTTGGCTATAAGGGCTCACTATTGGTTTCATATGAAGTTTAAGGTGATTTTTCCAGTTCTGTGAAGACAGTCATTGTTAGCTTGATGGGGATAACATTGAATGTATAAATTACTTTGGGCGGTATGGCCATTTTCATGATATTGATTCTTCCTGGATATAAGCAATGGGGAAAGGACTCCAGGTTTAATAAATGGTTTTGTGAAACCTGGCTAGCAATGTGCAGAAAGCAGAAACTGGACCCCTACCTGTCACCTTACACTAAATTAACTCCATATGGATAAAATATTTAAACATAAAACCTAACATCATAAAAACACTAGAAGAAAATGTAGGCAAAACCATCCAGGACATAGGCATAGGAAAGGACTTCATGACTCTCACACCAAAAGCAATGGCAGTAAAGGCCAAGATAGACAAATGGGATCTAAATAAAATTCAGAGCTTCTGTACAGCAAAAGAAACCATCATTCAAGTGAATTGGCAACCAACAGAAAGGGAAAAAAATATTTGTGATCTACCCATCTGACAGAGGGCTAATATCCAGACTCTACAAAGAACTAAAACAAATATACAAGAAAAAAGAAAAAACAAACACACATTCAAAAGTGGGCTAAGGATATGAACAGACACTTTTCAAAAGGAAGACATATATGAGACAAACAAACATGAAAAACTGCTCATCATCACTGGTCCTTAGATAAATGCAAATCAAAACCACATTGAGATACCTTCTCATGCCAGTTAGAATGACAATCATTAAAAAGTCCAGAGACAACAGATGCTGGAGAGGATGTGGAGAAATAGGAACACTTTTACACTGTTGGTGGGACTGTAAATTAGTTCAACCATTGTTTAAGACAGTGTGGTGATTTCTCAAGGATCTAGAAATAGAAATTCCATTTGACCCAGCAATCCCATTACTGGGTATATACCCAAAGAACTATAAATCATTCTACTATAAAGACACATGCATACATATGTTCATTGCAGCCCTGTGTACAATAGCAAAGACCTGGAACCAGCCCAAATGCCCATCAATGATAGACTGGTGTATATGGTACATATACACCATGGAATACTATGCAGCCATAAAAAATGATGAGTTCTTGTCATTTGTAGGGACTTGGATGAATCTGGAAACCATCATTCTCAGCAAACTGACACAAGAACAGAAAGCCAAAGATAGCATGTTCTCACTTATAGGTGGATATTGAACAATGAAAACACCTGGACTCAGGGAGAGGAGCATCACACACTGGGGGCAGCTGGCGGGGGTAGGGGAGAGACAGAAGGGGGTGGGGAGAGATAACATGGGGAGAAATGCCAGATATAGCATGCACCTAAAGTAAAATAAATAAATTTTAAAAAAAGAAAACATATTGATTTCCCTTCTCTTACAGATTAACTTTGGTATTTGAAAAATTATATATATATATATATATATATATATATATATATATATATTTGTGTGTGTGTGTGTGTGTACACACACACATCATTTTATGATATATTTTAAATGTATGTAAAAATCAGAAATTATGAAAACATTCCATGTCCTAATCATATTTGAAAATGCTTTTTGATTTTCTTTTCTTCTTCTTTTTTTTTAATCAACAAATAAAATTTTTAACATACCATACAAGGTTCTTGGCACAATCTAATTTCTGCAATTTTTTTTTTAAGAAAAAAAGGAAGAAAGAAAGAGGGAAAGAAAGAAAAGAATTTTTTAAAAAAGTATGAAAGAAAGAAAGAAAGAGGAAGAGAAACGGAGAGAGAACAGGAGTGTTGCTTTATTGCCCAGGCTAGAATTCATTCTAAAAATGGGTATTGAAAACCTCTTTTATGCCAATAATTGTGCTTAATAATGGAGACAGGAAGGAATAAGGGAGGAAAATAACAAACAAGCAGCCAACCAATATTTCCTTTAAACCTGTGAAATGCTATGCAATTACTGAGGAGTGATTTACTTCTAATTATGTTGTCACTTTTAGAGTAGGCATGATGTGGTACTGATAGAAATGTATGTTTTGTGTATTTGAGGTGGAGACTACTTCAAATGTTTATTAAGTTTACTTGTTCTGGGTCTGAGTTCAAGTCCTGGATATCCTTGTTAATCTTTTGTCTCGTTGATCTGTCTAATATTGACAATGTGATGTTAAAGTCTCCCACTATTATCATGTGGGAGTCTACGTCTCTTTGTAAGTCATTAAGAACTTGTCTTATGTATATGGGTGCTTCTGTATTGGGTGTGTATGTATTTAGTATCGTTAGCTCTTCTTGTTGCACTGATCCTTTTACCATTATGTAATGTCCTTCTTTGCCTCTTTTGATCTTTGTTGCTTTAAAATCTATTTTACCAGAGGCAAGAATTTCAACTCCTACTTTTTATTTATTTATTTATTTTTGCTCTCCATTTGGTTGATAAAACTTCTTCCATCCCTTTGTTTTGAGTCTTTGTGTATCCTTGCATGTGAGATGGGTCTGGATGCAGCATGCTGATGGGTTTTGGCTTTTTATCCAATTTGCCTGTCTGTGTCTTTTGATTGGGAAATTTAATCGATTTAAATTTAGGATTAATAATAATATATATGAGTTTAATACTGTCATTTGATACTAGCTGGTTTTGCCTGTTAGTTGATGCAAATTCTTCATTATGTTGATGCTCTTTACTTTTTGGTATATTTTTGGAAAAGCTGATGTTCCTTTCTATGTGTAGTGCTTCTTTCAGAAGCTCTTGTAAAGCAGGCCTGGTGGTGATGAAATCTCTACTTGCTTGTTCACAAAAGATTCCATTTCTCCTTCGCTTGTGAAGCTTAGTTTGACTGGGTATGAAATTCCGGGCTGAAAGTTCTTTCCTTTAAGGATGCTGAATATCGGCCCCCACTCTCTTCTGGCCTGTAGGGCTTCTGCTGAGAGATCTGTTGTGAGTCTGATAGGCTTCCCTTTGTGGGTAACCTGATTTTCAACAAATAATAAACATATCTATCAAATAAATCTGAATTTTATTTATTAAATGAATTCATTTTAAGAAAAAATAACATCAAATATTATATAAAATACTTGGGAAAATAATATAAGTAATTTTTTTAAATACATGTAGTAATAATCTGAAGTCAAGAATTAATGCTCACTTTAGTAATCAGAGCCTCTAAAAATGTGTTTATGCTGAATATACCTGTATATTGTTAATTGGCCAGAAAAAATAGTATCTTTCATAATAAAACAAAATTTATCATTTTAACATGTGTTAATAATTATTCACTAAGTTTTGTTTGCTTACTATTAGTAGCATTCAAACATATATAATATTGCATATGAATTTATTCATACAGAAATGCAAAACTGAAAGAATAAATCAAACAATTAGATTGAAACATATGAAGTTGCTGACATTACCCTTTCAATCTATAAGAATGACAACAGGCTGGGCGCGGTGGCTCAAGCCTGTAATCCCAGCACTTGGGGAAGCCGAGGCAGGTGGATAACGAGGTCAAGAGATCAAGACCATCCTGGTTAACATGGTGAAACCCCGCCTCTACTAAAAATGCAAAAAATTAGCTGGGCATGGTGGCACATGCCTGTAATCCTAGCTACTCTGGAGGCTGAGGCCGGAGAATTGCCTGAACCCAGGAGGCGGAGGTTGCAGTGAGCCGAGATGGCGCCACTGCACTCCAGCCTGGGAAACAAGAGCAAAACTCCGTCTCAAAAAAACAAACAAACAACAACAAAAAAAAGAATGGCAACAATGCATAGTTTAAGCATTGCAGTGATCAAAATATGAAGAAGAAATACAAAATTTCAAGTTATGTTAGGAGTTAGTTTAGCCAAGTTTTTCTTTTACTTGTCTTCCAAAATAAACTGAAAAGAGAACAATATTCAGTAAGTTTTTAATACGTATAATGTGGCTGAGTAACTAGGAATCAGGATGAATTCTTAGAACTATCCATCACTTCTCTTTCATATTTCATCCTAGCAGCATTTCCTATCAGAAGCCATATCCTATTCAACTGACAGTTCCTTTTTCCTTCCTTCCTTCCTTCCTTTTTTCTTCTCCTTTCTTTCTCTCTCTTTTTCTTTCTCTTTCTTTTTCTCTCACTTTCTCTCTCTCTTTCTTTTTCTTTTTTTTCTTTTTTTTTTCACTCAGCCTCCCTCTGTTGCACAGGCTGGAGTATAGTAGTGCAATCTTGGCTCACTGCAACTTCCGCCTCCCAGGTTCAAGCAGTTCTCTCAATCAACAGTATCTTTTATTTAATAAGTCAATAGGCTGGTGACATCATGATAGTTACAGTATAAAAAAATATAATCAACAAACAGTTGTCTTAGATATTTATAAAATCACTATGATACAGTTCTGTTTATTCTTCTGATTTTTGTAGATACTTGCTGAATAATTTGCCTAAAGCTATGTCATCAAATAATAATAATAATATGTTTCTATTTAAAAACCTACATGGATGTTGCACTTTCCAGATTTATTGAGTCATGTAATTAATCACATATAAGTTTTAGGGTGACTCTCTAATTGTCTACACATTGTTTTTCCTATTTTATATGATTATTTTAGTTTTATAATAGTTGCCTTCTAAAAATTTATTATGATGCAAATTACTGTGTCCTAGACAGATAATTAAAACTAACTTAGTATTTATTAATTGGCTGACATAGTCTGTGGAGATGAAATTTAAAAGAGGGATGAAATGAGTGTAGAAAACTTTGAAGAAGAAACTTTGAGTACAGCTGTCTTGAAGTAGAGAATGGCTATGTAAGAAAATAGTACAAATTATGTGCATTAGTTTA
The DNA here is from genome assembly GCF_049354715.1 of Callithrix jacchus. Classification (NCBI taxonomy): domain Eukaryota; kingdom Metazoa; phylum Chordata; class Mammalia; order Primates; family Cebidae; genus Callithrix; species Callithrix jacchus. The sequence goes on from NC_133504.1 coordinate 133,985,911, forward strand.
GCCTTTTTAATGGATTATGAGATAAGTAAAGGAATTAGGCATGACATCTGGGTTTTGTCCTGGCTAACTGGGTGGATTACTCTTTCATTTACTGGAAATAAAGAAAACTGAAGTAGGCACAGCTTTCAAAGGTTACATCATTATCCCTGACAAACTAATTTTAGGATGATTTTGGATACCTTGCTTATTACTATCATCAATGGCAGTCTTCTCCAGATGTATCCATGCCACAGATACTAAGTTTTTCCTTTGCTATGCATGTATATGTGTGTGCACATTTGTGTAGTGTGTGTGTTTGTGTATATACATATATACATATATATATACATATATACATATATATATATACATATATATATACATATATACATATATATACATATATACATATATATATATACATATATACATATATATATGTGTATATATATATATATATATCCCAGAGTGTGTGTGTGTGTGTGTGTGTGTGTGTATTTTATGTTACCATTGTACAGGATACAGTTTAATTAATTATGTTGTTGGGATTTTTTTGATATTGTTTATTCTATTGTACGGGGGGTTTTGAGTACTTTCTAAAGCACTTTTAAACTATAACAGTAATTTTCTTTGGTAGTCTAAATATATAAATATTGTTGGAAAATTAAAAACATTTTATCCTCTGCTCCCTAAATATTTTACTAACTTTTTAAATCCACTGTGTAGGCCATTAACTCTTAATTATTTTATTTAAACAATTTAAATGCATACATACAATTTCAGGCATGCCTAAATTTGACATCATGGTAATAGCTATATATATCTCCACACTTTCTGTGATACTCTGGTAGAAAATCATTACCAAGTTAAGGAAATATGGTATTATCTCCAGTTGCTGAGATTTATTTTGATCAGAAATGTGTAACTATTTTTAGAAAGGACTTTAAAGAGGTTATGTATTTGTACATTTTTCACTAATTGTTTAAAGGCCTGAATTATATTAGCAGTGTTGCTTTACATTAAGCCATCTTAGCATTGCAATAAAACATTTTAGGTAGGTCCACTTTTTGTTTGTTTGTTTGTTTTTATAGTTTCTCTCCATGAATTTTTATTTTTATTTTTTGTACTCTAAGTTCTGGGGTACATGTGCAGATCTTGCAGGATTGCTGCATCGGTGCACACACGCCCTGATGGTTTGCCATCTCCATCCCCCCGTCAGCTACATCAGGCATTTATCCATTGTTATCCCTCTCCAACCTCCTTGTCCCCACTGTCCCTCCCCTAACACCCTAACCCCAGCAGACCCCAGTGTGTGATGTTCCTCTCCCTGGGCCCATGTGTTCTCATTATTCAACACCTATGCTGGATATGATCTCACATATAATTTTGTTTATAAATCATTATTAGCAGGCTAGAAATAATTATTATTAACAAAATGTTAATACTTCTTTTGGTCTAATGATTTTCTTTCTTATGCACTGTTCCCAGTTTAAGAAAGTTTAGTATATGCATTATTCAAAACCCATTAAATGAACAAAATAGATACTGACATGGTTTCCCTACACTGCAATGGTTTGTAATGGATGAATACATGTAAAACATAAAATGGATTATCCATAAAGAATATGTGATCTGAGCAGGTATGTTTGGGTTGAAGGCAGAGGTTTAAAGCAGGTAGTAGGCAAGCAGATACTTGAATCCCAAACCCATGGTTTATTTGGTTATTGAGATTTTCAAGCTTTTAAAGTTTCCTAATTCTGATTTGGTAATATTTATCTTCTGCAATAGCTTATTTCAGTTTTCAAGTTTATTAGTATAATATTGCATGAGTTGTTATCATATTGTTTTAACACATATTTGGTAATTAATATTCCTTTCTTCACTTGAAAGTCAAGCTTTTAAAAATGAATATGAGAAGATAAATGTTTCAAGGATTTTTTTAAAAAAATTCAATAAAATACATTTATCTTACTAGTCTTTTTAAAAAATTCTTTATTAAATCTATAATTTGTATTTTCTATGTATCTTATTTTTCATATTTAATAAATCATTTATATATGCATCACATTTTAATTTTCTAGTATCTTTAAATGTTTAGTTTAAAGAAACATTCAAATAAATGAGAAATTATTCAAAGTAAATTCATTTAAACAAAATCATTACTAAATAAATACTAGCTTTTATTTTGTATACATATTTATTTTGTTTATTTAGCTTAAATAAATTTTTAATACATACATGCAAATCATTTTTCAATGGTAACATTGTAAAGTAATGCTCTGTGAGAACAATGCTAAATATTGAGTACAGATTAGTGTGTCTATATGAATAAGTATACAAATATATGCATTCAATACTATATACTCAAGTGCTCTGTCTCTCTGTATATCTTAGTAATTACATTGTGTTTTTTCTATATGTTTTAATTTGGTGATTTTAATCTCTGGAAAATCAAAATTAAAGCAGCAAAATAAAAATTTAGGATTGCTATTGTGGAGAAGAAAAACTAGAAATAATAGGCCAGGCATATATGCAAAATAAGATACATAGAAAATTATGCCTGTAACTCAAGCATTTTGGGAGATCAACAAAGGCAGATCACTTGAGATCAGGAGTTCAAAGCCAGCCTGGCCAGCATAGCAAAACCCCAACTATACTAAAAAATACAAAACTAAAAAAATTAGCCAGGCATGTTGGTATGCACCTTTTACCACAACTACTTTGGAGATTGAGGCAGGAAAGCTGCTCGAACTTGGTAGGCAGAAATTGCAGTAAGCAGAGATCATGCCACTGTACTCCAGACTGACTGACAGAATGAGATTTCCTCTCAAAAAATAAAAATAAATTTAAAAAGGAGAAATAGAAAAAAAATTAAATAATATAGCTTATTTATTTTTTCCTCTAATACAAGATTCTAAATTTTAACTGACTGTTTGCCTGTGTAGACTTATAAAATATATCATGATTGCTTCTAGATTATTTTTTGAAAAGGCTGCTATTTCAAAGATTCCCCCAAAGAACCTATAACAAAAACAAAAACAAAAACAAAAAGTCTATTTGCCTTAACAAATCAAAGAGGAAAACCTTCACATCTTGGAAGTGATCTGGGAAGTAAACAGGTCTTCTACCAACATAACAGAAGTAAATTTAAATTATATTGTGTGTCTTTTCTGCCTACAATCCTATTGCCAATAAAAGAAAGTTTGACCTCCATAACACGGCCTACATAGTGCTTCAGGTTTTGATTCTTAAGTATTTATCCAAAATCACTCACACATCTGATTTTCTTTAGTTATGACGACATCAAAGCTAGAAATGTTAATTACCTATCTATCCTCCCCTTATTTATCTAATGTAAGGAAATCTTTTTTAGGCTTGGCACATTTATTTATGCTATCAATATGCCAAGACTAAAAACACTGACTGAATTGTCCTAAATCTTTTACTATGAGTGTTCACATTAATAATCATGCCCAATGGTATGTGAGAAAAACCCACTATCTCCAAATTCTACAGAAGATATTCTTTTCATAAAAAAGACCTGTATCCTTTTCTCTTGTTCTTTACTTCTTTTTCCTTCCTGGGAAACATACACAATTTGACTCTGGTGATAAAAGTCACTTGAAAAAGGCAGGCTTTGGTTCATTCACTGACTTCTTCAGATTTAGATTGATGATTAACAACAAACTTCTTGCTAAATAAGAAAATCACCCCTTCTTGGTATAAACTATTCTAGATACATTTCCCATTTAATTCAATTAAATAAAATGTTAAGATATTCCATAAAGTTTTCAAAAAAAATTTTTTTTTAATTTTTTATTGGATTTTAGGTTTTGGGGTACATGAGCAGAGCATGCAAGACAGTTGCGTAGGTACACACATGGCAGTGTGCTTTGCTTTTCTTCTCCCCTTCACCCACATTTGGCATTTCTCCCCAGGCTATCCCTCCCCCCCTCCCCCTCCCACTGGCCCTCCCCTTTTCCCCCCAATAGACCCCACTGTTTAGTACTCCCCTTTCTGTGTCCATGTGTTCTCATTTTTCATCACCCACCTATGAGTGAGAATATGCGGTGTTTCATTTTCTGTTCTTGTGTCAGTTTGCTGAGGATGATGTTCTCCAGATTCATCCATGTCCCTACAAACGACACAAACTCATCATTTCTGATTGCTGCATAATATTCCATGGTGTATATGTGCCACATTTTTCCAATCCAGTCTAATATTGGCAAGCCGATTGCAAGAGCAAATCAAAAAACTTATTCATCATGATCAAGTAGGATTCATCCCGGGGATGCAAGGCTGGTTCAACATACGCAAGTCTATCAACGTAATTCACCACATAAACAGAACCAAAAACAAAAACCACATGATTATCTCAATTGACGCAGAGAAGGCATTTGACAAAATTCAACAGCCCTTTATGCTAAAAACCCTCAATAAACTCGGTATCGATGGAACGTATCTCAAAGTAATAAAAGCTATTTATGACAAACCAACAGCCAATATCATACTGAATGGGCAAAAACTGGAAGCATTCCCTTTGAAATCTGGCACTAGACAAGGATGCTCTCTTTCACCACTCCTATTCAATATAGTACTGGAAGTTCTAGCCAGAGCAATCAGGCAAGAAAAAGAAATAAAGGGTATTCAAATAGGAAATGTGGAAGCCAAATTGTCTCTATTTGCAGACGACATGATAGTATACCTAGAAGACCCCATTGCCTCAGTTCAAAAAATTTTTAACATCTGTTAGTATCTAAGTTATAGCTCAGTATTCTCTGTATGTTCTCTTCCCATTGTCATGAAAATTTCCCCCATTAGTATCTCTATTCTCCTTAGAGCTAACTCTTTCTCTCTTCCATGTCTTAAATGTCCCTTCCTCAATGAGGCACTATGAAGAAGGCACTCTTTTTTCTTTTTTGGCTTTTATTCTTTTATTCCCTATGTAGTTTCCATTCTTTTATTTCCTATGATATTTCTTCAAAGTATTTATTAAAACAAAATACTCTTTTTTTTGCTTACTTATTATGTACCTTTTTCCTTCATTAGAACGTTACAGAGAACATCTCTCTTGTTACCTTTGCTTCCTTACTGCCTAGAAGAGTATGTAGTTATTAGATAGTAGATGTTCAATAAATGATTTTAAAGTACATAAATGGATGAAAGTCACAATGAGGCTAAGAAATTTTTTAGGCTATCAGAGTCCATTGTCTCCCAATTATTAAAGAACATTAATAGAGATTTATAGTTCATAGTAAAGAAAAGCTAGCAAAACTACAATCATCCATTTCCACCATCCACTGAAATAGTGTTGAAAGCAAAACATAAGTGTCAGAGAGTTATTCAGCTATTCATATTGATCAGCCTTCTTCTAGATATCTTAATCAATTTCCACTACTTATAATTTAGGACTGCCATAAAGCAAACCACTGGAACCATTTAGGAGTAAAATGATCTGGATAGATATTTACCTTTGGTAAATTTTTAAAAAGAAATAGAAGACTATGCTAACCTGAAGGAGGAATGCAACTTTCTACTGCATGGGAACATTCTAGCTCATGGTTATGTTCTAGAACTAGACTACTCTGTAAAGACTCCATTTCTGGCCTTATTGTACTGACATTTTATGACTGGGTACAAAAGTGACCAGCAGATAAACCCTTACCTGCAGAATGTGACTCTGGTTATTGGAAGGAGATAATCCTGGAAGCTGTGTGTGTGTGAAGATAGTGCTGAACGGAGAAGATGGCTTCTATAATCTTTTCACAAATAAACATTTCTTTCTCTCTTTCTTTCTTTCTTTCTTTCTTTCTTTCTTTCTTTCTTTCTTTCTTTCTTTTTTCTTTTCTTTCTTTCTTTTTTTTTTTTTTCTTGAGACGGAGTTTCCCTCTTGTTACCCAGGCTGGAGTGCAATGGCACGATCTCGGCTCACCGCAACCTCCGCCTCCTGGGATCAGGCAATTCTCCTGCCTCAGCCTCCCGAGTAGCTGGGACTACAGGCACGCACCACCATACCCAGATAATTTTTCGTATTTTTAGTAGAGACAGGGTTTCACCATGTTGACCAGGATGGTCTCGATCTCTTGACCTCGTGATCCACCCTCCTCGGCCTCCCAAAGTGCTGGGATTACAGGCTTGAGCCACCGCGCCCTGCCACATTTCTTCTTAAATGAGAAGAGTAGGCAGTAGGTAACAGGAATCTAATGCTACAAAGATGTGCCATGAACAAAATAAAGAAGAAGATTTTAAAATGAAATGAGAAAGTATATACAGTAAGCAGCACTTTAACTTTATATAAGAAACTGTACTTCTACCAATAGTCATACAAACAGTAAGGGCCAACAAGGAAACAAAACCAATGTTATTGTAGAATAAGAATCTAATGCATTTTTATTCCAGAATTTATATCCATTGTAATATCTTTCTCCATTTATCATATAACATCAAGCTTCCTATGAATAATTATGCAGTTAAGAATTAGTAATGATATGCTTTTATAATTCATATTATTCACAGGTGCAATATTATTTCAATTAATTATAGTTTTGGTTTTCTAAACAAAAAAAAACACCTCTTTAAAATTCAGATGTGGGCTTTCTAAATTTTATCCCTTGTGGTGGGCCATAACCCTGAAGTTGTTGTATACAGAAAAGTTGCCAGCATCCTCTCACTTTCTTTGTCTTCCTATGGATTACAGTATTTTTGTTTTATTTTTAATCATGCAACCTTTAAAACATATTAAATTTTTGAATTCAAATTAAAGTATCTTTATATTTCCTACTTAATTGATAGCTTCTTTGGAATTTAAAAAAATTACAGTTTCCTAGGTTCTGTAAACCCTCTCATAGAACAAAGACAAGTAAAGAAAAGAAAAACAATAATTAAAAAGGGTTGGCAATATAAAAGAAGAACATTACAGAAAAAGAGGATTCAAAAACAAAACATGTTAAGCCATTTAAACAAATTTTAGAAATCATTTGCATTATAACCTCATTATAATTTGAAAAAAATATCTATGCCATAATGAGGAAATTAAATGAGTCAAAATGGATGTAGCCTATGCCTAAAAAAACAAGCTAACCAGAGGGGCATAAATACAGCACTTAAGTAAATTGTCCATTGGTAAGAATACCAGTACCATGAGGAAAGTTTCTTTGCCCATGAGTTTTTGTTTTCACTTATGGTTCTACCTACCACAACCCTTGAGAATATCCCTTGTGGTGGGCCATAACCCTGAAGTTGATGTATACAGAAAACTTGCCAGCATCCTCTCACTTTCTTTGTCTTCCTATGGATTACAGTATTTTTGTTTTATTTTTAATCATGCAACCTTTAAAACATATTAAATTTTTGAATTCAAAATAAAGTATCCTTATATTTCCTACTTAATTGATAGCTTCTTTGGAATTGTAGGCAAGAAATGGAATTGTAGGCAAGTATTGAGAAGATTAAATGTTTTCTTAAATCCCCAGTTTATCCCTGCAAATACCATATGCTATATGTCACAATAATTATCTATAATTATTATTTTTAAAATATACTAGAGAATTGAAATGCTCTGCTACTAACTTGCTATGCAATTTGCAATAAGTCTGTTAACATTTCTGGTTATCAGTGTCCCCACCAGTTATAAAATAATGACATAAACTAGGTTAACTTCAATGTTCCATCCCAGTGCTGTGATTTAGCATAAACTTGCCTCTCACTGATAAGTTTGCAATCTGAGAATTATTTTCCTTGTTTGTGCTTTTTTGAATATACTATATTACTATAAATTCATTAAATATAGCTTTTAGTAAAGAACAATTGAGAAATACTGGTGTTTAGATAACATAAACACTTCCAACTTCTCATAAATAAACAGTATTTGAGCATATGTACAAGTTCATCTTTGGGTAGTCTTTTAAAAATATAGAAATTTCAGTAATAATCACCAGTCATAAAAACTTCAATTTGCAAAGTTAAAGGCATTTTCTTCTCAATACTAGTGAAAGCCCACATCTGAATTTTAAAGAGGTTTTTTTTTTGTTTAGAAAACCAAAATTATAATTAATTACAATAATATTGCAACTGTGAATAATATGAATTATAAAAGCATGTGATCACTAATTCTTAACCGCATAATTATTCATAGGAAGCATGATGTTATATGATAAATGGAGAAAGATATTACAATGGATATAAATTCTGGAATAAAAATACATTAGATTATTATTCTACAATCATTTATAGATACTCAGTTAAGCTATGCAGTATACTGTGTAGTCAGCATACAAAAGTAAACTAATGTCGCTGACTTTAAATTTATAATATATAGACACAAGTATAAAAACTCTGGCTTTTTTTTTGTTGTTGTTGTTGTTGCAGCTTTTTTTTCCCCCTTATTTTAGATTTTCAAGTGTGTAAAATGACTTCTTTCCACCACATTTAACTGATAGCAGGATTTTAAAAAATCTTATTTAATTGGTAGTAGGATTTTAAAAATCAAATTTGCACAGTTATTCAGAGATATCAACTTAATACAAATAATAGCAGCTTCTTTTGATTTTATTTTTATGACCTGTCACATAAAGCTGAGTTGTCTTTAACACTATGTTATTTAATTCTTACAACAACTGTTTGACTTATATATTATTAGAAGAGGAAACATAGGATAAGAAGAGAATATTTAACTTGCCCAAAGATATAGTAAAAGCAAACTGCTGTCCCAACTGAAATTCTGACTTCTTCAAAGTTGGTGACATCACCACATCAGTCTGATTGGTTGCAGAAAGCAGCCAACTAGAGGCGAAGTGAAGTTACAAAGGTCACACTCCTGTGCAAACATCTGATTGGTTGCAATCAGAGGCTAGGGTGAAGTTACAAAGTTGAAAATGAAGCTGAATGAGCAATCAGTTTGATGTGTTGCTGACAGCCAATTTCCCATCTGCCAGGCAGAAAAGGTCAAAGGGAGTAGCCTCTGGTCCTTTTGTTACTTAGGCATGGAAAGTTAGGATTTTCCTTTAATTTTTTTTCTAGGAAGTCCACATGAAACAGCCTTAGGTTCCCTGCCACAGGATCCTATTCTCCTGCCTCAAATGTAGCACTTCCCTAATGTGAAGAATCAGTGTATCATCATATAAAGCCTCATTTCCAAACATGTTGGGTGTCGGCCAGACACGGTGACTCACCCAGTAATCCCAGCACTTCAGGAGGCTTGCGAATCACCAAGTCAAGAAATGGAGACCATGCTGGACAACGGGTGAAACCCAATTTCTCCTAAAAAAAAAAAAAAAAAAAAAAATATATATATATATATATATATATACATATATTAGCTGGATGTGGTGGCACAAACCTGTAGTCCCAGCTACTCGGGAGGGTAAGTCAGGAGAATCATTTGAACCCAGGAGGCGGAGGTTGCAGTGAGCAGAGATGGAGCCACTGCACTGCAGGCTGGCAACAGTGCAAAACTCTGTATAGAAAAAAACAAAATAAAAAATAGGTAGAGAGACTACTGTGACAGGAACCTTTGGCTTTCTGACAACTCTTTGATAAACCCTGGCCACTGATCTTCAATATCTACTCCCGATGACTAACATGGCATCAAATTCAGTTCCATCCCTATCACTGTGAAACACTCTCCATGAGTAACTCATATCAAAAGAAGAAAGAAAGGAATAGTTGTATTTCTCATTTGATGGCTGCGTGTCAACAAATGAAGCCCCTAATTTACGCTCTGCTGATATCAAAGATTAGTTTAAAAATCTGAATTCAGGATATAAAGAATCTAAGAAAATTTTAGTTGAGTGTTGAAAATGGTCAGTTTCCATCTGAGAATTAAGACAAAACTGGTACGACTCTGAAAAACAGATGTCATCTAAAAAAGTGAGGAGTGGTAAACAGGTGGATATCAAATGTATAAAATATTTGGACTGATGTCATTATTTAGTTTTCATAAATCATTCTTACTGATACGGACTGAAAAGAGCGGAAAGAAAGAGAAATTGAAGGAAACACACCATCATTAAAGAAAAAAGATGGCCGGGCACAGTGGCTCACGCCTGTAATCCCTGCACTTTGGGAGGCTGAGGCAGGTGGATCACAAGATCAAAAGATCGAGACCATCCTGGTCAACAAGGTGAAACCCCGTCTCTACTAAAAATACAAAAATTAGCTGGGCATGGTGGTGTGTGCCTGTAGTCCCAGCTACTGGGGAGGCTGAGGCAGGAGAATTGCTTGAACCCAGGAGGCAGAGGTTGCGGTGAGCCAAGATCGCGCCATTGCACTCCAGCCTGGGTAATAAGAGTGAAACTCCATCTCAAAAAAGAAAAAGAAAAAAGATTATAGCAATACCAACCATAAATTATTACATATAACTGGCAAATACTATGAATTTTGAAACAGTATGAGTGATAAAAGCTATAGAAACTTTTCAGATATATTTTTTTAAGTCTAATAGTTACTAATTCTCACTTTTCTTAGCAATCATAATATGGCCAGGCTAAGACAATCATTCTACATAAGACAGAGAATACATTCAGGATGAACAAAACTTGACTGAAAGATAGGGTGAACTCAGAGTGCAATAATGTTGATTTGCCTTAAAATAGTGGCCCTGGAAAGGGAAAAGATAAATAGATTTGGAAACAATTTAGGAATCAAAATAAAGCTGTAATTTATGAGTGTGGAGAATGAAGAAGATAGGATCAAGGATAGTACATAACTTCCCTGCGTAATGAAATGAAAGGTAGTAACTATCTTTGAAATATGCCACCTTATATTAACAGTGGAATCTTGACATTGTGTGAGAGTGGAGTTCATGTTTCATTTGGAAAATGTGGACTTTGAGGCACCTGTGGAATACCTGAGTGGAAAATTTAAATTAACATTAACTTCAGAGATGTGAAATATGGTCAGAGTTCATTGACACATTGAACAGGAAAAATCAGAGCCAGGACACCTGAGGAAATTGGGGTAAATATTGGAGAAAGCACACAACCTCCAGAACTCACAAAGCTATAGCCAAGAAAGAGCTGGAACTCATTCTCATTCAGAATTTATGCAGATATTCAGAGATTAAGATGTCACTGTGATGGGAAAAGGGTAACAGCAGAAGAGAAACATTTGAGTGTGTGTACTACTACAGTTCCTATAACAAGGATGACATCTTGGTGAAAACTGGTAACCAAACATCTGCCTAAAAGAAAAAAAATAGCTAAATATCCCAGTGTTTTTAATATGAGGATCTCAAAAATTGTGGAGGACCTCTTTGCTAATGGTCTCAGAAATGGTTTACTTAAAATACTAAGAATAGTTTTGGTAAACTCTTGAGGGAGAAGAAGCCTGAGAATCTTATGGTCTTTTATTTATTTAAATATTACTGTAATGATATTCTACCACTAGCTCAACATGGACTATAAAAATTTGCTTATAGCTGCTTCACTGATTTAAAAGAAATATGTATTATAAAGTTAAAGAGAAAGCAATAATAACTTGGCTATTATATAAATATAGAAATATAACAGGACATATGATCTGTTAATACATATCCCATCCATCAAGATTTATTGAATTAACAAAAAAAAGTATCTATGATGAACTGAAATTTAGAGGAACTGAAACATTGGGGTTCAGAACATGACTGAAACTATTAAATTCAAGAACACAGCATTATAGTTACAATCTAATCATCAGCATGCTCTGGATCAGGAAGCTGTTTGCCTTAACATCTCTTTTGTGTGCCTAAAATGCTGAAAACTTAGGTATCTGACAACTAACACTGGCTTCTGCAACTAGGTATTGACATTTATTTCTTACAACGTTGTGTGCTAAGAGTGAAGGTCAAGAGCAGTGACAATGTGGTCTTTCTCTTATTTCTACCTTCCATATTACATTGAAGAACATTTAATTTGCAAAACATAATTACTGTACAGAATGCTCGTTGCAAGGAAATCTGAAAAATATAGGATTCTTGAATTCTGTACATTTTATTAAAGAAAAGAACCTTACAAGAATAGATGCCAGAATACCTGTCTAGTAAATTTATCAAATTTATCATATCCGTAATCCCAGCACTTTGGAAGACCAAAGCGGGTGGATTGCCTGAGCTCAGGAGTTCCAAATCAGCCCGGGCAACATGGTGAAACCCCGTCTCTACTAAAATACAAAATTAGCCAGGTGTGGCGGCATGTGCATGTAGTCACAACCAGTCGGGAGGCTGAGATAGGATAATTGCTTGAACCTGGGAGGTGGAGATTGTAGTGAGCTGTGATGGCACCACTGCACTCCAGCCTCAGGGACAGAGTGAGACTCCATCTCCAAAAAAAAGTAAAACGTGATGGGTAAGAGAAAAAATATCTTAAGACATGTCCGAATAAATATTATTGCTTATCTGTCCTGCCTGCCTTCTCCCTTTCTTATTCCCTACAGAAAACCTATATCATTTAATTTATGCTTCATTGCTTACCCCATGTGTTCAGTTAGAGCTGACTCCCTGTTTGGTTCCTGAGGTAGTCGATTGATATACAGGTAATTCCATTCATCTTGTCAGTGACTGGTTTATAGTAATCACTTGAATCAAACCAATGAGTCTCACCCACTGGTTATCTAAGAAATATTGAATTCCTCTTTATTCTTTTTGTTAAGATTCAGAAAATGAACCATAGTGTATGTGGAAATAGGAGTAGAATTACTGCAGCCACCTTACTACCACATGATCCAATACAGTTTGGGAGTAGCTTGAGTTGAGGTTCCTATTATTTAAAACTCAGTGTCTTTCAGTTGATGCAGAAAACAACCAAGCAAAATAATACAAAAATGATAGTTAAAAGTCATGTGTAGTAGGTCTTTTGTTCTTCTATGATCATGATCTGCTTTCTAATGAATTATACGTAATTTAGTTATTAAAAAATATTATGACACAACATGAACAACTGTCATTACAGCATGTTAAAATAAACCAGATATTTAGACACTAAATATTAGGTAGGCTTGATATACTCTTTGGCCTGACTCTGAGAAATAAAATTACAAGCCCTGATAGAAAGCTTGGTAAGACACAACAGAAAATAAACAAAAATAGATGAAAACAGTACCAGAAGGCAATTTATCTTTCTCCATAAATAGAGTCAAAACATAGTACATATATTTTTTTTAATTTTGGTGTCTAAAGGCATCTCTATACAGAACTGTACATGCATACCTCATCTTATTATGTTTTCCTTGCTGCACTTCAGAGATTTTTGTTTTACAAATTGTAGGTTTGTGGCAATCTTATGTTGAGCAAGTTCTATGGATTTTAATAGTGTAGGGTGACATGCATCTGGCATTGTAGCATCATAAAGAATAGTGGCACTGTCCTAAAAATCCTTTGTTCGCTGGCTTTGATAACTCCCTCTCTTTTTTTTTTTTTTTTTGAGATGGAGTTTCGCTCCTGTTACCCAGGCTGGAGTGCAATGGCGCAATCTCAGCTCACCGCAACCTCTGCCTCTTGGGTTCAGGCAATTCTGCCTCAGCCTCCCGAGTAGCCGGGATTACAGGAGTGCGCCACCATGCCCAGCTAACTCTTTTTTGTATTTTTAGTAGAGACGAGGTTTCACCATGTTGACCAGGATGGTCTCGATAGCTTGACCTCGTGATCCACCGTCTCGGCCTCCCAAAGTGCTGGGATTACAGGCTTGAGCCTCCACCCCCGGCCCACTCCCTCTTTTCTATCCCCTAAAAACCACTAATATTTTTACCATATCCATAGTTTCACCTTTTCCAGAATGCCATACATATGCATATTTTTCCCTGCACATTGGTTTATTGTGCTTTGCAAATATTTCATTTTTAAGAAATTAAAGGTGTTTGGCAACCCTGCAGGGAGCTCGTTTTTTGTTTTTTGTTTTTTTTTTCCTTTCCAACAGTGTGTGCTCACATTGTATCGCTGTGTCACATCTTGGTAACTCAAAATATCTTAAACATTTTTTGTTATTGTGCTATCTATTATGGTGATCTGTAATGGGTGATCTTTGATGTTACTACTATAATTGTTTTGGGGTATCACAGTGTAATAGGAGAAAAAAGTAATAATTTCATTTAAAAATTGGCAAAATATTTGAATAAACATTTCTCAAAAGAAGACATACAAATGGTCAACTAGTATATACAAAAAAGGTTTAACCTCACTAATCATTAGATAAATCCAAATTAAGGCTACAATAACAGTTAATAGAATTTTATCCAAATGTCAGGTAATAACAAACACTGGAAAATATGCAGAGAAAGAGAAACACTTTTGATGAGACTGTAAATTAGTAAAACTGCTATGGAAACAGTATAGAGTTTCCTAAAAAATACAAAAATAGAAGTACTATAATCCAGCAGTTACACTGCTAGGCATATACCCAAAAAGAAAGAAAATCAGTTTATTGAAAAAACATCTACACTCCCATCTTTATTGTAGCACAATGCACAATAGCCAACATATAGAGTCAGTCTAAGTGTCCATTCATTGATCAATAATTCATTGATTATTCAGCCATAAAAACAAAATCCTGTCATTTGCAACAACATAAATTGAACCAGAGGTCATTATGTTCAGTGAAATAAGTTAGGCACAGAAAGACAAACACTGTGTGTTCTCATTTATGTATCAGACCTTAAATAAAGAGCTCGGGGAATTAGAAAGCACAATGATGATTACCAGAAGCTGGAAAGCTTTGTAGGAAGAGGAGGATAAAGAGGATATAGTCACAGGGTACAAAATACAGTTACATAGAAGAAATAAGATCTATTATTTGGTAGCACTATAGGATGACCATAGTTAACAATAAGGTATTGTATATTTCAAGATAACTAAAAGAGTATAATGAGAATGTCTAGTTCTGAGATATATGTGCAGAACATACAGTTTTGTTACATAGGTATACACATGCCATGGCGGTTTGCTGCACCCATCAACCATTACCTATAATAGGTATTTCTCCTAATGCTATCTCTCTCCTAGCATCCCACCCTACAACAGGCCCTGGTATGTGATGTTCCCTGCCCTGTATCCATATGTGTTCTTATTGTTCAACATCTACTTATGAGTGAGAACATGCAGTGCTTGGTTTTCTGTTCTTGTGTTAGTTTGCTGAGAATGATGTCTTCCAGCTTCATCCATGTCCCTGCAAAGGACATGATCTCCTTCATTTTTATAGCTGCATAGTATTCCATGGCATATATGTGCACCATTTCTTTATTCATTCTGTCATTGATGGACATTTGGGTTCCTTCCAAGTCTTTGCTATTGTAAATAGTGCTGCAATAAACATACATGTGCATGTGCTATTCTGATCAAGGCACCAGTGACTTTGTATGTTTGTCTTTGTAGATGAAATGATTTCTTACAGGGAGCATATAGTTTAGTCTTCCTATTTTATTCATTCAGACACTCTGTTTTTTGACTGGGTAATTTGGTCCATTTATGTTCAATATTACTGATAGGTGAGGGCCTACTCCTGCCATTTTATTAATTGTTTTCTTCTTTTGTTGGTCCTAGCTTCCATTCTTTCTTCTGGTCTTTTTTTGTGTAAAAGTAATTTTCATTGGTAGTATGTTTTAATTTTTTTGCTTTTTATTATTCATCTATCTATTATAGTTTTTTGTTTTGTTTTGTTGTGAACGTGATGCTTGCAAAGAACATCTTACAACCAATTATTTTAA
Source organism: Callithrix jacchus (assembly GCF_049354715.1). Lineage (NCBI taxonomy): Eukaryota > Metazoa > Chordata > Mammalia > Primates > Cebidae > Callithrix > Callithrix jacchus. Next base: position 134,001,562 of record NC_133504.1, read on the forward strand.
CTGGTGAAAACTAATCGGAAGAAACAGAAAAGAAAATCAAGCAAGCAAAGAAGAAAATCAAAACAAAACACTACATATTAACTCAATCCAAACCCATAGATTTTATTGTCTTTATTTATTTTCATATTTTCAAGTATAAATTTGTTATTGTTATGATTTTGAATAAGTTTGCCTTTTAGTGTTCCTACTTAAAATATGAGTGGCCTAAGTTTTTCATTACAGTGCTAAGGTTTTCTGTATTTGTATTTGTATGTGTAGCTATTTTTACCTGTAAGTTTTATAAACTTCAGATGATTTCTTGTTGCTTATTAAAATCCTTTTCTTTTAGATTGAAGAAGTCTCTTCAGTGTTTCTTGTAAGACACCTCTGATGGTGACAAGATATCTTGGGCTTGTTGGTCTTGTATATTAGTTCATTTTCAGTCTGGTGATAAAGACATACACAGGAAAAAGAGTTTAATGGAATTACAGATCCACATGCTGGGGAAGCCTTACAATAATGGTGGAAGACAAGGAGGAGCAGCTCACCTCCTATATGGATGGCAGCAGTCAAAGAGAGCCTGTGCAGGAAAACTATTTCTTATAAAGTCATCAGATCTCATGAGACTTATTCACTATCATGAGAACAGCATGGCAAAGACCTGCCCCCATGATTCATTTACCTCCCACTTGGTCCCTCCCACAACAGGTGAGTATTCAAGATGAGATTTGGGTTGGGACACAGCTAATCATAACATCTTAATAGTCATTATTTATTCTTTTATTTTTAATGGTAATTTTTCTGGATATAGTATTTGAAATTGTATATATTTTATAAATATGTTATTCACTTTCTTATGGCCAGTCCAGTTTCCCCCAAGTCTGTTGCTAGAAATAATAGTTCCTTTATATGTTATTTGCTTCTTTTTTCTTGCTGCTTTTAGAATCCCCTTTTAATACTTGACCTTTGAAAGTTTGATTTTTATTGGCCTTAATGTATTCTTATTTGGATTGAATCTTCTAGATGGTTTTTGACCTCTCTGTATTTGAATATTCATTTCTTTCTGCAGGTTTGTAAAGTCATTTATTTCTTTGAATACATTTCCTATTCCAGTTTCTTTCCCTGTATTTTATAGAAGGCAAATAACTCTTAGATTTGCTGTTTCAGGCTATTTAATAGATCTTTGTGGCATACCTCCTTCATTCCTCTTTATTTCTTTTTTCTCTGCTGACTGTGTATTTTATATTGCGTGTCTTTGAACTCACCAATTCTTTTTCTGCCTTATCAATTATGTTGTTGAGAGACTCTGATGAAATTTTCAGCTTGTCAACTAAATTTTTGCTAGTTTTTTAATTAGTGCAATCTCTTTATTAAGCATATCTTATAGAATTCTGAACTCCTACTCTGTGTTATCTTGTTGCCCTTCCTCAAGAGAGCTATTTTTAATTATCTGTTGAGAGAAGGCACAATCTCTGTCAACTCCAGGATGGTCACTGATGAGGTCAAGTTTTCCTAGAAGTTCTTGACATGTATAAATATTCATCAATGTCTGGGCATTGAAGACTTTTGTATTTATTCCATTCTTCTCAGCTTGGGCTTGTTTGTACATGTTCTTCGTGAGATGACTTTCCAAGAATTTAAAGAGTTATTAGTGTTATGACCTAAGCCTGTGGTCACTGAAGGCATTTGAGCACTAGCAAGTGTTCTATCCCAGGAAATCTTGAAGATTCCTAGATACATAGCCTTGGTGGCTTTGGGGAAGATAAGGTGGAATTCCCTGGGTTACCAGACAGTCTTTCACCGTCTTTCTTCTCTTCCTCCCAATCAGAAGGAGTCTTTCTCCAAGTTGGGCTTCCTGGAGTTGAGAGAGTCTTTCTCCAAGTTGGGCTTCCTGGAGTTGAGAGAGGTGTTATACAGGCACTGCCATGGCCACCACAACTGGCAGCATGCTGGGTCTCACCTGAAGCTGATGACATTCCAGGCAAAGAGGGTGTTCTAGAATCACTGTCCAGAAGAAAAAGCCTAAAACTGGCAGCTTCAGGAAGCTTCCTGGTGCTTGATTTTACTGTGGCTGAGCTAGTACCCATTTTTTCCTTCACTTATTTTCTTTCTCCCAAATGAAGAGAGTCTCACCCTAAGCACTATTGTCTAAAGTTGGTGAGGGTTTATAGAGGCACTCCCATGGCCTCCACAGCTGCTGTCACACTAGGATGCATGCCAAGTCCACTGCCTCTGGGACCTGCACAGCACCACGGCTTGTCCAAAAACTAGTTCTCACATCTATTTGACACTCCAGGCCATTTTATTCAGCCAGTGGTGAAACTGGCTTGGATTCAACTTCCTTCCACTGGAATATAGAATCAGAGCATAAGTGAAAACAGTAAAGTTAAATTTCAGCATATCAGTTTTATAAAGCAGTTTAGGTATGGTGACTTAGCAGAACATAGGAAAGCAAGAAAACGTGTCATACTTATACCAAATTAATGATGTTGAATTATGTTTCTAATCTATGCAACTTTAATTTTGTTTAACACTATCTGTCAAAATAAACTTCATTCCCTATAACTTAAAATGTATGTATGTATGTATATATATAAATATATATTTGTGTGTGTGTTTGTGTATGCATATATATATATGTCTGTGTGTGTGTATATATATATAATAGTTTATTATGTACAGTTAATTCCACTGCTTTGGCTGCAATAAAATTGATTTTGAAATAAATGAAATGTTGAAAATTTTGCTAGTTGGTTAGATGCTTATCCTGTAAATTATACTTTTCTTGAGGGGAAAAAGCCTTAGTCTGGAAATACATATTACTGCAAAAATGTATCAACCTTTTTTAGGAAGGAGTATTATAGGTTTCATTTTAGTTTGATGTTTAGTGTTCCAATGAATTGAATTTCAAATATGAATCATAATCTTGAAAATCTTTAGTACTAAAGTCTTGGAATGTATTATTAACAACTGACTTGTATATGTAGATGCTATTTGATACCAAGGGCTTTTTAAATGTCATCGGGGAAAAAAAACAACTTGGTGAACTCCCAACTAAACAACCAAGACTTCACTGAAGATTTATTCCAGTTCTAGAATTGTTCATTATTTTTCAACTGACTAACTTCATTACCTTAAAGCCTAGAACATTATTCTGCTGTATTTACATGGCTTTCTCACTTATTTTGTAGCATGGGTCACACCAACCTTTATACTAGAGAATTTTACTAGATGTTTGTCATTCAAGTTTTCATCTGCTTTATAACTGATACACCTTGAGGGCACCACATTATAGTAAAAGTATTAGAAAAGTGACCCCAAAGTCGTATTCAGCAGTGAAACTGGCTCGGACTTGGTTTCCTTCTGCTGGAATATAGAATATAGAATATAGACAAGCCCAGGGCTTGTCTGAATGCTCTCTTTATGGGAGCCAGCAGAATTCTTCACTGTGTTGTGTTCCATTGTGAAAGGGCAGTACAGAGTTCCAAGGTAATATCCCAAACTCACTTTGTTCTTTTCTCCAAGAACACAGATTCTCTGTGCTGTGCTAACTGAAGTTGAGGGAAGGTTGATCTAGGCAAACAAAACTGTCTTTCCTACACTCTTCAATATCTCTGTCCTCATCACCACATTATAACAGGTACTATGATAGATCATCTGAGTTTTCTGTGCTAATAAAGCATTTTCTTGTAGAGAGCTGTTAAGTTTGGTATTCCTGTGAGAGTATGATCACTGGAGGGTTCTACTTGGCTTTCTTGGTCACCTTTCTAACCTATCCTATTGTCTTATTTTAGGAAATTTCCACAGCCATCCCAAGCATCAGAAACTATCACCATGATCAGTCAGTAGCCATCAACATTGACACAAAATGCTATATCAGCCAAAAGATCAGTCTTGCTGAAGACTCAGATGACCCTTGGATCTTCGTAGCAACAAAGTATTTTTTAATTAAGTTATATACATGGTTTATTTTAGGCATAGTACTATTGCACAGTTAATATATCACAGTAAATATAAGTTTTATATGCCCTAGGAAACAAAAATGTGACTCACTTTATTGCAATATTAGTTTTATTGTGGTGGTCAGAAACTGAACCTTAGGTATCTCTCAGTTATACCTTAATAGTAAGGGGAAACCAGAAGAATAGCATCTAGAAAGCCATTACAGCACAACAAAGTTGGACCATCTCCCTGCCATCCTGCCTAATTATATGCTTAAGCAAGAGAATAAGAGCAACACTCAGAAAACTTAAGCCTTTCCAGGACTTTGTTTACCTCTTCACCTATTCTGTTTCTTTTTAGGTTTTAAAGAAAATATAAGGGTTAAAGAAAGACACACAGAAAGAGGGTGGCTGGAGAGCAAATGCAGGCTTTACATCCAGCATAAAACCTACAGAAGTGGAGAACCAGCCTAATGCCAGTGCCCATTACTGCTTACAAGCTGGGGGTACTTACAGGGATGGACAGGAGGGGTCTGAGCAACATGGCTTGCTGCCTGGCAGGATATTGATAAGATGTTCCCATGAGGAAGTAGTTCTGGCTCTTGTTTCAGTGGAATATGGTGTTCCTTGCATTTTCCCCAAGAAGAATATGATAGGGATGTTTTTAGGTGGGTCTTTGCCCAGCAGGATGTGACAAGGTTATTTCTTTTTTTGTTTGTTTGTTTTTGTTTTTGAGACAAAATCTTGCTCCCAAGCCAGGCTGGAGCTGCAATGGTGCAATCTTGGCTCACTGAAACCTCTGCCTAGATGGTTCAAGCAATTCTTCCTATTCAGTCTCCCGAGTAGCTGGAATTACAGGCAAGCACAACCACACCCAGGTAATTTTTGTATTTTTTAGTAGAGATGGGGTTTTGCCATGCTGGCCAGGATGGTCTTGATCTCTTGAAAGTGTGATCGGACCGCCTTGGTCTCCCTGAGGGCTGGGTCTCCCTGAGGGCTCAGGCATGAGCCAGAGCGCCTGGCCAGGATGTTTCTTTAGTTGGGCCCTCAACTTTATTTGATCAAGCAGGTGGTTAAGCAGGTTGTTTCTTGCATCGAACCGTGAATTTTTTCACTTTGACCCAGGTCCACAAAATAGAGGGAGCTTACAAAGCGGTGCAATTTTGACTAACATTTTTGCTTCTATTTATTTGAAGCATCCTGAGAGATCAAGTAACATTATGTTTCATTTTCATATTGTGTAGCTGTGCCAGTTATTTTCCTTTCTCATTATTTCATGCATATTAAATAGTAGATGTATTGCAAAACACTAGAGGCATAACCTGTAACTGTATTTTTACTTAAAATTCATAAATTTGACAGGTACCTTTTTCATGGGTAAGAGTAGTAATGTCTGTATTTGTTATGCAATGGAGACATTTACAATGTTTGAGTCAGAATTAGTTATTAACTAATGTTGTATGGCTACATTGTCAATTTAAAAGACAGACTTTATAAAAGCTTAATATTTTATTTGTTTTTGTATTTGTTTTCTTCCCGCTAAAGGCAATTGAGATAATAAGCTAAAATAGTTTAGATTATATATATATATATATATATATGCATGTGTGTGCATACATATACCTATGTATTTTCAAATAGACTCTTAATGTGTATAGAACCTTTATATATATGAGTCTAAAATGTATAGCAAAGTGATTGAATAATTACGTATTGGTATGGCAGGGTGAATTGTCTTATTGTCAAAATATTTCCTAATCTTCCCTACCTCTCTCCATTCCTCACCAGACTTATCCCAGAAGGAGGGTTATACTTTCAGCTACACTATATAATTTGCCTTGGCCAATAAAACATCTATGTAAATTTTAATGAATACAATTTAGGAGTTGTTGAGTAGTTTCTACATTTTTCTTCTTGCTCAACTCTGAGATCTGCATGTTTCAGATACAGGCTGCTCACATATCCTTGGTTTGAAAGTGTAGAAACCCCATGATGGACGTTAGCATGGTTGCAAGCTACTAAGACTGAAGGTTATCTCTTATCATAGTGTAAATTGAGCTAAGCTCACTGAGTGCATAATTCTGTATAGGATCATACCTCAAACCACACATTTTGTACAAAGTATATATTGTGATGTTTACAACAAGCTATTATCATCTGCACTTGAACATGAGAAAAATAACACTCAGACCAGCTGGAACGACAGAGCTAACTCGATGACTGTCTCATTTTTAAAATGTATATCTTTACTACTCTATATTTCATCCATTTTTTAGAAAAATAAATTACATGACCCATCAAAGGCATATACATGTCCAAAAGAAAACAACTACAACTGCAGCATGGTTACCATAATTTCAGGTCTTGGTCTCTGTTCAGTACATGAATATCTTGCATTAGATTCTAAGTAACAAAACTGTTCTTCCACATATAGAATTTTGTTTTACCTCAGTGATGATATTTCTATATGATAGATGTAGAAACACTAAAAAATATTGTATTTTATTTTTTCTTTGAATTAGTTGTGTAATTTGAAAATCAAAATAAAAGACAGTATTAAATAATTTCTCCTCACAAAAAAATCCTGAATCTGAAAGAAACCAACCTCATTAGCTATTTCTATATTTTCCCACAGTGTATGCATATAGAAGCAATACCCTATAACTTTTACTATTAAACTCCATCGGTCATAAAATAGAAGATAAACACACATAAATTGTAATATTAGTAGATTTCTCATTGCTTTAAAGTAGGGTCATGATTTGCTCTATGGATGCACATACATGTGAATGTATAACTGTAAGAAAAATCTACCAGAAATACAGAGTAAAGCCATTTTATAATTTTGTACATATTGGCAAATTACCCTCATGAGAGGTTTTGCCAATTTACATTCCCACAAGTAATGCTAAAGAGATTTCTCACACATTTGTCTGTAAAAATTCACTAGAAGAATATTTCAGTGTGATTTGATTTGCATTTTTTAGATCTAAGGCTGAAAATTTGTTTCATTTATTTAAGAATTGTTTATATTGACATTTCTGTGAACTCTCTGCTCATATCTTTTCCTTATTTTTATTATGGGTCTTCAATATTTTACTTAATGATTTGAAAAATGATACTTAAAAATTCAGAAAGCTTCATATTCATCTATATAATGTCTAAATATTTTCCAATCATTGTACTGTTTAGGTTTCAGTTGTTTTTTACTTTTATTTTTTGCCATGTGATTTTTTTTTCTTTGATCACTTTTTTGAAATCGCTTTCTCTTATTGCTTCCAGGTTTAATGCTTAATTAGAGTATTACCAGTGAAATTATAAAGTAAATTCTCTTATCCACCATTTTTTTCTTTGATAACTCTTATTTTAATCACTTGGAATTTATTCTTATATATGCAGTATAAATCCACATTTATTTTGTTTTTAAAATGAATATACAAAAATTATATTCTGTTGTCACTGTCGTCATATTTCCTATGGTAAATTATTTTTAAAGACTGCCACAATAACTCCTCCTGTTTTTCATGTGCTTCTTACATTGTGACTTTGTCACTCTATCTGGTGGTGAAATCTTATTCTCCCTTTAAATTTGAATTGCTCCTTGGAATTGCTTTGGATAGATGTGAGAAACATACATTTCTGGAAATTTTGTTCAAAGGCTTTTGTGTGAGAGTTGATGTACTACGTATAACCACAATTGTTTTCTCTTCCCTTAGAGAAAAATTATGTTAGACTAAACTAATAGTAAAAGGATACACAAATGAGTCTGTTACTTAAGCTACCAAAAAATACTCAAAAGCAGTAAACTTTTAAATTTGTTTGTTTCTAGTTTCATCTTCTTTTAAAAGAAGGTCCAGAATTTAAAAACTTTTTTCCTGAAGTAAATAAACAATGATTAGTTTCTTTCAAAAATAAAAATAAAAATAAAACCCAGAAAGTCACAATGTGTATGGAATCATTTTAAAAATGGAATTTTCAAATTCAATGCAAAAAGAAAGGTTAAATAAAATTTTGAAATGATATAAGAAAGATTTAATACTTTCCTTACCTGTCAAAAGCATTATAGCCAACATGTCTATAACCAAAGACAAGTTAAGAGAAAAGCATAAAAAATTTATTTCATCCAAATTTTACATTACACGGCAACCTTCAGAAATGAAGATCTAAAGAACCAAGGAAAACTTTATATTGTTATGCTCCCAGAAGAATGAACAGTCATGTAAAAATGTGATTGACCTAAAAAATAGTATGGTCTTATGGTAATAGACTGAGGGAGAAACTCATCAAAGCCTATTCAGATTTGATCGTCCTTTCTGTGAAACACTCCTACCCTCTAAGTATAGGACATGACCCCTCTGTAATGAAGGTTTATGACCTACATTTAGTCAAGTAAGTCAGAGAATTTATTTATGGCCAGCTCTCACACAGAAATACAGAGGAAAGTCAGAGTGGCTTTCTTGATCCTGGGAGCCTCCCAATTTTTTTCAATTCAAATTACTTTGGAGGTAGCATTTTCTGATCCCTAACAATGTTTATTAACTGTGATGGTTTGTTTTGTGTCAAATTAGCTAGACCATGGTATCTAGGTACTTGGACAAACACTGCTCTGAATTTTCTTTTGAAGGTATTGTTTAAGATGAGATTAATATTTAAATAATTACACTTTGAGTAAAGCAAATAAATTATCCTTCATAAGGTAAATAGATTTTATCCAATCAGCTGACTCCCCCAGAACAAGAAGAAATTCTTCCAGTAGAATGTGAACTTGAGCTGAAATATTAGTTCTTCGTAGGGTCTACAGCTTGCTGGGCTACCCTGCAGATTTGCCAGTCTCAACAATCACGTGAGCCAATTCCTTAAAATAAGTCTTTCTCTTCTCTCTCTCTCTCTCTCTCTCTCTCTCTCTCTCTCTCACACACACACACACACACACACACACACACATCCTATTTGTTCTGTTTCTCTGGAGAATCTCATTAATCCAATAAGAAAGCTTGGAAGAGAATAATTTATTATTTCATAATAATTCAAATTATGAATTTTAAAAGTAAGATAGTTTAGAAGGTGCTTGTAAGTTTAATGTGCAAGTGACTTAGAGTCCTAGGTGGCATGTAATGACAAAATGTCACTCTTCTCTCAACATCTAAGATGGCATGGGTAACTACTTTTGAATCATTAATTGAAGATAAACACATTAGTCCTGGTTATAGATGGCTCTAATTTTAAACTGGTATTATCTGTAAATGGATATCCGTGAGGTTATTCATTAATTAAGTAAGTGGTTCTAATGGGTAGTGGCTGAGAAGTCTTCTGAATGAATGGAATTTCATGATTATATCTGTTTCTTTTCAGTTTACCTTTCTTTACTTTCCCTTCTAGAATGTGATGGTGAATTTCTCTCTCCCATTCAAGTCTGTATCTTTAAGGTCTATGTTAGTTTCTAACATATATTATGTTCTCAGTAAAAGTGTGTGAAATGAATAAGTGAGTAAACCATATGAGATTTTTTAGTAGAACATCTGGCAAGATTCATATGGAAACTCTAAGCTTCTATAATTAAATGAACCAAATAAATATAATTTAAGACATTTATTTGAAAAGGGAGGTAGGCTCATCAGAATATAACAATGTCTTTTAAATTTTTCAGTACATATTTACCATTGTGTTTGACTGTTGTAACTAATATTTGGTAATCTCGTTATATGGTACACATCAAAACCTTATCACTATATGTTTATTTCAATGATCATTTGATGATTCTACTTAACTAGAATATGAGTCAAAAAACTGCTCAGACAATAACTTTTTGTTGCCCAGCAATATATCCTTAGGACTCAGCAGAGAGTTTGACCCCAAACGGAAACCCAATAGATGACTTTGAAGGACTGAATTAATGATGTCTGCACTCCCATGTTTTTTGCAGCACTGTTCACAATAGCCAAAATGTGCAATCAACCTAGGGCCTATCAACAGATGAATAGACTTTTAAAATAAAGATTTATATAAAATATAATTTGGGAATTATTTAATAAATATTTGATAGATGTTTCTGATTGTAGTTTATTTCTGGATTTGTTATAGACTATTATTATTAAGAAATAATCACACATAGGAAAACTCTAAAGTCAAGTGGATTGCTTATTCAAGAATTAAGTCTGTAGCTAGTTATAAGTTGTTTGGTTTTGTTGACTGATATATAATATTTCTATTTTACCAGTAATTTGCTGCCTTTCAAGGAGTGTTTGTCAACTTTGTCTTTCTAGTGAACCATTAAATAATGAAGCTCTTCAGTAACAACTTCTGGCCTTTTCTCTTCTCTCAGTAAATTTACCCTCAAGTGATTTCATTTCCTGTTAGTATAAAGAAGGAATTAGCAATTATGATATTTAAATATATATCCCCAGGAAACATATTTACTGAGTTCAAAGTCATCTACTCAGTGATTTACTAGGTACTTCTACTGAAATGATACGGAAGTGTCTGAAACGTAACATGTACTGAACATGTGATTTTCCCTCAAATCTTCTTTAACCTGTCTTGTTGATTTGGTGCATTTATAATCAATTTTCTCAGAACCGACGTTGCAATGCAAGTATTATTCTTTATTTTATAGTTGTTGATTTATTTGTTTGTTACTTATTGTTTCTCCATATTCCATCTAGACCAGAAATTCTCATTCTTGGCACCATTGTCATTCTGAGGCATATACTGCTTTATATATAAGGGCTGTTCTATGTATTGTAACACATCTCAGGCCTCCAGCCCCTAGATAGCAGTAGTAGTATAAAATAAAACTGTTTCTAGACATTGTCAAATGTCACCTGGGGGACAAAATTGCTTCTAGTTCTTCTTCTTGGGGGACAAAATTCCTTCTACTGCCCAGATTGTAAACTCCATGAATAACGGAGACTGTCTTCTCCACTACGTTTCCAAAACCTAGAAAGCAACAAACATAAAAATTATACTTTATAAATACATTTGCTTACTTGTCAAGAGTTATTGATGTATTGTTGCCAAAACATTGTGCATAAAATATTAAATATTTTGATTACCAGCAAAAAGAAAACAAAGCAAAAAACTTATTTTACTGTGGTACTATTGATTCATCATTTTCATGTCTGTTTGTACCAGTTGTTTCTGTGCCAAATACTTTTGATATAAATGTTGCCATGGTTGTAAGCACTCTTCATTATTGACTTATTATTTAGTACCCAGTATAGTATCTAGTACAGAGCTTAGTATAGTATCTAGAACACAGCTTTCTCTCTTAACATTGTAACTGGGGCCGGGCGCGGTGGCTCACGGCTGTAATCCCAGTACTTTGGGAGGCCGAGGCGGGTGGATCACAAGGTCAAGAGATTGAGACCATCCAGGAAAATTAGCTGGGCATGGTGGCGCATGCCTGTAATCCCAGCTACTCAGGAGGCTGAGGCAGGAGAATTGCCTGAGCCCAGGAGGCGAAGGTTGCGGTGAGCCAAGATTGCCCCATTGCACTCCAGCCTGGGTAACAAGAGCGAAACTCCATCTCAAAAAACAAACAAACAAAAAAAAAAACATTGTAACTGTCAGTTCTCACCTGATGATTCAAGGTCAATCAGTGTACAGAATATTATTTGTGAAACACAATTCCAAGGAAACCTTCTTTCTGTTGCTTAACAAACAACTAAATAATAATACTCTTCTTGTTTCATTATTTTTCTGAAACAGGGTCTCACTCTGCCCCTCTGCCTGGAATGTAGTGGCATGATTATAGTTTACTAAAGCCTTGATCTCCTAGGCTGAAGCATTCCTGTCTCAGCCTCTCCGGTGGCTCAGACTACAGGCGCATGCCTCTACACCTGGCTAATTTTTTGGATTTTTAGTAGTGTGAGGTCTCATTATGTTGCTCAGGCTGGTCTCAAACCCTTGACCTCAAGTAATCCTCCTACCTCGGCCTCCCCAAATGCTGGGATTATAGGTGTAAGCCACCACACTCAGCCTTATTCTTACTTTCTGTTGCTGTTTCTGCTGACCATGTTTTGTAGATTGTTAAGTAGACACTCAGTCTGTCAGTGTGAGCCATACATTTCTACAATATGACCAGATCTCAGTGTGTACTTTCAAATATTGTCTGACATCAGTTTATAGTTTTAGTATGTTTAAGGTTTTGTGCTGTTTTTAACAATAACATAAACTATGATCAGAAATTATTTCATCTATTGTATTTAGGAATTATGATGAAAACTTACTTATTCAATCCTCACTATGAGCCTATAAAGAATGTTCTAGTGTTATTGACTGCATGTTTTCATCTTCCCAAAATTAAATGCTGAAACAGCCACAGGTTGATGGTATTAGGAGCTGGGACGATTGGGGCATAAATATGTCATAAGTGTGAAGTCTTCATGAGTAGGTGATATGGTTTGGATCTGTGTCCCCACCCAAATCTCATGTTGAATTATAATCCCCATGTATCAGGGAGGTACCTGGTGGGAGACAATTGAATCATGGGGGTGGATCTCCCCGTGATGTTCTTGTGATAGTGAGTGTGTTCTCATGAGATCTAATGGTTTAAAAGTATGGCACTTCCTCTGCCTCTCTCTCTCTCTTTCTCTATCTCTCTCCCATTACCATGTAAGATATGCCTTGCTTCCCCTTTGCCTTCTGCTATGATTGTAAGTTTCCTGAGGCATCCCTTACCATGCAGAACTATAAGTCAATTAAACCTCTTTTCTTTATAAATTACACAGTCTCAGGTAGTTTTTTATAGTACTGTGTAAACTGGTTAATATTGTTTTCATACTGTTATCCTATTCCATAGGATAGGTGTCCTTATGAGAAGGGATAGTAGAATTTGCTTCCTTGATCTCTGTTCTAATCATGTGAAAAAACAAAATAGAGCTGTTTGCAAAGCAAGGAGATACCAGATTAGACACCATATCTGGCAGTACTGTGATCTTGAAGAGTAAGGAATAAATGTTTGTTGTTTAAGCCACCTAGTCTATAGGATACTACTATAGCAGCCTGAACTGACTAACACAACTGGTATACCAAATTTAAAGATAAAGTAAACATAAGATTAAGTGATTATTAAATTAGCAAATTATTGCTGAGCTGGTTAATAATGAAGAATTTAGTGAATGACAGAGCCCTTATTCAATACAAATACTTCTTTACTTAAAATTCCATGCTTTTAATCATTGTCACTATACTGCTTCACGTAAGTAGGCAAACTGAGTTATGGAATTAGGGATACTACCTTGTCAAAATAATTGGTCAAAAATTTAGAATGGGGAACAAGAATGCCCAACATCAAGGAGCCAATCAAAAGGACTAATTGAATAGGATGTTGCTAAGAAACAGGTGAGCAGGCAACAAGAGACTACAACACTCAGTATATTCAAAAACAGAAGTAGTTCCCCATTTTCCAAATTCATATTGGGATGGATGTGAAACCTACTGACCTGACCAGGAGACAACCAAATTAAAAATGGGCAAACAGTACATAAAATTATGTTCAATATCAATAGTCATTAGCGAAATGCAAATCAGAACCACAGTGGGATGCTACTTTATACTAGCTAGGATAGTCACAATATGAAAAGACAAATATGTGGAAAAATTGCATCCTCTTACATTGCTGGTGAAAATGTAAAAATAGTACAGCCATTAGAAAAAACAGTTTAGAAGTTTCTCAATATTTAAATAGAATCACTATATGACTCAGCAGTTCCACTCTTAGGTATATGCCTGAAATTCCAATAACGTGTATGAAACAAATACCTGTGCGAAAGTGTTTATAGCAGCATTATTCACAACTTACCACAAGGTAGAAACATCCCAAATATTTATTAATCATTAACAGGTAAGCAAATGGTCATATGTACATAAAATGGAATATTATACAGCACTTAAGAAATGATATAATGATATATGCTAAAATATAGAAGAACTTTGAATATACTTTTTTTCTAAATGAAAATAAAAACAGACATAAAGTCCTATAATGCAGTATTACATTTATATGAAACATCCAAAATATGTGAATCCACAGAAACAAAAGCAGATGGTTGGTTATGTAGAGATAGGAATAAATGGCAAAAATGGAGAGTAACTGCCTAATAGGCACAAGGTTTTATTTTTAGTGTGATGAAAATGTGTGACAACTAGAGACAGGAGGTGTAAACAGTATTGTGAAGGCATTAAATACCACTCAATGTTTCACTTTAAAACTTTTAATTTGATTTGAGAATGTCATCTCAATTGAAAAAATAAGGGAAAAAAGTGACAACGATGTATGTTGCTAGATGCTGTGTGGAAATCTAATTATATCTGGTTCAGATTCACCTGAAACAACCAGTATTTTATGTCATGCTGATTAATATTAACATGCATTTTGGCTATGTGTTTGCTTTTGCTTTTTTGTTCTCTGTCATGGTTAATTTTATGTCAGTTTGACTGGATTAAGGGATACCCAGAGAGCTGACAAAACACTATTTCTGTATATGTGTAAACAGATTACCAAAAGAGATTAGCATTTAAATTAGTAGAACGAGTAAAAATGATTCATCCTCACTAATGTGGAAAGTAGATCATCCAATCTTCTGAGAGAGTGGAAAGAAAAAAAGGCAAAGGAAGGATAAATTTATTCTCTCTTTGGCAGCTGAGTCTTCCATCTTCTCCTGTCATTAAACAACAGAGAGCCAGGTTCTCTGGCCTTTGGACTCTTAGATTTGCACTATCAGCCCCTGACTTTCTCAGAGTTACACCATCAGCTTCCAAGGTTTCAGGGTCCCCTGGGATTTGAACTACATTACACTACCACCTTCTGTGTTTTTTTTCAGCTTGCAGAAGGCATCACGGGGATCACAGGGATGATCTCTCTCTTTCTCCCTGCTACAGGTTCTGCTTTTTTGGAGAATATTGACTAATATATTCTCATTGCCTCAGCCAGCACCATAGCCCAAGGGCCTAGAAAATATTTGATCTGCTAACATCACCTTCCCATAGTGCAACTTTAGGTTCTGTGGGTCTAGAGGCACTAGTCACAGGTTCAGGGTCCAGGAATGTTTTTATAAGGAAAGATAATCCAACTCCTAGTAGATCTAAAACTAAGGAGAGTTTGCTTTTTTCATGCCAATAGACCATCCACCAAATAGAAGAGGCAGTGTACTGGAAGTGATAATTGACCTTTATCTTCATCAAGGTCACGGAGTTGTTTCTCTACAACAGGGATCTAAAGAAGTATATTAGCCACTCAGGTTGTCCTCCAGTGTACCCCTTGGAACTGTTATGCCCAATTTTAATTTTAAATACAGAACCCATGGCTTGATAGGAGTATGACACTAAGGAACTTAAAATCCTCAGAGATTAAGATCTGGTCAACCCACCTGACAAACCACTTAAACTAATGGAAATAAAATTAAAAGTTGATATTTAAAGTTATCGAGTATGAGTAGTAAAGAAGGGAAATGATGAATGATTTTTAATGCATTGTAGACAACCGGAGTGGCAGAGCTTATAGTTTTTTTCCACTAACCTTCTTCTAATACATCATTAACCTAAAGAAGCTTTGCCTCAGATGTGTAACTTAGCAAGAGAAACAAGTATTTCTATGTGGTACAGAATGTGAGCTGAAGTGGGTGTTGATGCCTTACCCAAATTTCTTTCACCTTTCAACCATCTTCCAGCTGCTGTGAGTGCTGGCTGATTAAAAAGTCATAGCTACTACCTTTTCTGGAGAATAGTAATTAGCCAAACTGGAAGCATTTTGTTTAAAATGCTAGACTTCACACACACACAGTGGGACATCTCTCAGCATTGACTGACTGCAATATACAAGAAGTCCTTCTGTTCTAAAGGTGAACCTTACTCGTAGTGCTATTTGCACACCAGATTATTCCTATAGGACCAACCTCAATCTAGCTGAGACCCCATTCCAAATTTCTTTCACCTTTCAGTCAACCATCTTCCAGCTGCTGTGAGTGCTGGCTGATTAAAAAGTCATAGCTACTACCTTTTCTGGAGAATAGTAATTAGCCAAACTGGAAGCATTTTGTTTAAAATGCTAGACTTCACACACACAGTGGGACATCTCTCAGCATTGACTGACTGCAATATACAAGAAGTCCTTCTGATCTAAAGGTGAACCTTACTCTTAGTGCTATTTGCACACCAGATTATTCCCATGGGACCAACCTCAGTCTAGCTGAGACCACATTCTTGCTTAGTTTCCTACACTACCTTCCTGTGCTTCCTTTACTCAACTTACCCTGAAGGCACTCCCCCAAAATATTCCTTAGGCAAAAACCCTGATCTCAGGCTCTACTTCTGGGGAAAAAGACGTAATAAGGGGTTAAAAATGTCCTTATGAGTTTGGGAAACTTTGACAATCTTTCTTGCAGCATATTACATGCAAATTTTGTAGTTGGTTTAATATGGTGAATAGTGAAATATATTCTGAATAATGTTTGTTAATGGAGTATTTCTACCTATGACCAGTGTTATACAATCTCTCTTTCCATAGAAAAACTGTCAGTGTGCTGAAAGAAAAATGAATAAAATGGAGGTGAAATAAAAGTAAATAGCTTACTATGAATAGTCAGAAAATATTGCTGATTAAATATTGTCAAGGAACATCTTGAGATGATTCAGTTTTGAATGAAATGGGTAAGCATTGAAATATATTTTGCTCATTATCTATTGTAGGGCCTGCCAGAAATTGACACACTTTTGTAAGCTTGGCTGAAAATTAATTAAAAATATACAAAAGAAAATAAAATGAAAATACAAATTCCTGGAATTTTACCTAGAGGAAATCTCAAATAAAAAAAGAAATTCCAATGCTTAGGGTAGAGAGGTGAGGTACTCTAACTGTCAAATGCACATGCAACATAACCCCAAGTCAACTCCTTTAGCCTTTTAGACCTAGGTAATCTTACCTACGCAATATCTGAGTAGTTTTCCTCTGTGATACTTTTGCACTAATTCTGTGAGAATTAATATTAGTGTTTGCATGTTATCTTTAGAAATTACTTTAGTGTGCTGCAAAGTAGAATGCTAATCAGACACAATTAAACATTTGTAGTTTCATTTTCTAGAGTCAGAATCAGGAAATTAAATTTTATCGCAAAGTAAGTATGGTGTAGGATCTTATGCTTAACACTGTTTTTATAGGTATTAACTTCCAGAAAGATACATAGAAATACCATTCAGTTGTTTCAGTGACAGTTAAATATATATATTTAGTAGTTAAATATATATAGTCAAATATATATATATATAATGAATAATAATTTAGTTCCTCTCTTTTTCTATACCAAAGAGATATAGATAACCACAAAATCTTAATTAATACATTTGTTAAGATATTTTTTAATGTAATTATGACTGTCAATATATAAACTGTGACAACCAGAGTCAAAACAAATAATGAGAAGACAAGTTAAGCAAATTCAGTTTGGGAAACAAATT
Organism: Callithrix jacchus; assembly: GCF_049354715.1. Classification (NCBI taxonomy): domain Eukaryota; kingdom Metazoa; phylum Chordata; class Mammalia; order Primates; family Cebidae; genus Callithrix; species Callithrix jacchus. The sequence goes on from NC_133504.1 coordinate 134,018,934, forward strand.
TAGTTATGACAATTACACTCTGCTTGTCACAATTGGCAATACTTTACCAGAAAAGTTATCACTGTACTACACTAGTATAATTATTAGTAATAAAAATTTAAACATCCCAAATAATGTGAACGAATTTTCCACACAAAGAAAGAAAACATGCTTTTAAAAATTCTAAAGATGAAATGAGTCAAGGCTCATGAATGTTAGAGCAATAATTATTTTACAGTGTTTAAAAAAATTTTGTGTCAAAAGTTCAGACATGTACTCTATAATTTTAGATAGAATTGGCTGTTAAGAGTAAGATCTGCTACTTAGGTGTAAAACAATAATATTGGGATATTAGAATAAGTAATTATCTGTTCAAAAGCTTTAGAAATGCCTTCCAATTATTCTGTCAGTCTGTGGCAGTACTACAAGACCACCAGGGAGATTTCTGAATTCTAAATCCTTTCCTTCTATTGTTTAAGAGTTATTTTGTCAAAGATTACATCCTTATAGATTTTTAAACCAATAAATTAGAGATAATGCTTTTTTCTAAGATCTGTGTGAATAATATTTTACCACCATATTTTCCTCCAAGGTTTTAAAACAGAATTCCCCTTGCAACAGATACAAATGAATCACACAAACTGTTTAGGGAAAGAGTTTCCTGCTACCTCTGATTTTGAGAGAAAAATAAGTCTATCTGGAGTCAAGGTGATAGAGAAAATTAGTGGAAATAATAATTGCATATGCTTTAATATGAAGATTAATCTTGAAGTCTTGTTTTAGTTGATAAGTTATAAAGCTATCTTTTCCACCATAGCAAGATGATGACCCTGACATAAATTACTAAATAAAGTTTAGTGTTGTAATGCTCTAAAGAAAGCAGTAATGGTGAAGACTCAAGCTACACACTAAAAAATTTAAGTGTATTTTCAAGATAATTCACTTTGAATATTAGATTTGGTATTATCTGGAGATCATTTTCAGATAGAATTTTAAATATTTTTATGGGATATATAATATGTGGAGATCTTGTTTCAATGGGAAAGTTACATACTAAAACTTTCACCCCATTTCTTACTATGCAACTTTGGATTTTTTTTCTTAACCCCCACTGAACCTGATTCCTCTTTGTAAAATGCTGGCTATTTGCAGGAGGTTTCATAAATGTAAAATAACATTGAATATAAAATATATTTGGTAAATATGACACTGTGATGTGAACTATAAAGCTGAAATAGTGGAACAGTTAATATTGTTAAAATGCCAATATTATCCCAAATTTCTAAAGGATTCAATGCAATATCTATCAAAATATCAACAGCATTTTTTTAACAGGAAAATGTATCAAATAACATGTATGGAATTTCAAGGGACTCCAAGTAGCTAAAATAATCATAAAAAGGAATGGAAACTTGAAAAAAGTTGAGGAACTCACACTTCTTGATTTAAAACTTACTACAGAGCATTTGGGACAAAATGGCTGACTAAATACAGCCACAAAGAGCCTCACCCACTGAGTGAGACCAAAATTTTGAATAAATTACCATGCTTCAAAGAGATCTTTTTGAGGCAAAATACTGAAAGTTGACAGGCAACACAGACACTGTAAATCAGTCAGAGTGGTGGGAGAAATTATAGAAAAAACAGACCTTTTTGGAATTTCAGACAGTTTTGCAAAACCTTGGAAGAGATTATGGCCGAAGGCAGCCTATTCCACTTACCTTGATCTAATAGCTAGGTGTAGATAAAAAGAAATGTAGAGAAGTTTATCTAAATAGCTTGTTAACTCATATGGTCATAAGACCAACCTTTGATCATCCAGGGGCACATGACTGCTCTCAACTTGGGTGATTTGCAATGTTAATTACCATCTAATGGTGTTTACTTGAGACCTTTGACATTTAATCTGTGCTAAGTAATGTGAACATCACCAGCTTATCATGGCTACTGTTAACTCTGGTAGAGGTCCCCTGGCCATGCTGACTGGCAAGCCTATGTCAGTGTATGCCTTTCATCCATCACTTGGTTGAGTCTGCCAGTCAGTCTAGACAAGACACCAAGGCTGAAGAGGGAGAAAGCTGTAAGCCTTGCATTGGATTACTGACTGCCAAGATTCATTCCTAGCCCTGAATGGCTAAGGAAGTGATAAATGAAGTGATTTCTGTGCAACCCACTCTCACAGTGAACCTCAAGATCCCAGTTGCAAGAGATCCCACGAATCCCATAGACAATTGAACTGGCAGGGGAACCTGCCCAGAGAGTAGGTAGGGACATAGCTGCAGCGTGCATGGAGCCCAGGAGATTTTACATATGGACAATTTCCACAAAACATGAACATAAAAGCCCATCTCCTAAGTCTCTCCATATCCTCTCAGTGGCTTTAGCCTTTTCTGGCTGCTGGACCAGGATAGAACAAGGCTGTCTTTCCCATCAGACCTCGAAAAATCAGATCTGCATATACCCCTTTCTGTTGGCTCCTCCATGGGTCCACACCTGTCTATTCCTGTAGGAGCAGCCACACAGCACAGTCTCCATTGCCTGGTAGAGTGCTTTGACAACATCTCCCACTGGAGTGCCTTGTTGGCAGCTACCAGAGTGTACTGCCAGAAGCCTGGGAGCACCTCAGCCTACATGTCCACCTAGTGTTCAAACTTGAGTGGTTAGAGAACAAAGCTGAGGGTCTTGTCCCAAATCCCCAGGGTCAGAGGACACCAATCAGGATGTGGAACTGAGATTTGTGGCTGGACATCAAGCAAGAAAAAAAAAAAAACCCTCACTCTAAGAACAGTAGGAAGAGGGAGGCATGGGTTCAAGAACATGGTAACAGTGATTGGAAAGGGCTCCCCTAAGGCCCAGGAATCAATCTGGAGGGGGGGTCATCTCTCCCCAGCTCCAGACTCTTCTACCACAGACCACTGCTATAAAAACTATGAAATACAAATAGGCATACAGCTAAGAACCTCTCTATGCTTAAGAGCTATCTACTGGAGTGCTGCCTGAATTACAACACACACACACACACACACACACACACACACACACACACACACACAAAGTTATGCCAGTATACCCTGCCTGTAAAAACCAATGCAGGAATCCAGCCACAAATAAAGATTCCATACAGAGCCTTGGCCCTCTGTAAACATCCAATCAACTATACTCAACTCACCTCAAAGTCAAACCTTCAAGAGAATTAAAGAACATAAAATCCAAAAGCCCCAATCAATCAACAGCAAATTCTAAACAGTAAAGGAAAACCAGCCCTCTCAGATGAGTGCAATAACTATGTCAATTTAAAAAGTCAGAATGTCTTCTTACTTTTAAGTCATTGTACTAGCTCCCCAGCACTGTTCTTAACCAGATTGAAATGGCAGACATGACAGACAGAATTTAGAATCCGATTGGCAAGAAAGCTCAGTGAGATCCAGAAGAAAGCTGAAACCCAATCCAAGAAATCCAGGGAAATTAATAGCTGGAAGACAGTATGGGCATTTTAAGAAAGAACCATGTTGAAAATGGTGGCTCACACCTGTAATCCCAGCACTTAGGGATGCTGAGGCAGACAGATCACTTAAGTCCAGGTGTTTGAGAGCACCCTGGGCAACAGAATAAAACCCTGTCTCCACAAATATCAGTAAACAAACAAAAAAAAAATTAAATTAAAGAACTAAATCAAATTTCTAGAACTGAAAAATTCACTACAGAAATTTTGTAATACAATTGGAAGCATTAACAAAAGGATATAACGAGCTGATAGAAGTGTCAGAACTCAAAGATCAGTCTTTTGAATCAATGCAGTAAGACAAAAACAAAAAAAATAATTTTTAAAAATTAGCAAAACCTCCAAGAAATATGAGATTATGTAAAATGACCAAACCTATGACGCACTGGCATTTCTGAGGAAGAAGGGAAGAGAATAAGACACTTGTGAAATATATTCAAGGATATAGTTCTTGAAAAATTTCCCAGTCTCAAAATAGAGGTCAACATGGAAATTCAAGAAATTCAGAGAACTCCTGTTACTTCTTATACAAAATGATCATTGCAAAGACACCTAGTAATCAGATTCTCCAAAGTCAACATTAAAGAAAAAAAATCATAAAGGGAGCTAGAGAGAAGTGCCACTTACAAAGGGAGCACCATCAAGCTAGCAGCCAGCATCTCAGTAGAAATGTTATAAGCCATAAGAGACTGTGGGCCTATTTTCAATATACTTAAATAAAAATTGCAACCAAGAATTTCATATCCTGTTGAAGTAAAGTTCACAGGATTCATAAGCGAGCTAATGTGGAAACAAAAGAATACCTGTTACCATAAAAACATACTTAAACATATAGCCCACAGACAAGAGCTTGGCTATTATAATAGTGCTGCAGTAAACATGGGAGTGCAGATAGCTCTTTGACATACTAATTCCCTTTTTTTTAGATATGCATCCTTTAGTGAGATTGTATGTCATAGCGTAGTTCCATTTTTAGGTTATTAAAAGATCTTCATACTGTTTTCCATAATGGCTATATTAATTTACATTAGTACCAACGGTGTATAAAAGTTCCTTTTCCTCTGCATCCTTGACAGCATTTGTTATTTTTTATTCTTTTCATAATAGCCATTCTAACTGGGGTGAGATACTATCTTATTGTGGATTGAATTTGCATTTGCCCAACAATTAGTTAATCATTTTGTCATATACCTGTTGGTCATTTGTTCTTTTGAGAGATCTCTAGCTCATTTACCATTTTCTAAACAGATTGTCTTTTTTTTTTTTTGCTGTTGAGTTGTTTGGAAGTTTTGTATATTGTGAATATTCACACCTTGTTAGATAAATAATTTTGAAATAGTTTCTTTCATTCTGGAGAAGGGGGCAGGGCTCATTGGTGACTGGAAAGGGTAGATGCAGCAGCTATACAAAGGCACCATTCCCTGGTAGGGAATGTGTAACATTTGCTTCAGATCCTAAGGGGCAAGCACAGTAGTGACTGGGAGAAGTACATGGAATGACTCTGATAGGCAGTTTCCACATAAAAGAAGGCACAGATCCAGCTAAGGTACACAGTGGAGTGTACAGTAGCAACTTGGGGAGTAAATGGAGCAGTTCTTTCAAGTCATTATTACTTCAGGAAGAAATGTGTAACTTCAGCTCTGGCCTAAAGTGGTAAGATTCATCCACAACTGAGAGGAATAGGTGGGGCATCTCCACTACCACTTGGCCACATGAGGATGTCAGGCTACAGGAGCCAGAAGGGGTAGGACACAGTGTTGGCTTTTTCTTCAGGGGAAACACAGCTGTGTGGACTCAAGGAAGCTCCCATGGCTAAACTTGGCACCTGTGAGAATGGCGGGGGTTCCCAATAATAAAAATTATAGGTGTCTAAGGTGTTGTGGAGGCTGCTGGATTCCCCTTGCTTGCATTTTTTCCACCAGGGGAAGTTTCTTCTGCATCCTGGTTTATCTTGTCTACAGTATGGGAGGCAGATGCCAAGTAGAACCTTCCCTTTTCTGAATGTCTGTATTAGTCTGTTTTCACACTGCTGATAAAGACATATGCAATACTTGGTAATTTATACAGAAAAAATTAGGTTTAATGAACTCAGATACATGTGGCTTTGGAGGCCTCACAATCATGGTAAAGGTGAAAGGCACATCTTACTTGGTGGCAGGCAAGAAAGAATGAGAACCAAATGATAGGGTTTCCCCCTTATAAACTCATCAGCTCTCATGAAAATTATGCACTATCACAAAAACCGAATGAGGGAAACTGTCCCCATGATTCAATTATCTTCCACTAGGTTCTTCCCAGAATACATGATAATTATGGGAGCTACAGTTTAACATAATATTTTGATGGGGATACAGCCTAATCATATCAGTGACTATCCAGAGTTTCTGTGCTCATCAGGGTTTCTGCTACTCCTTTGATAAGCTTTGGTGCTTTCCCTTAGTCATTGTTGTCAAATGTAGTCGTTTATTTGTTGGTTTTGCTGTTTTTGTCAGGGGACACGTGCTAGTAGCATCTAATCATCTGTCTTGCTGACATCAGAATCCCCCTCGAGGTCTCTGTTATAGTTCGTGCTGATTTATGTCTTTACTCTACATGGGCAATGATTTTCTGTCTCGAGATTTTTTTTAGTTGTTGCAAACTGAACATTTGAGTTTATGAGGTAACTCCGGAAATCAGATTCTTCCCTTTTCCAATGATTTGCTGATTTTTAAATTGTTTTTGTTTCTTATTTTTTATACTATTATTGGCCATCTCTGTGAAAAGAATCACCCTGAGGTATTAAGGCATTTCAGTTCTTTTCTGAGCCTGCCTCTTTCTCTGGGCATTCATGATCACTGTCTAGTTCCCCCCGTATATACACTTGTTTTTGAATGGTCTAGTCTTTCATTACTGTCTCCTCAAAGGGAAAAAAATTCAGTAGAGGCAAAAAGTGCTAACCCGTTAAATACCCTAGAAATAATGGAGGGGCTTGCAACAGTAAGTGGAGGTACAACAGCAATGGCCACCTGCCTGTTTGAGTCTCTGTGATTAGAAGCAGCAATCAGTGATTAGAACATAGATATTCAATATTTAGAGAGCAGACTCTTTCAGGGTGCTTTTTGCCCACTAGTCTCTGCAAGCTGTGCAGATGTCTCTGGGAACAAGCACACAGCTGCTTGCCACTTGGCTGGGATTAGAGGATGGGTAGCTGCTACTGTACAAACATCCGAAACTTACTGGAATTTACTGTCCAAGCCTTCCCCTGGAATTTACCAGCTTTCCATATACTTCAGAATTCCAATATGCTTTCATCAGACAGATTTTGCTAGTGCTATTGTATTGGTGGGGAGACAAGATACTTTGTGCTTCCTACTCTGCTTTCTTCACAGAATTCATGTTCCTATCAATATATTTTAAGACAAATAATTTTCTTTAAAAAAGCTTTTCTATATGGCTTAAAATCTAGGGTGTACTAAGGCATAAATATCGAGAGTTAAAGTCTAACACTTATATTGGTCAGATTACTTATATTTAAGTCTGTTGTTTGAGACTAAAAACCATACAAGTAAACTCTATTATAAAAGCCACGCAAAAAGAAAAAGAAAAGCTGCTAGTTTTCACAAACACATCAGAGACATTCTTTTCCTTTTTTGGTTGAGACTATTTGATAGGTAATATTTTGAATGATGCACTATTTATAAGAAGATGTGTAAAAATGCTAGAATTCTAGAGAAAATATATGACTCACTTTATATGGTGCCCTAAGCTTTTACACAAATTGCTGTGGCAACATTCACTTAAACATAAATTAATGAAATCAGAGAAAATATTTTATGACACTTATTAGTCATTCCCATATTCAGGAAATTTTACATATTCATACTATTTCTTGTGACTTGTTCTGTTTATCACCAAAAGAGGGAAAATTAAGTGTCAGTATTGCTAAGATTGCTTACATAAAGTATTTTTTGTTAGGTGACCTACCCTTGTCACCACAAATTTACTCCTTAAATATTTATATCTACTGAATACACTAGCACTCTCTTTAGTATTAAATACAGCTTTGAACAGCACGTAGACAAAATTCCAGTCTCATGAATTTATATTCTAGTTGTAGTATGTGAGACCCAGTAAGAGTGAGCCATGAGGCAGGTCTGTTACAGGCATTTTCTCTGGAGAGAATAACTTAAATGTTAGTTGAATATGTTATAATCAAAGATGTTGATAAAACAAGTTAATTAGTTACTCTCTTTGATCAGCAATGTTAGGAATTTTCTATTTGTCATTAATTGTGCTAAGTGTGGATAACAGAAACAAATGGAAAAAGAGGAATAGTCATTATCTAAACTTCAGTGTGAAAAGCACCTTACAGAAAATAAACAAGTAAACATGGAATACTCTGGGAATGCACAGAAAGGCCTTCCTTTTTAGCATTAGGGAAAGGAAAATTTTTTGGGGGAAAGTAATGTATAAGGTTAGCAGATGAAAGATATCTACAACCAAGCCATGGTAAACACAAGTCTTCCCAAGTATGGTTATTTTAGTTGTATTTACTAACAGTAAAGATTTTTTCTCTTGACTTCTACATGGTAAATATGATTGTGGCAATCTCATTTGTCATTCTAAAAATATCCCTTCTAAAATAAAAAGCTAATATTTAACTCCTAGCCAATTATTATTTTGCAACTTGCTTCAAATTTTTTGACTGAAATTATTTATATAAAATATCAATAAATAATGTTGTTTCTATAAGAATCCAAACGAAGAAAATTTTTGTTCTAGATAGGATAGTAAGTAAGCTAGCAGTATATTTTTGCAGAATAAATAATAATAAGTTGGCTATGCACTGATATCAAAATAAGATGAACTTAATAAGAAACATAAGGTTAAGGTTATAGTGGTCTTTTAAAATTAACAAAATCCTTCTTACAGAAGGGATAGGGTAGAAAAAATATGATCAAGAAGCTGGTTCAGTTTACACTATTACAGTTCTAAAAAATTAAAATGTAATTTATTAAATCATAAATCAAATTTTAAATGACTTTATGAAAACTGTTTCTTTTTTTTTCTGTCTTTTCTCTTGCTAGACATGAATTAAATTCCATTCAAATATTTTAAAGCATTTTAAAATTCAAACATTTTAAAAATTGACTTCCCAAATAAAGAGTTCATTTAATAGCAGGGACATAGTGCAATTTTTCTACCCTAATTTTTTTTCAAATTAGTAAAATCCATGCTGAATATAAATATATAAACAACTGAACAACAAAGCAATAAAAGTAGCCTCCATTGTCACTAGGTAACATCAATGTATTTTCCAAAAGAAATCTCTGAGCTCCAAGCACATGATCTCAGAGAACAATGGAACAAAAAAAAAGAAAAAGAAATATCTGTGAGTTTGTGGCTTTTATTTATGTATTCACAAATGCTCTATTTATTGTATATACATATGCATATACATGGCAATAGTACAAATTTATGCATATATTTTTATAAAATGGATAACATTATATTATTCTATAGTTTTTTAGAATTCTTAGACCATGAAACATACATATATTTTCATACATGGTTTGTATGTTTAATTGACCACATTATTTTACAGCTACATAGCAAGTTATACATGCAATTAATTTATCCTGACATTATCAAGAACTGTGAAGGCTCTGAGACTTTTCACTTCTTGCAAGCTAACAAGTTATCCTGCCATAGGTTAGTAGAAATAGGTTTATCCAACTAGTTGCAAATGACAGGATTTCTTTTTTTTTTAAGCTGAATAATATTAAATTATATTTATGTATAAATATAATTAAATGATACACTTATTTAATCTGTTTATCTTCCAATGAGCATTTAGGTTGTTTCTATACCCTGACTATTGAGAAAAAGGCTTTAAAAATATTAAGATGCAAGTATATTTTTGAGATAATAATTTTACTTTTTGTTATATATACCCAGAAGTAGACCACTGAACAATATTGTAGTTCTTGTATTAAATTTTTTGAGAAATCTCCATACTGTTTTCCATAATGTCTTTACCAATTTACCTTTCCACCAACTATATCCAAGAGCTCCCTTGTTCAAACCTTTGCCAACACTTGTTGTCTGACTTTTTTACAAGAGCTATTTAACAGGTTTCAGGTGATACTGTGGTGTTGTTTTGAGTTTTTAAAAATTATTAGTGATGTAAAGCCCCTTTTCATATGCCTGTTGGCCATTTGTATGTCTTCTCTTGAGAAATTTCTATTGTGTTTATGTCCATTTTATAATTAGCGCATAAATATATATATTGCTATAGATTTGTATGAATTTCTTATATGGTTTAGATATCAATCTCTTATCAAGTATATGATTTGCAAATATTTTCTCTTGTCCTGTAGTTGCCCTTTTAATTCATTGATTGTTTCTTTGGCTGAGCAGTTATTTTGTTTAATGAGGTATCTTGGTCACTTGTTCACTTTTACTTCTGTTGTCTGTGCTTTCGGTGTCATATGAGAAACTGCATTTTCAAAGGCCAATATTAAGACGTTTTACTTCTAAATTTTCTTCCAGGAGTTTTATAAATTGAGGTCTTCCACTTAAGTCTTTAATTCATTTAGCTATTTTTTTTCCTATGGTGTAAAAAAGGACTCAATTTCATTATTCTTCATGTGGTTATCCCTTTTGTTCCAACATTGTTTATTGAGGAGACTATACTTTTCCCCTTGTGTATTCTTGGTGTGTTTGTCAAACATTAATTGATTTTTGAATAAGGGTTTGTTTATGAGATCTCTTATCTGTTTCATTAGTCTAGGTGCCTGTTTTCTTGACAGTGTCACACTGATTACTGGAGCTTTGTAACACAGTTTGAAATTAAGTGTCATACTTCCAGCTTGAGAAATAACAAAAATCAGAGCTGAACTTAAGGTAATCAAAGCATACACACACAAACATACAAAAGATCAATAGACCCAGGAGATGGTTTCCTGAAAAACACTAATAAAACTGATAAGTCACTAGCTAGAAATAATAAAGAGAACATTACTACTGATCCCATAAAATTAAAGCAACCATCAGAAACTACTAAGAGCACTTCCATGCACACAAACTAGAATACCTAAAAATAATGGATAAATTCCTGAACACCTACAATCTCCCAAGATGGAGCCAGGAAGAAACTGATTCCCTGAATACACCAATAATAAGCTGCAAAATAGAATCAGTAATAAATAGCCTACCAACCAACCAAAAAAAATCCCAGGCACCTGAGAGATTCAAAGCCAAATTCTATCAGATGTACAAAAAGCTGGTACCATTTTTACAGAAACTATTTCAAAAAATTAAGAAGGAGAGACTCTTTTCTAATTCATTCTATGAGGCCAAAATTACCTTGAATCAAAAACCTGGCAGAGACATAACAAAATAATAAAACTTCAGGCCAGTTTTTTTTCTTGATGAACATGGATACAAAAATCCTCAACAAAATACTTGTAAGCTGAATCCAGCAAAACATCAAAAAGCTAATCCACCATGAAGAAGTAGTCTTCATCCCTGGGATGGAAGGTTGGTTCAACATATGCCAATCAATAAATGTGATTAATCACATAAACAGAGTTATAGACAAACACCACATAATTCAATAGACACAGAAAAGCCTTTTGATAAAATTCAAAATTCCTTCATGTTAAAAACTCTCAATAAACTAGGTATTGCAGAAACATACCTCAAAATAATAAGAACCATCTATGATGAATTTACAGCTAACATTATAACAAATGAGCAAAAGCTGGAAGTATTTTCCCCTAGAAAAGCAGCACAAGACAAAGGTGCTCTCTCTCACCCCTTCTTTTCAACATAGTATTGGAAGGCCTAGCCAGAACAAACAGTCAAGAAAGACTATTAAAGGGCATCTAAACTGGATGAGTAAAAGTCAAATTACCTCTGCTTGCAGACAACATTATTCTATATCTAGAAAACCCCATAGTCTTGGACCAAAAGCTCTTGCAGCTGATATACAACCTCAGCAAAGTAGCAGCATACAAAACAAACAGAAAAAAATTTAAAAAATCATCAGAATTCCTATACAGCAACAGCAAAGTGGAGAGCCAAATCTGAAAGGCTATCTCATTCAGAGTTGCCAAAAAGAGAATAAAATACTGAGGAATACAGCTGACTAAAGAGGTAAAGATCTCTACAATAAGAATTACAAAACAGTGCTCCACAAAATTAGAGATGATAAAAACAAATGAAAAAACATCCCATGCTCATGGATAGAAAGAATTGATATTATTAAAATGGCCATACTGCAATTTACAGATGCAATGCTATGCCTATGACATTCTTCACAGAATTAGAAAAAAAGCTATTTTAAAATTCATACAGAGCCAAAAAAGAGCTCAAAAGGATATGATAATCCAAAGTGAAAAAAAAAATCTGGAAGCACCACATTACCTGATTTTAAATTATAGTGCAGGGTTACAGTAACCAAAATAGCACAGTACTGGTATAAAAACAGGCACATAGACCAATGGAACAGAATACAGAGCCCAGAAATATGGCCAAACATCTATGAACATCTGATCTTTGACAAAGCTGACAAAAACAAGCAATGGGGAAAAGATTCCCTAACAATAAATGGTGCTGGCATAACTGTCTAGCCATATGCAGAAGATTGAAGCTGGACCCCTTCCTTACAACAAATACAAAATCAATTCAAGATGGATTAATGACTTAAATATAAAATTGAAAACTATAAAAACCATGGAAGACAACCTGGGCAAAACCATTCTGGACATAGGAATGGGTAAAAATTTTGTGACAAAGAGAGCAAAAGAAATTTCAACAAAAGCAAAAATTGACAAGTGGGATGTAATTAAACTTAAGAGTTTCTGAATAGCAAAAGTAACTACCAGCAGAGTAAACAGACAACTTCCAGAATGAGAGAAAATATTCGAAGACTCTGCATTTGAAAAAGGTCCAATATCGAGTATCTATAAGAAACATAAACCAATTTGAAAGAGAAAAACAAATAAGAGATCCAAGATGGCTGATTGCTAACAGTTCAAGATTGCAGCTCCCAGTGAAAGTGCAGAAAATGAGAGGACGCCACACTTTCAGATGAATTTTCATCCCTCATGGACCAGAAGATTCCCAGTGGAGGGGCCCCACGGGTTGCCAGTGCAACTCTTGTGGCCGGCGCAGTGGTTTTGTCAGCGCCTCGATGCGGCAGCTCTTTGTGCAGAGTAAACAGGAGGAGATTCCTGGGCAGAAGAGCATCATCAGTCTTATCGCTGCTGTTTTGGCCAGTGCAGTGGGTTGCTCGGATTCCAGTGCTGGGAATCAATAAACTGGGCATCCACTCAGAAACCCAACTAGAAAAGTGGTAATTGTAAAGACGACAGATGGATAAATTTATAACAAAGGGAAGAAATCAGCCTAAAAAGGCTGAGAATACCAAAAATCAGAGCCCCTCTCCCTCTATAGGGGATTACAGTTCCTCATCAGCAACAGAACAAGCCCTGATGGAAAAGGACTGTGTGCCATTAACAGAAGTAGGCTTCAGAAGGTGGATGATAAGAAACTTCTGGGAGTTAAAAGAGCTTGTTCTAACTCAATGTAAGGAAACCAAGAACTTTGAAACAAGGTTTGACGAAATGCTAACAAGAATAGACAATATAGAGAGGAATATAAATGAACTAACAAAGTTGAAAAACACAACACAAAAAATTTGCGAAATTTGCACAAGTTTGAATAGCCAAATTGATAAAGCAGAAGAAAGGATATCAGAGGTAGAAGACCACTTAATGAAATAAACGAGAAGACAAGAATAGAGAAAAAAGAATAAAAAGGAATGAGCAAAGTCTCCAAGAAATATGGGACTATGTGAAAAGACCTAATTTATGTTTGATAGGTGTACCTGAATATGATGAAGAGAATGAATCCAAGCTGGAAAATACTCTTCAGGATATTTTTCAGGGAAACTTTCCGATTCTAGCAAAACAGGACAATATTCAACTCCAGGTAATTCAGAGAACACCACAAAGATATTCCTCAAGAAGAGCAACCCCAAGGCACATAATTGTTAGATTCACCAGGGTTGAAATGAAGGAGAAAATACTAAGGGCCACCAGAGAGAAAGGTCAGGTTACCCACAAAGGGAAGCCTGTTAGACCTACAGCAGATCTCTCAGCAGAAACGCTGCAAGCCAGAAGATAGTGGGGGCCAATACTCAACATCCTTAAAGAACAGAACTTTTAGCCCAGAATTTCATATCCTGCCAAACTAAGCTTCACAATTGAAGGAAAAATAAAATCTTTTATGAACAAGCAAATACTCAGAGATTTTATTACCACTAGGCTGGCTTTACAAGAGCTTCTGAAAGAAGCATTATGCATAGAAAGGAACAACCAGTATTAACCTTTCTAAAAATATACCAAAAAGTAAAGAGCATCAACATAAAGAAGAATTTACATCAACAAATGGATAAAATAGTCAGTTAACATCAAATGGCAGTAACCCTAAATTTAAGTCGACTAAATCCCCCAATCAAAAAGCCAAAACCTAATGGTTTGCTACATCCAGACCCATTTCACATCTAAAGATACACAAAGACTTAAAACAGAGGGTTGGAGAAAGATCTACCAACCAAATGGAGAGCAAAAATAAATAAATAAATAAATAAATAAATAAATAAATAAATAAATAAAAAGCAGGAGTTGCAATTCTTGCATCTGATAAAATAGATTTCAAAGCAACAAAGATATAGTGGTAAAAGGATCAATGCAACAATAAGAGCTAACGATCCTAACACCCAGATACATAAGACTCATAAAGATATTTAGACTCAATGAGACAGAAAATTAATAAGGATATCCAGGACTTGAACTCAGATCCAGAACAAGTAAACTCAATCAATATTTATAGAGCTCTCTGTTTTAAATACATGAAATATACATTCTCCACCTTAAATACACAAAATATTGATTGGCCATTATTAATACCCATTTTTAGAATAAACGTACATTCCCATTCTCTCTCGCTATTTTTCTTCCTCTTTCTTTCTCTCCTTCACTCTTTTTTTTCTTAAAAAATGGAAGAGAAAAACAAATAACCCATTAAAGGTGGGCAGAGGACATAATCAGACACTTCTCAAAAGAAGACATACATGCAGCCAACAAGCATATGAAATAAAGCTCAATATCATTTATCATTAAAGAATTCAAATCAGAATCAAAATGAGATATCATCTTACACAGGTCAGAAAGGCTATTATTAAAGGTGGCATGGTTGTAGAGAAAAGAGAACACTTATAAATCTTTGGTGGGATTGTAAACTAGTTCAATCATTGTGGAAAACAGTATGGCAATTCCTCAAAAGCTAAAAGTAGAATTATCATTCAACCCAGCAATCCCATTACTGAGTATATACTCAAAGAAATATAGGCTATTTTACCATAAAGGCATATGCATGTGAATGTTCATTGCAGAACTATGCACAATAGCAAATATGTGGAATCAACCTAATGCCCATCAACATTAGATAGGATAAAGAAAATGTGGTACATACTCACCATGGAATACTATGCAGTTAGAAAAAGGGATGAGATCATGTCCTTTGCAGAAACTTGGTCGGAGCCGGAAGCTATTAACGTCAGCAAACTAACACAGGAACAGAAAACCAAATATCACATGTCCCCATTTATAAGTGGGAGCTAAATGATGAGAATTTATGAACATAAAAAAGAAAACAACAGACAGTGATATCTACTTGAAGGTGGAGGGTGGAAGGAGAGAGCAAAGCAGAAAAGGTAACTATTGAGCACTGGGACTAATACCTGGATGAAGTCATTTGTACAACAACCCCCTGTGACACGTTTACCTATGAAACAAACCTTCACATGTACCTGAAATATAAGTAAAACAAAGACCATGACAACAACCGTGATAACAAGGACAAAAAGATTACTTTGTCTATTAAGCATTTTTGGTGTTTCATAAAAATTTTAGAGATATTTTTAAATTTTCTATTTAAAAATCCCATGAGAACTTTATTGGGCAAGTCATTGAACCTGTAGATAACTCTGTACATTATGGATATTTTAACAATAATGACTTTTCTAATTTATGAACACAGGATATATTTTTATTTATTTGTGTCCCCCTCAATTTCTTTCATCAATATCTAATAGTTTTAGTGTACAGATTTGTCACCCCATTGGTTCAATTTATTTCTAATTACTTTGTTCCTTTTAGTGCTATTGTAAATAAAACTGTTTTTTATTTTATTTAGATATTTTGTTTTACATATATAGGAATGCAGCTGACCTTTTTACATTGATTTTGTATCCTGTAACTTACCCTGAATTTGTTTATCGCTTCTAACAATTTTTGGGTGGAGTCTTCAGGGTTTTCTACAAATCAAATCATGTCATCTGCAAAAAAAAAAAAAATTAAAAAAAGAAATACAAATTAACCTTTTATTTTTTGACTTGAGTGCTTTTTATTTATATTATTGCTTAATTGCCCCACCTGAAACTTCTAATATTATCTTGAATAGGAATAGTGGTAATAAGTACTCTTATTTCTAATCTTGGGGGAAAACTTTCAGCTTTTCACCATTGAATATGTTTGCTATTTCCTATTATATATGATCTTTCTTATGTTGAGATATATTTATTCTATTCTTAATTTGTTGAGTTGTTATCATGAAATGACATTGAATGTTGTTAAATGCCTATTCTGAATCCATTATGATCATCCTGTAATTTTGATCCTTCATTTTGTGAATGTAGATCGTATTTATTTATTTGCTTATGTTGAACCATCCTTGCATCACAGGAATAAATCTCATTTAATTATGGTGAACTATTATTATTTTAGAAAAGTGCTGTGGGGATTGGGCATGATGGCTCACGCCTGTAGCCCCAGCACTTTGGTAGGCCGAGGCAGGTAAATTGCTGGAGTCCAGAAATTTGAGACCAGCTTGGCAAAATGGTGAAATCCCATCTCTAACAAAAATATAAAAATTAGCCAGTTTCCTAACCTGGTCTTTTAATTAATTAACAATTAATAAAAATTTAAAAATTAAATAAAAAATAAACAAAAATTAAAACGTGTTCTGGGATTCAGTTTGCTAGTATTTTTTGAGGACTTTACGTATATGTTCATCGAAGATATTGGCCTGTAATTTTTTATTTCTTTTGTAGTATCCTTATCTGGCTTTTGAGCTGAAGGTAAAGTTTACCTTATAAAGAGGGTTTGAAAGTGTTTCCTTCTCTTCAATTTTTTGGAAGAGTTCAAAAATAATTGATATTAATTATTTAAACGCATGGCAGAAATCAGCTATGAAGCCCTCTGTTTGAGGGAGATTGTTATTGATTCAATCTTTTTATTAATTATGAGCCTATTCATAGTTTGTATTTATTTATAATTCAGTTTTGGTATTTTTTATTTTTCTAAGAATTTTATTTTATGTAATTTATCCCATTTGTCATTCATAGTGGTCTCTTATTGATTTCTTGTATTTCTTTTTTTTCTTTCTTTCTTTCTTTTTTTTTTTTTTTTTGAAACAGAGTTTTGCTGTTGTTACCTAGACTGGAGTGCAATGGCACAATCTCTGCTCACAGCAACCTCTGCCTCCTGGGTTCAAGCAATTCTCCTGCCTCAGCCTCCCAAGTAGCTGGGACTACAGGAGTGCACCACCATGCCCAGCTAAATTTTGTATTTTTAGTAGAGATGGCGTTTCACCTTGTTGACCAGGATGGTCTCTATCTCTTGACCTCGTGATCCACCCACCTCGGCCTCCCAAAGTGCTGGGATTATAGGCATGAGCCACCGCGCCAGGCCGATTTATTTTATTTCTATGGTATTATTGTAATGTCTCTTTTTTCACTTATAATTCTATTTGAGTCCTCATTTTTTCTGGTTTGTATGACTAAAGAATTTTCATTTTTGTTTATTTTTTATTATTATTATTTTATTTTTAAAAACACAATTAGTATGCCTGCTACTGGAAAATAACCTGCCTTTTCAAAATGACCCTCTTCAGCCTTGAGCTTCACGAGAGTTTTACAACCCTGGTTATAAAGCTCCCATGAATACATTATTGTCTGTAGAACACTGCTAAGTTTTTGTTGCTATGATAGAACGTAAGTGAGGTTTTCTTATTCTGCCATCCTGCTCTCACTCCCTCTTCCAGATAAAAGTTAGAATTTCAGTATGTCAAGTTAGAGAAGAATAGTATTAAGATATTGAATGATGTTGCATTTTGCAAATGGCTTTCTTTCCCAGAACACTTGTATATATTCATTGTTGTATACAAATAAAAGGTAAGCAAATTAGAGCCCTGAGTCAAATTTGGTCTTCAGCCTGTTTTTGTGTGGACCTCTAAGTATATATATATATATATATATATATGTGTGTGTGTGTGTGCGTGTGCGTGCGTGTGTTTGTATGTATATATTTAAATACTTAAGATATAGACATAGCTATATATCCATTTAATGAGCTAAGTTTTGAGTAAATTAGTGATCATTTTCACTGTCAGTCAATAGTCAAGGACTGCATGCATGGTATATGTAAGCATTATTCCAATTTTTACTTTTATATCTATTAAGATTTTCAATATCATACTTTGAGAGAAAATTAAAATTTCTGACTGAAAGGCTATTTTTTTTTTTACATTTTTATTTATTTATTTAGTTATTTGAGATGGAGTTTCACTCCTGTTACCCAGGCTGGAGTGCAATGGTGCGATCTCAGCTCACCACATCCTCCGCCTCCCAGGTTCAGCAATTCTCCTGCCTCAGCCTCCTGAGTAGCTGGGATTACAGGCACGCGCCACCATGCCCAGCTAATTTTTTGTATTTTTAGTAAAGACGGGGTTTCACTATGTTGACCAGGATGGTCTCAATCTCTTGACCTCGTGATCCACCCGCCTCAGCCTCCCAAAGTGTGGGGATTACAGGCTTTTTACATTATTTTAATGAGAGATAGGGGTCTTGCTATGTTGCCCAGATTAGACTTGAACTTCAGGTATCAAGTGATTCTTTGACTTCAGCTTCTCAAGCAACTGGCACTACAGGTGTGAGCCATCATACATAGTCGTATTATTTTTTTTGATAAATATAATTAAATTCAGTTTTAGTTCAACAAAGACATTGAGATACTGGTAAGTTCTAGATACTGTTCAAGTAATGAATTAAGCAAATTACAAACAAAGCAGCAAAATCTGAGTTCCATGGAGTTTTTATTTTAATATTCAGGTTTGCTTTTTACCTACATTATTTAAAAAACTGTAAATTGGAAAAAATAAGAGCAGACATATTGACAAAAGCATTGTTTACTAAGGTCAAGTATGTAAACTTGTTTTTATTTTTTATATTTATCTCTTTATCCTCTCAACAATAAATGGTATGAGAAGAAATGTGAAAAGAAAAGATACTCCTCTAGAAATAATTACAAACTCAAAGTATTTCATTTACTATTAGTGAAAATTATAGTTGAATTCATAACTAGGAATTTCAAAGAAGTTAAGGAGGAAACTTGAAATAATATGAGTTATTGATACAAGTAATTGGATAAAGTCAAACTATTAAAACTATGTTTAAAAAATAAATAAATTTAGCCAGTATTTTCCTTTTAGGCATAATGGAATTTTAATTTTTTATAATAGTGTTAAGTTTGTAATGATATTTGGGTATTCTATATACAAAAATTATTTAAAAATAATACTGTTTCTGTCTAATGCACTTAATTATACCATTAGATAATTTTTTACCTAATTGCAATATCATTTAATAATCAAAGGCCTTTACTCTGTTAATAATCCGTGGTTTGTATCACTATTATTAGAATCATAACATTTTAATCTTAACACTTGTAAATTTCATTTATAAAAATGTTATGTGGGGTTTTTTTAGAGCATTGTATAATCAAAGTGGTCAAGTTCATTTTTAAAATTTTTTTTGTTCTTTATTTATTTATTTTTAAAGACAAGATTTCACCATGTTGATCAGGTTGGTCTTGAACTCCCAACCTCAGGTGATCCGCCCACCTTGGCCTCCAAAGTGCTTGGATAACAGGCGTGAGCCACCATGCCCAGCCATAAAGTTTACTTCTAATACAGATGTTTTAATGACAGTGTGACAATTCAAGGATCCGGAATTAGAAATATGTGTATACCTATGTAACAAACCTGCATGTTCTGATTATGTACCCCAGAATCAAAGTATAACAAAAAACATGAAATGCTGTGAAACAAATTCTGGACATTAGACTTGGGAAATAATTTTTTACTAAGATCTCAAAGGCAATTCCAACAAAAACAAAAATTGACAAGTAGAACCTAATTAAACTAAAGACCTTCTGCACAGCAAAAGAAACTATCAAAAAAGTAAACAGACAACCAAAAGAATGGGAGAAATATTCTTAAAGTATATATCCAACAAAGATCTAATATCCAGAATCAGTAAGGAACCTAAACAATTAAACCAGTAAAAAACAAATAACTCCATTAAAAAAATTGGAAATATGGACATAAAGAGACACCTCTGAAAAGGTGATATATAAGCCACCAATTAGTGTACGTGGAACCAGCAGCCTTACCTACTTACAATTAATCTCACTTGGTCATGATTTACTAATTATTTTTATATGTTGTTGGATTTTATTTTTGATTTATTATTTTTTTGATAAATTTTGAATTAGTATTCATGGGAGATACTAATCTGTAGTTTATTTTTTGAAAACATTTTTAGATTAATATTAGAATAATGCTGGCATCATACAATGAATAAAAAACCCTTCTTTCTGCTTCTATCTTTTGGAAGAGACTGTAGAAAATTGGTATAATATTTATAATGTTTTGTAGATTCACCTGTGAACTAATCTGGATTTGTCATATAATGTTAATTACTGTTTATGGTTATGACTATAAATTTTGTTGTAAATGACTAAGGCCATATATGGTTTATATGCATTTGCCTTCTTAAGTTAGAAATATTAATTGAAAAAATTCCTCTAAAATAAAGGTTTTTCAAATGAAAATTATACAAACATCTGCAAGATAATGAGAAAAAATATAAAATGCCATCGTTATATATGTTATAAAATAAAAAAAAAATATTAGCATATATCTTCGGATGTATTCTAAATATGTTACTTTCTTTGTATGATGTCATTATACTTACAATGAAAAATTATCATTTCTCTTGTACAAGTTTTATTCAGCAACTCAAGTTAATTAGTAAGTAAAAATGTTTAAAATCAATATGCAAATTTACAATCTTATAAAATGTTAGAATTAAATATATTCTAAGGCAAGAATGTATGGAATACAGCATTTTTCAAAACTGGTTTGACTAAGGAATTTCAGGCTGAGGGACCAAAAAAAAAAAAAACCAGATTTTTTTTTATGGAAATGTAGAATAAATAAAAACTTTCTAAGAAATATCTGTATACTAATGTTTATTACAGCATGATTCACAATAACCAAAAGGTGGAAGCAACTCCAACATCTATCCACGTATGAATGAATTTTTAAAAAGGTGGTATATACATAGAATGAAATATTATTTAGTCTAAAAAAGGAAGGAAATTCGAACACAGGCTATGTCATGGATTAACCTTGAAGACATTACACTGAGTGAAATAAGCCGACCATAGAAAAAAAAATGCCTCAATTACTTAAGGTATAAGGTATTTACAGAATGAAAATGTGTAAATTATGTAAATGTTGCTTAAAAGTTACAAATGAAATTTATAGAGTATTTATTTCATTAAAACCCAAAGTAGAATAGTGGTTACCAGAGAATGGGCAGGAGGAATGTGTCGTTTCTGTTTAATTTATGAAATCTCATTTTTGCAAGCTAAAAACAGTTTTTTGTATTGATTACCAAACAGTGTGAACAAACTTAGCACTACTCAACTATACATTTTAAAATGGTTATGATTATGCATTTCATATTATGTGTATTTTATCATAATTTTTTAAAACTGAGTATTCTCCTACCACTTATTTCTATGATATAAAAATCATAGCAGATGTAAAATAATTATTATAAAAACCTCACTAGTATTTAAAATACATTTTATTATTTTATTTTTTATTAAACTTTAAGTTCTGGGGTACATGGACAGAATATGCAAGTGTGTTACATACGTATACATGTGCCATGGTGGTTTGTGGCATCCATCACGCTGTCATCTACATATTTCTCCTAATGCTATCACTCCCGTATCCCCTGACTCCCTGTTATCTTTTCCCTAGTCCCCCGCAACACCCTAATAAGCCCTGGTATGTGATGTTCCCCTCTCTGTGTCCATGTGTTCTTATTGTTCAACACCTACCTATGAGTGAGAACATGTGGTTCTTGGTTTTTTGTGCTTGTGTCAGTTTTCTGAGAATCATAGTTTTCAGCTTCATCCATGTCCCTGCAAAACACACGCTTTGTTATGGCTGCATAGTATTCCATGGTGTATATGTGCCAACTTCTCTTTATCCAGTTTATTATTGAAGGGTATAATATAAATGATGGGCATTTGGGTTGGTTTCAAGTCTTTACTATTTTGAACATTTCCACAGTAAACATGTGCATGTGTCTTTATAATAGAATGATTTATAATCCTTTGTGTATATATCCAGTAATGAAATTGCTAGGTCCTACTGTATTTCTATTTTAGATTTTTGAGGAATCACCACACTGTCTTCCACAATGGTTGGACTAATTTACACTTCCACCAACAATGTAAAAGCATTCCTATTTCTCCACATCCTCTCCAGCATCTATTGTCTCCAGATAATTTCATGATTGCCATTCTAACTGGCATGAGATGGTATCGCAATGTGGTTTTGATTTGCATTTATCTAATGACCAGTAATAATAAACTTTTTTTTCATCTGTTTGTTGGCTGCATAAATGTCTTCTTTTGAAAAGTGTATGTTCATATCCTTCACCAAATTTTTGATGGGGCTGTTTGTATTTTTCGGGTAAATTAAAGTTATCTGTAGATTCAAGATATTAACCAAATCCAACAGCACATCAAAAAGCTCATCCAATATGATAAAGTCAGTTTCATTCCTGTGATGCAAGGCTGGTTCAACATACACAAGTCTCTAAATTTAACTGATGACATAAACAGAACCAAAGACAAAAAAAGAAAAAAATGATTATTTCAAGAGATGTAGAGAAGGCCTTGAACAAAAGCCAAAGTCATTTATGACAAAAACTCTCAATAAAGTGGGTATCAATAGAACGTATCTCAAAATAAAAGCTATATATGACAAACCAAAAGCCAATATTATATTTCTTCACAGAATTGGAAAAAAAAAAACACCTTTAATTTTATAATGAACCAAAAAGAGCCTGCATAGCCAAGACAATCCTAAGCAAAACAAACAAACAAACAAAAACATGAAGCTGGAGGCATCATGCTACTTGACTTCAAACTATACTATAAGGCTACAGTAATCAAAACAGCATGGTACTGGTACCAAAACAGAGATATAGACCAATGGAACAGCACAGAGATCTCAGAAGTAACACCACACATCTACAACCATCTGATCTTTGACAAACCTGACAAAAAACAAGCAATGGGGAAAGGATTTCCTATTTAATAAATGGTGTTGGGAAATCAGAATAGCCATATGCAGAATGATGAATCTGGATCCCTTCCTTACACCTTATACAAAAATTAACTCAAGATTGACTAAATATTTAAACATAAGACCTAACACCATAAAAATCCTAGAGGAAAACCTAGGCAATACCATTCAGGACATAGGCAAGGGCAAGAACTTCATGACTAAAACACCAAAAGCAATGGCAACAAAAGCCAATATAGACAAATGGGATCTAATTAAACTTCAGAGCTTCTTTACAGCAAAAGAAATTATCATTAGGGTGAACTGGCAACCTAGAGAATGGGAAAAAAATTTAAGTATATTTTAAAAGCATTAGAAAGGATCATATAACTGACAGTATAAATGTCGCTCCATAATTAGGCTAGGCATGATGGCTCATGCCTGTAATCCTAGCACTCTTGGAGGCCCAGGGAGCTGCATCACTTGAGGTTAGGAATTTGAGACCATCCTGGCCAATATGGTGAGACCCCATCTCTACTGAAAACTACAAAAATTCTCCAGGCGTGTTGTCACATGCCTGTAATCCCTCTACTTAGGAAGCTGAGTTATGGGAATTGCTTAAACTCATGTGGTGGAGGTTGCAGTGAGCCAAGGTTGCACCTCTGCACTCCAGACTGAATGACACAGTAAGACTGTTTCAAAAAAATGTGATATATACATGTATGTATGTATGTGTATATAATATATATATTATATATATATATATATACTGACATACACACACACATATATATGCATATATATGCATACACACATTATATATATATATATATATATTATATATATATATACTGACATACACACACACACGCATATATATGCATATGGCTTCAAAATTAAAGGCCTGCTTTTCCACCTAGCCATAAATTAACTTTATTCTTAAGCCATTCATCCTTATTAAGTTACAATCTGTATCATATAATTTTATTTTTATTGTTTATGGGAGGCCCAAAAAAGCCCTTCTAATAACAAATAAAATAACGTCCTAATGTTTTTATTTAAATAATAAGAGAAGTGGTAAATCAATTGAAATTAGAATTATATGTTTCTAAACATTTATCACAGAAAAAAAAGAATAAAAATGCCTTTTTCATTATTGAAAAAATTTCAGGACTTCCATTGTTTCGCATGTGAAAAGCTTGGAACTCATCATTCCCCAGTCGTATAACAAGAAAAAAAGCTGAAAATCAAAGACTGTTCACTGGCACAGCAGAGAATTTAACTCACAGGGAAAATAAGCATCCCAAGTCTGTAGAGATGGGCAGATACAGGAAATCAACAGAGATCAGATTAATTAGAGCAGAAAGCCACTGGTGTCATAAACCCCTAGAAACAAGTGAATTGTTGTGTAGTTGTGATGAATTGCTGGAGGCTGATTGTAGACTAGCAAGAGTGTGAGAAACGCCAGGATGCTGCAGTCTTAGGGGACCCCACACTTTATCTCCAGAAGCATCAGATTCTTAACATGAGTGTCAAGAAAAATCTCCTAACATCTCTGCTTAAGGAAAAAAAGACATTAACCATTTTGAAAGAACCCCAGAGAATTCTTCCTGAGAAAATCCTACTCCCCAGGGGAGAGTATCTTAATAAAGACTTATCTCTCCTAGAGGAAAAAGAAATTTCACAGATCCAGTCCCATATAGTCTTTATGTCTCACTAAGATGAGAAATGGAAATGAAGGTCCCATACAAGGGACAAATACACATTTAGCTAAAACAAAAATTATACACATCTCAACTCTTAGCCAGATTAAAAAAAAAAACTCACAATTTTGATTATTGCTCATTTAGGTCTGTTCTATTACACTATATATATATATATATATATATATATATATATATATATATATTTTTTTTTTTTTTTTTTTTTTTTTCTATGAAACGGAGTTTCCCTCTTATTGCCCAGGCTGGACTGCAATGATGTAATCTTGGCTCACTGCAACCTCTGCCTCCCGGGTTCAAGCATTTCTCCTGCCTCAGCCTCCTGAGTAGCTGGGATTACAGGTGTCTGCCACCATACCCAGCTAATGTAGTAATCTTAGTAGAGATGGGGTTTCACCATGTTGGTCAGGCTAGCTTTAAACTCCTAACCTCAGATGATCAGCCCACTTTGTCCTCCTAAAGCACTGGAATTACAGATGTAAGACATCGCATCTGCCCTATTACCCAATACTTTATGTACAGCTTTCAACAAAAAATTAAAAAGTCTTGATGAAAGGCCAGAAAAAAAAAAAAGACAAAACAAGCATTAGAACAAGTCTCAAAGATGACATAGATTTGGAATCATCAGACAAGGCATTTCAAATAATTAATATGCTAAGGTCTGTAAGGCTAAAAGTAGAAAATATGCAAAAACAGATGGGTATTGGAAGCACAAATATTGTAACTGAAGGACTGTGTTGGAGGGTCTTCCTGGGTTGGCTGCGGGGCTTTGTTTTAAGCACAGGACTTCTCTGGCTTTCCCACGTCTGGCTGGCTAGGGTCCTTTGTTTCCACTTTCCCGCCTCTGGCAGGCTAGGTAGGGGCTTCGTCTCCAGTTTTCCAGCCTCTGGCTTTTGGAAGTGAGGGCTCTGTGACTTAGGGTTTTAGAACAGTAGCCAATCCAGTAAAGGATTCAAAGATCAATTAATCCAGAGGAAGTTTGAAAGAATTATTCTCATTGGAGGAGAACATGTATGGGGAGGGAATAACTCAGGGGTCGCCCTAGCCCGAGATGGCACCTCCTCCAGGTCCCCTTCCATGGCAGGCAAGGAAGCTGTCCTTTCACTCTGCCTAATGAACTGCACTATCACATACTGTTTGGGTCAATGACTTTTATCTGAGCTGTAACACTCACGGCAACACACGGAGGCCCCCCTTTCCAATTCTTAGGGCTTAGGGAGGCCAAGAACCTGCAGTGAATCTGGTTAAAAAACTCCAGGAACACAAACAAATGCTAAAGTTGAAAACATTGTGACAAAAAGAAAAAATATCTTTGATGAACTCATGAATAGATAGGATTTGACTGAGAAAAGAATCAATAAATTTGAAGGTGAAACTGAATTTGCGAAAATAGTAACAGTGAGAAAATTATGGCAGTAAAAGCAAAAACTGAAGATATGCAATACCACTATTGTAGACTGACTTTCTGAAATATCTCTTCAGGCTTTTTACGTGCCCGACACCCGTGACTCCACCTGGACCCAATAGTTCTGCCTGGACCGGCTTATGACTGTGGACTGGTCCTGTGGTCCCCACCAGAAGTGATTCAGTGGGCAGAAGGATCATTTTCCACCCCTCATGATTGCACCTCCAACCAATCAGCAGCAAGCCTAGCTCCTTTCCCCAAATTTCCTTTGAAAACTTCTGCGTAAGGGTCTTGGATGAGATTAATTTGATACTGTCTCCCATGCGGCATGGTCAGCCTCGTGTCTATTACATTATTTTTGGTCTTTCTTTGTGTAGTAAGCAGAAAGAACCCCTCAGGCTGTTACAAATGTATGTTAAATTTCCCACATTGAAATGTAAAAAGAAAATGAGACATAATAAAGAACAGAATATTCAAAAAGTATGAGACAATATCAAAAATTATATCAACTAATTTCCTATCCCTCATGAGAGGAACTTGGAGTCTCCATTCTAATAACTAAAAGGCTTAACAGACTGAAATATCAACAGCTCCTGGATTCATCAGCTATAATTGATAAATTGCTGGAGGCTTGGTGTGATGAGTCTGAGAGTTAAAAATGCTAAAGAGCCTCATCATATGGGATTCTCACTCTCTTGTGAGTTTTACTTCCAGAAAACTGACCAGTTTCTCATGGCAAATATCACACATCAATTCTCTTGTGCTTCTGGGAGGGGTTGGGGCAGGGATGATCAATTCTGAAATAGAGAACTCTGTTCTTCTTAACAAGACCTGCCCTCAGGAGAAGCTATTTAACCATAGCCTACCCTGCTGTGATTTTTATCAAAGCCTAATTGGCCTGACGAGTGGGAAACACCTAATTCTAGCCAGCTCCAGATATCCAAGTGGGAGAGGAGAAATAATAGCAGCCCACTCTAGCCATCCTGTCTCACCTAAAGTAGTGAGGATGGAACTGAGAAGAGCCAGAGGAGTTCATGGTCCAGAGGCATAGGCTAACTACAAATCTGACACCTAAGTATATGACTGAAGCAAGCTTCTTTCCCTCATGTTTTACCACCACATTACTAAAGGACTATTAACACCAGCTCTTTTACCTAGTACATCATGCCTGGCTATTTGTAAGAAAAAAAAAAAAAAACTTCAAGAAGTACTGAAGAGCTAAAAGCGCAATTTGAAGAGTGAGAGAGCGAGAGAGAAAACAGATATCAAAACCAGACATGGCATGTTGAAATCATCAGTCTGGAAATTTAAAGCAACAATAATTAATACTCTAAGGTCTCTAATGGATAACGGAGACAGCATGCAAGGACAGATGGACAATGGAGGCAAAGAGGTGGAAATCTTAAGAACCAAAAAGAAGTGCTAAATATTAAAAACAGTAATGATAATGAAGAATGCCTCTGGTGGGATTGTTAGTACACTGGGAATAGCTGAAGAATCTCTGAGCTGGAGCTATATCAATAGAAACAGGCAAAACTAAAAAGAAAAAGAACAAAGACAAAAAAAATGTAGGTAAGAATAGTCAAGGACCATAGAGCAACTACAAAAGCTGTAATATACATAGTGAAAATATCATGAGGAGAAGAAAAACGGAAATAAACAAAGTAACATTTGAAACCATACTGACAGAATTTTTCCCAATTAATATCAGACACCAAACTGCAGATCAAAGAAGCTCAGAAATCATCAAGCAGGACAAATGCCAAAAATAAATACTTAGACACATTAATCTGAAAATACAGAAAATCAAAGACAAAAAATTCTGAAAGAAGCCAGAGGTAAAAAAAGACACCTTACCTATAGACACCTTCTTTGTTACCCTACAGGGTAACAAAGAAGTATTATAACCAATTTATCCTCAGAAATCATGCAAGCAAGGAAAGAGTGAATAAAATATTTAAAGTGTTGACAGAAAAACATACCAGCATAAAATTCTGTATTGTGTAAAATTATTCTTCAAACATAAAGAAGAAATAAAGACTTTCTCAGGCAAACAAAAATTTAGAATATTTGTTGCCCATGGGCCTGCCTTGAAAAAACTGATAGAAAATCTTTAGGGAAAATATAAATAATGCGCGTCAGAAATTTCAGTTTACATAAAGGACAAGCATCAAAGAAGGAATAAAAAGCAAAATAAAACTTTCATTTTTCTTATTCTGAGTTCATCTATATATGTGTGCATATATGTATGTGTATGCACATACATACATACATACACACAAAACCACTTACTCACATAGATACCCATAAATATAAATATATGTATAAGTATATATACACATGAATATGTATTTTTATGTATAAACTTGTGTTTACATATATGTACACACACTTATGTATTCTTACATATAACAGAAATGAATGACAGCAATGATCCAAGGGATCGGAGCTAGAAATTAGAATTACTTTGTTATTATGAAGTATTTACTGGATACATAAAATGGCATAGTGTTATTTGAAAGTAGATTTGGATTTGTCATAAGTGTATATTGTAAACCTCAGGGCAACTTTAAAAAATATATGAAATGAAGTGTCATTGATATTCTAAGGGTAGAAGATGAAATCACATAAAATGGAATTATATAAAATGAAATCATATCAAATTGAATGAAAGAGATTGTGAGCCCAGCTGTTCCTCAGGTGTGCCCAGCTGTAGCTTGAACCACTGCTCTGGAGGGTGCAAGTGGTGGGCCTTGGTGCAGTCCACTTGGTGCTAACTATGCAGGTGTTCAGAGTGTGAGAGCCATGGGGGCACGCCGGCCTCCACTTAGATTTCAAAAGATGCCTCATAGATCCTTGGATAACAAGCAGCAATCTGCCAAACAGACAGAGCCATCAGAGGGAGCCCCCACTAGGGCAATGCCTAATGGAGCTCTGGGGGCAGTGCCATACTCCTGAGACTTCAGAACTGTAGAGCCACCAGTGTCTAGCACCAGCCTGGAAAAGCCACAGTCACACAACTTCAATGTGTAAGTGCTGAAGTGTGAGCTTACACACTGAGGCAGGGCTGCCTGAGGTCTTGCATACCCAACCCTTTCCCCAGTGTGTTTGCAAGGTGGAACATGCAGTCAAAGAAAATTATCCTCAAGACATAAGATTTAATGTTGTTCAGCCTGTGTGCTACAGACTTAGTTGGAATCTGTTATTCCTTTCATCTGTTTTCTTGCTCTCTTTTGTAATGGAAATGTCTGTCCTATTCCTGTCCCACCATTGTGTTTTGGAAAAATGTAACTTGCTTGATTTCACAGGCTTATAGCTAGAAGGAAATTTGTCTCTGGATGACTGGTGCCTTATTCTCTTTGATATCTGACTTAGATGAAACTTTGAATTCAACTTTTAAGTTAATGCTGCAATGAGTTAAGACTTTTGTGTTTCACTAGAATAAAAGTAGTATATTTCGTATGGGAGAAGGATGTGAATGTGTTTTGGAGATGTTAGTAGTAAATTGATAAAAATTCATGTGTTGAAATGTATGGTCTATATGACAGTATTAACAGTTGGGATTTTTTTTTCTTTTCTTTTTTTTGAGACGGAGTTTCACTCTTGTTACCCAGGCTGGAGTGCAATGGCGCGATGTTGGCTCACCGCAACCTCTGCCTCCTGGGTTCAGGCAATTCTCCTGCCTCAGCCTCCCGAGTAGCTGGGACTACAGGTGCATGCCACCATGACAAGCTAATTTTTTTTTTTTTTTTTTTTTTTAGTAGAGACGGGGTTTCACCATGTTGACCAGGATGGTCTCGATCTCTTGACCTCGTGATCCACCCACCTCGGCCTTCCAAAGTGCTGGGATTACAGGCTTGAGCCACCCCGCCCGGCCAAAAGTTGGGAATTTTTAAGAAGTGATTAGGGTCAAGAGGACCTTTCCCTCATGAATGGAATTAGACTGCCTTATGAAAGGGTGTAACAGAGGAAGTTCATTCCCTTTTGCCCTCCCGCCTTCTCCCATTTGAAGCCACAGTATTCCTCTTATCTAGAGAATGTAGCATTCAAGACACTGTCTTGGAAATTGACACCAGGCCCTCACCAGATACTAAACCTGCCAGCACCTTGACCCTGAACTTCCCAGTCACCAAAACTGTGAAAAATATATTCTTATTGTTTATACATTTCTCAATCTTAGCTATTCTGTCATGGAAGCACAGGCTAAGACAGCAGTGGTATAATATCTCTATACTGTTCCTTACCAGCAACATTTCATGATAAAAAATGGGATATCAGGGAGCAGATACTTTCTGAAGTTTAGTTTATTGGTAATACCATCACAGTAAGCGATTAAGGGCTACACTTGTACTTTCAGTTTGTCTTGTTTTACTTGGCTAGTTCTACACATGGCAGTTCAATTCTTTCCAGCTATTCTGAACTCCTAACAGTAACAATGTATCAGACAATTATAAATTACGAATATATAAATAGGATTATGGAAATGGTAAAAGAAACAGGTAGGAGGGGTTGGAAATACTCAGGTATCACACTACTTGTGAAGTGGGAAAGTAAGTGTGATTTGAAAGTAGACTAAGATGAGTTATAATGTATATTGCAAATTCTAAGGCAATAACAAAACATTTTAAGAAGTAAAATTCATATGCCAAAAGAAGAGTTAAGACTGAATTATTTAAAAGGCTCAATTAACACCAGAAAAATTAGAATGCAATGGGCAAAAAAATAAAATAAAATAAAAGACAAGTCCATTAAGTAGTAAATAGCTACAAAGAGATCTTTGTTAAATATTGCAACAATTATTTATAGCATTACTTATCTACATAGCTACACAGACCAATTAAAAGATTGTCTGTGTGGATAAAAAAAAAAGTCAATTATATGTTTTGTATTTTTTTTTTCTTTTTTTGATACAGGATCTCAGTGTGACACCCAGGCTGGAGAGCAATGACACAATCTTGACTCACTGCAACCTCTGCCTTCTGGGTTCAAGTGATTTTCCTGCCTCAGCCTCCGGAGTAACTGAGATTACAGGCATGTGCCACCATGCTCTACTAATTTGTGTATTTTTGTTAGATATAGGGTTTCATTATATTGGGCAGGCTTGTCTTGAACTCCTGACCTCAGATGATCCATCTGCCTCAGCCTTCCAAAGTGCTGGGATTACAGGCATAAGCCACCACACCTGGCTGTCAGTTATGTTTTTTATAAGAAAGTCATGTTAATATAAATTCATCTACAAATTAAAAGTAGAGACATGAATAAAATTATGCCATACTGACACTCATGAAATCAAAGCGGGAATACCTTTATCAATTTAAGAGAAAGCAAAGCTCAGACTAAGGAAGATAACTTGGAATAATTCATTATTATTACATCTTAATAAAGATATTAATTATCAAAAAAGGACATAATGATTAACAAATATGCATCTAACAATAGAGCATCAAAAATCATTAAAAAGCCCAGGTGTAGAGGCTCACACTTTTAATCCCAATACTTTGGGAGGCCAAGGAGGGTGCATGACTTGAAATCACAAGCTTGAGACCAGCCTGACAAACACGGAGAAACCCTGTCTCTAATAAAAATACAAAAATTAGTTAGGTGTTGTGGTGGGTGCCTGTAGTACCAGCTACTCGGGAGGCTGAGGCAGGAGAACTGTTTGCACCCAGGAGGCAAAGGTTGAAGTGAGTGGATACAGGTCACTGCACTCCAGCCTGGGTGATAGAGTGAAACTCTGTCTCAAAAAAATAAATAAAGGATCAAATAAATCATTTAAAAATAATAAAATTGCATGAATAGACAGATTCACCAGGATAGTTGAGAACTTCAGCACTCCTTTATCAGTAATTGCCAGATAGAGTAGGCAGAAAATCAGTAAGAATACAATTGAACTGAATAGCACCATCAATCATTTGAATCTAATTTATATTTATAGAATACTTTATTCAACAAGAGCAGAATACATATTCCTCTCAACCTCATATGTAACACTCACCAATATTGACTGTAGTCTGGAGGAAAAACCACATCTTATCAAATGTAATATAATAAAAATTATACAAAACACACACTTAGACAACAATGGAATTACAATATAAGTCAGTAACAGGAAAAGAGCTACAAAATTCATGTATTTTAAACACAAAGAACAAATTGCAAAAAATTACATAATGAAGGAAGAGTCTCAACAATGATTTGAACTAAATGAAAACTAAACTACAACTGATCAAAGTTTTAAGAAAAAATAATAGTTTTACCTCTATTTATTAGAGAAAAGAAAGTTATACTATTAATAATCTAAGCTTCTGCTACAGGAAACTAAAATCAAAGAGCAGTTGGATCAGAAAGCAATAAAGTTGAAAGCTAATATGGTTTGGCTGTCCCCACCCAAACCTTATCTTGAATTGTAGTTGCCATAATTCCCTCGTGTCTTTGGAGGGACCTGATGGGAGGTAATTGAATCATGGGCGTGGTTTCTCTAATGCTGTTCTTACAATAGTTAATGAGTTTTCATGAGATCTCATGGATTTTAAGTGTCTGGCAATTCCCCTGCTGGCACTCATTCTACCTCTTGCTGCACTGTGAAGAGGTGATTTCTTCCATGCTTGAGGCTTCTCCAGCCATGCAGAACTCTGAGTCAATTGAACTTCTAGCCTTTAAACTTGCCTTGGGTATTTCTTTATAGCAGTATGAGAATGGTCTAATACAGTGAATTAGTATCAAGGAGTAATCCTTATAGACACTGCTATAAGGATACATAAAAATGTGGAAGCGACTATGGAACTGGATAGCTGAGGCTGGAACAGTTTGGAGGGCTCAGAATAAGATAGGAAAAATGTGGGAAAAGGCTCAGAAGAAGACAAAGGGAAAAGTATGGGAAAATTTGGAATTTCCTAGATACTTAAAGGGCACAGAAGACAAGAAGATTCGGGGAGGTTTGGAACTCCCTAGGGATGTGTTGAATGGCTTTGACCAAAATGCTAATAGTGATATGGACAATGGAGTCTGGGTTGACGTGGTCTCAGATGGAGATGAGGAACTTGTTGGAAACTGGAGCAGAGGTCACTCTCATTAACCAAAGAGACAGGTGGCATTTTGCCCCTGTCCTAGATATCTATGTAACTTTGAACTTGAGAGAGATGATTTTGGGTATCTGGCAGAATAAATTTCTAACTGAAAAAGAGTTTAAGACGAAGCAGGGCTTGAAAGTTTGGAAAATTGCAGCCTGATGATGCAACAGAAAATAAAATCAATTATCTGGGGAAAATTCCAAGCCCACTGTAGAAATTTGCTTAAGTAACAAAAAGCCAAATGCTACTCACCAAGATAATAGGGAAAATGTCTCCAGGGCATGTCAGAGAACTTCATGGCAGCCCTTCTCATCACAGACATGGGGTACTAGAAGAAAAAAATGGTTTCCTAGGCCAGATGTGGGCCTCCTGTTGTATACAGCCTGGACTTGGTGCCCTGAATCTCAGCCACTCCAGCCATGGCTAAAAGGGGCCAAGGTACAGCTCAGGCCTGCTTCAGAGGGCACAACCCACAATCCTCGGCAGCTTCCACATGGTGTTGAGCCTGCAGGTGCTCAAAAGACAAAAATTGAGGTTTGGGAACTTTTGCCTAGATTTCAGAGGAGGTATGTGAACACCTGGATGTTCAACCAGAGGTTTGCTGCAGGGTTGGAGTCCTCAAGGAGAACCTCTGCTAGGGCAGTGCAGAACATAAATGTAGGGTTAGAGGCTCCACACAGAGTCCCCACTGGGGCACTGACTATTGGAGCTGTGAGGAGAAGGCCTTTGTCCTCCAGCCCCAAGAATTGTAGATCCACCAACAACTTATTGCATGCACCCGGAAAAGCCACAGACACTCAATTCCAGCAGTGAAAGCAGCAGAGTAAGGGGCTGTATCCTGAAAAGCCACAGGGGCAGAGCTGCCCAAGGTCCTGGGAGTTCACCACTTGCAATCATGTGCCATGGATGTGAGACATGGAGTCAAAGAGATCATTTTGGAACTTTAACATTTGATGACTGCCCTACTAGATTTGAGATCTGCATGGGGCCTGTGGCCACTTTATTTTGGGCAATTTCTTCCATTTGGAGTGGTTGTATTTGTCCATTGCCTATACTGCCATTGTATCTAGGAAATAACTAAATTGCTTTTGATTTACAGGCTCATAGGTGAAAGGGAGTTGCCTTATCTCAGATGAGAACTTGGATTTAGACACTTGGATTAATGCTGAAATGAGTTAACACTTGGGGGAAGGTTGGGAAGGCATGATTGTGTTTTAAAATGTGAGGACATGAGAGTTGGAAGGGGTCAGAGGTGGAGTAATGTGATTTGGCTGTGTCCCCATCCAAATCTCACTGTAATTCCCATAATCCCCATGTGTCAAGGGATCTGGTGGGAGGTAATTGAATCCTGGGGTTGGTTTTCCCCATGATCTTCTCAGAATAGTGAGTGAATTCTCATGAGATCTGATGGTTTTATAAACATCTGAAATTTTTTCTGCTGGCGCTCATTTTCTCTCTTGCTGCCCTATGAAAAGGCCAATTCCACCATGATTGTAAGTTACCTGAGGTCTCCCTGACTGTGCATAACTGTTAGTCAATTAAACCTCTATCCTTTGTAAATTACTCAGTCTCAGGTATTTCTTCATAGCAACATGAGAATGGACTAATACAAAAGCAGTAAAGCAATAAAAAAAAGATAACAAAACTAAGAGCTGGTTCTTTGAAAAGATCAAAATTGACAAACCACTGGCCAAGCTAATCAAGAAAAAAATGAGAAAACACAAATTATAAATGTTACAAGTGACTAGTCACTATCACTACTGACCTCATAAACATCAAAAGATAATAAGGAAATTCTATGAACATGTCTATGCTATGCCTATATTATTTAACTTAGATAACAACTAACCAATTAAAGACACAGACTAGCAAAACTCACACACGGTAAAATAATCAGAAGAGTCTAATATTAAAAATATAAAATCAATAATTGAAACAATAAGCTTTTCTCCACAAAAATGCTAGGCCCAAATAATTTCACTGATGAATTTCATCAAGCATTTATGGAAGAATAATACCAACATTCTTTAATCTCTTTTCTAAAATGTTTCCTAATTCAATGTTTTGCCAGCAACGCCTGAAAACCAAAACAAATTAAAGATATAACAAGAATGGTGAACTAAAAACTAATATCTCTTATAAACATAGATGCAAAAATTCCCAACAAGGTATTAGCAAATAAAATATAGCCATAAATTTAAAAATTGTATACCATGACATAACAGTGTTGATTCCAGATATTCAGACATATCTGGCATTCAACATCTAGTGATATAATTCACTACATCAACAAGCTAAAAACAAAATTATACAACCATGTAGCTGATGAAGACAAAACCTTTAACAAAACCCCACACCCATTTCTGACATTATGTATTTTTCAAAACTCACTGAAATTCTCAGCACAAATGGTTAAACTTGATGTAAGCAAATCTATTCCATACACACACACACACACACACACACACACACACACACACTTTGATCTACCTCAGTGATATTTGATTTATGTACAAATATAAACCAAAAAGTTTACATGTGTATTAAATAGATACATAATAAAATTTTTTATTTCCAACTCATTTTCCATTTTTCCTGAGTATGCCCACTGGTGGCACTTGAAGCTGCAGTGTTTACCCCAAGGTAACTTTGCTATGGGCTGTCTCACTTTTATTCTAATTTTTTAGTAGTTCTATTACATCAACTTTGAAAACAGAAGACATCATTCCATTTATAGCACTATGTTTTTAACAGTGACATTTTCATTTGCAAAATATAGTAATTCTTATTTGCTGAACAGGATACATTCTAAAAAATGTAGCATTCCTATGCGTGATGTTAACAATTTTCTCCAGTAGTTGTTGGCTGAAGATTCATTTGATTTATTTGATTTTTCCAAAATAGAAGATTCCGATGATTCAGACAATTCTGATGTTAGTTCTGTTTAGACATAACTCCAAGAATAGTTTATGTATTTTATTTCCACACTGAAAGTCAGACAGATTTGCTTCAGCCTCAAAAATCGTATTTATGTAAAATTAAATGAGTGCTGGCAGTGAGCTGCACTTTTCTAAATGGGAAAGAGGTTAAAATACTGTTTTAGTTATTCTTTATGATATATTGAATTCACAATGACATGCAAATATAGAAAATATTTTCATTTGTATAATAATGCTATTGTATTAGTGAAAAAATAGATAACATATTAAAGTTAAAAAGTGAATAATACAGCATTAGAATTGTTTGACAGATAACATGATATTAAAATTATATTTTATAAAGCAAACTCAGTCAAATAGATTATAATTGGAACATTCCTACACAGGTCCATTAACTTTTCTTCTTAAAATGACTGGCTAATAAGTGAATGACTCCATCAAATTACTAGTTATATTAATTTGCCAAAGAAATGTCTGAATGCTTAATTCAAATTGCCAATTGCTTTTATGTTATAGTAGTGTTACATGACATATAATAATATAATATTATGATATATGTAATCTTTAAATTTTTATTATACTTTAAGTTTTGGGGTACATGTGCACATTGCACAGGTTTGTTGCATAGGCATACACATGCTGTGGTGGTTTGCTTCATCCATCCCCCCCGTCATCTACATTAGGTATTTCTCCCAATGTTAGCCCTCCCCAATAATTCACCCCCAGCTCTATCAACCCTCCTGCCCCCATAACAGGCCATGGTGTGTGATGTTCCTCTCCATGTCCATGTGTTCTCATTCTTCAATACCCACTTATGTGTGACAATATGCAGTGTTTGGTTTTCTGTCTTGCGTGTTTGCTGAGCATGATGATTTCCAGCTTCATCCATGTCTCTGCAAAGGACATGAACTTACCCTTTTTTATGGCTGCATAGTATTCCGTGGTGTATATGTGCCACATTTTCTTTATCCAGTCTAACCTTGATGGGCATTTGGGTTGTTTCCAAGTCTTTGTTATTGTAGACAGTGCTGCAATTAACATGTGTGTGCATGTGTCTTTATAATATAAGGATGTATAATCCTTTGGGTATATATGCAGAATTGGGATTGCTGGGTCAAATGCTATTTTTATTTCTAGATCCCTGAGGAATTGCCACACTGTCTTCCACAATGTTTGAATTAATTTACACTCCCATCAACAGTGTAAAAATGTATTTATTTCTCCATATCCTCTCTAGCATCTGTTGTCTACAGTGTTTTTCAATGATGACATTTTAACTGGTATTAGATGCTATCCCAATGAGGTTTTGTTTTGCATTTCTGTAATGACCAGTAATGATGAGCTTTTTTTCAAATGTTTGCTGGCTGCATAAATGTCTTCTTTGGAAAAGTGTCTGTTCATATCCTTTGCCCACTTTTTGATGAGGTTGTTTGTTTTTTTCTTGTAAATCTGTTTTAGTTCTTTGTAGATTCTGGATATTAACTAATTGTCAGATGGGTAGATGGCAAATTTTTTTTTCCACTTTGTTAGTTGCCAGTTCACTCTACTGATAATTTATTTTGCTGTGCAGAAGCTCTTTAGTTTAATTAGATCCTATTTGTGAATTTTGGCTTTTGCTGCCATTGCTTTTTGTGTTTTAGTTATGAAGTATTTGTCTATGCCTTCATCCTGAATGTTATTGCCTAGGTTTTTTTCTATGGTTTTTATGGTGTTAGGTCTTATGTTTAAATCTTTACTCAGTCTGGAGTTAATTTCTGAAGTTGTCCAGTTTCAGCTTTCTGCATATGTCTAGCCAGTTTTCCTGCTTTCTCCATTGCTTGTTTATGTCAGGTTTGTCAAAGATCAGATGGTTGTAGATATGTGTATGTGACATTATTTCTGAGGCTTCTGTTCTGTTCCATTGATCTGTATCTCTGTTTTCCTAACAGTACCACGCTGTTTTCATTACTGTAGGCTGTAGCCTTGTAGTATAGTTTGAAGTCAGGTAATGTGATGCCTCCAGCTTCTTCTTCTTCTTTTTTTTTTTTTTTTTTTATCTTAGCATTGTCTTAGCTATGCAGGCTCTTTTTGGTTCCATATGAAGTTTAAGGTGTTTTTTTTTTTTTTTCCAGTTCAGTGAAGAAGGTCAATGGTAACTTGATGGGGACAGCAACAAATCTATAAATTACTTTGGACTCTATGGCCATTTTCAAGATATTGATTCTTCCTAACCATGAACATGGAATATTTTTCCATCTTTTTGTGTCCTCTCTTATTTCCTTGAGCAGTGGTTTGTGGTTCTGCTTGAGGAGGTCCTTCACATCCCTTGTTATTTGTATTTCTAGGTATTTCATTCATTTTTTAGCAATTGTGAATGGGAGTTGGCTCATGATTTGGATCTCTGTTTGTCTGTTATTGGTGTATAGGAATGCTCATGATTTTTGCACATTGATTGTGTATCCTGAGACTTTACTGAAGTTACTTATTAGCTTAAGGAGATTTGGGACTGATTTGATGGGGTCTTCTAAATATACAATTATGTCATCTGCAAATAGGGACAATTTGACTTCCTCCTTTCCCAGTTGAATATCCTTTATTTATTTATTTATTTATTTATTTCTTGCCTGATTGCTCTGGTCAGAACTTCCAATACTATGTTGAAGTGGTGATAGATGGCACCCTTGTCTTGTGCCAGTTTTCAAAGGGAATGCTTCCAGTTTTTGCCCATTCAGTATGATATTGGCCGCGGATTTGTTATAAATAGCTTTCATTATTTCAAGACAGGTTCACTGTTACCTAGTTTCTTGAGGGTTTTTCGTATAAAGGGCTGTTGAATTTTTCCAAAGGCCTTCTCTCCATCTATTGAGATACTCATATGTTTTTTGTCTTTGGTTCTGTTTAGATGATAGATTATGTTCATAGATTTGGATATATTGAATCAGCCTTGCATACCCAGGAAAAAGCCAATATGAATGTGTCTGGTCCTGGATTCAGACCTTGTTATTGGTCTATTCAGGAATTCAACTTCTTCTGGTTTAGTCTTGGGAAGGTGTAAGTGTCTGGAAATGTATCCATTTCCTCTAGATTTACTAGTTTATGTGCATAGAGGTGTTTGTAGTAATCTTGGATAATAGTTCGTATTTCTGTGGAATCAGTGGTGATATCCCCTTTATCATTTTTTATTTCATCCTTCAATTCTTCTCTTTTATTTTAGTCTGGCTAGTGGTATATCTATTATGTTGATCTTTTCAAAAAATCAGCTCCTGGATTTATTGATCTTTTGAAGGGATTATTTTGTCTCTATCTCCTTCAGCTCTGCTCTGATCTTAGTTATTTCTTGTCTTCCACTAGCTTTTGAATTTGTTTGGCTTGCTTCTCTAGTTCTTTTACTTGTGATGTTAGGATGTCAGTTTTTGATCTTTCCTCACTCCTTATCTGGGCATTTAGTGATATAAATTTCCCTCTAGACACTGCTTTAAATTTGTCCCAGAGATTCTAGTACATTGTGTCTTCATTCTCACTGGTTTTGAAGAACATCTTTATTTCTGCTTTTATTCCATTGTTTATCCAGTAGTCATTCAGGAGCAGTTGTTCAGTTTCAATGTTGTTGTGCAGTTTTGAGTGAGTTTCTTAATCCTGAGCTCTAACTTAATTGCACTGTGGTCTGAGAGACTGGTTGTTATGATTTCCATTCTTTTGAGTTATTTTGCATTTGCTGAGGAGTGATTTACTTCTAATTATGTGGTCAATTTTAGAGTAGGTGTGATGTGGTGCTGAGAAGACTGTATATTCTGTGGATTTGGGGTGGAGAGTACTGTAGAAGTCCATTAGGTCCTGTTGTTCCAGATCTGAGTTCAAGTCCTGGGTATCCCTGTTAATTTTCTGTCTCATTGATCTATCTAATATTAACAGTGGAGCGTTAAAGTCTTCCACAATTATGGTGTGGGAGTCTCAGTCTCTGTAGTTCTTTAAAAACTTATTTATGTACCTGGCTGCTCCTATATTGGGTGCATATAAATTTAGCATAGTTAGCTCTTCTTGTTGCATTGATTCATTTACCATTATGTAATGCCTTTCTTTGCCTCTTTTGATCTTTGTTGGTTTAAAGTGCATTTTATCAGAGACTAGGATTGCAAACCCCGATTTTTTTTTTGCTCTCCATTTGCTTGGTAAATCTTTCTCCACCCATTTATTTTGAGTCTATGTGTGTCTTTGCACATGAGATGGGTTTCCTGAATACAGCACACCGATGGGTCTTGACTCCTTATCCAATTTGCCAATCTCTGTCTTTTGATTGGGCATTTCGCCTATTTACATTTAAGGTTAAAATTGTTATGAATTGTGTGAATTTGATCCTGCCATTTTGATACTAGCTGATTGATTTTTCCATTAGTTGATGCAGTTTCTTTATTGTGTCAATGGGTTTTGCCATTGGGTATGTTTTTGCAGTGGCTGGTACTGGTTGTTTCCTTCCATGTTTAGTGCTTCCTTCAGGAGCTATTTTAAGGTAGGCCTGGTGATGATGAAATCTCTCAGCAATTGCTTGTCCAGAAATGATTTTATTTCTCCTGCACTTATAAAGCTTAGTTTGCATGGATGTGAAATGCTTAGTTGAAAGTTCTCTTTATTTTAAGGCTGTTGAATATTGGCCCCCACTCTCTTCTGGCTTGTAGGGTTTCTGCTGAGAGATCTGCTGTGATCCGATGGGCTTCCCTTTGTGGGTAAACCGACCTTTCTGGCTGTCTTTAGCAATTTTTCCTT
Source organism: Callithrix jacchus (assembly GCF_049354715.1). Lineage (NCBI taxonomy): Eukaryota > Metazoa > Chordata > Mammalia > Primates > Cebidae > Callithrix > Callithrix jacchus. The sequence goes on from NC_133504.1 coordinate 134,059,832, forward strand.
CATTTTAACCCTGGTGAATCCGAAGATTATGTGCCTTTGGTTGCTCTTCTTGAGGAATATCTTTGTGGTGTTCTCTGCATTTCCTGCATTTGAATGTTGGCCTGCCTTGCTAGGTTGGGGAAGTTCTCCTGGATAATATATTGAAGAGTGTTTTCCAGCTTGTATTCATTATCCCTATCACATTCAGGTACACGAATTAAGTGTAGATTAGGTCTTTTCCCATTATCCCATATTTCTTCTAGGCTTTGTTCATTTATTTTCACTCTTTTTTTCTCTAATCTTCCCTTCTCATTTTATATCATTGAGTTAATCTTTAATCTCTTATATCCTTTCTTCTGCTTGATCGATTCAGCTATTGAAACTTTTGTATGCTTCATGAAGTTCTTTTTTTTTTTAAAGAAAGAAAAAAAAAGGAATGAACGAGAGGAAGAAAGAGGAAGAAAAAGAGGGAGAGAGAACGGAAATATAGCTTTATTCTAAAAATGGGTATTAATAATGGCTGATCAATATTTTGTGTATTTAAGGTAGAGAATGTATATTTTGTGTATTTAAAATGGAGAGCTTTATAAATATTGATTGAGTTTACTTGTTCCAAATCTGAGTTCAAGTCCTGGATATCTTTATTAATTTTCTGTCTCGTTGAGTCTAAATCTCTTTATGAGTCTTATGTATCTGGGTGTTAGGATCGTCAGCTCTTATTGTTACATTGATCCTTTTACCACTATATCTTTGTTGCTTTGAAATCTATTTTATCAGATGCAAGAATTGCAACTCCCGCTTTTTATTTATTTATTTATTTTTGCTCTCCATTTGGTTGGTAAATCTTTCTCCATCCCTTTAAGACTTTGTGTATCTTTGGATGTGAAATGGGTCTGGATGTAGCATACCATTAGGTTTTGGCTGTATCTTTTGATTAGGGGATTTAGTTGACTTAAATTTAGGGTTACTGCCATTTGATGTTAACTGGCTATTTTATCCATTCGTTGATGTAAATTCTTCTTCATGTTGATGCTTGTTGATGTTGATGCTCTTTACTTTTTGATATATTTTTAGAAAGGCTAATACTGGTTGTTTCTTTCTATGTATAATGCTTCTTTCAGAAGCTCTTGTAAAGCCAGCCTGGTGGTAATAAAATCTCTGAGTACTTGCTTGTTCATAAAAGATTTTATTTTTCCTTCAATTGTGAAGCTTAGTTTGGCAGGATATGAAATTCTGGGCTGAAAGTTCTATTCTTTAAGGATGTTGAATACTGGCCCCCACTTTCTTCAGGCTTGCAGGGTTTCTTCTGAGAGATCTGCTGTGAGTCTGATAGGCTTCCCTTTGTGGGTAACCTGACCTTTCTCTCTGGCTGCACTTAGTATTTTCTCCTTCATTTCAACCCTGGTGAATCTAACGATTATGTGCCTTGGGGTTGCTCTTCTTGAGGAATATCTTTGTGGTGTTCTCTGTATTACCTGGGCTTGAATATTGTCCTGTTTTGCTAGATTTGGAAAGTTTTCCTGAATAATTATTCAGGAATGCTTCATGAAGTTCTTGTGCTGTATTTTTCAGCTCCATCAAGTCGTTTATGTTCTTCTCTAAGCTGGTTATTCTAGAATTTCCTCTAACCTTTTTTCAAGGTTCTTAGTTTATTTGCAATTGGTTAGAACATACTCCTTTAGCTCAGAGAAGTTTGTCATTACCCACCTTCTGAAGCCATTTCTGCCAATGTGTCAAACTCATTCTCCATCCAATTTTGCTCCCTTGCTGCTGAGGAGTTGTGATCCCTTGGAGGAGAAAAGGCATTCTCGTTTTTGGTGATTTTAGCCTTTTTGAGCTGGTTTCTTCCCATCTTTGTGGTTTTTATCTATCTTTGGTCTTTGAAGTTAGTCACTTTTGGATGGGGTCTTTGAATGGGCTTACTTTCTGTTGATGTTGAAGCTATTTCTTTCTATTTTTTTCATTTTCTTTCTAACAAGCCCCTCTGCTGCAGGACTTCTAAAGGTACACTCCAGACCCTGCTTGCCTGAGAATCACCTACAGGGCTGCAGAACAGCAAGGACTGCTGCCTATTCCTTCCTCTGGTATCTTTATCCCAGAAGGGTACCCACCAGATCTCAGCCAGAGCTCTCCTGTATGAGGTGTCTCTTTTGATATGGAGGTCAGGGAGCCAGTTGAGGAGGCAGTCTGTCCATTATCAGAGTTCAAATGCTGTACTGGGAACTCCATTTTTTCCCTTCAGAGCTGCTGGGCAGGGATGTTTAAGTCTGCTGAAGTGTAACCCTTTTCCCAGGTGCTCTGACCCAGGAAGGTGGGGCTTTATTTATAACTCCCAGATAAGCTGCTGCCCTTTTTCAGAGATGCCCTGACCAGAAAGGAGGGAGTCTATCACGGTCTACCTGCAGAGGCCTTGCTGGGCTGCCATGGGCTCTACCCAGCTGCTGTGTAAACCTACTTGAGATTTTGTTTATCCATGCAGTGTTAGAACTGCCTCAGTAATGGTGGATGCCCCTACCCCTACTGACCTCCACCATTTCAGATTGAGCTCAAACTGCTGTGCTGGCTGCAAAAATCTCAAGCCAATGGATCAGTTTGCTGGTCTTTGTGGGAGTGGGACCCACCTAGCCAGATCACTTGGCTCCCTGTCTCCAGCCTCCAGTTTTATCAGGGGAATGGGTGGTTCTGTCTCACGGGCATTCCAGGCACCAGCTAAAACAGCTGCCCAGTTTTGTGCTGGAAACCCAGGGAGTTGGTATTGTCAGCACCAGCAGAAATCTTCTGGTCTGTGGGCTGTACAGACTGTGGGAAAAGCAGAGTATCTGAGCCAGAGTGCTGGAGTGTCTGGAAAAGTTCCCAATGGCCTCCCTTGGGTAGGAGGGGGAGTTCTCTGGCCTGTTATACTTCCCAGGTGAGACAACACCTTATCCTGCCTTGGTTTGTCCTCCTTGGGCTACACCCACTGTCCAACCAGCCCTGTGGAGATGAACCTGGTACCTCAGTTGGAAATGAAGAGATCACTTGCCTTCTGCATCACTCTCACTGGGAAACTGTGCTCTGGAGCTGCTTCTATTCAGCCATCTTCTGTAATCTTAATATATTAAGACATCTAAATTTATTTTATGCGGCACAGACAGACAGAACCTGTATACTTTTGTGGAGTTTAAATATAGATTTCTAATGTTAAAAAAATTAACAAAATACTTAAACTTCTTAATGAGGAGAAACATTCACAAGAAAGATACTAAAAAATCAACTCAGAACAATATTACATCAGATAATATTAAATTGAATGTTTTGAAAATATAAGTTACCAAAATTAAATTTATATCAGTAAAAGGTATAATTTCACCACAAAAAAGTCAGCAAACATTTATCAACCTAGAAACTTAGCTCCAAAATACAAAAAATGATTTTAGAGTAATATATCGAACATTTATTATGATATACTTTTATTAACCCTTAATAAATTATACATTTATTATATATGCATCTGTAATTATATATGTAAGCACTATATACAGATATAAATACATATATCTTTATATATATATAAGGTCTTCATTAATAGAAACTCCCTTCACTAGTGCTCAGAAAGGTTGTATCACATCAGCACTATTAGTATTACTATTTCATATATGAAAATTGAAATACACAGAGGTAACTTTTACTGAATTTTAGAGTTAGAATATGGAGTATACAGATTACAGAGTCTTTGAAATTAACCACTACATTAATGTGTCTAAAAAAGTAATAAAATAAAATCAAGAAATCGTTCAGAAACTAATAGATCAATATTAAAACAAATAACTCTTTAGGGAATTTGTACACTAAAATTAACAAATCTTGTTTAGAGAGAGAGAATGACAATTTACACCCAAGAAACAAATTACATATATTTTTCAAAATACAGTGAATACAATTTTAAATGTTTATGTGTTAGGCATTAATTAAAGATTCAAGGACTTCCATAATGCAGAAATCATTAAGATCATGGCTTCAATGAGGAGGTGGTATTCATGTTATGGGAAGAAAGGAATTATCCACTCAAGAGCTGCAGATTCCAGCTGGTGCATACCAGAACTGGCAGGACACACCTGGGATTTTAGAAGGGAAAGAGCAGGTAAGGTGTCAGAATATAAGACAGAATTTTATACAGTAGGGCTTTCTTTTAAAAATGTTATCTAGAGGACATTCTCAAAAATCAGGATTTAATCACCTGGCAAAGTCATCTGTCAGCTCTAATATTCTATTAGAATAGTTCTTCTGAACTTAAAAAGAAAACACAAATTACACGGAGATTCTGAAAGTTCTTTGCTAGAAAACAAATGATTTTAAAAGTTCAGAAAAATTGGCATGTTAAACTGTAAAACTAAAAACTCACAGCTATTTTTCCAAGGAGAGCAGAGATCACACCCACTTCACTACCATGATAGGAATATAGTAATGAGGAGAAAAAAAAAAGCATTATTGAAAATCTGTCTTTCCTGAACGAGTACTGATTGTAGAGGATGCTGCTATGAAACTTGGCTCCCGTACTGAAGAAAATAGAATTTGTAGAGTGCTGGTGGCTTCATGCAAGATGGAGTTTTGTGGTTAATAGACTATGGTCTCTCAAAATTAGATATTAATAGATAGGATAAGTATGTTTCTTAATTTTTATAAGCAATATAACTCAACATAATTCACTCATATTAAGAGTGAGTAGGCAGAGGAAATGTTAATTGTAGCAGTGGAAAAATAAACTGTGACTTAGCTTTCAGACAGAAGCAAATTCTCCAAGACAATAACTATTGAGATTTAAAAAATTAAAAAAATATATATTTCCCACACCTCCAGGAAAAGACTGACAACTCTGTAGCCTTACAGCCAGTGAGTATTAAAAATGGTTTTAACAAGTAAGCACCAGGATGGGTTATACATTAGTGTGATCAAGGACAACTTGCTTTTGCAACATACTAGCCAACTGGTACCACCTCACACTGAACACCAGCCAGAGTGCACACACTCCAAGGAACACACGTTCTAGACTGAATGTCAACCTACACTTCCTTTAAACCAACATTATTTTTAAATAATGTAAAAACATACATTTTAGACAACATAAATCATGAGTTTTTAACAGATTTCAACCACCATAATATTTATAGCCAACACAATTTAAAATAAATTTCCCCAAAAACTTATGCAAGATCAGTTTACTTTTCTTAATGAATTCACATCTGACTTGTATTCAAATAATCAATAAATCCAACTTCATGATTTTATATATTGAGAGATGTTCTCATTTCTTGACAATTTTGGCTGTTCTGTCAATATTATATTAAATACACTTTCTTGGTATCATTTGATGGTAACCTCAGGTAAACAGAAAATAAACATATTAACAGCACCCTGTGCTCAAATTCCTTTTGTCTTTCCAGGTTGCTGCCATGTAACTTGGTCTCAGTCATAATCTAAACTCTGGTTTAATTTGTAGAGTTCATGTAATTTATTTTATTATGCTGGAAACTATTACTAACCAGCATATTTTAAAACCTGCTTTTTGTTAAAATGGTTTGACTTTCCATTTGGAGATACATCATAGTTAATTACATCTTGTTCTTTATACAAAGTTATTATAACTTCACATTTGTTTGTATAATGTTGGTAAATATTTCTGTATTAACCTGATTAGTCAAACATTGTTGGTCCAGATCTTGCTTTTGCATAGTTATTTGTACAGTTTTCCTGTGCTTTAGTCTTGCCTTAATATTTTTTCTTGAGTGCTTTTGTTCTATAGAGAAAAGACAGAGGACTAAAATCATGAAATCTGTAATTCAAGTTGGCCCTGAGGACTAATACTTAAAGATTCACTAGACTAGAAAACAATTCATGGAAAGGTGATGAGTCAAGTTTGGCCTTGAGTCCCTCACATACTATCATAAAGATATTCCTATTTAACACATTTTAAAAGAATATGGCTTCATTTAATCGGTCTTTCAGAGTCAACCCTTTCTAGGTCAATGATCATATTGCACTTTTTAAGACTCTTTGGTGAGGGAGTCTGAAAGAATTTTCACAAGCATCAATTTTGACAGACACGAGTGTCCTCTTTCCTTTTCATTAAACATAACTTTCTATGTGTAATCTGCAATTTACTACCAGCAGAAATCTTTCTTTCTAGAAAAAATTATAATAATTTAGATAATAATTTAAATTTAAGATAAGTGCAACTTCTGCACTTATCTTAAAAAATGGCAAAGTTGCATTTTATTTGAGTAGCAATGATCCTCTGGAAAAAAGTCAATAAGTATTAATGTATTTTAAAAGATTATAAGAATCTGGAAATATCATTTAAAAAAATTAACAGTATCTAAAACTTTCAGATATCTGAATTGTTAGAATCATGATCATATACATTTTTGTCTAATTCATGATTTTAGGGTGAAACATTTAGTATTTCACTTTTAAATGTGTTTTTAACTGTAGAAATTTTCAAAAATGCTGTTTATCAAGTTTTGGAAAGTTCTGTTTCTAGTTTTCTGCAAATGTTTATTATGAATGGGTTTTGGATTTTATCATTTTTTACTGTTTCATTTGATGTGATCATATCACTTTTTATTCTTTACACTCTATATGTTGGATTAAATTGACTAACTTTTAAGTGTTGTCTCAACCTCATATACTTGCCCTTGATAATATATTATAGCTCTTTTTGTAAATGGTTGGATCTGTTTGGTAATATTGTGTCAAGAAATTTTACCTGTGAATTTATGAGAAATACTGATCAGTAGTTTTATTACTTTTTTGTATTAAGCTTAATTTTGATATTAGTGTATTACTATCCTCATAAAATACATTGAGAATCTATTTTCTGTAACATAATGTGTAATGGTCTTTGAATACTTCATAGAATTTTCCAGTTAAATGATTTGGGCATGGAGATTTATTTTTTGAGAGTTTTAAGTTACTTATTCAGTTTCTTTAGTGACATAATTTTTCTAGATTGTCTATTTTATCTAAATTGTGTTCTGTTAGTGTTTTAGTTCTTTATTTTTAATGTAAAAAAATTATCGCAAAATTTTTGTCTTAAAAATACCACAAATTTGTTATATTCAAAGTTCTGGATGTCAGAAGTCCTAAATGCAAAATGTCACCAAGGCATCATTTCTCTGGGAAACTCTAGGGAAGAATTATTTCCTTTGCCTTTTCCAGCTTTTAGGATTCATCTATATTCCTAGGCTCATGGCCTCTTTCACCTTTTTCAATGTCAGCAGTATAGTATCTTTAGAACTCTCTCTTTCTATGATTTCTGCTTCTGTTGTACATGCTTTCCGAATCTATCACTCCTAACTCCTTACAATCCTTTGTGATTACATTGTTCCTACTGAAATAATGCAGTGTAATCATACCTATCTCAAGTACCTTAATTTAATCCCATCTGCTGATTTCCTTTAGCTACAAAAGGTAACCTATTGACAGGCTTCAGGTATTGGAAAAAAGATAAATTGGGGAAGGGGTATATTTCTGCCCACCACAGGTAGTCTGCGGTTTTCAACGAATGTATTTATTTTTTGTCTACTCTTTTTCTGATTTAATTTCTTCAGTATCTGCTCTTATCTTTACTTTTTCTTTATTTATTATTGCTCTTTGCTAGTTTTTTTTTTTTTTTTTTGTGCGTGTGTGTGTGTGTGTGTGATGGCGTTTCGCTCTTGTTACCCAGCCTGTAGTACAATGGCGCGATTTGGGCTCACTGCAACCTCTGCCTCCTGGGTTCAGGCAATTCTCCTGCCGCAGTCTCCTGAGTAGCTGGGATTACAGGCACGCACCACCATGCCAAGCTAATTTTTTGTATTTTTAGTAGAGACGGGGTTTCACCATGTTGACCAGGATGGTCTCTATCTGTGGACCTTGTGATCCACCCACCTTGGCCTCCCAAAGTGCTGGGATTACAGGTGTGAGCCACCGTGCCCGGCCTTTGCTAGTTTCTTGAGGTAGGAATTTTAAATTATTGACCTGAGATATTTCTTTTCTAATGAAAGCTTGCCTCCTTCTCTTAGTACTGCTTTATCGGTTCCTTGTGTAATTGGATATGTTCCATCTGTATTTTCATTTATTCCTATATACTCTTTGGAGACTCTCTTCGACCTATGAATTATTTATAAATGTGTTGTTTAATTTTTTCATGTTTGGAGATTTTCCATATTTTATTATTTATTTCTAGTTTGATTTTATTATAGCTCCTTATGGTATAATTATATTATCTTAGCATTTGATGTCTCTTTCATGGCTCAGTATACAGTTTGTCTTTGTAGAAGATGAACCCCCCAAAAAACATTCTAAGACCTGAAAGACTGATGAAGTGCTTAGAAGTCTAGTGAACTGAGTCAAACCAAGTCATCCATTCTATGACAGAGAACACAGTACTCTGTCATAAATAGTATTCCAGTAAGCATGATATGTTGCTAACTTTTTGGCATAACTGATCATCTCTTGCACTTACCATTTTTTAGAAAACCTTTTTGTTGGCATATTAAGATTTTGGCCACAGCGCATACCACACCTGAGTCTGTTTTTCTAACTCTATTCACCAGGAATCTCATACAGCTATGAATTTTTTTATTGGTCATTATATCTGATGACTGTTCAGAAGCTTTAGGCTATAATATATATAGCCTTGCCCTTGGGACATAAGACCCGGTAGATTCAATGGTGCTATAGATTTATTTAGTGAATGAGAATACACTGTGAAGAATACTCAGAGGAGCAATTAAGCTTATACCTATTGGTTTTAAAATACGTTTTTACCTTCTAAAGAAAAGAAATATTCATCACTCAGAAAGCCGCTCCTAGAATGCCATTGCACCATATTTAAAACTAAGCATCAGATCATGGGCTATGGTGTTATTATGTAACCAGAGCTCCACCAAAATCTGAGTCATGTGAAATGTACAAATCATTATTTGGGGAAGACACAATAGTAACTTATCATATAACAGAATCTGGTTTTAGTACATACAGAAGGAACATATAGCACATATATGAATTTCTAGACAATAGCAAATACCTTAGATAGTTGGTAGAAGGTCCATAGGAGGTAAATAAGAGGTATGGAGACAAATAACTTTAAAAATAGAAATGAACTGCATACTAAACTCTGCAAATCTTTGTATCTTATATCAGAATCCATAAAAGGACATCCACTGCTAAGGACACATAGATTAACCAGATTAAAAAAAATCAATAAACCTCTGTTCTTACAGACTATGGTGTCTAAAGTATGAGCTCATACAGCTATTTTGATAGGAATAGACACAAAACATGAGGCCATTAGTAAGAAGACTATTTCACCAGGGCAGATATACCTACTACTGAGACTGAATGTCCAACTTGTTAGCAGCACAGCAAACACTAAAGCAATAATCACAGCCAAGATTATGCTACCATGGTAATGCTGTTGTATTTTGGCTCGTGGTTACGTCACGGGAGCTGTCAGTAGTACCGAAATAGTATCCCAGTCTCCCTCCCAAATATGCCTGGCCTTTCTAGGTTGTTAAGTTTTGCTCTGAATGTGATGCTTCACAGAGAATTTGCATGTATATATTCTGCTAATTATAATTACATAAATCTCTCTCATAAATAGTACTCCAGTAAGCCTGGTGTGTTGCTAATTTTTGGCGTAATACTTGTGGATGCCACTATAGTACATTTTTTCTTTATTTGAAACTATATGAAGTCGTAACTGATACAGATAACCTAGTGTAAGGTCAAGGCATGACATTAACTACTATCTCATAAAACGGCAATATCTAATTAACAAATATAATTTATACATGCTGTTTTACATTAACAATTTAAAATCAACACATTTACAAAGAATAAAATTAATCAAATGTTCAACATCTGGTTAAATTATGGCTTACAAAATTTTATTAGATTTACATTTGTATGTGTATTAATGTATTTGTGTTTATATTCTTATATTTTAAAGAATTAAATTCTGAAATTAAGCTATAAATGGAATAAAATTATTTCAAATGACATTATATGTTATGTAACTTGGTAGAAAATCCTCAAGTTCATTTGAAAGAGACTATTTGAAGAGCAGACATTATTTTTTAGAGAATTATATTGCTAACTAGCAAAGCACAGTATTTAGCCAGGATGGTATTAGCACAAAATTGGAAATTATTTAAACCTATATAAAAGTGTACAGAATCTAGAAATTGATCCTGCATCAATTAAAAAATATACCATCATATCCTATGAAATATTTTTCTATAAGGATGCTATTTAACTCAATAGAAAGTGAAGTTTTGTTTATTAATTACTTGGAGACAACTGTCTTTCTATATGGAGATAATAAAGTCTCAATTTATAACTCACATTCTTTAGAAATAATGGAGTATAGATAGATTGAGAACTCCATATTATAGAAAAACTACAAAATTATGGCAGTACATATTTTATAAATTGAGTTTGGCCTTCCTATAAACGACAAAAAGTGAAAAAGTTATTAAAGATAAATGGCAGATAGATGAACAGATAGAAAGACAAACATATGAATAAATGTGTATGGACACAAATACATACAGTAGTCATTCTGATATCATATACTACAAGTATTCCTGAACAGTCTTGAATTCCAAAAAATCATAGATTAAGTTTCTGGGTTTAAGAGAAATCACACACACACACACACACACACACACACACACACACTCCAAATGTTATGCAGTTTTATAACAAATTGCTGCAAAAAGTGCTTATACTTCCCTAAAAACAAAACAAAACAAACAAATAGCAAAAGTAATTGAGAAGATCATTGGACTATCCAAGAAAGCAGGAAACTGCTGCCTCTATAAATATTGAAAATAAAATAGTAGAGTAAATATTCTTCCATCCTTTATCTCAAGCAGGGTAGATTCTAAGGCAAGACGGGTAAGGCTGACCCCTAAGACAGTGATGTCATCTTTAAGGTAGGCAAGGATAGCATTTTAATTTCCCATGAATCCAAAGCTTTCTATGTCTTTATATAAATGTCTTTGAGGGAGGATTTCTGGAGGCAGGCACATGTTTGTAATTTTATTTAAATATAGCCAAACAGTCTGTACCACCAGTGTAACAGTCAGGCTGTATTTTTGTTGGTTTGCAGGCTTGTTTTTATTTTCTATAGAAGAGTATAATGCAATTTCTGCCATTCCAGCAGCAACTGTCCATGAAAAAAGCATGGAAACAGCATGGAAAACAGTAACTCTGCTTATAATATATTTTCCATATTTTCTAATCACATGTAGGCTAATTCACATTGCAGAGGTATCTATTGTACATGGAAAAGACTCAGAAAGTTAGTAAAGATAAAAACAGGCAGAGATAAAGAAAGAGACAGAGGCAGGGCTCACACCTGTAATCCCAGCATTTTGGGAGGCTAAGGTGTGTAGATCATTTGAGGTCAAGAGTTCAAGACCAGCATGGCCAAAATGGTGAAACCCTGCCCCTATTTAAAATACAAAAATGAGCTGGGCATGATGGCAGGTACCTGTAGTGGCAGCTGCTTGGGAGGCTGAGGCATGAGAATCCCTTGAACCCGGAAGGTAGATGTTGTATTGAGCCAAGATCATGCCACTGCACTCCAGCCTGGATGACAGGGCGAGACTCTGTCTGAGAAAATAAAATAGAATATGAATAGGTGTAGTGTGCAATCTGTGTATGTACGAGTCCATGCAGGGAACAAATGATACAACAAAATGATATAATTGAGGGTAACATAATCAAAAGACTTTTTTTAAAAATATAGAAAGATTTGGGGAAAGGATAAGAAGAGTCACTAACGTGGTCACTAAGAGCTTTTCCCACCAGAACCCTTAAAAAAAACAATATACAAAGAGGAAAACATGACAAAAATCATGGAGATTTTCACAGAAGGAACGAGCCAATTGTTGCCCACCTAGCAGGGAATATAAAACACCTCACCTTCTTACTACCCTCTGATACTCAGTAGCAGAATGCAAGTAACAGACATAATCTATGTCACCCTCATGGGTTAGAGAACAGAGTGTGGAAAGATGGACAGGCCATTATATTTGTGGGGAAAACATAAACATGTATGGGGAATGTGTGCGTGTGTGTGATAAAGTTCTTTAAGGGTGCAAATAATATGGGTAACAGCTATGTATTTGAATCTGAGAGAGTAATTTGCAAAATAGAACTTTGCCTCTATACTCTCTATTGCATGGCATAATTGAAATTTTTATTAAAAATATGTTTGTTCAACATTTAAATGTGTCTGGCTTTTTATAAACCAACCTGCATAGTGCTACTGATATTTTATTTATTCTTTTTATTATTTTTAGAATTGCAGTTATTAGAGTTCTTTAACTCTTAAAATTGAAGAGCAAACCATCTTTACACTAAGACCTTTATTAATAAGCCTTTAAATAGACCAGAGAAAAGTTTTATACACATTATCTGAATTTGCTCTCCAATGCTAGAAAAGAAATAATTGCATCTTTTTAAGAGAGAAAGTTACTTTTTATGGTTTTATATAACTGAATGAAAAAGAAAATCTATAATTTTACTGTTTATATTTTCAGGAGTAAATGCACATTGAAGAAACTCTTTCAGTAGAAATGGAAGCTATAAAAATCTGTCTTACATCAAGGATATGTAGCATGTACATCTGCCAGACTGTGACTTTCCTCAGCTTTGAAACAATGATTGTTCTAAGAACATTATTTCTAGTAGTGACATCACAAATAGAAAAATTTTCACCCTTTAAAATAAAATCATGGTGTTTTGCTACTTCTTCAAAAGCAAAAACAGAAATACAAACTCACTAATATGCTTGCGAACTTACAAATTCATTTGTTATCATAATACAACAAGTCCATTTGTTTCAAAATCACACAGAATTTTTTTCCCACCAAATTATCAAAATCATGCCAACTTTTTAACTATTTTAAAAATACTGAAGGAGAAAAAATGCATGTATATTCTGAAATATACTTGTATCTGTATGTGGTTTATTCAACCTAATTTATAAGATGAAAAAAGTCAATTTTATGAACACAAGTTTTTATGGAATTATTTAATTTACATCACGATTTTCACCTTCATACAATTTTTCAATATGATAATAGTGATTACACCATTGCAAGTACTTATGGAGTACTCCTATACTACACACTGGCACTCAGGTAGAAAATAAGAAAATATAGATTTATTTCATTTTGTTTGTATGTATGTTCTTATTTTAAAAAAAGATTTTAAAGTAAATGTGCAGGTTTGTTACATAAGTAAACTTGTGTTATGAAGTTTGTTGCACAGATTTTTCATCACCCAAGAGTTAAACTTAGTACTCATTAGAAATGTTTCCTAATTCTCTTCTTCCTCATTCCACCATCCACCGTCCAATAGGCCCCACCGCTTGTTTTTTCCTTCGATTTTGTCAATGTATTGTCGTCATTTAGCTCCCACTTATAAGTGAGAACATTTAGTATTTGGTTTTCTGTTTCTGCATTAGTTTGCTAAGAATAATGGCCTCTGGCTGCATCCATGTACCTTCAAAGGATACAATCTCATTCTTCTTTTATGGCTGCATAATGTTCCATGGTGTGTATATGCCACATTTTCTTTATATAGGCTATCAGTGATGGGCATTTAGATTGATATTGTGTCTTCACAAGAAAATAAGCAAATATATTTTTAATGAATTATACAACTTGTATGTAATAAACATGTACTAAATTTAGATAATAAAAATATCTATCAATCTACAACTAGATTTTCATTAAATATGTCATGAATATGTTACTGTGTTCAAAACATTCAAACAGGAACAAAAGTAAAATGTAATTTCTATCCCATTATATTGGTTTGGTGAATATTTAAAACATTTATAAAATATAGATGAAGATTTTTGGGAAAGAAAAGCATTTTAATTCATTTTCACTGAATATAATAAATATGAAAGTCATTTTATTATATTTTAAATTTAGTTTTCCTAGCACATGAGCAACACAAATAATGAAAAGGCAGCATTGTTTTATATCTAAATATAACAGAATATATTGGGGTTGTTTTTAGAGTTTTATTATTGTGCATGGTGTTTAATAGGTATTATATGTTTGTATAATAAAACTCTAAAAACGACCCCAATATTAAACACCAAGCACAATAATAAATATATATATTTATACACACACACAAACACATAATACCTATTAAACACCATGCACAATAATAAATACATATATATATATTCAAAAACACTCACACATAGTGTTTATCAGAGATATTACTAGCTGTGTTATATACTAAAATTTCTTACCAAAAACTGATTGTATATTTAATAATAATTGTGGGATTTATGAAGATGAGTTACCTTTTGTCATTTTCACTATTAAAACTGCACATTGTGATTTGTGCCTAAATGATTTATATTGAGACTTAAATTTATATAATTTGCTTATTAATACTAAAATATTATCGATAACATTGATACAGGCATTCATAATTGCATGATGCTTGGTCAAAAGTATACAATTTTAGTATACTACTGGAGTTAATTTGACAATCTTTTTATTACCTGAGCAGCTATAGCCAAAAGTGAAAAGGGTCTTTTGCCATAATAATAACATTTTCATATCAATTATGAAAAATAGAAATGTACAATCTCTGGAATGAAAAATATCAAAAAACATGGACTTTATGTGAATATATATTCTAGAAAAATGCACAAAACACTCTAAGCAGGATTATTTTATCACAAGATTTCATTAATATTAATAGAATTCTCTATTTTTTCCATGTCTATTATTCTATGTTTCTATTGCATGTTGACACAAATTTAATACTTTATATTACACAAGAAAGAAATTATTTTTACCCAGGTATTTAAATGCCTTAATATAAAATTGCACAGCAATAAGTATAACCAAGTATGCAACATACATATGGCTATCTGATCTTTCTTATTTCCTTTTGAGCATATATGTGGAATTGCTATATTTTGTTTATGTGCTTGTTTTTTTATTTGGAACTTTTTTTTATTTTGAGACGGAGTTTCATTCTTGTTAACCAGGCTGGAGTGCAATGGCACGATTTCGGCTCACTGCAACCTCTGCCTCCTGGGTTCAGGCAATTCTCCTGCCTCAGCCTCCTGAGTAGCTGGGATTACAGGCACGCGCCACCATAGATGGGGTTTTACCATGTTGACCAGAATGGCCTCGGTCTCCTGACATCGTGATCCACCCACCTCGGCCTCCCAAAGCGCTGGGATTACAGGTGTGAGCCACCACACCTGGTCCTATTTGGAACTTTTGAGCATTCTATTTTTATATTTATTTATTTATCAAGTTTCTTACTGCACATGTGTTTTATTATTTTTTTAAGAACTTGCCCTAATTTCTCAATATTTAGGGTTTTTTTCAATATTTAATCCTTTTCTCTGCCTTCCTTTTGTTTGAATATTGACTGGTTATTGATTTTATCTTAATGACATATTTTAATCACTAAAGATGGAATTACGAAACAGGGCTTATTCTTATTCCTCATTACGACTGGGGCATATCATCACCATCTGCCCCCAAAACAGCCACAAAAGTGAGGACAGGGACTTACAAGAGAATATGTTTCAACATAAGCAAAAGAAAAGTAAGACTGCTTTGTGTGTAGTCACAGAGAAAATATTTGATAAACTCTTTACATAACAAAGAAAAAGAATATACTCTTTACATAACAAAGAAAAAGAATATAAGGCCCTTACTCTCATTGTACTTATAGTCTGGTTAAAAGAGAGAGAGAGAGAGGTCGGGGGGAGATTGTTAAGTTTCTGTAAAATCTGATGCATGCTAAGGCAGAAAAATTTCATGTTTCTAGAGTAAATTCTAAAAGTCCCATCTAATGAAAACACAAAGAGCCTGAGAAAACATTCTGAAAGTATTAACTAAATTAAGAGCTGAAAAATAACTAGGCATTACATAGATTAAAAAGTGACAGAAAAATATATATAGAAAAAGAAATAACACATTTCATGACACAGAGACAACATTACATGGTATATTTGATGAATACAATTAAGTTCATATTTGGAACATAGATTTTGGATGGTAGAATTTATCTAAAGAGCGTGGAATTGGGAGAGTCTTCAAATTTACAGTAAACACTTAGAAATCCATCATGAAGAAAATTTGAAGTAAAACTATACTTAAAATAGGAGAATGTGACAATATGACTTTAATTTTCTAATGGCCTAGACTTAAAAGAGAGAGATGAGTTAGGGTGCTGTTACTTAGACAAAGTGCTCTGGATTAAAGTAGGGTCATGGAGGAGAAGAGAATTAAGTGGATTCAAAGTATTTGTAGGACTTAGTGAATTGTTGGATATAAATTGGGTAAAATAATTAATTAGACCGTTATGGATTTAATTGTTTTCATCTAAAGTTCATACGTTGAAATTCAAACCAACAACACCTCAGGATATAACCTAGTGTAGATATAGGGATACTACAGATATAATTAGTTAAGATGAGGTCATTAGCATGGGCTTTTATCCAATATGATTGCTGTTCTTCTAAAAAGAGGATATTTGGACACAGATACCTGCACATAGGGAGAACACCACATGATGCCATACATCAGGGGCGATGCCTCTACAAGCCAAGTAATGCCCAAAGATTTCCAGCAAGTCACCAGATACAGAAAGAGACACTGAATAGATTCTTCCTCATAGCTCCTAGAAGAAACCAATTCCGGTGTTACTTTCATTGTGAACCCCCAGCCTCTAGAGCTGTGAGACAATAAATGGTTTTGTTTATGCAACTAAGTTAATGCTACTTTGTTATGGCATCCTCAGCAAACTATTTCAAACACAGAAAGCTTGAACATAACAGCAATCTTTCTGGCTTGGGAAACTGTATCAATAACAGTGCCTTTAACTTAAAGGGAATATTAAGGGTGGTGAAATAATTTTGAAGGAGGTTAATTGTTGAGTTTGATAAGTCATGGATAAATCAGTTGGAAATAACTCTGTGCTTTTATATGTATGCAAGAATTATCAACATGTAGTTATATACTGATGTCTTGGAAGTGGCTAAGGAGAACGTATGGAATTAAAAGTGGAAAATAATCAGAAATGATTTCTTATCAACACCAAGCAATGTTTTAGTCATATAAAACAAAGAGGATTGTTCTGTGACTTGCAGACAAATGGAAGATTATAAAGGCATACATATAAGAAAATTATCAATAAGGAAAACATCTTCAAAGAAAAATTAAAAAAAATCATTGGGGGTATATATAAATACAGTTTCATTAACACTAATAACTATACATTAAACCTTTGACCCGATAATCTTCTATGAAGAAAATTGAGATCAGTCTTGCTTTTGAAATCACACACACAGCTGGAGGCATCATGCTACCTGAACTCAGATGACACTATAAGGCTACAGTAATCAAAACAGCATGGTACTGGTACAGAGATATAGAACAATGGAACAGAACAGAGGTCTCAAAAGTAATGCCACACATCTGCAACCATCTGATCTTTGACAAACTGGACAAAAACAAGTCATGGGGGAAGGATTCCCCATGTAATCAATGGCTTTGGGAAAACTGGCTAACCATGTGCAGAAAGCTGAAACTGGACCCCTTACCTACACCTTACACAAAAATTAACTCCAGATGGATTTAAAAAATTTAAACATAAGACCTAACACCATAACAACCCTAGAAGAAAACCTAGGCAACACCATTCAGGACACGGTCATAGGCAAGGACTTCATGACTAAAACACCAAAAGTAATGGCAACAAAAGCCAAAATAGACAACTAGGATGTAATTAAACTTCAGAGCTTCTGCACAGCAAAAGAAACTATCATTAGAGTGAATCAGCAACCAACAGAATGAGAAACAATTTTTGCAATATACCCATCTGTCAAAGGGCTAATATCCAGAATCTACAAAGAGCTGAAACAGATTTACAAGAAAAAAAAAAAAAAAAAACAAGCAAACCTGTCCAAAAGTGGGTGAAGGATATGAACAGATACTTTTCAAAAGAAGACATATATGAGGCCAACAAACATATGAAAAAATGCTCATCATCACTGGTCATTAGAGAAATGCAAATCAAAACCACATTGAGATACCATCTCACGCCAGTTAGAAAGAGATCATTAAAAAAAACTGGAGTCAACAGATGCTGGAGAGAATGTGGAGAAAGAGGAACACTTTTACACTATTAATGATAGTGTAAATAAGTTCTACCATTGTGGAATACAGTGTGGTGATTCCTCAAGGATCTAGAAATAGAAATACCGTTTGACCAAGCAATCCCATTACTGGGCATATACCCAAAAGATTGTAATCTTTCTATTATAAAGATACATGCACACACATGTTCATTGCAGCACTGTTTACAATAGCAAAGACTTGGAACCAACCCAAATGCCCATCAAGAATAGACTGGATAAAGAAAATATACACATATTTTCATATACATGTACATATACATCATGGAATACTATGTACATGTACGTATGCATCATGTATATGTACATGTATACACATATACATATTTTGTATACATGTATACAAAATATACACATATTTTCATATACATGTATATATACATCATGGAATACTATGCAGCCAGAAAAAAGGATGAGTTCCTGTCCTTTGCAAGGACATCAATGAATCTGGAAACCAGCATTCTCAGCAAACTGATATGATAACAGAAAACCAAACACTGCATGTTCTCACTCACAGGTGGGTGTTGAACAATAAGAACACATGGACACACTGAGGGGAACATCACATGCTTGGTTCTGTTGGGGGGGTGGGGAGCAGGGGGTGGGGAGGTTGGGGAGGGCTAACATTAAGAGAAATACCTAATGTGGGTGATGGGGGAATGGAGGCAGCAAACCACCATGGCATGTGTATACCTATGTAATAATCCTGCAAAATCTGCACATATACCCCAGAACTCAAAGTAATAAAAAAGATCACACACACACACACACACACACTCACAAATAGGTGATAATATTACAGACCTCTTTTAAATTACAAAAGAAATTTATAAAGATAATCATAAATCTAAGACCTCAAATTATATTTTGGTATAATTTCACAAGATATATTCTATTAGTAAACATCAATATTTATTTTTATAAAATTGGTAAAGCCCTCCATATACTGATTAATTCATAATTTTACTTCATAATTTATTTCTCCTCTCATTACATTCATTGGACATTGTTGTCATGTTTAGTTGTGTAATACTCCTTTATTTGTATATTCAGAAGTTATATAATCATTCTGTGCTTAGAAGGTTAAGGGCGGGTTTTAAATTTTAGAACTAAATGTGTTAAACATATTTTATTACCATTAATATGCAATGCTTTTATTAAAGTGAAAGGTAAAAAAGTGTTTCAAGATCAAATAATTGTGTAAGACCCATAATATAAACACAGCAATCCACTGTTTCACCCCTTTGTCCTTTTGTCCCACTCTACTGAATTAACCTGTCCCAAATCTTTTTGCTGTGTTTCTTTCTTGTTTTCTTTTTAAGTGTAAGGTTAAACAACATAATGACACTGCTCCATTTTTCTTTCATTTTGATAAATCATCAAAATATTTCCAATTTTATTCAGGGAAAAATAACTTGTAATAAGCAATCCCAAAATCTCAATGGCTTAACAAATTTTTTTTTAAGATTATTTGGTGTTCGCATATTCTCACTCATAGGTGGGTGATGAAAAATGAGAACACATGGACACAGAAAGGGGAATACTAAACACTGGGGTCTATTGGGGGGAAAAGGGGAGGGCCAGTGGGAGGGGGAGGTGGGGAGGGATAGCCTGGGGAGAAATGCCAAATGTGGGTGAAGGGGAGAAGAAAAGAAAGCACACTGCCATGTGTGTACCTACGCAACTGTCTTGCATGCTCTGCTCATGTACCCCAAAACCTATAATCCAATAAAAAATTAAAAAAAAAAAAGATTATTTGGTGTTTTGTGCTAAGCAGGATTTTCCAACAATGATTCTTGGAGCTCACTGTTCAGTGGTTAGACAAAGAGCTAACTGGGATATCGGTCTCTACACTTCTTGTTGCAGGGGCTACATCAAAATTCAACTTATTACTGGAACACTGGCTGATTTCCCATGGCAGAACAGGCTGCAACATCCACAGGCCTCTAAGTCTTCCAAAAACTAAGCAGCTGGATAACAGTATTCAACTCCCATTAACAGGTGGTATTTTAACCCAGATAGCTTGGTTTCATATGGTTTATTTGTATCCCCAAATGACTGCTGTGTTCCTATACTTTTCATAAAGAAGATAGAGCAAAAAGAAAGAGAATAAAGAAAGAGAGAGAGGAAGAGAATGAAAGGAAGAAAGAAGGAAGGACAGAAGGAAGGAAGGAAGGAAGGAAGGAAGGAAGGAAGGAAGGAAGGAAGGAAGGAAGGAAGGAAGGAATAGGCAAAGACCCTTTACTTATGAAACATAATTCAGGTTGCCAAACAATTCTATTTCTGAGAGGCCTCTTCAGCCCCAGTACACCTCTTTATTAAATGATATGGGTTGGGGAACTCACATCTCTTCTGTTGACCCCTACTTATTATATACTCATCACCTCCAAAAGAAAAAAAAATGTATTATTTAACCCATAACATCCAAAATCTTACAGCTTATCACCTGGTGACACACATGATCACACTCCTGCATCATCCAATCCTATAATCCTAGTTGAATAGGTCTCAAGGTTGGTTCTCTTCTGAGATATGATCTTAAGCAAAAGCTCATAATCTGTTGCTAGATTGGCTATAAAGCCCAGCTAGTGAGGGAAGGAAGTGAGAGAAAGGGTCTTAAAGGAGGGTCTTGTAGGGACAAGGTTGAGATATGTTTTCTATCACTCCAGGCAATGCTCCAATACAAAGAAATAATCAAATTACCCACCTGTAGGTATAAAGATACTATACAACAGTTGTTTAGCTATTTTCCAGAAAGAGTAAATGCTTGAAGACCAGCCAGCTTCTGTCACCCACATATGAAAGGACTGAACACTTTTATCAGTCTCTATGTATATGTATATATGCACAAGGATGTCACTCACTTACATTTTCCAGTATTTCTTGTAATAAATTAATGTCAGTGATTACATTATAGTTATAACTGGTATTTACAAATAAAGTAAATAAGGATGGCTATTTGTCTCCGAGGGCTGCTATAAAAGACTACCCTTCGGATATATATCCAAAGGACCATAAACCATTCTACTATAAGGACACATGCACAGGAATGTTCATTGCAACACTGTTTACAATAGCAAAGACCTGGAACCAACACAAATGCCTATCGATGATAGACTGGACTGGGAAAATGTGGCACATATACACCATGGAATATTATACAGCAATAAAAAATGATGAGTTAATGTCCTTTGTAGGGGCATGGATGAATCTGGAGAACATCAGTCTCAGCAAACTGACACAAGAACAGAAAATGAAATACCGCATGTTCTCACTCATAGGCGGGTGATGAACAATGAGAACACATGGACAAAGGGAGGGGAGCACTACACACTGGAGTCTATTGGGGGAAATAGGGGAGGGATAGCAGGTGGAGGGAGCTGGGGAGGGATAGCATGGGGAGAAATGCCAGATGTGGGTGAAGGGGAGGAAGGCAGAAAATCACACTGCCATGTGTGTACCTATGCAACTATCTTGCATGTTCTTCACGTGTACCACAAAACCTAAAATGCAAAAAAAAAAAAAAAAAAAAATAGAAAAAAAACTTACCTTAAATTTGTTGACTTAAAACAACAGACAATGTATTTTCTCTCAGTTCAGGGAGTCAGTATTTTGTGTTCAAAGCATCAGCAGGGTTGCTTTCTTCAAGGTATCGGCAGTGGCTTTGAGGAAAATCCACTCCATGACTCTCCTAACTTCAAGAGATTGCTGGCAATCCTTTGCATTCCTTGGCTTGTAGATGTATCTCTCCAATTTCTGCCTTCGTCTTTACATCACATTGTTCTCTGAGTCTCTCTGAGTGTCCCTTTGTCTCCTATAAAGACATTTCTGTTGGAATTAGGGCCCAGCCTGGTCCCGTGTGATCTCATCTTAATCCCTAATTATACCTACAAAGACCTTATTTCCAAATACATTTTCTGAGGCTCTGAGTAGAATTTTAAAGGGACAATATTCAACCCATTGTAGAGATATTATTAAATTAATTTTATTATACAACTTTAATTTCTCTGAAGATAATATTGCTTCATATATTTTCTTTTAACTGCCTATGCACTCAATAATTTAGTACAAAATTTTCCAATGTTTTATAAAACACTTCTCCATACAGTGAAACACAGGAGGGCAAAAGATCTGTTTTACATTTATCTCACTTGTAGAGCGTCCATATCACGGATTTGATCTGGAATGTACTCTTTTCAGTATTTTCAAGAAAAAAAATTTTTTTGACTTGTTCTCACTATCTTCTGTACTTTCATTTTGCAAGTATGTGTGTGGGAACAATATTTTAGAATTTGCATGTCTTTGAATTCCTTGATTTTACCTTCATACTTGATTGATACTCTGGCTTAGTAGGAGCTTCTAGAATGAAAATCACTTTTATTTAGATTATTTGAAACTTGGATAATACAATAATAACTTTCAGTGTTGGTGTTGACTGTGATTCTAGCTCCTCATTTCTTGTGTGTTTTTACATATATATTTTATAAATATATATAGTAAATATATACATTATAAATATAGTATAGTAAATATATACACTATATAATATACAATATATATTATATATTATACTATATTATATTATATATAATATTATATATTATATATAATATATACTATACTATATATATATATTATAGTATAGCATATATGCTATATACTATACTGTAATATATATATAGTATAGTATATAATATAGTATAATATAAATTAAATAAAATATGATATAGTATACTATACTCTATTGTATAGTAAATATAATATACTATAATGTATAGTAAATATATACATTATAAATATAAGTATATATTATATATACTTGTATATAATAAATAAAAATATATATAAAATATATATATACACCCAAACACACACAAGAAATGAGGAGTTATAATTTTGTTTTAGGACAACAAATATATATATTTTATATGTATATATTTATTGGCCTAAAACAACATTAGCAGTTTTTTGGTTTTTCTAAATATAAATCATATCATCTGCAAACAAGGATAATTTCATTTATTCATTTCCCCTTTGGATGCCCTTTATTTAATTCTCTTTTGTAATTGCTCTAGCTAGAATTTTCAGTACTATATTAAGCAATAGTAGTGAAAGTGTGTATCCTTGTCTTGTTTGGGAGTTCAGAGGAAAGGTTTTCATTTATCTCCATTTATTCTGATACTTGCTGTGTGTCTATCATATAGGCTTTTGTTGTATTAGGTATATTTCTTCTATACCCTTTTTTGAGGTTTTTATCATGAAGGGATATTGAATTTCCTCAAATGCATTTTCAACATCAATTGAAATAATCAAGGATTAAACAGAATGAAAGTTTCATCCCTCATATTGTTGCTGTGATCTATCACATTGATTAATTTGCATATGTAGAACTATCCTTGCATCCCTGGGATAAATCTCATTTGGTAATGATGAATAATCTTTTTAATTTTTTTTTTTAATTTTGGTTTGTTTGTTGAGGATTTTTCCATCAACATTCATCAGGGATATAGCCCTGTGGTTTCTTATTTTCATGTGTCTGTCTAGATTCGGTAATAGGATAATACTGACCTATTATTAGTCTGAGTTTAAAAGTATTGTAGAATGAGTTTGGAAACACTCTTTCCTCCTCTATTTTTTTTGGAGTAGTTTGAGTAGGATTGATATTAAGTCATCTTTCAATGTTTGATAAAATTTATATATGGAACTATTGAATCACAGGTATTTCTTTGCTGGGAAACTTTATTATGGCTGTGATCCCACAACTTTTATTTGGTCTATGCAAGTTGTCATTTCTTACTGGCTCACTCTTGGAAGGTTGTATGTGTTTAGGAATTTATTCACTTCTGCATTTTCCCGTTTACTAGTGCTAATAGTAGCCTGTAATGATTCTTCAAATTGTTGCATTATAAGTTGTCCCCCTTTTCATCTAATTTTATTTATTTGGGGATTCTCTCTTTTTTTCTTGGTTAGTCTGGATGAAGTTTGTCAATTTTACTTTTTCAAAAGCCAGGTTTTCATTTTACTGATCTTTGTACTTTTTTTTTCATTTGCTTCTGTTCTGATCTTTATTATTTATTTCTTCTACTCACTTTGCCTTTGGTTTTATCTGGCTTTTCTAATTATTTAAGGTGAATCATTAGGTTGTTTATTGGGAGTTTATCTTTTTATAACTTTTATGTTTAGGTTGGCATGTGCAGGATGTGAAGGTTTGTTACATAGGTAAACATGTGTCATGGGAGTTTGTTGTTATTTTAACACCCAGGTGTTAAGCCTGGTGTTAAAACAGGTTAAATAACTAATTAAAAACACACAGGTGCTAACCATTAGTTATTTTTTTTTTCTGATTCTCTCCCTCTTCTCACACTCCATCCTTTAAGAGGTCCCAGTGTCTTCTTTTCTACTCTATGTGTCCATGTGTTCTCATCATTTAGCTCTCACTTATAAGTGAGAACTTGCAGTATTTGATTTTCCATTCCTGTGTAGAATAAAGACCTTCAGCTACATCCATGTCCCTGAAAAAGACATGATCTAATGTTTTTTTATGTCTGCATAGTATTCAGTCATATATATGTAGCACATTTTCTTTATCCAGTCTATTGTTGAAAGACATTTAGGCAGATTCTATATATTTGCTCTTGGGTATAGTGCTATTTTTTTGCACATACAAGTGTATATGTATTTATGATAGAATAATTTGTATTTCTTTGGTTATATACCCAGTAATATGATGGCTAGGTCAAATGGTATTTCTGACTTTAGAATTGCAACACTGTCTTTCACAATTGTTAAACTAATTTACACTTCCACCAATAGTGTATGTGTTCCATTTTCTCCACAGCCTCACCAGCATTTTTTATTTTCTGATGTTTAGTAATAGCATTCTAACTGGTGTGAGATGTTCAGTAATAGCCATTCTCACTGGTGTGGTATCTAATTATAGTTTTGATTTGCATTTCTCTAATGATAAGTGATGTTGAGCTTTTTTTCATATGTTTCTTGGTTACATGTATGTCATCTTTTGAAAAGTGTCTGTTTATGTTGTTTGCCTACTTTGTTAGTAATAATAGAATTGTAGAGCAGTTCTATTATTTTAACTAAATTTTACAAGAGAATGTAAAGGTTTTTGTGTAGCAATAGTCTTTATAGTAGAATCTGTAATAGAGCCTAGTATGAGGGCTATATTTCTAATTATTGTCTCCTTTACTCCAAACAATGAAAAATAGGACTTAACAAATGATGTTCTTCTAGAAGACATTAGATCTTCTGGTAATGTAGTCTTTAATCCATGGTGCATGTTAAGAGGAGTAGACAAATGTTCTGTTTCTGACCGATTATGAGGCAGCATATATACTT
Source organism: Callithrix jacchus (assembly GCF_049354715.1). Taxonomy (NCBI): domain Eukaryota; kingdom Metazoa; phylum Chordata; class Mammalia; order Primates; family Cebidae; genus Callithrix; species Callithrix jacchus. The sequence goes on from NC_133504.1 coordinate 134,085,393, forward strand.
TTAAAATTTATCACCTAAATTGAGCCTTCATCTTCCATCTATGAAGGCATAAGTTTATCCATTTATAAGGCTGGCTTCAAAAACCCTTTAAAAATAAAAATATATTCCATGAGTGCATGCAACAGACCTTCTTTTCACTTCTATTGTTCATAGAGATATAAACAAGGGAATAAAAATTAAAGATAAGAGCTCATGGTAGTAGAAAAGTTTTGATCTGTGATTTTGGGTAAAAAATCTGTCCCCATTAAGGATGCCATTTTCTTCTGGGAAGGTTCCTGGTTAGCTTTATCTTAAAGTTCCCAATGGGTGTACAATTCCAAGAGTGTGGAGGGACCCTTTCTGAGTTGTGAAATAGGAAACCCAAAGTTCAAGGATTCAAAGTTTTGTGGCAGTGTGGATGGCAAGGGCAATCTTTCTCTGAAGTTCTCAGAAGATCCATCTTCCAGTTCTAGATTGTGAAGCAATTGATTGTCCTCAGTCAGTAAACCATGAAAAGCTTTCTTTACTGAAAATACACAATGGCACAATGAGATATTTTAATAAAATCAGCCCTCATGCATGGGGAAGATTTTATAAAACCAGAAAACAGTCATTGAAAATGACAATTGAATTAAATTCCTCTTAAAAGTTCAAATGGCCCATCGGGTAGCAGAATTTACTTGTTCTTATTGTCTTCCCAGGAATATGGCGTTGACAAAGCAAGCAATAGTTTTAAACTATTTTAGCAACTTAGAAGCACCATAAGAAAATATGTATACTTAATTTAGATAATTTCTAATATTGAAAGCTTTAAGGACTCAGGAAGGACAAGGTGGCCATTCTGGTTTTCCATGAGTCCATGCCTAGTGTTAGACTTGTGTCCTCTTAATACCAGTTGCTTCTCTGATTACGAGATTTAGCATTGATAACTGGTGTTTTATGATAGGTAGTTTGACTAAGTCCATGGAGTTCATTTAAATAGTAAATCCCAAAAATTTGGTATTGGCTGATTTAACGAGAAAATATGGCAAAGTAGCTTTCAGTATTCAATTAAGTTTTGTTCTGCTTGGATTAGCAGTTTTATACACCCAGTATACAGAATTGCTTCTGTCAACTCTAGTAGTTTTTAACTCTTAGTAATCCTAATTTCTTGTGAAAACCCTAGAAAGTGATTTTGATCTGTATATGCCAGTATTTGTAGACAAACACCATTTTATAATTTTTAGAAAAGTAGGTCTTCAAATTATTTAAGTTTTAAATATATCTAGCTTTCCTATACCATATAAAAATAACATGTCAAAGTATATAAACTTAAACTCATGTTTAATAATTAATATCTTAGTATCCTAACTTACAGATGACTTGGACATTTTATGATTATTTATTACTTTATTTAACATAACTTGACTCCAAGATTTTAAATTGCTGAAAATAATTTTGAAACCATAATATACACATCGCTTCCCTAACATATTTTCCCAGTAATCCTAGGTCACTAAGAGCCACACAGAACCCAGGAAGACTATAAAGGTTAGGGTCTTTCTCAGCCCATTAGGGCAGAAACCAGAGGTATGAAGACTATACCTGGAGAACTCAACTGCTCCCAAAATAGCCAGAAGGCAAAACAGGGAAGGCAGAGGAAGAAGAGTCCATACTGAGCTTGATGTTGGCTTGTAGTTGTTGGTCTAGGCACTAAGAACATATCTCCAGACCTCATCATGGTCACTGATCTAGAACCCTGAATCCAGATATAAGCTCATGGTCAAATCAAGCATGTGTCTTATATTCAACTAATAATTTTGAAACAACTTCAATTTTACCAACAATGTATAAACTAGCTTTATTTACCAAATATCACATACACATATATAGACATACAAACACATAGAAGTAGATCTGAAATCTCTCATGAAGCATTTTCATTAGCTGCCTTTTAAATAGTTTTCTTTTCCCCTTTCAGTCTATTATTCTTCCAGTTACGGGTTTCATTGCCCTAAGAAATGAAACTAGGCAATTTGCATTTCCTAAAGGAACAACTCTTAGGTGGAACAAAAAATATATATATTTCATGAGCACATAACTAAAATATTAGGTCTAAGTATTGTATCATTATTTTATCATCATTTTGCTCAAACAAAGGGGGCAAAACTGCTAAAATAAAAGTCCACTTAAGACAAGATGATCAGACAGCAACACAAGGGTCATATTCATAAAGTGTGACAATATATGGAAATTGTTTTAGAGAGGACAAAAATAGAAAAATGAATAACATGCTTTCTAGCATTTATACATAGTACTACTGTTAGTTTATTCATTATTTCTTAACTCCTAGTTTTATATACAGTTCACTTTTGATGCTGCACTTCTGTTTGCCCACAGCATGCACCCTTGGGTTTCACCTTGCATTCAATGTTTTGCTGAAGAGCTGAGGTGGTGGAAAAACATTCAGCTTCTCTCTCCTCTTATAAGCTGTATATTTCCTGTAACCTCTGTGATCCTCATTCATCAATGAACAGATAGATCTGAAGCACTGTGGGATTCAGTGCTACCGCATTGGAGCTGAGAAAACATTACATGCATTTCCAAATGAAGGACCACTTCGTTAAGTAGTGCTTTAAGCAAACAAAAAGCATGCCCCAAACTGTCAACAGGTTTGTAGTGTTTATGACCTAATAAAATACTTTTTAAATATAGCATTTCTTGTTTTGTAACAAAACTATATATTTTAAAAAATCGACAGTCCAAGAAAGTATAATTTGGTGCCATTTTAGATTTATTTATTGAGTGCTTGCTGGAGGCATTGTTCCATATGCTATATACTTTGGCCTTATATCAGATGACTTAAAAATGTGAATTGTCATTTTTATATATTTCTAGTATCTTACATTATGTACGTGTCTCCAAACAAAATTGATACAGATAAATTTTATATTATGATACATTAAATATAATTTAAATTTAATAATAGGTACTTTTTTGTTTGATCTCTTTGTGTACCTATATTATGAAAATAGGGAAAATATATATTTAGATCACATGGTGATTTAATTTATTTAAAATTTATAAACTGAAGTTTTAAAATATTCAAGATATTATGCTAGCTGTATACAATAAAATGGAAAGCATGAGACAAGATTATTCTCATGAAGTTTGCAGTTTAAAAGAACAATAGATATTAATTAAATAATCCATAATGAAGGAAATCTAAATAAAATAATTGCAAAGCTTGTAACCTACTTCAGATACATTAATACACACTTTGCCTTAAATTGCAGCATGTGGAGTGAATCGTGAATGATAGAAATGTTGTTTTTAAATATGAAGGCTAAGTAGAAATTAATTATATGAAAAAATTGAGGGAGATGGACAGAGTTTCAGATACTGGAGAGAGCACTTGGAAAGCCTAAGATTTTGAAATAAGTGCTGAAATTTAACAAGTTTAAATATTGTTCTTATTGCATTATTAATGGAACACAGAGTGTTCCATAGAGAGAGTCACAGAATGAACTGAAATGGGGCTGGAGTGGTAGGCACATGCTGAGATGTGGAAGATTATTCTACCAAGGCTAATCTTATTGATGGCCCTTGTTAAGTACTCTAGTGTTTTCCTCTTAAAGCAGTAGAAAGGCATTAAAAGACTTCTAGTAGAAAAATGACATAATCACTTCTAAAAGATCATTTTGGATCTAATGTGAAAAGTGGCTTTGAGTGGAAAATTGTTAATATAGTGAGGGTATTTAAAAGGCTATTTCAATATTGTAGGCAATACCTCATAAATGTTTATGTAACATAATCATTACAAATCAGAAATGAAGGCTTAGAGACTTTGTATGTATATGGTCCTATTTTGACTTAGGAAAATACGGAAAGACTAATCAATAAAGTAAAACACTGAACAAACAATGAGACTTTGAGATCATTTAGTGAGAATAAAATACCTGACATTTGTTTTAAGAGTCAAAATGATGGACACAATTTCATCAATTTCTTTCATATATTTCACTAATAAAATGGAAACACTAATTTCTAATAATTTCATAAGAATATTGGATTTCTAAATAAACTTTTTATTATTAAATTATGGCAGGCATTTCTAGCAATAATATGATGAATACCTTGGAATCTAGAAGGAAAGAACTGACAAAAAATTGATTGATTATTATTTTTTGAGATGGAATCTCATTCTGTTGTCCAGGCTGGAATACAGAGGCATGATCTTGACTCACTGCAAACTCCATCTCTAATGTTCAGACAGTTCTCCTGCCTCAGCCTCCTGGAGCTGGGATTACAGGTGTGCGCCACCATGCTCATCTAATTTTTGTATTTTTAGTAGAGACGGCGTTTCACTCTGTCAGCCAGGCTATCCTAGAATTCCTGACTTCAGGTGATCTGCATGCCTTGGCCTCCCAAACTGCTGGAATTACAGGCAAAAGCAACTATGACTTGTTGATTGATTGATTCTTTTCCAGAAAGAAAAAGTCTCAGTAGTATTTAAATAATCATTTTTGTCAAATAATACCTATAGTAGAAAACTAAACCAAATGCTGAACTAATTAAAGGTCTTTTTCAATGAGAAAAATAGTTGATTCATAATGTTTTGACAGTAGGCTACAAAAAAATGGAATGTATATTACAGAGTGGTGAACTGTATTTTGGAATAATTATAAAAATATTTTTATACATATAATGGTCTGCTGAGAAAAGCTACCTTTAATAAAGGCCGCTATTAAATCATAGCTACCTTTAATTTTCAGCAGAAAAAATAATCATAAAACTTCAATAGCTCACAAAATGGTGATTCTAAAGCAAAATAGTAATGAGATGAGAAATACATAAAATAAAAAAGAAACATAAAAATATTAAATTCATTAGAGCTTATGCACATTATGAAAAGTGTTTGAAAAACACTTGTTCTGAACAAAATAGACATTCTAATTATAAAATATTTAAATAGCAATAAGCAAAATTATCATTCTCTAGAGCCCATTTCTAAAAGTTATCTCTTATATGTCGAGATCAATAAGGCATATAATAATATAACCTAATACATAATTGCATCAACTCAGATTTTTGCACCACATGTACAGAGAATATAAAGATAAGCTGATGATTTCTATTGAGGTTTTCTTTTAAAAAAATATTGGCCAGCTGTGCAGTGTTTGGTAATATATCACAAAAGATATAAGCATACTAAGCACATACCTAGGCAAACAAGAAATTTAATTACATTGTGAATGAATATAAATTAAGTAGCAACAGAATATATCAGAATCCACATGTTGTAAACCTTTTAGAAATTGTTTTGTCCTTTTTCCTTTTGTTTTATTTCATGGTAAGTGGTCATTCTGGAAAATAATGACTTAAAGATAACCTAAGGACTTGCTATTTAATGTTACGGTTCTGTATAAGAATGTCTATTGGCCCCACTGTTTCTGTATCCTTCCCTATTAAAGGAGCATTTTATTTCACCTGCTATCACAAGCTATTCCAAAGAACAGGTCCTTTTAATTCCCTCTGAATCTCCATTTATTGCTCTATTTCTACAAATTCTTCAGTACAAGCTACTATCAGCTGTTAGCTAGATTGCTACTAGAGTTTCCAAGTTTTGTTTCTCTATAACCCATTTTCCATTTAGCATCAAGAACAAAATTTTGTGAGGTTTTATTGAGCTATAACACTCTATGTTGCACAAATATTAAGAATAGAACTGTCATTTGGTCAATATATGGAGCACTGAAAGCCACCCAAACAGCTTTCATTGATTATATCCTTGTCCAACTCTCCCAGAAGTAACCACAACACTGACTTCTATCACCATATAGAAATATTCCCTGTTCTTAAATTCTATGTAGATCTAATTACCTGTCACAGGTCCCCTTTGCATTTTGTTTCATTTGCTCAACATTAGGTATATGAAGTCTACTAACGTTTTGTATAGTTTTCAGTTTTCACTGCAATATTTTCTCCCAATAAATATGCGACAATTAATTTATCTATTCCATTGTAAATGTACATTTGAGTTGTTTTCCATTTGACTATTGTGAGTAAAGATGCTATGATCATTATTCTACATATTTGTGAATGGCTCAAAAGTCACTAATTTTGTGGACTTCATATATAGGAATAGAGTTGCTAAGTGACAGCATAGGGGTAGGTTTGACTTTATTGGATAACACCAAACACTGTTCCAAATCTGTCAATTTATATTCCCACTACCAAAGCAAGACAGTTCTAATTGCTTCACACTTTAACCAGTGCTTTGATAATCTTCACGTTTTATCAATATCGTATACTTGCCAGTATAAAAGTCTTTCAGCTCCTTGATTAAATTTAAGTATTTTAATGTTACTATAAATGGAATTAATTTCTCAATTTTTTTCAGAGAATTTATTCTGTTTGTGAAGAAACGCTACTGATATTTGTGTGTTGATTTTGTATTTGAAATAGTAAGAGTGCAAACTTGCTTTGCTCTTAATTGTAGAGAAAAACCATTCAAGTTTTCACCTTTGAGTATGATGTTAGTTGTGGGCTTTTAAATATATGTTCTTCATTGTGTTGAAATACATTTCTTTAGACCTAATTCATTTCGCTTTTTTTTTTTAATGAAAATAGATTAAAGTTTGTTAGTTTTTTTCTGATCATCTACTTTTTGTGCTTCATTCTGTTAATGTGGTTTATCACATTTTTTGGTTTGCATGTATGAAATCTTTCTTGCATCCCAGGGCTTAACCCCCATTGATCATAGTAAATTATATTTTCTGCGTGTTGTTATATTTAATTTGCTAGTATTTTGTTAAGCATTTTTTGCGTCTATGTTTATTAGGGATATTGGCTTGGTTTTCTTTTTTTAGATGGCTTGTCTGACTTTTTTATCATAGCAATGCTTGCATCATAAAACTAGTTTGGAAGTATTTTCTCTTCTTTAATTTTTTAGAAGAGTTTGAGGGTGATTGGAATGAGTTCTTTAAGTCTGTGCTACTATTCTGCTATGAAGCCATCAGTTCCTGGGCTTTTCTTTGATAGGAGATTTCTAATCATTAATTTAATCTCCTGACTCAGTTTTTGTCTGTTTAGATTTTCTATTTCTTTATGATTTCATATTGATAGATAAGTTTTTAGAAATGTATCCATCTCTTCTAGGTTATCCGATTTGTTTGTGTACATGGCTGTCTTATGATTCTTTATATTTCTGTAGCATCAATTGCAATATTTCCTCTTTAATCTCCTCTTTTACTTAAATCTTTCTTTCTCTCTATTATTTTTCAAGCCTGGTTAAAGATTTGTTGATTTTAATTATATTTTCAAAGAAACAACTATTTTTCTCTTCAGCTTTTTATTGTCTTTCTAGTGTTCATTCTATTTAGTTTATTATTATTAATTTCCTTCTACTGATATTCAACTTGGTTTGTTCTTCTTTTTCCAGTTTCTTGAAGGGTAGTGTTAGGTTGTTCATTTGAATTTTTATATATATAGGCATCTATTGCTATAGACTTAGCTCTTGGAATTATTTTTGCTGTGTCCCTTAACTTTTGGCATGTTGCATTTTTATTTTGTTTATCTCCAGATATTTTTCAATCTCTCTTTTAATTTTTTTATTTGATAAGCTGATAAGCAGCACATTAATTTTCACATATTTGTGGTTTTTCCAAAGTTCCTCCTGCTATTGATGTTCAGATTTATTCCATTATGGTTAAAAAAAGTACTTTATGTGATTTCAAACTTCTTAAATTTGTTAAAATTTGTTTTGAGCCCTAATATATAATTTATCCTACAGAATGTTTCCTGTGCACTTAAGAATGTGCATTATGCAGCTATTTGATGAAATGTTTTGTGAGTGTCTGCTAGGTCCATTTGCACTGAAGCGTAGCTCAAGTATAATGTCTCATCAGATTTCTGTCTAGACAATTTGCCTATTGTTGAAAGTGGAGTATTTAAATCTCCTGTTATTGCATTGCGATCTATCTCGCTCTTCAGATCTATTAAGATTTGTTGTATACAGTTAGTTGCTCCAATGTTGGGTATATATATATTGAAAATGTTATATCCTCTTGATGAATGTAACCCTTCATCATTATATAATGACTTTATTTGTCACTTTTTAGTTTGTCACTAAAGTCCATTTTTTGATATACATATTTATGGGGGTTTTCCCTTATTTTCTTGATCAGTATTAGAGTTTATTAATTTTATTTATTCTTCTAAAAACAGCTAAAATTTTACTTTGTTGATCTAAATTTGCTTTCTATTTTACTAATTTCAGTTCTTATTTTCATTTTTTTTTGTTTCCTCCTTTCTTTGGCTTCTATTGGGTATATTTTAAAGATTTTTGAAAAATTTTTGTTATTTTTTATATTTTAAGTACTTGTATTTCTCTAATATATTCATAAAAACTATGCATTTTCTGTAAGCACTACTTTCATTTCATTCTGCTAGGTTTTTATGTCATAATTTAATTTTTATTCATTTCAATGTTTTTCTAATTGCTATTGTTATTATTTTTTTCTCCCCAGATGATTTAAAACAATATTGCTTAATATTCAAATATTTGTGGATTTCAAAATTATGCTCATGTCATTAATATTTAGTTTATTTCAAACATAATCTGGAATTTTATTGTTCAATTAAACTTGTTTTATGGCGACTATCGATTACAATAAATAGTGCTTTTTGGGGAATAATTTTGCATTTTTAAGGTATAAAATTATGAAATGTCAGGTTAATTTCATTGATATGGTTATTCCATTCTTCATATATATACCTTTCTTTTGGTGGTGGGGGAATCTGCCTGTTCTCTGTCAAAATCATTACATCTATGAATTTGCTTTTTTCTTTTAGTTCTGCCATTTTTCTCTTTGTATAACTTAAAACCATCCCATAAAAGTTTAAAATTTCCATTGTAGTGGATCCTTTTGCATTAAGAAATTTTCTTTTGACATTTAGTAATATATATTGACTAATAATTTATTTTGATATTAATATGTTCACACCAACTATTTTGGTTTTTTTATGCTTTTTATTATTGTTTATTTATTTATTTATTTATTTATTTATTTATTATACTTTAAGTTCTAGGGTACATGTGAAATTGTGCAGGTTTGTTACATAGGTATACACGCCCCACGACTGTGGTTTGCTGCATCCATTGCCCTGTCATCTACATTAAGTAATTCTCCTAATGCTATCCCTCCCGAATACCCACACCCCCTGCTCTTCCTCCCTTAACCCCCCATCCCCCAGGCCCTGGTGTGTGATGTTCCCCTCCCTATGTCCATGTGGTCCCCTTTTTCAAAGCCCACTTATGAGTGAGAATATGCGGTGTTTTGTTTTCTGCTCTTGTGTTGATTGGCTGAGAATTATGGTTTCCAGTTTCATCCATGTTTCTGCAAAGGACACCAACTCATCCTTTTTTAGGGCTGCATATGGTGCATATGTGCCACATTTTTCTTATCCTGTCTATCACTGATGGGCATTTCGGTTGGTTCAAAGTCTTTGCTATTGTAAACAGTGGCAAAATAATTATACGTGTGCATATGTCTTTATAATAGAATGATTTATAATTCTCTGGTTATATACCCAGTAATGGCATTGCTGAATCAAATGCTATTTCTATTGCTAGATCCTTAAGGAATTACTACACTGTCTTCCACAATGGTTGAATTAATTTACACTCCAAACAACAGTGTCAAAGCATTCCTATTTTTCTAATTGACTGCATGATATAGATCAGTGGCACTCGGCAGTGGAAGCAGTAAAGATTTCAGTTAGGGGCAGAAATTATCCATTGCAAATCTATCAAACTCACCCTAAAACTCTTAGGACCTAGAGCATCTTATTGAGATATTTGGATGAGGGGGATTTTAATAACTTTCCACTTTTGTTGGTGTAAGTCTTATTTGGTGTATACTTCTTTGAAAATTGGCATTTTATTATTTTAACTAAATCTATGTATTGAGTTTTTAATGTGTAGATAACTAAATTTAAGTGAAAAATATCTGTACTCCAAAGAAATATTTGAGAAGCAAAAGTCAATAGAATTCTTCTCAGAATATCTTTATTTACTATGAGGGAGTTAAAAATGAATAAATAAAAAAAAAAAATAAAAGACTGGGCTCCTGCCCATCTGTGAGGTGTGAAGAACTGTGAAGGATCTTTCTTTCTTTCTTTCTTTCTTTCTCTCTCTCTCTTTCTGACTTTCTCTTCTTTTCTTTTTTCTTCTCTTTCTTTTCTTTCTTTCTCTCTTCCTTCTTCCCTCTCCTTCCTTTCTTCTTTCCTTCCATCTTTTTCTTCCTTTCTTTCTCTTTCTTTTGTTTTTTCTCTTTCTTTCTCTCTTTATCTCTCCTTTCTTCCTCCCTCCTTCCTTTCTGTCTTTTTTCCTTCTTGCTTTTCTCTTTCTTTTCTTTCTCTCTCCCTTCTTCCTCCCTCGTTCCTTCCCTTTCCTTCCTTTCTTCCTTCCTTCCTTCCTTTCTTTCTTCTCTCTCCCTTCTTCCTCCTCCTTCTTTCCTTCCTTCCATCCTTTCCCTCCTTCCTTCCTTCTTTCCTTCCTTCCATCCTTTCCTTCTTTCCTTCCTCCCTTCCTTCCTTTTCTTACTTTCTTAGTTCCTTCTTTCCTTTCTTCCTTCCTTCCTTCTTTTCTTTTTTCCTTCATCTTTTTTTCATGTTATTTCTTCCTCTCTTATCTATTTTCCTTCTTCCCTTTTTCCATCCTTTCATCCTTTTCCCTTTTTGTTGTTTCTTCATTCTCTTTGTTTTCGTGTTCTAAAATTATGAATAAAAACATTCAATATAAAAACTTTTTATCAGAAATATTTGCTTTCCTCCAGAAACTAGAGATTATAAAACACAGAATATAGATATTTCTTCTTCAAAAAAAAAGATACTCTATTTTTATTGTGATTTTATACTTTAAATGTATTTGCTCATAGAGCATTACCCCATAATGTGGATAAAAACCCCGCCACCCAACTATATTAAAAATTATAGTTATAAAAATTTTAATTTTTTTATAAAGCATTTTTTCAAAGTTTTCTGTGTACACATTAATGAAGACTAGAATGTGCTTTTCTAAGTTATTTTCACTGCAATACTTGGAGAAACTTTCATACTTATAGGTAATTAATTGCTATCTTAAGCAAGTGATAAAATAATTAGGAACCTTATCTAAGTTCACAGTTGTAATAAAATTATTGTACTTTTTATATATTCCAATGTAATAGGAAAAGTATTTTCTAATGTAAGTGGTATAGAAACAAAGGGTACCTTCAGTGTGTTTGAATACATACTGGGATTACAACATTTCACTTCTGTCATTTAAAGTGAAGATGTTTACTGTTAGTAGATAACATTGGTCAGATACCTGACAAATATAGTTATTTTTGAAGATGAATGTTATTTTGAAAAGCAATATAAACACAAAGGGTCACAGTGTTTTCTGAAGAACTTTTTGCAATTTGTCAAAATGTACTTCTTGTTGTTTCTACAGTGCTTTATCAAGCAATTAATGTTTTGCATACTTTTGTAGTGTTAAAAATCTGGAAATAGGAGAATTAAGAAATCAGTTTAAAATTTTAATAATATTTCAACAGTACTAAATTTTAAGGCATTGTCTTTAAGCTGGGAAAATATTTATACTTTAGACTAGCTTTTCAAAATATGTGCTTACAGTAAGTATGCCTATGATTAACTCTTACTTTATTAATCTTTCCTCAAACTTCTTTGTTAAATACAGCATTTCCATTCATTAAATACTCTTAACAGTAATCCAAAGCACGTGAAGAAAATATACATTCGATTTAATTTAACATTGTATTCTAAGGGAATATCATTTGAATTGGGAATCTGTAAACATTTTAAGCTGATAGTATTTTCTTTAGGAAGTAATGTTTATATATAAAGAAACACAAATTTTAATATTTATGTGATTCATGACATTATTTTGTGACTTATCCTTGAAGGAAATAATATTGTATCCACATCTTAGAAATGTGCCTGATATTAAATGTTATTAAAATGACTACTATTAATTAGATATTATATCTCCATTTGATAATAATTAGCAATTATTTTTCCAGTTGTTAAAGCAAATTCACATATCCCAGTTGTTACAAACACACTTATATGTTTTCAAATTACTGGATAGAATAAGTATAAAAGCTTAAGTTTAAATTAATTAAAATAAATAACATTGAAAATTCAATTTTGCCAATGTTTCAGCCACACTTAGAACTAGTCACATGTGGTTAGTAACTACCATGTAAAACAGTGTAGGTTTAGAGAATATCCAGGAAACAACACAAAGTGTTTAAAAGAATACAGCTCCATGGCTTACTTTTGGAGAAATTATTTCCATTTCACACTAAATGACAGCATAATTCTAACTTACTATTGTTAAGATAGCAATTGATCTCTCTTTGGAATCTAAAGATCTCCAAATTGATCTTTAGATTCAAGACATTTCTATCAATATTCCAGATGGCGTTTTGCAGTAATTGACTATTGCATACTAAATTTATGTGGAAAGGCAAGGGACTCAGAATAGCCAAAGAATCTTAAAAAAGAGTTACAAAATTGGAGAAATTGCAACTCCTCATTTCAAAGCCTAGTATAAAACTAAATATTCAGGACAATGTAGTACTGACAGAAGAATAGATATACAGATCAATAAGATATAACTCAGAATTCAGAATTAAGCCCTTACATTTATGGTTAATTGATTTTCAATAAGTATGTCAAGACAATTCAATGGGAAAATAATCGTCTTTTTAACATATGGTGCTGAGGCAAATAGATACATGCAAAGAAACAGTTTGACTTTTACCTTACACAATACATACAAATTTACTCAAAATAGATTACAGACCCAAATATAAGAGATTAAAATTATAAAAGTCTTCGGAGAAAAGTTAGAAGAATTTTTGTGACCTTGAGTTAGACACTAAATTCTTAAATAAGACACCAAAAGCACAAGAGTCAAAAGAGAAAAAAAATCGGTAAAATGAATGAGTTAATATGATAAAAACAAATTTTGTGCTGTAAACAATACTATCACAAAAGTGAAAAAGCAACCAATAGAATAGAAGAGAATATTTGCAAATCCTATATGTGAGAAGGGACTGGTATTCAGAATATATAAAATACTCATAATTCAGTAAGAAAAATAATTAAAACATGGACAAATTATATGAACAGTCATTCATCCAAAGAAGATAAAGAAATGATCAGAACCACATGAAAGGATGCTGAGCAATGTTAGTCACAAAGGAAACCTAAATGAAAATTATTGTGAAGTACCACTTCACACCCACTAGTTTAGCTAAATAATACTACTTAAGCTTTGAACACATTATACTCAGTGAAAGAAGCTAGTCACAAAACACCATGTATTGTGTGATTTCATTTCATTTGTATGAAATGTCCAGAATAGGTAGATTTTAGAGACACACATTTAATAAGTGGTGGCTTAAAGATGGGAGTTGGGAGTATTGAAGGGAAGGAATATAATAGATGTAAATTTCCTTTTAGAAAACACAAAATTATGACAAATCAGATAGTCACAATTCTAACATTTTTAGAATTTGTAGATATACAACAATACATTGAGTTAATACTTTAAATCAGTGAATCCTATGGCATACGAATTATATCTTAATAAAGCTGTTAAAAACAACAAAAGTACAGAACTTACCATAACATACTTTTCTTTATGTCAACATCTTACATAACCAGAGCATATCCATTAAAGCTAAGAAACTAACCTTAGTCTGATATTTTTAATGAGCGTTTATAATTTATTTGAATTTCCAAGTTTTTACACTGTTTTTCTCTCTCTCTCTTTCACTCCTGGAGTTCCTACTGAGTTCAGTTTTCTTCCAATCTGTGACATTTCCTCAATATTTTTTGTCCTTTATAACTTTGACAATTTTAAAGAGTACCATTGAATTATTTTATAGAATGCTTTCTATTTTGTTTTGTCTAATGTTTTCCTATATCTGGATTAAATTATTTATTATGAGGAAGGATACCACCTAGATGATGCACCCTCCTCAATGCATTATATCGATTGGCACATTATATCAACATGCCTGGTTATGTTCACATTTATCATCTGGCTAATGTGGATCTGCTTGTATTACACAAGATAAAATTATCACTTTGCCATTTGTAAATATGAAATATTTGGGGGGAAAAAGTATTTCATATATGTGTATATTCTATTTCTATTTAAACTTTTTATTTTAAACAGTTATTTTTATTTTACTCTTTATTATTAAACAGTAATCTTAGGATCCTGGAAGAATTTTGCTTGTGAAAATTGTTATTTTAATTTAGTGGTAAAATTCAATTTCCCTTAATTCTTCTATATGAATTAATTGGGTTTTTGTCAGAAAAAGTTGACCCTTTCTCCCTTAATCTATTTATTTACTTATGTATATACAAATGGACTAATGGTCATTTTTTGTGGGGATTGTAGTCCAATACCCTGTTTATTAGTTAGTTTAAGTCGTTCTAATTTTGGCTCCTGGAATGTTCATGTGGATTATGTGCCCTTTTGATATGGTTCCATTACTTATTTTTTTATTTTTATTTTGAGTTCTTTGTTACTTTTTGGCACTGAAGATACCACAAGTTCATCTTTTAATTCCCCTATTTTAGCCCATAACTCAGCAAGTTAACCAAAGAGAGTATTTTTTTACACTATAGAATTTTGATGTTGATTTCTGCGTCTATTACAACATCACAGTTTTTATTCTAGTTATCCTTTTTCCTTATAAGGCATCTTGGTTCTTCAACAGTGAGAAATTTGGCTTTCACAATCTACAATATAGGATTTATTATTTTTTCAACTCTATAATACTATTAGTTTTTTAATTTCTAACTCATACTCTGTAAAAACAAACTTATAATAAACTAGGTTCCAATGTGTATGAATAGTTCCCTTTTTCTGTAATTTGACAAAATTCAATTAAAATGCCATTTTGCAAAGTCATGTATGTCAGGTCTTATATTTCTCTTCCTTTTTATTTGAAACACAGATTCATTTGTAACAATTTGCATTTCTTCTCTTCTCTTACACACTGGCTGAGATTTTTAGACATGTACAAAGGGTAAAATCCAGGTTTTTGTGATGTACTCTTCTATGGGTCATAAAGAATGCATTGAATTATGCAGCTACTACCACAATTTCTTGCAGTTCCATCACACCCAATGATTTCCTCATTATAGTCTTTTATAGACAACCTCTGTCTTACTCTCAGCAAATTACAATTTTTAAAAAATGATTTCTTAATTGATGATTAATTAGGCTGTTATGAATAAAGTTGCTTGATATTTGTGTACATCTTTGTAAAGCTATTAATTTTTCATCTAATAACTGTATTAAGTATGTGAAATTATCCAATTACATAGGTGTAGAATCTATTAGTCTGTGGTAGATGTATATTTATCTTTGTAAAAAAATGTAAAATTATTTTCCTAAGTTGCTGTTCCATTTTATGAGAATTTCCATTGTTCTTCATTCCTATGGACACTTGATAGTAACTGTTTTAACATTATAATATGTGTGAAGTCATACCTTTTGTGTGTTTTTAATTCAAATTTGACAAAGATTAATAACATTCAATATATATCCATATAAACATATTTGCCATTTCGTTGTCTTCTTTGGTGAACTATCTATTCAGATCTTTTGTGTACTTTTAATTGGGTACAAATGAATCTTAATTTTCTTCTTCTACAAGACGGAGGTAAACCATTGTATGAGAAGTAAACTCATATATCAGAAATGAAGAAAAAATATTTTGTTACATGAGATCTAGCATATTTAAAAAAAAACTGTATATGCATCTAACCTTTGTAACAGTGATCTCTTTTCTAGAAATTAACTGTGGTAATGCATTCTGCCAATACACACACACACACACACACACACACAAACACACAAACAGTGCAAAGTCACCAACGAAGGTGTTATTTGTAATAATAGAATACTAGTAATATAGTAATAGTAGTATAATACAGTAATATAAATAATACTTTTTTTTGAGACGGAGTATCACTCTTTTACCCAGGCTGGAATGTGGTGGTGTGATCTTGGCTCACTTTTTTTTTTTTTTTAGGGAAAGGGTAAAAATACATTGCTCATATTTACTTCTTGTCATTTTCATAAATGATTTCTAAATAAACATAAAAACAGAAAAGCAAAATGAAAACCTGGAAGCTACCAATGGGTCAAGGCAGGAGAATGGAAAGACCACACTGTGAAGACTTGCTTCAGTGCAAAGGGACAGAGCTGAACAGGAAGAGGAGGTGGCATTGCTGTCCCTATCCCTGGGAACAACCCTGGGTCACCTATTTAGGTGCCCAAATGTCAATAAAGTAATATATTTCAAAGAAGGAGGGTGGGTGACTGGGTTCTCTGGAGTACTTGATGGTGATAATGTTGGAAGAAGAGCGATAGAAGTTAGTGAGGCCTCTACAAATCCTGGCCAAGGACTCAGACCCTGGAGGTCCATCCAGCACTTCCACATACTCTTTGCCACAGGTGAGTTCCTTGAGGTCTTGAATGGCCACCTCCCAGGTTCATGTGATTCTCTTGCCTCAGTGTCCCAAGTAGCTGGGACTACAGGCACGTGCAATGTTGCCCAACTAATTTTTTTTTTTTTTTGGTATTTTTAGTAGAGACAGGGTTTCACTATGTTGGTGAGGCTTGTCTTGAACTCCTGATCTTGTGATCCACCCACCTCAGCCTTCCAAAGTGCTGGGATTACAGGTGTGAGCCACTATGCCTGGCTATAAAGAATACTCTTAATATTCATCTTAATACTCACAATACCCTAATATTCACAATGCTTTTAATACTCATGCATATGATGGTGGTGGCAGGCAGACAGGTTCCTAGGTGGGAAGGGGCAGTCCCCCAGTAAGGCCCAACCTTCGAGTCAAGGATGGCCTAAAGCCTGGGGGCAGGGCTGCCAGTTCTATATGCAATCCACCACTAGAGTGGGAACTTCCTTGATTCCTTTTGATCAGTTGGGCGGTGCTTTTCCTGGCCCCTTCCATACCCAGTCAGCATGCACTTCCTCCATTCTAAGCTCATAAAAACCCCAGACTCAGCTGGTCTCAGATACAGGTTGGGACTATCTGTCTGCAAATAGGACCTAACCAGTTTGTGTCTCCTCTCCGCTGATAGCTGTTCTGCCGCTCAAAACTCTTCTTTGCCTCACTTATCCTTCAGTTGCCCATGTAACCTCATTATTCCTGCAAGCAGGAAAAGAACTCAAGACCTGCCAAACAGCTGGCATGAAAAGGGCTGTAACATTTTTCTTGGCTAGTTTGCCTACTTTTGGGCAATGACATGCATCCATTCACTGGACTATGGAAGTGAAGAGCTGTGTCCATTCTAGGGCCCCAGACCTTGAGAAATCCCAAGCCAAAGATATAACACTAAAGCTCTCCTGACCTCTACCAGAGTCAGGTAGCTGCTGCACATGACAGGAAGCAATTGCAGAAAGAGGCAGCCCGTAAGTGGGGCTGCAGGGATGAATGAACTGTAACATAAATGGGCTAAAACAGTCCCCCACATATTTGCTGCACTGTGGGCAGTGGGAAGAGACAGCTGTAACACACCTCCCACCCCACCCCTTGGGGCTCTGTACTTGCTGGCATCACCAAGATTTCAGATGCCACTACATTTCTTTTGTCCAGACACTGGTGCCCACAGCAGATTTTCCCCTGTGGTATGCTTGGTCCAGTGGCAACCAGCCCCTGTGATAGTGCTGGATCTGTCTGACCCAACACAGCAGCCAGTTCACCTGGCTGTGTGCTGTGGCCAGGTCCTGTGCTCTCTCACTTACACACCTTTTGCCAATCTGTGCCTGGTTTGCCCTCAGGGAGCGTGGGATCCTGGCTGGAAGCATGAGCCAAGCACAGCCTGCAGAACAAGCCCAGCCAACGTGAGCAAAACTCAAGCATAAGAGCCGCCACTGGTCAAGGAGGTTTCTGGCTGGCAAAGCAGCCTGCAAAGGATCCTGTGACACATAGAAGCCTTGTTAATTAAACCATAGAACATCTACACAATGAAGAAACATGCAGCAATAAAAAAGAATTAGAAATATTACATGTGGTATGATGTCAGAGATATTTTGATAAGTAAAGTAGAGTGGTTACGTGTGAAAATACATATAGATTTCGCAGCACAGAACCTTTTCTTTAATTCTTTAATAAGGCCAATGATATTATGTATTTACTTGTTTTGAAGAGTAAGCATAGGAAAGATAAATCAGAAGTAAACAGAAATGCTGAGCCATAAAGGATGATAGAGAATGGGACAAGCGTAATACAGGTATCTATAACTTTATTGTGATTTATTATTTTATGTAGTTTTGACTTAAACATGATAAAATTACATAAAAATAATAACAAACGACTCTAAAATTGAATTCAACATTAAAAATATATATCATTATATGAAATTGATAATATAACTGCACTCAGATGCACACACACTCACTTCCTCAACAAAAGCAAAAAACATAATTCAAGTAAAATTTGAACCCAGCCAATATATCCTATATGTGAAACTGTCCCAAGGGGGGAAAAAAAGGCAACATATCTTGAATGCTAATTGTTTTTCTTTTGGACATGCCATTGCTGTACTGATTTTGAAATTGTTTTGTGTGTGTGTTTTAGGATAGAGAGGATGAGTAAATATATTGATGTTTGGGGGAAGCAGAGTTCTTACTCTGAGAAAAGAAAATTACTGCAATGGAAGTGGGAAGACAGAAAAATGCCGTGATTTATTTATAGGAATTGGAAGTAGTGGTATGAATTTGCCATATTTTAGAAATACATGTCATCTTTGTACTCTGAAAGGATTTAGAAGCTGCACTACATGAGTAGCAACATTCTCATATTACCTTTATATTTGCTCTCTATAATCCTTTACTAAAAGAAATCAAGACATTTTGAATAAGTTGAAAATTTTAGGTCAGAGACAGGAAAAACAAGATAAGTCTGGAATATCTTATTTTGCCAGAAAGCACGGACAATTTAGAAGACTAAAAAAATAATCTTAACAGGACACTGGGCTCTCTTGAAGTGCTTGGCCTGGCTTCTGAATTTGAAAGTATTTGAGCAACCAGAAAAAGTGAAAGGTAAATGATAACATATTGAATTTTTTAAATGCACATATTCTATTGAAAATTTAAAAGCGGGAAGAGGGAAGGCTCTGTATAGAAGAATGTTAGCTACTAAGCAAAAGAACAGTAAACCAAGAAAATCATTACTGTAAGTTCTCAACATTATTATCCCTTGAATTACTTATGAATAACAAAAGAAAATAAATATAAGGCACCATTGCAATGGAGAGCTCTGGTGAATGCTCATTTAATCAAGTAATCAAATTTAGCTTCACCAATAAGATGAAATGATAGTGTGCCTTCTAGTGTGATGCAATGGAAAGTTAATAACATTTACTTAATATAATAATAATATATTATCCAATAGTTCAGTAGTATCGTTAGAAAAAATGTTTAACTGGAATCTAATGATGAGCCAAGACTCACTTATATTCAGATTGTGATATTCTATAAAACACAAATATACACACACATGTACACATACACATAGTAGGACACTGCAGGCTAATCTGTATTGAAGGGTATGAAGAAGTGACAATTAAATGCCACAAGTTATTTAGGAGGATACTGGATGTGAAAAATAAGAAATAGCACATTGATATTTTAGAATAACTTAGATGAGTTCTAATATATGGGAGAATTAAAAACGTTTTAATAGGATTGGGTGCAGTGGCTTATGTCTATAATCCCAGAACTTTGGGAGGCCGAGGTGGGCAGATCACCTTAGATCAGGAGTTTGAGACAAGACTGGCCAACATAGTGAAACCCCATCGTTACTAAAAATACAAAAATTAACTGGACATGGTGGAGGGCACCTGTAATCTCAGCTATTCAGGAGGCTGAGGAAGGAGATTCTCTTGAACCCAGAGGCGGAGGTTGCAATGAGCCAAGATGGTGCCACTGCACCTGAGCCTGAGCGATAGAGTGAGACTCTGTCTTAAAAACTAACTAAATACATGTATTATGCCAGAGATTATGATATAATAATAATATACATTAGTCTAAAACATCAAATTCAAAGTACTTTTTAATCAAACAGATGATGATACATGTTTCTAAAAAATTTCAGAAGTTTGGTCAGTTGGTTTCTATGCATATCGCCTTTTAGCATACATATGTCTATTGAAATGGAAATAAAATTATCTTACTGAAGTTTTCATAACTGGTTGCATTTGTTTCTAAATTGTTTATGAGTGCTTTTGAAATTTAATAACATAAGAATTAGATTTATGTGTATTTTCATGAACAATTTCAAGATGTGGAAATTTTTAGACTAATTTCCTTTTAGGAAAAATGAAAATGTGTGCTCTAAAGGGAAACAAATAAACAGAAATCAGAGAAGACAATTGCAATTCTTTTTATTATATTGGAAAGTGAGAATACTGTCTACAAATAAAAGACCTTTTTTCCTCTTAAATGAGTATGTTTTAATATAAAAAATGCAGTATCTTCCTGTTGAGTAATATTACACTCCATAATCATTATAAAAAACAAGGCAAATGATGATGTACCAGGTATTGGCAACAAAATTAAAATATTTATCAATGTTAGTATATTAAAAAAATGAAATGACATTTTTCAGAATGAATATAATATTATTCATTGCTCTCTATTGCAAAATATATGCTAGAAATAAGCAAAAACTCAGGACCATAAATAGAAAAAGGAAGTTAAAATGGTATCTTGGCTATGTTGAAATACATACAAATAAAACTAAATAAGATAGAAAAGCTATTATTTTCAAATATGCCATATTTTGTTTCTCAAAAACTTCTGTTTAATGTAAGATAGTGCCAAGAGCAGCATAAGTAAAAATTGCATCCAATATTGAAAATGCCAATTTAGGTGCAATTTAGTATGCTATTGGTGAGTGAAGATTTTAAATCCACTGAAGCTAAAAATAAAATATAATTTTCACTTGGAATATTGGGAACAGTTTTTCAAATATATTTATTATTAAATAAGAATATATGAAAGTATTTGCATGTGTATTTGTGTAATTTTATGGCACCTCATTTTCAAGTGGCCTGAGCTATGCCAAGCACTAGAAATATCTCTCTAAAAATGTTTATTTCTTTTTGTCTATCTGGAGAGTTGCAACTCATTTATATGGCTCTAATATCTGCTTCTCTAATGTGTTTTGTAGTTCATTTAGGAAAAAAATGATTATACTCTCTCTTGAGCTTTCATAATATTTGAACATATTTTTATTATATCATTTAATACTGTATTATAATCACTGTTCACTTCAGCTAGGTGACCAGAAAAGTAACCTATGCATTTTCAATAAACAATGACAATTTACTGAAAAGATGCACATGTGTTGTGAGGTAACATTTGCAAATCATCATAGGCCAAGAACTCCCGCATCTGGATTCACATCTGGATGCTCAATACATTGAGTCAAACACACAGTCTTGGGTTCTAGTCAATGTATTTCTGTAGGTACAAATGCCTTGGATTAGCCCAGTTGAGGCCAGTAATCCTACATGCAATACTATTCTAAGCAGAACAAAGTATTTATTGCATACCAGGAAGGCATTGTAATTTTGAAGTATCGCTTTGAGTTCAACACTGCTTTCTATACCTCCCATAGTTAGAGTTACTAAAAAGTTATCAATCAAATATCTACAGCAGCTCTTTGGTGTCCCTAGTGAATCAACAAAGACATATGCAGATGGAGATTCTTGTCATCCAAATTTAATATTTGACTATAGCATAGAAGTGGGGAACGTTTGTATGTACATGTGGTCTGTTCGTATGCACATCTGTTAAGCATTAAGCAGGGTTTCGACAAAAATCAGTGACATTATAATATATGCTTCCTTCCCAATTATTCTATGAAAGTTTTAAAAAAGTGGAAACCACAGATTCATCATTTTATATCTATTGCACCTAATAGTGACAGGTATAACAATTTCTTGAATGAGTGGATATTTTTCAGGATCACTAACATTGTATTTAGGTGAGAATATTAAAAAGGAGTAAAGTGGCTCTAGAGATAGATGGCTCAACTAATATTGTGATATATTTCATGAAAGAGAGATACATCTGAATATGTTAATTTTGTCTTCTAAACCCTCCTCCTTTAAGATTTGACTATCTAATAAATGTTTATGGCTAACAGGACACTAGAGATCATTTACATTAAAACCAATACCTAAAATTATTCAATTTGGTGATACGAAGACCCATAATATTTTTAAATGCTTAAAGATAATGGGTTAAACATTGTCAAATTGGATTTGTCACATAGGAATATCACTGAAATCCCTAAAGCTCAAGAAAGAGCATATTCAGGCCATAGCTGGTTAAAATGAATGCATTAGAAAATAACTGCTAAAAGTAGGTGTACTATTGATAGGTATAAAAGTTAATTGCTAAGCCTAAAAAATTAACATCAACCATTACAGAATTAAAAGTCAAGATTATATAGTAGGGTCAAAACCATAAATACACAAAGATTACATTAAAATAAGACATGATTAATTTATGCAGTATATTATTTAAGAAAAAAGAAAGTTATTCAGTGGTGACATTTTCAATTATGAAAATGAAAGAAAGTTCTCTTACTGATTAGGCAGGGACAACAGGCATAAACCAGTACCATACCAGAGATAGGTCAACCAGAACATATGTTTACTCTAATAATGTACACATAATTTCTTTATATTTTAGAGATGCATAAGTTTTACACTTAATATCTCTGCATTTCAGATAAATCAGAGATAGGATAATTCTTTTTCTTAATTGAATGTTTGTTTTATGTTAAATAATTTTAGTATTTGTTGACAAAGAGATAAGCATCATTCTCTGTAGAATTAATTCTTTTATTAATACAACACATTTCAGTAAATTATTAGTTGTACTAAAATCACCAAAAGTTTATCCCTCAATGTAAAATTTAATAAATTATTAGTTGTACTAAAATCACCAAAAGTTTATCCCTCAATGTAAAATTTGATATATTGAAACATTTCTGTTTAAGCTATAATACAAGACTTTTCATATTGCAAACTTTTATACTAAACGTATTTTTTGCAGAGATTATTGGGTTGGTTTACTGCTTGTTAACAAGTTTTGATTAGTAATAGTTACTGATATATTTTAGGTACTATTTACTGGTCTCCAGAGACAAATGTATTAGGAATTCAGTAAAGATGATGTACATGTATGCATATTATTTCTATGCTACACTATATTCACCAAATGCTTTCTTTGCCAAAAGAAAATGCCTTTCTGCAAAAATCTGTGCACATAGGCATGAATAAGCCCACCTACAACTTAAAAAAAAAAACTGAAAATGTTCTATGTTTAGTTTCTAAATGAGCTGCTCTTCTAGAGACTGACCGAAAAATTTAGATTTAAAAAGCATCTTATTTTTCTTCTCAGCTACAAGATATACAACAGAAGACTTAGGAAGATGTTAAAATTACTGAGGGATAATGAGTCCTCGAGAGCTTCAGAAAGAAAATTTGGACCTCTCACTGACATAAAAGTATCCTGTGAAAACTGCCCATTACAGGTGTTTGAGGGCTGTTGCTCTTTATGGGTCAAAATGTGTACAGCTGTTCATCAGATTCATCCTATGTGAACAAATCCTGTCTAAAGAAATAGAACATTCAGAAAGAACTCTTGGACCCTAGAAGAAATCATGAAGGATTGATCTTTTTGCTTTGTCTCATTAAAGAACACTTGAATAACTTACAGGGAGATTCTGTGCAGCAATATTGTGGCTTCTTAACCTAGATGAAACTGTAAGGTATTTCACAGAAATTGTAAACTTGTCAAGCCAATGGAGTGCTGGATTGCTTCACAGAATGGCAGAGGAGTTGAGCATCAGGTTGCCTCAGGTTGGGTGCCTCTTTCTGGTTCACCACCTGTGGGGGTCTGTCTTACAGACCCTGACTCAACGATGGGTGAATAAAATACACTGACACACAGATATTATGCTTTGCCAGTTTGACTGAGTGTATCCGGGCCACTTACAGACTCCCTGAAGAATGCTGTAAATAGTTGCCACTCCTGGGCCTCACCAGCCAGTAAGACTTGTGTTTATTTGGTAGAGTTTAATTGACAAAGGTTCTAAGCCAACAAACTTGTAGAGAAAGATTAAAAGCCAGGTTCCCCGACCAAAGCAAACACCATTAGAGGGTAATATTCCTGGTCGACCTCCCCCCAAGAGGCTCATCCTCCTTAAAGGTTAGTTTTAAGACTAGATGAGTAAACAAGCTAGCTAGGTAAACAACTCACATTCCTTTTATTTGCACCCTAATCTCTCTGACTTCTGCAAAAAGACTTTGGCTGCCTTCAGCCAAGAACTATAGAAAAAACTCTTAGGCCTTCCAAAAAGGTTTGATTCTGTATTCTATAACTATCTCTAATATATTTTCTGTAATATTTTTTGCCACCACCCTGAGTGAATTCCCTGAGTTGAGCACACAAATTTATAAACTTAATGCATAGAATAGAATCAGTACATACTATTAATATTTTAAGGTAGAAGAGAGTATCTTGGAAGAAATTTAAATAAATTTTGATAAGATTTATGAACATGGAATGACAATTATAGGTTGTAAAATCAGGGTACAGTTAGCTTTGGAGAAAACTTAATTTAAATTTAAATAATGGGTAAGAAATGAAATTATAGTTTTTCAGGGCAGGGTGGGGATATTGCAAAAATTATCCACTGAACAGATATTCTTTCCTCCTTTCTTGATAAGATTCAGTTTTTTCTTTGTCATGGGTAGTGGCAGCAATGGACATTTGAAGTAAGTACAACCTCAATGTCTTTACACCAAGGGTTGCCTATAAGAACTAATTCTGAATGTACTTCCAGGAATTCTCCTGATTAGGAGTTCTGGGAAATTTATTACATTTTACATAAAAGACACAAACACAACTAATTTGTATATTTTGCTTCTTTCTCTGTGTCTGTTTCCTAGAGTGAGATACTGTCAATTCCAAAATTGAGAATAATAATCATCAATCAAGAATAGGGAGTGAGTAGTGTTAGGAATTTAAGAGCAAGACCTCTGTTGGCTTCCTCAAGCAGTAACACAAGCCCAATGCTACTACCTTTAGGACATCTTGTTAAATGAGTAAAATGAAACCTGTATTGTTAAGAGTGTAGTCAATTACATAGTACCAGCTGTTTGAACTCATTCTTAACAAACACAGGGCATAAGGTAGGATATTCCAAAAAGGAAACAGCATGAAAAATCTATAATGGAAATTAGAATTCATAAGATATATTTTAACAGGAAAGTCTTTGAGTAAATGATATGTAAACAAAGAGTATGAAAACTCATTTTATAACATTAAATTTTGAGATTACGACTGAGTCCTAAAATTCCATAGGTTTATATTTTATTCTGCAAGCATTGGAGCTCTGGAACGACATGAACAGAGCTGTGTTACGGGGAGATAATCTTGCAGGATTTTCAAGAATAACTTCTTGATGAAACAGACTGCTGAGATTACATTGACATATTGAGAGCTGGCATTTGGGTACTGGCCATGTAAAGGGACATGTGACACATGATGCACAAAATATATGGGCAATAAGTTGAATGGAGTGTGAGGTGTGTAGGCTGGGGAGGAACTAAAACTAAAGTATTAAAGACAACACTGGGAGTACTGTCTTGTTATTAAGGGAAACAGGAGTCAAAAGGTAAAACAAACTTGGAAATTAAGGTTAGTTCATTCGTTAAGGTTTGAATGTTTAAGCAATGGAACATCAACTATGTTTTACAAAGTAGTAATGAATAGCAGTCTATTGGATTAATAAAAATAAATCACATGCAATGCAAAGTTGACAACAAAAGAAGGTAGATGTGGCCACTAGGTAACTGTCCATCATGGTTAAATATCCACTGTAGTGTTTCAGAATGGTAGATGCAGCAGATAAAGTCTTTAAAATGTAGAGTCCAACTTTAGTAAGGATAAAATAACTCAAATCTACTAGTGAGGTCTTTGTATTTCTGAATATCATAAACCTAAAATACGTTTTGAGTTGTTCATGTTTAAAAGTATGTATTATTTAAACTTTATTACTTTGATTCTTTCAAATGAATCTTCTTCTAATAATTACTTCCAACATGAAGTTTAAATCATTTTTCAATAAAACAATTAAATCTGCCAAGATTGCATAGCACATGCAGTGTTATTGGTCCATCTCCAGTTGTTGAGAGTGTGACGAGACTCAAGTAATGATTGAATTCATGGAAAGAAATATCAGTCCTTTATACTTGGCTTTCTATAGAAATGCAAATGGTTTTTTCATGCTTCTACAGCTTTCTGGGAAAGTGTTTACTTTAATTCACTAGGCTGTGAATAACCTGAAAACACTGAATATCCTGAAAGGGAGGTTTGAAATATAAATTTTAAAGGCTCAAACTCAAAATAATGTTAATTTATAGACTTTTACAAGGATAGCCAATATAAAATTAAAAATGTTTTTCTTAGTCCAATATATCTTGTTTTCTATCACTATGCTGGGTGCTATTAAATGTTTAATACTGTAAAAATGTCTACAATCAAATATAAATTCTTATCTAATTACAAAAAAAATTATTTATTTCAAAAAATAAACCCAAAGAATGCACCAGAATCTTCATACTTTATAGCTTTTAATATTTCTTAATGTTTGAACTTAATACTTTTTAGCTAATTTTCTTTTGATAGTAAAAAAAGTCTTCACATTTTAACAAGACTTTGCATTGATTTCATAACTTTTCTACAGACTTAATATTTTCTAAAATATAATTCATAAACAATCTTAGTCAGACATAGTAGAAAAAAAGAGGCTTCTTTTTACAATTTTAATGTGATTATTTTTTGATACATAAAATAACTGAATAGCTGTCCTATATTCAATGGCATTTTTCTACAATTACAGTTCCCTTTGCTTCATTGAGTCATTGAATGTCCATGCCTATTTCTTTTTTCTTAATAAACTTATATTTTTCCCATTATATTTTCAGGCCCTCAGTTTTTCTTCACATTTCTCTATTGTTGCTTTAATGTCTTCTTTGATCAGAAACCTCTGGTAAGGGACTACCTAAGTTTTCTATGTGTGTAT
This sequence comes from Callithrix jacchus, assembly GCF_049354715.1. Taxonomy (NCBI): domain Eukaryota; kingdom Metazoa; phylum Chordata; class Mammalia; order Primates; family Cebidae; genus Callithrix; species Callithrix jacchus. Next base: position 134,112,588 of record NC_133504.1, read on the forward strand.
ACAATGCTCATATTGTCTATTACTGAATATTTGAACATGTGAATATGTAACAATGTACCTACATTCCCATTTCTTACCTCTCTCATGAGTATCAAACATATATGAAAATACCTTTTGTCTATCCGAGTGTACCTAAAATAATCATGGCTAAAAACATTCTCTTTTTACTTTAACATTATATTTATTTGTCTAACAATTTATTCTCCAAAGTGCAGAATCATCTTTGTATTTTATTTTCCCCATTCTACATTCATAGTCTTGCACCAAGGTCTAGAAAAAACAAATTTCTTTCAACTCACTCACGTTTATTGCTTCCCTACCAGTTTATCTCTGTTTTTAATCTCTTCATATCTGCATAATTATAGTAGTGTTCTAAACGTTTTATCTCAGTCTATTATAATTCATCACAAATGACACTCACAGATCTGTGTTCCCAAATATCACTTTTACTATAATTACTATCATCTCAGTGTTATCAGTTTTTAGTTATCATGAATTATAAGGTCAAATTATTTTCCTTCATCTGGTACTTAAGAGAATCCACAATGTTATTTCAAACTTTTAATCTCACTCTTCACCTTATAACCACCTATTCCTAAATATGATTCTTCTAAAACTGCCTTTGTGCTACTTCTTCTTTTCCTGAACATGTCTCAACTACTTGATTATTTGTAAGTAGACTGCCATCTGAAAACTCTCTGTGACAGTAAATGTTTTGACATTTAAAAAATATAATATCTATAGATTTACTTTATCAAGATCTATATAACAAATACATTAAACTGATTTTACTGATAATATTTTGGATATCTGGATTACAGTTCATTTCTCTGAATAAATCCCTAATATATTTAAAACATGGATTGTATTTACATTCCAAATATTTTAGAGTCCTCCTTCTGCATTCTGTTATTCTTCATTTGAGTCATATTTTGCATACACTAAGCAATAATCATATTATCATTTAAAGGAAGCCTTTTTCTTTACCCACATGCATGGGAATGAGTACAAAAGTCACCTTTCCTGCTTAAATCTCCTTCTTCTACAATGATAACCCTATTCCTGGTTTCATCATGAATAAAACTTATTAAGATACATGATTTTGAATGTTCATCACTTTCAGACATGACTCAATCCAAAACTCTCTTAATTAATGAATACTTCTTTAACCCAGCAAAAATTAGAAGTCCTGTAGGAAGCTTGTGGTAGTCAGAATAATGGCCCACTCAAAGATACCCTTCTTCAAATTTCTGGCAGCTATAAACTTAGCACCTTACACAGCATAAGTGACTGTGCCAGTGAGATTAAATTAAGGATACAAACTGGAAAGATAACTTTGTATTACACAGTAGATGTCATATAATTACAAGGGTGTTTATATGTTTTAGGAAGAGGCAAACACATTAATGCCAAAGAAGAAGACAAGACAATGGGCAGAGGTTAGAGTGATGTGATTGCTGGCTTTAAAAATGGAGAGATGGATCACAAGCCAAGATACTCATGTGACTTCTAGAATCTGGAAATGGCAAGTAAATGGAGGCTTTCCTAGAGCCTTGAAAAAGAACGTAGAACTTCCAATACCTTGATTTAAGCTCGATGAGACCCATTTGGAATTTTAATTTGCAGAACTGTGAAGTAATACATTTGTGCTGTTTTAAGCGTGAATTGTGGTACTTTATTACAGCAGTAATAGAAAACTAGTAAAGGTCTCCTCCCTACTCTTCTTTATCAAAATGCTCCAAGGTTTTGTTTTTTGTTTGTTTTTGGAAGTGTATCCACCCTTACAGCAGCAAGATAAATACACCTATATTTGTTTGAGTACAGGTATGTTTCTAGTGAAATTTTCTTGGTTAACTGCATGAAAAAAATGGGTTACAGTGAATTTCAACCAAAATTCCCATGGTCATATACCAGAACCATAGACGAGGGCTGACTGAACTTATTGGGAAAAAACACTCACATACCCACATATAAGTGGATCCATACAGTTCAAATGATGTTATTCAAGGGTCAACTATATATATATTAGAAGAAGCTAATAGTGAAATTGGTCACATGCACATTAAATCAACCCTTAACGTGACCTTAAGGACTGAAAATTTCAAAAGGTCTCTTCATAGATAAGTCTTTGAAAAAGTTTGCTTTAAGTTGTATTTTTCAAAACTATAGACTCCCCCCACCACCAATTTTATTCTAGAGACTCGGAGAACTGTTTTATGAAACAGTTCCATTTTATGTTTTATGAAAAATTCCATTTGCTTAGAGACATGGGCATGTCAGAATGCAATTGATGATGGCTGGCCTTAGATCACATTCCAAAAACAAATTTGCAAGTTCAGTTCTCACTGTTTGGTGGTCTTCTCAAGGTCAACTGAGTCTAAGTCTATATCTTTCCAATCCGACCTTTTGCTTTTTTTATGTTCTTACACTATCACATGTCAAATGTACATTTCTCCCTGCTTATTGGACACAGCTTTAAAATTTTAACATCTTTATAACAGGAAGGAGGTAAATATTTTCAAAATGGAATATAAGCCCATGTTATAAGAGAAAAATAATAAATTATCCTTTATCAAATTAAAAAAAAATCTCTTCTTGAAATTGTTCTTTTTTTTTTTTTTTTTGGACAAGTTCTCACTATTTGCCCAGGCTGGAGTTTAGTGGCACAATCAAGGCTCACTGCAGCCTCTATCTCCCAGGCTCAAGTGATACTCCTGCTTTAGCATCCTAAGTAGCTGGGACTATAGATTAACGCCACCACACACATCTATATTTTTTTAAATATATTTTATTTTGAGATGAGGTTTTTATCCGTGTTTCCCAGGATGCAAAAAGTCTTAAGAATCGGAAATGGCAAGTAAAAAGCTGAAATAACACACTTATAATGTGTACACATGATAGAGGACTAGTTAATCAAATTATAGCTAATTATTTGGACTCAACAATGAAAAAGGCAACACAGTTTTTTTTTTTTCACTGAACTTTAATCTTGAAAAAAATAAGATGAATTGCCAGTGTGCACATGCAAGGATTCACAACCCCATTGTTATCAAATAATTGTAAACTAAAAGCACAATCCCATACCACATATACCCAGTAGAATAATGAAAATTTAAATGGCTGCCAAAACTGAAGGCTGGCAAGATTTGGAGCCAGTAGAATCACCATATATTTCTTGACATAATGTAAAAACACAGAAACATTTTTGGAAATAGTTTGATACTTTTTGATACAGTTAACACTTTGGGAGATAGTTTCATTCTTTTTGCTGCAAATTTGACATTTTGCATATAGTATCCCAGAATTTTCCTCTTAAGTACTTATCCAAGAGAGATTAAAACATATATTTATACAGAGCCTTGTATATGCATATTCATCACAAATTTATTTATGAAAACCACATTTGGATTCAAGTCAAATGTCTACTATTAGATGAATGAATAAACAATTGTGATATATTGTAGAATGAAATACCATCCAATAACTGATAAGGGAGTAACTACTGATACATCCCTGATATTGCTTGGCTCTGTATCCCCATTCAAATCTCAGGATGAATTGTAATCCCCAGTGTTGGAAAAGGAGCCTGGTGAGAGTTCATTGGATAATGAGGCAGACTTTCCCTTACTGTTCTCATGATAGTGAGTGAGCTCTGACAAGATCTGGTTGTTGAAAAGTGTGTAGCACTTCCCCTTGCACTCGTTCTTTTCTGCTCCACCATGTGAATATGTGCCTGCTTCCTCTTTGCCTTCCACCACAACTGTAAGTCTCCTGAGGCATCCCCATCCATGCTTTCCAGCACAGCCTGTGAAACTGTCAGTCAATCAAATCTCTTTTCTTCATAAACTACCCACTCTCAGGTAGTTTTTCATAGCAACGTGATAACAGACTGATACTTTCCCCAAACAAGAATGTCGGTCAGAAACATTATTCTGGATGAGAGACCAACTATGAAAGTTTAAACTCTAGATTTCATTTATATGAAACTCTAGAAATGACAAATCTAAACCATAGGGATAGAAAGTTGGTGAGTTTTTACTTGAAATATTGGTTATTTGATCAATTGCAAGAAGTACTGACATACGCTTTCAAAAGTTGGGTTTTCTTATAGGAATAAAGGTAAGAATTTCTATCAGTGTATTCTTCCAACCCTATCTTTTTTATTTTGAGAGGTAAGTGCCCAAAGACCCTGTGTCTCTGCCTTTGCACTCACTTCTGTGAAGATATGGCCCAGACCACTACCCCATCCTGAAGGAGACTTGTGGTGAGTTATCAGTTTATTGATTGGCATTCGAATGAAGGTTCTGTCTTGCTTTTAAATCTGGCATCTACTGCTTGATACACATGTGGAGGTGCAACCTTTCCTTGTATGAAGTAGAAATAAATTCAGTTTGTGTAACATATTAAAAAAGAGAGAAATATCTATGGGAAATCTCAGAGTCTTCTTGGAGAAGGAATATAGCTGGGTCAAGATCATATTAAATATTCTTTTTCCTCTTGTCACATTATTATATTAATGATTTAATTTAGCAATCTATTTTAAGTTTTTATATAATACCTAGGTATACTTTACATATTTATAATTATAAGAGTTTATTCTCTGACTAAGATAAGAAGAAAAAAGTCATTTGTGATGCATTAATTCAGTTATAGAACAAAATAATTATATATTCTGTAATTTGTTGGCTTTGTATTTTATAACACTGAGTTTTATTTTATTATACTTATACACTTTAGTTTCAAAAAATCTCTTTAAATTAAAACTAGATTATTTAGTTATTAAAAGTTAAATGCATGTAACTCGTGAGAGTATATATATTTTTCTTCAAATGCATTGTATTATTACATAAATTGTTGTCTATATAAATAATTGCATTATTACATTAATAAAAAAATACTCATATCAGTAGCAGACTAAATGTGTGAATCCAAGATTAGCATATCCTATATATATTTTACTATAGAGAATTTACTTAAGCCCCATTTTTTAATTGGACAGAACTGATAATTTAAATAGGTATCAGTAGCTAGCTACTGATAACAACTGCTATTGATAGTTCTACCTCTGTGTTTGCATATATTAAGATTTTTAAATGAAAATATGTTTTGTTTCTGATTATAATAAATTAGTGCTTAGCCAAAATTAATGAATTAATGTTTTTCTTTGCTCTATTATTTTCATTATGTTCACTAAGAAAAAATTTCTAAGTAAGCATAAACAAGAAAGCCACTTTAAGTAGATGTCAGCAGCTACTGATAACAACTACTATAGATAGTTCTACCTCTATACTTGTCCACAAGGACAAGGGGAGAAGCTCATCTCTGTCTGATGCAGACATGGCCAAGAAGAAGTAGCTTCTTAAGACCACACGTTTCTTTTTTGGAGAAAGTAATCAATTTATTATTGAACATTTATGCAGAATGATTGTGGCTTTGCATTGTAGTCTTTCCTTTTCCTGTTTTTCTGTTAAAATGACAGTTGTGGCTATATATTTCAATTGGGAAAGATATAAGCAGTGTAAAAATGGTTCAGCTATACATGTCACATTATGCTAATACTCAATTTTTCTCATTTAATATGTTCATTTTATCGGATTTTATAAGCAAATGATTGTATTTATATGATAATGCTGTTTTGTATAGAGGCTTTACAAAATGTGGACAAGACATTTTACACAGGTAATCAGAAAAATCTCTGCTCAGAAAACTATTTGCATATAATTAAGAAAAATAATCTACTTGCTAAATAGAATATATACTATCTATCACCTAACAAGTATTGGTAAACTGAGTGAATGTGCAAAGAAATCAATAACATTTAAATTAGTAAAAGTATTTCAAACAAAAAAAGTGTGTGTTGCTATTGCCTCAAAATAATTATTTTAGAGTTTACTACCTCTGTATTATTAATAATAGAATCCTGCTTAAGCAACATAAATACTCCATAAATATTTCCTCACCTGTTATTGATGAATCATTGTGCAATAAATGAATAGTATCTGTACAAGAAGCCAATATTGGTACTATTCTTTTCAGGGTACAATAAGGTTGATCCTTTATGCATGTTTCTGTGCATTTTTGACAATCGATGAAGTATTATTTCTAGGATTATGGTCAGGTAATCTTAAATGAGAAGCCAAAAGTAATTATATGAAGAAATTAGAAAATTAACAATATATATCTATATTAGTCTGTAAAGAATTACCCAAGACTCGGTAATTTATAAATAAAAGAGGTTTAAAGGACTCACGGTTCTGCCTGATTTGGGAGGACTCAGGAAACTTACAATCATGGTGGAAGGCAAAGGAGAAGCCGGGTGAGCCTTACATGGTGGGAGGGAACATGGAGAGAAGGTGTAAGTGCCTTTTAAACAATCTAACTTTTAAACCATCATATCTCGTGAGAACTTACTATTACAAGAACAGCAAGGGGGAATTCTGTCCCCATGATTCCATAACAGCCCACCAGGTCTCTCCCCTGACATGTAGGGATTGCAGTTTGAGATGAGATTTGAGTGGGGACACAGAGTCAAACCATGTCAATATCCATATGGATTTACATTCCACTACTCTTTTCTAAGTACCTTCTTTATATATATTGTCTTATACTGCTTGAGACTGAAATTATCTTATGTTTTATTTCATTCCCTGAAAGAAATATGCATTTTTCTTGCCCATCTATTTCTTAAGTATAAGTCTTAGATTATCTGTTCTTTAATTTCAGCTCCTATTTTATCATCACAGACTGTATTTAAGATTGTTATGCTCACTGGCTACACTATTGATTTATTGCAGTGGCAAATATAACCATAAACTAATTGTTACATATTTGAGACTATCTAGGACTAACATGGTGTAAGAGAGACATTACAGTACTTGAAGTGGAAGAAAGACCTACGTTTATATATTGTATACCTTTATTGTCACATTTTAGAACTGTTACCTGGGCATGTCCTTGAAGCTTCCTAAGCCCATAGGAATTAACAGGTAGTAATGCTTTTCTCACTGTGCTAGTGTGAATATTACAACTGACAACGTAAGTTTAAAAATGTAGCACAGTGTCAAACTTATTGAACATTTTATTGATTCCTTAGCTGCATAAATTACTGTGGCTTATACTGGGGAGTGCTACTTACTTAAGTTCCTTCTCACACATATACAATTTTAAAGACAAATAACAAAACTAGCTTTTCTCTGTAGCATAACATATTGAATGGAAGCTAAAAAAGTTGATCTCATAGAAGTACAGAGTAGAATACTGGCTACTAGAGGCTGCGAAGGGTAGAGGCGACTGGAGTACAGGGATAGGTTGGTTCATAGATACAAAATTATAGCTAGTTATGAGGAATAACTTCTAGTGTTCTTTAGCACTGTAGGGTCATACATGTTTAAATAGCAAGAAGAGCTGTTGAATGTTTCCAACACAAAGAAATGATAAATATTTGAAGAAATCTTTAAAGATATGGTAATCACCCAGGTTTAATTACATATTGTATACATTTATTGAAAGATCACTTTTTACCCCATAAATATGCACAATTTTATTTTACTTACTTACTTACTCATTGATTGATTGATTGAGATGGAATCTCACTCTGTTGCCCAGGCTGGAGTGCAATGACATGGTCTCAACTCACTGCAACCTCCACCTCCCAGGTTCAAGCAATTCTCCTGCCTCAGCTTCCTGAGTAGCTGAAATTACAGGCCCAGGCCACCACACATGGTGAATTTTTGTGTTTTCTGTAGAGACGGGATTTTGGTTTCCCTATGTTGACCAGGCCGGTCTTGAACTCCTGATATCGTGATATGCCCGCCCAGCTCTCCCAATGTGCTGGGATTACAGGGGTGAGCCACCAATTATGCATGATTTTAATGTGTCAAGTAATAATTTTAAAAACTTAAAAGATACATATACTTTGTCTTTAGAGTGGTAAATCTGCTTACTTTGGTCTCCAATACATTTACCATATTTCTCTTACATACAATAAATATATAATTCAGAAAAATGATTTGTAGAATATTGTATAATATAGTTACTTAAGTTCCTAAATATTTTTATAATTAATTATACATCATAGAGATGCCTGTTAAATTTACAGTCAGAAACATTGTTAGGTTGCCTTTTAGAATTCAATTTGCTGATGAAGCTTTCTTATTTTCTATTTACTTATCTATAAAATAAAGATTGTATTGATAGATTCCTCAAATATGACTTTAAATTAGATTCTTACATGCATTAACTTATAGAACACAAAGATACTTACTTTTAATAGTTTCTCATCAAAAATTTTTTAAAACTAAATGTCTCATTTGTTCACATTTATAAAATTACCATAAAATTATAATATAAACATAACTTAAAATAATAAAATTATTTATTGATATATTATTAATACCTAATAATAATACATTTTAGTAACATTTATATTGTCATAAATTACATATAATTTTGTGGATTTTTAGTTTCAAATTTAGCTTTCTCCACTAGTTCCTTCATATTTTATTTCAAAATACAATCTTAGGGATTTTTTTTTCTGATCAATATTTTATCATACATTTTATGGGAGGGATGTTTTATTATTATGTAGAAAGTATAGTACTCTAAGTCAGAAGAGAGATTGTTTTAATGTTATCAGACTTTCTTTTGGTATGTGTATATGTAATTTACCAAGTCTTAACAGCTGAGATCAGGAGTAAACAAATCTAAACCATAAATGTTAAAAAAAAAAAAAATCAAAGTCAAATTGAAGTTAATAAGTATGTTCTGACCAAAATAAATAATAATAATTAAAATTATTTAGCATTATACAAATAAGTTTATAAAGTTTAGGAACTGCTTTTAGTCGCAATATTTTAAGTGGCAACTGACAGTACTTTTATGAACCCAGTAACAGATAGCTCATTTTCCAAGTTTTCACTTTGAAAAAAAAAAAGGGCATAAATTGTCAAAATCAATTCAAAGGGAGCATAATACTTCATAAAAGGAATTTAGTTTATTCCTTCATTTTAGCATTTTGCCAAACTGAGGCAGGATAGGTAGTCAAGGAAGTAATCATGTCCTCAGGATGGCAACCATAGCCATTCACCATGGACACAAGAAGCCCCAGCATTTGCATTGTAATCAAGCTCATTCAAGCAAAGCTACCTCCAGTGTGAAATTTCCCCCGTAGACACCTTGCACATTTTGATTTTACCTATCTTTAAACTCACCCTTTGCTCACTATAATAGTAAAAAACACACTCCAGGAGGAGATTCTAAATGCAAAAAAGACATGTGATGTATGAACAAGCATGCACTCAGAGGACCACCCGGTACAGGCTTACTTGTAGGTAACACATCTTTCTAGCTCCTTATAAATAATCATGTAAGATTCTCATAGAGGGAGTTTCCCCAGTAACAGTGAACATGGTCTCATCCTTACAAGCAGTTGATTCTGAATTGCCTGTCCGGGTGTACTGTCTATTCTGCACCTAGCTTTCAGAATATTATTTCTCCTTTGCAATATGCTGCTCCATGCTGCATCTTTTTTGTCGTGTGTCTCATTTAAATTATTTTAAACCAAGAAGACAAGAACCAAGATTTCACAACAGTCATCAACAAAACAACTACTTAACTTACCAGTTGTCCTAACACAGAGTTGTTGAGATGATACTCTCCATAACCCAAGTTATCTTCCATAGGCTTCAGTGAACAAGACAGACATCAATCCAATTTTTGTGATCTCTTGTTATATCAATTGAAATAGCCTCTCCTCCAGTAAAGAAGAATCTTTCTTCTTCAAAATCACAGCAAATGTGAAGAAAAACAATATTTTTTTAAATTTTCAATTAGAACACTTATCTAATTAGTGGACAAGCATAAAAAGAAATTTTCATCCCAAATAGGTAAAAAATATTATTTGCATGAAATATTTTGAGATATTTTGGGAGAGGACATTCTTTTTAGATAATTACTGATGAGTAAAGGCCAACAAGTCATATTGAAAACTTCGGTCATCTCAAAACATTGTTGTAACTGTTGCCTCCCCTAAATACCCCAACTTAAAACTGACAAATGGCATCAGGCAAGCACTGTTCACATCGAACTGTAGCTACAAATTAATGCAACAACTTTGATTGTGTAAAAAATCTTTACAATGTGAATAGAAAATAAAATTTAATGATTTCACTATCAATTTATTTTCTTATTTTATGGATGACTTTACTGCACCTGCTTTTCTCACCAATAACCTTCCTCCAATAACCTGACTCCTGCTTGGATGATCAGTGAAGAAGCTGGCATCAGTATGAAGACATCTTTTATATTTCCACACTAACAAAGCTACTAACCTCCCGAGATTGGTTACATATATGCTCACTTGCCTACTGTCCATGGATCACCTTCCTTGCACCTTTCTCAGACCAATCTCTCTACTTGTGCACATGAGGATAACATTGCTCATCCCCACTCAAGTGTCATACATATAGTGTTTCCCTCTTTATTCTACATTTCCATTTTTTTCACATTTTACTTGATCATTCCCATCTAACAAATATAATGTAATGTATTCCATTAAAAAAATAGTATTCCCTTGTCCATCATTTCTTCTCCAAATACCACCCCAACATCCTGTTGTCTTTCACAGGAAAAAAATGTCTACAAATTTTGCACCAATTCACTGTCCCTCTGTCTTTTGTTGCCTATTGATCTCCCCAATACTCGACCTCCAACTTCACTGAAAGTGCTTCTGTGTAGCTCAACAACAACCTTCACAAGCCTATACCCATAGTTATGGTTAAACTCAATATCATCAGCATCTTAACACACTTGATCTAACGTCATCTTCACTTTTCATCTAGGCAGTGTACTCACACTTTTTCCTTAACCAACTTGTCTGGTCCTTTTCATTCTTTTTTATTAAAGTTTATTCCATTTTCTGCCTATTAAATGTGAAATAGCCTAAGGCTCAGATTTCAGACATGTTCCATTTATTTATCAACTACCATTCTCTAGGTCGTCGGTTCTCAACTTGACTGCATGTTGGCATAACCTTCATAAATTGAAAATTACGTGATTTTTATTTTATTGGCTTTGAGAATAACCTGGACATAAACATTATTAAACAATTCCCCCAGTAGATTCTAATTTCCAGTCAAGAATTAGAACCGCAGTTCTAAGTCAAATTGTACAAACACTTCATTTTAAATGGCATTTATACTAGCTCCACATTAGAATCATCTGGGCCATTTAAATATACCTATGTATACACTAATGCATAGATTACCTTTTTTTAAATTCTGAATAAATTGTTTTACCCTGAGATCCAGACACATATGTATATAAAAAAATCACCCAGTAATTCTAGTAACAGTCAAGGTTGGAAACCATTAATAAATATAATGATTACTACAAGTTTAAAATCCATAAACTGATCTTTTCCTTGAATCCAGTCTTATATATAGGGCTTCCTTCTCAGTTTATGTATGTGGATATATCAATGGTATTTTAAACTTCCATTTTGAAAGCTTAATTATTTCTTCCCACCTCAAGTATACCCCATTACTTTATTGAGCATTTATGTGCCACATTTATTCTAGGGTCTAGAGATTCTGCAATTAAGAAGATAAAAATTCATATGCTCTTGGTTCTACATTTTAGCGGCAGATACAAACCATTAACAGACACCCATGCGTGCACACACACACACACACACACACACACACACACTTTTGGGGCCAAATCTATGGGCTTAAGGGTGTTTTCTTTTACTGAAAACGTTTTTTTTTTTCAATATGTCAGAGAATCTAGTAGTTTCTACATGCAAAATATCTATGCAGAGTCTGACAACTCAGTATATCCAATTGTTATGATCCTGATTGGAATGCTATCTTACTAAATTTTAGTCATAGTCAATTAACTGGTATTTTATTCCAACTTTTGTATCGTTGATAAAATCCCTATTCTCTACACACCATGTGAGTGATCTCTGTAAAACATGAGTCTGATCATGTCACTTTCTAGCTCAAAAGCCACTGAGGCTATCCTTTCTCAAATTGAAATCTAAAGTCTTACATTAATCTTGAAATTCATATGCAATCTGCTTCCCCATCATGATCCCCACCCATGCCTTTATCACCTATTACTTTGTTCCTTTCTCTTTTTATTACAATTAATCTGGCTTTGCTTTTCTAAAAACACACCAGTAATGTTCTGATATTTACCTTTGCATATACAGTTTCACCTTCTGCATAAATTTATGACTCTAGTTCATTCAAATGTAAAATAATGCCTTGTTCCAAAAATATTTTTGTAATATGTATAAGATTATATTTCTCACTCTTGAAGCCCTTTTCTTTTTTATTTTTTTTCCTCAACTTATAGTTTAAGTTCTGGGGTTCATGTGCAGGGTGTGCAGCTTTGTTATATCAGTGAAAGTGTGCTACAGTGGTTTGATGCACAGATCAACTCATACCTAGGTATTAAGCCCAGCATGCATTGGCTATTCTTTCTGATGCTCTCCCTCCCGCCACCCAGACTGACAGGGTCCAATGTGTGTTGTTCCACCTCCCTCATCTGCAAGCCGTATACATGTTTTCTTATCGTTCAGCTCCTACTTACAAGTGAAAACATGCAGTATTTTGTTTTCTGTTCCCATGTTAGTTTGCTGAGAATAATGGCTTCCAGCTCTGTCCATGTCCCTGCAAAAAACATGATCCTATTCTTTTTTATGACTGTGAAATACTCCATGGTGTATATGTAACAAATTATTTTAAACCTAGTCTATCACTGATGGGCATTAGGATTGATTCTATGTATCTGTTATTGTGGATAGTGCTGCAATGAACATATATGTGCATGTATCTTTATAATATAACAATTTATATTCTTTTGTGAATATATCCAGTAATGGGATTGCAGGGTCATTTGGTATTTCTGCTTCTAGAACTTTGAGGAAGTTCCACACTGTCGTCCACAACGGTCAAACTAATTTACATTCCCGCCAACAGTGTGAAAATGTTCCTGCTTCTCTCCAACCTCAACAGCATCAGTTGTTTCTTGACTTTTTATAATTGCCATTCTGACTGGTGTAAGATGGAATGCCATTGTGGTTTTGATTTGTATTTCTCTAATGATCAATGATGTTTAGATTTTTGTCATCCCTTTGTTGACCATGTGAATGTCTTCTTTTGAGAAGTGTCTGTTCATGTTCTTTGCCCACTTTTTGATGGAGTTTTTATTTTCTTGTAATTTTTTTAAAGTTCCTTGTGGACTTGAGATATTAGACCTTTGTGAGACAGAGAGCAAAAATGTTCTGTGTGTAGGCTGCCTGTTCACTCTGATGATAGTATCTTTCTCTGTGCAGAAACATTTTAGTTTAATTAGATCCCATTTGCAAATTTTTGCTTTTGTTGCAATTGCTTTTGGTATTTTCATAATGAAACTTTTTCCTGTGCCTATGTCCTTAATAGTATTGCAGATATTTTCCTCTAGGGTTCTCAAGTTTTGGGTTTTCCATTTAAGTGTTTAATCCATCTTGAGTTAATTTTGTATAAGGTGTAATGAAGGGGTCCAGTTTCAATTTTCTGCATATGGTTAGCCAGTTTTCCCAGTGCCATTTATTAAATAGGGCATATTTCCCCACTGATATTTTTTATCAGAGTCATTAGAGATCAGATGTTTGTAGGTGTGCAATCTTTTTTCTGAGTTTTCTATTTTGTTCCATTCGTCTATCTGTCTTTTTTTAATACCAGCATCATACTGTTTTCTATACTGTAGCCTTGTATCAAATAGTACAGCTTGAAGTTGGGTAGTGTGATGCCTCCAGCTTTGTTATTTTTCATTAGGATTGTCTTGGGTATATGGGCTTTTTTAGGGTTCCATATGCATTACTTTTTTTTTTTTCTAATTCAGTGAAGAATGTCAATGATAGTTTAATGGGAATAGCATTGAATCTATAATTTGCTTTGGGCAATATGGTCATTTTCGCGATATTGATTATTCCTATCCGTGAACGTGGAATGTTTCTCCATTTGTTTGTGTCCTTTCTGATTGCCTTGAGCAATGGTTTGCAGCTCTCCATGAAGAGGTCCTTCATTTTCTCTTGTTAGCTGCATTTCTAGGTATTTTATTCTCTTTGTGATGAGTGCAACTGGGAATTCTTTCATGATTTGGCTCTCTGCTTGTCTGTTGTTCATGTATAGGGATGCTTGTGATTTTTTGCATATTGATTTTGTATCCTGAGACTGTGCTGAAGTTACTTATCAGCTTAAGAAGCTTTTGGGCTGAGATGTTGGGGTTTTCTAGATATAGAATCATGTCATCTGGAAACATCAACAACCTGGCCTCCTTTCTTTCTATTTTAATACCCTTTATTTCTTTATTTTGCTTGATTGCCGTGGCCAGAACTTCCAGTACTACCTTGAATAGGGGTGGTGAGAGAGGGCATCCTTGTCTTGTGCCTGTTGTCAAGGGTAATGTTGAAACTCTTTCTGTAGTTTTTTCCTTTATAGCACTATTTATAGTTTTATATTATTACTTATGTTTGTTTAATGTGTTTTTTCTTTACATATATATGTGTGTGTATATATATTTATTTATATAGTATATTATGTATAAATATATATATTTATATATACACAAAATACAATGAGAACAAGAATTTTCACTACTCTATTCCCAGTGATATGAACAGTTATAAGTACATGCTGTCTGGATGTGGTGGCTCATGCTTGTAATCCCAGCACTTTGGGAACCCAAGACAGGAGGATTGCTTGAGCCAAGGAGTTCCCGATTTTCCTGGGCAAGACCCATGTCTAGAAAGTAACTTTAAAATTTAAAAATTAGCTTGGTATAGTGGCCTGCACCTGTAATCCTAACTACTGAGGAGGCTGAGGCAGGAGGATCCCCTGAGCCCAGGAGGTCAAGGATGCCGTGATTACACCATTGCATTACAACCTGGGTTACGTAATGAAATCCTGTCTCAAGAAGCAAACAAATAGAATGTACATGTTATCCATGTAATAAGTATTTGCTGGATACAAATTATCTAATATAGTATTTAATATTAACTAATCTTATCTATTAAGTTTAGCTAATCTGGCTAATGTTAATGTTTTAGATTATCTAATGTTGACTTCATCTATTTAAAAGAACAAAAAAAAATTTGAAAGTAACAAAATATTGAATAAGTTTTCTCTGGTTTTAACATTGTGAATGACAATATTTTCTTTACTGTATTTTTTCTACAAATAGTTGCTCTTCTATACTTACATATACATATTTATATATGTATATATATATATACGTATATATATATATACACATATTAAGAAAAGTTCCACTTTTAGCTCTAATTAATTTTGTTGAAATAAATTATATTTTCTGTAAGGTGACAGTTGAAATAGATAATTGTCATATCTTTTATTTATAAATCTTTACTTTGTAATGTGCTTAAAGTTTATACATGTGTATATATATATATATCCATCTACTATTTACACTTTTACATTTTAAATAGGATTTATTTTGCCGTATCCTTGGTAACACACATTTAATTCAGTTTGTACATTTTGGGACTTTTGCCAATGTTGAGAACAATTAGGCTACTTAAACTAAGTGATAATTTTCTAATTAATTCAATTGAATACTCATTTAAGTGTATTTGGCTTGGGGGAGGATAACGCTAAAACTCTGTAGCCAGACTTGTAACCTGGCTGTGTGCCTAGAAACACTGAACTGTGATATTAAGTAACTGGGAACAAATAGTAAGAAAAATTAAGCCATTGTGTCTCAGAGAAAAGAGCTTACATGCTGAGTGTAAAAGAGATAAATTTGTCTTTAACTCACCGTTGTTTAAAAGTGTAATAGATCTGTGAATACTCAGGCATAACAATCAACATTTGGAGCATTTCTTGTAGAATGGAATGTGTCATAGATGAAGTTTCCTGGGAGTCAAACTTGAAGCAGATTTGCAGGTAGGGTATCTATTAAGGTGAGCTCTTAGGGTTGACACCTGTGAGTAAGGGAAGGCAGCATGATTGGGCAAGGTAGCTCTGGACCAGGCATGACCCATCAGAGTTGCCCAGAACTAAAGCTGTGAGTCTAGATATTTATATCTCTTTACCACCCTGTTATTGGTAGAGACTATTTTAGCCTAGAGAATTTTCTGGAAATTGACTCATCTGGCCACTAACAACATCCAAGATTTCCAGCATATTGGGAAATTATTACTTCAGTTTTGAAAGGTATACATGGAGCAGAATCTAGGAGGTGTACAAAATAATATTAAAAAATTTGTAAACAAATATGAAATATGACAAAATTAGAGCAAATACAGAAATTGGCATTTAACCACAAAGTACAAATGGTAAATCAATCTATAAAAATATTTTTACATTTATTAGTCATTAGGCTAATGCAAACCATTTCACAGAATGAAAGTATGTTACTGCATCTAGATACACATTAATAAATTGGACTTTATCAATTGTTACTGAGAATATTAACTGTATTATATATTGTTGCTATACAACCCATTTTCTGTGAAGTACTCCTCTCCGGGGGAGAATAATATATTCCTCTATTTTTAAAATAGGTGTGGTCAAGTTATTTTCTTTGGTCTAAATATATAAGGGATATTTTGAAATGGGGTTGTTCTGTCTGCTAGATTCCCAAATGATATAATCATAAAGTAGAGCCATGGCCACACTATACAGGCTTCTCAATAATGTGAGTGGTAATAATCTCTTTTTTTTCCCCCTAAGCTACTGGGATTTTGAAAACATTTGCTATTCGTGTATCAAATTCCCAGATTAGTGACTCAAAAGAAAATTGTGTCTATTCCCTTGTATAGGATACTCACAGATTACTTAGGGCTTGACCATTTAGCTTACCTTGTCCAATGGAAAATCAGCAAACCTGATGAAAAGACACTTTATCAAGCTTTAACTCTTGAAACACTGCCATGTGGGAAGGAACCTGATATATATTTCTAAAGGATGTGGTGCTTTGTGGAGAGAGAAAATTTAATGAAAGAAGTAAGCTATATCATCCATTCCAGACATTCAGGCTGAGGTACAAGATAAAAGGAAGGCCATCAATACCATGCATTTTAGTGCAATAGCAAATGACCATCTAGAGGTCAATATGGAAACATATTTCATCATTATGTACTTTTGATACCATTTTTTTCTGTTAAATAGGCTTTGTAAACATCTATTTTTTTACATTTACTGTATATGTATTTTATTATTGATGTTATTCATTTGAATTCATTTTATTTATTTTTATTTCATGGCTTGTAAATTTGTGTCTATTTTGCAATATCTTTTTCTAATTTGAATTTAGATTTTAGTGACTTGTTTGAAAAAAAAGTGTTTACAATTATTTATCTTCCTTATCTGGGCACTTGCAATGTGTTTTTGCAACTGCTCTTAGCGAGAAACTGCATGTATATATCTGCTTCTGAAATCTGAAATCATACCTTGTTTTGTCACTTGGACAAGTGATGTTATGTAAGTTCCATGTTTAGGCATTGGGGCTTTGTGGTATTTCAGTCATTCTCTTGAAAACTGCCTATCTCTGTAGGGACATCTCGGGTTAATTCATGGCCATTGTGAAACATGTGATCCAGTTACCTCCACTTACCCCAATCTATAGCCCTTATGAAATACCAAAGCATAGCCATCTAGTTGACCACTGCCTGACTATAGATGCATGAGTGAAGTGAACTAAAATAAGGAGAAAAAAAAAAAACAAACATATGCTCCCAGTCCAAAGTTCTGACAAAGAGAATCATAAACCAAATATGCAACTGTTGTTTTAAGCCACTAAGTATGTCTGTGGTTTGTTACATAGTAAAAGCTAAGTGACAGTAGTCCCAAAGACATTATTCTGTAGGTTTACATTAAAATGTTAGAGTTGTCTTTTTCACTTATGTTTTAATTTAATGCACTGAAAACAAAATTTTATAGGAAGAATTATATAGAGATCTGCTTTCCTTTCCACATTCTCTGCAACCCACTATTAAATAATCAGATCTACCCTACTGTAGTCAAATATTTGTCATATAACAAGCCTTATAAGCCTTATTGTGTTCTTCAGTTTGTTTTTGAGATCGCTCTAATTTTTCATTGATTAATTGGTCTATACTGCATCCCTCTGATAGTTATAATTATTATGATTATGAAAATATTCAAAATCTGGTAAAGCACTTTTCTAATTCTGTCTTTATTATTCTTCAGGAGTATCTTGACTACTATAATTATTTGGAATAATCTGAAACATATCATGATATAGTACATTTTTCATACAAGAGGGGTTTCATTTTGATAGTTTATTTAGAATTTAAATTTGTACTTGTGTGTTAAGGTGGCTAGTAATTTCCTTTTCCATGTTTTTTTTTATAAAATATATTTTAGTATGAAAGTTACCTGAAATAAAAAGTAAATCAAAAACAAAAGTAAAGCAGGCTTTTAAAATAGGAATAACGACAAAAATAAACTGAATTACACAAGTAAACAAATTACTTTTTAGAGAAATTTAAAATAAACTTTTTTTTAGAGACAAGGTCTTGCTCAGTTACTCAGGCTGTAGTGCATAACATATACTTTAAGTGGATTTGAAAAAGTTTTAAGAATTGTGATATATGCAAAATACTTGCAAATACATCTTCACTAAATTTTGGTACAATAATTTAAATAATCACATTGTTATTAAAACTATGATAGTTGAGTGAAGATACAATATAGTTGGATAACTTACGTGGAAACTATGGATCTTAAATTTGAATTGCACATATTAGTATAAACTTCTACATGCTTGCTCTCTTCCTAATATACACAGTTTCTCAGTCTTTTCATTTTTCTAGAATATTAAACAACACCTCTAGTCTACCTCCTAGACTACAGCCTCTAAATATCACTGCAAAACAAAAAAAAAAAAGCAAGGTTTTTTTTTTTTCAACTTATAATTTAGATGCAGGGGAACATGCACAGGTTTTTTGCATGCGTGTATCACATGATGCTGAGGTCTGCAGTACAGATCCTGTCACCCAGGTAGTGAGCATAGCATCTAATAAATAGTTTTTCAGTTCTTACACTCCTCCCTTCCTCCTTCCCCCATCTAATAGCCTGCAGTATCTATTGTTAAATGTTTAGCCCCATTTATAAGTGAGAACATGCTGTATTTGCTTTTCTGTTCCTTGCACTTGGTATAATGACCTCCAGCTACACCCATGCTGCTATAATGGACATGATTTTATTCTTTTTGATGGCTGTGTAGTAATCCATGGTGTATATGTACCACATTTTCTTCATCCAATTCACCATTGATGGGCTCATGAGTTGATTCCGTGTTCCCAAGACATAAATCAATCCACATATGTCTGGGAACATGTCTCTCTATATTCCCTACAGGCATTTTCTGCACTCTAAAGCAACAACAAACTATCAAAATAAAAAAAAAAAATTCATGTACAAAAATCTCAGCAGACCTCCCAAAACTCTGCTTCTGAACCAAGTAGAGTATAGCATGAGAAAGACTACAACTGATTTGTATGAATTCCAAAATTCATAATGATATTAATAACCAATTGTTCTGAAAATTGGTAATGTAAAAACAGAAACAAGCATTTATCTCGTCTACTTCATTGACTTAGCATAACAGGATAAAGGGGGGAAATTCTTTAGAAAATAATTTTATGTAATAAATTCAGAAAGAAAGGGAAATTGGAATATTAACATTTTGTAACATAGAGTGAAACAATCAATCTACACAATAATCTAAATGATGTTAAATTATTAGTGAAAATTTTGGTAAGGAATTTTTACAGTAGAGTGATTAGACTGATAGCACTCTACCCACTGGTCAATTTTTTCATTAATAAATATCGAACTGCCAGACATTCTGTGTGTAATAATTTAGCACAATAGAAATTACACAGAAGCATTATTATTTTCTTTCCACAAAAGTTGAATGTAAGTTGAATCAAACTTGTGGTTGTAATTATTGTTCTACAGGAAATAGGGTGAATTGAGAAACAAGGTAAACAACATCAGAAAAAGACAACTTGCCACATAGCAAATATGTGTCAATCTAGTAGACAAATTACTTGGTCTTTTCAACTAGTTAATGCCAAAAAATAAAAACATCTCTAAAAAGAGTTTTTTCTGTAACTTTTTGTAACAGAATAGAAGAGTTCCTGTGAAAGTCTTCACTGCTTCAACCACTTTACCTACGAATCCAGATCTGCCTGTTAAATCCAGATGTGCTTTTAGCAACCACACTCATAAGTAAAGAGATAGGTGGTGAACTAACTTATTTTAAAATCGGGGGGAAAAACAGCTAATTTTTGCTGATGGAACTTCTAAGCTTCTGTAAAATATTCTTGGTTATAGCTCACTTAATGCAATCTTATATTCATAATTCTTTAAGAGAGAATTGATATACAACAAATTGGATGGCAAAGTAAAATCATCAAAAAAAAAAGATGATGTATACTAGGAGAAGATAGAGAAAAACAAAATACAAATTGTTCTTTATTTGCTGATCTGTCTATAAATGTATATTGATTGATAAACATCAAATTCTATATTTTAGCTTAACTTTAGGATACATAAAATTATAACATTTTCAAAGAAAGCCTTTCAAGTATAAGGTTATTAGTATATGTGTAAATTCTGTAGTATTAGAGTTGCATATTCTTAAATAAAGTGAATGAGATAGTGACTTGACCAAGATCACAAATGTATTGCTACATGGTTTAAGTATGTTTAAAATGTAAAATATGACCATCACATTTTAAATGTTTCGGGAAGTATGCCATGTGGATTCTTGAGAAGAATGTTATTTTCCATGTAGGAAAATAATTGTTGACCTCTGAATTGTGCTCCAAATACATGAATAATACTGAACAGGCAAAAATTGAACTTATGCAGTGGAGATGCTGAGTCACTACTAAAATGATATATGAAACTATTAATGGACCTCAGCAAGACTATCTCTTTTACTTTGTGCCAATAATCCAAAAGATGAAATGTAACTCACTGTGAAGGACAAAAATAAATGTGTCAGACATGATATGTTAGTCCTGAAAATGAGGAGAAAGTAAAATTTTCTTGAATATCATATTAATAAAAATGATTAATTCTTCTCTTCCCTTACCCACCATATCTTGTATGGTAATTTCAATGCATACAAATTCAGAGATTTGGATAGTGTCAGTCATTTTTCTTCACATAGTGAATTCATTATAATGGAGTTATTCAGGTTTGAGACACTAATGATTTGCCAAATTGTATTTTGCTTGTAAAATGGTATTTGTGTCTCTGAAAGAAGTGATGACTAGCTAAAATCTGGTTTATCATGGCTACTACATGTAACAAAATGACAATTAAGTATTGACTTATTTTGCAACCTTGGGTAAAACATTGCCCAAGAGGTAATATTTGATATTTTTATAGTTTCCAATGTAAAGAAAATAGGTAAAGATCTATAGAATTGATCAGAAGTCATAGCCAGTGTTCCATAAAAGTATGTATGTCATCTATGAATAGCAGTGTCAAAGAAAGCATTATAAGCAGGCTATTGACCTCAAAATGTCTTCTTTCTTTTACATGAAAATCACTTAACCTGCTTCTCCCAAGTTAAATGACAATTTGAGCTTATAGGTAAATGTTGTCTTGAGTTTTAGGGAAGTAAGAGCTGGTATTTCGTTTTCTCTACCGATTTAGAGAGCAGATGTTTCGTCAACACATTAGAGCATTTTACCTCCTGTTTATTTCCAATTGAAATGCTTAAGAACACTTCACAACAGTTTTAAGTAGTCTGACTAACCCCCAGAATTAGTTGAATAGTTGAGCTGAATTTCTCTGTAATTATCAGAGAATATATGGAAAACAGAAAGGTAGGAGGATGGCTTTACGCACATCAGCAGGAGGATACAGTCTACCTTTTTGTTATGGCTTATATAGGGAGGGCATGGATTTCTATCACTGCATGACTGTACAACTTTAACTAAAATTAAACCCCTATCTGTAGCCAAGGAGTAACAACAACAACAACAACAACAACAACAACAACAAAAACTTGTAAAAGAAACCAACAAATGAAATGAAAGATAGTAATACCTGCTTGTAAAAAAATTAATAACAAATGTACAATAATGAAAAACATATTTGTAATGTAAACAATAATCTTTTTGAAAAAGACACAATTATCAAAAAACAATGATCTATTGATATAAATAAGAAATTCACCAAAAAGTAATCCAAATTGTTAAATTCACTAGTATTCAGATAAATAAAAATATAGGTAATAATGAATTGTTGTTTTATATGTATCAGCTTACATTTTGTATGTAAAAAGTTAAAAAGACTTAGAGGTGCTATTACTTTTGGGGACTGGAAAATGACACTCTTATATTGCTTGTAAAAATATAAATTGGGGGCCGGGTGCGGTGACTCATGCCTGTAATCCCAGCACTTTGGGAGGCCGAGGCGGGTGGATCACGAGGTCAAGAGATTGAGACCATGCTTGTCAACATGGTGAAACCCTGTCTCCACTAAAAATACAAAAAATTAGCTGGGCATGGTGGTGCGTGCCTGTAGTCCCAGCTACTCAGGAAGCTGAGGGAGGAGAACTGCCTGAACCCAGGAGGCAGAGGTTGCGGGGAGCCGAGATCGTGCCATTGCACTCCAGCCTGGGTAACAAAAGCGAAACTCTGTCTCAAAAAAAAAAGAAAATCTGAATTGTTTTTTAAGGCTAGAAATTGAGCAGCACAAATTAAATGCATTAAGATAAATTTTCCTTTGAAACGCATAATCTTGTGTTGGGATATGTACTCCATAAAAATATAATACCATTGTATATGAATATATATATCAAACGTTTTATGGCAAGCATAATTTTTACTAGATAAAAAGTGAAAAAAACATAAATTACTATCATTTGTAGGATAACTGAATAAATTATGTTATTCCCCACTATGATGTATTATGCAGGCCTTAAACACAATTAATTGCATTTATGCCTCATGAAACAGAGGGATTTTTCTAAAGTATTTTTCACTAAAAATAGCAAAAACATAATTCCACTTTAAATTATGAAGTGACAAAAAGACTGTATTTTTCTATATACTTAAAATAGTTAAACTTGCAGAGGCTTCATGCTGAATTGTGTATGTGAATTATTTGTTGGAATATGGGTCAGATAAATAGAAAAAAGTTAGCAAAGTCAAAAGAAAAAAGATTAAACAAAATCAGAATTTTTTGTATTTTCATTTATGTAAAATATGTATATTTAAAACATAACATACATCACAGATGGCTTTGAAAAGATTTATTTTTAAATAATTGCTGATAGTCATTTGAATAGGTGAGTGTAGAACATTTAGCCTTTTGAAATTCCCAATACATTTGATGAACAAGCCAAAAAATTACTTTTGATAACCATAGGGTCAGAGAAGGTGGAAAGTGAAACCCCAACTTGACTATTTGTTGGGAACTAAAATGCATTCTCATAGTATGTACAGATATAACCACAATGTTTTAAGGACTCTTAGTATCATTCATGTGAACGCTGGCTAATTATAGAGCTATGGACTATTGAAAACCAAGTCATTAAGAGGCTAGGATTCCAACCTGAGGCAGAACAAAAATAAAGATGTAAGAGGATCACAGGAAAAAAAAAAGAAAGGAGAGAAATGGAAATGTATCTTTAGATCAAATCTGGAACCTCATCTTATCTATTTTAATAAATATTGCCTTCGACCACTTATTTGTTTCTTATTTCTTTTGTGCCAAAGTGTTCATTTAAACTTTTAATAACAATTAATAATTATATACATTTATGGGCTTCAATATGATCTTTTGATATATGCATACATTGGGAAATGATTAAATCAAACTTCATATGTGTCAGTTCATCACCTTATCATTTCCTGGTTTTGAGAACATTCTGAATCTACTGTTTTAGCAATTTTGAAATATAAGTTATTATTAAAAATGGTTGCTGCTGTGCAATAGATTACTAAACCTTACTCCTCTTAATGGAAACCTTGTGTTCTTTCACCACCTTCTCCCCTTTCCCTATCCACCCTCCAACCCACTTTTCTTCTAGGAGCTTGTATTCTTTTCTGTTGTAGTTGTTTTTCTTTTTTCTTCTAAAAAGACAAAACAAACAACAACAACAAAAATTTAAAATGGGAAATATGTGCAGATTGTGCAGGTTTATTACATAGGTATACATGTGCCATGGTGGTTTGCTGCATCGACTGACTCATCCTCTAAGTTTTCTTCCATCACCCCAACCCCTTATAGGCTCTGGTGTTTGTTGTTCCCCTTTCTGCATCTGTGTGTTCTCATTGTTCAATTCCCATTTATGAGTGAGAACAAATGGTGATGGGTTTTCTATTCCTGTGTTAGTTTGCTGAGGCTGATGTCTTCCAGCTTCAACCATGTCCCTGCAAACGACGTGATCTCATTTTTTTTTATGGCTACATAGTATTCCATGGTGTTTTTGTATCACATTTTCTTCATACAATCTATCATCGATGGGTTAGCTCCATGTCTTTGCTTTTCTAAGTAGAGACATGTATCTATATAGTAGAATGAGTTGTATTTCTTTGGGTATATACCCAGTAATGGGATTGCTGGTTCAAATGGTATTTCTGCTTCTAAATACTTGAGATAATCCCATACTGTATTCCACGATGGTTGAACTAATTTACATTCCCACCAACAGTGTAAAAGTATTTCTGTTTCTCCATAGCCTTGCCAGCGTCAATAGTTTCCTGACTTTCTAATAATTGCCACTCTGACTGGCATGAGATGGTGTCTCATTGTGGTTTTGATTTGCATTTCCCTGATAATCAGTGATGTTGCACTTTTGTCATACATTTGCTGGCTGCATAAATTTCTTCTTTTAATAAGTGTCTGCTTATCCCACTTTTGGATGGGATTGTTTTTTTCTTATAAATTGTTTAAGTTCCTTGTAAATTCTGGATACTATACATTTGTAAGATGGGTAGATTGCAAAAATTTTATTCCATTCTGTAGGCTGTCTGTTCACTCTGATGATAGTATCCTTCTCTGTGCAGAAGCATTTTAGTTTAATTAGATCTCAATTGTCAATTTTGGCTTACACATCATGATCAAGTCATCATCATCCCTGGGATGTAAGGCTGGTTCAACAAACATAAATCAATAAATGTAATCTATTACATAAGCAAAAAACTAAAACAAAAAACACATAATTATCTCAACAGATGCAGCAAAGGCCTTCAATAAAATTCGACATCCCTTTCTGTTAAAAACTCAATAAACTCAGTATTGACGAAACTTATCTCAAAGTAATAAAAGCTGTTTATGACAAACCCACAGCCGATATCATATCAAATGGGCAATAGCTGGAAGCATTCCCTTTGAAAACCTGTACAAGTCAAGGATACCCTCACTCACCGCTTCTATTCAACATAGTATGGAAGTTCTGGTCAGGGAAATCAGGCAAGAAAAAGAAATAAAGAGTATTCAAATAGGAAGAGAAGAAGTCACGTTGTCTCTGTTTGCCGATGACATGATTTTATATTTAGAAAATCCCATCATCACAGCCCAAAGTCTCCTTAAACTGATAAGCAACTTCAGCAAAGTCTCGGGATATAAAATCAATGTGGAAAATCAAAAGCATTTCTTTACACCAACAATAGACAAGCAGAGAGCCAAATTGTGAGTGAATTCCCATTCACAATTGCTACAAAGAGAATAAAACACCTAGGAATGCAGCTAACAAAGGATGTGAAGGACCTCTTCAAGGAGAACTAGAAACAACTACTCAAGAAAAGAATATTACGAGAGAATACAAACGAATGGAAAAATATTCTATCCTCCTGGATAGGAAGAGTCAATACCGTGGACGTGGCCATACTGCCCAGAGTAATCTACAGATTCAATGCCATCCCCGACAAATTGTCATTACCATTCTTCACAGAATTAGGAACAAACTATTTTCAATTTCATATGGAATCAAAGAAAATGCCATATAGCCAGGACAATCCTAAGCAAAAAGAACAGAGCTGGAGGCATCATGCTACCTGACTTCAAACTATACCACAAGGCTAGAGTAACCAAGAATGGTGCTGGTTTCAAAACAGACCTATAGACCAATAGAGCAAAGCAGATACTTCAGAAATAATGCCACATGTCTAAACCATCTGATCTTTGACAAACCTGACAAAAACAAGCAATGGGAATAGGATCTCCTATTCAGTAAATGATGCTGGGAAAACTGGCTATCCATATGCAGAAAACCGAAACTGGACCCCTTCTGTACACTTTATACAAAACTAACTCAAGATTTACTAAAGTATTAATTGTAAAACCCAAAACCCTAACAATTCTAGAAGAAAACCTAGGCAATACCATTCAGGACATAGGTATGGACAAAGACTTAATGATAAAAACACACAAGCAATTGCAACAGGAGCTTGCATTCTTAACAAATTAACTGCTTTTCATAAATAAATAAATAAGCTGAACTGAAACCCAAACTAAATAGCAGTTGACGTGTGATATGAAAAAATGACCTTATTTTGGAGAAAGACCTCATATTTTGTATTAACTGGGAAAACAGAGAGGAGAGACAGTGACAGAGAAGGAGGAGGAAGAGGAGAATAAAAAAAGAGTTAAAAGAAATTATTTTATTGTGGTATGTAAGGTCATAATTCTAGAGAATCAGAAAATCTAAGGCCAGAGTTCTGAAAAATCAGAAGCAAAACCATGCCTTTATCTTCCAATAACAGGCTCATTTGAAACCTCTTTCTTTGTTAAACTAAAAACTGAGACTGGAGTCTGAATTATATTTTGTTTTTAGTCAAAAAAGAACATGGCATAACATTGGGGTTAGAAACTAAGACACTTACCACTAAGTTTAACCAAATAGAGTGGAGCATGTATCATGAGATATGTCTCATGTTTTTTTCTGGATTTGAGGAGGTTTTAATTATATATTTGGATGAGTTTGAAGTGGCTAAGGGTTACAATTCTAGTTAGGTTGGAAAATATAAGAGAAAGCTAAGCACACTTGGGAGTACTTCAAAAGAAATACAAAAATTGAAATGTTCTTTTAATATCATTTTATATAAGATTTAGACTAATCACAAATGCTAATATATGTGGAAGTTTATATAAAAGGCATTATTATGACATTTGTTTGCATTAATTCATTTCATCTTTATTTTTTTATGTAGTAGATATTATAATAATCCATATTTCAGTGAAAAGAAAATTGAAGTCCAGTTAAATGACTTATCAAAGTCACATATGCAATAATTATGGAACCGGAATTCAAACCCAGAGAAGCTGGCTCAAAAGTCTGTGTTCTTCATCACTTTACTGAATTCCATCTGCTACGATGGCACAAAACTGGATTGAAAGATTAATTATATTTAGAGAAGCAAGAGAATCTAATGCAGGAATACAGCATAAGCACAGAGAAAGACCTACCACTCCTTCTGACCTGGATGGCTTATGAAAAGGAGAGACAGGGTGAGTTGTGAGAAGATATCACATCAGCCTGTTCTATCTTCCTCACTTCAGATTCCAAAAAGAAGCACAGGAAGCCCAACAAATAGGGATGGAAGAGGGAGGAAGCTAAAAGTGTACAGTTCTGAGTATCTTGTGGATATACCAGGCTTTTTGTACATGTCCTCAAGGGAACAACCAACTTGAGTAAGCAATAATCATGCCACAATGGTGAGGGGTGACAGATGGATAAATTAGACTGAGTCAGTAATTCTCATTTGCTAAAGTACTGTGTAAACTAAGAATAGGATTCAGAAATCTCTGATGCCCTGGTGACAATGTAATAAGGTCCTATCAGAGTCAAGGTCCAGTAAACGTCTTGAGTCACAATGCACAATGAATTTGTCACTTGTAGGGAATTCAAGATAAAGACAATGGTCAAGGCCAGGGATTTCAATGGCAGGGTTACTACAACACTCCAAAGGACAAGATTGGGTGAATCACAATTCAGAAATCACCAGTCCGAGTGGAAGAACATAGCAGTCATTTATTTTTTAACCAAAGGCTTGAATGGTTTAGAAGGTACTGGAAAGATTTATGGTCTTTGTCTCCCTCCACTGCCAGATGTTACACAAACCTGACTTCTCCTTTTAAAAAAAAATACCATCCCGGAGAAGAAAAAAAGACTGAGTATAAGAAACAGTGCTTTTAAATAAAAGGCAGGAATCCAAGAAAAAGAAACCATTGAAACTGGGAGGCACTAAAATCCTGTATATTGAAAAAGTGTGACTAATTGTGTTTGTGTCTCTTTGCTAAATAGCCAGGTGCTGGCTTATGAATAATCAGCATAGCTATGAGAATAAAAAAAAAAAACTGATATTTATTTTGTATACAAGAGTGTACTATGAATAACAGTTGTAGCATGGCTGCATGTATTTCAGCAATTATAAAATTTAGGAAATACCATTCTGGACATTGGCAATAGGCTAACAGTTAAAAAATGTATGGCTTAAGACCCCATAGCAAATGCAACAAGAACAAAAATTGACAAGTGAAACTCAGATAAACTAAAGAGCTTCTGTGAAAAAAAAAAAAACTATCAACAGCATAGACATACTGTACAGAATGAATGAAAATATTAGCAAACTATGCATAACAGAGATCTGATATCAAGAATGTATAAGGAACCTACACAAAACAAAAAAAGCCAAAAACAAAAAAACAAAAAACTCATTAAAAAGTAGGAAAAGGACAGACACTTCTCAAAAGAAGATGTACAAGTCACCAACAAACAATTTAAAAAGGCCACCTGTAATCCCAGCACTTAGGGAGGGCGAGGCAGGTAGATCATGAGGTCAGGAGTTCAAGACCAGCCTTGCCAAGAAGGTGAAATCCTCCTCTATTAAAACCACAAAAATTAGCTGGGCATGGTGGTGGGTGCCTGTTATCCAAGTTACATGGGAGGCTGAGGCAGGGAATTGCTTGAACCCAAGAGGCAGAGGTTGCAGTGAGCCGAGATGGTGCCACTGCACTCCAGCCTGGGTGATAGAGTGAGACTTCATGTCAAAAAAAAAAGCTCAACATCATGTTTATTAAAGAAATGCAAATCAAAATCACCACAATCTTTAGTGTAAGCACAGAGCACGCTTTCTGTAAAAAGCAGTGCCTAAGTAAGATGAGGCATAATGTCAGGTGAGGTTTCATAATCCCATAGAGAAGCATTCAGGAGCCAGGAAATACTTGGACTCATCATGTTATATTCCAAGAGAAGAACTCCATATCTCACAATTACGCCTAAAGAACACACATTAAGTGCAACAAATCGAAAGGGACTTACATATTTGACACAGGTTGCCTGGAAACATTGTAGGCAATTGAGAGTATATGTAGCCCTGTCCTAGTAGAGAAAGAAGACTGACCTGTCACTCTGAAGAAGAGATGACATTTGTGGAACTTCTCTCCTTCACAAATATTGGTCTTAATTTTTACCTTCCTCAACATTATGGCCACCTTGCATTTCTTACCTTAGATACAGAAAGGAAAAGTTACCTGCTTTGCAACAATGACTAGAAATTAAAATAGTAAATTCCATTCAGATAATGGAAAAGGTTATTATATCTGTTTTTATAATTAAGACAAAACAAAAATCTATCTCAAATTACACTGTAGTTGAGTATCAAAAATTCATTGTCCCTGAAACTTATCCTGAGGAACAAACTTGATTTTGGCATTATAATCATAAGCTTTAAAATCAGACAGAACCAGTAACAAATATCTTCCTTTATTCTTAACGATAGTTTAGACGTCATTTTGATCACCTACAAATTGAGAGAAATAGCTGTAATAGTCTGTTCTCACACTGCTGATAAAGACATGGGAGAGTGGGCAATTTACAAAAGAAAGAGGGTTTAATGGACTTACAGTTCCATATGGCTGGGAAGGCCTCACAGTCCTGTTGGAAAGCAAAAAGGAGTAAGTCACATCTTTTTATTTTTTATTGCATTTTAGGTTTTGGGGTACATGTGAAGAACACGCAAGATAGTTGCATAGGTACACACGTGGCAGTGTGATTTGCTGCCTTCCTCCCCTTCACCTATATCTGGCATTTCTCCCCATGCTATCTCTCCCCAACTCCCCATCCCACACTGTCCCTTCCCTATTCCCCCCAACAGACCCCAGTGTGTAGTGCTCCCCACCCTGTGTCCATGTGTTCTCATTGTCCAACACCCGCCTATGAGTGAGAACATGCGGTATTTCATTTTCTGTTCTTGTGTCACTTTGTTGAGAATGATGGTCTCCAGGTTCATCCATGACCCTACAAAGGACACAAACTCATCGTTTCTGATGGCTGCATAATATTCCATGGTGTATATGTGCCACATTTTCCCTGTCCAGTCTATCATTGAAGCTGGTACCATTCCTTCTGAAACTATTCCAAATAATCCAAAAAGAGGGAATCCTTCCCAAATGATTTTATGAGACCAACATCACCCTGATACCAAAATCTGGCAGAGACTCAACAAGAGAAGAAAATTTCAGGCCAATATCCATGATGAACATAGAAGCAAAAATCTTCAATAAAATACTGGCAATCCGATTACAACAGCACATCAAAAACCTTATCCACCATGATCAAGTAGGATTCATCCCAGGGATGCAAGGCTGGTTCAACATACAAAAGTCTATAAAAGTAATTCACCACATAAACAGAACCAAAGACAAAAACGACATGATTATCTCAATTGATACAGAGAAGGCCTTTGACAAAATTCAACAGCGCTTTATGCTAAAAACCCTCAATAAACTAGGTATTAATGGAACATATCTCAAAATAATAAAAGCTATTTATGACAAACCAACAGCCAATATTATACTGAATGGGCAAAAACTGGAAGCGTTTCCTTTGAAATTAGGCACTAGACAAGGATGCCCTTTCTTACCACTCCTATTCAATATAGTATTGGAAGTTCTAGCCAGAGCAATCAGGCAAGAAAAAGAAATAAAGGGTATTCAAATAGGAAAGATGGAAGCCAAATTGTCTCTATTTGCAGATGACATGATTGTGTATCTAGCAAGTCACATCTTACATGAATGGAAGCAAGCAAAGAGAGAGGTTCTCCAGGAAAATTTTCATTTTTGAATCCATCAGATCTTGCGAAACTCACTATCATGCGAACAGGATAGGAACAACTTGCTCCCATAATTCAGTCACCTCCCAAAGGGTTCCTCCCATGAGATGTGGGAATTGTGGGAGTTATATTCAAAATGAGGTTTAGGTGGGGACATAGCCAAACCATATCATTCTGCCCCTGACCTCTCCCAAATTTTATGTCCTCACAGTTCAAACCAATCATACCTTCCCAACAGTCCCATAAAGTCTTAACTCATTCAACAATAACTCAAAAGTCCGCAATCCGATGTCTCTTCTGAGACAAGACAAGTGTCTTCTGCCTATGAGCCTATAAAATCTAAAGTTATGTTACTTCCTAGATACAATGTGGGTAGAAGCATTGGGTAAAAAAAAGTTATTCCAAATGGGAGAAATTGGCTAAAACAGAGGGGCTACAGGCCCCATGCAAATCTGAAATCCAGCTGAGCCATCAGATCTCAAACCTCCAAAATGATCTCCTTTGACTCTACGTCTCACATCCAGGCCATGCGGATGCAAGAGGTGTGTTCCCATGGTATTGGGCAGCACTACCCCTGTGGCTTTTCAGGGTACAGTCTCCCTCCCAACTGCTTTCATGGGCTGGCATGGATTATCTGTGACTTTTCCAGGCACATGGTGCAAGCTATCACTGGATCTACCTTTCTGGGGACTAATGGATGGTGACCCTCTCCACAGAGTGGCCCTCTTTATTTTCATTGAAATATGGATTATTATAATAACCCATTATAATAATGGTGTCCCAGTAGGGACCCTGCGTGGGGATTTGAACACTACATTTCCCTTCTGCACAGCCCTAGCAGAGGTTCTCCATGAGAGCCCTGACCCTGAAGCAAACTGCCTGAAGATCCAGGCATTTCCATACATCCTATGAAATCTGGGTAGAAGTTCCCAAACCTTACTTCTTGACTTCTGTGTACTTGCAGGCTCAATACCAGTTGGAAGCTGCCAAGGCCATGGCTGGAAAGGGTGCAAGTCATTGGCCCCTTTTAGTCATGGCTGGAGCAGCTGGGACAGATGGCACCAAATTCCTTGCTCCACACAGCATGGGAACCCTGGGTCCAGCCCTTGAAACCATTTTCTCTTCCTAGACCTCTTGCCCTATGATGGGAGGGGCTGCCATGAAGAACTCTGACATGCCTTGGAGACATATTTCCCATTGTCTTGGGGATTAACATTCAGCTCCTCATTACTTATGCAAATTTCTGCAGCCAGCTTGAATTTCTCCTCAGAAAAGAGGATTTTCTTTTCTATTACACTGTCAAGTTGCAAATTTTCCAGACTTTTATGCTCTTCTTTCCTTATAAAACTAAATTTGTTTTACAGCACCCAAGTAACATCTTGAATGCTTTGAATGCCTTGCTGCTTAGAAATTTCTTCCATCAGATACCCTAAATCATCTCTCTCAAGTTCAAAGTTCCACAAATCTCTAAGGCAGAGGTAAAATGCTGCCAATCTCTTTGCTGAAACAAGTCACATTTGTTCCAGACCCCAACAAGTTTCTCTTTTCCATCTGAGACCATCTCAGCCTGGAGCTTACTCTCCATATTACTATCAGAATTTTTGTCAAAGCCATTTAATAAGTGTCTTAGAAGTTCCACACTTTTTCACATTTTCCTATCTTCCTCTGAATCCTCCAAACTGTTCCAACCTCTGCCTGTTACCCGGTTCCAAAGTTGCTTCCACATTTTTGGGTCTCTTTTCAGCAATGCCAAACTCTACTGGTATCAATTTACTGTATTAGTCCATTTTCATGCTGCTGATAAAGATACACCTAAGACCGGGAAATTCCCAAAAGAAAGATGTTTAGTGAACTTACACATGTCTGGGGAAGCCTCATATTCTTGGTGGAAAACAAGGAGGAGCAATTCAAGTCTTACATGGATGGAAACAGGCAAAGAAAAAGTGTGTGCAGGGAAACTCCCATTTTTTAAACCATCACATCTCGTAAGACTCGTTTGCTATCTATCATGAGAACAGTGCAGGAAAGACCCACCCCTTAATTCAATCACCTCCTATCAAGTGCCTCCCATAACATATAGGAATTGTGGGAGTCACAATTCAGGAAAAAATTAAGGTGGAGACACAGACAAACAATATTGATAGTGAACTTGCAGTATGGTGTTGTAAAATACAAGGCACAAGTACAGGAAATATTTTGCAATTGAAAATATTACTGGTACATTCAACATATGTTGCCTATATATTTAAATACTTATACTCATCTATGTTTTAAAAGTTGAAGTAGTTTTGTTTTTACCTGTGAATTCAAAATCTAACACTGCCTCAGATTTGATGTCTCTGATTTGATGAAGAATTTACTTGAGGTCAACCCTATGTGAAAACAAGTTTGTTCACTATGTGTCTGAAAGCACTATATAAAAAGTTTTTATTTTTTTTCCTATGATTTATTATTTGACAAGTACTTACAACTTCCTCCCTGACTCTAGGTGAGTCAGGGAGGTGGAAAAAGAACTGATTTTATCACTATGAAAAATAATTTCAGGATGTTTTGCTTATTGATACATTTAGATATTCATTTAGTCACTAGTTACCTACTCTGCGCTAAGAGCAGTTCTACATTCCATGAGCATAAAAGAGAGAAGATAGAATGAACTCTTCTTCAATGTAGCTCAAATATGAAGAGCAAAATACTACATTAAAACTGTATTAATTAATTATAAATAATATATTAATAAATAATAAACAATTACATAATAATTAAATAATTACAATAACAAAGATTACGGAATACTATGGAAACAATAAAAGGTGACTTTTAATCTCCTTGAAAAAGCCCACACATTCAAGATGTTACGTGAAGTTTGAACAAAAATTTATTATTTAAATGGAGAATGGCAATGGGAAGAATACTCCTGGCATTGGGAAAGAACCCAGGGACTAGGAAGATCTCTAATATTTACCGGTGTTTCAGGCACCTAAAAATATCTTGGCATTGCTAAAATAGAAATGAAGAGAAAGTGCAATTGTTAAAGCTGGAGCTGAAGAAGTAGGTAGGATTTTTCTTTTAAAATTTTTTTTTAAGAATTTGAATTCATAGTAGAGACAATATGAAAGTCTTATATAGAGTTATGAACACAGCTGTAGTCTAAAAAGTAAACTTTTCAACTTAGAGAAAAAGTTTAAAAGAATAAAAAGGGTGTAGAAATGTATTGTTATAGACCAAATAAGACATACTCATGTATTATGCTAGAATGAAAGGTATGGCAGTATAGAGGTTTGGAAGTTTTAGGAGACCTGTAAGGGGTGGTATTTGTAAGATCAGTTATATGTAGAGTTTAAGCAAAAGGTGAGTTTTCTCACCTTTAAAATATAGAATAAATGGAAAATTGCTTAAGAACTGTAAGTACTATGACAAGAAAAAAAAATTGACCAAATTACAAGAATGTTTTAGCCACTATAGTTATTGAATTTGTTTATGCAATACCAACCAGTGAAGCAATGAGAAATGAGACTTTATATCCCAGGAAAGGAATTTAAGAGTAACTAAGCCAATAAGAAATAAGCCTCTGCTTCTGATGTAACATTTTACAGAATACCTGAGCCAATGTGAAAAAATCTCTATGCCTGATTGAAAAATGAAGTACAAGATGCAGCCTTAATAATTCTGCTTGCTAGAATGACTTTTGAGACCTAATTGGACTAGAAGGACCTTTGAGACCTTGTTGTTAATTTTTTTATTTGAATAAACATTTAAAGATAGAGATAGTCAAGCCAAGTTGTATGTTAGTCACCAACATTGCAAACCACAAGGAATAGTCCTCCAATATAGTAAAAATAACAATGCTTCAACAATAAGATTATAGTTTTATTAAAGAATTTTAAAATCTGTTTATTTTATTAAAAGATTAAGTTAACTAATTCAATATTTTATTAATATTAACCTAATTAATAATCTAATATTAATCTTTTGTTAAAAGATTAAAAATAGGAGTTAAGGGAATATTAGGCAATCCAACTTCATCCATATTTCTCTACTGCACCGAAATAATGGTTGTGATTTTGAGTGTTGTTCTATTGTTGAATATAAATCAGCCCTTATGCATCAGTTGAGGCCATTGAAGTAAGCTCATTTTCCATTGCCAGCTTTCTTTTTATCTAACTTCTCTCTTTAAAAAAAAAAAAAAAACTGAAGGAACTCTCCCGAGATCCTATAAAACCTTTTAATGCTCCATTCTCCGAAAATCTTTTACATCAACGTTTAAATAGACTTGTGTATTCTTTTTATTAAGTTTTTTTTTAGTTTTTCTCTTGCAGATTCATTTGAATCCATATGTTATCCACATCTCTTCACAAAATCTGGTGCTGCATTGTCTTGCTCTGGTCAACAATAGCATCATTTCTGCTAAAGCCCATTGGACAATTCGTGGTCTTCATTAACCTGACCTCTCCACAGTATTCTATTAGGTCAAGTGAGTTTTAACGTGGCGCCTGCTTTCTTTATTTTAGCACTGCCATATTACTTCTTTGTTGTTCTTCTCTGCATCAGCACCCTCCTCATCAATATTCTTGGTTAGATCAATGTATCTTTTGGGCTTCTCTATATTATATTGTCATAGCATTTATCACAACATATATTTCCTCTCTCTATATTTTTCTATGGTTGAATAAAGCATGAAAGGATGAATGCATTCATTGAGCAATGAGCAAACTAAGGGGTAAATTAGAATCACCTAGCACTTTTTGTGTTTTATATAAGATACGTAATTTATTTGCCAAAATAAACTTGTAAGACAAGTGTTACTTTTATTTGTCTTAAAGGTCTGCTAGTATAACTTGGAACATGTTTTGGACAGAGATGAACCCCTGAACTTTACCTTTGCCCAGTTTCATCATTTCTATGTTCTCTGGTAAAATATATCTGCAAATATCAGTGAAAATATTATATAATATATTGTTTTATTGATGGATGTCATTATACTAATTATACAGGATTAAGTTAAATTAGGACTTGTTCCGAACCCAAGACGACTCTGTGGGGATTCTCACAATCTATAACATGGTTGAAAGACCAACGAAAGCCAATGAAATGTGTGAATCAAAAAGCACAAAGAGTTGACCTTCACCTTTCCTCAGAGGGAAATAGTTGGAAAGAGAAATCTCTCATTCTTGTGTTTAGTGATCCAATTCACACCTAACCATGGTACGGTTTGGTTATTGTCTTAGAATCTGATCAAAGGCAGATTATTAGTTTTCTCCTCTCAGAGAAGAGGAAGAAGCCCTCACCTTGTAGTAGCAACTCTTCTTCACTCTCCTTTTTTTTTTCTTCTTCTTTGAAGGTTAAGTGACTTACCTCCTTTAATCAGTAATTCAGTAATTGAACCCAAGTCCAGCTGATTCTGGACCCTAGCTAGACCCTCACCCTCTAAATCATTACAAGAGGATAATGGTACATACAACAAATATGGAAACATCTGAAAATAGAGGGCATTTACCATAGGGACTTTGTAAAATGAATGAAGAAGAGGATCTTGCTACTAAATCCAAGGAGCATGCACAGGTAGAGAAGATGAAACACAGTAAGTGGTCTGAGATGTGAGAGAAATATTGAGAGTAGGTGCTGCTCAGGAGAATAGAAACAGAGACTTTTGACAGGAGTTACCAGGCATGTCAAATAATAAATGACAAGCAAGAGCAATATTTTTAATTGTTTAGTGGCATTATACTACTGGAGTTTTTGTTTGGTTTGGTTATTTGAGTTTTGTTAACATAACAAATATGGACTTAATGTTTGGATATAATGAGTACCAGTTCTTTCTACACCCTCGAAAATCCAAGTTATCAGTATTGTTTTGTCCACAATAATGTCAATATCTGATGTCACTAGACTCAAAAGAATTATGTAGCATATTCATATTAGTATCTTGTGAGTACTTTAATATAGTTCATATAAAAAGTTTCAGACTATATTAGAATGGAAAAATTTTCTGCAAACTACCCTTACGTTCCATTCCACAAAGACCTGCTTTACTATTTTGTTCTCTTTGAAATTCTAAAATCGAACTATTTGTTTGCTCATTGCATTGCAATCTTAACTATGACAGCATAGCATTATCACCTCTCCCACTGATTCTCTCCTGTTTGATCTGACTGAAATTATCACCCTGTTATTCTGAAGCAAATCTTACCCTTTCCATATACTTTACTTGTTTTAACGTTCCTCAAATTGCAGGCATTTCGCTGATATGTTCATTTGTCAAAATCTATTCTCTATACAAAAGAAGAAACAATGGCAACAAAAATAGATGTATTTTCTGCTTAACATAAGAAAACAATTATCCCAAAATGAAATGTCAGGAGATGGTATACAAGAGCAGAAATCACCAATTATGGTGGACAATATTATAAAATCTTCCATGAGAGCTGTAGTTTATGTTACCTTCTTATTATACTGTTATATATATATATATATATATTTTTTTTTTTTTTTGAGATGTAGTTTTGCTCTTATTACCCAGGCTGGAGTGCAACGGCATGATCTCAGCTCACCGCAACCTCCGCCTCCTGGGTTCTAGAAATTCTCCTGCCTCAGCCTCCCGAGTAGCTGGGACTACAGGCTGTGCCACCATGTCCAGCTAAATTTTGTATTAGTAGAGATGAGGTTTCACCATGTTGACCAGGATGGTCTCGATCTCTTGACCTATTGATCCACCCGCCTCTATTTATGTTACCTATATTAAAAAGTTGACTTTCAAAAATTCTTCACTAACAAAGAAGAAAAACAGCCAAATAAAGTGCTATGATTTGCAGTCAATTTTAAAAATGCTTACTGCTAATGAGATAATCATAATTTTAACAAATAGCCCAAATATTTAGAATTCTAAAATAATCTCTATCATTGTCAGTTATAAAACAGTATATATTAACGTTCCAAGAAGTAAAAATTAGCTAACATCTTCATAAATTTAGCTCCTACTTATGTTTTTGTCACCAAACAATGCTGTTTATTTTAAACAATATCTGAATGACATTCTTGCGTAGTGAAATGGCTGTGAAGATTAGAGAGAGAACTGCCTCCAATTCTACCTGTACTATTTTGGGCAAGGTATGTAACCTCTTTGGGCTCCAAGGCTTATGCCTGTGATGTAAGAGTAGAATGTATAATTCATAGTGTTGATAGAAAGCTTAATCTAGATAATGTATATAAAGTTCGGCCTTCAAGACATTTGATGAATCTTAACCTAGAATGAATGATTGAAAAACTAGGAAGACAATTCCTCTAAATGGGCAAAGAAGACAGTAGAGGATTTGAAAATTCATATAACTAAAGAAAATCAAAGTTTAAGACTGCCAGGTCAGCCAGAACTTAATGGAAAAATATCCCAGAGATAATAGAGAGACACAGGGAAATGAAGCCAACAAATTTTTAATTCTTAAGCTATACAGGTAAAAAGGTGGGGGAAAAAAGAGCAAAAAGTGAATGGAAATTAGAGTGAGGTTTTCCATGATTTCATGTTACTGAGGGATTTAATATTTTTAAAGAAAGAGTGGCAGTAATAAACATACTCTACTGGAGAGTTGCCTGCTGAAGGAGGGAGAAGGGGGAGGAGAAGGTATAGCGAGCCTTACAAAAACTAAAACAAGCATCAGGTCAGTTTGAGAATTTACTGGATTAAGGTAAATTAATACACTATGACCAACTAAGAGCATAATGGGTGTTTTTCTGAAGAAAAATAAAACCACTGAAAAAAATGAAAATATATTACCTTGAAAGGAGCTAAATAACACTTGGAGATGACTTTTCAAAATAAATTATAAAAGATAAAAATAAAATGATATTCGTTAAGTCTTTTCAAAGACTTAAAAGTTAAAGTTTAAAGACTTAAAGTTTTGTCTTTAGACAAAACAAGAGGTCTATACTAACCAGGAATATCTTTCCAATGTAGAATAAATAAACTTTCATTAAAATTCAACAAACAACACAAGTCATTATTTGTAGTTATATATGTTCTCAAGATAATATCACTTTCCCTCTCTCACTTTCTCTCATATATATATATATGCATACACACACACACACACACACACACACACACAGAGAGAGAGAGAGAGAGAGAGAGAGAGAGAGAGAGAGAGAGAGAGAGAGAAAGAGACATTCTCTCTCTTATGAACATATGATCAGAATTTTAGAAAACTGAATCTAGTATTATCTAAAAGACAATACATCACAGTAAAGTGTGACATATCCCCCTAACAAGTCAACTGAATTCTATAAAATAATAACTTTTGGATCAAGAAACAATGTTTTTATCTAGATATGCTTATATGAATAACATTCATCACATATCATTTATTCAATACAATTATTTATATATCTTTATTCTTATAGTCAATAAATTTAAATTACAGGTATAGTAACCATGAGACACGTGCTCAATGCATAATGTCCATATTCAACAAGATTCACTTCTACTCCTGACGTAGCTTATGGTGCAATGAAAATACAGCTGTGGGATAGTAATACTGGTAAGACAAAAACAAGGAGCAAACAATAAAAGTATTTTCATGGAAGAGAATAGGTACTTCCTAAGCAGTACTGGTGAGACATGAGGTTACAGTAAGATGATGAGGGAATGTGAAGTTTTATATTGTGCTGTGCAGTGTCTTGTAAGTTATGGCATGACATGATGTGTTGTGATATGATGTGATGTGAAGTTATGTTAGGAAATAGAGGCTGGGCGTGGTGGCTCATGCCTGTAATCCCAGTACTTTGGGAAGCTGAGGAGAGTGGATCATGAGGTCAAGAAATCAAGACCATCCTGGCCAACATGGTGAAACCCCGTCTCTACTAAAAAAAATACAAAAAGTACCTGGGTGTGGTGGCATGCACCTGCAGTCCCAGCTATTCAGGAGGCTGAGGCAGGAAAATTGCTTGCACCCGGGAGGCAGAGGTTGCAGTGAGGCGAGATCACGCCACTGCACTCCAGCCTGGACCCTGGCGACAGAGCAAGACCCTGTCTCAAAAAAAAAAAAAAAAAAAAAAGAAAAGAAAATAGAGACCACATGCTGATGGCAGTACTTGAATTTGTGGGCCTAAGGGGGATAAATATTTTTAGTTAAAAGGTTACCTAGCTATAATATGACACAGGGATTATAAAAGTCTGGAATCGCATCAAGTGTACAAAAAAAAAAATCATGTTATTACAGTTATACAACAGTAAACCAAAGTAATAACTGAAAATACTTTAAAATGTATATTAGGAGATTTAAGAGATATTTAAAAAGTATAATGATCAAAGATGGAATACTAAAATGAGGCAGAAGACTAGAATGAAGCTTAGGTCTCTGGCTGGCTCAAATTTTATTTATTATTATGCTGTTGTTAACAAGTAGCTGGATCACTTGGGAGGATCTTTCATTTCACCTTTCTTTTTTCTGCCATCACATAAAAGGCATTTTCCACATTTATATTTGCATTTTAACTGAATAAAAATTATAATTCCTGTGAAAATAGCAATCACAATAAAAACAATAGCTAATAATAATATTAATGTGTTAAGCATTTCTTGTGTAATATGCACCATGCTGTATTTTATGCTTTACATTACTTAATCCACAAAATGGCCTTTTGATAGACAAAGAATTTTTCCTATTTTACAAGCGCCAAAACTGAAATGTTGAGATGTTAAGTCATGTACAAAACGTCTCAAGCTAATTAGTGGCAGGACACAAATTTAAACAGGAAAAAAATTCTACCAAACTCCGTCTTTTAAATATGTATGTATGTCAATTATGTTTCTGGAAAAGCACATGGGATTTTTCTGTCTTGGTACTTCTGATCTCTCTACCACATCTCCGGTCTCCATAATTAGGGTCGCATCCTTGTCACATTTGCTAAGTCTCCAGACCCATGCACAATGGGCCATTGAGTGCAGCTGCCTGGGCTGAAATCCTTATTTCTTCCACTTGCTGAGCTTGAAATATTATAATGTGGCTGACTTTGAGACAGTAACTGAACTATTCCTGTGCCTCATTAGCACATCTTAATTCTAACTTTGTTGTAAGAGTCAAATAGCTGCAAAGTATTTTGCAAAGGGTCTAGCAAACAAATGCTCAAATAGCTTTTCTTTCAAAATTATTCTCACCTTCATGTACTTTTTAAATAAATTGCTCAAAAATTGACATATCTTTCATTGCACACCATAAAAACAGTCTGGGGAAAGCTCAACTTTTCTTTCTCATTATCACTTTTAGGTTATTTCAGAAAGATTAGTTTATTAATAAAAAGTTGGCTATGTAAATGATGTAAATCAATAGCTTCAATGTGTAAAGTAATATTTTATAAACCTGACAAGTTAGCAAATATTTCAGGAAAGTTAAATTGAACAGTTGATGGTAACAGCTAACACTGACAAAGCTAGTATGATAGGCAAAGGGAGCCATTTGAGTACTTGACATGTATTAAGTAATTTCTTCCTCAGCGTAAGCCTGTGAGGTCTACACTAGACATGCATTTTATAGGCAAGAGAACCAAGGTACACAGATGTAAAGTTACTTGACCAACACCATTCACCTAATAAATAGCAGAGTTGAAATTCTAGTCCAAGTGCTCTGGATTTGCTGTTTATGCTGTAAACTACTGTGCTAATATTAACTATTCTTAATAATAATGCATTTGAAATTTGGAATATATGTACTATCACTTTAAAAACATTGATATAACTTAGAGATTTATGAACATCAGTTCATAAATCAGTTCATAAATCAGAACTCAGTTACTGTCCTGTAGTTTAACTCCAGAGAGTATTATTTCAGCCATATCTTTAACGGAGAGAGCTGAACTCTACCCTCTGTCTTCCGTGACGCTAGGCACCTTCGCTTAGACAGGAAAAAAAAAAAATGTGTCACTTAAAATAAGAAGAACCAAATACACAATATGTAATACTATGAGATGGAAAATTAAAAAAAATACATAGGTAGAAACCTTAGCATATGATAAAATAGCTGGATATTATGATAAACTAGAGAACTACTGTTTTTAAGTCTCCAATTCAAAGCTTCATATCTTCCTTCCCCAATAAACTCACTAAAATTGGCACTCATTTCCTGGGAAATGTATCTCAAACAAGAGTAATCCCAGAATGTCTTATTCCAAACGTACTTGAATAAGCACAAAGAAGTAGTTGAAAAGGGTGAAAAACATAAATGATATAAATTAAAAACTAAAAAATGTTAAAATATTTTAATTTAAAAAAGGTTTCACACAGATACTTTGAAATTATGGGTTACTTAACATTTCTGTATCTAGTAGTCGTTAGATTGGGTTCTTGCCTTGAACTTTGATTCTTGCAGTGTTCCAACTATTTGAACATTAAAGGTGAAATCTGAAA
Organism: Callithrix jacchus; assembly: GCF_049354715.1. Taxonomy (NCBI): domain Eukaryota; kingdom Metazoa; phylum Chordata; class Mammalia; order Primates; family Cebidae; genus Callithrix; species Callithrix jacchus. The sequence continues at coordinate 134,155,100 of NC_133504.1, forward strand.
GAATTTCTATGTTGGAATTCTATTTTTCTTAGAATATATTTCTCTAAATTGTTACATCTTCTTATTTCATTGGTTATCATTTTATCTCGTCTCCATCTCCTGCCTGAGTTTTAGAAAGAATTGTTATTGATGTGTATGCTCCCAATATTTTTAAATTGATATTTTGCCTTGATTTGGCAAGTAAGGAATAAGCAAGTGGGGTATAATTGGGAATAGAGTAAATATAGGTTCTATGAGCATCTGCAAAATTGTGCCTCTGTTTTATATAACTAAGGTTATCTCCTAGGCAACTACTAGACAATTGATATATTTTTCTAACAGATTTTAAACATTCCAAAGTGTTCATTTTTTTACTAGCATCTAGTCAGAAGATAATTACCTACCAGAAATCCTAGAGCTTATTTGCTTTTGAGCTTCCAATCTCTGTGCTTTACTAAACTTCTAATGATTTTCAACAGTCCCAGTTTTTCATTATTTAGTTTCTTATGGTTGCATTGCAAATCACACACACACGTACATAGATACGTATATAATTGAAATGAAAGTGACCTTGATGTTTTTGTCTGCTCAATTGTAATTTAAAAAACTCACCATGGGAATTATTTAAATTCATTAAATCACTTCTCAAAATTTATTCTACAGGAGGCCATTTGATGAATACAAATTAAAATCATTAATGTTATTTTTCTATTTGAATACATGAAGATAAATTTTTAAAACAATATAACAGACAATGATTTGATCTTCATGAAAACTAGTAGAATTCTCCATATCTTATAATCATAAAATTACTTTCTTTGAAATTTTACATTATTACTAACAATATTGCATTCTTAACCTTAATTTTAAGCAGATAAAAATCTAATTATTTTTCAAGCCAATGAATTAATGAGAAAGCACTCCAGAGTATTAGTTATTTGGAATTCCCAACTAATATTTTATCATCTCCTCTTTCATTATTTACTCTAATATTCCTCAAAGCATCACAGAAGTAGTAATTATCAGTATATAGAAAAAGCTCCATCAGTTATGTAGATCTGTCACCAAAGCTCAGAGTCCATGAGGGAAATTTTTCCTGTAAATCTAATATAAATCTATCTTAATGGCCTAATAACTATATTTTAGAAATTTTATTGAATATTCTAACATAATAAACTACTTGTATACAACCAAAATTTTTAATATCTGTCTGTCACTAGGCAAAGCAGGGGTGTTTGAGTAAGCTTACCTCTTGTTGGTAGTCTTTGTGTCCCTTCATATTTTGGAGAAAGGAAATCTACCATTTTTTAATTAACTATAACTTTTATTATTGAGAACCTATTTCTGTATAATGCACCCTGAAATGAACTCTGGAGCACATTACAGATAATCATATAAAAATCAGATTTATAAGAAAAGTAGACACATTGTTTACTTTTAGATTTCTTCAATAGTACATCCTCTTTTTCTCTAAATGTTTCTCAAGAACTAGTTTTTTTTCTATTTATTCATTTATTCACTTTAATATTACCTAATCTGAATTGTGAATTAACACTTAATTTTTAAAAGTCTAATTAAAGTTAATGCAAATAAAAAACATGGATACTAGATATATGTCAATGGGGAAAAAATGAATGTATAGACATTTAATAGAAATGATAAGAGTAGCCAAAAAATGCACTCATTTAAATATATCCACATGTAAATTGTATATATTGTGAAATTATATATATATATATATATGAAAATATAGCTTTGCCTAAAGGTATGATATCACAGGAACATTTTATACATCTTATAGTAATATTAATTGGTAACAATCTCAGGAAATCTGCATAATATTTCAAAAGGTTTTAATGCTGAAAACCTTTGATACATCCATTCTACTTACAAGATTTATGAAAAATAAATAATTAGATAAATCTAAAATGGTATATGCACAATAATTCAACCTGTATTTTTTAATAGTTAAAAAGTAGAAACAGTCTGTAAAGCAACCATTAGGGAATTGGTAAAATAGAGGGTATATGTATAAATTTTAAAAATGGAGTGTAAGTGTCAAGCAGTTACCATAAAAATACTCAATGGTTATAAACGGAAAAAATCAGGTTAAACACTGTTATTATGTAAGTTTTTTATTGTAATGTGTTACATTTACTTACAGTGATGAAAAGGGACTACTGATTGTCGGTGCCCGCTGGATATTCTGGCAACATCTGCCACTGAAGGTACAACTATGATATTTTGTGCAGTGTTCAGTTTTCTCAGCATTATTAGGATCAAGGAGTGTCCCCCTGACTGATTCATAAGAGCCTTAGTTTTGATCTGTGCCAGCACCTCTGAGTCTTCACTGCTTTCTCTGTCTCATTACTGACCCAAGTATTCCATGTTGCAGTGTCTGTCTTGGAGCCACATTCTTTTTTACTACATTGACAATTTGACAAGCCCAGTGAATTATACATTAATTTGCCTCCTTCAGTGGGATTTCTTTCTCATCATAGGAGAGTGGAAGGAGACTCAAAGACTCTATGTCTGTTCCTCTTTCTGCTTCAGTTCATCCATGTACCATTTTCTATTAAGAGAACTCTACTGGTTCGGGAAGACATTTTGATTTGGTTCATTGATATCCATGGACAAAGAGGAATGGAATTCGCTCTATTTACGGGTTTTTTTCTTCAGCCTATTTAAGGATTTCTACAGCCTCCTCAAGGTGATTTAGAGTTGGGGAGCCTCCTTGGTCTTCATGCTCTCATTTCATCCTATCAACTTCTGTGAAAATGCTTATCTCATTCACTTAGTTTGGAATTGCCAGTGTCAGCATCTTAGATCTCAATATCTGGGACTTACACCAAAACTTGAAGTTCAGATTTTCAGTCTTCATATGTGATAGAGAAGACCCAGAAGTCAAACCTAGACAATAAGTTTATTGTTCTGTTATTATTATGTTCTCTCTCTCTCTCTCTCTGAGTGATGAAATTTTAATAGTATTCATGAAATTTAGAGAGTATTCATCTTAATCTGGAAGGTGCCTTTCCAAACATATCAAAAATAAGAAATGAAATCAAACACAGAGTTTTGGAGAACATTCAAAAGATTATTAGATGCACTATTTTGGGTAAGATTTATATGTACCTTTTTTATTTTGATCATGCGATTTCTATATAACTGATTAAAATAAATTAAAACAATGTTACTGTGTAACTTTATTTGTATTTCAATTTTCTCTAATAAACTCTGAGTACATTGTGGGCAGCAGAAGAATTAATTCACATTTCCCTCTCCAAGCTGTTTGTAGTGTTACAAAATATCTAGGGGACCAGGGAAATCTATGGGTGAAACAGAAGGATTTTATTAAGGTGGCCACTGGCTCCAAGGATTAGCATCTCAAGTCTGAGCCTCAGAGAAAGAAAATGGGGTACTTTTATACATCCAGGATGACGTAGCAGCTAACAGGTTTACAGAAGTCAGAATAAAGAACAGTTAATTCATTTGCAACATGTTTTGTGATGTATGTTACATTTGAAAAGTAGAATTTTGAGAAATACGTTGTACATTTTTCAAGTGTTATCTTACGATGTGACCTTATAGCTGATCAGCAAGAAAAACAAGAGTCTCCAGATGTCTGGGAACTTTGCTGAGAATGTGGGGAGAATATATAAGGTAAGTTTTACAGGGAGTTAGTTAATTTTAAGCAGAGCTGGGGATTAGGTTTTATATTAAACAGCAAGTAACACAGCAAAATTTAATCTATTATATAGCAACTACAAATTATAATGTTTTGTTTTTATTATTATTGCTATTACTTAATTCCCTTCTTCAGTAGTTCATAGGAATTGTTTACTGCATGGTTGTTGAATAAGCTAGCAAAATTGAAAACTAATAAATAGCACAACATTCAAAGTATTTTTTAAGAAATAAATTATCTTCTGATCACTACAAATTTAATTGGTGGATCAAAACATTAAATGGAATTGACATTCAGGACTTAAGTAAAAACTTGGGATAATATATTAATATATGTATTATTGACATTACCCACTGTAACAATGTACCAATGTATTTATCTACTATGTATAGCATACTGCCCTACTATATGATATAACCAGACATTGGGGCAATTAGCTGAATATGTGTTTAATCTAAGGTGCGTCGTTTATTAATTGATACAGTTAGGCTTTGTGTCCCCATCCAACCTCATCTTAAAATGTAATCCTCATAATCCTCATGGATCGAGAGAGGGTGGTGGAAAGTGATTGTGTCATGGGGATAGTATTCTCCCATTCTGTTCTCATGATAGTGAATGAGTTCTTATGAGATCTGATGGGTTTATAAGTGGCAGCTTCCCCTGCTCTCCTCTCCCTCTTGCCACCTTATGAAGAAGGTGCTTGCTTTCCCTTTGCCTTCCATCATGAGTGTAAGATTCTTGAGCCTTTCCGAGCTGTGTGGAACTGTGGGTTAGTTAAACCTCTTTTCTTTAAAAATTACTCAGTCTTGGATATTACTTTACAGCATTGTGGAAATGGACTAATACACTAATTGTATGAATATTAACAAGCAATTAAATCTAATAGAAAATTTCAAATTTTCATTTCAAAAATACACAAATAATTGTAATGAATAATTTTGTGTATAAATAAGGGATTGTATAATAATGCCTGCTTCTCTCATATTTCTTTTTAATTATTAACATGGACTTTTTGTGTGTTAGGTACTTTGAAAATTAAACAACTGTGTAATATGGCAAAACTTTAGGATAGAAAAAGCAAGTTAGTTTGACTCCATTAATTTTTCCCACAAAGTCTTCAGTATATTTGACTCAGGTATATTATTAAGAACTAGTTTCATTAAGATACATTAGTATTCCCAATTTTTTGAATTATGTATCTCACATTATTTGGTGGAAATTTCATGGTTAATTTTTAAAATAGCCTCCTAGTTTATACTTTTCATCTAGAACATGAAATATTTTTATAGTAAAAAAGCAATATTTAATTTCTGAAAAAACAAACAGAATAAATGACCGTTTTTATTTAATTCAGTTATTTTCTTTTCAGGATAAGTTCCACTTCCACACCAGGTAATTAAGGACATGTGATTTCTTTGGCAAATACATTAATAGTAATTAAGTAAGTGCAACTTTCCAATAAAACATCTAATTTTGGCAAAGTGTTCATTGTGTTACATTTATTATAAACATTTAAAAGAAACTATTGATGTGATTTGTTTTTTACAATATCATTTTTAATAATACTTCAGTCCACTTTCCTGTATTAATAAACATGCAAAATACAACACTTAAATAACTAGAGATTTTTGTTTTGTTTTGTTTTTCAGCCAGTGCCCTATACATTTTTAAAAAATCTTTTATACTGCATTTTCAATTTATATTTACTATGTTTTAATATGTTTAGATATATAAATACATTTAGTTACAATTGCCTACAGTATTCAGTACAACAACATGCTCTACAAGTTTGTAGCCTAGGGTCAATAGTCTATATCATATAGATTATATGTATACTAGGCTTTATCATCTAGGTTAGTGTAAGTACACTCTATGTTGTTCTCACAATGAAAAAATTCCCTATTGACATATTTCTCAGAGTGTATTCCAGTTATTAAATGGCCCCTGACTATATTATGACCAGCTCTATGTACCAGCTTATGTCTTAAGTTACAGAGGCATAGAAAGAGCAATCTGTTATAACTAAGGAAACAAAGATAAAATGTGCATCAAAACATAAAAAGATAAAATTTACAAGACATATATTTATTGGAAATATAAATTCTATAATCTGGGAAAAATATATAGTGGAAATAAATAGCTCAAAACATTTTTTTTAATAGCACCATTCAATTGACTTTAAAAAATAATTTACTGAATTTAAATTACATGCAGGCTTAAACATATTTAAAGGTATTTTGTCCTTTAAGTATTATTGTATGTTCTTTTTTGGTATGCAGTACTTCATGATGTAAATGTGGTATATTGTGAAAATAAAGATCTTAAAACTTTATTCACCTATACTAAATTCTGATTTCACATAGTCATGTTAACTTGCTGTGCTGATTTTATGTTCAGCACCACATTATTCATGAATCCCACATATATCGGCCAGAGTATTTTAGGTTAAGTTATCAACAAATCCACCTACTTTATTTGCATAGTTATTTTTTCAGAAACTTCTCTATGTAACCTTTTAGAGGTCTATCTATAAAAGCCTGATATGTAAAAGTGAGCAATGCTAGTTTAGAATAGTTCTTTTCTCATAGGAGACTTGGGAGAAACCTGAAAAAAACACTAGTTATTCCACTAAAAGCTTATACATGACCAACAAGGTAGTGATAACATTCTAATACAGATGATCTCCTCCTCTTAATCTGTTTCCTGCTCCTTAATTTCCAAAATAGGTACATAAAAAGGAACTCAAATGAGCGATTTTATAATTTTGACTCCTGGTTACAGAATTCCTACTTAGCTATCATCTTTTCATTTAAAATTACTTTTTATTCAATGTCAAGATTAATGTACAAAAATAATGTACATTTTAGAAATAATAGGAATTGAAATAAGTACAATATGAAGAAACACTCTTTTGTTAACCATCTATTTCAATAATAATTGCCTGCTGTATATCCTAACAGAATTTATTCTATGCATACAGCAGTTAATGAATATGCTGCCTGAAATCATGTTTAAACCTTACAGTGTATCTTTCCCTAAAAAAACCGTTTATCCAGCATAACACTGAATAACTAAATAGATATAAATGAATCACATTCATTTAACATGTGCTAAACTATTAGAGGTTATTATTTCTATATTATGAATATTTTAATTAACCTTCTTGTAGCTAACTCTTTGCTAAGAAACTCAAGTATATCTTCATGATATCATCATCAAAGTGAAAAATCTGGTGCAAAGTAATGCATATTTTTCCAACTTTCCAGGCATATTACCCAACTGACCTCAAGTAAGGGCTTTAATTTCTCTTCTTTCTAAATTTGAAACAAAGTCATTAAAATTAAATACTTTATCTACAATTTATATCGATATGCATATTACACATGGCAAGTATTTTATGTAAACACTCTTACTACAGTTGTAAAACACCTCCTTATGAGATAGATATTCTTATAATTCTCATTTAATAAACCTAAGGCACAGAACATTTGAACAATCTGCCTATGGTTTTGTTAAATTTTAAATGGAAATCGAGTAATCTTTGATTTACATCTATGCAGGCTTAATTGAGTGTTGATACTGTTAAACACTATAGTAAATATTTGGGTCATTTTTAAATGTATAAAATCTTTATATTTTAATAAGACATCAACTTCCCAAATGGTTGATGTCAAAGCTACCGGAAATCATTGCACATTATTGTAGAGATAAATGTACTTTCTTCTACACTACTCTACGTCTACACAAATTCTACATCTCTGAAAGCAAGAAGAAATTTGTTGTTACTAGTTAACCATTATACTGGGTGTTTAAATGCCTGTTGCAGGTTTTATGATCTAAAGCTTAAGAAACTTTGCTTTGATGAAAGATACGTGAAGAATATTATAACTTCTAAGAACAAGATGGTTTTACTAAGCACTTGTTTCCTCTTGTGTAGCATTTATCTTACTAGAATATTATTATATTATCTATTTACAGATATTTCTTCTCTACTAAACTGGAAAACACTTAATGGTCGAAACCATCTGTGCTGATTATTGGGTCCCCAGTACTCTACTCAGCAGAATGGCTGTTACACATCATGTTTTCATTTATTGATTCAATAAAAATGTATTTAGGACATGCTATTTAACTAACAATATGTTGGCACTGAAGATTAAGTATAAAACAAGACAAATCCTCTGCACTTGCAGATCTTGTACCTTAGTGGAAATAACAAAAGAACTAATAAGTATTTGAATTACCCACTATATTTTTGGAATATACTAAATTGGCTTACCAAGTAAATTGGCATCAGCATAATTAGGAATGTTTTGGGCATGACGTAAGCTCGTTGGCCAGATATCTGGCTTGGGCGTTGATCTGATAAGCCTCATGTAGCCATATGTTGGAGCCTATTTTAGACAGCACAGTCAAGAAAAGCTTCTCTAAAGGATATAGTTTTATCAGAGTCCTGCAGTATGTGAGCTGGCCCACATGAGAAAACGCAAGTAAGAACAGTCCACATCAAGAGAACAGAAAGCACAAAAGCCCTGAGGCAGGAGAGAGCTTGATATAATTCAGAACTAATGGGAGAAGACAAAAGAGACGAGAAAGTAGTGGACTTTTGAGCTAGATGAGAAGATTCGTGAGATAAGAGGTTGAAAATGAAAGCAGAAGAAAGTTCATTCAGGCATTACAGGCTAAGGAATTTAGATTCTAACAAAAGTAAAATATCAAATGAAAAGTTTTAAGCAGTGATAAAAGCAATGTGATATGATCTACAATTTTAAAAATATCCCTCTAACTTTTTCATTTGATGGATTGGAGGGAATGGTATTTGTTGAAAAGAGAGAAACCATCTGGGAAGTTGTTGCTCTAAACTAGGCTAAAGCAAGGGCAGTTTGAACTAAGGAGGAAGTAGTGAAAGTGGCATGAAAGAGTCTATTTGAGATATACTCTGCAGTTGGCAATGATAGAATCGTATGGAGTTTAATTGGTTATTTGGCTCTAAATGAATTTTGAGCTCCTTGAAGGAATGGGCCATTTTTAGCCTATTTTTTAAATAATATCTGGCTTATAATAGAGCTTGACCAAAGTGCTAAAATACTTGTTTTATTTTAAATTAATGTTTTCTTGAATAGTAAACATCTAAACTTAGCAATATCACATTTCAACTTGACTCATACATATAAATTTTAACTTTTTAATTCCCAAATCAGAACATCTTATTTTCTGTCTTTCATGTCTGATACCAAACCTAGCCCCAGAAAAAAATTAAGGCGATTCTATGTTTTTCACATTATTTATTGAGACTCAAAGGCAAATATGTCATATACCGTTTTTTTTCCCAAACATTTCATAATTTACAAAGAAGAGAAAACTGTAAAATAATAATTGTATGTAGTTATATTTCCTTTAATATTATACTGGGTATATTTTAAGCCAAAATTATCAGAGAAAAGTTGGATATTTAAAAAACTCGATTTGAGGCCGGGCACGGTGGCTCAAGCCTGTAATCCCAGCACTTTGGGAGACCGAGGTGGGCAGATCACGAAGTCAAGAGACTGAGACCATTCTGGCCCGCATGGTGAAACCCCATCTCTACTAAAAATACAAAAATTTGCTGGGCGTGGTGGCGTGCACCTGTAGTCCCAGCTACCCAGGAGGCTGAGGCAGGAGAATTACTTGAACCCGGGAGGCAGAGGTTGCAGTGAGCTGAGATTGTGCCACGGCACTCCAGCCTGGTGCCTGACAACAGAGTGAGACTCTGTCTCAAAAAACAAGCAAGTAAGCATGCAAACAAACAAACAAAAAATCTATTTGAAAAGATTAGATTGTTGCCAAAAAGAGTAGGGCTTGCTGAGATAAAAATCCTAGGAAGAAGAAAATCTTAGCAAATTTTTAGAGATCAGAAACAAAATATTATTATGGAGTTTAAAGAAATAATCTTAAATTGATATTTAATGAGTGTCCATTTGGCACCACAAGTTCAAGGGTCACAACAGAAACAATTATAATTTTCCATAAGACATTTCTGAATACTTTTTCTATTAACTATTATGTATTTTATCCTGAAGAGCATGAACGGAGACAAATTTAAATAAAAAATGTTCAAAGCAATTATAATCAGTCACCTTCTAGAACAATAGGACAATTTAATTAATGTTCTAAGGAAAGGAGCTACGAGTGACCTATTTTGGTAAATTTTCAGAAAACAAAAGTTGCACAATGCACTTCAAGTAACTGAAATCTTACCTCTCAGTGAATATCAGTACTCTTATTAAAATTTTTATAGCCATATTTATATTTATTTTATAACACTCAGAGATTTACAGATATATAATGTTATATATGTGTATATGTGATTTATTACTTTCAGTGTTCCCTTTCTGTATGAGATTCTAAACTCTGTGATAGCAGAGGCATTTTGTCTAGTGCTTCTTACACTGTCTCATCCTATTGTATCTCATTATTGCAACCCACTTCTGTTTCAACAGTACTTAGAAATATGTTATATTTTATCTTACTGTTTGAAGAGTATATTCTTTAACTCTTGCCTCCTTAGTTACCAAAATTCCCTTGTCATTATATATCTCAATTTATTTATAAAGTATCTTAACCTCTGAGCTCATTGGTGTCTGACAGTCTCTTCAATTCCATTTCTCGATATCAAAGTTAACTTCTACAATGTACAAATAAATATTAGTATGACAGTCATAGGCTTTCTTTACAAATTTTTGAAATCCCATATATTTGTATTTTCAGGATTTTATTGTGTAAAAATATGTTTGGTTAATATTTTTGCATCAAAGTATTCATAAAAATACCATAGTAGTGCATATCTATGTATGCATATATGTATATGTAGTGCATATATGCGTATGGGTTTTTTTAATGCATACTGTGTGTCAAGCTGTTTTTATTAGTCTGATTTCAGGACTGCACCTAAGGATTTTAACAATATCTTTTTTCAATAGAAAGATTAAGTAAATCAACTGAGTGTTGCTGATGTTGGTGTTCTGCCAATAGGGCAAGGTGCCAGCATGTTTACCTTTGTGCTTTATTACCAAACACAGTGGTTTCCTCTTCAGTAAATAGAAAAAGGTCCTTAAACGCACTCAAGTCTGTTATTATCATATATATATATATATATATATATATTTTTTTTTTTTTTTTTTTTTTTTTTTTTTTTTTTGAGACTGAGTTTTGCTTGTTACCCAGGCTGGAGTGCAATGGCGGGATCTCGGCTAACTGCAACCTCCACCTCCTGGGAACAGGCAATTCTCCTGCCTCAGACTCCTGAGTAGCTGGGATTACAGGCATGCACCACCATGACCAGCTGATTTTTTGTATTTTTAGTAGAGACGGGGTTTCACCATGTTGACCAGGATGGTCTCGATCTCTTGACCTCGTGATCCACCCGCCTCGGCCTCCCAAAGTGCTGGGATTACAGCCTTGAGCCACCGCGCCCGGCCCTATCTTTTATATTTTTAATTTTGAATATTTTTTAATAAAACTAATAGAAAACTGAAATGTAAATAACTTGTGCTTCATGGAATTTCGAGCTCCCTTGTGCACAGAAAACCAATAATTCTACACAAAACAGTTATGTAAAATGTGTGAGGTTTTTTTTTGTTCCACTTTGTTTTTGTTCTTGTTTTTCTCAGAATGTAGCAACAGTTGATTTCCAGAAGCAAGGGAAAGGTGATAGCCCTAATCAACATCAAAGAATAGCATTCATAACAATTAGCAATCAGGAATCTTTGATGTGGTCAGATTCTAAGTATTATTTTAGGACTTAAATGTAAAGACATCTGTCTTAACCTGGATTTTCTAAAACCTGCCACTGACCTGAAAACATGGATATTAATTTTTTATCAGATAACTCAATCCCATGGAAGAAAAGATAAAGGAAAAAAACACAAAATGAAGATGTCCATTTGACCACTTGTACTCCTCAGTTGGCTGGACACCCTAGCCAGAACAGTAATGAAGATAAAGAAATAAATATTGTAAGGATTAAAGAGGAAATAATAAATATGTCATTATTTACAAAATAAAGTAAATATATAAATTAGAAAATGTCCAACGCCTAGGAGCCAAAGCACCAGAATAATTAAAGGATGAAGAGTATGGGAGAAATCAGAAAAGAATTTGGAGAAGTTATAGTCAGAAAGTCAGGAGGGAAATGAAGAGAGTGAGGTATCTACTGATACAAGAGAGAGGTGAGATTCAAAGAGAAACAAGCAATTAAACATATCAAATGCTACTGATAGTTCAAAAATATTGAGGATTATTTAGCAATGTAGAGATCATGAAATCTGTAAAAACACTGTTTGTGGAACAATGGGGGCAAAAATCTAAATGAAAATCATTGGAGAAAAAATGGGAGGTAGGCAAAAAGATAGCAACATCAATGAAAGGTTACGACATAAATTATTATTTAATGGAGTCCTTTTGTCTTTATAAAATCCTGTGTTCCATGGGGCAACATATGTAATCGGCGACTATCTCAGATAAATGAAACATACTAGTCAATGTAGATAGAATATGAGTTTTTCTTTGAAGGGTAGGAAATAAACATGGTGGCAGCAAAAGGAAAAGGTAGAATCCAGACAGATGTTTGCTTTGTTTTGCTTGTTTGTTTTGAGATGGCAGAGATGGCACATGCTTGTGTGTTGATGCAGCTAAACCTGTAAAGGGTAAAGAGGTATAAATATATGGTAAAGAGGGTAGAATTGATTCGACTATTTCTAGGAGTAGTCAGGAGGCATAAGCTCTAGTGAACAAGAATAAGTCTATTGGACAATATAGAAGCATGAATAATCCACTCATAACAAATGGAATAAAGGTATAAGGTTGGGCACAGATACTAGTTCAGAAGATATAAAAGTAGAAACCTGTAGATGTTCTCAGTGAAAACAGAAATTGAATTCAACACCTAAAAATAAATAGTAAATAAAATAAGTTTTGTATTAGTATAAGCTACATATATCTAATGTTACCAATGAAGTTTTTTTTTTTTTTTTTTGAAGTTTTAATTTATATGGTGGAACATGTGATTAGTCATCCTCAAATGTATTAATAAAACCTAATTTACACTATAAAGTAAACCACATTTTATGTGGTTTTTAGAAAAAATAAAATTAAAGTAACACTATAAATAGTATTGTAACTGTTCAAACTTTTATAATAAATAATACATTAATATATTATCTAGAGTTCCTTTAAAAATTAAAATAAAAAATCTATCAGCTGTAGATATGTAAAAATCACATAAAGTTAATGAAAAACTTGCAGAATAATACCAAGTATAATAATTAATCATATTAGCAAAGAAAAAATTTTTAATTAACCTGATTTAATTCTATATTTTATCAGCAATAATCTTTTCATAAATTACTTTTGTTGGAATATACTGACACAAAGAAAATTCATATACATCTGGTAGACAATTAAATCTGAGAGAAGAGTTCTCAAACTTTAGCAAGAACATTCGTAATTTTTAACCTAGTACCTTTCCCTGTAGGATATTGAGCCTAAGGAAGTAATCTGAGATGCATACAATTTATCTTTAAGGAAAGCATCAATGCATTTTTACAATTGGGAAAAAAATCAGAAAAATATTAACTTTTAACAATAGGAAATGGGTTAATAATTTTCTCACATTGTATCATAGTATTCTGCAATGTAACATATTTAATGACTTAGAGCATAGCTACAGTGAATACTTAAATTTAGAAAATGTTACTGAGTATATCAGTGGTGAGATAAAAAATACATTATTCTTTCTATCTCTCTTATATTTAGAATGATGTATAGATTAATGAAAGGAAAAAAGAATATGGTAAGAAATAAAGGAGGTAAGAAACAAGAATAGAAGGAAGAAAGGACAGAAAGAAGGGAAGGAAAGAGGGAGGTAAGTAGAAAAGAAGGGGGAAGATAGACAGATTTACAAACTGTACCAAAATGGGATGAATTAGAAGTGGATTGTTCTTGTTTTTTAGCAATTTAGAATTTTTTCATCATTTCAAGTATAATAGCATACATAATATATATAATGTATCAAATAACTTTAAGGACAACATATATGTTTCCTTCTAACAAATTCATTTTAATTTGTAGTAATGCTATCTGCACTGTGCATCTTATGTATCATGTGTGGTGTGTGTGTACGCACACGCACATGTATTTCAAATGCTTGAGGGCAGACCATCCAATGAGAAAATATTTTTTAAAGTTTCAGTTGCGATAATTTAGATAACATGCAGAAAATACAAAAACATTTTAACATATTCTATGACATTAGTGGTAGGTGAAAATGGTATTGTAATGTGAGACCTGAGTAGGCCTTCTTATATTTTGATTGGGGTAAAATACTCTAATCAAGAATGCTCATACTTTATTTCATATGCCTTACTGAGCTCTGATTTATTAAAATATTATCTCTGAAATATTTATGTAAGAATGTGCCTTTGTGTGTGCATGCTTTATAAAGATTTTCATATTTTGCCCATTAGAGTTAGATCCATAATAACTATGTACACCTGGTTAGTAGATATCGTTGTGTTGCCCCTTAAGCACTCAATGACAATGAGCATCTATAAAGCATTTCTCTATTGTGTGGGTTTGGCAACCTGTAGTATGTCATTTTCATTTGTGTTTAGACAAAATATTTGATATATAAAACAGACACAGATGACAGCACTGAAACTGCCACAAACCTCTAAGGAAAAATGACACTGTAAAAATTAAAACACATGCTTAGGGATGGCCCAAGATTCCGAGGGAAAGTTCAAGGAGACAAAGTTTAGATACACAAGCTGTTAGGTCTGTATGTAAGTCTTATGATGCTACAAATGCATAAACATGTTGTATTCTGATAATCCAGCATCTGAATCAGGCCTAAAAATCTGACCAGAGATTGTTCATGACTAGAGGAATAGGAATAGAGGGAAGGATTAATAGTTGTGTAAAAACTATTTTTTTACAGAATAAAGGGAAGGATTTTATATGAAAATGATCCTCTATGATAGTGATATTAAGATTTTTGTAAGTATATAAAATGTTTTCAGTTGTATTTGTAGTTGGTGGCCATCTTTTTCAATATGAGAATATAATTAGAAAGACTTCAGTTTTCACTGAGGTTGCTGCATAAAAAAAAGGGAAGAAAAAAATCATTAAATCTTTCTTTTGTATTTTGAGGAGGCTTGGTTAGTATTAGGTCAGTGCAAAAATAATTGTATTTTTTGTCATTAAAAGTAAAAGCAAAATGTAATGGCATTTACGTTTGCACCACCCTAGTAACTTATAGTTGCCTATCCTATTTTGTATGCTGAATTCACTTGAAAAATAATGTAAATGTATAATGGTGAAAGCAAATCACTGAAATAATTGAACTGTGTGTAATTGTAGAGTGCAAAAACATTTCCTCTGATTATAGTCAAGTTCCATAACTTAATCTAAAACATATATTGCAGAAGTAGAAGAACCAGCTTGGAACAACACACACCAGAGTCTGTTGCAGGATGGGAAGTGAGTGGAGGGAACATAGAGGATAGGTCAATAGGTGTAGTAAACCACCATGGCAAAACCTATGTAACATACCTGCACGTTCGGCACATGCATCCCATTTTTTTAGAAGAAATAAACCAAAAAAAAAAAAAACAAAAAAAGAAAGAAAGAAAGAAAATATAGCACCTGACAGTGTCATCATTCTAAAGCATTGTTTTATAGTATGCCATATTTAATAACAATTCTTTGGAAGCTCATAACCCTTTTGGTGATTTACTATGGTAATCCCTCACACCACTGTGCATGATATTAAGAACTGGAAGGACAGTGTTATAAAAATGAAGAATTTTCTTTGTCATGGGTAAAGAAAAAAAAAAAAAGCTGGGTACAGTCTTTATTCATCAGAGTGTGGTGATGCTCCAACTACTTGTCCCAAAGGTAGAGTTCTATATCTCCACAGCGTGATGCAGTAGAACAGCTAAAAGATAAAGCTTGCAAGTTCAATAGTCAGCTGGAATATATATTCCTGTGTTTCTGTCCACTTGAATTAAATGTTCTTAGAGACCTGCATGTGCTTTGTTCATCCATTCAACCCCAGGATAGAAGTAAACGCATGGTTCTAGCAAGATGCCACAATAGCTGTTAATCTACCAAGCAGTTCATTAGTATTTCTCACTTTGGAATAACAGAGTTTTTATGTCCATCATTTATTCTTACCCACTGAGTTATAGAAGGATTTATAGATGGATTAAATGTCTTCTCTTTAATTCTCGGAGAACATCCATCTTGAGAATTTTATAAATTTATTCCTCTGTACATTCAACCCCCATAAAATGTGCTTTTCCAAGACAGATTATTAGGTGGAATAATCTAACAGGTTCAAAGTTTCCAGTTTCCAGTCATTTCAAAAACATTATATTCAGTTAACTTATGTTACTTGTTATCAGTACACCAATGCTTTTATATACCTCCAAGCATTTAAATATGGTAATTCCCCAAAGTGGATTACTGTTCATTATGCTTTATGTTGCTTTGACAAATTTCAAAATTAAAACTTTATTTTGGTAGTAATTCACATACAACTTAAATTTACAAAAACAAAACAAATTATTTTTCTCCCTTTTAAGCTTCCCACTCTTAATCAATATTGACAACTAGGTACATCATTTTTTATTTTTATATGTGTATATATATAGGTACAATGTTTATTTATTACACATATTAGAAATTTTTAAAGCCCAATTTGCATTTTAACAAAAATGAGATCAAACTATACACAACATCATAAACTTTTGCAGTTAATATATCTAATTTATTAATCATAATAGCAGCATTATAATTATGCTACAGCTATTATATAAATTATAACAAAATCACAATTTATTATAGATAGAATTGTATATTAGTTTACACCCAGAATTTTAACAATGCTGGAAAAGAAAACACATGTTTTTGTGTTTGTATATGTATATATCTATGCTTATTTTTATTTCTGTAGGTTAGATTACCAGAAAGAATTGATGGGTTAAAAGTATATTTTAAACAATACTTTCAAATAATTTTGAATTCACTAAGCAATTTTTATTTCTACCAACATTGTTTGGGAAAGGATATTTTATGTAGACTGCAGCACTGAAAATATCAATATTTATTTCATGCTACATAAAATATTGAAACTGATACAGCAGCAGGAAATTTCTTCTGGTTATAAGTAAAAAATAAATTTAATATAATGTAACAGCTAAGATAACTTTCATATTGGACACAGAACTTTCTTATGCAATCTACATTTCATCCAAATGTTGAGATTTTACACTATATTAAAATTACAGGAAAAATGAAGGGAGAAGAATAGTAACTTTAATTGCTTTCTCATGTGGATTCTGGAAAAATGAAGAGAAAAGTTTATCTGACAAGGCTCTTTTAAAATGAAGAATTGGTAACAAACTTGTTGATCTGTATATTCTCACCATCTAGTAAGAAATATATCATTTACAAGGACAGATGGCATTTAAAATAAAAGAGCAAACAATTATGTATGTTAGAATGAAAACCTGTTGTGAATTTGAATAAAATAATACTAGCAGCAGATTTGTTGATGTCAATTACTTTATAGAATAATACCTCCTGTGGAGTGGTTTTCATAATTCTTCTTTAAAATGCTATTACAGGATTTCTCAATTATACTAGAGAGCAGCTTGCTTATAATTATAGAACTTTGGACAAGAAAATTTAGACAGAGGTCATCAAATTTATAATTGGAAGATAATTGTATTTGACATTGTGCTGAAGTCAGTAAGTATAATTATTGCCATTAAAATGACATTAAAACTTTGCAATTATAAAGCACAATTTTCAAATGAATATCTTGAGCATTTTCTTGCAAGCTGATGACAAGTATTTATCTTATTAAATTTACATATGTGATAGCATGGAAATATATTCATGTATGCCAAGATACTAAAACTGTGACAAATATTTTATAAAATTTTACTTCAACAGAAACATAATAGTCACTGGAATCCAAAATATTATTCCTTTACTACAAATTATATGAAATTAAACACATTTATATCTTGCTAATATTTTTAAATACCATGTTTTGCTTATTCTAGAACTGTAAGAATATGATGATTTAAGCAGAATTAAATCTTTATCTTTTATATGTTTCTGTCAATATGAAACCCTTTCTTTCCTAGAAGTAGGGTAGCTTTAAAATAACTGTTAAATTTTAACTGAAGTGATTGTAATAATTATAATTTTGATACATCTAAGAGTAATTTGAACAGAGATGCTCATCCCATATCCAAATGGAAATAATTAAAATTCTACTTGAAATGTACAAAAAGGAGAAAAGGTTGTGTCCATTCTAGTAATTTAAGAAATAGGTAATCCAGGGACCAGCATCTTTAGAGGGATTTCTGATAAAAATGGAGGTGGAACCATAATAAAGGAAGCTCTGAGAATTTAATCATTATTTTTCATTTAAAGAAAGTGATTCAACGTCAGAAGAAGTGTTTGGATTACTATACAACCTTACTAATGATGTAGCAGAATTTTAGATCAGAGGATGTGAAGGTTTTTGACACATCCTTGGGGAATAATTGTCAACAACGTGCAGCAATGTATTTGAAAAGACTTATGTTAATAACATAAGAAAAGCCAAGAAAAAATGCTACACACAGTCATCATTTGATAGGGATGCTCCTAGATGTGTCGAACCTTGGTCTTTTTTATTAGGAAACAGAATTGCAAAGAAAGCCAGAAAAAACTTGATGTTATAAATGCATAAGGAGGATGTGGTAAAAGGAAAAGCAGATATCAGTGTATGTGTTGTTTTTCATAGAAATTATGATAATCTCTGCATTATATTATTATTAAAATATCATTCAAAATTGATAAAATTTGAAGTCTCCTTTATATAGAAGTTTAGGTAGGCAATGAACAAACACCAAGAACTTATTTTGTTTATGTCTTGTGGCTTTTCCAGTCTCAATATGTGGCACCCATTTTATCAACCGCAATAAAAGTTCTAACTCTTCCCATCAGGCCCAAGTCAAGAAAAGGCAAAGAGCACCCACTTCTTGAAAAATAGGACCCAGAATTTGTACATAACCCTTTTATCCACATTCGAATGGCCAAATTTTTTTTTCCATGGTGACAATTGTCTATAAAGGAGACTACTTAGATGCATTTTTGAAAGGTTGCAAGGTATAGGTGGGATAGCCATGTGGCATGCACACATTTGTTTTTTAAGTTTTTCCCCCAAAAGGCAAACTATGGAGTAAGACTGCCAGGGATCATGTCCTCGCTCCACATTGGCTCTTGATAAATCTACCTAACCTCACTATGCTTCCATTTCATCATATGCAAAATGAGGATAATAGTACCTACTTTTAGGATGCTATATAAATTATATCAGTTATTACTTGGAAAGATTTTAGAAGAGTGCCTGAAATAATATCTGCCACAATGCCATTGGAAGAAGAGAAAAATAAAAAGCAAAGTATATTTAAAGTATTCAAGTGTTGTTATATTTAGAATATACCAGAAAGCATAGGACACTTTTTGCCCTTTTTAAAATAAAGTGAATCAGGTTCTAACAACCTAAAAATATACAAATATTCACGCATACACACACACATACACAATACATACAAACACAGGCATTTTCATCAGTTTTCTGACTAAGTCTTAATAAAAGTCAATCATGTAACAGCCTCTTAAGTTAGGGCTAGTCTCACCTTCAGTAATCAAAGTATGGGCATAGGCAGACAGAACACAAGAAAAAACACACGTTGTGAACTGTGTGGTATGTTTTTTGGCTATTAAAAATCTGATTTGAAATTTTCATGTCTATTCAGCAGCCTAATAGAAAAGCAAACAAAAAGGGAGTCCAATATTATTCAACTCAGTCAGGGAGAGGTTACTAACATTGTATGTGTGTTCTGTGATACCTATACAAACCTGAGTAGAATATTTGGAACATAAATGTATTCTACATAGAGTTGAGGACAGAAATATTGCTGTGGTCGGAATGTGCTCCTGAAATATGTATATGTTTAAATTTAATCGCCAGTGTAAAATATTAAGGAGTAAGGTCTTTAGGTGATGATTAAGTTGTGAGGGTGGAGCTATTGTGAATGAGATAATAATTGTATAAAATAAGCACAAGGGAAATATGTGCTGCTCCTGCAGTGTGAGAAAGTAGCAAGGGGTGCCATCTATGAAGCAGAGAGAAAGGCTTTTCCAGACACTAAGTCTCCTTGCATCTTGATCTTGGTTGGATTTTCCAGTCTGTGAAACTGAGAAATAAATTTATATTATTTACAAATTACCCAATCTAAAGTATTTACAGATGACCTAATCTAAATTAATAGAAGGCAAGTGGACTAAGACAAATATCAAGTAGATTTTTAGTTGGTTTTGGTTGTTTCTTCTTAAAATCTACACTAAAAGAATAAGTGATTCTTATGTAAGAGCTGGATGCTAAAATGCTAAAACCAAGCTGGATGGACTAAAAAGTGTGTAAAGCAGCTGCTTTCAAAAGCGTCAGAGTAGACTATAATTCACTTTGAAATGGCATTATTAAATGAATACATTTCATTGCTTGTAATTATTTTATATTAGTTATAATACCTTACATAGCACTTATTATGTGCCAAAGACATTTCTATTGCTTTACAAATAAAAATTTATTTCATTCTTCTACCTAGTATATAGAGCAGATAGTGTTATCACATCTACTTTATATGTGATAAAATTAAATCCCCAGAAGATTATGTAAATTGCCTGAGATAACCTAATTGATTTGCTCTGTAGCTAATATTTGATCCCTGACAACTTGTTTCATTGTCTGCACATTCATCTACATGGGATGCTGATTTGGTGACACAAAACATAAACCACATTGGCAATATAGTTTTCATAATATGTATGTGTCTTACTACCCAAGAAAGAAATATATAAAATCATTTCTTGAAAATTAAGACAAAAATAATCATGAGAGATACCACTGCAACATTATCATCTCATGATATATCAAATAACTATTAAAAACTAGCTTACAGAACGTTATTAGCATCCTGGTAACAAAGCTACCTACCTAGTGGCATCTAAATCCATCTTCAGTTTGTTCCCTTGTTGCTTATCCCTTCTAAGCCAAATTGTTCCTTCTGGGGTCTGGATTATATATTTTTCCTGCTCCTAGAAAACTTATGTTACTGATTATGCAAGTTCTCTGTGGCATAATCTATATTTCTCATACCAAACTGGATCTTTACCAGTAGCATATAAACAAAAATTCTCCAGATTATTTCGTCTTGGTGGAAATCTCTCCCATTTTCTCTAATTTCTCCTCTTTCCTATTCTATCCTCTTCTCTCTCCTTCTTTTTCTTCTTTCTTCCCTTTTCTCCCTAATTCTTATCTCCTCCACCTCCTCCTCCTACTCCTTCTTTTTTTCTCTATTTCGTCCCAAGACCTTCTATTTCTTTTTTGTAATTAAACATCATAAAACATCGATCTACACTGTCTAGTCTTCATTCTTTCACACCTACCTCACTCAGTCTACTACAATCTGAATTTTGAATGTGCCCTATATATAGGTTATTAATTACTTCCTTATTGATAAATCCAATAAAATTTTTCAGTTTTCATTTTATTCAGCTTTGTGCATAATTTATATTGCTTACGTAGTCCTCTTTAAGATCTCACTTACCATTTGTGACATCATTTCTATCTTTCATTGGTGTCTTCTGCTCTGTTGTTTTTTCAGAACTCCATTAAACAGCCTGTGTGTAACTCCAGTCTTAGTCATGTTTGATGGGAGTATAGAAATGGAAATAAAAATATATCCAAAATTTTAATTCTAAGGCACTAAAGCAAATGACAGTAAACCAATGTAATGGATTTAGCAAAGAAAGGTAAAGACTTACAAACAGTTAAGTAGGAAGGAAAAAAGTAGTTATGCTGCCCCAGAGATCAGGTGAGAAAAGAGTAGTGAAAAGCAGGGAATGAATAAGTTTGTCAAGTATTGATGGTGGCTGGAGATGAGGTCAGATGAAAATGATTAGACAACTTGGAATCCATCATGACGTTAATAATAGTGATAGCAACGAAGTAAAGAAAATGCTGACTGAGATGGAGTGAGTTCAAAAGAATGGGAGGAGAGATGGGAGAGAAAGTGAATAAATAACGCTTTGAAGTTGTTTTGATCTAGCGAGGAGCTCCGCAATAGAAGCTGGGGGCAAATGTGTGTAAAATAGATGTTCTTTTTTTCCTTTTTAAAATGGAAGATAATGCATAATTTGTTTGCTGATGAAAATGATTCTTTACAGAGACAAAAGTGAAGATTTTTGTGACATAAAATTTTCAAAAATGCCGGAATGAATAGAATGCTTATGCACAAGGAGATGCATTGGCGTCAAATAGTAACAAATGCAGTATCTATAAATGCTTTGCATAAGAGACAGCATAAAAGTTTAGGAAGCAAAAGTAAAGCAGGCCTGAATCAGAATCTCTCCACGAATTTTCCACCCCTTTTCCCAACCCTTTAAAAGAAAAGTATGAGATCAACAAGGAGCTCAAATATAACCATACATAAAACTTACCATTAGAAAACTTTCTCAGAAATAGAGAAGAGCACAAATTTCAAGTTACCTCTAAGTAGAAAAATAAACAAACCAAACTTTACTGGAGCTCCCTTTTCTGTCTCAAACTTGTTGAGAGTAGAAAATAGGGGAAAAGAATCTTAAAAGCTACAGTAAAAAGAGGAGAGAGACTTGGAAAACCGAGATAAGTTATGGCAGGGAGGGGTAAGCCAAGGTAGAGAAAGCCCAGCAGTAAACTACAATATGCTACCCACAGATTACCACTTGGTAGGTGATAGCCCAAGCTGTAAGGAAAGGGGTGAAAATTGGAAAGAGAGCATAGAGCACTCAAAGTAAAGTTGCTTCAGAGAGACAATCAAGAGATGTGCTCTTTGGGGTGCAGCTGCAAAAACTAAAAATGAACAAAAGGGAAAGTAAGAATTATGAAGAAATACAAATGGAGGGGGTAGATATACGAAGGCCCTTTCACTTCCCTCACTACTAACACAAGCATCACATCTTACAGAAACTGAGGTTAACTATGCCTCCGTGCACAAGTCTCCATACACAGATGCAACAAATGAAAACAGAACATTAAGTACAATTATAATAGGTGAAAGAAATTCTACCCTAGCCCTTCACAACACACATGAAGCAGAAAAAAAAAAAAAGAAAAACCTGTAATTTAATAGTTAAAACAGAACTAAATGACCTAAACAAACACTGGTGATAAAACAAATTTATATGAGGCTATAATTATTGATGCTGCTGTCATTCAAATAGGTCTTTTAAAATTTTTTTTGCTTCTGTGTCTTAGAATTTGGGATTATCAACTCATATGAGCTAGAGTTTAATTTTAGGAATCCTGAAAGACCTTGTTTGATGCTATATCTTTTTGAAACTTTTATTTAGGTTTGGGGTACATATACAGGTTTGTTGTATAGGTAAGTTGTGTGTCATGGAGGTTTGGTGTGCAGATTATTTTGTCACCCAGATAATAAGCATAGTGCCTAATATGTAGCTTTTCCATCCTTATTGTCCTCCTGCCCTCCACCCACAAGTAAATCCCAATGTGTGTTTCCAGCTTTGTGTCCATGTGTACACAATGTTAAGCTCCCACTTACAAGTGAGAATACACAGTATTTGGTTTTCTCTTTCTGCATTAGTTTGCTTAGGATAATGGCTTCCAGCTCCACAGATGTTGCTGCAAAGGACAGAATCTCATTCTTTTTATAGCTGCATAGTATTCCGTAGTGTATATGTACCACATTTTCTTTATCTAGTCTGTAATTTATGGGCATTATGTTGATTCCATGTCTTTGCTATTGTGAATAGTGCTGCAATGAACCTACATGTGTTAGTGTCTTTATAATAGAACAAGTTATATTCTTAGACACATACTCAATAATGGGATTTCTAGCTCAAAGGGTAATTATATTTTAAGTTCTTTGAGAAATCACCAAGCTGCTTAATATGGTGGCTGAACTAATTTACATTGCTGCTGGCAGTGTATAAGCATTCCCTTTTCTCTGCAATGTCACCAACATCTGTTATTTTTTAACTTTTTCATAATAGTCATTCTAAGCTGGTATTAGATAATATCTCATTGTGGTTTTGATTGTGTTTCTCTAAAGATTAGCAATGTTGAGCATTTTTTTCATATGTGTGCTGGCTGTGTGTTATGTATTCTTTTGAAAATTAACTGTTCATGTCCTTTTTAAAAGTAACTGTTCATGTTACTTTTTTTTAATTTTTTTTTTTTTTTGCTCATAAATTTGTTTAAGTTCCTCATAGGTTCTGGATATTAGACCTTTGCCAGATGCATAGTTGGCAAATATTTTCTCTCATTCTGTAGTTTGTGTGTTTAGTCTTTTGATAGTTTCTTTTGCTGAGACTATATCTTAACAGAATAGATTTGCTTTTCCTTTAAGCAACGATTACTCTGAGACTCTGTAATTCTTAATTTAATTCCTTGTGTCCCGAACACACAGTTAGAATATATAAAAACCCATTCTCATTTTCATTATGTTTGTGACTAATATTCCTCTGGATAGTATTTTTTTCTTTTTTTCTTACCTAGAAAACTTGCATAGATATTTTACCTAAGCCCCTGTTGATTTAAAATTGAATTATGATCATTAATAAAAACATATGAAGATTCATTTGAAAAGGACAAGCAGATTGTATGTGTTAACAAGAAAGTCAAGATTTCTCAGTACATTAAGCAATATTTTAATTGTGATAATAAGCAATACATTAAAATAAATTAATACAATGAGTTAACTCATTGTAATTGTTTTAATACATGGTCATTTTCTATATTCTAAATTTCAGGTGGACTGAATCACTAACAAATTTTTCAGCTGTTTTATGTAAACTGAAGACAAAATTATGATTTTAAGGAAGCTAATAAATATAATATTCATAAAGCACTATTATCTGTTCAGGTGTCAATTACTTCTTTGCTCATAATTTTTCTAAGACAAAATTTTGTCACTAAAAAAATCATCAAATAGTGCTGGAATTAAATACTTATAGGTGAAAATTTGCTTTTCTATTTTAACTAGAAATTTTACCATAGGTTTTTTGGGAGACTGTTAATATATTCCAATGATATTTCATATCAAAATTTCACAAAAAAATGAAATTTCTTACTTTTTATACATAAAATATATTCTGATGGTTTTATCAAAGATCTGTGATGACATTTACGACATAAAGGTCACAACCAGAGGTTCAACAATGAAGAGATACAGTAGTCTTTAAGCAAAATGCTGGTAGATTAAAGCAAATTGAGTATTTCCCAGAAATGGTCACATCGGACTCAACTGAAATTATGGAGAAGCTTAGCAGATATAGTCAGGACACGGGTGACCAATCACAATGGGCACTGTCACAGGTCACTTCCCCAGCAAAACACCTTTGTGGCTGCCAGTGCCTCTGCTTGGGTTTATCTCACACTTACTGGGCTTGTTCCACCCACTCAGCCCATCAGGCTGCACTTGGCTGGCACTACCAGCCCGGATCACATACCTGCCAAGGGCAAGCCATGCATGGAGCAGCTAGGGGTGTGTGAGCCAGCAAGCTCAGGGACAGGTCACTGCACACAGGCTGGTGTGTTGCCTGAGGCAGGGCAGGCAGCTCCAAGTGCCAGCACAGGTGCTGGCTCCATGCAATGCCGTGGCTGCATCAGGTGTACCACAAAGCGGCTTTGGCTGTTGTCATTGGAAAATGTGGTGGCACCCAAAAACTCGGATATGCCAGGAACCACAGAGCCACAAAGAGGGTGTTACAGTGTGTCCCAGTCCAGGCACAGTGAGCCCCAAGGTCTAGGCCCTCAGAAGGGCCTCAGCTTTCCTGTCCTTGATGCCCATAGCATGGTGAGTGGGGTTCGTGTTTCAGGGGGTTCTGTTTCAGCCTGTTTGTATTTGAGCTTTTTTCATCCTGCCATCCTGCTGTGGCCCACACCTCCTATCACTCTTCCTTTCATGTGGGGCAGCTGCCAATATCAGCAGAGGGCAGGAGAGCTATAGTGTTACAGCAGCTCTGACTCAAAGAACCCTGAAGTCTACTCCCCCAGAAGGGTCACTACTTTTCACTTCTACGGTCCCGGAGCATGTCACGACCTGCAGTTCGGCAAGCTGGACAGGAACATATTATAGCTTCTTTTGCTCCCATTG
The DNA here is from genome assembly GCF_049354715.1 of Callithrix jacchus. Lineage (NCBI taxonomy): Eukaryota > Metazoa > Chordata > Mammalia > Primates > Cebidae > Callithrix > Callithrix jacchus. The sequence goes on from NC_133504.1 coordinate 134,181,029, forward strand.
ATGCCACCATTCAGTGGGTCCCGAGATCTTGTCCTGCATCCAGGAAGAATGAGGTTACATGGAGAAATGGATGGTAAGCAAGGTGGAAAATAGCTTTGTGGAGTAACAGAACAGCTCTCAGGAAACCCAAAGTGGGTAGCTTCTTTCCGTAGGAAGGTGGTGCCAACAAGTGTCTGAGTCTGGTTGAGTCTGGAGATTGTATGTGCTAAGAATGGAGGAAGTGTGTGCTGATTGATCTATGTGTGTGCATGGGTGGGACTTAAAAAAAAGTAGTCAGGCCGGGCGCGGTAGCTCACGCCTGTAATTCCAGCACTTTGGGAGGCCGAGGCGGGTGGATCACGAGGTCAACAGATCAAGATCATCCTGGTCAACATGGTGAAACCCCGTCTCTACTAAAAATACAAAAAATTAGCTGGGCATGGTGGCGTGTGCCTGTAATCCCAGCTACTCAGGAGGCTGAGGCAGGAGAATTGCCTGAGCCCAGGAGGTGGAGATTGCGGTGAGCCGAGATCGCTCCGTTGCACTCCAGCCTGGGTAACAAGAGCGAAACTCCGTCTCAAAAGTTAAAAAAAAAAAAGTAGCCATCCATTTAGCCAAAAGGCAGCAATGAAGTGTTCACTGTAGGCTGCAGACTCCAACTGGAACTGCTGGCCTACCCCAGGCTATAGATCATCCCTAGCTTGAAGTTGGGGTTTCACTGGGGACCCTCCCCTTCTCGCCTAAGAACCTGTCTTCCTCCCAACTCATCAATATGCCATCTGTGGTGCCCAGGCTGTCTGTGTTGAGTGGCTCCCACAGGCCAGCACCTAGCCGCCTTCAGCTCTCCCACAGCCTCCTTCCTCGAACTCATCGGCACCCAAAGTTTCAGAAAAGGCCAAGGTGGTGGGGAACTAGTGTGTCAGTGCGACCTTGACGGTGCATACAGCCAGCCAGTTTGCAACAACTCTAAGACTCAGCTACAACTTTGCTGCTCAAGTGAGCAAGTGCCAGGAATGGGGAGGGGTCAGGGAGCAGGTACTTCTGAGCCTGTTGGGACAGGGGCTTCTCAAGTCCCCTAGAGAACAGGAATGCCAGGTCTAAAGCCATGTTTGGGCAGCTTTGGTTGTGTCCGTGAGCATAGGTTCCCGGCCCACCAACTCGGTAGGGCGTTGGGTTCCCGCTGGGATCACCTGTTCCCAGCTCATCCCTCCTGTTTCCACAGAGTGTGCAGCACCAGTCACATCTCACCCATGCAACTGCATCCCGTAGCAGCCAATCCAGGCAGGCCACCACTGCCATCAGCACCAGAGCACCCAAACAGGGTCCTGAGGCCTTTTCTGTGACAGACAATAAATGCTTTATTTGTTGTTCTAGAGAAATAACACAGGGGCTCGGAAGGTCAGGGTGATTGTGTTGAGCCAGTTTCTAGAGAAGCTCAGAGCATTCACTATTTGAAAAATGGTATGATGGGAAGCATTTCAATATTTTATCTGATCGTATAGCTTTTTTAGTGTTTATAGTGAAAATATATGTAATTACAAAAGCTGAAGCACCTCTTCAAGGATATAGAAGAAAGAGGTAAATTGTTGCTTCTCGGGGAGAAGTAGGTGGCTGGGAAATAGAGTTTGAAAGCAATATTCACTGTTTTCCCAGGGCATTTTTACAGACATTCACATATAACCTCCTTTAAAATAAATAGTTTTAATTTTCAGTTTTAAAACTTTTTATTTATTAAAAGTTTTGACGTTGATTTCAAATTTATAAAAAGAAAACTACTACAATATAATAAAGTATATCTTTTAAAATGTATCGTTATAGTAATATGTAATGGCAAAATAATTGATTTTTTTCCTCTCTAAGAAAGGACAAGAGAACATGGATGTTAATTTCACTTCTTTCGTTCAATATTAGGTTGATGACTGTAACTAATGCAATAAGGTTACAAGTTTTTAATTATGAAAATTGGAAATAAAGTCTTAAAAGTAGCTTTAAAATAAAGTAAAATGTCTAACCCTTTATTAATGAATGTAAACCAGAACACTACAAAATTCTCAAATGAATGTCTCCTTAAAGTCAAAATATCTACCATCTCCTCTAACAAATAGGAGCTTTATTCTGAGTTAATTGATACCACAGGATATTATAAATTTAGAAAATATTTAAATGTACCAAACTTGATGCATATTTAATACACACTGTTATATGATATGTGATTATTTTGGTCTTTATTTATTATTATTTTTTAGAGACAGAGCCTTACTATGTCAGGCTGGAGTGCAGTGATGTGGTCCTACCTCACTGAAGCCTCAAGCTAGTTTGATCTTTGAAAAGAGTACTACTCCTTTCTTCCTTTCCTTTGACTCCATGACTGACTTTGTAGCAGTGGTAAAACAAATATTAGTGCTTAACATTCATTTAATCTCATTTTATGCAATTGTACACTTAGTTTTATCCTATACATATTAACATACACATTTCATTTGAAGACAATTTTTAAACTTTAAAATATACCTATTTTATTATATAAATATTAACATGCACATTTCTCTTAGAGACAAAAATTTTAAAACTTTAAAATACACTCATTTTTATCCTATAAATATTAATATACACATTTCTCTTAGAGATAAAAATTTTAAAAATCTTAAAATATACAACAAAAGCCCTTATGAAAAATTATGAGACATGTTATATTTATTTCTTAATATGCTTCTTTTGGCACATTATTTTATCTTCTCACAATTTAGTTGCCCTATGTCTAAAGCAAGATTAATGTATTTGAATACTCACTTTTTGCTTAGAATAAATTTAGGGATAGATAGTTATACTTCTGCTCTTAGTCACCCATCAGCAAATACAATGTAAATGTTACACCGGAAAAGAGGTCATCCTTTTTAGCGCTAACATCTCCTCACATCGCCAGTGAAGGCCCTGTCAACCATAGAAATATAACTGTAATTACTCCTTAATATAATAAGAGATGGAATATATTTTTTGTCATCATGTGCAAATCTGGTAGAAGAAGGAAAATTGGGAGGAAACAAGAGGACAAAGACAAATACTTTCCAATAAGTGTACTATGTAAACATCACGTGCATTTAGTCACCATCCAAAAACCCTCATTTTTCTAAAGTCTGGGAGCACATAAAAATGTTTATTATAATGTAGTGTCTGAATCATGCAGGCATCAAACAAACACAAACTAAGGAATCTTTTTTTTTTTCTTATGTAGGGGCAGGGGTCTCACTATGTTGCCCAAAGTTGTCTTAAACTCCTGGCCTCAAGCAATCTTCCAGCCTCAGCCCCAAAGTGCTGGGATGATAGGTGTAGGCCACCACCCCCAGCCCAAATTGAGGAATCTCTTATAAAAGTAGTCTTAACTCTAAACAAATTTACATGAGAAACTTTTTTAAAAAGCAGAGAGAGGCCCGGTGCGGTGGCTCACACCTGTAATCGCAGCACTTTGGGAGGCCGAGGCAGGTGGATCACAAGGTCAAGAAATCGAGACCATCCTGGTCAACATGGTGAAACCCTGTCTCTACTAAAAATACAAAAAATTAGCTGGGCATGGTGGTGCGTGCCTGTAATCCCAGCCACTCGGGAGGCTGAGGCAGGAGAATTGCCTGAACCCAGGAGGCGGAGGTTGCCGTGCGCCGAGATTGCTCCATTGCACTACAGCCTGGGTAACAAGAGAGAAACTCCGTCTCAAAAAAAAAAAAAAAATGTAGAGAGAAAGCTTCTTATTAAAGGCCAAGGGCACATGATGGTTAAACACAATGAATGATCCTTGAGTAAATCCTAGGTTTGGGAAATAAGAGCAGAAATAAAGCCATAAAAGACACTTAGGAAAAATCAGGAAATATTCAATAAGAATCATATACTAACAAGTAGTATGAGATAATGTTAAATTTTATGTGGGTGACAATTATAACTGTATATTTTAGTTTCAATTATTATATAATATATATAGAGAGATGATAATTTCATTATAACAAAATGCCCTCTCCTTATTTGAGGAAGCTGAAGCTTTTACAGGTAAAATGTTATAATTTTTACAAACTCAGGTCCAAAATCAAGAACCACAAAAAATATTGCCTATGTGCACATGCTTGTGTGTGTGTGTGCACACGTGCGTGTCTGTGTGTGTAGTAAGAGGTGTACATCTGAGAAAGCATAATGAAGCAAGCACGCAGTGTATGAATCTGGGTAAAGGAAATATCTGTTTTCATTGTACTGTTGTTTATGCTACTTGTAGGTTTGACAATTTTTAAAATAAAAGGATGAGGTAAAGACTTCCCCCAAAATATATGTGTTTTTAGAGTAAAGCAAACTACAAGCAAAGAATCAGATATAAGAAGAAAGGTAAGAAACGTAAAATATAATTTCTGCTTCTGAATTTTTATATTCCTGCTTCTATTGTTATCTGTACTCAGAAAAATTCTATGTCATCCTTTTGGGATTTATGTAAGATACATAGAAAGCAGCCCTAATGGTTGCCTCTTTCCAAATAAAAAGAAATAAATAACATTTAATGACTTTGTAATATCTCAGTTTGAATAGGCTGAACTAAATATTCCACAACTCCCTTTCTTGCATGTTTCTGGTTTGGGTAGACCACAAAAGAGATTCTTAGGATATTTAGAAAATGGAAGGGAAGCAGCAGTCATTTTCTAGCACACAAATGAAGTTGCTGATGTGTTTGATGTGAAGCAGCAGCTGGGCCTGCAACTACTCTATCTTTCCCTAAAAGCCTCGTTAACTATTTTGATTCCAATAATCAGTGTGTGTGTTCAGCTCCATGGCTCCAGCTTCTGCATGATACCTTCATCACCAAGGTCATAAGCAGTAAGAATGGACAAGAAATTCATCCATTCTATTGAGGTTCAAGCTCATGTTTGTAGATTTTACCCTGCACATATTTCTTTCCTGAGTGCTCATCTGGCAGAATTCAAGCCTCATGGTCTAAGATGGAGACACTAGCCTCACAGAGACAGCTTAACTAGGTCCCACAGTCGGACAAGCCAGCGTCCTGTAGCAGATCCTTTGATAGATAGATGAATAGGTAGATAGATGGAAACACAGAGAGACGGGTGTATAGATAGATAAATCTCCTGCTGGTTCTGCTTCCATAGTCGAATCTTGACTAATACAGCAGCAATTTAAAATAGTAAGACACCATAATATTGCTTACATTTTCAACTTATGCTTTGAAGACATACATAACTTCACCTGAAAACTTTATCTTGAAATGAAATATTTGGGGAAGAAATCTAGTACTGGAAAATCTATAGCAAATCCTAAGTCAATCAAATATCAGTGACACAGTGACACTGAAACACAAATTTGGGAGTATATAAATTTAAAATTACTTTCAAATTTAGTATGACTGTAAATTAAATGTGTATCTCTGGGCCTGCATGAGTATTTATGTGCATTTGCAGCTTGCAATCATTTCAACACAAATTTGACAAATATGTTTATCTCTACTTTATTGTCTCAAATGTCGCTACAGAAATAAATGAAGTAATCAACAATGTTTCTTCTCATGTTAGCTCAGTTCTCTTTTGTTTTGCATAACTAGTCTACTGGTCTAGACTTCAGTTAGCAACAGAGGTCATTCAGAATACATACCATCAAAAGTTAAGATTCAATGAGATCCAAAATTTTTCCTATGATCTTCTCAAGTGCCAATTAAACAGCCATCAGATAATGGTCAGATGAAATACTCTACCACTCTAAAAATCACTGTAAATCAAAGAAAATTAAGTAATTTTACCTTGTATAAATGTAGAGTAGACAGATATTAAGACTTAAAGATCAGTCAAAGATAATGTACATAATGTACAAATATTATATGTCCATAGTAAATGGCTCTCCTGTGAGTTAAATAACAGAAATCCATCTTTGGCATCACATTCATTACATTTTGCTTTGTAGATATCAAGACTAGTGCAAATAATTTGCTCAACTATTTCATATTGATCTCTCAGCATTCACTATAAGTAATGCTATACAACTTCTAACAATACTAAAGAAGGAGAAAATACTTATAAATATATTTTCAGAAAGTGGATAATTGGTTGAAGTAATAAAGTTTTAGAATATCATGTAATACTTATCTAATGATGAGTATTGCCACTTATGCTTATTTTTTCTTGGCTGGGTTTGATATTATAATGCATACTTTGTAAGAACTGTTTATCTCAGAGGCTGTGCTGTGTTCATTGATCTTCTAAGTTTGCTTCAGAACTCATAACGACCTCCCTACTGCCCTAGTTACATGTTTGGAGTTAATTCAGATTAGTTATAAAAGGAGAATACAGATAACCTAATAAAACAAGGGGCTATTATATTGATAAACAGAAATGTCAACAAAATAATTTTCACTGATCCTATCATGTATGTTTAAATTTTAAAGCTTATTGAAGAATAATCCCAAACCTTGCAGTTAGACTTAGAAATAATTGATAATCTGGATACCCTTAAAATGGAAACTTCTGCTCTTCAAAAGACAATGCCTACAAATGAGAAGATAAACCACAAACTGGGAGGAAATATTTACAAAAGACACATCTGAAAAATAACTCTTTTCCAAAATATATAAAGAACTCTAAACACTCAATGATAAGAAAATGAAAAACTCTACTGAAATTGGGCAAAAGCCCTAAAGAGATACCTTACTGAAGAAGATATATAGATGTAATATAAGCATATAAAAAGATGTTCAGTATCATATGCCATTAGGGTATTGCAAACTTAAACAACCCACCTATTAGAGTGGCTAAAAGCAAAAACACTGACAACACCAAACGCTGGCAAGGATTTAGAACAAAAGGAACTAACATATTACTGCTGATGGTAATGCAAAATAATACAGCAACTCAGAAAGACAGTTTGGCAGTTTCCTACAAAACTAAACACATTCTTACCAGCAATTACATTTGAAGGTATTTAGCCTATTGGACTGAAAGCTTATGTCCACACAGAAACCTGCACGTAGCTGTTAATAACAACTTTATTTATAATTACCCAAATCTGGAAGCAACCAAGATGTTCTTCAATAGCCGAATGGATAAACTGGTACATTCAGATAATGCAGTATTATTCAGCACTAAAAAGAAGTGAGCTACCAAGCCATACAAAGACATGGGGATACTCAAATATATGTTACTAAGTGAAAAAGACCATTATTTAAAGTGACATATTGTATGATTGTAATTATATAACATTCTGGAAAAGGCAAAACTGTGGAGGCAGTAAAAAGATCAGTGGTCACCAGGGGTCTGGGGGAGCAAGGGATAGCTAGGCAGAGAACAGAGATATTTTTATTTTATTTTAAATTCTTGGATACATGTGCAGAACATGCAGGTTTTTTTACATGGTGATTTGCTGCACCTATCAGCCCACATCTAGGTTGTAAGCCCTGCCTGGATTAGATATTTGTCCTAATGCCTTCTCTCCCTTTGCCCCTCCACCCACGATAGGCCCCAGGGTGTGATGTTCCCCTCCCTGTGCCCATGTGTTCTCATTGTTCAACTCCCATTTCTAAGTGAGAACATGTGGTGGGTGGTTTTCTGTTCCTGTGGTTAGTTTGCTGAGCATGATGGCCTCCAGCTTCATCCATGTAACTGCAAAGGACATGAACTCATGTTTTCTTATGGCTGCATAGTATTCCATGGTGTCTATGAGCCACATTTTCTTTATCTAGTCTATCATTGATGGACATTTGAATTGGTTCCGAGTCTTTGTTATTATAAATAAAGCACAAATAATATTTAGAATTATGCAATCACTCTGTATGATACTACGATGGGGGTGCATGCAAAATCCATATAATGTACTACCCCAAGAATAAACTCTAATGTAAAACTCTGGAATTTTAGTACAATAATGTGTCATTTAGTGCATCAGTATTAACCAGTGTATCACCGTGGTAGGAAATATTTGACAGTGATGGGAGGTCTGTGTGGGGGAATGGAAAAGAGGGCATATGAGAATTTGAAACATTCTCCTTAAGTTTGCTGTGAACCTAAAACTGCCCTAAAATTAAAGCTTGTTAATATAAAAATATTTTTAAAACAATAAAAGACACAGCCTACATTAACACAGCCTTTGCTTCTTTTCACATATAGCCTTTGTTTCTTCAATGATTTGCTTTATTAAAGAACCAACTTATAAAACAGAAGAGAAATATTGCCTTATCAATTACACAGGCTTTTGTAAAGTGAATGAGATATTTAGGTATCTTTGCCTCCTCACAAGGCTAAAATTCTGTCACTAACAACTGCTATTTAGGGACTAAAAATGTTGACATATCAAAAAAAGCACAAAATAAGTACGTTAACGAAAAAAAATACTGAAACAACAAATACAAACATTCCTCATTTTAAAAGTTTTCCTTAAATTATTTCTTTTGCTCTTACTGTTATGCTTCTGCATAAAGAAGCATTTATTTGTTTATCAATGCATACATTGTACAATCATTTACTGGGTTTCTACTTTATATGAGATACAGAAGTACTTAGAATATAATAGTGAGCCAGCAAAAATGAATCTGCTTATAATCAAGTGCAGAACCCTCATAAGCAAAACAAGTTTACCCAGAGGAACACAGTATATTGGGATGGCAGAAGAAAATATTAGAATTTTGATTAACATATATTTCTGATGATTACCTTTACAAACATCTTTCTTGTTCTTGTTATGCTTCATGAGTATACATATATACACATATGTATATATACACATACACCCACAGATAAACACTGGTGCATGTATAAATATATGTAAATGCATACATATTCATATATAGTGAATGCATGTTTTTTTCTCTGTGTGATCAAACAAGTTTAGTCTTAGGTAATGAAGCAGAACTTAAAATAAGCACAGAATACAAATGTCCTATGAAAGCAGAAAACAAAGTACTCCTGGAAAAAGTGTGCAAAGTATGGAAAAGTGTTTTAGGCAGATAGAAAAATATGTTTAAAGGTTCTGAGAAGAAGCAAGTGTTGTACATTAATGGAGCAGAGAGACGGTCAGTGTGGCTGAAGCACAGTAAACCAGGAGTACCACAAGGTCTGATAAGGCTTGCAAGCTATGTAAGGGACAGGTTACACAGGCTTGGGTAAGAAACTCGAATTTGGTGCTACATAAAAAAAAAAAAGTCTGTAAATAGTTTTAAGAGCTATGACATTATTACCTTTATTTGTGTTTGAGACAATCCTGACTGCTCTTTTTGTTACACATTTGAGGGAGGCCATAGAAAAAGGAGGCCACTGAGTCTGACTGCCTCAGTGAATTTTGTTGAAGAAATCTCAATGCACAATATTTCCTTCAAAAAGTCATATAAAATTAGATAATGTAAATCTGTGACATGGATGAAGTTTCCGTACTTGTACTTTTATGAGCTGAGTAAATCTTTAAGGACTGCCATTTAAGCTATGACTAATACGTGGCATTGGTCATCACATCTTTGACCAAACAAGTCTCAAATAACTAAGTTTAATTCAAACTTGTGAATTCAGCACTTAAGGATTTTTCCCCAAATAAGGAAAAATGGAAAGCAAATGTAGGTTAAATTTACATTTTAGAAATTGTGACCACATTTAAAGTTTGATACGTCATTTATTTTAATAAAAACTGTTCCTAGCATCAGACGTTATTAGCTCTTACAGTTTATTTGACAAGTTGTCCCATAGATATAACAAAAACACTGGAATTGGGCTTATGTAAACCAAAGAACAGCTTTGGATATAAGAACTTTTTCTGTTATTAACTAGTTTATTTCATTAAAGCCAAACATACTTGTAGGCATTTTATTGAAGAGTTTGGATACAATGAAGTGAAATCATAGCATAGCTTTATTTTTCTTGAGAGAGTGGGGATTTTATTTTTTTGTTTCTTAATACCATGTCTACTAAACCAAATACTATTTATTTTCTCTTTTTAGAACTAACAAACTCTCCCTTTGAAGCTTTTAAAGAACTCAGGATGATATAAAATGAATTATAATCTCTTATTAAAGTATTCACTCTTCTCCTTTAACTGGGCTTTGAAGCTCTCATGGAGAAAGATAGCTATGGGCTACTTTTTTCTCTCTTGTTTCTTTCTTTCTTTCTTTCTTTCTTTCTTTCTTTCTTTCTTTCTTTCTTTCTTTCTTTCTTTCTTTTTTTTTAGCTTTTATTTTAGGTTTAACAAGCCTGCTACATGAGTAACTTACACACTGTTGGGGTTTGGTGTATAAATAGTTTCATCATCCAGGCAGAAATCACAGTACCCGATAGGTAGTTTTTCCATCCTTACCCCTCTCCCAACCTCTCCCTTCAAGTAAGCCCCAGTGTCTGTTGTTTCCACTTTTGTGACCAAATGTACTGAATGTTTAACTCCCAATTATAAGGGAGAACCACGTTCACTCTTACTGTAAGTGAAAATCTGAGTTCCCATCCTTTCATTCATGTGTTAATTCACTTAGGATAATGGCCTCCAGCTGTATTCCTGTTGCTGCAAAGGATAAGATTTCCTTTTTTATGGCTACGTAGTATTCCATTATATATTTATTCTACAATTTCTTTACCCAGTCCACCATTGATTGACATTTAGGTTGATTTCATGTCTTTGCTATTATGAATAATGCTACAATTAACATATGAATGGATGTGTCTTTTGGTAGAATAGTTTATATTCCTTTGAAAACAAATAGACACAGTATGTAATACATGTCCCTGAGTCAAAAGGGAGTTCTGTTTTTAAGACCTTAGAGAAATCTCCTAACTGCTTTTCACAGCAGCTGAACTAATTTGCATTCCAACCAGCAGTGTGTAAGTGTCTTCTTTTCTTTGCAACCCCACTAATACCTGTGATTTCTTGACTTTTTAATAATAGCTGTATTAACTGGTGTGAGACAATGTCTCATTACTGTTTGATTTGCATTTCCCTAATGATAGTGATATTGAGCACTTTTTTCATCTTCTCTTTCTACTTCATCCCTAGTCCCTTTACTCAGAGACTGTCTGAGGAGGAGAAAAGTTGAAGGAGGGAAAAACTTGTATTTATGGCTTGAACTTGTAGTCTAAATGATAAGGATTTGGAAAACTACCAGAATTACTCACTCTATCTGTCTTAGTCCATTTTGTCCTGTTACAATACAACACCTGAAGCTGAGTAATGTACAAAGAACAGAACTTTATTGGTTCATTGTTCTGAATTCTGGAAAGTTCAAGATTGAGGAGTTGCACTTTGGGGGGCCTTCTTGCTGCATCATAATATGGCAGAAGGCATCGCATGGTGAGAAAGAGAAAGCAAAAAGAGCTCAAATCACTTTTATAACAAATCCACTTCAAGGATACCAAAGCCTTGAATTTCCGAGGGCAGATCCTAATCACCTCTCAACACTGTTTCATTTTGGGACACTGTTCAGGTGTTGCACTGTTTCCAACACATGAACTTTGGGTGATACATTTAAATTATAGCACTGTGTAACACACACACACACACACACAAACACACACACACGGGCACTCCAGTCTCCTTATTTTTGAAACAGGAAGCATAAAAGCTACCTCATTCTGATTCAGCTGGCATGTAATTCTTAGTTATGTATTTGATTTAGTTCCTTAGCCAAGATCTCACTTCACATTATGTTTCTTATATGCTCCTGGGGTTTGAAGTTTACAGGAGAAAATACTTTTATTAAACTGATTTCAACCTCAGTCTTTGTATCCAGCTTTTGCCTATAATTAGATCCAGTAATTTTAAACTCACAAATAGAAAAGATCAGTCTTGGCAGGCTGTTTTCAATTTGAAAGATTCAGCAAGCATGATCCTTGGTTATACTCCAGCTTCAGTTATTTTGACTAAGGCATGATATTAATCATCTCATCCCTAAAGTACACTGGCTCTTATGCTGATACAACCGAAAATGTTAAAATTTCTGTTACTTCTAAAAGCATTCTAAGTAAAATCTAAACTCAAAAGATGTAGAGTTATTTGTTTAGCTGTTTGCTTTAGCATATTTTTTTTCCAGTGTAATTTAATTGGAAAGTGATCTTGAAAAAGAAGAGCAAGAAAACAGAAAAAAAAAAAAAAACCTGCAAGCTTTCAAATTTTACCTTCAACTAACTCATAAAGAATTTTCTATTGTGTATCTGGGAAAATTGGAACTGTTTTATCAGCCTGTTAGGGATTCTAGATTAATACCACATGATTTGGTGGGGAAAAAAAACAACACACAGGTCTAGAATTGGACAAAATTTCTAATTCTGGTCCAGTAACTTTCTAGTTTTTTCATCTGGGAAGAAACACACCTCTGTAGATCTGTTTCTAATTTGTAAATAAATACCTTACATTTTAGAGCTCCTATGAAGTTGAATGAAATAATTTACTGTAACACGTTATCTATAACATTATATCCTTCATTCATACACCTTTCCTTGTTTCACTGAAGCCTGATACCATATACATATCTATACTCATTCACAAAGCAATGTGCTTTTGGAGACTGGCTCCATACTCCAATCTTAGGAGTACTTCCTAATTGGTTTAATCCAACAACAGCACTCCTATTTAGCTTGTCAGTGACTGGTCTAACTCTAGATATATGATCCAATGCTGGACAGTATATATGAGGGCAGTCTCCAGAAGAGTTATAGGAAAAGTTTTGTCTCCTCTAAAAGTGAAATTCTATGAATCACACTCTCTGTGGATTTGTCTTAGTGTCTGGATATAATCCATTGGGCTACTGCAGCCACCTTGCTTTGAATCTACAGAAAAAAAAAATTAAACTAAAAATGGTTGAAAGAGGCTGGAATCCTTCTTGTGGTCATTGGATCACATGACTGACCATTGCTTGCATCACAATAACTCTTTTTTGTTATGAAGATAATAAATTTTCCTTGAGATTAAATAGAATGAAATTTTATGATCATTTATTAATAAAGAGATTATCACAGTGTATGGCATATTCTAAGTATCCAACAGAAGTTATTTGTCTTATCATACCCCATTTAATTCTAAAGTGTTGCAAAAATTATGTCTGAAATTATTCTGCATGGTCCTAACCTAAATGCTATTATATATAGAAAAAAAATTAGGTTTGATCAACTGCTTAGCCTAAGGAATCTGCAGGAGAAATTGACAACCAGTGCTAATTATGCGCCAATTCCATTTTCATTTTAAAAGTAGAATTAGCATTATTTTACTAGATATCTCAGATTGTGGAAGACAAATGACAACTCTATCTTGCCCTGTAACATATAACATTTTATGTTTTCTATTTATTTTGCAAAAGTGTTTTTAAAAGTTGATATTAGTTCAAACTAGAAATTAGACATATTGTTGCTCCATTAAAATAAATAAAATATGTAAAATTAAATCTAGCATACTAGATTTGAAATCCAATGAGGGGATGGATACACCTGTTATATTCATTTCTCATGTAGAAAATATACTGAAAGAGTTAATTCAGTTTGTATGTAATGAACTATATAATTAAAATCTGAGTTGTTTTTGAGAGTGGAGAAAAAAAGCAAGAGGAAAAATTTAACTATAGATGACAACTCAAATACATTTTTTATTAAATTGGGAATATTCCCAAGAAAAGAAGAAAAAACTCTCTTCAAAGGAAGAAAGTGCTTGACAGAAAAGAAAATTTACTTACATGGATTTTTGACACCAGGCTGCCTTGAATAAATTCTGTGAAGAAGTTATTTTTTACTTTGTTAAGAAAAAATAAGATAAATTACAAAAGAGCACTCTAATTAAGAACTGTGAATAAAAAAATGATTTGGACAAGTCGATGACAGTTAAGAACTTTATCCTCATTTGAATTCTTTAAACAAGTATTGTCTGAATTATATTTATGGCACTTATTTTTAACTGCATTCCTTTGCATTTTTTTGTGTACCTCTTCTGTCAGTCCTGGGCATTGTAATTTTAAACAGCTCAGATATAGCCTCTATCTTTCCCTTTCCTATTTTTCCTTGGCATGGAGGAAAGGTTCATAAATAGTAGCCTTTTGATAAATTTCTTAGATAAATGAAGGGTAAAATAGAACTATAATTTACAATTTTGGTCACTTTTAATACAATTCTTTATAACTTCTTTCTTTTGTGCTTATGTTGACATGTTATATAAGAAGAAATATTATAACTCTAAAATCATCTCAATAGCTTATAAATAACATGTTATACTATAAATATACACTCAAAACACAAGGTTACTAAAAAGTCACTACCTGGTAGTATTCTAATCTGTTTCCCGGTAAATCATTTCCACCTTCATGACTGCCCAAATCAATGTCGGAAACCTAATTATGTTCCAAAACTATGTTGTTATTCATTTCCTAGGACAATACTAATTTCTGTGAAAAGAAGCAGCTGTTAAATCAATAGCAATATACAAACATTGTACTGATTGTCACATCTCTCCACTGACATCAAGTCTCCAGACATAATATAGCAATTAGAAATAAACATGAAAATTCCTCAAAGAGCTAAGAACAGAACTATGATTTAACCCAGTAATCCCACTACTGGACATATACCCAGAGGAATATGATACATTCTACTATAATAACATATGCACACTAATGTTCATTGCTGTGCTATTCACAGTATCAAAGACATGGAGTCAACTGAAATGCCAATCAATGACAGATTAGATCAAGAAAATGTGGTACATATACACCATGGAAAACTATGCAGTCATAAAAAAGACTGAGGTTTGCTATTATCCTTAGAAAACTAATGCAAGAACAGAAAATCAAATATAACATGCTTTCACTTAATATAGCTAAATGATGATAATTCATGAACACAAAGAAGGGAACAACAGACACTGGGTCTACTTGACCATGGAGTGTGAAAGAAGAGAGAGGAGAAGAAAAGACAATCTGGGCACTGGGTTTAATATCAGGCTGATGAAATAATCTGTATAGGAAACCTTCCATGACACAAGTTTACTTACGTAAAACACTTTCAAATGTACCCCCAAACCTAAAATAAAAGTTTTTATTTTGTTAAAGTAAACTTGAATGATAACTTCAAAAGCAAGAATTGGGCATTACTCATTTCTGTTTCTTCCAAAATGTATTCTGCAAAGAGTACTTTTTAAAAAAATTTTTATAGTGAATTAACAGCCAGAACACTTTTTAATAAACAATTGTTTATTTAATTTAAAAAGTGTCAACATAAAGATATAATTCTGATATCAAAGTATTCAAATATTTTAAAAATAAACCTTTACTCATTATGGTCACTAGGGTAAGAAACAAGCAAATTCCACCAACTCAATATTACTCCAATGTTTAAGTATTAGGATGTAAGGCCCTTCAGGAGTAGCAGAGACAAACTAAAACAAAATTTTTAGGTAACTTCAAAGGTTTTGGTAAAGATCACAACCAGAACAAGAAAGGCAAAATTCTAAACCGGTCAACCAGCAAAAAACATAGTAAAGAAAGGATTGGAAAACTCATGAGAAAAAAAGGAAGTCAGGTAATGTTTGGCTTCTAAGCAATTTAAGAAACTATAAGGTCAAATAATTTTCAGGAGAGACAGTAGCATCAAGTTCAATTTTAATTCATAGAAGCAATTCTTGTTTCCCTCATGTGTTCTAAATTCTCCTCTTGAAGTGGATTGCATTAAGATTATCAATGTAAACTCTTGGGCAAATCCTCATGTTGATTTAAAGAAGATCAACATTAACATCATGACCCACAAAATGCAAAGCTAATCTGCTGAAATTTCATCACAAAGAAAGTTTGTCATCTATTATAAGTCAATAATTAATGTCAGAATGAGCTACTGGTTTTAGTTTTGCATTGATCACACTGATTGACTCAAAACAAGGGCACATAACATTTGTTGGTAATGATACTCTCATTTGGCAGACAGTAGAAGGCAGATCCTTTAAGAGGACTGATTTGCAAAGTTACTGCAGAGCAAGAAGTATGTCCTTAGTAGAGAATGAGGTAGAGAGACCAAAAAAAATGAGTAAAATAAAAATAATTAAAATTAACAATTATTGGGAGGTTTCTCTGTGAAAGATCCTGTAATATACACACGCACACACATGAATATATATATATATATATTCCCACACACACACACAAGGAATATTGCTGAGGAATATTCCTTTTGTATATATATGTACATTACAAGAAGAGGGAGGATTGAATGCTAAAGATTGTGCTAAAGAAAGTAAATGCTACACGTTGTAGATAAGCAGAGCTCATTATATTTAAAAAAATTACACATATTATACTTGATATAAGATATGTCTCCTTCAGTCTAAGAAATGCTAAATTTTTAGTAAGACAGAATTTTCTTTCTCTCTGTCTCAATGTTTGCAGGCCTAGATTATTTGCACAACAACTTAATTACAACTTCCATTTTTTTTGTTAAACCAGTGTCTGATGTCATTGCAAAACTTGTTTTTCATAACCCAGTACCTACCACCTTAAAACAAAAAAATATAAAATATATTTTCAAATTAATTTTCTTCAACTATTTCTTCAAATATCTAACCTTAAGTGAGTTGCCAATGTTGTACATATACCAGCCATTTATAGATTTTATATATATTTGCATGTACACAAAGTATAATATTATGTATTGCATAAATAACAAAAATATAATTTGTATAGAATTATAAATGAGTTTACATAATTGTTCTCAATATTTGAAATGTGTCAGTTTGTTATCATGTGTTTTTCTCTGTTGTCAGGAACATATATGTGAAAGTTCTATCTTCCCAATGGATTGGCCCTTTTATTATTAGATTGATATTTCTTATTAATTATCTCTGAACTTTTTTCCTATGCTTTATCTCTTGCATCTCCTATTGAAACGCTCATTTCATGTCTGTTGCGTGTGTAATGGCATGCCACATTTCTTTGAAGCTTTTTATATTTGTCTTCCAGTTTTGCCTCTCTGTCCTTAAAATTGCATAATCTGTATTGATGTGTATGAAGGATACTGCAGCTTTTTTTGTCAGTTCAAATTACTGCTCAGACCTTTTAGTGAATATTGTATTTTGATTCTTTTACTGTTCATCTCCAGAATTTCCATTTGATTCCTCCCTATATTTCTATTTTTGATTCTGTTTTATAAGACATGGTCAGTATAACTTTCTTAACATTCTTTTTTTTGTTAACTTATTACAGAATTATCATATCACTTTTAAATGAATTAAGAAATATATTGAACATTTTAACTTTAATTTCTAATGTGGTTAATACCAGTAGATAAACAAAATATCTTTCAAGCATTAAATATTAATGTTGTTAAAACTTTATCCCTCTGCATATGTATTTTTACTTTTTAAATATTTTTATTATACTTTCATTTCTAGGGTACATGTGTAGATCTTACAGGATTCTTACATAGATATACACTTGCCATGGTGGTTTGCTGCCTCCGTCCTTAACATTCTTAAATGTTCGTTTCTACAATAGTAGATTTAAAGTCTTCCTCTGCTAAATCCAGCATCTGGACTCTACAAAAGAAAATTTCTATCACCTGCTTTTCTGGATACTCTCCCTACCAATGGCAGTGCTTCTTTCATGGATCCACATACTTAGTGCTCTCTTTAGAAATTTCCACAAATAATTTTCTGTGATTTTCTAATCCTGTTGTTTCAAGATTTCTGAACAACTGTTTAGGCTATTCATTACTGTCCAGAAAGCATGTGTGTTTCTACAATTCAGATTTATTTTTCTCTCTGTTTTACCATCTAATACAGGATTCATTAAATTTAGTTGTCCTCCAATATGTGATATGTCTCCTATTATTTTATTACAAAGATAATTTTGAAAAGTAACAGATAATTTATTTTGTAGAACATTCCATAATGATTTTTTGTGACGTTTTCTCATGGCAAGATTGTTATGTGTTGTTGGGGAGGATACCACAGTGGTGATGTGCTCATCTCAAGAAGCTATGCAATAAATATTTGATTCATTACTGATTATATTAACTTTATCACTTGCCTAAGGTGCATCAGGTTTAATCAAAACGTTCTAAAATTAGTGTTCATAGTTATAGGAATTTGTAAATATACAGAAAAATTGAATTGCACACATTAAAAATACACTTAATTTTAAGTTTGTGAATTACATCTAATAAAGCTGTTAAAACAATACAGTCATGTTCAGATATATTAATACAAGTTTACTTTACAAGTTAAGCAATACTGGTGCCAACTAACTGTATAATATTCAACAGTCATGTACTGTACCAATAACAGTTCTCACCATCATAGTTAAAAAAATAGATACCTAGAAATATCTATAATTAAAGTATTTTCTGAAGAGGGCAATTAGGTTAGGAATGGATCCTGGACTGCAGTAAATACAAGGCAGAAGTTCCCAAACACCAGATCGTGCATCAGTTGGCGATTTCCTAATGCAAAAATTTTAAGACAGATATTCTATTCAAAAAGTTGGGTCCATGAAGTTAACCTGGAATGGTAATATAACAGCTTTATGTTGTTAATAGTGTGGTATTTGGTGGATGTATCTATCAGCAATATCTAGTTAAATCTTGGATAGTCTCCCAACCAAACGACAGTTGCTTCTTCCATGGATCCACATACTTAATGCTCTCTTTTGAAATTTCTGCAAATCATTTTCTGTGATCTTCTGATCTTGTTGTTTCAAGATTTCTGAAAAACTGTTCAGGCTATTCATTACTGTCTAAGAAGCATATGTGTTTCTATAATTCAGATTTTTTTTTCTCCTCCCTATAAAGTATATACCCTAGTATATTCTTACAGTTTTCTCTACTGAGGGAGTTTCCCTTAACTTATATTTCATGGCCACTCCCAAGCGGGTTTATAATAAATAAGTCATTTCATTGACAGCCAGGAATCCATACATTGTTTGGACCCATCTTTGAAACAAGCCCCTCTGTTTTTCTTTTATTGCAGTGAGCCATAGATAACCACTTAGAGAAAATTGGTAAAAATAAAAGATAAGCATCAGTGCAACAGACATAGGTGCCATTTGTATGAGTAAATTATTCATACCATGCCATCTGGACCATCTCAATCAGAAGTGAACTAGTCCTATTTTGTAGTGAATTGTTTTTCTACCACTCAAACTTATGTTTTGTAGACTTGATAACACCCAGTGAAAGAAGGGGCCTCCAGTCACATCAACATTTTCTGTTTTGTAATAAGACACTCAATGTTGCTGAGATTTCTATAGTACATCAGAGGTAATTAAAAAATAAACAGCTTGATCAAAGAACACGGCCTTGATTTTTAAAGCTAAGTTTTCATTTAGAAACCTATTCTGCTCAGGGCTCCAATTCCATCTGGCACTTTCTGAGTTACCCAACAAATTAGTCTAGGAAGAACTGCAGTTGAGTAAATGCTGCTCTAAAATTCAGAAAACCATAATAATCACTGTGAATCTTTCTTAGTGATAGTGAATACTAGGTATGTTAACTTGTGTTTTATTTCTTAAGGAATATCTTGTACTCCTGACATTACCAGACTCCTAGAATTTTAACATTTTGGTAAGAATCTCTTGGACCACATGAGGTAAGTCACAGAGCAGTTTTTACTGAAGCTTGCACTTTTGCAGAGACTTCTCCTTCTCTGGGTTTCACAAAAATGGCAGCCCTCTGAGATACCGACTTTGGCAGGCTAAATCATGGCTATCTAAAAATGTTGATGTTCTATTTTCTGGGACCTGTGACTATGTTACATAAGGAATTAAAGGGACTTTACACATTTTCAAGTTAAGATAGAACAATGAGGAGATTCTGTAGATGAAAAATGTAATCACAAGTGTCCTTGTAATAAAGAGGCAGGGAGATCAAATTAACAGTAAAAGTTGTAATGATGAAATCAAGAGAAACCAGGAATAAAGAGGAGCCAAGAAATGACAAAGGCAAGAAAACAAATTATCCCCTCAGAAGCTCCAGAAGAAACAAGCCCTACTGACACCTTGACTTTAGCCCAGTAATAATTATTTGGGGCCACTGTAAGATAATAAATGTTTTCCTCATATATATAATTGCACTTTAGGTTCTGGGGTACCTGTGCTGAACATGCAGAATTGTTGCATAGGTACATACATGACAATGTGGTTTCCTGCCTCCATCTCCCTGTCACCTATATCTGGCATTTCTTCCCATGCTATTCCTCCCCAACTTAAACTAATGGATTTATTGCTGTTACAGCAGCAATAGTAAACCAATATAACTATATTATATTTCTAAGCAAAGTGGAAACTGACGTCCAAAACTTCAAGAGGACTGCAGAAGCTGTATTTCTTTTCAGATATTAACTTGGAAGGAATATGTTGGAATAACAAGATATTTGGGCACCTTAAATTTTGCCTAAAGTGGCATGTTGCTAAATTTCCTGGAATCATTCATTCAAGAGTATCCAGAGGACTTGTCATTTTATTTATTTTTTTTTTATTTTTGTGAGTATATATATATATATATATATATATGCATATATTTATAAGGTACATGAGATGTTTTGATACAGGCACACAATGTGGAACAATTATATCATGGAGAATGGAGTATCTATCCCGTCAAGCATTTATCTTTTGAGTTACAAACAATTCAAGTACACTCTTTAGATGGTTAAAAATATACAATTAATATTGACTATAGTCACCCATTGTGCTATCAAAGAGTACGTCTTATTTTTTCTTAATTATGTTTTCTGTATTCATTAACCATAACCACCTTCCCCAAACCCCCACTACTCTTCCCAGTCTTCAGTAACCATCCTTCTACTCTCTATCTCCATGAGTTCAATTGCTTAGATTTCTGGATCCCACAAATAAGTGAGAACATGTGATGCTTGTCTTTCTGTGCCTGGCTTATTTCACTTAACATAATGATCTCCAGTTCCATACATGATGCTGCAAATGACAAGATATCATTATTTCATATGGCTGAATACTACTCCATTGTGTGTATGTGTGTGTATACAGCCATAAATAAGAAATGTTTATTATCACATTTTCTTTATCCATTCTTCTGTTGAATACTTAGGTTGCTTCCAAATCTTAGCTATTGTAAACAGTTCTGTGACAATCATAGGAGTGCAGATATATCTTCAATATATTGGTTTCTTTTCTTTAGGGTATATCCCAGTAGTGGGATTGCTGGATCCTAGGGTCACTCTATTTTTAGTTTTATGAGGAACCTTTGAACTGTTCTCTACAGTGGCTGTACTAATTTACATTCCATCCTCCAGGGTACGAGGGTTCCCTTTTCTCCACATCCTTACCACCAGTTGTTATTGCTTGTCTTTTGAATATAAGCCATTTTAACTGGGGTGAGATGATATCTCATTATAGTTTTGATTTCTATTTCTCTAATGATCAATTATGTTAGGCACCATTTCATATGCCTTTTTTCTATTGTCTTCTTTTGATAAATGTCTATTTAAATCTTTTGCAATTAACTTGATGGGGTTGAATTTGTCCATTTTTGCTTTGGTTGACTGTGCTTTTGGGGTATTGTTAAAGAAATTTTTGCCAAGACTACTGTCCTCAAGAGTTTTCTCACTGTTTTCTTGTAGGAGTTTCATAGTTTGAGGTCTTAGATTTAAGCCATTAATGTATTTTAATTTGATTTGTATATCTGGTGAGAGATAGTGGGTATATGTTCTTAGCTCCTTTGTTGGAAATGAGTTCACTGTAAGTTTGTGGATTTGTTTTTGAGTTCTCTATTCTGTTGCAGTCATCTGTGTCTGCTTCTATGCCAATACCATGCTGTTTGGATTACTATAGCTCTTTAGCATAATTTGAAGTAGGTAATGTGATGCCTCCTGTTTTGTCCTTTTGCTTAGGGTAGCTTTTGGCTATTTTGGGTCTTTTATGGTTCCATATAAATTTTAGAATTGTTTATCCTATTCCTCTGAAGAACATCTTTGGTATTTTTATAAGGATTGTATTAAATCTGTATCTTGCTTTGCATAGTATGGACATTTCTTCATTGACTCACTGGTCATTCAGAAGCATATTGTTTAATTTTCATCTATTTGTATAGTTTTCAAAAATCTTGTTATTAAGTTCTAGTTTCATTTTGTTGTGGTCAGAAAAGATGCTTGATATTATTTCAATTTTATAAATTTTTTAAGACTTGTTATGTGATCTAATATATGGGCTATCCTTAAGAATGTTCCATGTTCTCAGGGAAAGAATGTATTCTGAAATTGTTAGATGAAATATATTGTAAATACCTATTAGATCTATTTAGTCTATAATGAAGATTAAGTCTGATGTTTCTTAGTTGATTTTCTTTCTTAAAAATCTGTCCAATGCTGAGAATGGGGTGTTGAAGTTTCCATCTATTATTGCATCTGGGCCTATCTATTTCTTTAGCTCTAATAATATTTGCTTTATATATCTAGGTGCCCCTGTGTTGGGTGCATGCAATATATAATATATAATATAATTGTTATATCCTCTTACTGCATTGAACCTTGTCATTAGAAAGAAGGTCATTGCTTTTTCTCTCTTCTTCCACTTCTGTCTTTAAATCTATTTTGACCAAAATAAGTACAGTGACTCTTGCACATTTTGATTTCCACTGGCATAGAATTCCTTTTTCTATCTCTTTATTTTCAGTCTGTGTGTCTTTATAGGTGAAGCGTGTCTCTTGTAAACAAGAGATCCATGGGCCCTGGGCCTTAAGAGCCAGCAAGTGGCAAAGCCAGCCAGACCTGTGTCTTTTCCTTCAGGGTTTTGAGGTACCCCAGGATCCAAGTTTGTCCAGAGGTGCTGTCCAGGAGTCAGGGACTGGAGTCAAAAAAATTTAAGAGGTCTACCTGGTGTTCTATTGTGCTGTGGCTGAGTGGACACTCAAACCACAAGATGCAGTCTTTCCCACTCTTCTCTCCCCTTTCCAAAGGCAGTGGAACCTCACCCAACAGCACAACCACCACAGACCATGAGAAGTACTGCTAGACAACTGTCGATTCTTTTTAAGGCTCAATGGCTCTTAAGTCAGCTTGTGGTGAATGCTTCCTGGCCTGAGACTCAGCCTTCAAGTCAATGGGGTCCCCTCTGGTCCAGGACAGGTCCAGAAATGCCAGCCAAGGGTCAAGTTCTGGAATTGGGTACTCCAAGACCCCACTTGGTGCTTTATCCCCACTGTGGTCTTGCTGGTACCTAAGGTCTAAGACAAAGTTCCCTTTCTTTTTCCTCTGCTTCTTGGAGATTTGCCCCATAGCTACCACAGCTGGGAATGTGCTGAGTCTCAACTGAAGCCAGCATGCCAGTTCCAATTTGCTAGTTAACATCTGTATCTAAGCTGGGTATTCCCCTTTATCCAACATATAGTAATGGAAAGACAGAATACATGCATTGTATGTACTTGCCATAGTATCTCAGAGTCCTTCAGCTTGGGCACTTGGACCTGTCCTTTAAATTATGACTTATAGAAGTTAGAATTAGTCTAAAGATTTAACAGATAACATGATTTTTTATTGTAATGTCAAACAACAACCTTCTGCTCATCTCAAATAAGTAATTTATCCAAGGTTACTCAGCTACTAAGGCGCAGGGCCAGATTAACACTGTAGCCCTCTAGATTTAGAGCTTTTGATTCAAAGCACTATACCATACTACTTTTCTAATAGAGGAAAGAGCAACCAAACAAAAGCACAAAAAAAAAAAAAAAATTAACATCTCAACTGAAATATTTGAAAATTCTAATTAGGGTACCAAACATATGGTACCCTAATTATGTAGCCATTAAAAATAACAATAGAGTTCTAAACTTATTGATCAGTAAAGATGTTCAAACATATTTCTGTGACAAAAGTCATGGCAAAAACATACAGGATAATATGAACCCTTATATAAAAATGTGCATAATTATATGTGAATGTTAAAATGTATGGAATCTACTATAATCATGATTATTTTAAATTATTTAATTAAGAAACTTGCTGGCAAATGGAGAAAAGAGAAGAAGACATACTGTAGGTCATTTGCCAACAGAACAGGCTTTTTTTTTTTTTTTTTTTTGAGATGGAGTCTCGCTCTGTCGCCAGGCTGGAGTGCAGTGGCAGGATCTCTGCTCACTGAAACCTCCACCTCCTGGGTTCAAGTGATTCTCCTGCCTCAGCCTCCCAAGGACTGAGACTACAGGCGTGTGCCACCAATCTCAGTTAATTTTTCTATTTTTAGTAGAGACAAGGTTTCACCATGCTTCCCAAGATGGTCTCTCTTGACCTCATGATCCATCCGCCTCGGCCCCCCAAAGTGCTGTGATTACAGGCTTCTGCCACCTTTCCTGGGCCTCAGGTTTTTAAGATAAAGAAAAGTAACACACATTTGAGAGGAGGAGAAAGAATGAGTCAATACAGAATAGTTTTGAAGGTACAGTAATCACAGTAAATAATTAGAAGTCTTTACACGTGAGGTATGCTTTCTTCATATTGTGCATGTAATAACTCACATCATCATCATCATAACCCCATTGAAGAAGCTCTTCTGTTTATTTACTAGTTAGACAACTGAGACTCAAAGAGAATAAGTCACTTACTCAGGCACTCTATTTCATGAGCCACGTTTCACTCTAGTCTACTACAGTATACTGCTTCCTCTACTTGTAGGAGAAAGACAGGAAAAAATGGCACATATGCTTACATGCTTCAGCAATGTCCTTCCTTGAAGCACAAAATATAATTTATCATTGCTATCTGCAACTTAATACATCATTGATAAAATTATTGTAAGATTTTGTAATTTTTTAATTTTCTGAGTGGCTATCAGTAAAATCATTTTAAATATTCAGTTAACTTGAACCACTAGACATTATCCCAAAAGATATTAAAGATTAAAAATACCTTTATGATGATATCAATTACAAATTAGTATTTATAAATGCCTTAAAACAGTTTTAAATAAAATTCTTAAATGGGTGATTTAAATGTGAACCATCATTGGAAAGATCAAACAAATAGTATCACAGAAAGGAGTTCTAAAATTACACACTTTGGAAATCAATGTTGGATTTCACTTGTTCCTAGATTTAAGAACAGCAGTTTCTGTCTTTAGATTGCTGTAATTAGCACTAGCCTCAGATGCTCATTTACACCTTTGGCAGTCAAGGATGGGAAATTTGACTTTCACTGATGGTGTGTTATCATCACACCAGCTTGGAGCTTTTTATTCCCTCTGATTTTTGCTGTTAACATTCACAGCAAACTTAAAAAAAAAAAGTCAACGTGCATTTCTTTTGAGTTAATGCTTTAACTCAGAGAATCTCAGGAGTGCATCAGTAATTTTTAATAACATTTTAATAGTTTGTCTTTTGTTTCTTTGCTTTGTTGTTGGTCTCAGTCTCATGTAGGCAAACATTAGGAACAAAAACAAAACACAACACAACAACATGTAGCTGAGTCCGGTTATATATTGTATATAACCCAAGGATTTCTCATAAGTTCATATTATTATAAAATAGCAAGTATTAAGACCTGAAGCAAAGATCAGAAAACCTTTACTGTGTTAAATATGGAATTTAAAATTACTCATGTTAATACTATTCTTTATGCAAGACAATGCAGTTATCAAAATCCAGTTTGAATTATGATTCAAGCTACACAGTGTTCACACTTTGAAAAGGTCACATAAAATAAAATTTTATCGCATACTCAAATCTTAAATAGAACAATTTATTGAGAAAATGTATGTTTATTAGTGTGTACAAATGTACACTTAATATATGTGCAAGTACATGATTAGTATTTGTTTCTGTTTCTTTCTTAATCACCATGACCATATTCATGTTTTTAATTTTTGAAGATAATTTCTGTGTTTTAAACATAACTATGAAAGCCTTGCATAAATGAGTATATTTATCTGGCCCATGTCAAAATAATTTTATACTTTAATAAGCATAATCATAAATCTTTGCATTGTATATACTAAAAATATGTTTGGCAGTAGTAACTGTAGATACTAATTCCCAAAAATAAAAGGTTTGTTATTTAGAATAACAGTAGATTATTAAGAGGATATTCATAAAAACACTAGAAGAAAAGAAAGAAGTTATATCATTAGTAGGTAACATACTGCTTGCTTATTTTCCAGGTGCAAGAAACAGATCAAGTTTCTCTGCCACAGTGGCTTTCCAAACTGAAATGGGAGCAAAATGTAACGTAATGATAATTTCCACTCTCTGCCCATTTTCACTGCGACTAATTCACCAAAAAATAGTTCAATTGGTAAGCCCTTTATTTTCCTCTTTTGTAACTGACTGTTTTGGTGGGGAAAAAAATGCCAAAATATTGCTTGTTCTTCTGATTCTAATTCTAGCATTTTCTTTTCTCTATTTGACAGTTGAAGAAATCATTTAGATTTTATTTTATTCCTTTTTATCTCCTCAAGTGTAAAGATTCCTTGACACTTATTGGTGTTGTTATCATTTGGTTTGAATAAAATTATCAGAATTAATATTTTCTTCCTTAGGAGCCAGAAAGTGGCTGAAAAAGAGCCAATGCTCTTAAAAATGAAGTAGTCATGACAAATCACCATGAAGTGTGGAAGAGTGAAGCTGGAGGATAATTGTATATGTAAATTCTAAACAGCAGAAAAGCAGTCTTAAAATATCAGAAAATCTGTAAACACAAGTCCACAGCAGGGGACTGAGGCCCTTCAAGGGAAATAAGAAATAATGAGAGATCTGACTGTACTTAAGAATGATCTGCAAGAGAAAGTACAGAAGTTAACAAAGAAAAACATGATAATCAAAAACAGATTTTACATTAACAAAATGTTTGAAAATTTTATTGAAACGAAGAACAAAAGAGTGATATTAATTTCCAAGAAAAATATAAAGAAAGATGAATTTCAAGATAATATTTTGGCTTTAGTTGTGGTCTTATTTTTTGGAATTATCCCTGCTTTGTTTGTTTGCTTGTAGCTTAGTCAAGTTCAAAGAAGGAAACTCACAGCACTAAGCAGCCTGTTTCTCTAAGCTGATCCTTTAAGCTTGAATAAATGTATTTATTTATTTATTTTCAAGCTAGAATCTCATTCTGTCACTCACCCAGGCTGGAGAACAGTGGCATGCTCACAGTGCATGGAAGCCTTGACCTCTGGGGCTCAGGTGATCCTCTTGCTTCAGCTTTAGAGTGGCTGGGCCCACATGTGAGTGCCACCACAACTGGCTATTTTTTTTTTTTTTGTATTTTTAGTAGAAATGGAGTTTTGCCATGTTGCCCAGGCTGGTCTCAAATTCCTGAACTCAAACGATCTGCTCACCTTGGCCTCCCAAAGTGCTGAAATGACAGGTTTGAGCTGCCATGCCCAGCCATTGCAGGAATATAAAGTGAAAAAAAAATTCAATTTCTACTTCTTTCTTCTCAGTTAGGTGGACTGTGTATCACCCTTAAAAGATTATTAAAGAAAACCAAACTCTACTGAAGTGTGACCCCCTTCCCTAAAACTCATCAAGTGAGTAAAAACAACTTATTGCCATTGTATGTGCAAAATTTTTTGTTTAGATCTGTGATGGCCATCATAGTGGCCACTAGCAAATAGAGCTATATAAATTTAATGTGTAATTAATTACAAGTAAATAAAATTAAAAATTAAATTACTCAATTATACTACCTGTACTAGTCAAGGCCTCTTTCACTGGCAAAGAAGACTAATCAGAATTTAGAGGCTCAATGTCCTTTGTTTCATTAGTGTTTTCCCACATGCCCCCATTCCAACTTACACCATCCTGTTCTTTCTCAATCAATGACCTCACTTTAAAGATAAACACCCAAACCCCACCTGGAAGATGGCTGAATAGGAACAGCTCTGGAGTGCAGGTCCCAGCAAGAACAACGCAGAGGGTGAGTGATCACCCCTAATTTCCAAATGAGTTTTTGCTACCTACAGACCAGGAGATTCCCAGGCTGAAAAGCACCCTGAGTTTCCATCACAGCTGTTTCAGTTGGGGTGGTGGGTCTCCGCACAAAAACCCACACAAATCTGGGTGTCTATTTAAACTGGCGCCTGGGAAACCTGGGAGACAGAGCTGCCCATTCAACTGAAAAAAAAGGGAGCTGAAACAGGGTGCCAGGGTGATCTGGCTTGGCAGGTCCCACCCCCACAAAGACCAGCAACCTGAAATGCTCTGGATTGAGAGTTTCACAGCAAAAGCAGCTGGACCTGGAACAGTCCAGCTTTGTTGGGGGAAGGGCATCTGCCTTACTGAGGCAGTCTACTACTACCAAGGCAGTTTGCCATTACTGAGGCAGTCTGCCATTACCAAGGCAGTTTTTACTATACACCTGTAAACAAAACTGCAAGGAAGTTCACACAGCAGCTAGACAGAGCCCATAGCAGCTCAGCAACACTGCTGCTGTCAGACTGTGACTAGGCTATTTCCTTACTGGGCAGGGAATCTCTGACAAAAGGCAGCAGCACAACAGGAACTTGTAAATAAAGTCCCACCTTACCAGGACAGAGCACCTGTGAAAAAAGGTGATTATGAGTTCTGCTACAGCAGACTTAAACATACCTGCCCAGTAGCTCTGAACAGAACACAGAGCTCACAGTTCAGCACTTGAGCTCCTATAAGGGACAGACTATCTCCTAAAGCAGCTCCCTGACACTTCATATATCCAAAGAGACACCTCATAAGGGAGAGTTCAGGCTGACATCTGGAAGGTACCCTTCTGGGACAAAGATAACAGAAGAAGAAACTGGCAGCAACCCTTACTGTTCTGTAGCCACCACAGGTGGTTCCAATTAAGCAGGGTCTGGAGTAGACCTCCAGCAGTCCTACAGCAGAGGGTCCTTACTGTTAGAAGAAAAACTAAAAAACAGAAAGAAATAACTTCAACATCAATGAAAAGGTTGTCTACTCAGAGACCCCATCCTAAAGTCACCAGCTACAAAGTCTACAGGTAGATAAATCCATGAACATGGGAAGAAACCAGCAAAAAAAGGATGAAAACACCAAAATCCAGAATGCCTCTCCTCCTCCAAAGGATCACAACTCCTCACTAGCAAGGGATCAAAGATGGATGGAGAATTAATCTGATGAATTGACAGAAACAGGCTTCAGAAGGAGCATAATAACAAATTTCTCTGAGCTAAAAAACATCTTCTAACCCAATGCAAAGAAAGTAAGAACCTTTCAAAAAGGTTAGACAAAATGCTAACAAGAATAAACAGTTTAGAGAAGAATATAAATGATGAAACTGAAAAACACAGCACTAAAACTTGGCCAAGCATACACAAGTTTCAATAGCTGAATCAACCAAGCAGAAGAGATTAAAGATCTGATTATCAGAGATTAAAGATCAGCTCAATGAAATAAAATGAGAAGGCAAAATCAGAGAAAAAAAATTAAAAAAAACTGAACAAACCCTCCAAGAATTATGAGATTATGTGAAAAGACCTAATCTACATTTGCTAAGTGTACCTGAATGTGACAGAGAGGATGAAACCAAGCTGGAAAATACTCTTTAGGATGTTATCCAGGAGAACTTCCCACCCTAGCAAGGAAGGCCACCATTCAAGTACTGGAAATACGGAGAACAACACAAAGATATTCCTCAAGAAGAGAAAGCCCAAGGCACCTAATTGTCAGATTCACCAGAATTGAAATGAAGAAAAAAATGCTAAGGGCAGCCAGGGAGAAAGGTCGGGTAACCAACAAAGGGAAGCCCATCAGACTCACAGCAGATCTCTCAGCAGAAACTCTACAAGACAGAAGAGAGTGAGGACCAATATTCAACATCCTTAAAGAACAGAACTTTTAACCTAGAATTTCATATCCAGCCAAACTAAGCTTCATAAGCAAAAAAGAAATAAAATCCTTTATGAACAAGCAGTTGCTGAGAGATTTCATCACCACCACCAGGACTGCCATACAAGAGCTCCTGAAAAAAGCACTAAAGATAGAAAGGAACAACCAGTACCAGCCACTCCAAAAACATAGCAAATGGAAAAGAGCATCGACACAATGAAGAAACTGCATCAACTAATGGGCAAAACAGCCAGCTAGCATTAAAATGTCAGGATCAAATTCACACATAGCAATATTAACCTTAAATGTAGATGGGCTAAATACCCCAATCAAAAGACACAGACTGGCAAATTGGATAAAACATCAAAACTCATTGTTATGCCATATTCAGGAAACCCATGTCATGTGCAAAACATATATAGGCTCAAAATAAAGGGATGGAAGAAGATTTACCAAGCAAATGGAGAGAGGAAAAAAAAAAGCGGGAGTTGCAATCCTAGTCTCTGATAACATATACTTTAAACCATATGAAAAAATAAACATATGAAAAAAAGTAAACCTCATTCTCCGTGTTATAGAATCATTATCAAAAACTCTGTTGTGGAGTAAACAGAAAAATACATCTATTATGACCTGTTCAGATATTAAAGTAATTGATTGCTTCATGATTATGGAGGCTGAAATTTCTCATGATTCTGCAAGCTGGAGACCCAGGAAAGCCAATGTTGTAGTTTCAGTTCAAGTCTGAAGGCCTGAGAATCAGGAGCCACAATAACAAGAATCTCAGTTCTTGAGTAGGAGAAACAGGTGTTCATCATTAGCAATCAGTCACACACAGAGAGAGAAAATTCTCCCTTGCTCCTTCTCTTTGTTCTAGTCAAGTATTCAGTAGATTGAATGATGGCCTTTTTTTTTCTTGGGATAGAGTCTTGCTCTGTCACCCAGGTTTGAGTGCAGTGACACAATCTAGGCTCACTGAAATCTCTGCATCCAGGATTCAAGCAATTCTCCAGCCTCAGCCTCCCGAGTAGCTGAGATTACAGGAATGCACCACCACGCCTGGCTAATTTTTGTAGTTTCAGTAGAGATGGTTTCACCACATTGGCCAAGCTGGTCTAGAACTCCTGACCTCAGATGATCTGCCCACCTCAGCCTTCCAAAGTTCTAGGATTACATGTGTGAGCCACTGCTCCCAGCCAAGATGATGTCCATTTACACAGGGAGGTCAAACGACTTTACTCAGTCTACTCATTCAAATACAAATCTCTTCCAAAAATACCCTCACAGACATACCCAGAAAAAATGTTTGTCCAAATAGCTGGGCACCCAATAACCTAGTCATGTTGACACACAATACTAACCACTATCACACTACTCAAATCTCAAGTGTTCAGTCACCACCTATGACTACTACTTTCCATATTAGCACAGATATATTACATTTTTATCATAATATATAATTCTTCTGCCAGAACAAGTCTAGCTTAACTATGTTGAAGTATACTAAGGTATAACATTTTGATAATTTACATTATTTTTATTTATATTATTGTATTAATATATGCCCTATTATACTATAATCCAGAAATTTTCCATTTTTTGTACTGAGGAAGAAATAAAAATTATTTTTTTACTAATTCATTTTATAATTCAGGTAATTAATTCAAAATATTATTCTGGAATATATTATTACAGGGTCAACATTCACATACCTGACAAAAACAAGATAAGTTGTTTTAGGGTTCTAAAACAGTAGAGGAGAAAATATATTAAATGTAGTATATTGAGACTAAAATAAAAATAAAATTATGCTTCTGGAAAAGATTTAAAAACATAGGCTGTATGCTAGAACAATTGATGGATTAGATGCTGTTTTAACTTTATTCAAAGTAATGTTTATGAACTTTCACCAGTTCCAGGATTAGTTTATGAATATGGACCATTATTATTCCAATTGAGACAAACTCACACATCGAAATTTAAAGTAGTGTGCCCAAGACCATACAGCTGGCAAGTTACGGAAGTGTTATTTCATTTCATAAGATAGGATACCATGGTTTATGCTTTTCCCAATTAATTGTAAGTTAGGAAGGACTTCCTAATCAGTACTAAGGGAATGTATTGTCTTCTGGGGTCCTCAAGGGGGCGTAGTTTCAAGGGCAAGGACTTCCCAATGCCTGCCTTCCCCTCTCTCCATGTGGGAGACTTAATTGCTTTTGTTTGACTTTCCTGGGCTCTGGAAAATAATTAAAGTCAATCACTCCAGCAGAAGATTAAAGGAACTCTTTTCATTGGCCAGTGGGGATTGGAAAAGGTGGGAATTCCTCCCAGGTTAAAAGTCCCTGTCTTTCTTATCCGGGCAGATTTCCCTCTCTGGGGTACCCTTCCACCATCCTCCTGGAAGCTGCTTTTCCTCTCCTGGATTCCATCTTTCTGGATTCTCTAACTCAGTGTGAGAGGAGCTTTCCTTCTTGGTTTTCCCCCTCTGGGAACCCTTCTCACTCAGTGTGAGAGCATCTTTTCTTCCCTGGTTTTGCCCCTCTGGGAACCCATCTTACTCAGTGTGAGAGCAGCTTTCCTTCCCTGGATTTTCCCCCTCAGGGAACCCTTCTCACTCAGTGTGAGAGCAGCTTTTCCTTCTTCTCACTCAGTATGAGAGCTATTTATCTTTCTCTCTACCTAAATAAATCACTTTCTACAAAACTCTTTGGGGTCTGATATTTTCTTATGAGCACACCTGCTGTGGTCCCCGCTCCCATTCTTGGGTGAGTGAGAGACCAAGAGCCTGGAAAAACATCCTCCCAGGGAAGCTTAGTGTTCCCCTGCACCCCAAGACCTGGACACAGTACTAGTATAGATTTGGTGCCGAGAGTGTTTTCAAATGGAGTAGAATTTTGAGGATGAGATTTCTAAATTGGCTTTGGAGTTTCTGGAATTGGCTTCTAGTCTGACTAGACTTTTAAATGCTGACAAATTAGCATTTTTTGTTAATTACTTAACAAAATAAAAAGTCTTATTTTTATGATAGGAAGCTGACAACCAAATTATGATTCTAAAAAATCTGGACAGAATAAAGGAATGTATTGAATATAACAAAATAATAAAGAAAATTTAATGTGTTGGTATTGAGTTTTAGGTATAGTATATCTTTTTTTAAAATACAGTAAAGTTATAATGCTTTTCGTGCACATTAAACTAAAGTAAACCAACAATGTGATTTTAGTACTTAATCTATAATTTTATATTTAGAGTTAATGTTTAGATTAAAAATGTTTATAGATTTAACTAATTCTCAAATTAGTTTTGTTACTGTAAGAGGAAGGAATGTTGCCATGGTGAGGCAAAATTTAAGTAATTTTACTGAGGCACACATTCTGGAGTGTAGATTTTTGTTTGGTTTTCTTTTGTTTTTTTGAGACAGAATCTCACTCTGTCGGCCAGGCTGGAGTGCAGTGGCACGACCTCCAATCACTGCAGCCTCCTCCTCCTGGGTTCAAGGTTCAGGCAAATTCCTGCCTCAGCCTCCTACATAGCTGTGACTATAGGTGCTCACCACTACACTCAGGTAATTTTGTATTTTTAGTAGATACATGAGTTCACCATGTTAGTCAGGATGGTCTTGATCTCCTGAACTCGTGACCCACCTGCCTTGGCCTCCCAATCTGCTGGGATTACAGGTGTGAACCATCACGCCCAGCTAAGTGTAGGTTCTTAAAATTTGGAGTGTAACAAGCTCATATTGTTATAAATTTAAAATATAGATCAGTTTGAAAACCAAGGTTTGAAAAGTAAAGATATTAGAGAAACAGATATGATATTTTTGTTGAAAGTTATTAAGATTACCTTGAGAAAAAAAGTGAGTTTATTAATGTGAAAACAAAGTATAAAAATGTTAGTAAGAAGTAAATATTTTTATGAGAACAGAATTTGTCTCAATGTAAGCACAAATAATATGCACTCCAGCTAATAAATAGTTAGATTTGGAAGGCAGTGTGTTTTTTTAACCTCTGAATATGTTAAAAAATGTGACCTATACATATTTTCAGAAAGAATTATGTTGAGAGGTTCTCTGAATGTTTACAGGCTGTTTTCCTTTAAATTTAAATTTATTGCGCTTTATTTGGTAAGAACTATGTTTATAATGAGCCTGTCTGCCTACTCAGATCAATTCAGGAAGAGACTGCCCAGATCAACATAGGGATACATACACTACTCAGTGTTTGTTTTAATATTAATTAAAATAATTTTAAATACATGATTAAATTAGTGTCATGCCATACCATTTTTCAACTATGGTATTTTTACCAATTTCTCTACATTGTATCTGTTTATTTTAGGTGGCAATTATAGGACTCTTGTTCACATTGAGGATCTTTTCTAAGGCCCACAAAGTTGTGCATATTCCAGAAATCATCTGAGATATATTTGAACAAACATTGTTTTAAATTTTAATGGGCACCTAAGTTGCTCCATCTGGTATTAATTATTCTCATTGGATTATGAGTATGGCGCTTAGAAGATATATAATAATTAAAAGTGTTAAAATAAACAATTGATAATGTTTATTATTTCTACAGAAGCATAATATTGGTAATATTGAAAATGCACAAAAATTGAGGTGTAGGAGGTCTCAATGGAGGGAGATCTGGAAACACAAGGAGGCCAAATACATTTTTTACTTGATGACAATACAACAATTCCTTAAAGGTAACTTATGTCCTCCAAAGACATGCAAAAGTACTCTACTACAGATTCTCATGTCTTATGTGAGATGATAGAGCCAACTCTCTCAAATGCTATTTTGTTTTATGAGAACAGATGACCAAAATATAGTGTCTCACCTTTTCTTTTCCCTGCAATGATGACAACTTGAAGTCAGTTCATCAGTTCTGTGGTGGTTTAAACTATTCCTTTTTCTCCTATCTTCTATGTAGCCCCAAAACATCTAATTATTTAACGCAGCCAAGAAGAGCAAGTATGTTGAAACAAGTCATGCTTGACAGTTAATATTATTCAGGTAATATCTGTCATTCAAAAATAAAATAGAGTTTATTAGCAGGTACAAATATAAGGTTTGATGACAGAAATAAGACCTAGTGATAGATAAATCAGTAGGGTGACTACAGTTTAAAACAACCTTGTATATTTTAAAATACCTAGTAAACAAGAAATCAAATGATAATAGCTGGAAAGAAAGAAAAACATATAATGTGATGTATATCCCCAAAACACTAATTTGATCTTTACAAAATACATGAATGTATTAAATTATTATATGTACCCTGAAACTATGTATATCTATTATGCATCAATAAAAATAACACCAAATAATAAAATGGATGGCATTGTGACCTTTAATTTTTTTATATTTTCAGGTGTGAGCCTCCAGACAACTATTTTATCAAAACTCTAAAACTTTCTTTTTATATCTGTTTGATGAGAAGCAGGTTTTATCATCTAATGATACACTCAGTAAAATATCTTTACACTTCAGCCATAAAGTAATAAAACAGCCCTTATTTTCTGTTAATGAGAATATAGTAAATTCCATTCAGACATTTTATATTCTAGTAACAAGAGAAGCTTTCAATCACTTTAATATCTGAACAGGTCATGATAGATATATTTATTCAGTTCACTCCACAACAGAGTTTTTGATAAATGATTCTATAACACAGAAAATGAGGTTTACATTTTTTCATATGTTTATTTGATTTATTTTGTTTATTTTTTTTAGGACAAATTATATTCTTATTATTTTAAAAGAAACATATTATTAAGGTAAAAACTGAAGCCTGTTTGTGACATCATCTACTTTTAAATTTAATTTTAATTGTTACTTTTTGCTTATGATTATTTAAATGGGGTTATAAACCAACCAGCAGACTCTTAGGTCTATATTTAACTAACATTTATGAAAATCCTGACAATCCTATTTGTTTCAGGAGTAAATATTTATTAAGTCACTCTTAGAAAAGAGAAAGTGGATAGAGTTTTTATATTCATATTGCTTATATGCCATGAATTATTCCGTGTGACTGGCATATGTTAGTTCATTTAATCTTTGAAACAACCCCATGTGCTATTTGTTATTCTCATTCCTTCACCACATATTTGTAGATGCTATGCACCTTGACCAATATCTCACAACTCTTAGCAAATGAAGAAACAATTTGAAGCAACTATTCTTTTACTATAAAAAGTTTAATCCTTTGTCTCTGACACCTACTTTCTAAATTCAGAAGCCTACGCATTCAGAACTAGAAGAAACATAAAAATGCCACTTTTATATTCTTTCTTAAAATTATTAGAAGAGACAATACTGAATTAATCATTATTATTCAATAATAATAAGTAAGAGATGGAGTATCACGCTGTCACCAGGCTGGAGTGCAATGGTGCAATCTGGGTTCCCTGCAACCTCCACCTCTCGGGTTCAAGTGATTCTGTTGCCTCAGCCTCCCTAGTAGCTGGGACTACTGGCATGCAACACCACGTCCAGATAATTTTTTTTTTTTTTTTTTTTTTTTTTTAGTAGAAACGGGGTTTCACCATGTTGGCCAGGATGGTCTCAATCTCTCAACTTCATGATCCGCCTGCTTCGGCCTCCCAAAGTGCTGAGATCACAGGGATGAGCCACCGTGTCCGGTCGCATTTTATTATTAATATGTGTGATAACAGGTAGTAATAAAGTGCAATAAAAGTGACTTACTTGTAATGTACATTTGAACTTTAAAAATGATTGTCATAAGTTGGAATCATAATGTTCCCCAAACAAACAAAAGATAAATGTTTCACGTCATAAATATTCTAATTACTCTAATTTGATAATTACACATTGTACACAATGATCAAAGAATCACATGTGGCCCCAAATATGTACAACTAGTATCCGTCAGTGAAAATTGATTAACCAAAATGATTGGGTATTAGTCTCTTCTCCCATTGCTCTAAAGAACTACCAGAATTGGTAATTTATTAGGAAAAGATTTAATTGGCTCACTGTTCCACAGGATGTATGGGAAGCATTGCTGGGGAAGCCTCAAAAAACCGAATCACTGCAAAAGGTGAAAGGGAAGTAAGGTATCTTACAGGGCCAGAGCAGAAGACAGTGAAGAAGGAGATGCTACACCCTTTTAAACAACCAGATCTCATGAGAACTCATTCACTATCACAAGAACAGCAAGAGAGAAATTGATCCCCATGATCCAGTCACCTCCAACAAAGACCCTCCTCCAACATGGGAGATTACAATTTGACATGAGATTTGAATGCAGACACAGATCCAAACTATGTTAGATTGCTATATCATTTAATTTCACTGCATATTTTTCTCAGCAAATAAATATAGAATTTGCTTCCGGTATAGGCTCCGAGATTTACTTAGCATATAATTTTAGGGAGCTAATTCAAGATATTGAGAATAATCTTTAAAAAGCTAGAGGCTGTATTGCTGAAAGCAGATAACTGGATAGTTTTTCCCATAATGAATATATGTAAATAAATATGCAGAATCAGAAGTAATACAGACAATTGTTTAGTCATTTAAAGTTGTTCCAGATTTTTCCATATTAATAGTTGTGATTAAATAGTTAATGTAACATACATTCACCTCTTAATTAAATACATTGTATTTTGTTATAATTGAATTTCCATCAGAGTTGAATAAAGTGCCATGCAATGCTTTCTGAACATTTACCTTGCACAGGGGAATGGAAATATGAATAATACAACATATACTAAATGAATTAAAAATGAATACTGTTTTAAACACTTGAAATCCAATTTGAATTCATTTTACAAAGTTTTCTTTTGTAATTCCAAATTTCTTTTAGAAAGACAACTGCAAATAATTGAGAAAATAATAGAGTGCCTTCAATGTTTTAACAATGGTAATTATTTTTTCTACAATAACTGCTCCTATTACAATACGACCTTTATGTGAGACCCAATCATGGGAATGAAAGATAAAGACTGGCAATA
Organism: Callithrix jacchus; assembly: GCF_049354715.1. Classification (NCBI taxonomy): domain Eukaryota; kingdom Metazoa; phylum Chordata; class Mammalia; order Primates; family Cebidae; genus Callithrix; species Callithrix jacchus. The sequence goes on from NC_133504.1 coordinate 134,218,726, forward strand.
ACTAATCACAAACTTTATGCAATGATATTATAACCGGATAATACATTTTGATTTCAGGGAAGGGAGCTCTAGGAAAGCTTCATAAAAAATAAATTCTTACATATACTTCACTTATTTCTTCCATAATCACTAGCAAAGAGAATAATTTCTCAGTCTTCATATCTACAATTTAAAAGAATTATAAAATTAGTAAGCCAGAATATTACATTTGACTAGTTAAAAAAGAACGTCATTAAAGTACAAAATGTTTTTATTATTATTTTTTAATTTATCACAAAAAGATGAGAAACATTTCTACTTTTTGTGACACTATGCCACCCTAACCAAACACAAATGCCTTGTCCAAGTCCCATTTTATCCATTTCTTTCCAGGCACATCACTGTGGTCCTTAATGCCACTTTCCTAGTGTTTGCTTCCCTTAAAATTCATTACATTTAGTCAGTGATTAGGCCTCTTTCTTTCCTTTCCTTCTTCTTTCTTTTTCTTTCTTTCCTTCTTTCTTTTTTTTTCTTTTTATAGGATTTCACTCACGCTACAGTGCAATGCCACGATCTCAGCTTACTGAACTTTTACCTCCTGGGTTCAAAGGATCCTCTCAACTCAGCTTCTTGAGTAGTTGGGACTACAGGCATACCATCACACCTAACTAATTTTTTTGTATTTTTTGTAGATGCGGGGTTTCACTATGTTGCCCAGGCTGGTTGGAAACTCCTGGGGTCAAGTGATCCACCCTCCTTTGCCTCTGAAAGTGCTGAGATTACAGGGGTGAGCCACTGTACCTGGCTGCTTATGTCTTTTATATGTTTACTGTACTTGACTAATATATACAATTATTATGTTAATTTTATTCACATGCACATACACATATACATATAACATTTTGTCCTCACAGGACCATGAGTTTTTTGAAGTTATAAATATGTTTTATACATTGGTAGTCCATTACCGTATCTACTTGTATTAGGTATTCAATCATCACATTCCCGGGGTTCAAATGACAATAAATCTTGACTTTCTAATAAGATGATACAAGCAATGTACTCAACTTAGCATCATTTTTATATGTATGAATCATATTTATTAGTTATATTTTTTCTCATTTATTATTAAATATATGTGATTATTTTTAAAATACAAGACAATGTCACAAACGTGTTTTTTATGACTGTAAACATTATATACACACACACACACACACACACACACACACATACATATTTACTTTTTAAAATTAATTGTAGGATCCCCATGAATATCAGGTACTTTAAGTGCTAGAAATATAAAATTGAGAATGAGAAATCCTGAAAACATTAATCGTGTACTATGTTTAAAGAGATAGACATTATCAAATATTTCAAAAATAAATACACAATTATAAGTGGTAAATTCTATGAAGAGAGGCTGAGGTGTATGATGTTGTAAAATAATCTTTTTCCCCCTATATTTTAGGAAGAAATCCCTATTTTTAGGGAAGAGATCAGGGAAGGCTGTCCTAACTACCAAATAACTAGTAAGCTAATGTTGGAAGATAGAATAGATATTCAATAAATAAATAGGGAGAAGAGAGTCTACTATGCATAGATATCTTGGGTTGAGAGGTGCCCCATTATGCTGTGAAACTGGAAGAAAGTCTATTGTGGGCAGAGTGATGTCATAAAATGGTAAGAAAGATGAGCAGCAAAGTAGGTAGAGGCTGAATCTTGCCGGCACTCATCTCTAATATATTGAGGATTTTGAACTTATTTAAAGAGTAATGTCAATACTTTAAAATATCTAAGCAGAAAGTTTACAGAATCAAATTTGTGATTAGACAAAAACAATGCTGGGGTAGTGTTTAAATTAATTAGGAATCGGGGAGGCACAGTTGGTCCCTGCCTGTCTCCCTTTGGCTTTACCATTCCTGTGCAAGCCACCCAGACTGATTTGCCTTTTGTTTTCTTTTTCGTTTCCTTCCCATTTTTTTTTTTCCTCAAGGGCTTTCTCTTGCAGTTAGAGCTCATTCTAATTGCAAGCTTAGCAAATGGGAGTTCTAAGAAATTAATGACTAATAACTAACAGAAGCTATCCCCAAATTCTTTGTTACGTAAGTGGGATGACTCTGGGGCATTTTGTTTTTCTACATTATTTCCCAGAATTCCTCTGTGGAATTAAACTTCAGTTGATCCAATGCTAACTAGATCGATAATTCTTGGTGGAACTCCTGATTCACCCCTTTACTCCCCTACAGGTATGTCCCGAGATGACCTCCCCAGAAAACTATTGGCACCAAAATTGTCTCAATTTTTACTCCTGAGAAGATCTAAATCAATATAAGAAATGTCAGGAATTGAAAACAGGAGACAGGTTAATAGGTCTTTGAAGCAACTTGTATAGATGTAGAATAAAAAGCACAAATGAATTTAAATAGGGTTTTGTGAGCAAGCCTTATAAAATTTCTCTTACCGTTAAAACCCAATGATCCTTGTTAAAATTCAAGAGATAGTAAATAAACATAATTTTTAGTGGAATATAGAACCTGGTGCTTTTCTCTTTTTATTATTTTGATATTTTTATTACTCCCTGTAATGCAATACAAGCCAGATTGTTCTTAGGATCTAACAGCATGTAGAGAGCAGTTGTTTTGATCTTCTTTTTCCCATCAGCAGTTTCTTACTTTCAGAGTTTCATTCCTTTAGCCTGATTTTTGGTTCTTAATAAGATGTATCAGTCAGAACTCCAATAGAAAACAGAAAGCATACTCAAAATAGAATATTTTGGGAACGTTTAATTTCAAAGAAATAATTTACCGATGTGGGTATTAAGTAAACCGCAATGGAGGTTATAGTAACTACAGTAACTATTACTACTAAACTATTCTATTTAGTATCCCTTCTGTAGTGTAATGCACTGTAGTGGAGAGAGAATCTTATGATGCAGACCACCAGAGGGGAGAGGACCAATGATCTTCTAGCTAGTGACGGAGTTAGGCTGACAAAGTGGCACAGACAAGACACAGAATAAAATTCCTGATCTTGCTCTCCATTCACAGTCTGATCTTCTACCCAGGGCTTGCAGTTAGCTGAACCCAACAGGAATCTAGTTAGTGGGGAAGCCACTGATGAATTTCACATAGTCATCCTTCAACAGCAAAGGTCTAGAAGGTGAGGAGTGAGGAATCACTCAGGAAAGTTAAACCAAAGGTATCTAATGTCTAAGAAAAGTGTCAATGACAAGTTTTTTGTTTTTTTTTTTTTTTCCAATTAGGAAATTTACTACATGACAAGACAGCCATGTAAGCTGACGTCATTCTACTTAAAACACTGCCCGTGTTCTTCTCAATGAAGTTTGTTCAGCAACAGAAATCTCAGAAGGCAGACGTCTTTTGCACACAAAAGAGAACACAATATACATGATCTGCAGTTATATGTCCTAATGATTTAACACTGCATAATCACTAATGGAGCAAGTGGAAAATACCTGGCTAAAGTCACTTTTCAAACAGAAATGCCAGTTAAGGGATTGTTTTGTCTTAATATTTTGGTGATTTTTATCACTTATTTGTGATAAAATAATAAATAACCTCAAACTTGTACTTTTAGAATAGCATATTTCCCATCTCATGGTTTATGTCAATCACGTGTTAGGGCATACAAACAGAAAAGCAGCACAAACAAATGTGTAAAAACAAATCTCGTATTAGTTGTAATAAGTATAATTTCACTAAATTTTGCAATTAAAAGATGAGTTCAAGCAAATAATAAAAAAGATAATTTTTCAATTTATTATTTATAGATGGCACATTGTAAATGTTAACAGAAATGAATACTATAAAATAGCAAAGTATTGGATTTTTTTGTGCATTCATTGATGTGGATTAGTATCAAAAAATAAAATGTTGGGTAAAACGTCATAGATGAATGCATACAGAATGATTCCCGCTTATAAAGCCTTAAACGTTTTAGAAGTAAATAATACCTCTTCCAGGAATTGATAAAAGGGATCAATATATGAATGAAGGCAAAGAAACAGACTCAAAACTAAAACTTCATTAAATCAATCTTTTTAAAACTGACCATTTAAACACGCAGTGCTAAATTAGATAATGCAGGTGTGCAAAAATATATTCAAAAGGTGCATAAGCTTGTCACAGTTTAATACAGAACAAAGGAGTAGAATTGTTTCTGGCAAATATAAGCCATTGTAAAGATATCTGCTTTAGTGGAGGATAGTCGATTCATCAGAATTTTATTACATTAAAACACCCTAGTTTCTTCTTCTGATTATAAGTCCATAAAACAAAATTCTAATCTAATATTAAAAAGAGGCCCTAAAAATTGAGGTAGAGTTGGTCAAGGTGTTAAATTTCAGTTAGACAAGGGGAATAAGTTGAAGAGAGCTATTGTACAAGTGTGACTAGAGTTACTAACAATGTATTGTATAAATGAAAGTTGGTAGAATAAAATTTCAAGTGTTCTCATTCCAAGTAAATAAGTATGTGAAGTCATACATATGTTAATTAGTCCAATTAAGGCATTCCACAATGTATACACATTTCAAAACATCATGTACACTATAAATATATGCAATTTTGAGGTCAATTTAAAATTTTTGAAAAGAAACTTTATCACATCAGAATATTTTCCTGTATCCACGTTTAAATTATTCATGATGTATACCAGTTGTTTTTGTTTCTTTGTGTTTTTTCTTTATTTTTCAACCCACACTCTGCATATTTCAGTAAGCTGCAATTAATATTTTTATTTTCTGTTTTTGACTGTACTCTAGTTTTAAATTACCCTGGACCTTATTTTTCACTCTGCATAGCACAATGAGGAGAGCAAATTGTAACCACTACAATATCTGACCTCATGTTGTAACATATTTGAGTTGTGTCATTCCTTTGTAATAATGACAATTCAAAAACATTCTTCCTGCTAAGCAGTCTAAAATGTGTTACTTTCTTATAAGAACAGTATTTTATCTGCATTTATGTAAAATTTAATATGCAATTATCACTTCATTGCTGCATTTGACAATAACATTATCCATAACCATTATTGTTTGATATTACTTAGAAAGCATTTTAAATGCTTTATGAATATTTTATGCCAATTAAAATAAAAATAGGTAAAATTTAAAATCAAATACATTATTCAAAAGTGATAAAAAATTTTATTAAAAATTAAATTTAAATTATTTTGCATAATATTAGCATTATAAAAGTATCTTTAATAATCAATTGTTTTAAAATGTCATTCTTAAAAACCTTTTACTTTCTCTTACTGCTCACCCTATGGGAAAATCAAAGACCCACGGAACATTGAACAGACAAAAGTGTTAAAATGCTGCCTAACTATTTTCTTCTGGCTAAGGTTGGCCGAATTCTCAGTTTTAATAACAATTTGAATTTACTACTTAAGTCTTTCCCACTCTCTACTGAATGTGGTTCTAATGCTGCAAGACTGTAGATTGTATTAATGATGTGGAGGTAAAATGGAAGAGAAAAGCTTTTTAAAAAAGCATGTTTGTGACTCATTCTAACTATACATATATGTATTTATAGTTTCTTTATCTACAGTAAATTTAGGAAAAAGAATTCAAATTTTCATTTTCTTTCTTTCAAAACCCTTTTCAAAATACTCTTACATGCTAATTAGCAAGTTTTCATTCTGTTCATTCCACCTTGTGTAATTTGTACCTTGTTTATATATCATTAGTAACATGCTACTGCAGTGAAACATAATCAGGATCCTGAGCTATCCTCGTAGACAGAAAAAAAAATCTCTAGAAAGGTGGTATTTATAATTTCATATATGTACCTTGAAAAAGTGTTGTCTTTTCTTGGCTGGAGGTGAGTGGTGGGGATGGTCCAAAAAATATCAGTCAATCAGAAACTTACAAAATAAGTCCTCAAACTGTAATGTCTCTTTTGAATAATTATGATATAGCATTCATTTAAAATATTTTAAAAGCATCCTGCAATAGAGAAGATAGAAAATTTTGAATACTATGTCAAAAATGGAACTGTGTTAAGAGTATAGAAAGACAAGCTCATTAAAGTGAAAGAACAAATTGTTATATCTGTGGTTTTTTTTTTCTGTTTATTCTCTAATCCCAGTATTTTTTTGTGAGATTAAAGATTTTTCGTAAAAAATGTATCAGTACTTTTTAAAGACATATATCACTTTCAGGAAATCACTTACAGTATTTCAACATAGCTACTTAGGTACATAATTTAGCTCCCTTTCAAAGTAGAGCCTATCCTTAGAGTCACTATCAACATTCAAGTAATGTTTATTATTTTTTAAAGAAAACAATATATTTCTCAGTGTTATATTTTAAATTTGGCTTAATTCCCCACCAGAATACTGGAATAGCCAATAAATACTTCATGTTTTGAGAAAACAAGATTTTGGATTTTTTTTTTTTTTTTTTTGCATACTTAGTCACCCTGCACTACCCACTTCATCCTGTTAAGCCTTGGTGCCAACTATAAGAGTATACTGATTTGTAATAATCTATGGTAATAACTCTTCTCTCTACAGAAATGGGAACTCAGCAAGCAATCAATAATAGACATAAATATAAAAGAGTGTATGATGACAGAAAAAAGCAAAAAGCTAATTAGCAAGTTAAAGTAAGTCCACATGTGCTTGCTACACTCTCTAAGGCCTAGTGGGAGATTCCCAGATGAAAATTAAAAATAAATACATATAAATACATACATATATATAAAACAATGTAAAACTGATTGCAAAGAAAAAAGATAAGCATTGGAGTCTTTGTCTTGATCCTGACATAGATGTATTGATAAAGAAATTTATAGTAAAGTTTGGGACTATGTGATGTAACTAATCGGAAATTAGAAATAAATATATCACCAGCCGTTGTGTCAAGTAAGAATGGAACAATGAACAGCCAAAGGCGTAGTTTTGGTATGTAATAAGAAGACCCAGTCTGTCTCCATATATCATTAAGAAGTGAATTTGAGCAATAAACATTCTCAAAGATGTCTTGATCTGCAGAGCTTCTCTGATAACCTGCAGGCTATGACAAAAGGTTGCCAATGTAGTACTATCAGCTTTTGTGTAGTTTGTTTAATATATTATTGAAGCAAAAGAAAATTGAATCACACACTTGCATACACACACACACACACACACACACACACACACAGATAAAGTCTGAATGTGTCTCCTCCAACCTCATAGGTTATAATTGTAACTCCCAAGGTGATGGTATTAGAAGACAGGACTTTTGAGAGGTGATTAGGTCATGTAGGCAGATCCTTCATGAATAAGATACAAAAGAGGCCCTGTAGTCAGGGCGCATTGGCTCACACCTGTAATCCCAGCACTTTGGGAGGCAAAAGTGGGTGGATCACCTGAGGTCAGGGGTTCAAGACCAGACTGACCAAAATCGTGAAGCCCTATCTCTACTAAAAATGAAAAAAAAAATTAGCCAGGTATGGTGGTGGGCACCTGTAATCCCAGCTACTTGGGAGGCAGAGACAGGAGAATTGCTTGAACCCAGCAGAGGTTGCAGTGAGTCAAGACTGTGCCATTGCACTCCAGTCTTGGCAACAAGAGTTAAACTTTGCCTCAAGAAAAGAGGAGATCCCAGAGTGACCACCACCGTGTGAGGTTACAGTGATAAGACAGCTATCTAAGAGGAAGCAGGCCTATATCAGAAACCAAATCTTCCAACACCTTCATCTTGAATTTACCAGCCTCCAGAACAGTAAGAAATAAATTATGTTGTTTTTGAAATCCCCAGTTTATAGCATTTTGTTATAGCACCCTAAATGGACTAAGACACATATAACACACACACACACACACACAAACACACACACACACACACACACTCCAAAGCATTGCTGCATCATAAATGAAAGTAAAAATCCTGAGACATCTTAGTAACTGTTTTCTCATTGGCCTTAATAACCTGGAGTAAAAAGTGAACACTAAGGAGTTTTTATATCCACAACTGTGAGTCTCGCTCTCTGGTACACTTTCTATTTTGTATTGCTTTAAAAAGTAACTTACTCCTCTTGGTTAGATTACTCTAGATGTCTGAGCTCTGAAAATATTTTGCTACTCGTATTGAGCCTGGAGACTAGAAGAACGCTGCTCAACAATGTTAAATGATAATGGGGTTTATCATCTACTCTCCTCCTTGATCTTCCACATCTGCTCTTGTGCTGCTCAGTTTAACTTTATAGACTATTCTTAAAACTAATGATTCCTAAAGGTTAAGGTTTTTAAATGAATATAAAGTCCTGAATATGAGTTTTCTCCTTTATAGTTTCATGGTCTATAATGAATTTCAGTTCAAGCATTTTTCCTTCCTTAATAATGAGGAAGGTTAAAGGATGTTTATTTCTTGTCAAGGCCCTATTAATAAAATAAGTATGAAGCACAATCAAGACATCTCAAAGTTAGCAGTATTGGTGATTCTTCAGGGGCACACTCTCCTGAAGGGTATATTTGAAACACAAGGGAAGTGTACTTATAATTGATTATCTTTTATGAAATGATACGACTTAAAGTGTTTCATCATTCTTATTGAAAGATCTGGTAACCTAGCACAGATTAAGCATCTGTGCTCAATTAATTAAAGTGTCCTCTCAGTTAAACAGTTTGAGAAACAGTAGTCTTATTAAACAGGATTTCAAAGCTTCTATATTGGCAAAGTGAACAATCATTATGGACCCTCTTCTTTCATTACCTGTTTATATTCTTGCAATGTACTTATAAGTCAGAAATGTAATTACACCTTACTAAGGACAAGTAGTTTCTCAGATCTGTGAAGTGATGTACTCAAGATATTGAAGTTAATACAGACCAAACTATGATTCATGACAGCTTTTGGGTTTCAAAACTATCTCACTTTCTATGATAAAATATTGCAAACCCTAATGTTCTTTTTAGCAAAGTGAAATCCATGTTATGATTTAGATGCCTGAATTTGTGGCTGAATTGGTGCAAAATTAGAATGATTAACATAAGTGTATGTTAACAGAGCTATAGTTATTTAGCGAAAAATTCAAGAAAACAGAAAGAAGAGGTTAATATCCCAAACTGGCCAATTACACCCTAAATAAATAATACATATATCCCTCTCTTTGTTTTGAGTTTGAAAGTAGACTTCAGTCATTCTAATTCTGAGTTCACGATAATGAGAATTAAAAGTACGTCTTATTTCTGCCACTTTGTGGCTACTAGCTAAAGCAAATTACTCAACTTCTCTAAGAATAAGGGTATTTTTTAATTTGTAAATTGAGGATTGCAATGATACTTCATAACTTTCCATAAGAAATAGATTAAAAAGGACAGGTATAGTTCCCAGCACACTACTTGAATCCTGGTAAGTGGTTAATAAATGGCAGCTTTTACTATTTTTATTTTTGTTATTCTTGACCTTAAAGCCTGGCATAGATACAATGAATGTGAATTAAAACATCTACCATATTGTTTGAAGATAATAAAGCTTCCTGTCAATTAAAATCTCAGAGGACAATTTCTTTCTCAATATTGGGTTATTTCCATTTTTAATACTGTGATCCAGGAAGTTGGCTCATATTACAAATATTATTATGTAAAATGGAGTGTGCTTTATTAAGAATATGCTTATTAACCCTAGTGAAGCACATAAAATTTATTGAAAGTAAGCAATGTGTAACAAGTGTTACAGACCACAGTTGGTCTTGGAAATAGCATTGACTTACACCAAGGTTTTTGGGGATTTACATGGCTTAGGCCTGCTCTTGAATATTTTTGCTAGGCATATATTCTTGCATGAAAACATATTATCTTTGTAACTGTTAGTATACTTTCTGTCATCTCCACAATATAAAATGTTGAAACATCAAAATTTTAGCTCCCCACAAAGCCTACTCTAGCTATTAGACCTTCCAGAATTTACATTGAAAATCCCACTACATTTTCTGGAGATCTTAGTAATTAACTTCTGAAATCCTGTTCTCTCTTTTATTTATTGATATCTCTCTTGTGTTGTTCTGATAATTCCTTACTGTTTTTAAAGATGGTTATATAGTTTGGCTGTGTTCCCACCCAAATCTCATCTTGAATTATAGCTCCCATAATTCCCATGTGTCATAAAAGGAACCCAGTGGGAGGTAACCGAATCATGGGGGTAATTTTTCCCATGCCGTTCTCATGAAAGTGAATAAGTCTTGCAAATCTGATGGTTTTAAAAAGGGCAGTGGCCCTGCACTTGCTCTTTTGCCTGCTATCATGTAACAAATGCCTTTACACCTCCTTTGCCTTCCACCATAATTGTGAGGCCTCCCCAGCCACGTGGAAATGTGAGTTCACTAAACCTCTTTATCTTTATAAATTACACAGTCTCAAGTATTTCTTCATAGCAGTATGAAAATGGACTAATATAGATGGGTAATAGCCATTGAAAAGATTTCTACTTCAATTTTAATTATTCTAAGCTAGGATTTGCTAAATATAGAATTATCTTCTCATATTTTCTTTGAAGAAAAGAAGGATCCATGCTTAAGAAATATTGAGAAGACATACATGTGGCCAACAATCATAGGAGAAAAAGCTCCACATCACTAATCATTAGAGAAATGCAAACCAAAATCACAATGAGATACCATCTTATACCCAGTCAGAATGGCTATTATTAAAAAATGAAAAAATAACAGATAACGGCAAAGTTATGGAAAAAGATAAACATTTATACACTGTCCATGGAAACATAAGTTAGTTCAACCATTGTGGAAGACAGTGTGGCAATTCCTCAAAGACATAAAGACAGAAATACCACTCAACCCAGAAATCTGACTGCTGGGTGTATACCCAAAGGAATATAAATCATTCTCTTATAAAGACACATGCATGCATATGTTCATTGTGGCACTATTCACAATAGCAATGACATGGAATCAACCTAAATGCCCATCAGTGATAGACTGGATAAAGAAAATATGGTACATACACACCATGGAATACTATACAGACACAAAAAAGAATGAGATTAGATTATTTGCAGGGAAGTGGATGGAGCTGAAGGCCATTATCCTTATCAAATTAATGACGAAGCAGAAAACCAAATATCACATGTTCTCACTTATAAGTGAGAGCTAAATGATGAGAACATATGAACACATAGAGGGGAACAACTACACTGGGTTTTGTTGAAGAGTGAAAGGTGGAAGAAGAGAGAGGACCAGGAATAATAACTAATGGGTATGGAGCTTACTATCTGGGTAGCGAAATAATCTATACCCCAAACCCCCATGACAGTTGTTTACCTATGTAATAATCTGTGCATGTACCACAAAATTAAATGTTAAGAAAAAGCATCATAAGAAAATAAAAATGAATAACTAAATAAATAAAAGACAAAAATAAAATACTGAGAAGTTCTTAACTAAATGCTCAATTTAGTTCTGAGAGGCTATGTGAAATATATGTGTTGTTACATATTATATATCATAATACATTCATATATTAAAATACATTCATATATTAATATACTAACAAATTCACATATATATTATCTTGGATTTACCCAGATTAATGTGAACTCCAAAATAATTTTATATGTCATATAATTATCATGGCATAAACTGCCTTTCCTGTTTCAAAGATGACATTATTCTTTATTGCCCCTAATAGTTTCATCCCCAGTAGAGGGCCACCTACTCTTCTCAGCTCACATTTATAGACATAATAATTTAGATTTAGGTATACCAAATACAGTAAACAAGCAGGATAGTTCTGAATTTTTGAATGATTTTCCATAGTTTCTGACTCATTAATTTAATGAAGCACTTCTGTGTCCCCAAGTTACATGGGTTCTTAGCTACTTTCACGTTTCTTGTTTCATTTTGTCTTTGTACGTGTGTTCATTTTGCCTTAGAACTTCTTTGGCAAACTGGTTTAGCCTACGGAATATCTCAAAATAAATGTTTTAGTTAAGTAATAAATGTTTTTAAAATGTTCTAAATAATATATATTATTACAAAAGAAATCCAATTAAAATGAAATATAGTTAGACTATTAGATGCATGCTATAGATAACATATATGTATCTTGATTAATATATTAAATATAAAAATTATTGGCTGATCTTATAAACGTCATAATTTTAATAATGGTGAGAATAAAAGATATTGGGAAATATTTACAATTAGTGTCATGGGTTATGAAAATAGCTGCAAGTTCTTTTGTTGGAAAAGTTACAAGCACCACTAATAGGACCAGATTTCTTGCTTTACATACATAATTGAAGGAAATGTAAATTTTAGTTAGAGGTTAGTGGGGAGAAATACTTTTTTTTATCTAAATTGAGGGTCTGTAGAATTCGCTCCTATCTATTGTTACCAGGTTTAGTACCCCTACCTCACAGGAAAGTTTTTGGTATTGCTGTGTGTGCATGAAAGTTTTAAGAAAGTGGGTTTTGTTGCTGTTACTATTTGTTTGTAATGTAAACCTTATAGTTATCTTGAGATATGCTGACTTTTGGTTCAGAACCAGTGTCGTCTGTATATTGTTAATGGAGAATTTCATGGTTGAGTTACCTAAACCAGTCTTATTCCCTCATCTTAACTTACTGTGAAAAACATTAAATGTTCTCAAGTTACAGTTTCCTCCTAAAGTGGTAGACTAAAATAAATCAGATGTTATATCTGTATATGTTATAGATATAAAAGGGCATAAATTAATGCCTAATTATCATATTTATATCCCATTTCTATGTATTCATCTCTTGTTTTATGTTGATTCACTGCAGTTATGTAACTTTATAACCAACACAGAATGCAATTTTCTTTCTTTTTCTCATCAATAGAGAAGAATGATGTGCTAATTGTTCTCAGTATTGGAAGATTTAGAGTTTCATTTAAGTTTAGTGGACAGAAAAGTTAAACAGGAGTTACTAGATCAAAGTTAATGCTTCAGAAATCAACATCAATAACTTGCATTTGAATATGTTATAAAAATAAAACTACTTGGAATTATTCATATAAAATATTAAAACTTCATCTTTTAAGTCATGATCATATATTTTAAAACATTGCCAGTCAATAAATTTAAAACCTAAAATTTTTCACATACGATCTTGCTATACCTCAGAGAAATTTTGAATTATATATTTGTTTACCTGATCATTTGGCTTCTATTGACTTTAGTTAATTAGACCATACTGGGAAATTTGAATAGCATAATACTATTAAAGACCCAAGTTAGAGAAAACTAATTTTCACATCACAATGAAGTGTATACTACTATTCTAGGTCCACACACACTGCACTTAACTTTTTTTCTTCAGGCAAAGCTGGAGGTAAAATGAGATTATATCATTTTATTCACACTACTTTTTATGCCTTAAATTTTGGATAAATAGAAAATTAAAAACAACAGGAAGTCATACTCACCAAGCGTAAATACACTGTAAGTAAAAGAATGATAAATAATAAAATAGGCAGCAAAATTTTTACTAGTTAGTACACACATAATATGTAATAAACATTTTTTATGAATTCCATAGTGGTTTGCCATTTACTCATAATTTTGTATAAACGTGTATAAAGAGAGTCAAAAATTGATGTTATTGGCATACTAAGTATTATAGGTCATGTTACCGTTACCGAGGTACTTTCAGATTAAAGTTTAACGAGTAGTAGAGGAATTAACTTCATCCTAGGGCTAGATGATAATGCAAACCTCCTTTCTTTCCATGTAAATACAAACTTTTTTGGACACCATTTGTATAGGAGGATTCAAAAGAGAAGAATAGATTATTAAATGCATTACTAGAGCCAAAGCCTGTGTTTAACAGTTCTAGTAAAGATATTACATATAGGACTGCTGATATGTTTGGGGCTCTATGTTGTTTAAGTGGAACCTACCGTCTAAATAGAGAAAGTGTTTTACCATTGCTATGGTGTGAATGTGTTCCTTCCAAACTGAAGGTGTTGTCAATGTGATAGTACAAAAATGTAAAGCCTTTAAAAGATGATTATTCCATAAGGACTAATGAATGGGATTAATGTTGCCCTTATTAATGGAATTAAAATTCTTATGAAAGAGGCTTCAAGCAGCATGTGGTTAGCTTGTCCTTCCTCTTGGTGCCATGTGAGGACACAGTGTCCCCCCAGCTTTGGTGGCTACAGAAAAAGGGCACCATCTTTGAAGTAGAAAGCAGTTCTCACCTAACAATCAAACCTGCTGGCGTCTTGCTCTTGGATTTTCCACTCCTAGGAATTTCAAGAAAATACTTCTGTTATTCATGAATTAACTCATCTTAGATATTTTGCAGCATAAACAGACCAAACATTATCTGTCATGATCTTTGTGTGTGTTAGATGCTGTAATGCACAACTCTGAAGCCTCAGACAATGAAGGCCTTACTACACAACTACTGGAATTCTACCTGGCAGTTATTTCTCAGATGTCACTCCTTTTTGGTAATTCCTTCAGCTGAAGCAATGGTGACCACCTCACCATTAGTCACAAGCCCTTCCCAGGTCTGCACACATCCAAAGATGTATTAACGTGACTATAAAACAATTAGCTCTTTTGCCTCAGTTTGGACAAACACGAAGGGCAACTCATGCTCCAGATCTGTCTATGAAGTGTTCTGAGGGTTCTTGGGACAAGAAAAGAGCACAACTATTTTCTTTACTCAAACTGACATTCTTTCCTTTATTTCCATGAATTCTAATCTTAAAACCACACCCTAATCTTTCTCTTGCAGTGTCATCCCCTGCATGATGATGTCTGGAATTAGAGAAAAGACTTTCAATAAGAAAGAGCTGATACATTCAAGCATTGCTAAAGGGGTGGATAGCCTCTTCTAAGAGCTCAAACTGTGCAAACTTGGGTAAATGTTTATTCCTTTTGAGGAAACCAAAGCATCACTAGTTAAAATGTTTGCCATTAAACCAAGTTCCCTTTCTCAAAGATAGATTACTAATTGCTCTTCTTATTTAAATTTGTTTTTCTAAAGAGATTTTTTTAAGGAGATAGTTTAGTGACTTGAAGTTATGAAACAATAGTTTTCTAAGCAACAACAAAATAATGATTATAATTTTAAGTTAATAATTTGATTTCTAGTGATTTATAATTTTTCAGTAAGCTTAGTTAACTACGGTAAGAATGAGTACACTACAATCATATTATTTCCTATTTTGTGTGGTGAATTTTTCTAGTTGCTTTACATATGTATTTCAGTTGTACTTCAAAAAATCCTTATGAAAACAGAGCATATGTAATGATTATTCCTGTTTTGCAAATAACATTGATAAAGGATCAGTGACTTCCTTATAACAAATAGCTGAGAAGCAAATCCTTTAGTATCAAACTTGGCCCATAGAGTGTCTAAATGCACACAAATAACGAATCTTTCTTGTTGGAAATACAATCTTATTAAACTTTAGTAGGCAAAGCAAAATAAAATAAAACAGAATGTTTCTGAGAAATTTAAAACTCACATACCTAACACTTACTTTAGCTAGAATTGAGTTTTGTTTTTACATTGGAGACAGCATGTGTCATTAAGGCTCTGTGAATGTATTACAGGGTGTACTTATCTGATCTGATACAGTGAGAATGGATAGTCGTTCTTTCAAAAACAAAAAAAAAGCAACATTTTACTTTGATACCAAATATGCCTTTCTCCATTTGCTTATTTCAGTAGTCTTTAAAAAGGAAGACAAAGGCGTAAGTAACAAATTAAAAATGATGTTAGCCAACGTTGTCCAAATACAGCCTGTAAAGGCACTGTTATTAGCATTTAAATATGTTGGCCCAATTAATATTCACAAAAATCTTACCAGGTATTGTTATCCCCTCTTCCCAGATAATGTAACTGAGTCATGCAGATGTTAACTAATTCATCAAAACTTGCAAAACTCTTAGCCAGAGTAGGGGATGAAGACACTCAAAAACTAGAATACCAAGAAAATAATAAGGTGAAAAATGAGAAGAATAAATGACTTAAAAATTGTATACTATTACCAAGCTTCTTATTCTCTGTCTCCTGTACAATCTTTTCTATCCCCTGTCTCTTTAGTTACATAATCCCTAGGTTTTATGTTGACTCCATATGTAACTGGAATGGAGGATTTCTATGTGAGGTAATTTAAGCCCTTTGGAAAGTTGGGTACGTTCAAGTTACATTTTCTATTAATTTGACAGAGATGTTTTTACCTTCAACCTGACTTTGTTAAATTAAGGTATTATAGCTTGAAACCGATTATAAGACAGTAAACCTGATTGAAATTGGTGCAAGTGAGTCCTACCAAGTGTATGCTGCATATTCACCAAAGGTTAATAGAGTATTATGACTCATTCTCTGATTTAAGATCTTGCAGTCTAGGAAGAATACTTCATAAAGAAATCTTACTATTTTTTAGAGCATATAAATGAGTTTAGGCATACAGAAAAGAAAATGAAAATTTAAAGACTATCACTATGCTTAAATCTCAAAATAGACATTAGCAATTTAGTGAGGTAAGTACTCAGATAAACCAAAGTATAGAGTGCTAAGGACTCTCTTAGTGGAGACTACTAACAGCATGGGAGAGAGTAACTTCTTCGAAAGAGAAAATGCCTGGTTGGATCTTGAAAGATAAGTAAATGTAGCAAGAATGGACTTCATAGAAAGAGAAAAATGTATAAGATGAAAGAGAGAGATGAAAATATTTTGTGAGTTCAATAAGCTACAAGTGGGTCAGTTTTTTTGGGGGGATTATATTTTATTTGCATGAGAATTGCCTGTACATTATCTATTCTTCTCCTATTTTTGTTTTTTCCTAAGGCAGTTCTGATGTGTTCAGGTTGTCAATGTGTACAGTCTTCTTTCCAGACTTTGTTGAAGCTAGAGGCAATTATATACTGAATTCTGGACCATGAAGACATGGTTTAGATTGCACTTCCAAGAAAGTTAGGATTTTCATGATAAAAATGTCATGTTTAGTTGTCTTGTATCATTTTCATGTTATCCTTCCCATTCTTTTTTGATGAAAATGTAAAAGAATTTTCTGGAAATGCATGCGCCATATTTTGACTTTGAAGAGAAAGCTACATGGTAAGGTGTCTGGGGCAAATAGGAAGAGCCTGAGTCCTGGATGGCTTTTTCACTGTGCTGCTGTCCTAAGGGGGATTTATGGATCATGAATCTGTTAAGGGATAAAAAGAGAGACAAGGAGACAAGGTTGGAGGAATTATTATTATTGAAAGCTTTTAGATTAGTCTATGTGGCTTAGCATGAGAGCCAAAGGAGTTTGCTAATTAAATCTCACAGTTAGCTTATGTTTTCCACCCAACTACAAGCAGTGCTCTACCAGGGCAGGTGTCCTTGTGTGGTGAGTGGGAGAATCTTCTCTTAGAGCTGCAATGAAGACTGCTTGCTTCACATGAGCAGCTTACTTGCAAGAAGGAAAGCATAGAACAATAAAGTTAAGCAGACACATTTAACCATCACGTGAGTCACACTCACTCCCATGGAGTAGAGTAAATAAAGGTATAGAGAGATGACAACCTCCAGAGTTACCCTAATTGGCCCCCCATTATGAAAGGAATAAAAAGTGTAGGAAAAAATTATTTCTTCCACCATATTATCAAGTCTACACTGTCTCCCTTAGAATTCACTATTACATATGAAAAATAAATTTAAAAATTGCAGAAGTTATTATAGGTGGATTTCACTTACCAGTGGCTATGCTAAATCCGGAGTCAACAAGTGGCAAATTACAACAGAAGATATAGAGATATGCAGCTACAGAGAAGACACATTAAAGGTTTTGGAATCTATTCTGCATGCCAAGAACCTTTTAAACAATGTGATAAAGTACAGCAGTAGATAAGACATTACTGTCTTCCTCCTCCCATGCTGCTACAATGAAAGAAAATGGAGTTGAGAATTGAGTGAGGATTATCAATTTCAGAAATATTTTAAAGGAATAACTGATATAACTGGGTCTCTTCTTTAAAATAAAGAAAAGGAAAAAAAATATTAAGAATGATCCACTAAATTTACTGTTTGGTTAACTGGAAAGAAATGAGTAAAGTCTGACTAGAAAAGAAGCAGGTGGGAGTAGGATGAATTTGGTTTCAGACACGTTGATTTTGACTAATTGTGGGTCAACCAAATTGTGGACTGATTCAAGTCCAGCAGGCAACAATGCATATTTAACTGAACCCCAAGAGCATAAATGGGCTAAATACATAGTTTGGATACATCATCACAAAAGTTTTTAGGAGAAATGAGAATACATGAGTTTATCAATGAAGAGTCAGCAGCATAGAGCAGTAAAGACTCAACATTTCAGAGGGAAGTTGAAAATGATAACAAGAACCTGCCAAAGAGATAACAAGCACACCCTGAAGACAGTGGTGTCAAATAAATCATTATCATTTTTAGAAGATGTGCTACAATGACAATGTGGAGAAAAGCCAGTAACAAGGACAGGGTGAATAAATGCTCTCCTTTTCCTTTGCATCAGTTATGCCAATGGCAACTGTTGTCAAAGACGCATCGGCAGAGATGACCCTGGGTGAGACTCTATAGCTGGCAAAAGTTGAGGAGTAAATGGGAGATGAAAAAATGACTCATTGAATATGAGCCGCTCTCTTAAGAAGCACACATGTGGATGTAAGGAGAGCACAGTGCAGTAGAGGGAATTTGAAAACCTACTTTTTGTTTTGGTTGTTGTTACTGCTATTGTTTTATCTCAAAAATATGAGAACTGAGACTTTTTTTTTTTTAAAGACAGGGTTTCTTCATGTTAGGCTGGTCTTAAACTCCCAACCTCAGGAGATCCACTTATCTTGGCCTCCCAAAGTGCTGGGATTACAGGCGTGAGCCACCCAGAAGGTTCATTAAAGAAGCTAAAATGTAACAAATCTGTTGTGGATTCCTAGGAAGGCAAGGTATCCAGAGCAGAGATGTACATTCTGAGAAGACACATAGAGGAGACCATTGACAAAATACCAGGCATTTAGAAAGATGAAACAGAATAGGACATAAAATTATATTACTTTACAATTTTTTCTGTGCCTTGTCTTCCTTTGGTTTAAATGGAAATTTCTACTGATCATTGGTGGCCAGGCCAATAACTCAGAGTTACATGTAACAATTCAGCAGCAAGAGGAAGGTGAAAAATAGCAGCCACTCTAAAGTGATTTAATACTCTAATAAAATATCTAATCCTAATATGTTAAGAAAAAAAGAGAGAATTTTCATGTTCATTTGGGGAGTTCTTTATTCATTATAAAATAATTTTTTTAATCTCAAATTTTTCTTTTTACTTCACACTTATCATTTTGTCATAATGGAGACTAGAATGACTGAATTAGAAGCCAACATTTTAAGCACGCTGAAGACATAGTGAATGAGAGAAAATAAATTTTGACACCGGTATTTGACAGGTATACTTGTATCATAAGCTAGTGGAGTGGTGAGCACTTCAACCCATTTCTCTAATATTTTGGTTGTTGAGGACTATGCCAGTTCAGCATTAGTTTTATTTTCTTTTTTTTTTTTTTTTTTTTTTTTTTGGGTGGGGGAGGAAGGCAGGAAGGAAGGGAAGAAGGACGGTAGGGAGGAAGGAAGGGATGAAGGAAGGAAGGAAGGAAGGGAGGAAGCGGGGAGGGAGGGAGGGAGGTAGGGAAGGGAAGAAAGGAAATCAAGCAATGAAAGAGACATTGCCGACCTGGATCTAGAGGTTTACAAGTTGATTTCTTTTTTTTTTTGAGAGAAGGAAAGAAAAAAAAAAAATAAGTAAAGGAGAGGAAGAAAGAGGAAGAGAAAGAGGGAGAGTAAATGGAAATATTGCTTTATTTTGAAAAAAATTGGGTATTAATAATGGCCAATCAATGTTTCATTTAAACTAATGGGTAGGTGTGATGTGGTATTGACAAGAATGTATATTTTGTGTATTTGAAGTGGAGAGCTCTATAAATATTTATTGAGTTTACTTGTTCTGGATCTGAGTTCGAGTCCTTGATATCCTTATTAATTTTCTGTCTCATTGAGTCTAAGTCTCCTATCTGGATGTTAGGATCGTTAGCTCTTGTTGTTGCATTGATCCTTTTACCACTATATCTTTGTTGCTTTAAAGTCTATTTTATCCGATACAAGAATTGCAACTCCTGCTTTTTATTTATTTATTATTTATTTTTGCTCTCCATTTGGTTGGTAAATCTTTCTCCATCCCTTTGTTTTGAGTCTTTGTGTATCCTTGCATGTGAAACAGGTCTGGATGTAACATGCCGTTGGGTTTTGGCTGTGTCTTTTGATTGGGAATTTAGTCAATTTAAATTTAGGGTTAGTGCCATTTGATATTGACTGGCTGTTTTATCCATGTGTTGGTGTAAATTCTTCTTTATGTTGGTGCTCTTTACTTTTTGGTGTATTTTTAGAAAGGCTAATACTGGTTGTTTCTTTCTGTGTGTAATGCTTCTTTCAGAAGCTCTTGTAAAGCAGGCCTGGTGGTAATAAAATCTCTGAGTTCTTGCTTGTTCATAAAAGATTTTATTTTTCCTTCAGTTGTGAAGCTTAGTTTGGCTGGATATGAAATTCTGGGCTGAAGGTTCTGTTCTTTGAGGATGTTGAATATTGGCCCCCACTCTCTTCTGGCCTGTAGAGTTTCTGCCGAGAGATCTGCTGTAAGTCTGATAGGCTTGCCTTTGTGGGTTATCCGACCTTTCTCTCTGGCTGCCCTTAGTATCCTCTCCTTCGTTTCAACCCTGGTGAATCTAACGATTATGTGCCTTGGGGTTGGTCTTCTTGAGGAATATCTTTGTGGTGTTCTCTGTATTACCTGGGGTTGAATGTTGACCTGCTTTGCTAGTTTAGGAAAATTTTCCTGAATAATATCCTGAAGGGTATTTTCCAGCTTGGATTCATTCTCTCCGTTGCATTCAGGTACACCTATCAAACGTAAATTTGGTCTTTTCACATAGTCCCACATTTCTTGGAGACTTTGCTCATTCCTTTTTATCCTTTTTTCTCTAATCTTTTCTTCACGTTTTATTTCATTAAGTTGGACTTTGACCTCTGATATCCCTTCTTCTGCTTGAACAATTCGAGTGTTTAAACCTGTGCATACTTCTCGGAGTTCCTGTATTGTATTCTTCAATTCCATTAATTCACTCATACTCCTCTCTAAGTTGTCTATTCTCAATAGGATTTCATCAAGCCTTTTGTCAAAGTTCCTAGTTTCTTTACGTTGGGCTACAACATGCTCTTTTAACTCACCGAAGTTTGTTATTATCCATTCCTTGAAGAGTGATTCTGTCATCAGGAGGCGCTCGTTCTCCATCAAGCCTTGTTCCATTGTTGATGTGGAACTGTGATCATCTTTAGAGGGAGAGGCGTTCTGACTTTGAGTATTCTCAGCTTTTTTACGCTGGTGTCTTCCCGTCATTGTAAATTTATCCTCCTCTCGTCTTTGAAGTTACCAACTTTCAGATTAGGTCTCTTGAGTGGACGTCCAGGTTGTTAGTTCCCAGGGCCAGAGCAGCGGCGTTAAAACTGATGGTGCTTTTCCGCCCAGGATTCTCCTGTCGGGCTTCCTTCTTGTTTCCGTAGTAGGCAACTCTGCCTTCCCGGGGCTCCAAACCTCGGTCAGAAGGGGAACCCGTCCCGTTTACTCTGCGCCGAGAGCTGCCGCGCCGAGGTGCCGGCGGAACCGCTGCGCCGACCACGAGAGTCACGCTGGCGACCCGTGTGTTTCCACCACTGGGGGATCTTCTGCTCCGTGAGCGACCAGACTTTGTCTGAAAGTGTGGCGTCCTCTAGTTCTCCGCGCCTTCCCTGAGAGCTGCAATCCCGGGATGTTAGCGATCGGCCATCTTGGATCGTTCCCTCCGAGTTTTATTTTCTTCAGTTTATGAAGGGCATCAGACCATGAATATCCAGTTTCAGAACATTTGAATATAAAATTAAATAATAGCATAGAGACACGAGACACTGCCTTGCACAACTTGAAATAGAAAAAGGAATTCAAGTAATAAATAATATATGGCAAGAAGCAAGTGGCAACAGGCAAGTGACATTTTATGCCACATATTAGAGCAAAAAGAGTAATCTTCTTTCACTGAATATAGTCAAATATGTAGGCAGGTTCAGACAGAACACATGTAGAAGTAAAAGAAAGAGGTACACTGCCTTGGCACCCATAAATCTCTGGCAACCAATAGTGTCAAACTTGTCACTATATCCAGTGATCTAGTTTGGGAGGATATTTATGGTAGTCCTTTCAATGACACTAGTCAATTCATGTAGCTCTCCCCACACTGGCTCTTTTATTTCCTCTACATTTTAGGTCATGGTTAAGAGCATGAGTTTTGGATTCCAATAATATAAAGTATGTATAGATAGGCAGTGTTTTGTCATTGAAATATTAAAACAACTGTACAAAAACTTATACTCCATATACTTGTTACCTTAAAATTCCTTTGTGCAAGTAATGGTCTGTTTCAATAAATTATACCATGAGCATGTCCAGCTTAAGTTTCTTGCCTTTTCTTTCCCTTAATAAGTTCTTAACGTTTCTCTCTTCATGAATAAGGCTTTTATATCCTCTCCATTGATTTCTTCAGAACTCTGCAGTGGCTCTTTTCTATAGGCCAGAAATGGCTATAGAAAATACTCAGTGGAGACAATGGGATCTTAGAGAAGTAAGGGCCACGTACAGTACTTATCTCCATAGACAAGGGTGACATGAAGAAGAACCAAGGTGTTAATCAAAAACTTTTGAGAAAGAGGAGTCTTTGATATTGAATAATTTATCATTATGTCCCTAAGACTGAAATAGATGGGCAACCTACTAAATTAGTACATAGTTTTTATAAGCAGAAGTGCCTTAGGTTTGTTGAACAGAAGTTTGAATTAACAAAATAAAAAGAAGTTTGAATTTAATCAACAAAATAATAAGAAGTTTGCATTAAATCAACAAAATAAAAAATCCTGGTCTGTATTAGGCTGTACCTGCCTATAAAGAAATACCTGAAACTGGGTAATTTATAAAGAAAAGAGGTTTAATTGCCTCACAGATCTGTAGGCTTTACAGAAAGCATGATGCTGGCTTCTGCTTGCCTTCTAGGGAGACCTCAGGGAACTTACAATCAGGAAGGCAAAGGGAGAGCAAGCATGCCACATGGCAAAAGCAGGAGCAATAGAGAGAAAAGATAGAGGGTGCCACACACTTTTAAATAACCAGATCTCATGATAACTCACTCACTGTCTCAAAAATAGCACCAAGCCTTGAGAGATTCACCCCCATGACCCAACCATCTCCTACCAGATCTCATCTTCAAAATTTCTCCATCATTGGGGATTGCAATTCAACATGGAATTTGGGCAGGGATAGATATCCAAACTATATCATCATGGTCCCCCTACAAATCTCAGAATTAAGCCAGATCAGAGATCCTGAGATGACGGGAAGTCAGGTTCCCTGGAGAAAAGACTCTACTTAAGATCCAAATTTTTTTTTTTTTTTTCTTTTTTTTTGAGACGGAGTTTCGCTCTTGTTACCCGGGCTGGAGTGCAATGGCGCGACCTTGGCTCATTGCAATCTCCGCCTCCTGGGTTCAGGCAATTCTCCTGCCTTAGCCTCTCGAGTAGCTGGGATTACAGGCACTGGCCACCATGCCCAGCTAATTTTTTGTATTTTTAGTAGAGAAGGGGTTTCATCAAATTGACCAGGATGGTCTCGATCTCTTGACCTCGTGATCCAAAATTTTATGTTATAACTCTTAGTCCTCTGCCAAAGCACCTGTGGCCATTTACCAGAGGTAGCTGTACATTAAACAATGAGAAGTGGCTCGGCACAGTGGCTCACATGTGTAATCCCAGCACTTTGGGAGACCGAGGCAGGTGGACCATCTGAAGTCAGGAGTTCGAGACCAGCCTGACAAACATGATGAAATCTCATCTCTACTAAAAATACAAAAATTAGCTGGGGATGATTGTGGGCACCTGTAATCCCAGCTTCTGGGAGGCTGAGGCAGGAGAATTGCTTGAACCCAGGAGGCACAGCTTGCCATGAATGGAGATCATGTCACTCCAGACTGGGCAACAGAGTGAGACTCCATCTCAAAAAAAAAAAAAAACAAAACTGAGAAATAACTAGATATTCAGAGAGTAGAGGACATGCTTTTTAATTGTCCTTATTACCCGAGATGCAACATGCCATAATTGTGCACCAATTAGATTAAGAACTCAGGAAGATCTAATGATTAATAGAGTTTAGCTAGAATCTCTCTCAGAAAGGGACCAATAGGCACTTCAAACCACTCTGTGGTTATTTTCTCATATCTGGAATACAGAGTTGCAGTAGAAATACGTGGCAATGACAAGGTCTAAATGGATTCTCTGGCCTTGTGAGTTGATGGCTATTACATCAGGAAAGATAAACTGGAAGTTCCTATTTCTGCCTTCACTTTCCAAAACAGTAAACCAAATACATATGACATTCTTGAAGAACTTGCAGAGAAGAGTGCCATCACCAAAGACTTGACAGACACAGCAGTAATTATTCCTTCTGTATTTTCATCTACCTTCTCATTATCAGTGTGCAAAAGACTGAAGGATATATAAAAAATATTTCAATTTAATTAGATGTTGGCTCCAGTTGCAATTTCTGTTCCAGATGTAGATTTTCTGCTTTTGCACATCAAAGTATATTTTCGCATCTGGTGAACAGTTTTGAGCAGTGAGTTCACTTTTTATACATGTATTAATAAGCACTACTAAAGTTATTCATACACTTTCATGATCTTATCTCAAGGATTTATCAGTTCTCCATCCCTGTTTCATAATTTGTTCTTCATGAATCTTGATGGCCTCTTCATTCCACAGAACATCACACTAGTCCACTTAATTGATGATATCATCCTGAATAGACTAGTTAAGTAGGAAGTAATGATTGCTCCTGAGACTTGGCTAAGGTACATGTATGCTAAAACATAGAAAAAATAAATTTCACCATAATTTGTTTTTCCAATACCTCCATAAAATTTCTAACAGTCTAGTTTTCTAGCGTATGTGAAGACATCCATTCGAAGACATCTGCATCTGGCCACTCCTACAAATTAGAGATAAATGCAAAGCCTAGTGGGCCTCTTTAGAGCTTGGGGATAAATTATACATAATTTTCCCTTTTTATTCCACCCATTTCCTGAGTAAAACAAAAGGCTGACAGTTTTGAATGGCACTCAAAGGAAAAGAATTCTCTTAAACAGGTGCAAGCTACTCCAACACTTAGACCATACGACTGAAGTAATTTAATGTTGACTGATGTATCACTAGCCAGAAGAGATGCTGTATGGAGCCTTTAGGATTTTGGAGCAAAGCTCTGCCATCTTCTGAAACAAATTCTTTCTTTCTTTTTTTTCACTACTAAAACCATCTCGCTTGTTACCAGGCTCTAGTAGAGACTGACCACCTGACTACAGGCCAAAAGTTACCATAAAAATTGAACTACCTGTTATGAACTGTGTTGTTATCTGATCTACCAGTGTAAAAACTGTAGTGTGCACAGAAGTATTCCGTCATCTTGTGGAAGCAGTATACATAATATCAGGCTAGAAAAGGACCTGGAGGTACAAGTAAGCAAAATAAACAGGTAGCTCAAATTGTCATAGCTCTCATTACTTTTACATTTCTTCAGCTCTCAATTTTTACTATACACTCTTGGAAATTAACAAGAATTCAGTTACATTCTCCAAATGGTTATAATCAACATGTATGCCCAAAAGCAGAAAGCTGCATCACTACTGTCCCACTCTTGGGTGTTGTTAAAGAACAGTGATGAGTAAAAATTCTTCCAATGGGGAATATAGACCTTGAGAAGTCTATCTTGTTGTCCATTCATTTCAGAAAAAATACCTGAAGTATGAGTTGTTATAAATTCACAAACAATAATTAATAATTTGGCTAGATGATTAGAATTTCAGAATAAACAGAATTATAATACTGATTACAAAAAGTTTGGGGAAGAGGTATGAAATTATCTGTGTCTCATATAAATGCTTGCTAATTGTCAACCTCAGTAAAGGAAGACCTTAATAATTAGATGAACAAAATGCTCTCATCTGTGACTGCCAACTAGCTACCCTTGCCATTATCCAATGAACTAAATGGCCATAAATGCAAGGAAGGTGCTTTATGTTGGCTTAGCATATGTATTTGGTAAATACTCAATTATGACAAAAGTTAGTGTGTTTTGGGCCCTTCGGGATGATTCAATCATATTAGGAAGCATGATTTTGCTTTTGTCATTGTTTGTAAGTAACTATGATTAAGACAGTTTATATAAATGCTAACAACAAAATATGAACAAATCCTAGATTGTCCTTTGTCAATTTAGTTAAACTGGGACTGATATTTCCCCAAATCTCCTTCTCTACGTAGGCTCAGGTTAGATTAGGCCAGAGAGGAGTTTGAATGGGATTTCAAAGGAAAAAATTAGCATACCAACCATTACTCTCTATGTTCTTTGTAATTATATATGTTGAGGAACAAATGCAGGGTTGTCTGGCAGTTCTGGTTTGTCCTCACTCGTCTCCTCTCTGTCTATCTACTCTTCTCAACAGCTGGTTTTGCTGGCTAACAGCTGCCTCAGGCCATTTGGCAAAATATTATCTGCAGTTCCCATAGAAGCAGTAGATATGTTAATATAGCAGCTTTCCAAAGACCACTCTGGGAATCATAACTTGGTGGAATATAGCTAAATCAATACTGAGAAGAAAATGTGTAACACTAAGTGCCTGTATTAGAAAAGGTAAGAAGATAATTCTTTTTCCATCCCAAGAAATAACAAAAAATATCAAAAGAAACCAAAGTAGCCAAAGGAAGGAGATAACAAAGAAAAGCAGGAATCAATAAAATTGGAAAGAAAAAACTATGAAAAAAATCAGTACAATGAAGTATTCCAGTTCTTTAAATGAATCAGCACAGTTGTTAAAACTCTAAATGATCTGACAAAAATTTAAAAAAAAAAAAGAAAGCAACCAATATCCAGGATAAAAACTACAGATCCTGCTTTAAAAATTAATAAGGGAATACAACACTATGCACATAGATTAAACTTTATACTCATAGATTCAACAACTTAAAAGAAATAAACTAATTTATTATACACCACAAACTAACATGACTTAGTCAAGAGTGTATAGACAATCTGAATAATCCAGTAGCCATTACATAAATTGAATGTGTAACTAAAAACTCCCCCTTAAAATATGTCTATAAATCCAAGTGATTTTGCTAATAAATTTTGCCAAACATTGAAAGAAGAATTAACCTCAAATTTATAGAATCCATTTTAGAAAAAGAGGAGAAAACATTTTCAAACTTATTTTAATAAAACCAGTATTACCTTCAGACAAAAGCCAAAAACAGGACAAATAAATAATTTTTAAAATGAATAGATAAGTATAAACCAATATATCTCATGAAATTAAGATTGAAAATCATAAAAAATAAATAAATAAAATTCAATAATGCAAAGAAAAAATATATGGAATGATCGAATGGGATTTTTTCCAGGTTTTCAAGCCTTATTCAACATTCACAAGTAATGAATCAAATTTACCACATCAACAGTCTGAAAAAGAAAAATTACGTGCTCATATAAATGGTCAAACAAAAAAGCATTTGACAAAACCCAACCCCACTCATGACAAAACTCTCAACAAGTTAAAAATAAAATAGAACAGCTTCAATTTGATAAAGGCATCTACAAACTACCTACCACTAGTATTATGCTTACTGGAGAAAGTCCGAAGTCTTTCTCCTAACATGAAGAATAAGGCAAGTATATCTGGTCTCAGGACTTATTTAATATATAGCCTTGGATGCTCTAACTAGTGAAATAAGACAAGACAAGACAAGGGAGGGAAGGGGAAAGAGAGAGAAGAAAGAAAGGAAAAGGAAGAAAGAAGAAAAGAGGGAAGGAAGGAAGAAAGGAAAGAAGGAAGGGGAACAGGGATTGAAAAGGAAGAAAGAAAATGGTCCTTATTTACAAGTTATCTATGTATTAAATCCCAAGGAAACTACAAAAAGAAATGCAAAAAACAAAATATTTCTATAACTAATTAGTAATTTTAGCAAAGTCATAGAATATAGAATCAATGCAAAAATCAACATGAGAAAAATAAAACTTAAAAATAAAATATTAGCATAAGAAAAATGAAATATCCAGGTCTAAATTTGATAGAAATATGTACATGTATGCTGAGAATGCTAATTATAAAATGCTAGTTAATGTAATCAATGAAAAACTAAGTAAATGAAGACATATAGTATGTTTATGAAGTGAAAATTTCAATATAGTAAAGTTGTCAGTTTTATCCAATGGACCCACAGGGTTATTGCAAATGCCATCAAAATCTCAATAATGTTTATTGTAGAGACAGAATAGCTTATTCTTATATTTATATACAAAGGCAAAGCACCTGGGGAAGCTGAAACAATTTTGAAAAAGAAGGCAGAAGAAATCATTTTAGATATATTAAGGCAAACTATATAGCTATGATAATCTATAAAGTATAATACGGGTGGATAGATAGAATGATAATTCAGTGAGACAAAATAAAGAATACAAATAGACCCACACAAATATGCTAAACCAATTTTTGACAAAGGTGCATGCCAAAGCAATTTCAAAGAAGAAGAATCCTTTCAACAAATGGTCCTGCAGCAAGGGGATTTACATGGGGGGTGGGTGGAGAAAAAATAATCCACCTAAACCTCACACTTCTGCAAAAATTAAGTTAGAATTAATCATAAACTTAGATGTAAACTGCAGAACGATATAATTTCCAGAAAAAAATAAAAATAAAAATCTTACACAATATGGAGATAGGCACAATTTCTAGCCTTGACACCAGAAGCTTTAGTCATAAAAGTAAATTTGATAAATTAGAACTCATCATTTTTAAAAAATTGCTTTGCAAAAGATTTGGATATGGGGATGAAAGGACAAACTGGGGAAAATGCAAATCACATATCCAGTGGAAGATTGGTATCTAAAATATATACTCTCAAAACTCAACAGAAAAAAAATGAAAATGGACAGAAGATATGGATACACATTTCACCAAAGAAAATGTGCAAATGGAAAATATGAACATAAAAAATTCAACACCATTAGCCATTGGAGAAATACACATTAAAAACGCAATAAGATATTGCTACTGACTCATCAGAATGGCTATAATTAAAAAAATATGACAATACTAATTGCTGGCAAGGACATGAAGGAACTAAATAACTCAGTCATAGCTGCCAGGGAATGTAAAATGGAACAGTCCCTCTGGAAAAGAGTTTGGCCATTTTTAATCAAACTAAACATATATTTCCATTTGTCTTAGTAATTATACTCTTGGACATTTATTCTGGAATAAACAAAATGTTAGGGTAGCATACACACACAGATGTACCCAAATATTCATGGCAGCTTTTTCGTAATGGTAAGAAACTGAAAACAAAACAAAACAAAAAACAGGTGTCTTCATGGATGAATGGTTAAGCAAACTGTGGTATATCCATACCATGAAACTCAGCAGTAAAAAAAAAAAAACACTTGGATGAAGCTGAAGGTAAATAAACAGTGAAAAAGTTCAATCTCAAAATGTTCCATGTTGTATGAATACATTTATGTAATATTCTTGAAATGTAAACGTACAGAAATGGATAACAGATTCATGGATACCTGGATGAGAAACAGAAGAGCAGCTGATGTTGCTTTAAAAGGTCCATAGGAGAGATCTTTGTGGTAATAAAATTGTTCAGTATCTTGACTGTTTCAGTGTCAATATACTCATTGTAATATTGTACTATTAATGTTCTTATCTATTGTATTCCTGTCTCTGTTGTAATATCAATTTCTTAAGATTCTTCTATGTGGGAGGGTGCCCTGGGTAAGAGTACATAGGATGTATCTTTATTGTTTCTTACAACTGCTTGAAAGTTTTTTTTTTTAAGTATAATTTTTATTAGATTACTTAACTTGTTTTAAGAACTCTACACTACTGATTATTCTCCTGCACCACTAGTGTTCCAACTTGGTTGTCCTTCTATATCACTACTTGTTCACATTTTATCTTCTTTATTTTCTTCATCTCTCCAACTCCTATATCCCCGAGTACTCCAAGATTCTGTCCTCAGGACTCTTATCTTTTTATTCACATTTAGTCTACTCCAGTACTAAACTATAAATATTATCTCTGTGCTGAGTCTCAAATTTTATATATAATCCTTCACCCTCTGCATTCCAGAGACTTGAACCCAACCACCTACCTGTTTTCACCTGAATGTTCATGAGGCATCATAAATATATTTCTAATATAGATCTTCTGATCTTTCCTCCAAAATGTCGGCCAATACTCTCTCCTATTTCAGTAAAAGGCATTGTAGTTTTCTAGTTGAGTTGCTGATGCCAGAAATCTCTTATTAATCTTTAATTATTTTTACTAATTCTTTTCTGGAATACAATCAGTTGACAATTTATCTTATGTCTTAAAAAGACTTCAAATATCTTGCCACTTCTTACTGCATTCAGTGCTACCATTTTGCTTGACCCATCATTACTCAGATTCTTAGAATAACTTTCAAAGGTCTTTCTTTTTGGTTAATTTCTGCTTTCTTCTGCCCTCTTGTTGTGACCCACAGTCTATCATGGTACAGAAACAATAATAATCATTTAAACTTAATTAAGATGCTTCAAAAGCTGCATGTTATCTGACATTACCTTTATTTCTCTTTCTCTTGTAGACCTCACCATTCAATAAATCACATGTTTTTCTTACTTCTTT
Organism: Callithrix jacchus; assembly: GCF_049354715.1. Classification (NCBI taxonomy): domain Eukaryota; kingdom Metazoa; phylum Chordata; class Mammalia; order Primates; family Cebidae; genus Callithrix; species Callithrix jacchus. Next base: position 134,249,524 of record NC_133504.1, read on the forward strand.
AATTCTTAAGTGTATCTTTCTCTCCCACCAGAGTTAAAACAGTGCGGAGGCAGAAGTTTTGACTATTTTGTTTCCTAACAAACACCTACTGCAAGAACATTCCTTAACACATGGTAGACATTTGATAAATATGTGTTAAGTGCAGGAATAAAAAATGAATTTATAAAATATACAGTTAATAAGACTTGAAATTACATGAATGTAGAATATATGTGAGACTAATAGTTTTATGTGACACAAATTTATTCTGTGAGTGACTGAAAATTGATGATTACATGAAATAAGAAAGTATGTAACACTAGTTTAATCAGGGGTCAAAAAAATAATTTTTTTAATATGTTGGGTTTTGAAAAAAAATATTAATTAACATTGAATTAGCAATTCAAATTTAATATAAGAAGGAAAACTCGCCTAACACATGGATTAGCAAATGGGCAGGTCATTTCTGAATTTCTTAAAACACATAAATTAAACATTTATTTTTTCTGCTGTTATTTCCTGCATAATGCCCATATGGTAGGACAGACTTTAACCCAATTTGTGGTTATATTTTGAATGGTTACTTAAAATATAGGTCTTGTAGTTTCCTGGATACTTACCTTGGAGCTTAAAGAGAGCCTAAAATGTCTTTCCAGCCTTCCTCAAGGGCAGGTAGAACTGACAAATATCTCTAGAAGTTCAGTTTGACTATTGAATGGTAGAGATGTACCGACATATATCTACATGCTATGGATAAATAAAACACACAGTGTTGTAAAATAGGGTCTCTAAATGAAAATAACACTGACAGGTGTTTCAAATCACAAGTTCTGACAAGCAACGGGGCCTGTTTTCTCATGGAAAGGTCTAAATGTGTGTTCCAGGATGAAGAGCAGCAGGATTTATCTACGTTTCTTAATGATCCTCCCAATAGAGCAGCCAGCAATTTAACAGAATGGATTTAAAAATGAATAATTAATTTATAGCTTATAGAGTTGAAGAAGCAGCTATCACAATAATTAATTTTGAATGTCAACACTTGTCCATAGATTTTACTTGAGTACCATACTTCAAAGTCTGAACACATTGCCTCTGTTTGGTTTCACTGCCACTGACTGTATAGTAATGCCATTGTTGATGTTCAGAGGAGTAACAGGTGGGATTTTGGTACATCATATTTTAAAACAACTATGATTAGGCATTATTCAACAAAAATTTGTTCTTTTCTTAACCTGTCTAAGGAAGGTCTTTAGTCTGAATTTCCGATGTTTATGACATTGATAACCCAGGCTGCAGGCACACTTCCTAGCCACCCAAATAACATTTCTTGAATTTGACATTTTAATGTTTCATGAAGATTTAACATCAATGCAATTTGATCAGCTACTTACATTTAATCAGAAACAACAGTGAATTACTGTAACACTCTAGCACATTTTCTGTAAAACCAGACAGTGTCTATCTGGACTATATTCTCTCTTCTTCATGGTAGGCAGAAAAAAGTAAGACAAATAAGATTTAATGACAATAAATAATGAAATGAATATAAACCATGGAAGCGCTAGAAAATGTAGGTGTTTCTCATCAGTGAAATTAAAATAAAGCTAGTCATATGCCTTATAGCAATAATTTTGGTAAGATAGACAATGGGATTTATTAGATCCAATTGCAAGAGAATAGTTTTAGAGAAAATAGTTCAAATTTAGTGTGTAGGATTTTTCTTCTCTCTAAATATTTAACTTATCTATTATGCTCTGTTAAGAATATGACTCCTCTTGAAATTGTTTGAAGGTTATACTTCTACTTTATGGTGCATACTGTGAGGCAGAAATTAGTGGGTCATTCACAAATGACACAGAATGCATATAATTTAAAGGACTGTCCTATCAAAAAATGTAGTGTTTAGTTGTGTTGTGCTGCTTGATTGGAATTGTTGACTTGGTCCAGAGACTATATTGCATAATTTAGCTCCTTTAAATTTTAAAATTATTGAGACAATGATTATCATTCAATGCTATAGCTTCTCACTTGCCATTATATGCTAGGAGTCTGGAATACAGTCAACACTGGGCAACAATAATATTAATTTTAGCTTTGCTCTTATAGAAAAATATATATCCTATTTCTGACAGAGAAATTTCTTGGCATTACTATGTCTTGGATATCAGAAAACCTGGATCTATATCTTCATTTTGGCTTTACGCATATGGGTAAACTTGAGCAGATTACATAATCTTTCTGGTATTCATTTGCTTACATTACCTTAAAGATTACCTCCAGTTCTCAAAAATTCTGATCATATACATAATCTTCTGATGACAATAATCATTTTAGACTCTATATTGACTTTCATTTAATATCACTACTGACTTTTCTAGTTACTGGGGAATACTAAATGTTTAAATACGACACAATGAAGAACTGTGTGGGTACATGTTGATTTTAGACTACAACCTGATGTGATACTATACTGAAGATGGTCTCCCATCTTCATTTTATCCTGTTATTTCTCTACTTCCTCTACAAACTTTCTGTTGCATAGTGGGCTCCCAATGCCTCAAAAGGGGAATTGGATACAGCCCAGAGAAGAAAAGTGTGTTACTCTTGCCTTGTCTTTGAGTTTTCAAAACCTCAGCCTTGTAGTGATGAGGTGAGAGGGGGAGAAATTAGAAAATTTGGAATCTAAACAAATTGTTTCAGAGAAACAAAAAAACAACATTACTTTTTTGGGCTGGAGTTACCATGTGAACTAAGAAAGAGGCCACTGTACTGGTCTAAGAACAGGATTCTATGTCATATTTCCTGGTCAGTGACCTAGGAAGTCATTCAGAAACCAAAGAGGAAATGAGATATGCAATGTAACTCAGTAGATGAAGTTATGGTGCAATCAGTAAAATTCCTGTGCCCTATAACAGCAAGGAAAAAACAAAAATATCGTTGGATATATTGTCTTCTGCCATACAAAACAACTGCTAGTTATACACAGAATTGTATAAAAATTGTATTACTAATTGTGGTTGCCCTATTTTGCAACAAGCAGTAGATCTTATTTCTTCTATGTAACAGCATTTTTGTGCCCATTAACCAACACCTCTTTCCTCCCACCCCTCACTACTCTTCCCAGTCTCTTGTAACCATCATTCTGCTATCTCCATAAAAACATTTTTTTTTATCTCCCACATATGAGTGATAACATGTCTTTCTTTCAGTGACTGGCTTATTTCACTGAACATAAGGTCCTCCAGTTCCATTCATGTTGTTGCAAATAACAGAATTTTATTATTTTTATGTCTGAAAAGCATTCCATTGTATATATGTACCACATTTTCTTTATCCATTCATCCATCGATGGACACTCAGATTGATTCAGTATCTTTGCTGTTGTGAATAGTTCTGCAATAAACATACACTTATTCTAGAGGTAAACGTAGACAAACTTCACAAAGAAATTTGGCTATAAAGAAGGAAAGACAGGTAAGGTAGAAGGAGTAGTATTTAATAAACTTGAGACAAGCACTTCATGTTTTGCTTTTGTAATCTGTGTTTTTTAGGTTTTCATACATATGATCATTTTTAAAAGCAGTCATGAACCTTATAATGATATGTTGGTCAATGATGGACTGCACTTACAATGGTGCTCCCAAAAGATTATAAAGGAGCTGAAAAATCCCTATTGACTAGTAACATAATAGCTGTGATATGACCATAGCCCAATGCATTACTCAAGTGTTTGTGGTGATGCTGGTGTACACAAATCTACTAGGCTGCCAGGCATATGAAAGTATAAGGCTGAGTGTGGTGGCTCACACTTTGGGAAGCCGAGGAGAACAGATTACTTGAGGTTAGGAGTTTCAGACAACACGGCAAACAAGGCAAAACCCCATCTCTACTAAAAATACTATATATATATATATATATATATAGCCAGGTGTGGTGATGCATATCTGTAATCCCAGCTACTCAGGAATTTGAGGCACAAGAATGGCACAAGGCAGAGATTGCAGTCAGTCAAGATCGTGCCACTAAACTCTAGCCTGAGTGACAGAGTGAAACTCCATCTCAACAAGAAAACGTAAAAGAAAGTATAGAAAGTATAGCATATACAATTATGTTCAGTACATATTACTAATACTGAAAATAAACAACTGTGTGTTTATGACTTTACTTTTTATTCTATATTTTTATTGTCATTTCAGTGTGTGCCTTTTGCTTATTTAAAAAAGTAAACTGTAAAGAGGTTAAGGTAGGTCCTTCAGGAGGTATTGCAGAAAAAGGTATTGTTATCATCGGAGATGACAGCTCCACATTATTGTCGCTGAAGAACTTCCAGTGAGACAAGATGTGGAGGTGGAAGACAGTGATACTGAAGATCCTGACCCTGTGTAGGCGTAGGCAAATGTGTGTTTTTGCCTTGGTTTTTAACAAAATCTTTAAAACATTTTTTTTAATGAAAAATTTTGAAAATGGAAAAAATCCTATAGAATAAGGACATTTAAATCATACTGCTGTATGCTGTAAAGTGTGTGATTTAAGCTGTTATTTTAAAAGAGTTAAAAAAATTTAAATTTTATAAAGTAAAAAATTTACAATAAGTTATTTTTTATTGAGGAAATTATTTTTAACAAATTTGGTATAGCATAAAAGTGTAGTGTTTATGGTGCAGTATACAGTAATGCCCCAGGTCTCATCACTCACTCACTGACTTACCAAGGGAAACTTCCAGTCCTACAAACTCCATTTATGAAAAGTGTCTCATTCAAGTGCACTGTTTTTATCTTTTAAGCCATATTTTTACTCTATGTGGTCTATGTTTGGATACACAAATACTTACCATTGTGCTACAATTGCCTACATTATACAGTATTGTAATATGCTGTACAGGCTTGTACCCTAGGAGCAATAGGCCATATTTTATAGCTCAAGTGGGCAGTGGGCTAAACCCCTCTAGGTCTGTGTAAATACACTCTATGATGTTGATATGGTTTGGCTGTGCTGCACCCAAATCTCATCTTGAATTTCCACCTGTTGTGGCAGGGACCCCGTGGGGGATAATGGAACCACGCGGGCAGGTTTTGTCCACACTGTTCTCATAATAGAGAAAAAAATCTCGTGAGAGCTGATGGTTTTATAATGGAAGTTTTCTTCTCTTGTTTGTTGCTAAGTGAGACATGACTTTTACCTTCTGCCATGATTGTGAGGTCTCCCCAGCCACATGGAACAGTGATTACAATAAATCTTTTTTTTTTTTTTTGTAAAGTGCCCAGTCTCAGGTATGTTTTTATCAGTAGCATGAAGACAGACTAATACAGATGTTCACACAATGACAAAATTGCTTACTGATGCATCTATCAGAACATATCCCTGTCATTTTGCAAGTCATGTATATGATAACATGTCAATGTAAAGGAATAGACAAACTGAAAATATATGAGAGATTTACCATAATGAAAAGGATCAACATCACTAGGAAGGTGGGAGAAAAGGGTGGCAAAGCCTCAGACAGATGGAAAGATTCTCCTTTAATTATAAAAAAAGGGAGAGGGGAAAAAAATGGCCAGAGAAAGGCAACTTTCTAAATGTGGTATTAAGAAGTTAAGACAGAGCATATGGAAAACAGCACTGAGGGCTTGCTTAGTATTGGGAAAAAAGGATTTATATTGTGTTGTATAATATTAGATTGTCTGTTTGTGGGTTTCATTTGGATGTGGCCGTCAGCTAGAATAATAGTAGAATTTATTGCAGAAAGGATTCATTTATTCTAGGTACTGCACTCCTCAGTAAATGAGAGGGAGTCATAATATACTTAGTAAAATAATAGTGACTAAAATCGTGCTGCTGGAGGAATAGGCACAGCCAGATGGCATAATGCTCAAAGGAACAGATGCTTTTAACATGAGGGTGGAGCAGCAATGATTCTGAAACTACATTTGGGAGTGAATTGGATGCAATCTCTGCTTCGTAGCACTAATGTAGGTGGGGTGCAAGATAATGAGGAAGCTGTAATTGGAGTTATACTCTTAGCAGATAGCCACATTTTACTTAGTGCAATGAGATAAAGGCAAAATACAGTGAAAATATTTAGGCTATAGGAGAAATATTTTAGTTGAGAATGTGAGTACCAGAAAGCAAGATGACACATTTTGGAAAAAAAGAAAGACAATGTGAGAAAGAGCTGGGATAAAGGCAATAAATACTTTGTATATAACGAAAATCACTGAAGTGTTTACTTTCAAGAAGTTAAAGTAGGTGAATTATATTTAATTTAAATATTAAAAAAATAAGAAGAGGACTAAAGATGCCATCATAAATATTGATGCCAAGTGGGAGAAATTATCTGAAAAAAAAAAATTTTCAAAAGAGTTAATTCCATCCAAAACCTGCAGAAGAAAGTTTGTAGGAGAAAGATTTGCAGGAGAGACTGTTCACTCTCTCTGTAGTGCTGGATCAGCTGGCTGACCTGGAAGCTTTGAACACTGAAAAGCACATCACCATGGGCCACAAAATAAAAAATTCTGAAGGAGGATAAAAGAAATAAGAAATCAGACATACACAAATGAAATTACAAAAACAATAAAGAGTACCTGGATGTATCTAGGAGCTTTATTCACAACTGTGAGAATTTGAAAGCAACCTAGATGTCCTTCAATACGTGAATGGATGCATAAACTGTGGTACATTCAGGCAATGGAATATTATTTAGTGCTAAAGAGAAATGTGCTGTCAAACCAGAAAAGGCAGAACAAAAACAAATGTATGTTACTACGTGAAATAAGTGAATCTGAAAATCTTATGTACTGTTTGGATCCAATAATGTGACATTCTGGAAAAGGTTAAACTATGGAGATATTAGAAAGTAAGTGGCAGCCAGATGTTAGGGGAGGGGCTATAGGAGGAATGAATGGAAAAATTACAGAGGATTTTTACGGTAGTGAAAATATTCTGAATGATACTATAATAATGGGAACACAACATAATAACATTTGTCTATAACCCACAGAATATACAACACCAAGAGTGAATAATGAAAACTATAGACATTGAGTGATGATGTGTCAAATTACGTTCATCAGTTACAGAAAATACACTACTTTGGTGGAGGATATTGATAATAGGAAAGGCTATTCATGTGTTGGGGACAAGAGATATGTGATATGTGTCTATCTTCCTTTGAATTCTGCTGCGAAAGAAAAACTGCTCTAAAAAATAGTCTTAAAACCTGTATTTGTATAGAATCATTATTTCCGAATGGGTAGGTACACTCTTGCTCTGCAAAAACAGAGCAGATATTGTACATCATATGAAATGCATAAGTCTGTAACTTTCTGTCTTTTGTTCTGTCATAAATTTTTACTGTCTCACTGGAGTTCATTCTCTAAAGATGGGATTCAAATCAAAAAAAAATATATAAAAATATAAAAGAACAGGGATTGCAATGTACTTTTGTACATATCATCTATTATCAGGAGAAGAAAATATCTATTCTGTTCTAAGCTTAGTGTTGAATTTTGAATAGTGGGGAAAAACAGAAAATGAAGGCAGCCCTCACTGACAAGTATTCCACAGAAATAAATCTGAGATGCTACAATAAGACAATTGCATTGATATAATAGACAACAAAGCCCCTGTAACAAATCTCAAGAGCTTCAACAGGAGGTAGACAGAGTGTGTTATCATGGAAGGATTCGCTTCATGTGAAATTCATTGAGTCTTATGGACCGTGTTGAGATTTTGTTATTTTAACATAGCTAGGATCTTTTTAAGCAGTTTAAAGCTTTGCATTTTATACTAGAATAACACAAAGAAAATATTAATCAAGACAATTTAACTAAAGTAAAATCATAATTAATACAGGCCTATCAGGGTCTGAGAAGATGTGTAGAAAATTGCTTGTGAGCAGAAATAGTCTGTATTATAGTTTCCTGATATGATTTTTTTGGTAACTGAAAGAACTGGACAGTAGATAAAGGTAATAATGTTTAAGGGTAAAAAGGAAAAAGAGTATATATATTTTCTGGAGAGAAAGTAAGCAGCTTGGTTTTGTAATTTATTTATAAGTAATCAGTACAAAAATATTAAATTATGTAAATTAATAATTCATAATTAAGAGAGTCTATGTCATTCTTATAATGTGAACAGAGTAAAAAGATTATCAACTTTTCATTACCTGTTGTTTAATGCCCACTGGAATTTTAGTTCACGTTCTGGGCATTGATCAAAATATTCTGACTTTGATTTCCTTGTTCTGTAGAATTAAATAATTTAGACACTATTTTCATCTCAAAGAAAGGCCTCAAACACTCACAGGAAAATTGCAAGATTGCCCTCTAGTACTATTTTCTTTATCCTCATCTACTTTTGGATGTATCTTGGTTAGAAGACAAAAAAAAATATTTCAGAACTCCCCGTACCTGTACATAGTGTACTAGTACTTCAATAATAGCACACAAGGCAAAATTTCAGAGATGGCACTTATGGTCTCAGTAATTTCATAAGTTATTAAACCTTTTGGGCTATTCTAATTTTTCAGTTGTAAGAATGAGATTGTAAAATTGAGATTAGGTATAGAAGGCTTATTTCCTATGGTGAGAAAAAAAATAACCTTCAGACTTTTGTGAGTGGTAAGGTTACAGAGCAACAGTGTAGATGTTTATAAAAGCAGAAATGGCATACACTTCACCCATAGAACTGTTGATACAAGTGGGAATGAGACATACTAACGAGGAATATACTGAGTGGCTTTTTATGTATAAAAGAGCCATTACTGAATTTTTAGAAAATTGTTAACATTTTAAAATTATTAATAGATTTTAATATTAATAGATTTTAATATTAATAGATTAGTAGATTTTAATAATAGATTGTTAATATTAGTGATCAATATTCATAATATTAAATAAAATCTATTGTTTCATATTAAAATATTATTTATCAATATTAGTATTTAGAGTAATGAAATTGTTAATAGATTATTAAAAACACTGGAGCACATTTTCTGACTGAGTAAACAATAGAATAGAATTAAATATAGTTTAAAATACAATGTAAATAAAGTGAAATGAAACAACAGACTAGGGTCAAAGGTGAAATCTCAGACAACTTAAAACTCATGATTAATATCAAAGTATAATCAACATGATAACTAAGGAAGGGAAACCATTTCGGAATAAATTCTGGTTAAAGCTTGGCAGGAAACTGGGATAAGATAGTGAAAATATTTAAAATATACTACCCTGGAACATTGACTATTATGAAATAAAGGCACTTGATAAATTGCAAGCACAAAAAGATCATGCTGACCTCTTTTCTCTTTTCTAAAAGCAGAAGATGAAATTCCTGTGTGAAAGGCACTCTCCCTATACAAGAAAGAAAGGCAACATCCTTATCTTCAAGGACGAGAAGTCAAGGCTGAGGGCTGAGAGAATACTGCACAGACCTTGTTAGAATGTCTCTTATCTTTTCAGCCTCCCACATAATTGAGTTGCTTCTTCAGAGCATACTATTCTTTGTCCAATTCAGTAAACAGTGTGCAAGGAGTTGACCCTTAACTTCTTCGGTCTTCACTTCTTTATGAAGGCTTCCATGCCACATAAAACTTGTATTAAATAAGTGTGTATGCATTTCTCCTGTTGGTCTGTATTGTGTCGATTTAATTATCAAGCTCAGCCAAAAGAAACCCTAAAGGGGAGCCCAGCTCCCCTAAATAACCTTTTCTTCTGAGCTCGGTTGACAGCTGCTAATTAGGATATTGTCTTATTTGTTCTCTATCTGCCCCCAACTCCAACAGGCTGAGAAAGAGAACCAAACTCTTATTCTTGGTTATGGCAGAAAGGACAAAGAGAAGATAACTGGGAATGGAGCAATTCACAGAGAAATTCCATTTAGCAAAGGGCTAAACATTCATATATACACAAGAAACAAACAGGTAATACGAATTAATTGATTTAATCGTAAGACAAAAGGCGGTCACGGAAACTGCGAGGAAGGAGAATACAGTTGGTCACTGAAGGCGTTGAAATTTAGAAGAAAATAATTATGAGGTTCAAAACAGACAAGTAAGTTAAAAACAACAATAACAAAGTGTATTATCAGTGGCCAGATAAAGTCCATGGACCACCAATTCGTTTCTTGTTTGTTAAAAAGACAGAATAAGCCACAGACAAGATGAGGACTTGTCTTTATAAATAAATTAATGTAGTAAATATATTAAAGGAAAGCATATGCCAGTAATAGAAAGAATTAAAAAAAAATTTAAGTCAGAGAGGTGAACATTTGTAAAGTCTAGCCAATTTCCTAAATCAATGGGAGAGGTAACCACAAAAATTATTCCTAAAACCTGATCTTTATCAGGCCTTGAAAATGTGTAGGTTCCTAAATTAAAGCACATTTTAGGAAACACTATATAAGACAAGATGTCCTATTATCTACAATGTCTACTTCTAAATTTCTGTTTAAGAATGGAAGCATTCTTAGAGTGTTCCCAGCTTGTGGAATATAAGAATGCCGTGTCACCACTGTCTCATCTTTAAAGCTGCACCCTCTCAATTTTATACAGCCTTACCACCTCTTCTCTTCTTCACTGAGATCACTCTTGTCCTGCCAGTATCTGTGGTCTTGGCCAGATATCATAGTTATTTCAACTTTTTGGCCTACACCATGGTCTTATATTTCTCCATATGGCTCTTAAGTTCAAAGAAGAGTTGGAACTCCAAGTAAATGTAACCCAGGATATACTGCTTTAATTAACATTAATATTGTTGTATCAGGTTGGACCAGTAATTTTTATATGTGGAAAGGCCTTCCATCTCATGTGTTTCCATCAAAGTAAAAGGATTATTTTGATTTTTTTAAAGACAATATTTTTTCCCAGAAAATATCCAACATTTGGTTATCTTTTGCACAGAGAAGAACAATTAGAACACAGAATGATGGAATTGCAATCTTCATTCAGGAGAAACAAGAAATAGATAGTTTCTCCCCCATTCCTCTTACAAAATATTGATCCTGGGCTAGAATTAAAGGGAATCACCTTTTTCTTTTTTCTTCTCTGTGCAACCAAAGTTTAGATTTAGATTGAACTGGATTTCTCTTTTGGTTCTGAACTGGATATTTTAATGACAAATTGAATATTCTCCTTATACTCCAAATTGAATATTCTCCTTGTACTCCAAATTGAATATTCTCCTTGTACTCCAAATTGATTGTATTCTACAATCTTCTGGGGGATCCAGTGGGGGTAAAGTCAAAAAGCCAAGAAAGTCAATTGCAAGATGGAAACCTATAGCTAGATTCTTTCACCTGATTTAAAGGAATAAGAGTTCATCAGCAGATCATACATGTGGCATTATTTATAAGTGAATTGGAATCTATTATTTAAAATATGATTAAGGTACACAAATAAGTAGAGAACAGCATTATAATCATAACAATATGTTAGCTATAATAAATGTTGTATTATTTTAGAGGAATTAGGAGAACTTTGAAGAAAAAAAAAACTTATCAGGAGATATAGTTTTGCCTACCAGTAAAAAGTAATTTGCATGTGAACAAAGCAATACTATTTAGAACATATTGCAAATCATTTGAGTTCTTGACAGAAGTGGCATTTTAAGTACAGTTTTCCAGAAGGTTGTTTATGATTTCTAAAAGAATTCTTAACAAAATCTATCAAAATACTATTTTCTATCTTACTTTGATTGAAATTGTACCCTTTCCAAGCACCTGGATCCATCTGCCTGGCTATCAATCTATCTATCTATTTATCTATCTATGCTAACGAAGTGGAGAGATTTTGCTTAGTTGTTATTCGCTTGACTATAACGTTCAAATGAAATGCCCACATTTCCATGGTTATGGTCGGAAAACCTCCTACTTTCTTTATGTTGTATCATCTGATCATTACCCAAGATGAGTGTTTAAAATAGACATTTCTTCCGTGATGCTTCTATTTCTTATTTCTGGTTTGTTCCTCATTGTCCTGTGGTTTCCTATTTTCCACTTTCTTCCACACAAAACTTCAAATTTTAATACCAATCCTATCTTAAACTTTATATTTTTGCTTTATTTAGCAGCACTTAGTTCAACTCTAAGTGTCAGTCATAAAAACTTTTATTTGGTGAGCTATAGATGATCTGATGACTCAAGAGTTGAGTCTGTAATGGAAAAGTTTAAGGCAAAAATTCTTAGACAAAAAAGATCAAAAGAACTAAAACATTATTTATAATTTATGACTTGTTACTCATCCACTTCAAAAACAATTCAAGATGGAATGGCTTTGTTGAAATAAAATTTAAAATTCTTCATGTATGCTCCTTTTAAACAAAGAGGAAAATTCCCTTTGACAAATATTATACAATAATAGCTCATTGTAGAAAATGTGCAGAAGTAAGAGGTGATCATATCTTTAAGAAGTTATTTTGCATTTATCAGAATTGAAACTTTTCCTTGTTGACCTTCAAAGACGCCATACTCAACTCTGGAATTGGACTGCTTCCATCTGAATACTGATTCTTCCCCACAATAGATGTATGCAATTGGGCAAGGTACTATATCAGTGTCAATTTTATTACCTATAAAGTGGCAATAATTGTATTAAAATAGGTAAAAATGTAGTGAGAATTAAATAAGTTAGTACATATTCACTTAGAAGACTGCATCACCGTTAATACTTACATAATAAGTAATAGAATTGTTGGATTATTTTTCAAAAACTTTGAAAATAATTCAGTTGTTCATATCATTTATAAATTGGCTGATTCTAGAGAAAAAATTCATTACATTTTTAAAATTTATAATTGTATTGGTGTTCCCTAGAGGGACAGAACTAATAGGATAATCCTTGTGATGGTTAGTACAGACTGTTATCCTATTAGTTCTATAACTAATAATACATATATAATATATATAACTAATAGGAGATATATATATATAACAAATAGGAGATATATATCTCCTATTCCCTAGAGGGACAGATATATATCTCTTATTAGTGCTATATATAATTAATATAAATATATTATTCTATATACATAATATAGATATATTATTCTATTAGTTCTCTGTACATCCTATTAGTTATATATAATATATATCAAACAGTGTGTGTGTGTGTATATATATATATCTCCAAGTTTATTAAGGAGTTTTAACTCACAAGATCACAAAGTCCCACAACAGGCCATCTGCAAGCTGAGGAGCAAGGAAGCCAGTCCAAGTCACAAAGCTGAAGAACTTGGAGTCCTATGTTCAAGGGCAAGAAGCATCCAGCACAGGAGAAAGATGTAGTCAGGGAGGCCAAGCCAGTCTCATCTTTTCACATTCTTATGCCTGCTTTATACTTGCTGGCAGCTTATTAGATGGTGCCCACCCAGATAAAGGGTAGGTCTGCCTTTCGTAGCCCACTGAATCAAATGTTAATCTTTGGCAACACCCTCACAGACATACCCAAGATCAATACTCTGCATCCTTCAAGCCAATCAAGTTGATGCTCATTATTAACCATCACAATAATTAATTATCCCTGAAGCAAAAAAAATTAGTTGTTTACCTAAAATTAAAAAGTCTAAGATATTCAAACCGAGAGGTTTTTTTCATTTTCTTTTTAAACTAAGCCAAGGTAATTTTATTTTACTATGGTCAACACAGAGGTTTAATGCTTATAAAAATTCTATTTTAACTTGGGGTCTGTAGGAAGGGAAGTGTTAGGTAAAGAACAGAATTTTGTCCTAAGATTCTAAAACTAAAAACTACAAAGAAAAAAACTAATTTTCAGTGCATTTTTTTTAAAGGATAAAATCCTTCTTATTTTTTTACTTAATGTTTTTTGCTCTAAAGTTTATTTTTTATGTTATTTTTAAGCCAATTTCAAAGTATCAAATTTTCATGAATAGGAAAATTCAAAAGTTTTAGTTAAGTACACACAACAATTTTTCCTTAGTGAATGGAGTGTGCTCTATTTATAAAGAAAATTAAAATGATAAAACACCTTCACACCAAGTTTAACATCTAATATTAAATGAATATAACATTTTAGCAGCTGTAGATAATACACAGACATCCACTCATAAAATTGTTTACAATTATATAAAACACACATACTATATATATGCATATATATATCACACACACTGTATATATATATATAGCATGCATATATATAGTGTGTTTTATATATTAAAACACACACACAGTGTGTTATATAATTGTGTGTGTTTACAATTATATAACACACAAACACATACTGTATATATACATATAGTGTGTTATATAATTGTAAACAATTATATATTGTATATATGTGTGTATATAAGTATACACACACACACACACACACACACACACACATATATAATATATATAACCTGATTTTTGTTTTCTACTTTGGTTTTGAATATATGAGTCATCAGAAAACCAAGTAATAGCCAACTTTTAGAATATTATCAAGGTTAATATTAGTCCATGGCTCTTGTAACAAAATGAGAAGGAGAACTGAATAAATATATACTTCTAATATGGCCTAGAATTATTCTCTGATATCAGATTTTAAACCAAAGCTTAAATTTATAGATGATTTTTGCCAGTGTCAACCATAATAAGCATATAAGATACCTAACATAGTTTTGCCATTGACAAGAACGTTTCTTTGTTCAGTTTTATTTTATTTGTTCAATTCACCACTATCTATAAAGTGCATTTTGAGGAGTGAAACTTAACAATATTAAAATATAATCGTGATTATTTTCTCTCACAAGAAGTTTTACCAATATAGAAGTCTGAATGTATCAAAGTCATGTGCAATAATATATTCCTTAGCTACATATGTGCATATTTGGTACATAATTACATCATCCCTTGATGTCTAATATGTGACTAATATTTTAGTGATTATAAGCTCAGAAGAATAAAAAATGAGTGTCCTGTACTTTATTCTACGAATTAGAAGTGTTTTTTTCTTAATTACAGATACTACGATTTTATTATAAAACAATCACATTTATCAGTTTTTAAATAAATAATCTGAGTATTGATGTGATTTATATTTCATATGCATTTTAAATAAGTTTATATAAAGTTATACCTTGTGATGGTTAGTACTGAGTGTCAACTTGATTGGATTGAAGGATACAAAGTATTGATCCTGGGTGTGTCTGTGAGGGTGTTGCCAAAGGAGGTTAACATTTGAGTCAGTGGACTGAGAAAGTCTGACCCATCTTTACTCTGGGTGGACACAATCTAATTAGCTGCCATGCAGAGAGAATAAAAAGCAGGCCTGAGAACATGAAAAGATGAATGAAACAGGCTTAGCCTCCCAGCCTACATCTTCTCCCATGCTGGATACTTCCTGCCTTGAATATTAGACTCCAAATTCTTCAGCTCTGGAACTCCAACTGGCATCCTTGCTTTTCAGCTTGCAGATGGCCAGTTGTGGGACCTTGTGGTCCTGTGAGCTAATATTACTTAATAAACTTCCATACATATATGGAAGTTTTATATATGGGAGATATATATATGTGTAATTATATGTATTGGAGATACATATATACATAATATATATAATAGAGAACTTATATATATATATATATATATCCTGTATATATGTGTGCATATACATATGTGCATATATATCTCCATCATATATATATGTATGTGTGTGTACATATATAAATATATATCTTATTTTATAGTTATACATACAGCAGATACATATATTTATATTAGTTCTCTATTATATATATAATATATATATATATATATATTTATCGCAAAATATATATATGGGAGATAAATATATATATTCTAATATATATAGTTCTGTGCCTTTAGAGAACACTAATACATACCTTAACCAGAATATCAACTTTTTATTTGCAGTAAAATGTATAATGGCATGTTACTCTTCATGATAGCAGACTAGAAGAAGCTAGTGACACCTATCTCATGGAGAAGAATCAAAATGGAAAAGAAATAATAACACTTTAAGGACATCTTCTAAGTAAGCACACTGGAATTCATCAGAGAAGCAGTACAAATCATGGAAAGCAGAGGAGAACAAAGCTGGAATGCCTTCTGAGCTGGGACCAGTGTGAAGCTGGGGGAAGTTTCCTCCAGTAGGGAAGGCATGAGTGAGAGAAACTCCAGGGTTCCACACTGCTGCCATGGACTGTTAGAATCCTATCCAGGGGAAAGCCCCCTCAATGCCCCTAGGCTCCAGAGGGACCCAGGAAAGCTACCTGGAGACTTCACAGAGGCACTGGTCAAGCCTAAGTGGAATCCCACAGACTTTTAATCCCTAAGTAGCTTGGTACCAGCTGCCATCACTCCACGATAAAGGGAGATGGGGGGCAGGAAACTTACAGATGCTCCAAAGACAGATCTGCATGTGGCAGCAGAGGTACAAAAGAATGGGCAGACAATGCAGGTACCTCCTCTACCCTCCCCCACACTAAATGGAGCCCACCTGCTTTGGCATCAGGTTCCCAGCACCTGCAGCCACACTGCCACATGCGAGTATTTTGACTTTGGCATGGTGTTCCTCTGAGAGTCCGGCCTCCTTTGGTTCCCATTGCAGTCGCCACTACCACTGCTGCCACCCCTGCTGTCCCTAAGCCCGGGAAAGAGAAGCCAGGGATCTTTGTGCACTCCCAACAGCAAAATACACTACTGCTTCTATGGAAGGGAAGTGCAACTGGGCCACGAGCCCCACAGCTGCAGGTCTCCATTGACCCAGCTGGCAGGGGAAGGCATTCCCGAGTGAATGACATGGCACAGCCACCTTAATTCCACCTGACTTTTTCAACTGTGGCGCTGTCTCAGACTTCTGCTGGTGATGTGTAGACAGTCCACCCAGCCCTATCACAGCCAACACTTGGATTCTAGGGCCACAGGAACAAGTCTATTGGCCAGGTGCCAGTCAATATTCTTGCACACACTGTACAGTGGGCCATCCAGAGGCCAGGGAGTTGGAGGATTGCCTAACTCAGTCTAACACTGTTGCTACCTGACCACTTCCCCCAGGGACTGAGGTGAGCTTGACCTAACCAGCCAACAGCTACACATCTGACAACCACTTGCGTATGACAAAAGGCAATACCTCTACCCCTCTCTGCATGAAGCAGTAATATTACTGTGTAAGAACAGGAAACCCACAAAACTACCTGGTTTGGACCGAGTAAAGAAATTCCACCCCAAAACCACTCCCAGAGAGAGCCGCAGCACAGGCATTTTCTGGGGCTATCATCTACACTGTTGCCTCGATATAGCTAACAATATGAATTTGAACTGAGAGTCACCTGGAACAGATGAGTGAAAGGTAAAAAGACCAGTTCCTCCCTATTCAGGAGATGGAGCTGTTGCAGTCACTTCACCACCTGCAGAAACCTTGGTTAATTTTACTGGGAGTTCCCCCTGTCATCCATATCAGGGCTGGTCCTGAGATTGTCTTTGAGGTATTTGTGGGCACGCCAGTTGACCAAGTGCTGCTCAGCCATGCCCTCCCTTCCACTGAACAGGAAGTTTGAGGCACCTGATGTTCCACTGTCCAGTCAATGACCTAAGGCAACAAGGAGCACCTCACAGTAAACAAAGATCAAATACATAGCCATCTGCTTGTGCCACAGCTGTTTCTTACCCACAAGCTCCACTGACTGGCCTGCAGGTTGAACAGCACAATCCAATATAAAACATGCTAACCAACCTGTAGAAGCAAAGTCAAAAGAGCCTATCCCCATAGTCACATCTTCAAGGGAAAAAATAAATAACCTGGGGAAAAAATAAACATAGAGAAAAATCTGATTTAAACAAAAGTAAAAATTAACAAGCAAGAAGTGCCACCTTCTCTGCATAAAAATGAACCAGCTTAAGAATTCTGGCACTGTAAAATCTGGTATCATCAAAGTGTCACACCATCAAAGTATCATACCATCAAAGTATCACACCAGGTCTCTAGCAATGGATCCTAATCACAATAAAAGTTGAGAAATGACAGATGAAAAACTCAAAGGATGGACTGTAAGGCAGCTTAATAAGATCCAAGAGAATATTGAAAACTAACACAAGACAAAGAAACCACAAAATCAATCCAGGTAATAAAGGCAAAGATAGCTATCACTTAAAAAAAAAAAAAAAAAACAACTCATGGAAATAAAAAAATTCACTTAAGGAATTTCAAAATACTATTGAAAGTCTTACCAATAGACTAGATAAGGCTCAATAAAGAACTTCAGAATTTAAAACCTGGTCTTTCAAAATGACCTAAGCAGAAAAAATAAAGAGGAAATATTTTTTTACAACAAAACAAAGCATTAAAATATATGGGAATGTGTAAATTGACAAAATCTATGATTTATAGGCATTTCTGTGAGAGAAGAAGAAAAAGTAAAAAATTAGGGGAATATATTTGCAGAAAAAATGCAACAAATATCTCAGATATTGTTAGAAATGAAACATACAGATATAACATTTCAGAGAACACCTGAAAGATACTGCATAGATCATCACCATTAACTAACCAAAATCATCATGAAATAACAAATCTTAAAGGCAGCTAGAATGGCCAGGTACAGTGACACTTTGGGAGGCCGAGGCAAGTGGATCACTTGAGCTCAGGAGTTCAAGACTAGCCTAGACAAAATGATGAGACCCAGTCTCTACAAAAAACAAATAAATAAATAAAACCTGCAGTTGCACCTACTTGGGGGCTGAGGTGGGAGAATTGCTTGAACCTGGGAGGTGGAGGTTGTAATGAGTCAGGTTTTTCTTTTATTTTGTTTTCCGTTTTTTTGTTTGTTTGTTTGTTTTTTGTTTGCTTGTTTTTAAATCATGAGTGTGTTATTTGTGTTCTGGAAAAAGTAACAAATGTCATACTTTGAATATTTTATCTTGAGAATAGTTTTAAGACTATTTCCTTGTGTGATATTCAAAAGTAAAACACACATACATAATTCCATCAAAGATTCTCCAGATGATTAATATTCTGTACTTTCCTAACAATAAGTCAAACACGACCACATCTATATTGGAAAGAGCACAGAGAAGCAACAGCAGGAGAATGCATTACCTATTACTGTTTCAGGAATAACAGTTTTGTTAAGTTCAGCAGACTAATGTAACAACAATAATCACTTGTTTCCAAATAGCCATCTAGAGAAAGCTAGAGAGAAGTGTAAAGGGAATTCCATCAGACTTACAGTGGACTTCTCATCAGAAACCTTGTAATCCAGAAAAGACTGGGAGCCTATTTTTTAGTCTCCTTAAAGGGAAAAAACAGTGCCAGCAAACAACTTTATAGTCTGTCAAACTGAGCTTCAAAAACAAAAGAGAAATAAATTTTTTAACGCCAAGAAAATGCTGAGGAAATTCGTTACTACTAGACTACTCCTACAAGAAATGGTCAAAGGAGTTCTAAATATGGAAACAGAAAGATGAAACTCACCATCATAAAAAGACAAGTAAATACAAAACTCACACATTCTATAAAGCAATTACACATTTAAGGCAACTTATCTACCAACATTAATAAAGGAACAAAACCTCAAGAGTCAATATTAATCTTGAATGTAAATGGTCTAAATATTTAAAATATAGTTGCAAATGGATACCAAAAAATAAGTCAAACATGTTCTGCCTTTAAGATACCTACCTAATTGCTAAAGGCACAATCAGGTTCAAAGTAAAGGAGTGCAAAAAGATAGGCCGGGCGTGGTGGCTCACGCCTATAATCCCAGTACTTGGAGAGGCCGAGGTGAGTGGATCACGAGGTCAAGAGATCGAGATTATACTGGTCAACATGGTGAAACCCCGTCTCTACTAAAAATACACAAAAATTATCTGGGCGTGGTGGCGCACGCCTGTAGTTCCAGCTACTTGGGAGGCTGAGGCAGGAGAATTGCTTAAACCCAGGAGGCGGAGGTTGCAGTGAGCCGAGATCACGCCATTGCACTCCAGCCTGGGTAACAAAAGTGAAACTCCATCTCAAAAACAAACAAAAAAACAAACAAACAAACAAATATATATATATATATATATATATATATATATATATATATTCTGTTTGCATTATATATATATATTCTGTTTGCATTATATATATATATATATATAATGCAAACAGAAAACAAAAGTGAGCAGAAATAGCCATTATTATATTGGATAAAACAGAATTTAAGTCAACAACAGTAAAAAAATGACGAAGAAATTGTACAATGAGAAAGGGTTAAATAAAACAAGATTTAACTATCCTAAATATGTATTCACCCAACACTGGATCAACTACATTCATAAAATAAATATTACTAGACCCAAGAAAACAGATTGATAGAAAAACAGTAAGAGTAGGAAAATTCCATACACCTCACTGACAACACTGGACTGATCACTGAGGCACAAAATCTACAGAGAAGGCTGGGTGTGGTACCTTATGCCTGTATTCCCAGCATTTTCGGAGGCCTAGATGGACAGATTACTTGAGGCCATGAGTTTGAGACCAGCCTGATCAACATGCTAAAACCCCTGACTCTAATAAAAATACAAAAATTAGCTGGGTGTGGTGGTGCTTACCTGTAATTACAGCTACTTGGGAGGCTAAGGCATGAGAATTGTTTTAATCTGGGAGGTGGAGGCTACAGTGAGCCAAAATTATGCCTCTGCATTTCAGCCTAGGCAACAGAGTGAGACTGTCTCAAAAAAAGAAAGAGAGAGAGAGAGGGAAAAATAAAGAAAATCACCAAAGAAAATTTTGACTTAAACTGGACTCTAGTCCAAATGGGCATAATAGACAATTATAGAACATTCTACCCAACAACATTAGCATGTATGTTTTTCTCACTTGCACATGGAACATTCTCCATAATTGACCATATTCTTGATCATAAACCAAGTCTCAATAAATTTTTAAAAATTTAAATTTTATCAAGTATATCCTCTCAGAACATAGTGGAATAAAAGTAGAAATTAATACCAAAAGGCACTATCAAAACTACATAAATACATAAAAACTAAACATATACTTGCGTAGTTTTAATAGTTCCTCTTAGTATTAATTTGTGAGTGAATTATTGGGCAAACAATGAAATTAAGACAGATATTTTAAAAAATTGAATGTTGTGTCTCTATGAAAATAAAGACACAACATACCAAAATTTCTGGGCTATTGAAAAAGCAGAGCTAAAGGAAAGTTTACAGTGTTAAATGTCTACATCAAAAAAATAGAAAGCTCTCAAATTAGCAACTTAAATTCCCACTTCAAGGAACTAGAACAACAAAAATGAGCTAAATAAATTACAAAGGTCAGAGGAAAGCTAAATATCATCAAGGTCATTTAGAACAAAGAACAAATTCTAACAGGCTACAAGATTAACCAAGAGAAAAGGAGAAAGGATTTAAATAAGTACAGTCAGAAATGATAAAGGCGATATTACAATTGACCCCACAGAAATACAAGAGATTAGCCAAGACAACTATGAATGTCTCTTTACACAGAAATTAAAAAACTTAGAGGAACTGGATAAATTTACAGAAACATAGCAACCTCCTAAGATTTAAGCAGGAATAAATATAAATCCTGAACAGACCAGTAATGAGTTATAAAATCAAATTACTAATAAAGAATCTTTCAATAAACAAAAGCCTAGGAACAGTGGATTTACAGCCAAATATTACCAGGCCTACAAAGAAGAGCTTCTACCAATCTTACTGAAAACTATTCCAAAATTTGAGGAAGAGGGATTTCTCCCTAACTTATTCTATTAAACAAATATCACCCTGATTCTAAAATCAGTCAAGTATAAAACAAAAAAGAAAACTACAAGCTAATATCTCTGATGAATACAGATGCAAAATTCTCAATAAAATATTAGCAAACTGAATTCAAGAGAACATCAAACATATAATTCATCACAATGGAGTGGATTTTATTCCAAGGATGCAAGAATGGTTCCATATCTGCAAATCAATAAATGTGATTTACCATATTAAACACAATTAAAAAAGAAAAAACCTATGATTATCTCAATAGATGCAAAAAAAAAAAAGCATTTAATAAAATCCAAGCGGGCTTCAAAGTAAAAACCCTCATCAAACTAAGCATCTAAGGAACATACCTCAAAATACTTAGAACTATACACGACTAACTCATAACCAACATCAAACTGAATGGGGAAATGTGTAAAGCATTTCTCCTAAGAACTGGAGCCAGACAAGGATGTTCACTCTCTCCTCCTATTAAACACTGCATCATAAGTCCTGGACACAGCTCTCAGGCAAGATAAATAAACAAAGGGCATCAAATTGGAAAGAAGAAGTCAATTATCTGTTTTCGGAGGACATGATTACATACCTAAAAAACCCTACAAATTCCTCCAAAATTCTCCAATACTTTATAATTGACTTGAATACCGTTTTAGGATACAAAATTAATGTACAAAAATTAGTAGCATTTTTAAACACCAATAATGTTCAAAGTGCAAAGCTGAGAACCAAACCAAGATTGCTACAAGAAATAAAATACCTAGGAATACATTTAACCAAAAAAGTGAAAGATTTCTACTAGCAAAACTAAAAAATTCTAATAAAATAAATCACAGATGACACAAACAAATGGAAAACATTTCAGGTTAGCAGGTTAGAAATATCAGTATTGCTAAAATAAATATACTGCCTAAAGCAATCTACAAATTCAACACAATTCTTAACAAATTATCAACATCATTTTTTGCAGATTAGAAAAAAATAATTCTAAAGTTTATATGAAACTGAAAATCACCCCAAATATTCAAAGTAATCTTAAGCAAAAGAAACAGATCTGAAGACATCATATTACCTGACTTCAAATTACACTATAAGGCTATAATAGCCAAACCAGCATGATAATGATATAAAAATGGACACATAGATGAATGAAAAAGACTAGAGAACCCAGAAATAAAGTAATGTGTCTACAACCAACTAATTTTTGACAAAGTCAATGAAAATAAACAATGTTGAAAGGACACCAAATTCAATAAATGGTGCCGAAAAATTGGGTACAATAGACAGAAGAATGAAACTGAACTTCTATCTCTCACCATATACAAAAATGAACACAAAGTGGATTCAATACTTATACATCAGACTTGAAACTATAAAAATCTTAGAAGGAAATCCAGAAAAAAACTTTTCTAGACATTGGCCTTAGCAAATGACAAAAGTCCCAAAAGCAAATCAAATAAAAACAAAAATAGACAAATGGGATTTAATTAAACTAAAGACAAAAATAAAAAAAAAAAACTTATTAAAAACTGGACAAAAGACATAAATAGATATTCCTCAAAAGAAGATGTGCAACTGGCTAACAGGCAAAAATGCTGAATATTACCAACCGTCAGAGAAATACAAATTAAAACCACAATGAGAGGTCGTCTTACACCAGCCACAATGGCTATTATTAAAACATGAAAACCAAGATATTTTAGTGTGGATGCAGAGTAAAGGGAATGCTTATACATCGATAGGAATGTAAATTAGTTCAACCTCTATAAAAAGCAGTATGGAAATTTCTCAAAGAGCTAAAAATAAAACTGCCATTCAACCCATGACTTTCACTACCAATCATCTATCCAAAGGAAAAAAAAAGTATTATATAAAGAGATACCTGCATGTTACACACATATTTATCACAGCACTATTCACAATATCAAGGCCATAGAACTAGCCTGTTTCTGTAGTTGGACGTGGTATCCACATCAATGGTTGATTGGATAAAGAAAAGTGATACATGTACTGCATGGCATGCCATGTAGTCATAAAAGAGAATGAAATCATGTATTTTGCAGCAACATGGATGGAGCTGGAGGTCATTATCCTTAGTTATATAACTCAGAAACAGAAAATTAAATAACGCAGGTTCTCATTATAAGTGAGAGCTAAGCAATAGGTCCACGTACACATAAAGATGGAAATAATAGGCACTGGGGATGACAAAAGAGGATAGGAAGAGAAGGAGATGAGGGTTGAAAAATTACCCATTGGGTACTGCGTTCACTATTTGGGTGATGGGTACACTAGCAAACCCAATGCACCAATATGCAATATATCTATGTAATGACCATCCACATGTCCCTTCTGGATCTAAATTTAAAAATATATATATTATAGAGATATACTGTAATTATGTTAATAAGCCAGATCTTCTTTCTAATTCGGAGGTCTCTGAGTAATTCAGTTTGTGACAACATTGTTTTACTAACATTTTATCAGAATCAAGATATATAAAGAATTTGTAGAACAGTTCATCTACAAGAAAATTAACCTGCTTGTATGTAGACTTTTTCAGGACGTCTCTTTTCATAGTTTTAATCTCAATGTCAATAAATGGTATATTTTGACTGCTGTGGCCTGAATGCTTGTGCTTCACATAAAATTAACAAGTTAAAGCTTAATCACTGGTAATGAAACTATAAGACTTTGCTAGGAGGTCAAAGAGAGGAAACTGATTCTAGTCAAATGACACAGGTTGTTCAAACACCTGGAGGTAATCAATAACACATTCAGAAACTGGGTAAGGTATTTTCAAATACCAGTAAAAAGTTAGCATAGAAAGGTCTATGATATAAACTGCTCTATAGCATTTGGCTTTATCTAGAGACAAGGGATTGATGGAGAACGTTAATCAGTAAAGCTGGCTTTGTTTTTGTTTTTATCAAATTTGTGGTTTAGATTGGAAGCATTCACATATAAAGTCAATATCCTATATATGGAAATAAAGAAAAGCTAAAATCTATGATCTCATATTTTCCATGCTGAGTAATTTGAAATAAATTTCTTCAATTTGTCTTGGATGTTAGCAGAGATTTCTATGCTTTTCCTTAATTCCAGATACCAGCCAAACTATTTCATGATTACATCAAGTTAAAATTCTTTGGCAACTCATAGCCTATATACCTACCTGTTCCTCCTCAATCCTTCCCTTATCCCTTCTGCTTAGTCACACACATGCATACTGACTATGTGTTAGCATCTTCTGGGACAAACATGGTTTGACACCTGAAGACTACAATATGTCTTACCTTGAGGTTAATATTTCCCCATCCTTTTTCAATTTCTCAAACTCTGAAGGCTCTTGTCCTTTATGGAGCTTATGATGTTTGCATTAATTTTACAAAGTGAAAATGAACCCGTAAGACATTTTGCTAAATTCTTTTTAGTTTTGAAGATTTCTTTATATATGCATGTAAATTGACATTAAAAATATCAGCACCAACCATATATTCCATATATATCACAAAACTATTTGCATAGCTCTGAAAAAAGCTTGTAGTTAAAATTTCTTGTCACTATAGGATAGTGTATAGATAAGATAATATAGATGTACCGTCCTTTTCCTTCCCACTAGCTGTACCAAAATATCCAAAGTAAGCTTAATTTTATCTCTCTGTCATCTATCAATCATCCATTGTTTATCTAGCTCTCCCACTTTTCTCTGACCCTTGTTCCTACTACAAGGTATACTAGCTTCCAAAAATGCCCCTCCTGTGTTGCTTGAAGAGTCTTACATGAACCCAATGATAACTTAGGTTAACTTACCTTGAAGCATCTACAGTGTTTCCTCCTTATTTCCTAACAGACTCTTTCATTTGGTATTATATTGTATTACAGATAACAAGTCTGTGTGATATTTCTGTTCATTGTAGGCAAACTTCTGCTTACAACGGTGTTGATCTTTTTCACTCCCATAGTTTCTTGAGCAGGAGGAAGTGTTATGGCTTTTTGACTCTCACAGTTTGGCAAGTTTCGAGTTCTTGTTTAATGACCAAGAAGAATGATGTACGCACACACCTGAGAGTGAGTAAGACAGAGTAGAATTCTATTGAGTAACAGAAAGAAAGCTCTCAGCAGTGAGAGGAAACCCGAAAGTGGATTGCCGGCTGAGAGGCTGAGCTATGAATGGGGGTGGGGAAATGTGTGCTGATTGGTTTATGGGTATGCTTGGAAAAAGCACCATTCATAAAGAGGTACAATAGTATAAGGAACTAATCAGGGGCTGAAGTGAAGGCTTGACCTGGGACCTTGGTCTGGGACCAATCAGGGGTTGAGCACAACACACAGGAATGGAAGTTCTCACTCCAGTCTGTGAACTCTGTTTGGAACTGCTATTTTTCTGTTCAGGCTTCAGACTGTCATTGGCTTTATGGTTACATTTCACTGGGAACCCATCCCTGTCTGCTAGGAGTTTGTCTGCCTCCTATTGGTATTACTGATATGGTTGAGTTTTTGTTTGCATGTTTGTTTTGTTTTCATTTTCCTTTGAATCAAGCACTGGCACTTTCACTGGGGATCACCAGCACCCTTATAGGTGTGAGATTTTATGCAGCAAAATGGTAAAACCTACGAAGTGCTTAATGTGTACAATATGTTAAAGGTGTCATATATTTCTTATAGAAGTCAATCAATATTATTTGTCTATGATTTTGTGTTGTAATTTACTGCAGTAATACCAAAACCCAAAGCTTTTGAGAAAAAAAAAGCTATTGTGGTTTCATATAATTATTTCTTTATTCCTTCACAAGTCCCAGATATGCTGGATGGGAAAATCAGAGGATGCTGGATGAAAAGGAAAATCCTAGCGATGTATTCCAAATGCTCCATTCCTAGTCACTCAAACCTTCCTATGAGGGAATGAGATTTGTTATTGGCCACATGTGACTCTTACGAGGAATTTTCTCCAGGAAGCTCTTGAGTCTCATGTTAATTATCTCTGGCAGATCTTCCCTATCAGCTCACCAGACACTGTCAAATATGATTGAAGCCCAGCACTGACATCTCCAAAGGTCAAGCTAGAAGTCTTCCCTGAATTTCAGAGAAGATTCCCCTCAAAATAGTGTTGCATTCGACCATATGCTTGCTCCTTGCCAAGTCTAACTTGTGACTTCCATTTTATATTTTCTTACTTAACGTTGATGAACTAAATATACTGCTGCTGGAGTTACAGCTGGCTATCCAAAGATGAGGCAAAACCAATCCAACAGTGGTATATGACTATGGACACACAGACAGATATAGTGTTAGGGAGGAGGGACCCTGCATGGTACAAGAGCTTTTTAAGTTACACATTTGCACTTGCATAATGAAACAGTTTCATCCTCAAAAATAAAGTAATACTTATCTAAAATCATTGTAGAAAAGAAAATATTCTAGATTGAAATGTGAAGTACAACTATATTTCCCAGAAATATTAAGAATGTCTTCAAGAATACTTTTTTCTTGTAAATGAGTTCTAGATATGGTGTTTACTAGAAAATTTACACAATATTCTTTTCTACTTGGGCATTCCAAAATATTTAATATATGGGTGGTTACCTATGAAAAAGCTAGTATTGTCTTCACTTATACTTTGAAAGTAATGACAAAAACCACAAGTACTTTTGCACCAACCTAATACAATACGGAACTGTAGTTCTTGGTTGTTAGTTTAAATGAACTAAAGAAGCTTTTAGTTGAAGAAAAGCTTCTTACATATAGAACTAACAATGATATATGCCAAATTGCTAGATATAAGTAAATTTAATAAAGCAATAGAATCATTTAAAATGGGAGAAAAAAATAAAGGTTTTTTTTATAAACATAAGTCTTTACCTAAATCCTACTGGAAATGTGCTTGATATTACTGTCTAGACACTGAGATCCAGCATTCATAAGATAAATAAGAAAACATGGATTTAATATGATGAAATAAGCAAAACATAATATAATTCAAACATGAATATATGGAAAGAATAAATAAGAAAATATCAAACTGATTTTAGAATGAGTGGCAGGAAAATATTCAAATACAAATATATAATACAATGACATTAAAATGATAAATTATGCTAAAAAAAGCTTTTAGAAAGGGGAGGCATAAAACAGAGAAGCATAGTTATTAAGAAGAAAATATCCCAATTAAGATTTCCAAATAAACATTGTGTAGCAGAATCACACTAGTATTTCTAAAACTCAGCTTACACAAAACTTTTTCACCATACAATATCTGATGAAACACAATATATATTTATATTATTCACATATTAGTGGATACTTCATGCAATAAAAATTAGAAACCTCATATATATATATATATATATATATATAAAACTGTATATACATTTTTATGGTCATAAATATAATGAATGTTAACACTATATATTTTTCTGCAGGTACTGTATTTTCAGTAAAGTATGAAATCGTATCCATCACTATAAAAATACAAGTGATTCTAGTCAAGAACTTACAATAAAAGAAGTTAGAATAAAAGATTTCAGCCAGATGCCTGTTGTCATTAATCTCTGACAAGCTGAAAGGACAAAAAATTATATTGCCTTAAAATACATTTTATTTATCTGTATGCCCGTCTAGTTCTCAGTAGATAGGCTCAGCAGGGACACTTTAATCCTCTATTTGAATGCAGATTTCTAGAAGTCAGATTTAGAATATATCAGGGATGCTAATTTTCTCTATTTAAATATCACCTTATATACTGAAGTCCTCTTATGGTTTTGACTCCTGTGAATGCAACAGTCTCTTTACTATGACTTTGAAAATAGTTCTGGAGATAAATACCCCAAAGCTCTACTTTAAAATTCATATTTGAAGACTTATCAATGCTTTTTATCTAATAACATCTTAGAAAAATAAATTCTCTTTATTTAAAAAAATATGTTTTTCTGTCTTTTCTAGATAGGTTAAATATTATAATTGCCTTTCCAACTGTCTTTGCTAGTTTTTCATTTGATAGCTTTTCCCCCCATAATTCCTCAAGATAATACTTGAAATTGCATAAAGAAAAAAACTTAATTTCCAATATAATGTATTATCTATATATTCTATTGCAAAGCTATTTGGATATGTACATTGTATCTAGTCTCAATTAAAAAGGATAATTTAAACAAATATCCTTTTCTAAAAGGTCCTGCAGAGAAGACAAGATGCATTTCTTAAGGTTTCCAGCAAGGCACAATGCTCAAGTCAAGAAACAGACAGTTTTCTTAGATGCTTCATCTTCATGTTAGTATTTCCCTTCTCCCACTTTTCCACTTTGTGATATTTTCTTTAAAATGCCATCAGTTGATTTTTACTAATTCATCAGGAGTTATTGGGGATCAGTATTCAGGTGGCTGAATATAGGTAATAGCTAATAAAACCTTAATGTGTACTTCCCAGAAATCCTATGTAAAACCTTCAATGATACAGGAAAGAAATATAATTCTGAAAGCTCTAACAAGGACTAACGTAAATATATTGGTGTTTGTTATTAGGTGAATTGTGTTCCCTAAAAACAGGATCTTTATATATATATATATAATCAAGTTAAGATGAAGTCATTCTTGACTAGTAGAGATTTTAATACAATATGACTGACGGCCTTATCAATAGGATGAAGAGAAGAGACACAAACACACAGACAGAGTCCCATGTGAAGACAGAGGCAGAGATTGGAGAGATAAGTCTGTAAATCAAGAATTTTAGGCATCCGCCAGAATTTGGGAGAAAGAAATGAAACAGATTCCTCCTGTGAGCCCACAAAAGGAGCTAGCCCAGTCAACAACTTGATTTTAGATTTCTAGTCTCCCTAAAGGGGAGATAATAAATTATGTTGTTTTAAGCCATGCAGTTTGTAGTAATTTGTCCCAGCAGACCCAGGAAACTAATACAGTATTTCTATTTGGTATCCTCCAAAGATACTTAATATATACTTCTGCTCCATGGAAGACCCTTGGAAAAAGCATAAACATACCTGTTCGATAAGTTGGTAATCTTTAAGGTCAATAAACGGGAATAATGTTAACAAAGCAAAAGGTCCTGAGAGAAGCATTTGCCATCTCATAAACTATTATTTTGATGCCCATGCCATCCCTCTATGTGGCAATATAAGCCCATGCCAGTCTAGCACCTCTCTTAGAACTTTAACATGTGAAGTCTTGATTAAAATTATTTTAAAAGAAAGGCAGTCACACTTAAACAACTATTGGATTTGCACAGTGCAAAGATGAACTGTCCTTGGAAAAATTAGCAGATGGAAATTACCCCGGAGTTGAGAGCTCCATGTTTAATCTTGGGCTCCTCTGATCAACTAGATGTATGCAAATCTGTTTGAGATTTCTCAGCCTAGGTTTCCTCATCTGTAAAATGAAAACTCAGCCAAGATACATTGGGTGTCTACATGCCGACTGAATTGCTGGCAGTAACCAAACTACTTTAAATATATACCTTCCTTCAATTTTCTTTCAATTCAGAAAAACAGGAAACAGTTTACCTTGACTTGTTTAACTCTGGAAAGGCAGCTACTTACAGCTTACTTTAAACAAGGTACAATATAAGAATATTTATTGAGACTACATTAAGACTTATTTAACTTCATCAATTACTACATTATTTCCCTCTCCTTTAAATCCTAATTTTTGTTTTTTACCTACATAACCTTTTTATTATATTATCTTCTCTTGTTGTTTTTTAGGTCCTGTTATGCTACTTTTCATTGTTTTCCACTTACTACCAGAGTTATCTTTCATCTTGAAGAGACAAGAGATTGCTAATCCTCTCTTCAGACTATTTTTCAAAGAGTCTATTTTGTATCTCTGTGATGTAGTATTTACTTTTATGCTCTTGATTCTGCTACAGGAACATATGTCTTACTACCCAATATCCTCCAAATTTAAAAACTAACTGATTCAGTATACACATTATATGACACTCACTAAGATAACATAGTTCCTTTAAGAAGAATAATATCCACTTGAAAGAACTATTGAATTTTATAAACATCAAGGTCAGGGTGGGGGAAAATGAAGCAAAAATCTTACACTGAATACCACATATTGCTTTTTTTTTTATATTCATTTATCTCCAGTTCAAAACCAGAATTAAAACTTAAGTGAACACTGAGATTAGCAGTTTTTCATGATTCTAAATCCTCTAAGTATTACTGTGTGCTTTAAATTACTTTTTATTATTATTATTTAGACAAGAAGTTTGCTTATCCTTTTAATCTTTTTTTTGTATATATAACTCTTAAAAGTTTTTAAACTTCTTTATTTCTTAGTTCTTCTGGGACAAAGTCTTGTATCTGTATGTGTAGGACTCTGGAAGAGTTTAAGGCATAAAAGATGCCATTCCTCCTTGCCACTTTGCTCCTTCGGTCTCTCCCTACCAGATTGTGTAGTTGAACTGAAAGACTCTTTAAAACATGATAAGAAGAACTTTAAAAACTGAGAGTAATTTTCCATTTACAGGAACAAAGTTTAAATTTCTAAGTAATTTGGACTTTTCATTGAATATTCTTTAGAAGAGAATTCTAAAGACATGCTTGCATCCCCCTTGAATTTCCAGGGCAAGGTTTTCTTTCCTTTTCATCTTGTTCATTTTTCCTCAAGTTCAAGTTCTTTGTTCCATTTCCACAGGAAAACTTCATTCCAATTTATTTGTGACACACTAAGCAGTTTCTTTCCCCTAAAAGAATGCTATCCATATTCTTGGGAATACAGTTTCTTTTCTAAGTCAATTCCATGTCCTGTGATCTTATGCATGCCTAGGGTTTCTGCCGACATAATACAGTTTTGTTGCAGATGTGTTTCACTCTTAAGGAGGAGATGGCTCCAGCCCTTTGAGCAAAGATGGATGAGGCATGACAGCTTTAAAAAAAAAAAAATTCTACCAGTAAAGCAGTGTGCTATCAAATTCTTTCAGATGTCAACCAATAAAGTAAGCTCCCCTCATGTATTAAATAGGATGGTTTTGCCATAGGTAACAGAAGATGTAACTCAAAGTGGCCTAAGTAATATGTGTACTCATAACAGGAAGCCCCAAGATAGGCAAGTTTCAGATCAGATTGCATAAGTGACTTCATGTGGCCATCAAAGATACAAAGATTCTTTTCATTCTCTTGCAGTGTCATTCTCAATTTTGTTTTCTATTCTGTGTAGAGCAATTCCAGGCATTATATCCAGTTATACATGTATCCTGCAAAAGACAAAAACCTTCTCTTCATGCAGCAAAATCTTTTCTAAAAGATTGTAGCAGACTTCTCTCATGAATTACTGGTTATAAATAGGTCACAATTCCATTTCTGAACCAAACACAAATGAGGAGAATTCACTTCACAGTGGACCAATTGGTCCCTACCTGGTATGGGTTGAGGGGATAAGTATCCCCTGAGACACTAGCTGAGCAAACCTGAAACTTCACTAGAGGGATAAAAGATAAGAGGATTAGATCATAAGTAGGTAACTACATTAAGGATTACTTTTCTTTTTCTTTTATTTTTTTTTCTTTTTTATTCTCTCTCTTTCTTTAGTCCTTTCTAAGTTTCTAAATGCACCACAAAGATAAGGCACCAGCTTACTTTAAATTTTCAATTTGGTAGTTTCCAAAAGAATTATGAGAATGTGTGGAGGAAACCAGGCCCAAAATGATGTCCTCAGCATATTAGGAGCCTGTCTCTCTGTGTTTACAGGTCTCTCAAAAGTTAAAAGAGATAGTAAACAAATATGTTATTCTACTATTTGAGAATAGATATGTGAGAATCTATATCAGATAAATAGTCCTTACTTTAGCCTAATTAAATCAGTTTTGTTTCATACCATGAGGGCTGCTGGCTTATTTCAACTTTCCAAGCTGAAATAATATTTACTCAGGGATTTGTGGGTTTGAAAGTCTCTGCTTCTCCACTCAAGTTTGCAAGTTGAATCTTCTGTCTCTTTAAAACAATGTCCCAAAGACTGAACAAGCCATCCGAAATCAGCATATTCATTTCTAGTTTCCCTTCACATCTTACTGCCTAGATTCAGAATTGGAAAACTATTCTTGTCTACAATTTCTTCAATGACTAATACTTAATT
Source organism: Callithrix jacchus (assembly GCF_049354715.1). Taxonomy (NCBI): domain Eukaryota; kingdom Metazoa; phylum Chordata; class Mammalia; order Primates; family Cebidae; genus Callithrix; species Callithrix jacchus. The sequence continues at coordinate 134,282,340 of NC_133504.1, forward strand.
ATGTGTGTTCTCTTTATACCCAAGCTTTATAAACAATTAGCAGTTTTACACTGATCCCTGATTATTAGAAGGTTGCTGCCTATGTATTATTGGATCCAAGTTCTGAAACTGGACTGTGTCTCTTTTTATCAATTCTGGAACCCAATAACAGTTTTGTTTCTCTATAAACAATTAACAGAACCAATGAGTTTTCCAGGGATTACCTCTTAACTTACCTGCAATTTGAGTAATATGATTTGCTTCCACATCTGCAGAAACTATACTAAGATCCATAAATCGTTCTAGGTAATTTTGGTTATATATTGAATCTGTTGTCTTTAAAATTTTTATTTCTCACTCTAGCGTCTCTTTATTTCAGTATATTATTTTTCATTTTAGCTGGTTGTCCTGTGCTTCTCAAAATATTTCCTGTGTGAATTACTCCTGTAGGGCTGCCACAAAATATACTAGTGTCTGGGTGGCTATAAAACAACAACTGATTTTTCCAGCGTTCTTGAAGCAAGAAGTCCAAGATCAAGGGCCCAGCAAGGATGGTTCCTTCTGAGGCCTCTCTCATTAGCTTACAGTGGGACACCTTCTCACTTGCTGTCACGTGGGCCTTCCTTTGTGCATGTGCATTCCTGTAGACTCCCTCTTCATATAGGACAACAGTCATATCGGATTAGGGCCCCATTCTAATGACTTCAGTGTACCCTAATTACATCTTAAAAGGGCTTATCTCCAAATGTGGTCATATTCTAAGGTACTGGATGTTACGATTTCGACATATGAATTTTAGGGGAACACAATTCAATTCACAGTGCTATGTAAAAATCAGTCTTGAATATTCACCTCGAATCTTCTTTTTCCCCAGTTTTCGTGGCACCACTATCAATATCAAGTTGCTCAGTCTCTGTACTCTTCTCTGAATCCTTGCCACTAACTCCTCTTCTGCTTCCTGATCCCAGATTCTGTAATCTCCTGTCTGGACGGTTGGCCTTCAGGGCTGTCTTCTTCTTTGACTAAACCCCCTCTATATTAGCTACATTTCTCTTTCTCATACAAAATACACTTTATTCTGTTTATAGATATTGGCTTGAATTTCTTTCTACCTTGGATTTTCTCCCCAAATCCTGTTTTAGAATGAAGCAAGATATGTGGGACTCCACAGAAATAGGCTTTCAAAATTTTATTCATCTTGATTTTTATCTAGAATATGATGAAAGTCCTCGCATGACAAGTATGTGTGAAGGAAATAAAAGTAAATACAAATGTGTGTATATATGCACATATACACATCACATTTTATAGAACCTATGATTTGTTAATGAAAATGCAGCTATATTTAGAATATTATAGAGATGATTATCTCACATCAATCAAATATCTTTAAGCAATGATCATGTCCAAATACTGTAAATAAAAATATATTAAGTATCATTTATAGGCAGTAAGAATTTATCTTCAAGAGGAAAAGCCTTCAGAAACATATTGTTAGATAGAAATGGAACTATTATTTTTCCAACAAAACTTGCCTTGATCAGTAATCTACAAAAAAAATAGCCATCACCATTCTATCATATCTTAGAACAAACTAATGAATTTATTTTTAAATTTCAGAGATCTAAATTGACAATAATGTATTTCCATTTTACAGTTTTTTAATTGGTTACTTGTATTTCCAAAATTTAATTGAAACTGCTGTTTATTTTTTTAGCAAAAGTACTCACAATTAGACCTGTAAGCCAAGTTTCTTAAAAATGCAAACACATAAGAACCTCATTTACTGTAGTCATACAAAATATAAAAATACACAAAATATTTTATTTATTTCTTGTAATTCAATTTACCTCTAGGTAATAAATCACAAATAGGTGGATGCAGGAAATGAAAGGACAGTTCATAATTTATAGAGAAATTCTATCTTAAGTCATATAAATAAATAAAGTCCTAACTTACCCAAGTTATAAGGGAAATTATTTAATTTTAAATCTGTATCATCATCATAGTTAAAGTTTAAGTGTTGGTATTGACTGAATACTGTCTTCCCAAAAATTCATATGCTGAAGTCCAACCCCCAACATGATGTAATAATGGAATTAGGATGTGGGACTTTAGAAGTGAGTCAATTTGATGAGGTCAAAAGGATGGAGCCTTTTGATGAAACTAATTATCCTATAAAGAAAGGAAGAGATACCAGAGCTTCCTCTCTCCAACATACGAGAATACAGCTACAAGGCACCCAGAGCTCTAAGAAACGTCTGTTGTTTCAGCCATCCAGCCTATGGCATTTTGTGTAGCATCCTGAGCTAAAACAAGTACCTATAAGGAATCCATGCTTTGCATTCCTAGTCAGTAGCCTAGATAATGCCTCATCACTAGTCTCTGTGAGATCAGAGATTTAAATCTTTTTTTTATCCCACCCTCCCTTCTAAAATGCATGGCAAATGTGAAGAATTGAATAAATATATGCAAATAAAATAAATACTACTAAATAAACTGGTTTACATATATTTAAACAAAGCAAAATTATATGAGACCAAGGGATGAATAATGGAAATTTGCTGTATATATAACATAGGTCAGCAAAGTCATGATGAATAAATTTTGATAGTGAAAAAAGGAAAAAAATGAATTTTAGCAGGACGAAACAAAAAGAAGAGTCACATAGTTAATAAACACCAAAGATGTGTAGGAGAAATATTAACAGATCCTTATTACTAGATTGTAAAGTGCACAGAGGGAGATAAATAGTGGTAAAGTAGAAAATTGGAAAAGGATAGGAAAGATTATTTCAATATTCTTGTGAGAAATAATGAGTGAGAGATAATGAGTCCCTGAACGCTAATGCTGGGCAGTTGTGTGCTGGTAAATGTTTAGTAATGACACTTTGGAAAAAAAAAAAGATGTATTTTACGAGGCCTGTGTTTTGTGTGTATATGCATGTGGGTTTGTATAATAAGCACATGTGTATATATACCTATATATATTAGTAAACTTTGTAATACCACTTGAGCATATGTGTGTTTATATACCTATATATATTAGTAAACTTTGTAATACTGTTTGGTTATTTCTGTCTTTACATAATTTTATAAGTAAAAATTAAAATCTATTTACATTTTTAAAAAAATTTACTCATAAATTCAGTATGTCTGTTTATTTCTCAGAAAATCTGCTATCAACATTTATCATTCTGCCATCAACAATATGTAACAAAATTAAACTATTCATAATGCTTAATTAGTAATGAATCAGGATAAATCACTCAAGTAAGTGGTTAAAAAGAGTAGTTCCAACATGAATTCAATATTCGATATTTTTCTTTACATTGGTGAGTAAAACAACATGAAACAATGAAGGCCTATGTTAGAACTTCAATTGTTTGTCAATAGCATGAGTAAATTATTTGCTAAATGCAGTAGTTTTCAAAGTGAAGTACAGTAGTCCCTCAATTTTTGGTTTTGTGTGCAATGTAACGGGTATAGATACAAAAGACTTTAAGTTGAATCTGCATTAACATATTCTTCATTATTTCCTTGATGCAATCAACCAAAGCAGAAATCAGGCTCTAAATGTGTAATGTTCACCCATTTTCATGGTGTAAATACTCCAACAATGACCAATTTTAAACTACCAAGAGAGTTGTTATTAAACATATCTGGAAGAGATGTTCAGTACTGAATTATTATATAATATTTACACTATACATAACCACTAGACATGATCTTAAGAGCATAGGCAAAAGTAGAATTTAGTAAAATAATTAGGAAAAAATTAATGTTAATATTTATTGACTGATAAATTTTAATAGCACTTTTTTTTTAATTTTTTATTGCATTTTTGGTTTTGGGGTACACGTAAAGAACATGTAAGATTGTTGCATAGGTACACACATGGTACTGTGGTTTTATAATTTGATTTTTAATAATGGCTGTGTTTAAGAATCAAATGACAAAATTTCCAAAATGTAACAATTGTTCTTATGAACCAGCTTTAGCACATCAATAATTAGGAGTACAATATCTTTGTTTTAAAATTACTATATTGCAGCTTTCCATTTATGGAAGTTATAACATTAGCCATCTCCAGTGCAAATACATCCAATTACTCTTCCAAGCTCTTTCTCCATATCAATAGAGAAGCATATTTTAAGTAAACAGGAGGTAACTCAGATTATTTTAAAAATACAACAAACTATTTAAAAATATACAATGAAGTAATGTGAAATTTAATATAACCAAAGCTTAGACATAATTGTTATAAAAAATGTGTAAAAAGAAGTTGTAAAAATCCTTTCTTCAAAGAATATGTAATTCCTTTAGAAAATAAATTGTACTTAACCAGTCTACAAAATAAATGATTATTAATTTGCATAAACTGAGCTCCAAAAACATTTTGAAAGGTGATTCAAACATTGAATTGAGACAACATAACATTTTTTAGGACCACAGATATTAATTTGATAATATTGTATATAGTATAATATAAAAAGGAAACATCACTTGTATATTAGACATTCAGAATAACATTACATTTTTTATCTTCTGTGGTTTAGAGAACTCAACATGGGAGTTACTATACTGGTGGGAAATAGAGAATGACCGTGAGAATAAAATTGAAGATAAACTATGATGATATTTTCAAATGGTTAGCAATAAAAAGAAGCAGACTTTAGTTTCGGACTTAGTCTTTGTAAAATGGGAATTAAATTTCTGTAGTAGGTAAACCAACAATTTACATAGATTTTGTGGGGCTGCTATAACTATCATGGGATGTACTTCAAGATGCTTGAATGTTTCTTTAAAAATACAGTAAGTATGCACACATTAAGACAAAGACACATAATTGCTTGTACAATATACCTGTGTTTAAGAGAGTGATTATATGTATATGCTATAGTTGTATAAGAAAGTCAGCACAGCTGAAAAATGCCGGCATGAGGAGGAATTTTTTTTAATCCACTTTCATCTAAGTCCTGTTCATGAGCCTGAGCCAGAAATCACATGGCTCACCAAAATTCTCCTATGTTCCAAGAAAAAGGAGAATTATCTTAGTGTAAATGTTAAAAAGAATCATTATTGTTATCTGCCTTTACTTGCTTTTCTTTAAATACCAGATTTCTTTCTGTCATAGAAAGGATAAATGCTTATGTTATTCATCTTGCATTTATTTATTTATTTATTTACTTATTTATTTATTTGTAGATGGAGTTTTGCTCTTGTTGCCCAGGATGGAGTGCCAGTGATGTGATCTCAGCTCACTGCAACCTCCACCTCCTGGGTTCATCTGATCCTCTTGCCTCAGTCTCCAGAGTAGCTGATACTACAGGTGCATGCCACCACACCCAGCTAATTTTTTGTATTTACAGGGCACCTAAAATATGGCACATAAAATCCATCCAACAGGTTTTTGTGAGGGTTTTGTTTTTGTTGTTGTTGTTTTCTTTATTTGTGTTTAATAACTGGATACTAAAGGAGTAGATGTGTCACATTAATGGTGTAAATGCCATGAAAAGATTCATGAGCATCTACAATTGCAATGAAACCATCTGAAGTTGCTTTTATTTCATGTACTTGAAGCCTGGTTATACTGAATTTTACTGTTGGACTCAAGTGAATTGCATGTCTCCCTTTTAGGAATAAAATTCCCTCTTCCTGTAGAATCCTTGCAAACAAAAGACATGGATTAATTAAGCTATTATAGTTCTTTAATATTAATTTATGCATTTTAAAGTCTAAAAATGCTAAGGCTGTATCCTAAAAACAATTGACTCAAAACACTGGGAAATCAGTAAAAACATTCTATAATCCATCTAAAATCCTAACTATCAAAACAATAATCACTTCCTTAAAATATGCTTTAGATAATAAAAGTACACTAACTTAATACTCCTATCACCTGTGATACAAGTCATTTTGGATATAATTTTGGTAATGAGTAGCTCCTTTGGTTCCTGAGCATGTGGGAATATGATATGCTGAAGTTCAGTTAACAGCAGAAATGGGAGAAATAGGGATCTTCATTCTGAAGACTCCCATGTACACACGTTAAATAAATTTGTTTGTCTTTTCTTCTAACAAAAGAAGAAAGAAGAAATGTGAGACAGGAATAAAGTGAAACATGATACAGAGTCATGCTGATTACGACAAGAGGTTAATTCAAGTTGATCTGTAGTCTTGGGTCACAACTTTAAATGAGATTTTTGTTTAAGTAGACGAAGTATCATTGTGGTGCTCTAAAAATAAATTAGAAAACAAATAATTTACTCTTTGTTGTATTTTGGTATCACTTGTGGGGTTGGGGGGCAATATGAAAGTAAAGCTAAGATTTGAAAATGGGAACTACATGAATGTAATTAATGGAAATATGCTTAGATTAAAATACAAACAAAAAAATATATACCAAAAGGAGAGAAGTAAATTAGTGGAAATTTGATGGGCAAGTATAAATGATAGTGTCTTAATTGGTTACTGTTCAATTGTGGGTACTCCACCCTCATCCTTCTGATCACATTTGCTGAGGCCATGTGCTCCCCCTCCAACTTCTGTTTATTTATTTATTTACAATAGTGGATACCTGCAACATTCTTTGTAAAACTGTCTTCAAGCTACAGAAACCAACTTGCCCAGTGTAGACAACCAAAGTGTCTGAGTTAGGTCACCTGGAAAGCTCTTAACAAATAACTGATTGGTCCAAAGTACTGAAGTTCCATCTCCTTTGTTTCCAGTAAGTCAAATTTCTGAAGCACCATTTACACAGAGATAGCCCCTGGGGACAGGCTGAGACTGGGGCTTTGTCTTAAATGCACCTTTGCTTGAATTCTCTTTCACCCTTTCATGAGTATTTTACTTCTTCAACTATTTCTTCTGGGAAGAACTTCTTATCAAGATATTTACACAGGATCACTGTTTCTCATTGTCTGCTTCTAAGGAATATTACTGGGATCAAAAATCAAAAATATTTTGATTGTTGCTGTTTTGTTTATCTCCTAAGCTAAGCACAGATAAGTGATAAGGAGAAATGTCTCGTATAAGTGTCTTAAAAATTGAAAATGTTTTTAAGATGTCCACAGTAAATTAAGAAGTAAAAATTCTATCTAAGAAAAGTATAAATAATAAGAAAATGTTTGGAAATTATATTTTTTTTCATTAAATAAAAACTTATTAAATATCTAGTGTTTCATTTGTGAATTATCTTTAAACTATTTTTTAATATAAAGAAAAAGTAATGAGAAAAAACACAGTTCTAGAAAGTTCTACTATTTCTCAAGTTCTAACATCTTTTCTTCACATGCTTTGAATTTTTAAAACAAGAGCTGATTCAGAGAAATGCTCAAAACACAAATATTCATTAAGGCAGCATATAAGGATTTTAGGCCAAAATAAATTGTAAATGATTGATATACAGTTTAGCAAATACTGTGTGAGGTTACTTCTAAGGTGGCTCCCAATGTCCCCAAACCCATTCATGGACACCTGTAAGTTCCTCTCTGTTAAATAACTTGTTCCTAGCCAACAAAATATGTTAAAATTGAGGGGTGTCACTTTTGTGATTAGCTTATAAAGATTGTAACTTTTATTTTACTAGTATATTATGTCCCTCTCTCAATGTGCCCACTGCCAACAATCATCAAGAAACTGAGGCCCTCAGTTGAATAACAGGATGTAAACCAAATCCTGACAAAACCAAATGAGCTTGGAAGTGAAACCTTTCCTGGTTGAGCTTTCAGGTAAAACAGCTGTGGTTGACACCTTGATTGCAGACTTGTGAGAGACCAAGAAGAAAGGGACCCATTTATGCACTGTCTGGATTCCTGTTCCACAGAAACTGTGAGATAATAAATGTGTGGATTTTTAAGTTGATAAAGTGTGGTAATTTGTTTTGTAGCAATCAATAACTAATCCACCTAGTATATGTAACAATATGTGAAAGCTCTGAGGGAAAACAATAGCATTGCCTTCAAATGCTTATATAAGAATGAAAAAAAAATAGAAAAATGCTAAGCAGACTGAAAAGAAACATTCTAAAATGAAGTTTTTGGTAAAAAATTTTTAACACTAACAGGAAGGAGAGAAAGAGAGAGCATGAAGAACAAGAGGTAGAAAGAGAACATTTGATTTGATACTGGCATTTATAATTCCTATGTTTTCTTTCTTTCTTTTTTAAATATTTAAGACTGAAAATGACATTGACAAATCAAGTGAAAGTAATATTATGCCAGAGAGCAAGGTTCACTTAGCAGCAGATTAAGGAATTCACAGGATGTATTCAAAAGGAAAGAAAAGTGGTTGAATGGGTGGTGGAAGAAACTAGGATAAAATGTGTTATCAATTCTGAGAAAACTTCAAATGTCATCATCATTATCATCTTCGTCTTCCTGGAATTTTCTCTGTGCGTAAAGCACCAGCTTTATCAAGGTTTTGAAAATGGTAATAGCACAAGTTTGTTTCACTTATAGAATTTATAAAATCCTCACTATTACATAAACTCGTTGAGATATTATTTGTTTCCGTGAATTTCTGCCATGCTCCATTGCGATTTGGCCTTGATTTTTTTATTTTGAGAAAATTGGTTTACTGAAGTAGGATATACTCAAATGGACTGAGATAAATAACTACATTACTTATGAATAATCCCCAAATGATTAGTCATTGTTTTTATTTTAATGTTTAGTTCTAATTCTAGTTGTTATGAGAATGACAGAGTCTTTCTTAATGCTAATTATTTTCTAAATACATAAACCTGCTAAAGTCTATCCTACTTTTTTTTTTTAATTTAGAGAATTCTTCCACTCATTCTCTGTGTTTTTCTTTTCTTCCCTCAAAAGAAATTCATACATCAGCTCTATTTTCTCACTTCCTTGGAAACTTCTTCTTCCTTGGTAATTCAAGATTGTTTCTCACTCGGATTTTAAGTTACAAATATATAGTTGCCAAAATACATAGCTCTAGAAAACTATATTATTACCATTTCAAAATTGTGGAAAAGCCATATCTGCTCCTAACAATGCAAAGCCACCATCTTTGGAGGCGATATAGAAAATTATTGAGCATGTTAAAGATCGTAATTGGTTGAAACACGTATCACTGCTAAAATGATTTAACAAAGTATGTTATTTTCTGATATTGGTACATATGGTCCTGGTATGTCCCCAACTTTGGCTAAGATCTATATAATAACATTTAGAATGGGTTCTCAGAGAACTCAAATTCCTGAATATACAAGCTAGCTGAGATTTTATAAGACTGACCATTTGGGAAGCTAATTGAAATATACTGCTTATATTCAAATTATTTTCCTTGTAATATTAATTACATCCTTAGTATAAATTTTGTATTGCAAAATAGTATCCTATGCATACTCAACTTGGTCTTTTTTAATATGATTATTGATTGTAAATGCTTTTGTTTCCTTATTTCTTTGCTTTTTAGCTGATTATTACAACACTTCAATCATATTGGGAAAAGGGGAATGATTCATTAATACTGCCTTAAAGATTATGCCTACTTTGCAATTCACATTCTCCCTGCAAGTGCAATCAAAATAAATTCCCCTAAGTAGCCTACAAATTAAATTTTAGGCCAGTTTCATGGATAATATCTCTAGGTTTTTTATCATTGACTTTATAATATAAGCACATTGCATTTAGATGTTATAGTCCATGTTTTTACTTGATAGCAATTAACACTCCCCCAATGCTATGGTGTATTCTAAATACCAGAGTACTTTAATAACTTCAGTTTAACATAGCTCTTCGTGGCCGCTGAGGGAATGTGGCTAAATTGAATCAGGAACACACAATCATTCCTGTAAACTAAATTAAACACAAAACACTTGATCTTCAAATTTTGTTCAACGGATGGAAGTAAAAATAAATTAAAAACTTAGCACTTTGGTGTTGATTGAACAGTATCATTTCTTCCAGTGATTAAGTATGAAAAGGTGAACACACCATCATAAATAAATTAGAGTTGTTGTTGTTTACTAAACTCTAACAAGATTAGGTGGACAAAATATAAAAATAATCCATTATAGCAAAACTTTAAAATAGTAAAGAACAATGAAAATAAATATTTGTGAAATGTAATTTCACGACTACAAGGGAAAATTCAATTTCACTATATTAGTCAATTCTCACATTCCTATGAAGAACTACCTGAGACTAGATAATTTATGAAGAAAAGAGGTTTAAGTGACTCACAGTTCTGCAGGCTGTATGGGAAGAATGGTTCGGGAAGTCTCAGGAAACTTACAATCATGGCAGAAGGACAAACGGAAAGCAAGCACCATCACATGGCCAAGCAGAAGAAAAGCACATGAAAGAAAACATACCACACACTTTCAAACCCTCATTATCACAAAAACAGCAAGGGGGAAATCTACTCCCAAGATCCAATCACCTGCCACCACTTCCCCCCCCAACATTGGAAATTACAATTCAACATGAGATTTGGGTGGGGACAAGAGTTAAACCATATCATCCGCATTGAAAAAAAGTTTTATTTAGCCAATGAAAAAATCTAAATATTTCAACTAATTTTAAAGTAAATCAATTTTAATTACTCATTAGATGTTTATACATTTATTTCTTTTATTAAAAAAAATCCTACTGAAGAATCAACGAGTTTATATTGAAACACCTACAATGGGGGAGACTCAGCACTTCCCCCAAAGCCTACTTTATAACTGAAAAGTGATATGAAATAATTTCATAAATGTGTTGATATAAAATCATTTTGCTTTAATTCCAAAAATCTTGAGCCACTATAAACCTGGGACTACACAAAATAAATTTAAGATAGCACACATTAGATGCCCTGAAGTACAGAAAAAGGCATCCAATGTATAACTCACTATCTAATGCTTCTAAATATATTTTCACTACAAAATTAATCAGTCAAATATGGTTCTATCTATGGCTATTTCTAGATACAACACCTCAGGAAGAAAACCTTTTCTCTACATAGGAGCATAATATACAATACAAATCTTTACTAAACATCTCAATTTTACAATGTTCTTAGCTGTTCTACTTTCGCTGTTGAACTACAGTCTTAACCTACGTAAAGAGAGACTAAAGATTCTACAAGGTTAAGAATTTAATACAACCCTTTGAAATGAGGGAAACTGTAAATGTTTAAATGAGATGATTCTTTTACATATTTGAAAAAAATTTTCTCATCATCTTTACCATAACATTTGGGTTAAATTGTTAGTTTCATTGTTTCCTTTTTTCTTTTCTTTTCTTTTTTTTTTTTTTTCAGTTAGTGTTGTAGAGTCTTTGTTCCCTGAAATATTACTTTATCCTGGGAATAAAATCACATATTAGGTAGTCTCTAATCCCCATGAAAAAATGAAAAAGTATGAAAAATTTTAAGTCTATGTTTAATGAAAGTATATTAACTTTATTAATGCATGCTGAGGCTATCCTTTTAGCTGCACCTCCCGTGATGACAAAAAAAAAATTAAAAAGAAAATAAAAATACATTAGAAAAATGTAATAATTCTCTTATTTTCTCTAGGTAGTTTTAGTCTCAAAACCCATTTCAGGACTAACTATAAACAGCTGTACATAATTAGTCTTTTTTAAAATATAACCACTTCTCAGTTTTATGCATATTTAGTTCTATCTAGTGCAAATACTGAGATACAAAAACATTCTATTTGTTTTTAGACATACCCCTTTCAAAAATATTATACTTTAAAACATAGTCTCATAGTAATATGAGCTGGCAGTTACTAGAAAGTGCACATACCTAATTTCTGTATATATGTATTTGGGGAATAAGTTGTCTAAATATAAGATATTATTTTAAATAAATATTGAAAGTATCACATTAAGGTTGAAGGCAAACTGTGTCCTATCTTGGTAGTAGAAATAGATCTAGCAATTTTTGAATGTCCCAATGTTGGAAATGCTTAGAAATTATATATAGAACCATTTCTAGTCAGCAGTATGTTAGAAAACTGACACACAAGTCTGATGATCATTAGTAATCAAATTATTACATAGAAAAGAAAACAGTAGGAAGGAAATTCCAGAAATCTAAATATGAAGAAAGGATCCCCACATTTCTTTCTCTCTTTATGCTTCAAATGACAAATAAATTATTATGGGATTATGTATCCCCCAAATTTTCAATCCTGGCTTATAGGTGACTCTGTTATAGCCTTTCTATTTATGTGACTTCTAGTAACAAACTTAAATATACCATGTTTAATTCTCTATAAAACTAATTCTCACTGCATTGACTATAATTACTAGGAGATTGCTAAGTTCATGTATTTTGTACAGATTCCCTGTTACTGGCCAATATTCTGAAATAGAGAAGAGAGATACAGTATAACTTTGCTGCTGCTATGTAAACACACAAAGGTCATGTTCTATATGCCACTCTGTGAAATCCATTCCTTTGCCCCATCCCAGGTGTCTTATTTTAGCTCCAAAATAATGGTGATGATCAGAGGAAATGGTTGTTACTCTATTTCTTCTGCAACAGCTTACAAACAGCACTCATTGTATTTAATGTGAAATAAATTAAACAGAAAAAAAGAACAGGTAATTAAATATCATGTGTAGAGTTGACCCTTGAACAACACGGGTATGATCTACATAAGTGCTTATATGTAGATTTCCTTTTGCCTTTGTTATCTCTGAAAGATGATCAACCCCTCTTTTTCTTCTCCTTAGCCTACTATGTAATGTGAGGATGATGAGGATAAAGACCTTTACGATGACCCACTTCCACTAAATGGAGAGTAAATATACTTTCTCTTCTTATGGTTTTCTTAATAACATTTTCTGTTTTCTATCTTCTTTTATAGTAAGAATACAATATATAATATATATATATAACATACAAAACCTGTATTAATTAACTATGCTATCGGTAAGGCTTCCAGTCAACAGCACGCTATTAGTAGTTAAGTTCTTGAGGAGTCAAAAGATGTATGAAGATTTTTTACTGCACAGGGTTCAGTGCCCCAACCTTTGCATTTTTCAAGGGTAAATTGCACATTTTAATTTGTAATATTCTATTTGCAAAACCAAGAAAAAAGTGTACAAATGTATAGACTAAAATGTTCCAAGTTTATTTTGTATTGAAACATATTCCTTTAAAATGAGTAATTCAATTTGTTAAACAGTTGGTCCCTCCGCCCAGTTCCAGTAATCTTAAAACTCTTCCAGTCTATGGAGTATCTCAAATACTTTCAAATGTGTGTGTATTACATATGTATCTGCATTTAATTGAAAGGTTTACCTTGATATGTTTGTGAGTTTTAAGAATAACCTCTACCCATTTAAATTGAACAAACATTTATTTAATGTACACATTATGACTAGGACTCTTAGACACAGAATAGGAGTATAATATATTTAAAGCTTATGATGCCCACAGGGAGTTTTACAGGGTGTACGTGTGTGTGCATGTGTGTCTATGCATAGGTAAGACAAATACTAAAGCAACACTAGGCATTAAACAATAAACCCTTAAGTGGTGCATGAAAATATGTCAAAAGCTGTGCTGAAAATAAGTTTAAAAGATAAAAAGATACAGGATCATAAAATTTGTTTGGACTTCATTCCATACAACCACTTCTCTAGCCCTATTCTAGCATATGAGAATACTGATTATTCCACATAGAAACAAAACAGGCATGTTCTGCCCTGCCACAAATCTGCTTTATCTGGGTCTTTCCCATCAACTTAGTAGAAGCTCCAGCCTTCTAGTTTATCAGGCTAAAATAATAGAGCCATCTTTGGCTCCTCTCTTTTTCTACCTGACTATGTCTACCCGATGACCAAATCTTCTTAGTTCTAATGTCAACATGCATCTGCATTCCAGTAATTTCTCACTATTCTGGATCATAGCATTCCCCTGACCTGTTCCTAATCTAGCACAACAGAGTAGCCAGAACAGTTCTATAGTATTTAACTCAGATTAAAGTACTCTTCAAATCAAAACATTCCTAAGCACCTAATTTTTCTCAAAGTAAAACTATCTAATTTTATTTTATATAGAAACATATTCCTTTAAATGAATAATTCAGATTGTTAAACAGATTGCCCCTCCTCCCAGTTCCAGTAGTCATGTAACCCAAGTCTACAGAGTATCTCAAATACTTTTAAGTGTGTGTGTGTATTACAATACTTCTATGATATCATTTCTGCTACTCTTATCATTGCTCTAAATAATCCAGCAACACAAGTCTCCTTCTTGTTTCTTGAACCAAAAGATACGTATTGCCTCAAGCTCTTCCACTGATATATTGACTTCGTTACATCATCCCTTCTTTCAAGTTTTTGTTTTAACACAGTATCACCTTATCAGTATGGTCTGCAATGGCCATTTTATTTAACATTGAAATTTCCAGTCTTAATCTTCATTCCTTATTGCCATTACAGCTTTATTTTTCTACATAGCACTTTTTACTTTCTGATTTAGTGAATTGTTTACCTATTAATTATGTCTACCATTTGTTTATGTCCACATAGAATGTAAAATATTTGAGGGGAGATTGTTTGTCCATTGATTTCTTATACAGCAATACTAAGAGCAATGCTTAGCAATTAGCAGGTGGTGAATAAATGAATGAAATATTCTGGTAATTGTCTGTCTTTGATACAGATGAAACCAGTAAGTAAGTGAATTATAATCTATGTGTAGTAGCATTTCAGAGACAGCAGAAATTCTTTGAAAATGGTTCATTGGATTCTTTAAGGGAACATGCCTATACACAAGAAAACATAACACATTTTTGGATCAGAATATTGCTAAACACAACCTAAGAAGTTCAGCATCAGACTTGCTCTTCCTGATGAAACAGGAAATTTCCTTGACCCCTTTCATGGGCCTGAAGAAAGGGGTGCCTCACTTAGCCCACAGCTCTCAACCCCTCATGGGAGACAGAACACACAGGCAAGCAGGTGCAGGAGCCGGAGTGAGTGCTTTTTGGCACTGGCAAGGACAAAACTTTGTACGTGCCCTGTGGCAGCATCTAGACGGGAGTACCTGTGAACCCCATAGATCCAAAGGATGTGAGATACACAATGCTCTTTAGCTTTGCTTTCGACTGACAGTGTAAGTGTTAAACAGTTCAGTAGACCCTCTGTCTTCTGGTCTGAGGCAGTTGCTCTTCACTAGTGAGGGCAGATATTCAGTGTGACACCCTTTAGTATCTGCATCTGTGGCACCCAAGCTTTTCTTCAGCATCCACAAAAAAATCAGCTTGCACAAGCAAATTGAAGGATGGTGAATACAAAGGATTTTATTGCTGATGAAAGTAGCTCTCAGTGGGAAGAGGAGCTGGAAGGGGTATGAAGTGGGAAGGTGATCTTCCCCCAGAGTCCTGCCTTCCCCAGCCAGACTCCTCTCTGAAGCAATACTATCAATCTGTCCCTGTGAAGCCAAGCTGCTTCTCTCTGATATCAAACCACAGGTTCTCACATCCAGCTGGTTCGCTTCCTCTCCCCTTTTCTGCTCTCTGCCAATCGGGTCAGGAATTTTTATGGGTACAGGATGGGGGATGGGATGGGCAATGGGTGGTTTTGAAAGGGACACCATCCTAGTGGGAAAACACACGGAGGTAAGTTTTTACTTTTGGCCACAGTCTCAGGTTTTTCAGCTTGAGGGTGGTGCTTCACCAGGGACCTGCCCTTTTCTGCCTTGAATTTCTCTACTCACTTTCCCTATCATTATTTTAATCTTTAAAAGTGTTTTCTTATATTTTTATACTTGATTTTTATGAAGAAAATGATAAGACAATATACAGAAAAAAGCAAAGTGAAGTATTCTTAAACAGTAACTAAATGAGTCAATAAGGTATATAATAGTAAAGCTATAAGATTTTAAAGAGTCATCTTAAAGAGATTATTTTAAAAACAATTACATAAAACACATTTTTAATCTAAAGTTGTACACAAAATCTCTCCTACATCAAACCCACTATAAAAGACACAAGTAAATTTACTATTTAGGGAAACCTACAATAATTATTTTCTTTTAAAAAATTCAATACAAATAGTTTTCTACTTTATCTGTTCCAAGTTAGAATGTTCTAATATCAAATTTTTGTTAAGTGAGATCTACTTCTCAATTTGCTATAGAAGTTTCTGATATAAAATAGAAGACTAAGTAAATTTATGTAGCTGGAAAATTAGCACATAAAAGTGATTTTTTTCTCTCTCTCTTAAACATGTTGGACTCATTTCTGGAGAAATTTTCTTGTCATCCCATAATAAACAACTTGCACTTGTCATATCTGAATTAACATGATATTTTAAGAAACTTAGTACAATTCTATGAATCCCTTCATCCCTATATGCTGAAAAAAATGCAACATTTTTACACAAAATGTGTTCATAGTAAATTATAGTAGTTTCTTATATCTATGTTTGTAGAAGCAGCACCAGTCCCAGTAAACTATGATGATTTTAAAATACCCTTCAAACTATGGTATTTAAGTGGTCATGTGATGCACAGGTGGAGTCTGAAATCATGGTAGGCTCCTAATAAATGTGTCATTCTCTTATATTGGTAGATGATACCTTTAAACACTCAGTAGCAACACAATGCCAGCACATGGTGTTCTGATAACATCCTGCCAGAACTCTTGGCTTTGAAATGCTCTCCCTGAAACTTCCTTGGATAATTCTGATTTTTAAGATAATAATGGTGATGAAAGGGGATAAAGGGAGCCGTTCAAGCTAAGTAGACCAAGATTTAAATGTTCCATCCATGCTTCACTAGGAAGTTTCAATTTCTTCTTAAAAGAGTTTCCCGGCTTATAAAATGTACAAGAAACACTTAGGCTAGAATTCTTTATTATTATTATTATTATTATTATTATTATTATTATTTTTGAGACGGAGTTTTGCTGTTGTTACCCAAACTGGAGTGCAATGGCATGATCTCAGCTCACCGCAACCTCCACCTTCTGGGTTCAAGCAATTCTCCTGCCTCAGCCTCCCAAGTAGCTGGGACTATAGGTGCACACCACCATGCCCAGCTAATTTATTATTATTATTATACTTTAAGTTCTTAGTTACATGTGCAGAACATGCAGGTTTGTTACGTAGGTATACATGTGCCATGGTGCTTTGCTGCATCTATCACCCCGTCATCTACATTAGGTATTTCTCCTAATGCTATCCCTCCCCTATCCCCCCACCCCCTTCTATCTTAGCCCTCCCACCTCACAAAAGGCACTGGTGTGTGATGTTCGCCTCCCTGTGTCCATGTGTTCTCATTGTTCAATACCCACTTATGAGTGAGAACATGTGGTGCCCACGGCAGCTCAGCAACGCCTCTGCAGGCAGACTGTAACTATCCTAAATTTAGCCTAGAATTTTGAATTCAGTTTTATGCTTTGCATACTGTTACCAATGCAGATGAATCAAAAGACTAAGCAAACTGTAATAAGTAACTCTCTTAGTTTATTTGTTCATTGATGAGTGTAAGTTTCCATGTTTGAAAGAGAACAAAAGTTTGAAAATGAGACCTAGAAAACACGGAGATAATTCAGTAAAATGATAAATTACCTCTGACCATTTCAAAAGTAATCTGAAATTATTTTGGTGTAGCCTGTTTTTAATGTACATTTGGCATTAAAATATATGATTAACTACTTATTAAATAGTTCACAAAAACACAACTTAGGTTTACAGTATAATGTGTGAGTTTTATGTCAACTATTATTTAAAATATTTTAGTAATCTAACAAGCAGAATCACATGACACATCCTACAAGCTCTTGAAGTATATGTATTCTCTTTCTTCATTGAAATGTTTTGTCAAACATATCAGAGGACATTTCTTGAAATGTACCTCTGTTTACTCAAGCACTAACATCTATTTTATAATATAGTTATGTGGAAAATTTATTTACTTTACTAGATTTTGGACATGTCAAGATAAGAATAACCAAATAAACAGATGGTACATTATTATCAAGTTTTCTCAATATCAAAAGCATTTATTTTTCATTAATCCCATTTGATCCTCTAACCATGTTAGGAATAATATTGTCAAGTGTCGGTTTTGATGGTCTAAAGAGATTTTAAAAAATAAAGTAAACCTAGAGAGCTATGCAATTTGTCATATTTTCCTTTTTGTAAAGTAATACAATAGATAAAATAACATTGTGGCAAGGAAAACATAACGCCTCTCGATATATCTACAAAAATATCTGGAAGTAAATATTTTAGTGGTAGATTAATAGCTTCTATATTCTTACTGTGGCTTCCAGATTTCAATTCAACCAGACAGAGGGAAAAATTAAAAAAAAAGAGGTACAAAAAGATAATTTTGTGCATATATTTTTATTCTTACAGAAAATGAAGGCAAAGGTCCGTTACATTTACTCAGATGTATAACCTGTGATCTCTTTTAAAATACTAAAAAAGTTTTTTTAACTTTTAGGCTCAGGGATACACGTATCATTTTTCATTCAAATGTATTTTATTTTAATGATTCAAACTCTTGATTGTTTTTCACTTTTTTGATTAATTCTTGTACATTTTTAAAGACATTGGACTTATATTTACTATTTTATGTAGACACTTTGATTCCAACATGGCTTTTCTCTAATTATTCACAATTAATAAGAAAAATTGTAAGACATAATTATCTTTACAAATAAGACTCAGTACTATGAATTCCTATGCATTTCTACAGAATCTGTACTAGGTTTGTTGGAATATGGGTTATTTTGTTTTAAAGTTATAGTTTGAAAGTATGAAGTTTCAATTTATCTCCACTTTTCTGTTTATAGCTGTTAATAAGTGTTTCATAAATGTAGAATTACCATTGGAACACTAAACCAGTTTTAACAAAAAAAAGTAGGTAAAGAATCTTTGATTCCACCTTCATTATAAATCACACAATAGTTCTATTTTTACTTTGTTAGCTGGTAAATTTAAGTCTAATGAAGATTTCATTTCAGGAATTTTGTTTAAAGGTAGTAGAGTATGCTGTTTTGAGATTTCACCAACTGAACATAATTTGAACTGCCAGATATACCACTCAAAATTCTAACTATATTACTCAGGATTACATTACTGAAATTATTAAAAGCTCAATTCAAAGCATCTTAGGCAGTAAAGGGAATTTAGTAAAAGAATACTAAATTAACTCTCATTTTCACAAGGAAGGCTGTATCTAACTTGGGTCTAGAAAACCACTATGTTTGTTCATAACTAGAATTAGAGGAAGAAATTTAATCCATGAATGAAGGAAGCTCAATTGCTGAAAGTGTTGACTGAAAAGAGAAAGCAAGTCCGGGAGAATTCTTTTTGATCCAATATTCCCTTTGTGTTCCTCATTACTCTCCTGACCACTTTGCTAGGTCACCTGATAAGCTCATTTTCTCAATGTAGATATCAAAATTTAAATTGCATTAATTTTTAATTTGTTTTTATACTTCATTATCCACACTTTTCCTAGGAGAAATCATCTTCATATTGCTTCAATTATCATCCATACTCAAATGAGTCATATATTTCTGCCTCTAGCCCAGAATACTTCAGAGTTCCAATCCTCAGTATTCAACTCTGTAATTGACATTATAAATTCTACATATCAAAGCCAATTCAATATCAGTAAAAGACTTGTGATGTTTTTCTATTTTAGCAGACCAAAAATAAATAAATAAACAAATAAGCACCAAGTTACTGATCAGCTTTTAGTGATCTCCAAGTCAATAAATGAATTCCTCATTGGTAACAATGAAGCAACTAGAATCAGGGAATGACTTCAATCTCTCTCACATGAACCCACCACTCCTCTACCCCTATACACTTAAATCTAGATATACAATTTATTATCGAGTGTGGTCGGTGTGCTTTCTTTAAAAAAAATTGTGCAATTCCTCCAAATCACTCCATCTTTACCACCACAAATTTAGCCGGATCATATTAACTCTCAGTTATGCTACTGAAGTAAATGACTAAACATACTGTTTGTACACATGCCTATTCTCTTCAAACAGTTCATAAGACAGTGTTTGTGATTTGCTAAAACACAGATTTTTTTGCCTGTGAAACACACTATGAATTTTTGCTTAAAACGTGTCATTTATTTTCCCCAATATTTTTTAATATAAGGAGAATTCCTTCTTCTTGAGTGAATAGCTATTATTGAAATTGCCAAGGAATTGTGAGTTTCTCAATCTGGTTATATCATCTTACCCTGCCAACAGCAATGGCAGGATATTGGTCCAGTTATTTCTCACCTAAACTTTTATTTGTCGGTGAGAATTTAGTCACTTTTGATGACTATGAAATACTGAATTCCTTGGTTATTTTTGGCATTTCTCTGATTATTGATGCGATTGAGAGCATTATATCATATGATCCTAAACATGGCTTCTACAGACCTGCCCTAGGCAGCTCCTGGAGACCTCTCCACATGTACATTGTACCATGCTCTTTTTATGCCTTGCTCTACACAGCCTTTCTTTAATTACCTCATATAAAACACATTCCCTCTCATTATAGGTCTTCTACACTTGGCAGTTGCTCTTTCTGGAAACTTCTTTACATATTTTTGATGCTTAGTTTATTCGTCATCTCTAAGGTCTCAGCTCAGATGTGAGGTCCTCATAACCTATACCTTGCCAGCCTGGCTGGATCAAATTTTCTGTAGCCATTGGCACCATGTACCACTCAGTCACAGTGACTTAACTACAGTTGAGATCCTGCACATGTATTGTTATTACTTAATCATTGTCTGTCTTCGTTCACCACTGTAAATTCCACAAAGGCAGAAAATGCATTTAACTTTGTTTATTATTTAACCTACAGCTTCTAGAATAATGATCAACAATTTTTACACTCAGTTAATATTTACCAAATTAGTAGCTAAAAGTAGAGTGAATATCTACATTTAACTACAGGATAAAAGGGCAAATAATTTTTTTTTCAAAACACTGATGTCTCCTTTAAGAGAAATTAGTTGCTAATTAGAGAAGCTGGTTCATTCTAATACACTGGTTCAATTATTAACAGTTTCTTTTGCAACAATAATCAAATTAGAATTTAAAGATGGAAAATAGTCTCGTTTTTGTCAGAAAGATTATGCGATACTTGCCATATAGTTTCCTTTTTATCTCTAATCTCATCAATTGTATTGAGCTCTAATGTACATATATAATATCACCTATTTTATGTGTATATTTTAAGTTGAAAGTGATTTGACAACTTGTAACCACCATAGCAATTAAGATATATTCTCTTCCTTTTCCCAGAAAGTTCTCCTATTCTCCTTTATGATCAGTTCCCCCACACCCGAGCAACCCACCCACACACCAGACAACCACAAATTTGATTTACATTACTACAATTCCATTGTCTCTTCTAAACATAATATATGTATAATCAAACAGTAGTTACATTTTTATGATGGGTTTTTTGCTTCTCATAGTGTTTTTGGTGGGGGTTATTTGTTCATTTTGTAGCATATGTCATTATTTTGTTAATTCTTAGTGCTAAGTCCTAGTCCACTGTATATTTTTATCACAGTGTATTTATTCAGTCACCTACTGACAGTCGTTTGGGTTATTTCAAGTTTGTTTCAATCTATTATTAATATATTTGATGTAAATATTCTGCTACAAGTCTTTTTGCAGACATATGCATTCCTTCCTCTAGAGTGAATAGCTAGTCTTAAAATTGCCAAAGAATTGCCAGTTTCCCAATCTGGTTATGACATCTTACTCTGCCATCAGCAATGGCAGGGTGTTGGTCCAGTTGTTTCTCATATTCTCATCTACACTTGTATTTGTTGGTGAGAGTTCAGTCATTTTTATTGGCTGTGAAATATAATTATCTTGGGTATTTTTGGCATTTATCTGATGACTGATGCTACTGAGAGCATTATATATTATATGAATCTTGGCCATTAGTGTATCTCTTTTGATGGAACTTTGTTGAAGTCTTTTGCTCATATTTTAATTAGAGTGTGAATTGATTTTTATTGATTTATGAACTTGTTTATGTATTCTGGGCACAAACTTTCTATGAGATGTATAATAAATATTTTCACTCAACCTGTAACTTGACTTTTAATTTTCTTAATGATGTGTCTTGAAACGCAGATTTTTTTATTCTAATGAATTTCTATTTATCATTTTTCTTTTATGATAATTGTTTTTTGTGCCATATCTAAGAAATAATTGTTTACCTCAAAGTAATAAAGATTTTTGTATTTATTTTCTTCTGAAGTTTGACAGGCTTAGCTTTTATGCTTGGATATGCTGTATATATATATCAAATTAATTTTTGTGAAATCTGTGAGGTAGAAGTCAAGGTTTCCTTTTCCTTTTTTAGTGGATATTTCGTTGTTTCAGCAAATATTTTTTTTTGAAAAGAGTTTCATTTCACCATAAAATTGCTTTGACACCTTTGTTGGAAATTTAATCATTATACATACACAAATATAAAAATAGCTCAATGCAGGAATTGTCAACTTTGCTAACCTCGGCCCCAGCTGCTTTGTCAGCCAGAGAGGGACCTAACCAACTGCCATGTCTGGCAGCCTCCATTACACTTCCCTACAGATGCTGCCAGACCTACAATCTCAGGAAAAAATAAAAGAAAGAAAATGGAAGAGAAGAATTTTTTTTTATGGGAATAGGAAGGAACAATAAATACAAATTCCTCACTGATCTTTTGTCTCCTATCAATTACTGAGAGAGTTATTTTTAAATCAACTATTAATCTGGATTCATCCTTTTTCCTTTTAGTTTTGTTAACTTGTTAACGTATTTTTCATGTACACCGGTGTTCTAACACCAGAGACAGACAGCCTTCAAATTGTCAAAATTTCCCTTTTATTACAATGAAATGTGAGCTTCTACCTCTGATAACATGTCTTGTGTTGAAATCTATTTTAACTGATAGTAAATACATACTATCTTTCTTATAGCTACTCTTTGCATTGATATATCTTTTTCCATGCATCCCTTTGCCTTTAAATTATCTGTCACTTACCTGATGCATTTTTTATTATTTTTAGTTGACTTTTCTCTATTATCTTTTAGTATTTGTTCTTTATATTATTTTATTTTACTAGTTTTATTCTGTCTAGTTATAGTGAATATTTTACCATTTTATGTAATACTAAATTATCAATATTAATTCCATTTCCACTCTTTTCTAATGTTCTCACATATTTTATTTCCATGTATCTTAGAAACACATTTATACAATTCTATAATTTGGAGGATTAATAGTCACTCATCTCTTACAAATGTAATAAACGAAAAAGCAAGGTTGTTTGTGTGTTTATTTAAAAATATTTATTTATGTGTGCTTTTCTGGTACTTTTTATTCTTCCTAATAATCTGAGTTTTCATCTGGTATCATGTGCCTTCAAGCTGAAGAACATTCTTAATCATGACATTTAATTTACCTATGTATACATTTTATCCTTCATATTGAGAAATATTTTTATTAAATACCTGGGATAATAGTTTTGTTTGTTTCAACACTTTAGCAATGTCATTAAATTCTCTTGCAATCTCCATTGTTTCTAATGAGAATCTAGTTAGTAAATGTATCACATTCCTATTTGTATAAAGTTACTTTTCTCCCTTCTTATTGCTTTAAAAATTTTCTGTTTATGGCTCATAATAGTTTTATTATCATGTGCATGACTGTGATTTTCTTTGCATTTCTTTTCCTTGGCGTTAATTATCCTTCTTGGGCCAGTGGATTTTCTCCAACTTTGGGAAATTTTAGCCGTTTTTTGAGTATTTTTTTATTGTTTAATAATATCTCCTCTCTTTCTGTATTCTACTTATACATATGCAAGCATGGGTGATACTGGCCTATAGGCAACTTAATTTTTTTTTTATATATTCACCTTTTTTAATCTCCAGTGGGATTATTTCTACTAATCTCCATCTAAATTCACAAAAAGTTTTTTTCTCTGTAGTCAAATCTTTAAGCTTAGGTGAAATTTTAAAAATTTCAGAAACTGCAATTTCCTATTCTAGAATTTCTTCTTTGTTCTTTTGATAGTTGAATTCCTCCGCTGACATTCTCCATTCATTATTTCATTATGTCATGCTGTTTTTTTTATTTCTAGAGTATATTTATAATGGAGGTTTTAAAGCCTGTGTGTGCTAATTGTAACAGGTGGGCCAGTTATAACAGTGGCTCATAGTGAGATTTATTCCTATTATCTTTTTCCCTCAATTGAGGAATTTATTTTTCTGCTTCTTCACATGTATACTAATTAGTGATTACATACTTGACATTGTGTAATACATTAAGTAGAGTCTGGATTATGTGACCTTTCTTTAAAGGACATTGAATTTTGTTTATTAAAAGAGAGCATTTAAATTGCTAGTGAATTCTTTCAAACTTTTCAGGTTTGCTCTACTTTAATTAGGCCAGATATATTTCAATTTTTCCATAGTTCTAGGGGGTAATGCTCTTTGTCCTAAAATACGGTCTTTCTCAAATATCAACTAAGTACTTAGGTACACAGTATGATATCTCTACCCTGGCCAAGTAAAAAGTCTAGCATTTTCTCAGCACAGTGGAAATGTGTCTTCACTTACCTCTCAGCCTTGTAGTAACAACTCTCTGGTAGGCCTTGCAGACTCTGTGTATACATATTCGAAAATTCTATAGAAAAAATCAATAGTGTACCTCACACAGTACCCAGGATTTCCTGCGTCACAGTTCCGTTCTCTGCAATATGCTGTTCCACAAATTCCAACTGTTGCAGCAGCCCCCAATTTATGTCTGCCTCCTCACCTTGAAGTACTGTCATCTCTGCTTAGTGTCCATCTTTAATTTATTTTATCTGAAATCTACTTGCAGGAAAAGTGCAGAGGTAAGCTAATAGCTGTCTCCACAATCATCCTTTTTACTGCATATTGATTAATGTTCCAAAAATTATTTTATATATTTTATCTAGTTTTATGATTGCATCAAAAGGGCATATCTGGTACCAGTTACTCCACTATGGCTAGGGATAGAATCATTTTTATTTTTAAAGTAAAAAGTTTATAAAAATGAAGAAATTATTTTTCTACCATATAAAATTATAGATAGTAAAATAAATATTCACCTTATAATTTAATGTTTGTTTTGAAATCCATTTTGTCCATTAAAAATATCTTCTATAAAAATTTTCAGAATAATTAAAATAGTTACATAACTAATATTAGTATAATAATTTACCAATTGTTAATTTTTTTAATTTTTGCTTTCATTTTAGGTCAAAAAATAATAGAAATTTATCAGTTTGTATTTAAATTCTTATAAATGGAGTCTACAAAACTGATTCAAATAATTTTCTAACATATTACAGATATACTTCTGTGTTCTGAAAAAATTAATTTTGCTTGGCTAATAATATATTCTCCACGAAGAGAAATAGTAAGAAATACACCTGAAAATCACAATGTGGTGAGCTCCTTGAGGGGCTTTTATGCTTTCTAAATTATTTATGATTTATTTTGTGTCTAGTAATAAACTATTTTTGCTTTAAACAGGATTTCATTTTAATTACAGCTATAGTTTAGAATAATGTCTTTCACAGTACTATGCAATTTTCATTATAAAGTTTAGAGAAGGCATTTTTAAAAATTATAATACATACATTATGGGACAAAAGAATAGATCATTAGCTGTAATCAGTGTGAATTCAGTAATATGTTGATGTCATATTTTGGTATGAGATCTATGTCAGCTCCAAACAAATATGAAAAGAGGTGAAGAAAAATTTATTTTTGATAAACAAAGAAATATATATTTAAGCTAATAAACTGACTATAAATCAAACCTCTTACTATTCTAGAATTGAAGAGTGAGAAAGGGAGAGTCTAAATAATGTTAATAATTCCTTAAAAGAATGTGAAATGTGACTAGATTTAATTCACATACTGACTGTGTAATAAGCTAAATTTTAACCTTTGATTTATTTATTAGCAGTTTCAGTTTAGTGTATTGCATGCAATGCTTATTTAATGCCGAATATCAAATAACAACCAATGAGTAATAAATTATTAGATGTATGGCATTGGCACATGATATGAATGAAATAATTTCATACAGATGATACCCAACAGCGCTCTATAGATATGGTGTAATTATTAACTCTTTTTTTGTAAAACTTTCTCTCTTCTCTGGGTTCATTACACTCATTGCACACATATGAGCAACACTTTTTTTCTCTTTAAAACATGTATATGTACATGTGCATGCATGAGTAAGTGTACACATATACACCTTCATAATTTTGCTGCTCTTTACAACCAGTCTGCTGGAATCTGTTGTCTAATCTTCGTTGTATCTCATTCCTCATCTCTACTTATTCCTCAATCCATTCCTATCAAGTTCCTATACAGTATGGTGCTGGAGCTGGCCAAACTGGTACTCTCTGCCAGTTATTAAATTTTCAGAAACACTTTGAACCTAACACAGCATTATTAAAAATAAATTAGTATAAAAAGTTTACAATAAAATGAATTTTATTAAAACAAAGACAGCAATTATAGAAAACTTTTCACTTTCTAATTATCTTTCTGTAAGTCATTATATTCTGTGCCCTCGAAGTTGTTAATATCTATTGTCTCTATATTGTCTAAATTTCATATAATGGTTCCCCATAACTATTTGTATCTCCACATACTGTGTATTTCTTCCAAAAATCGAGAGCCTCCTATCAGCCATGGTGGGAGTATTCACACCACAAAATTTGGCAAATGCTGAAAGTCAGTGTTTTTCTCTTTGGCTTGTGTATTGTCTTCCCGAAAACGGGTGATTAAACGGTATCACTTCTACCAATAGGATTCTACTTACCCATTCTAATGCAACTGAATAATTATGTAGCTGCTGAATCCAAATGGCTTTTTCGTTCCTTAGATTTCTCAACTCTTTGGCAGCATCTGATGCTATGGTTTGTCCCTATTTCATATTTGCTTGGTTCTATGAAGACTCTCTTTCCATCTTTTTCTAATACATATAAGGAAAGATTCTTTTCGTCTTTATAATAGACACACTTTCATAATCTTACTTGTCCCTTAAAAGTCACCCCTTCCCAAGTTTCTGCTCTCTTCTTACTCTTTACATTCTCCAAAGATTCTATTATATACCCCTATTGTTTTAATTATAATTTACATTTTGTATCACTCAATGTATTTCATAATTCGGGCTTCTATTTTGAAATTCAAACCTTGAGTTACATCTCTACTACTATGGAGCTTAAATGTTCAAACCTGAACTCCTCTTCTTTCGTCTCTCCAAAACTGTTTCCACTATTTTATTTCTTGGCAGATAGCATGAGGATCCATCATGTCATTCTATCTAAAGACTTAGTGCCATCTTAAATTCCTCCAATTTTCAAAATAACACATCAAACATACATTGATTCGTAGACATTTTAAATATAGATTATTTTCATTCTTTCTTTTCCTGTTTTAGCTTTCTTAGTTTGAACATTTACTAATTCATCAATTTGCTTCTATCTGGAAATTAATAAAACTACATAAGATAAAATATTTTGACTGTGGAGCCTAATTAGTTACTGAGCCTAATTAGTAATTGATCATAACGCTTTTTTAGACCACTGA
Source organism: Callithrix jacchus (assembly GCF_049354715.1). Taxonomy (NCBI): domain Eukaryota; kingdom Metazoa; phylum Chordata; class Mammalia; order Primates; family Cebidae; genus Callithrix; species Callithrix jacchus. Next base: position 134,309,910 of record NC_133504.1, read on the forward strand.
GAACAAAAATACAAGATCCTTAACTGCAAGTGTTTCTCACTTGCCTAAAAATTTTCTTACGCCAAGGATTATTCTTTTATTTTATAGAGACTGGGCTCTGTCTGTCACTGAAGGTAGAGTGCAATGACACAATCATAGCTCAATGCAGCCTCAAACTTGTGGGCTCAAATGATCCTCCTACCTCAACTTCCCAAGTAGCTAAGATTATAGATGCACACTACTATGTTCAGCTATTTATTTATTTAGTGGAAACAAGGCCTTGCTGTTTTTCCCCGGCTAGTCTTATATTTCTAGTCAAGCCATGCTCCCACCCTGGCCTTCCAAAGCACTGGGATTATAAGCATGAGCCACCATGCCTAGCCCAGGACAAGAATTATCTTGTTCACCAGCATATTTCCAGAGTTTTGTTACAGTAGTTCAAAAATACTTATTATGTACCTAAAAAGATTGAGTCATGTAACTGACAGGATTCCGAATAAAAGAAGCAAAGTTAAAAATAAAATAAATTTAAAAAATAATGTTTTATTTTTCAATTTCTATCAGGGTTATCTCTGATAATAACTACTGCAGCCACAATTAAAATCAAACATTCATTCTTAGACTGCAAACCTCGTGGTGCTATATAATGTTTGTTTTTGTTTCTGTAATGTGTATTTGAGACAGAAAACCTTTTAAAGCTAATGGTATGTTAATAAATGTAAATCTTATGTATTAAAGTTATATAAATATATACACACACACATATATATATGTATATCTACACATTGAAGCTAAGCTTTTTTTAACAACTGAAGAAATAAAAACTGTATTACTTTTCAGAAGGAAAAAAGAAAATATATCACTTTTACTATCAATGTAGGGAATATTCTGAATGGAAAGAAAAACATGCAACATGAAAGCCAGAAATATTGAGTAATAGCATACAGCAATAGCAATTTGGATTGGCAAGTGTGGCACTAACAGCATCCAAGTCTTCAAGAATGAAGTGAGGGTGTGAGAATTGCATTATATACATCAACATTTAAAGACTCACAGTAAATAAACAAAAATCATGCTCCAACATGGAGTACTGAGTAACTGAAATAATATGAGATATATGTTACATCCTAGTCAATACAAATATTTTTTTATGGATAATTCTTAGTTTGGTCTTGTACTTTAACCTAAAGATAAGTTGCTCATTCCGTATCTAGACACTGTAAAAAAGTAAATTCAAGTCAAACTGATTCTTTCATGCTCAGTTTTAAAACCCAAATTTTAATCAGGCAAATGCATCTTATTTATGCTTCTATAAACATTTATCTTCAGTTTGCATTATTTTAAACATTTAACCCAATTTACTTGATTAACTTACAAATATGACTACAGGATATTTCAAATTACAATTTGAATTATAAAATTGTAATTCCCCAAATTCTTTTTATTATATCTCTCAAAAGTCTAGCTTACATGTGTACTTTATCTATTTATTCATCTATCTATTTTATGTATGTATGTATCTATCTTTGCAAGCATATTCTTTTACTTATAATGGATGAAGAGTTAATAGTGGCAAAACCATTATCAACAACCTTGTTTTATCTGTTAAAATAATCTTCAATTTTGGAGGAAAAAATATGTCTAACTAAATCAGGCTGTGATGTTCTGGGGCAGAATGGTCAACAGAATGAGGAAAATTATACATTTATGGCCATTTCTATAAAATCTACACCTTCTGTTAATATCCCACGGATCCAGGAGTTACCATCTTTTTCTCTTCCTGCCTTGAACATAGACATGATGGCTGTACCTATAGCAGCCTCCATGAAATCAAAAGGGAAAGTAATCATGACCAAAATGATTGAAAGTAAATATTAAATAAAGCAGATTTAAACAAAATTATGAAATACTATGAAGATATAGAAATGATTTGTATAAGACTGTTTATGGGCAAGGAACTGATAATAATACATGGCCAAAGGTTTAAGTGGTGTAACAGTATCCACAAACATGGTATTATTTTGCAAATATATGGAAGGAAACAGACGTGTGAAAAGTCTGGATATTCCCAGGCAGTGACATAAATCAAGTGAAAGAAGTAGAAGCCATCTACTGTAAGCGCAAAGAATAATGGGACTGCATTCTCAGTTATACAACTGTAATAAAGCCAACTAAAAGTTAATAAGCAATTTATTATTAACATGTACCAGCTTACATTTCTTTTTGTTTGTTTGCAGAAATAATATCACCTAAGAACAGAACATTTTTTAAATAAAAAATTATTATATGTCATTTGAATTATTTCACCAAGTGCATTTAAGCAGCTTTTGTTAACTACTCCAAATGAAGAAGCTTAAAACAACAATTTATTATTGTATTCAATATTTAGTGGGTCAAAATTCTGGGCAGGGACCAGATTATCTCAGCACCACAACTTTTGGGGGCCTCTGCTGGGATCACTGGAATGGCTGGGGCTAAATCAGCTGATGCTAATAAAATTTCTCTGTTTCTCTCTCTCTCTCTCTCTCTCTCTCTCTCTCTCTCTCTCTCTCTCTCTCTCTCTCTCTCTCTCTCTCTCTCTCTCTCTTTCTCTCTCTCTCTTCTCTATTCCCTCTCTTTCCTCTCCCTTCTCATGGCCTCTCCATGTGGTTACCTTGGGCTGTCACACAGTCTGGACACAAAGTCCAGAGCTCTAAGAAAGTGGAAACTTGCAAGCCTCTCACAAACTAGGCCCCAAACTAAGAGACCTCACTTCTGTATGCTGAAAGCCTATATTCAAGGGAATGGAACTTATTTCCCCACCTTTCAGAAGGGGGGATGTCAAATAATTTGTGGCCATCTTTAATCTTTCACGATATTTATATCTGTTTATATGTGTATTACTAAATATTCAGATATCTTCCAATTAAAATGAAACTCAATGCAGCTTAAATTAAAAACAAAGAAATTTTAACCAAGAAGTTGAAACAAATCACATATACCATTACCCTATTCAAAGTCTTTAATCATAATTTACATTAATGCTTTACAAACTGTTCTATTGGAATCCAGGGCTTTCTAGTTGTTGAGAGAAGTCAGGAAAGGGGGTGCTGAATGATTGGCATTTCTCACATATGCCCCAAAGCCCATAGCAAATTCATCTTCCAAACAAACATTTGTGTGTTATTAATACATGTGGCTGAATCTTCAAGATGATTTTATCTGAAGGAAATATATATAAAAATATCAAAATTCCTAAGCTATACCAGGGGTCTCTTCAAATATTAATATAGATTTAGTTATAAATGTCATGTTGTTGTAAATATTATCTGCACAATAATATATTTATATAGATGGAGATTCTTGAAGGAACATATGTATAATATATTTTAGTTTTAAATTATTGGAAAAGACCTTATACCAAATAAAATATAATATTGATAATAATGAAATAAATTTCATTAACTCTGCTATTCTATTTTTGATCATCTTCATTTTGTAATTTAGTAATTTATAAACCCTGTTATAAGTTTATTTCATACCTATATTTTAATGGCTGTCATACCTGAAAAATGTACCATCAAAGATGTATAGAACTAAAAGGAAGCTATCACTATTGATGATATCTTTATGCTGATCAGCATATGTAACCTAAATAACCCACTATTCACAGATTTTTTATTGAAAAGTTGCTAATAACCACTTATAAGTGAATGAGAAATTATTGAATAGTAAATTTGTTTAAATTTATCCTGAATCTAGTTGTTGAGAGGATTTTAAATGAGTAAGGAAATTCTATTTTCAATTACCTTTTTGGTTTTTTTACATGTTACACACGGGATTTTAAACCAAAGTTACCAGTCTCATTATAACAATAAAATTATGTGATAACTGGCACAATTTCAAACACCTGTTTTTAAAATGGCAATGTCTATAGCAAAAGCTTGTTTTGCAAAGCAGTAACTTTCCCACTCATTGTTTAAAAGGTCACCTTTCTGTTGACAGAACAGGACTTTAATATTTATTCTCAATTTTATAACATCTCATCAATAGGTTATTACTGGGAGTCACTTGTCATTCAACAAAATGTCAACAAATTCAGCACACAATTTTTGTAAAATAGAAATGCAAAATGCAGCTTTAACACTCACAACTCTTTTAAGGACTATGTGTAAGTAACTAGTAAAATACTGGACTGCAAAGATTTTAATGATAACTTATGTCAATAAAAATATGATAAAACTTTATCATCCAAATGTGTTATATTAAAACACTAATCATATTTAGGGAATTTTGGTACATAATTACAGAATATCAAAATAAACTGAAAGCTTATGCAACAGTGACGGAAGAGTAACAAACCCTATGTCCTATGGAATTCAAGCCTCCCTGAGAATACACATTCTATGAAATGAGCAAAAGTCTCGATGACAACCATATATTGAGTTATGAAAACTAAATGCTCTCCTAATGTTTTCATTTGTATAAATATATGGAGTACATGTGCAATTTGGTTACAGGCATAGATTGCATAGCAGTTAAGACAGGGATTTTAAAGTATCTATCACCCAAACAATGTATATTGTACCCATGATGTAATTTCTCACGATCTACCCTCCTCCCAAACCCTCAACCCTTCCAAGTCTCCAATATCTGTTATTCCACACTCTATGTCCATATGTACGCATAATTTAGGTCCCACTTATAAATGAAAATGTGATATTTGTCTTTGTTTATGAGTTTAAATAAAGACCTTCTTATATGTCTTCCTTTATTTCTATAGAACACATAAAAAACAGCCTGAGGTGTATGCTTGCCACTGTGTAGACTACCTGTCCATAGTCTGCCCTGAAAGGAACTATGTAATCTCTTACAATCCAGTCAATATAATATTACTAGAGAAAGAGAAAGGATCCTGAAGACAGTGCTCAAAAAGCTTTACATGCTTTCCCTTGGATAGAGATAATCTGCAGATGACATATGTAGCAGTCAGGGCCCACTATTTTCATATCTAAATCACCCTTTTCGCATGACCTTCCCCAGAAAAATGAATTATATGCATTAATTATATAAAGATATTGCTTTCCACGGGATGTAGCTGTTTTCCTATCTCAGGGCTTTTACTATTTCATTATCTTCTGCTCCTCTCTTACAATAATCACTGACTCCACAAATTCTACTTCTTTCAAATCCACCTCACCCACGACTTTTTCATATTATCATTCCCCTGATTTGGGAATGTGTGTGTATTTGATCAAGCATGTATACTATCTAACATTGTATTCCAGCAACACAAAGAAATAAAGACTAGCTTCAGGGCAATATGGAAAAATGCCCTTTTTCTCTCACTATATTGAAGGGTAGTATTGTGACTTTCAAATGTTTATGTTATTTTAAACACACATATCTGGATATCTCAGGGATCTGATAGGTTTGTTGAACTTAAATTTTACTCACTTATGAGAACTTTTACTCATTAATATAAGAAAAATATATTTAAAATAGTTTTCTAATATCTCTAGATCAATAAAAGTATAACTTGCCAATTGGTAAGCTTTCTCCCGGTCTAACTTTAGAGACAATAGTAATTTGTCTTTGTTTGCTTATTTACACCATTAAAAATTTTTGTTTCATTTATATTAATAATGATTTGTGTGTTGTGTTAATTTCTATAATAAAGTTGTGATTACCATTATTTTCCTGAAGGAGTTAAACTAAGCATAAGAAACTATGAATACTATTATTATAATTTTTAAACATAAAGGGAAAAATGCATAAAACCTTTAATTGCAGAAGAAAATATTCTATTATTTACATATTCAGTAAAAAAAATCTACCATAAATAATTACTAAGCACTGAGAAATTTAGTGCACAGTGCACAATTTTCCTAGTTATTCAAGCACATAAAATAAATAAACCCTGAACTTGATATTCCAGAAAACTTACAAAATTCTGGAAGACAATGATGTATTTTTAAAGCCATTTAATGAGCCTTCAGCCACATTTCTTTTTTGAAATAAGCTTTTTCCAATTAAACTATAGAAGTGAAAACAGTTTATGCCTTTATTTGATGTGATAACCCATATGTCAGAGTTATGGCATACAATTCCAGATAACACAAAGAAATAAAGTCTAGCTTCAGGGCAATTTTCTTCTGGTATACAATTTTATGATTATAATAAATATTTCTTTATTAAAATCCTGTGTTATCTGTTGATTGAAAGTGCATTAGGTTTTGAGTGGACATTGAAAGTTCTGCCGCAGATTTTAAATTGGGTTGTTACAAAATACTTCACTGACATGAGTATTGAACTCAGAGGATTACTTGAGAACCCCATAGAAAAGTATTCTTAAAAACATTTTCCTGTCTTTGAGTGTAATATTTTATTAAATGGCACTTTTTTATTGATGGCATTATTTTCAGTTGAATTCTTATTTCTAAGGTAAGCAACTAACATTTTAAAATGCAAAAACATACAAATAGAAATAGGCTGCTTGGGCTCAACAGAATTGAGTTCTTTTTATTTTATGTTTTGAGACAGAGTCTCACTCTGTTTCACAGGCTGGAGTGCAGTGGTGTGATCTCAGCTCACCACAACCTCTGCCTTCTGGGTTCAGGAGATTCTCCTGCCTTGGCCTACAGGTGCGCACCATCATGCCTGGCTAATATATGTACTTTTAGTAGAGACAGGGTTTCACTTTGTTGGCCAGGCTGGTCTCGAACTCCTGACCTCATGATATGCCAGTCTTGGCCTCCAAAGTGCTAGGATTACAGACCTGAGCCACTGCGCCCAGCCAGAACTGAGTTCTAGTAAAGGTTATCAAAATGCTTATTTGATCAGAAAGAACTGTTGTTTTTCAACATGAGCAGTTGTCTCTTGATTTCTTGAATCACTGGAGACCATTTAGAATGAGTCTTTAGGGGATTTACTGATCAGAATAAGAAAATGAGCTCTAAAATGATTATTCTAAAGAAGGAAATGTTTGTACCCCTCAACAGTGAATATACTTGTCTAAAAAAGAATATCCCTATAAATGCTAGCAAGTGTGTTCAAATATTTTATAAAGCTACTTTAAATGGATGAGTGTTGAAATTACCAAAAATAATTTATGATCTGTGGCAAGGCTTCAGTTTATTTCAATTCTGAAGGAAATATTAAAGTACATAATATGAAAAGGTGAACGTAATAATTGTGAAACATTTGGAAATTTGTATGGTCACTGTGTTTCAATGGGAAACAGAAAACTTTCTTAGACATATTACTTAATCATTTTTTCATCTATTAAATACTGTCTAGTATATCTGTTGCAGTGCTTAATCTTGAAAGTACCTCCCCTCACCTAATTTCAAAGAGCACCAATCCTAGTGGAGGAAATAAATGCATTAATCACAAATGCAAATGTGCAGATTACATGAAAAGGAATAAGGGACAGCTATTTCAAATTCAAGTCAATTAGAAATATCTTCCGAGAGGAAGTGAGAGTGGACTGAATTTCAGTAGGTGTGTAAAGATCATTTAGACACAGGGAAGAGAAAATGAGATACAATAAATGCTAATAAACCTAGCATGCTGTGCCTGGGGGAAACTAAACCAATATGGGTTTTGAAAGCTTAAAATGCAGGGCACCACATGACTAGATACATGTCTGGATGTTATTGAAAGTGGCCTGTGAATGAAGGAACACCTAGAAAGCTATTCAGCAAAAGAGTACAGTTGTTAAATTGCATTTTGGAAAGACACCTGGTGGCTTTGTAACCTGTACATGAGAGGGGCAAGGAGAAAGCAGACAGACTGCCAAACAGAAACATTAAAATAGGGTCCTAAATGACCATGTCCTGCCTTATTTTATGGATGCCCTCTCCACCCTCTCTGCCTAGGATACTCTGTTCCAGCCAACCTGGCTGCAGTGGTCATTTATGAACACAAAATATACTCAAAGCTTTTGCATTTTCTGTTCTTTCCTCCTGGAACGTTCTTCCCTCGGTCATCCAAAAGATGTTTTCCTGAACATCGTTCAGGGCATTGCTCAATCCACTTCATGGGCAGTCTGTGTAAATGGCACCTCTCTCTCTACCACCCAATGCTGCATCATTCTATATCCCTGTACTCACTTTCTTTTTCTACATAACACCTCTTGCCACCAGCCATAATCTAAGTTATTTTGTTTCCTGTGTTCACCGACTAGAATGTGATTTCCATGAGAGAAGGAAACTTGCATGACTTACTACTGAATCTCCAGAACCTGCAATGGTGTATGACATATTAAAGACACTCAGTAACTATTACGGAGTGAATGAATGACAATAATCATAACAACGACAATCACTGTTAACATTTATTAAGCACTTACCATGTGTCACATACTGTCTTAACTATGTCCTTAATGTATGTGATCTGAATTAAGCATCCTAATCTGATGATCATATTATAACAATTGTTCATTTATATATGCAACAGGGATTGAAAAAGTCTTAATAAAGTGTTATTAAGGAAAGTGTAGAGAAGGTTAATTTTAAAAATATGTAGATATAAACTTGGCAAGATTTAGTGAGAGAAATAAAAGTTAATGCCCAGGTTGTCCACTTAAGTAACATTTATCGAAAATCACTGCCATCAACTTTGAGAATTCAAAAACAGAAAATAAAGGGCAAACTATTGTATTCAACCTTTGCATAGGTACCTCAAGCAGCATAAAAATTACATCACCAGCCGGGCGCAGTGGCTCGCGCCTGTAATCCCAGCACTTTAGGAGGCTGAGGCCGGTGGATCACTTGAGGTTGGGAGTTTGAGACCAGCCTGACCAACAAGGAGAAACCTCATCTCTACTAAAAATACAAAATTAGCTGGGTGTGGTATTGCATGCCTGTAATCCCAGCTACTCGTGAGGTGAGGCAGGAGAATCGCTTGAACGCAGGAGAAAAGCTTGAACCCAGGAGGTGGAGGTTGTGGTGAGCTGAGATCACGCCGTTGCACTCCAGCCTGGGCAAGAAGAGCAAAACTCCGTCAAAAAAAAAAAAAAAAAAAAAAAATTACGTCACCAATTCTAACCACATATTAGCTCTTGTTCTACAATGTTAAACTTTACAATTTTGAATTTTATTTTATTTTATTTTAATTTTGCAAATAATAACCGGAGCAAAAATAGTTTGATCCAGTTAAGACAAGGAATTTTTATTATCAGTAATTATTTATGCTTTAGAGAGAAGACAAATTGTTAATTTCTCAACTGGGTCATAAAAGGGAAAAAAATCAAGCCAAAATTCAAGTCAAATTTTTTCAAGTATGTATGCTTCTAATTTGGGGGGCACTTTTATTAATTTGTTTATTGTGAGGTCCCGGAAATCCTTTATAGCTAGTGAGGTAAATGAATGGTTTGTCTACTATCGTTGATTATTTTCTCTTAAGACTAAGCATTTTTGAAATCTATGATTAACTCTTTTTATTATTTACTTAAATTTAAGAGAAAATAAAATAAAATAGGTTGGCAGATTTCAAAGCAGTCTTGTTCCATAAAGAGCCTCTGTACGTTCTAAATTAGTCCCGCATAAACTGCTACATTCCTGACATGAGAAGCTTGGCATAGGGTATGTCAGTGTATATGAGTTAAGATTACAACCTTTTTAGTTAGAAAAATTTTAACATGGGTCATCCAGTAACTAAAGAATATTGCCATTTTTATTTGACTTATAGCAACCTGTTTCTATTTCCAAATTATCTGCCATTTTTCTTAGACACAGGTACACTACACAAGACCTCACACCAAATTCCTATGTTGACTTAACAAGCATATTTGCTTATAGCTGCATCTAGTAATGTGTTAGAGTTCTCCCCTGCTCCACATTTAGAGACATCACATTGGTAGCTGGAAATAAATGATAGTAAGAATACTTACGCCAAGGAAATTAGCAAACAATATAAGCAGGTGTGTGTGTGTGTGTGTGTGTGTGTTTGTGTGTGTGTGTGTGTTTCTTTTGTCCAGAAGAACTGGTTGGTAAACAATTAGCAGCATATGACTGGCCATATCTCATTACTGATCATTTGAAGACTATCATTATATTAATAAATCTTCAAAAGTAAAAATAGATAAGATAGAATATTAGCAAAAATAAAATCTTTCCAATACCTCATAAAATTGTGCCCCAAATTGATGTATTGAAATTAGTAAAAAGTATGTGACACTTAGCTAAACTAAAATACACATAAATTAGTTTAAGGGACCTGAATATATAATCTATGAACTACTGACTTTCTTTCTGGAAATTACTGCATTCAACAAAGACAGAAGTGATTTTCAGTCACACTTTTCTATCTAAAGATGGCTAGTTACCACAGTGCTGTCATTTATGACAATACTGGAAGTAAGTTTCCGGTTTTTTTTTTTTCCCCAGAGACTCTCTTATTCATAACTTTCCAGAAATTTCTGCACTAAAGAGTGTCATCAATTAACAGAATCTTTTGATGATTCAAAAGGCAAATATAAAATCATATTTAGTTAAAAATTAAAATGTTAAATGAAATGTCATATAATAGTAGTTTTGTTCAGTTTACTAGTGTTTGAATTACCATGTTATATATTACATTAATATTTTACATATTATCATCATCAGTTTACAAGTGAAAATTAGGATTCAAGTGCTTGTACTGGGATGAGGGATTGATAGTAAAAAAAAGTGGTTGGATAATAATTGGAACCCACTTCTGAAACGTCAGATTTCTTTCTCTTGTCTGGTTACAGTTTTAAAATTTGCCCTAACATTCTCTACATTAGTTATCCTGGGACAAAAATGAAAGTCATTTGAAAATCCCACAAAGTGCAAAATAGAGTCCTAACGCAGAAAAAAATTTTAGAAGATAAAACTTGAGAGGCTTTGTTTAGTGAAGGAGTCAGACAGATCTTAATAGACTTCTTGTTCCATCAATCAGGTGAACTGTGCGAATATGGGGAAACTATTTGATCTCTCAGAGCCTCAATGTTATTGTTCGTAACACAGTGATGAGAATCAGATATGAAATCGCACGCAAAGCCTCTAGTGCAGACTCAGGTAACAGTGAAGTATCAATAACAGGTAAATATCATTGCTATTGCTGAAAGGTAAGTTAAAATAATAAGTGAGAATAATATAAATATCACTATTGATTTATTTTCCAAAAGCAACTTGCAATTAAGCCAACAATAACACTTTTAGAAATGGGTATGACTTCAATAGTCTTCCCCTAAGAAACATTTTGTTGTATGTATATACATATATGGTTTTTTGCTTAAATTAAAAATTTTCCTTCAAGATGGGAAAAACAAGAATACAAGAAAGGGTGAGAGAATTGACCAGTTTTAGATCACATTAAAAATTGCACTTTCCATGGAAAATTGTGACTAAAATGAAAATGCCACTAATCAAGTCACTATTAATTATTGTAAAATCTGCATGATATATATGAATATATTAAGTGCATTGTTTAAAATCTGTATAGTATATGTGCATATTAAGGATATTGTTTAAAATATTAAAAATATGTAAGAAAAGAGAGATTGAGTAGGCTCGGTCTTTGCAGAGTGTAGATCAAAAATAAGTATTATTGCTTTATATTAGCAAATGCAAAATGAATTTATAGAAGCGAACAGTAAAGTGTAAAACTTGAAAATTATAAAATACAGTGTTGGATAACATAGGAAGTGATTATTATAACTCAGTGTCTTCCTTACCCGCCCCCAAAATGGATCTCGAAATTTAACATTCTGATAAATATTTTTGCTGCTATCTCACAGCAGTTAATCGTGCCTGTTGCCTGTGGTAGTACCATTACTTTTCCACAGTCAACACTTCTTAGGTCATGTCAATCTCTGCAAGCAGCACCAGTAGCATTTGTTGGCTCCTTTTTCGCACTGAAGCAATGAATCGAGGGTGAAAGCAAAGCTACTGTTGATAATTGGCAAGATATATTCAGGACTCCTAAACCTGCTTTCTGAAATAGAACATCCATCAATGTCTCAACCACCGGGTCCATCTGTCTCCTTCCTTTAAATTAAAAATTTTAAAAATGAGTATGTGAGAGGCAAGAACTTTTTCAATCTTTGATATTTAGAAATGTTTTGATGAAATTCAAAAAATATTTTTTTGGTTTCTTTTACCATGTTTTCATTATCATTGAAATAGTTTTAAATGAATCAGTATTGTGATCCTGAAATATTCACTCCATATAACTATTTAATAGTATATATTTTATATCAAAGACATAAGGGAATTGTAAAAATGCTTTTTCTCTATGTGTGCAAATCATAAAGCAAATAAACATAGTTTGATGCAATCCTTGAAAAAATACTGGAGAAATTCATAACTGTGCTCTATCATACTAAGTAATAATCATATGCACAGCCCCATGCACACACAAACACACACCAACATTCTCCATGAAAACAAAAAAAAAACGTTTCAAAAGTGTCTAAAGGCAGAAATTTTCTTTTTCTAGAAGAAATCGATTTGAGTAAAATGTTATTCAAATAAATTTATTATCATTATATTGCTGTGTTTACTGAGAAGGTAAAACAAATTTCATATTTTCACCTAATTCTAATGAATCTTTTTTTTTTTTTTTTTTGAGATGGATTTTCGCTCTTGTTACCCAGGCTGGAGTGCAATGGCACAATCTCAGCTCACCACAACCTCCACCTCCTGGATTCAAGCAATTCTCCTGCCCCAGCCTCCTGAGTAGCTGGGACCACAGGCTGCGCCACCACGCCCAGTTAATTTTTGTATTTTTAGTAAAGACAGGGTTTCACCATGTTGACCAGGATGGTCTCAATCTCTTGACCTCATGATTCACCTGCCTCGGCCTCCCAAAGTGCTGGGATTATAGGCGTGAGCCATCATGCCCGGCCATGAATCTTTTTTTTATTGAACTCTGCCAAGCACAAAGTATCACTATAAATTTCATCAACTGTGATCCTCACAACAACCTGGCAGTAGGTGGGGCTTGGGTATTCTTCCTTCTCCACAGATAATGAATTTGAGCTTTAGACAGTCACATGGCCAATAAGTAATGGTGACGAAATGATAATCCAACACCTGTGATTCCCATATTGCTGTTTATTTTGTTTTATCAAATTCAGCTGAGCTACAATCACCTTTAAAAATGCTTTGTTAAGTCAAAATGTAATATTTAAAAGAATAAGAAAAGTTAATATGCCAAGGCAAATCAGTCAGACATTGAATGGGAGACCTGTAACCAAACATGAGCAGAATAAAATCAAATCCCCAATTGACCTTGAAATCTAAGAGTGAATAAACTATATTTTTAAAAATAATTACAACACAATATATTTAAGTAAATAGAATGACGTGGCTCATATCTTTTGACCAGGAGAGAAGGAGTGATACAATTAGGCCTTAAATCATGAAAAGCCTTAATGCCAATCCAAAGATTTGATATTTTTTATTATATATCATATATATATATATCTTTTTTATATATCTTATGTATCTATATATACAATATGAAAGCAAGTATTATGTTGCTATTCAGCATGCACATCTTTATTTGTATTGCATCAAATATATGAAGAAATAATATACTTTATTTGGATTTGATGCAATACAAATAAAGATGTGTATGCTAAATAGCAACATAGAACTTGCATTCATAATATACAATCAATCAAAAACTAGAAATACATTATGACTTCCAGAACATTTTTAGAGAAAATGGTGGGTGATGATACAATTCCCAAAACAGGCATTATGACACACTGAAAGTCTCATGGAAAGAAGTAGAGGAAAGGTGTTTCATGAAATCTAGTCACTCTGAGGACATAGGGAAAATGAATCACAAATCGCTGATAAAAGATAAATCAGGGAAAGATGGAATCACTGACAGATGGATTTAATTGAAAAAACTGAAAATTTAAAATTCAAAAAACCGGTTTCTAGAATTTTTAGAAAAACAAATAGAAAAAAAAAAGAAGAAATTATTAAATAATTTCAGCTAGAGACCTCAAGTGCTAAAGCTACGTTTAAGTTTTCATATTTTCGTCTAGATATGTATTTTCTTAATATACTTTAAGTTCTGGGATACATGTGCAGAACGTGCAGGTTTGTTACATAGGTATACAGGTACCATGGTGATTTGCTGCACCCATCAACCAGTCATCTACATTAGGTATTTCTCCTAATGCTATCTGCCCTTAGCCCCCTACCCGCTGAACAGGCCTCAGTGTGTGATGTTGCCCTTCCTGTGTCCACATGTTTTCATTGTTCAACTGCCACTTGTGAGTGAGAATATGCTGTTTGGTTTTCTGTTCCTGTGTTAGTTTGCTGAGAATGATGGTTTCCAGCTTTATCCATCTTCCTGCAGCTGAGAAGAATTCATCATTTTTATGGCTGCATAGTATTCCATTGTGTATATGTGTCACATTTTCTTTATCCACTCTGTCACTGATGGGCATTTGGATTGGCTCCAAGTCTTTTCTATTGTGAGTAGTGCTGCAATAAACATATGTGTGCATGTGTGTTTACAGTAGAATAATTTATAATCTTTTGGGTATATCCCCAGTAATCGGAATGCTGGCCCAAATGCTAATTCGGGTTCTAGATCCTTGAGGAATTGCCACACTGTCTTCCACAATGGTTGAACTAATTTACATTCCCACCAACAGTGAAAAAGCATTCCTATTTCTTCACATTCTCTCCAGTATTTGTTGTTTCCTGACTTTTTAATAATAACCATTATAACTGACATGAGGTGGTATCTCATTGTGGTTTTGATTTGCATTTCTCTAATGACCAGTGATGATGAGCTTATTTCACATGTTTATTGTCTACATAAATGTCTTCTTTTGAGAATTGTCTGTTCGTATTCTTTGTCCACTTTTTTTTGGCACTGTTTTTTTTTTCTTGTAAATTTGTTTAAGTTCCTTATAGATTCTAGACATTAGCCCTTTGTCAGATGGATACTTTGCAAAAGTTTTCTCCCATTCTGTAGGTTGCCTGTTCACTCAGATGATAGTTTCTTTTGCTGTGCAGAAGCTTTTAAGTTTAATTAGATCCCATTTGCCAATTTTGGCATTTCTTGCCATTGCTCTTGGTGTTTTAGTCATGAAGTCTTTTGCCCATGACTATGTTCTGAATGGTATTGCCTAGGTTCTTTTCTAGGATTTTTATGGTTTTAGGTCTTACATATAAGTCTTTAATCCATCTTGAGTTAATTTTTGTATAAGGTATAAGGAAAGGGTTCAGTTTCAGTTTTCTGCATATGGATCAGCAGTTTCATCAACACCAGAGAATCCTTTCCCCATTGCTTGTTTTTATCTGATGTGTGGCATTGTTTCTGAAGCCTCTGTTCTGCTTCACTGTTTTATTTGTCTGTTTTGGTACAAGTACCATGCTGTTTCAGTTATTGTAGCCTTGTAGTACAGTTAGAAGTCAGGTAGCATGACGTCTCCAGGTTTTTTTGTTGTTGTTCACTACTGTCTTGGCTCTATGGGCTCTTTTTTGGTTTCATATAAAATTTAAAGTAGTTCTTTCTAATTCTGTAAAGAAAGTCAATGATACCTTGATGGGGATAGCATTGAATCTATAAATTATTTTGGGGAGTATGGTCATTTTTGCTATATTGATTCTTCCTATCCATGAACATGGAATATTTTTTCATCTGTTTGTGTCCTTCACATCCCTTATAATTGTATTCCTAGGTATTTTATTCTCTTTGTAGCAGTTGTGAATGAGAGTTCACTCATGATTTGTCTCTCTGTCTATTATTGATATACAGGAATACTTGTGATTTTTAAACACTGATTTTGTATTCTGAAACTGCTAAAGTTGCTTATCAGCTTATGAAGATTTTGGGCTGAGATGATGGGGTTTTCTAAATATACAATAATGTCATCTGCAAACAGACAATTTTACTTTCTCTCTTCATATTTGAATATGCTTTATTTCTTTCTCTTGCCTGATTGCCCTGGCCAGAATTTCCAATACTATATTGAATAGTAGTGGTAAGAGAGGACATCCTTGTATTGTGCCAGTTTTCAAAGGGATTGCTTCCAGCTTTTGCTCATTCAGTATGATATTAGCTGTGGGTTTGTCATAAGTAACTCTTACTATTTTGAGATACACTCCATCAATACCTGGTTTATTGAGAGTTTTTCACATAAAGAGTGTTGAATTTTATCAAAGATTTTTTCTGCATCTGTTGAGATAATCATGTGTTTTTTGTCATTGGTTCTGTCTATGCGATGGATTATGTTTATTGATTTGCATGTGGTGAAACAGCTTTGTATACCAGGGATGAAGCTGACTTGTGGTGGATAAGCTTTCTGATGTGCTGCTGGATTTAGTTTGCCAGGATTTTTGCATCAATGGTTATCAAGGATGTTGGCCTAAATGTAACTTAAAATCTAATATTTAAAACATCAAATACAGTGTAATGGAGAGAAATCAGTGCTTCAGGGTCCTTTTTATGGGAATATATTTGTTACAATGGATATAAATAGACACTTAGAAAGTATGAATTGATAGTCTAGTTCTTCCTATAATAGAATTAGAATTAATGAGGATTAATGTGTGACAAATGAGGGAATAATGGACATTTTTTTCTTTACCATAGAAAAAGATTTAAATTTGAAACATTCTTAGAAAACAGTAAGGTAACATAGCTATCTATCATTGTCACTATCTAAGAAACCCTGTGAAAAATTGAAAACGTTTTAGTCATTGGATCCATCATGAAACCATTTAAGATAAATCAGATTTCCGCTTCATTCCACCTACTTGAGAATACTAAATGATCCAATTTATTTTAGATGAATCTATGTTTAACTGTATGTATAAAGAATTACATAAAATGGAAAATTCTTATTGCCTAGACAAATGATATGCAAAATATTAGTTAGCATTTTATAGGGCAAAATAGAATTATCTCAAAGATAGAAGGATGATTGCATTCTTCTAGTTTCACTAGTTAAAATTAATTTTAATTAAAATATATTACTAAGTATCCATTGTAGTAGAAATTAGCTATTTTCCAGGTTAAGTTAAAATACAAAGACAAAATAGAATCAAAACATAATCATATAAAACACAATATTATATAGCGTATAAAGAATAAATTAAGAGAAGGGAAGTGGCATTAAAAGGATCTACGGTACTGTGCATTATAAAGATGACTGATCAATTGTACAAATTGGAAATACCTTGCTCTTTCTATAAATATAGTCAATTGGAAAAGAGGCATGGTAATTGACTTCTAATCTGTTGCCAAAATGACTAATGTGATCAAAAGCACTAATAATGTTCCCTATTTAAGTTTAAAGAGACCTAAATATTGGGTTTTATTTTAAAATTATGGTACATTTTAATTCATACAGATAAAGACAAAGTAAAGAAAAAAGGCTTTGTGTCTATCCAGGATGACTTGAAAAAAAATTCATTGAATGGTTTATCACTAGTGAATTTTATAAGTACTGAAAACAAAATATAAATCATTCTGGCAAAAACTTAGCACCAGGGGTCAGAACAACAAGCTATATTAATTGGATTAGCATAAAAAAGTTTACATAATAAAAGTTCAAAAATTTTAAATATACTCGACACACACTTAGATTTATTGGAATGTTAGCCATACCACTTACTAGTTATGACTCATTGAACTATCTTTCATTTCTCTAAAATTAATTTTCTCATCTGTTAAACAGGTATAACACCTACTTTCAAACGTAGTTATTAAACTGGAAATAACATAACAAACTTATTGTACCAAGGCATTTTCTTAATATTTAATAAACTCTCAAATTCACACTAAAAACACACAATATTTACATGAGAGCTTCGCTCTAGATAGTTAATATATTTTCTTTCAAATAGTTTACAAATATCAGGTTGTATAATACCTTGCTATCCCCTTTTATCCATGTGACCAACTCCATCACATCCTATAAGACTTTGCTCAAATCTAACTTAGCAATGCATGCCTGAATTCTAAAATTTATTGACCCATCCCTATTCTTAGCATTCATAATTCCTCTTGGTCTGTTTATTTTTCCTCATGATATCTATCTTTTTTAACATACAACAAATTTTACCTATTTATTATATTTCTTATTTCTATCTATAAGACTCTAAGTTCCAAGTAATCAAATTTACTTCGCTGTTTTCTTCTATTCAATGATATATTCCAAACAGTTTAAAAAGTGATTGATACATCAATGCATTCCAAAATGTTTGCTCTTAAAGAAATATAATTTTTAACTTTAAACTCAAAAATTTAAAAGATGTGCTCTGCTGTGAATATTGCCCAGAATAGATGTAAACAAATAGGATGAAAACTGACACTATTTAAACATTTACAAACAAGCAAACACCAGAACAACAAAATGTTCCCCACACACAAAAAGTACTAATCTAATATGGAATTGTTATTTATCCCCCAGTGGCATTACAATAGTCACCTACACAACATCACTATGTATATCCAGGCATTTTCCTTAACTTACTGAATTGCTTTTTGAAACTTATTTTTCTTCACATATGTATATTTGGGGATACTGTTCAGTATGTCAATCTCTTATCCGTAAGATTGTTCAGAATTTTTTTGTTGTTTTTTAAATAAAATATTAGAAGTATTTTCATGACATGAACTGTCTATTTAAGAGCAAAAGATATAAAGTCAGGGAAGGTTTTAGATATTCAAACTCAGAAATTCATATTCATCAAACCTTTCTAACTAACCTAGATGATGTAAAGCTGGTACTGTCCATGGATTCCATAGTATTTATTTAATTCATTCAACATAGTGCTGTATTTCAGATATGCATGCCCTTGATTTTAAAAGATGTCTCACTGGGATGTATCTTGCATTTACATAATGTACAGAAAGAGGAACATTTAAAATTGTTGAAGACATGTATATTTAGAATCTTTCATGAAATATTGCATTTATGGTGACTACAACCTTCTTTATCTCTGACCCTTCCAAACTGGCTCAATATATTTTTTCGGCCTGGAAGTAATATTGGACTCAGATAAGCCATAGACACATTTCTTAGAAAAACAAATGTTTCATAGAAATCCCAGAACAGGCAGATTCTGAGTCATTTTATTCTCAGAAATCTGAGAGAATGCAAGTTCAAAGAAATGAGAATATAAGGCACAATTTGTTTTACTGAGAATAACTTAGGAGTTGATCTGTGTCTAACTTATACATAACTATGAACAATGAAATCTGAAATAACCATTCAGACATCTCACTTTCTTAAGTTCAGCCAAACACACCAAACAAGTTTATTTTACACAAAATAAAATAAGGGACTAGTATACACAAATCACTGCTACTGTTTCCAGAGAATAACAAGTAGAACAAAAAAAAAAAAAAAAACCTAGTTCTTGAGACAAAAGGAAAAATAGGTTTATAGGGGATAAAAAAAAAATAAGAGGACTGTTTAATTCTGATTGCAGAGAAAACTAGAGGCATTAAAGAGAAGGTTGCACTTCATTAAAAGGCTGATGGGTCTTTGTGGTGGACGAGGCAAAGGATTTTAGCTAAAATAAATAACATGGAAAAGGCATATGCAATGACATTAAATGTTGGGGTCCACCTAAAATTTATATGCTGGAACCCAATACCTGATGTGATAATAATACAAAGTGGTACCTTTGGGAAGTGATGAAGTCCCACCTTCATGAATGAGATTAGTGCTTTTATAAAAGAGACTTAGGGAGAACACTTTTCTCTTCTGTCATATAAAGACACAATGAGAATGTCCTATTTTAAATACTGAGGGGAAGCCATCACTGGAAGTAGAATCTGTGGGTGACCTGATCTTATACTTCTTTCCTCCAGAATTGTGAGCAAGAAATTTGTGTTGTTTATAAATTATCCCATCTAAGAAATTTTGGTACAGCATGGTGAGCAGAATAAAAGAGGAAATAAGCATAAAATTGCTCAGATTATTAGAGAATTGTATAGATACCTACTGTGAGTGTCACAAAAAAACATCTATAGACAAGAGAACGTGAGTGAAAGAAAACTGAGTGAATTCGTTGAAGCCATGTATTTTTAGAAACTTAAATAATAAATTTAAGAAATTAGATTTTATGAAATGTTTACTATGGAAGTTTTGAAAGTATTTGGATAGTGTCCTTATTTCAAAAAGTAAGAATTGTTACAGACAAAAGTGTAATGACTAAGGATTTGAGTATCAATGAAAATTTTAAGTGAATGACATTATTACTTTGGGGTAATAATAGTGGCACTAATGTCATATTTTTTCCATCACATATTCTTACTTAAAATTTAGTCATTAAGTAACAGTCCTTGAATTATATTCTTTTCAAGGACTGTAAACTTGTTCTTGATGTCACTCTGAAGATACTGCATCACTTCTTTCAGGAAACTACAGATAAAATTTGGTTCAAAATTCATACAAGGAAATGATATCAAGTAATTAACTAAATGGAATAAAGTGCCAAAGTTTAGCTGGGTAGAGTATTATGAAAGTAGATTGTAAAGGGAAGGTTTTTCAACTGAAGGTAGAGTGATTCTTAATAACAGATCATAAATCCACAGTATTAAGTCAGAGAGTCTAACTGCAATTTATAAAAGCAAGCAAAGGCTGGATGAGGTGGCTTAAGCCTGCAATCCCAGGACTTTTGGAGGCTGAGGATCACCTGAAGAGCAGATCATTTTTTTTTTTTTTTTTTTTTTTTGTTTTTTTTTGAGATGGAGTTTCGCTCTTGTTTCCCAGGCTGGAGTGCAATGGCGCAATCTCGGCTCACCGCAACCTCCGCCTCCTGGGCTCAGACAATTCTCCTGGCTCAGCCTCCCGAGTAGCTGGGATTACAGGCACATGCCACCATGCCCAGCTAATTTTTTGTATTTTTAGTAGAGACGGGGTTTCACCATGTTGACCTGGATGTTGTCAATCTCTTGACCTTGTGATCCACCTGTCTCGGCCTCGCAAAGTGCTGGGATTACAGGTGTGAGCCACCGCGCACAGCCCGAGCAGATCATCTTAAGTCAGAAGTTTGAGATCAGCCTGGCCAACATGGCTAAACCCCACCTCTACCAGAAAATACAAAGATTAGCTGGGCATGGTGCCACATGACTGTAGGAAGAGAGTTGGGAGACTGAGGTAGGAAAATCACCTGAACCTAGGAGATAAGTTTGCAATGAGCCAAGATTGTGCCACTGCACTGCAGCCTGGGTGACAGAGCAAACTCTATCTGAAAAACAAAACAACAACCACAAAAAGCAGGCAAACAAAATGTCATGTTTTGTACATAAATAAAAAATACAAAATTCTTAGGAACAAATCTAACAAAACATGATCTCTGTAAGTCAGGGTTCCCAGGCCACAGATGGGTACTGGTCCATGGCCTGTTAGGACCCCGGCCACACAGCAGATTGGTGAATGGTGGATGAGGGAGAAAAACTTCGTCTATATTTATGGCCTCTCCCCATAGCTCTCATTACTGCCTGAGCTCTGCCTCCTGTCAGATCAGTGGCAGCAGGCGATTCTCATAGGAGCATGAACCCTATTGCAAACAGCACATGCGAGGAATCTAGGTTGCATGCTCTGTATGAGAAGTTAATGCCTGATGATCCGTCAATGTCTCCCATCATTCCCAGATGGGACCATCTAGTTGAAAGAAAATAAACTCAAATCTCCCACTGATTCTGCAGTGAATTGTGTAATTATTTTATTATATATTACAATGGAATAATAGTAGAAATAAAGTACACAATGAATGTAATGTTCTTTAATTATCCCAAAACCTTACCCCTGTGCCTGGTCTGTGGAAAATAAAGTAAGAGACAAGTATACACAAATCACTTCTTAAGTTCAGCTAAACACACCAAACAAGTTTATTTCCCACAAAATAAAGTAAGAGACTAATATACACAAATTGGTTTCTTCCATGAAACCAATCCCTTGTGCCAAAAGGGTAGGGGCTGCTGTTCTAGGGGATACTAGAAAACTTTGTTCAAATAAATTAAAGAAAATCTTCAGAACCTGAAAAAAATATATAAATAATTGTGAAGAGAAGACAAAATTTAGAGTTAGGTCTCAATAGTGTAAAAATGCCAATCGTCCTGAAATTTCTCTATAGATTAGGTGTAATCCCAATCAGAATAACCACTTTTTTGGAATTAAGTAAGCTTATTCTAAAATTTAAGAGTAGGAAAACTTCTAAGAAGAAAACAAGTGGATGAAGTAATGCTACTAGATTCTACACATACTACCAAGTTACACAGTAATGTAGACAATGTGATAGCTGAAATAATGGCATCACTGTTATCTCTATGTTCTTATTACTAGAAACTATGAAGATGTTGTTTTATATGTTAAAATAGATTGTCAAGATTTGATTAAGTTAAAAACCTTAAAACAAGGAGATTGTTCAGACTGGGTGGGAACAATCTAATGAAAAAGGAAGAAAGAAAAGTTGTTGAGAGTTGTTGGAGAAAGAAGCAGGAGTGATTCAAAGCCTAAAATTGTCTCGACTTAACATTGCTGAGGAAGATGGAGCAGAGGAATGCAGGGAGCCTCTGGAACTGAGAACAGCCCTCAGTGCTTTAACAAGAAGCAAATATGTCAATGACATAAACAAGAAAACTAATTCTCTTCTAGAGACCCCAAAAGGGAAGGAAGCTCTGACAACATAACTGTTTAAGCCAGTGAGACTTGTTTCAGATTTCTGATCTACAGAAAAATATGACAATACATTTTTGGTGTTTAAAACCACTGAGTGTGTGGTTGTCTGTAATGGAAACAGTAAAAAAATAATACAAATACGGGGTCTTGGCAAAAACTAGTTAGATAAGGAAACAAAATAGAAAGTTCAGAAATATGTTCATGTATAAGCATATATGAATGTGAATGCTTCATATATGTAAGAGATGGTTTTGAAAACCAATGATGTTTATAATCATCTTTTCAGTATGTGATATTAGAATAAATCAGTGGTCTTGAAAATATTATTATTTACATTTCTAAATATAAAAATCAAAGTATAGCAAAGATCTTAGAAAATAATATAGGAGAGTATCTTTACGATTTTTATCAAAAAAACATTAAAATGTGAAAAGTCAGTCTTGGTTAAATTTAAAGAAAGCAAAATATGTGAAAAGGCAAGGTTCAGAGTGAGAGAATATATTTGCAATATATATACACAGATAGACTCTCAACATATTTATATATGTAGTACATATATGTGAAGAATTCCTATTAGTGTCCAAGAAAAATCAGACTACTCAATAAAATATTTGCTAAGAAATATTAACTTTAATAAAGAAAAAAATCAATTGACAAGTAGATAGAATAGGAGTTGACCTCAGTAATCAAGAAACTGCAAATTAAACTAAAAGGTCCTCTCCGAAATAACACACACATTAAAAAAAAAAAAAAGGAGAAAGACAAGAAAAGAAATGAAGAAGGGAGAAAGAGAGAAGGAAAGAAAGACTGATACACTAAGTGTTTTTGAAGATTTGAACCAATCATGTCTGTTATTTATCGCTAATGAGGAAGTGATTAAAAATCACTTTGAGTAACAGTTTATCAAATCTAATAAATGTGCAACTATACATATGCCATGAGCTTTTAATTCTACTCCCAGGTGCTAACCAGCAGAAACATGACGTTCAATCCAGAATACATTTGCTAAAATATGAATAGCAGCATAGTTCAAATTAGCCTCAAGCTAGAAATACTGCAAATATTTACAAAATTAGAAAAAATAAATATAAGATATGTTTTATAGAGCAATGAAAATGAACAAATTACATCTACATATAACTGCATCATAGTAAGGATGGGAAGCATATTAAAAACAAAAGTTTGAGTTAAAGAAATTTGCATCAAACAACATAGAGTTTAATTACAACTGAGATACAACTTAAAACAAGAAAGAGTAATTAATATTGCTTAGATATACACACTTATTTGCCATAACTATAAAGCAATGAGGTGACTACATAAAGAGTCAAGATGATAGTTACTCTAGTGGTAGAAAGGAGATTTTGATTTGAAAGGCAATCAATGACTGGGCTAGCTGGCAAAATTCTCCAGTGTTTACACCGATGTTTGTTCTACAATGTAGTATTTATATTTCATGTAATTTTTTCTTTGTGTGTGTGTGTGTCTGTGTTATACGTGTGTGTATATACATATATATATATACATTTACATACATATATACATATATATACATTTGAAAGATATATAGTTAAATTATGTTCATTCTCTACAGAAAGCCAGCAGTGCCTTCAAGTTTCACTTGACCTAAGCTAGAAGTACCCACAAGGGTATGGAAGGGTTTAGCTTATGTGGCCAGAGTTACCTAGCTGATTGCATCTCCTACTGACTTTATTTTCTACATTCTACTTCCCATATAATGACCTTCTTGCTGTTTGTTGAACACATAATACCATTTTCAGGCTTTCTACTTGTTCATTTCTCTTCCCCAAACATTGTTTGAGAAAGTATTCCCTTTCTCCTTTACTTCCTGTAAGTCTTTGCTGCAGCTTCAATGTCTCAATGAATACCCTATTTACAACTGTAAAGGGCCATTACCCTGATCTCTTTTGCTAACATTTTATACTTCACCTCCTTTGCCTTATATTTCTCCACGTTTTTATGACCATTTGGCCCACTACACATTTTACTTATGTATGTAGTAATTTGTTTGTTTTCATCATTTATGTAAAAATGGAAGCTACATGAGAAGAGGGAATTCCTATTAAATCAGCAACTGATTAATTGAGCTAATATTTATGATACATGTCTTTCTCATGACTTCAAATGGTTAAGCCTATCAGGAACATAAATTTGATGATCAGTAGGCATTTAGTTTTGAGTGCTTACAACATCTGTGTAGTGGTATTTTTTATAGAAGTGTTTTTACAACAGATTATTTTATAATAAATAGTTTATGTTATTTATTAGAAAAGTCATTAGGATCCTGAATCCAGACTTGCATTAAAAAAGCAAACTTTCATTGGGAATAAAATGTTGCTCTTCTTAGAAACATATTTACTATGGCATGATTGTGTTACTCTACCACAGAAATACAGCATCTCAGGATTTACCAGAGTAAGGATGTCGATAGACTGCACTTCATCCAGAAAGCCTATACTTGAAAACAGAGTGAATGCTATACATGCAAAGAATAATTGTTAGCAATTTTGTAAATAAGAAAACTTGGCATATTCCACTAGCAGAAGGAAACTAGCTTTGACAGCTTGATATATTTTAATCCACAGACTATTTCAGGTACCAAAGTGAGCAAAATAAATTGCAAGAATAAAAGGAAATTGGGAATAAGAGGCAAAGACAATCAAAGAAATATTGGAAAGAAATGGAATGATGTATAGGGATCTACAAAACTATAAATTAAATTATGTTAGAGCACTGGGGAATATGAGAATGCTGTAATATAGAATAACTAAAGGTTAAGAAGAATAGAATGAATTGTGAATCAGAAAATGTAATATCAAAAATATTAATACATTTGTTCAAAAGTATGTAAGTCTTAAAATGTCACTAGTTGAATCTGAGAATAAAGGTGGGCCTGGCAGAAAAATAATCAGCATCTGTCATTTTCCTCCTTTAGAGGTATTATTGAAAAACAACAACTACAGAAATAATAATTTTAAATCCCTTAGAAGTAACATTGAAGAAAAACCTAAAATCTAGGATTTTGGAAAAAGTGATATGAAAGTCAAATGAGAAAAGTTTATCATCAGAGAAAAATCATGAAAAATGGCCATATTTAAGTGCTGTGTATGTTTATATCAGTGAGTTGGGCAAGGTCTAGTAGAAGATAGGGGGAAGCAAACTTACTATTTAGAATGTGAAAATGATAGTTGTGACTGGAAGTGCTGCTATCAAAGTGAGAAAGTCAAGATAAATTATATATGCAAACACACATACATGCATGCAGAGTTACCATATTTTTTACCTACTGAATTTTGGACTCTAAATGATGGCAAAATCCAAGAGGTAATGATGAAAAGAGTACTATATTGTAACAGTCTAAAATAGCAGAAAGCATTCATCTCACTAAAAGTAAAAGTCACAAAAAAGTAAACAAAGGTTAAAAATGTACCAAACCTATTCTTAAGCCATGTTTACAAAATTACTTCCTGGGAGCCATCATAGTCTTTATACATATATACTATTAGTAATGTAATGGAACAGGGTACCTTAAGGAAAGTAAGTTTTTTAAAGCCGAAGTTAATTTTTTAAAAAAATTAAAAACCATTAACTTTTAGTGCTATTACCAGTTATAAAGAAGCAATGATAAATCAATGTCAGCCAGAGATGACAGAAAACATTTATTGATTTATCCGATGATTTACTTCCAAAGTCCTATTATACTTTTTACCCTATTATTTTAAAAAATAGCTAATAATATAGTTATTCCATGTTCACCTTACTATGAAATGTATTTTATAATAAATATTAATAAAATATCCTATTTTAAAATATGATGCATTGCTGTGCATTACTATTAACTACAAAGAAATCAATCATTTTTATGTCTCACTTATGATTATATAAGGCAATGTAACAGGTGCTGTAAAATAGAAAACTTCTGCCACCAAAAATTTGACACAGTAGTATGGAAGAAAAACAAACGTGCATATGCGTTTTAAATTTATGATTAATTGAGTACTTATAAGCCTCATTAAACTTATTGTGTACATTCTGTCATGCAAATACAAACATCCCTGAAATGGTAAAGTTATAAGTGTGTAAAATTCATATCCCAAAAAAAGAACACTGAAAGTTCAGAAGAGGTAGATATTTTTATTGTCAGGAGTGTATCCCAAAAATGGTGTCTCACGATAACTTGTTTTAAAGCTTAAAAAGAGGTAGAATTTGGACACACAAAGCAAAATATAGTATTCTATTTACATACAATACTACCAGCCAAAGATACACAGAAATGTTCAAACATAATTGAACAAAAACGTTCAGTTGGAATGTAGCAAATGTCAATGATGGAAAATAGTAGGAGAAAAAAGGTCAGACTGTTTCAAGTTTGGAATACCCAATAAAAATAGGTAAGATTGAGGAAATTAAACTTTCAGCTTTTGTCATCATTGTTTTTGTTGCTGTTATTTTTCAACCCATTATTTAATGTAGAAAGTATTATCATTGATATTATTACCAAAAATTAGGTTAAAATGTAGTCAATATTTTTTGCATTAATTCTACATATATTTGATAAATGTTTAATTATAAACACAGATAAACATGTCATACTACTTATAACTGTTATTTACTGATATTGTTTGGCACTGTGTCCACACCCAAATCTCATCCTGAATTGTACTCCCATAATTCACATACATTATGGGAGAGACATAGTGGGAGATAATTGAATCGTGGGGGCAGTTTCCTCCATACTGTTCTTCTGATTGTGAGTAAGTCTCACAAAATCTGATCATTTTATAAAGTGTTCCCCTGCACAAAATCTACTCTTGGCCTGCTGCTATCCATGTAAGACATGATTTGCTCCTCTGTGCCTGTTGCCATAATTGTGAGGCCACCCCAGCCACGTGGAACTGTAAGTCTATTAAATCTATCTTTTGTAAATTGCCCAGTCTTTGGTTTGTCTTTATCAGCAGCATGAGAACAGTGGGGCACTACTGAAGATACCTGAAAATGTAAAAGCAACTTTGGAGCTTGGTAACAAGCAGGAATTGGAACAGTTTGGAGGGCTCAGAGGAAAACAGAAAAGTGTAGAAAAGTTTGGAGCTTCTTAGAGACTTGTTGAATGGCTTTACCCAAAATGCTAATAGCAATATGGACAATAAAGTTCAGGCTGAGGTGGTCTCATTTGGAAATGAGGAACTTGTTGGGAACTGGAGCCAAGGTAACTCTTGTTATGTTTTAGCAAAGAGGTTGGTGGCATTTTGCCCTTTCCTAGAGGTTTGTGGAACTTTGACTTGAGAGAGAAGATTTAGGGTATCTGTTGAAAAAAATTTCTAGGCAGCAAAGCATTCGATAAGTAACTTATGTGCTATGAAAAGCATTTGTTTTTATACGGGGAGCAGAGGATGAAAGTTCAGAAAATTTGCAGCATGAAATGTGATAGAAAAGAAAATCCCATTTTCTGAGGAGAAATTCAAGCTGGCTACAAAAGTTTTCATAACTAATGAGAAGCTGAATGTTAATTTCCGAGACCATAGGGAAAATGTCCCAGGATATGTCAGAGATCTTCACAGCAGTCCCTCATATCGAAGACCCAAAGGCCTAGAAGGAAAATGTGTTTTTTTGGGGCCAGGTGCAGGGTGCAGTGCAGGGACTTGGTGCCCTGCATCCCAGCCACTCCAGCTGTGGCTGAAAGAGGCTATTAAAGCATTCAAGTTGTGAATTCAGAGGGTAAACCCCCAAGTCTTGGCAGCTTTCATGTGGTGGTGAGCTTGAGGGTGCACAGAAATCAAAACATCCAGATTTCAGAGGATGTATAAAAATGCCTGGATACCTAGGCAGAAGTTTGCTACAGGGGGGAGCCCTCATTAAGAACCTCTGCTAGGGTAGTGTGGAAGGGAAATGTGGGGTTGAAGCCCCCACACAGAGTTAAAAAAGAAGAATTTAACCTCAATGTTAAAAAGTAAATAAAATAAGATGTAACTGGGCTAAATTTATAAATAAAATTTTGATGATATGTTTTACAATATTTTTATTTAGAAGTTTTAAAACATCTTTGGTAACTAGAATCTTAGAGCATTACTAAGCTAAATTAAATGGCAGATATTCACTGAATATCAAGATTATATCTAAATAATATATAATGTTAAAACATTACTTAATGTAGATTTAAGCATATCTAATTTGAATTCTTGTTTAAAATAAAATGACATTTGAGTTTGTTATTAAATAACTTCTGTTTCACATTTTAAAACTTACTCTGTGATAAAGACTATGTTTTTTGAAATTATAAAGTATGTATTCACAAAATGTTTGGCACATAATTAAAATTACTTGAATCCTAGGTTTTTCACTAAAATTTATGTTCCTAATACTTACAATTATAATTAACATATGTAATTAAAGCTACTAAAAATAAGAAAAACAAAATATGCTTTTGATGAGGAGGATTATAAAGACATGTTTTTTGTTGTTGAGAAAAAAGAAGAATTTTGACTAGTGTAGAGATTATTTAAAGCTTATTTCAGACTGAATATTTGGTAAAAGAAAGCAGTAAAAATAAATGGATTTAAAATGGTGAGAAAAGAAAAGAGATTATGAAAAAATTTTGTTTTCAATCTCACAAAAATTTAATTGAATTTATTGAAAGATTTTTAAATTGAGCCTTAATATCTAAAGTACACTTAATATAAAACTAGAATTTGCTTTCCTTCTTAAACAAAATTTTCATATAGTATTAGAAATAGGAAAACATTTTGTTCATATTTTGAGTAAACTGCAAAAATAATAAGAAAAATAATTTGAAACAGATTCTGGGTGTGCCATACTGTCTTTATTAAGTCTTTTGATGATTTGAAAAACTGATTCTATTATTTCAAAGAGTAAAGATTTTTAATACATAAACATTTAAAATGATTAATGGGCTAAATAAATATTATTTTACATGGATGGATCTGTGATTTTATTTTGAAGTCATCTTTAACCTTTGATATATTTGACGCTTCCCAAAATTAAATTCCCAATTTAAAATTAAGTTTTTTCACCTCAGTCTAACTTTGGGATGTTTCACCAGGACCCTAAAATATTTAAAAAAAAGAGATAACAGGTTTATGTGACGTGTTCAATTATATGAGAAGCATTGTCAAATAAGAAATAATATTTAGCCTTTTTTTTAGTATTATTTGTATAAATATGTTAGTATGTGTTCCAAAACTGTGTGAGATTTATAAAAATCTAATAGGTTAACTTATTGTAAATCTCGTAAAATAACCAAACGCTTTGTCAATTCCATCTTTAAACATGACCATATTGTCTTATTGTCCACAATTAATTACTTCATCCTGATGATTTTCTTTCTGAAACGTTTTTAAAGATCTTAAATTGTCATGTTTTTAAGGAGATTCACAAAAAGACTACGAGTCCACTTAAATACAAGTTTCTAACAACTTTGAGATTATACAATTAAGCTAGGCAAAAGAAAGCCAAAAAGTTTCAGAATTCTTACCAAAACCAAGTGGATTCATAAAATTTCTAAACCATCATCAAGCAGAATTAATTAGATAAAAGTGAACTGTTGAACTAAAATGATTACATGTAGCTTTTTTTGTTAGATACATTGCCAATTATTAAATATGTTTTGTTTTCCTGAAGTATAGCATTTTTTTTTCCTTTAAGCTGCTATAGGTTTACAGCAATTTGGTAAAGTATGCTTCTGCGAGCAGAATTGAAAGATTTATCTTCCTCTCTACCTAATCTTTCCAGAATTCAGAAACATTATTATAATTTTATCCTATTATAGTCTTTTACATAGTTCAACAAGAATCTACTTTCTTTTGTAATGGACACAACTGAAAACATTGATTATTTTACCAGTACTTTAAGTGGAATATCGTATTTTTGATAAGATCAGGCTATTTTGAAGGATTGAAGTTGACTTTTATGGATCTAGTAAAATAACACTTGGAAAACCTGACCTAGGACCTTGTCTACAGGGTTCCTGAGCTTGCGGTAAGTAAAGTATGTCACTTCTCACAGGTCCAGGACCCTTAAGGTATTTTGAGAACCTGTAGGAGAAAGATTCACTTAGTTTATACAAATATTACAGACAGAGTTTGAGAATGAATCAATTATTTGTCTTGGGTCTCTAGCCTCCTGAACCTTTTTAAAAAGTCTAGTCCAAAATTCCTTAGGAAAATATTCTGGCCAGGCAAAGTGGCTCACACCTGTAATCACAGCATTTTGGGAGTCCAAGATGGGGTAATCACCTGATGTCAGGAGTTTGAGACCAGACTGGCCAACATGGTGAAACCTCATCTCTATTAAAAACACAGAAGATTAGCCAGGCATAGTAGCAGGTGCCTGTAGTCCCAGCTACTCGGGAGGCTGAGGCAGAAAAACCGCTTGAACCCAGGAGGCAGAGGCCGCAATGAGCCAAGATCACACCACTGCATTCCAGGCCAGGCGACAGAGTGAAACTCCATCTAAAAAAAAAAAAAATGAAAAGAAAAGAAAATATTCTAACAATGTCAACTTGAAAAGAACCTTTATGATAAATCACTAGTCTTATTGCACTTTATGCAAAAATAAGGTCAAGTATAATAAAACTAAAACTTATTTTGTGAATATATTGGGCTTACTCTGATTTATCTTTGATAGAAAAGAGAAACTAAAGAATGAAAATTTATATTTCAAAAGCAAGGTTAGAGTTCACCTGTTATTAGACTCTATCCCTATTCATTGTTTTTGAGTTTTAATTATTTCCTTGTAATTTGGACTGAATGCTGACTTCTTTTCTAGCCACAAGTGTCTAAACTCATGTTTCTAAATTTTTCTCTTTTTTTTCTTTCTTTCTTTTTTTTTTTTTTTTTTGCTTAGACTCACTGAAATTTTAACTGCCTCCTTTCCTGAGGCTTTGAAAGCTATCACTTAAGTATAAACAACCTTGTGTCATACAAACTATAGAGCCAGGAAATCTGTCAGATTGCCACTGTCTGCCCTGCTACAACTGAAGATGCTTCAACTCAAATCCAGCAGTCTTTGCCGCTGAATTCTCTATAGATTTTTAAAAAGCTAGTTTATAGACTACGCCATGCATTAACATTTATTGTTTTTTCTCTTTCCATAGAAATGCCTTATTTTAATGATGTGATTTCCTCCATTAGATATAGAAGCCTCGCTTTAAGAACTCATCTGTAATGGCAGTTTCTAAAGATGCACCTGTTTAATTGGATTGACCTCTTCCCAAAAAGGTGACACAGGTTTGAGTGAGTGTGGAAAAAACTACTTAGATGTGCTCTTTTCCAGGTATTTATTCTCAACTGAATCCATATTTTGTCTTCATTTGCAGGTTCCTTGTCATTTGATTACTAATCCAGTTTCTCTCTCCATAGCTACCAATCCTACTTTAGTATGTGAAATTTACTAAAAATAAAGTTTCAAATAAGGGACTGAAGAAAATCAGAATATTTCACTCTGAAATGTGGTTAAATTGAACAACAATAATAATAAATAAATAAATAAATAAATAAATAAATAAATAAATAAAACAAGACAAAAACAAAAACAAAAGCCTCTAGGTGTCTTTAACTTCCCCTTTTGTCTCTCAACCCCTTGACTCTCCTAAAGCATAAGATGATGCTGTTGAGGAATGCAACCACACCTAAACAGACTTCCTCACAAGATAATGCCTATCTCTGGGGCTTATTCAAATTCCAAAGAGAGTTAGATACAAGTTTATTTCTGTCTCTTAGGTCCATTCATTCCCCCTAATAATCATTTGCTGCCCTCAAAATAATTACATTTGTCATCTTTCTCTTTCCCTGTGAAGAAGGGTATATAGAAGCTTCTAAACTCCACTGGATTTTGAGTAATTATTCTCTTGTTATTCCCTGTACTAAGCCTGTTAAAATAGATTATGCATGTCTTTTCTTCTATTAGTCTTCTTTTGTTAGGTGATTTTCAGGGGAATCTTCAGAGGATGAAGGGAAAGTTTTCCCTTGGCCCCTACACTGTCTCTAAATTAAACCTTCTATGTTTAGCTCATTGGTACACATTCTACATAACAGAATGAGGTGTTGTCTGATTCTACACGTGCAAATAAAAGCAAATTGAATCTTTAAATTAAATGTGTGTTAACTTTGTATTTTGACAAAATAAAAACAAAATAGTACATCAAATTGTACAGACCCTCTAACCCCAATAATAATTGAGAATAGGCATGTGAAGACCAAACACTGCTCTCTCAGGCACATATGTATGGAACCCTGGCTTTCTTACATTTTTGGATGAAACATGGGGTTAGTAGTGTTCTTTTTTTCCCCTGCTTGCTTTTAGAGTCTATGCTATGTATATATAAATAAAGAGTGAAGAAATACTTACAAAGCTAACAATAACTAACAATCAAGAATATTTGCTTTATTAAAAAAGTTTTAAGAATGTGAATAAATGTACCATCTAAATTTGAGAATTGACTATAAAGATTTCAGCAGATGAATTATCATGTCTTTTCCAAATATATAGGAATTATTCTGTGTATCCTATTGTTTAGCCACATTTTGATAAAATAATTTAAATTGATAAAACTTCCAGCTTTTGGTCTTGTTTTTCCTGACTTATGCACATTGTCTGATTTGGCTTTACCTGAAATGAACTTTCGAGTGTTAATATTTTATATGAACGTATGTTAACTCCAAGTGGCAAGGGACCCCAGGAGAGTGCTGAATAATAAATAACAGCATTTCTTCTTTGTTAGTCTCTCATATCTATGCTTACTGAATATCATGCTGAGTATCCAAGGAAAGTGTGTATTTGTGTGAAAAAGAAGCAAGATACCACAGAGCCAACTTCAGAGGATCTCATGCTGTGCCATCCAGACAATTAAATCACCACATTCCCTTGGAGAATTACCTGGAACACAAAAGTACCTAAAAAAGGAATTTAAATTTGTTGTTTTCGTTGTTTTTAGGACCATTTTGAGTAACATCTTAAAGGTTTGATTTTTAATGTTTGTTGGCTTATTTAACGTTTGTTAATGTTTGTGGCTATTATAATTTAAGGAAGGGAATTTTTTCAATAATGGCATAAAACATATTTTACTAACATGAATAAATCTTAAATAGAACTATTATTAAATAATTGCATTGATAAAACCCTGAACATAAAAGAGTTTTAATGGGCACATAAGCAAGTAAGTAGCCCTGTAATATTAATCAGCTGCTGCGACTCTACCATATGATGGTATATTATGACTAAGATCAATGACAAAGTGAAACCCAACAATAATGCTGAAATAATATTTATGTTTATAGAATTGAAAAAATAGGTTAAATATAGAAAACTTAATTCTAAATGCAGGAAAGTAAATCCTATATCTACTATTGCTACTACATCTTGAAGAAGGATAAACATTTAGCATAAAAAGAGCATTTTTAATCATAAAAGCAGCCAACTATTCTTTTAAATTAGGTAAACATAATAATTTTTATTTAAATAACACTATAAAATGTGATTCACAGAATTATTTCAATAATGATGTGATGTATGTTGTAGATTCTGCTTTTTAATTATTCACATTGACTTATTAATTCTTTTTAAAAATTCAATTGAATCATACAAATGAAAAAATAGTTCTTTAGTTACTGTGAATAACCAGAAATATTAGTATAACTTAATACTTCTTTGTTTTTGAGATTATTTTTATCACTGATAAGTCTATTTTTATATATTTTAATATTTACTATGTCTATATTATTCTACTCTATATTATAGGTAATTTAATTTATACTAAAGTATGACTTATCCCATCTGACATTATACTTAAAAAAAATACATTGAATGCCTGCTAATTTTCACAAAGCTTTATTAGAAAATTCTTTCTTAAAGTAATTATATTAATATATTCAGTTGTTAATTTTAATTATTTATCCAAATTATTTGAGTTACATTAAAAGATAATTGTGAAAAGTTACATTTCAAAAGAAGATCACAATTTTTTCTCTAATGAGACAAGTTGTCTGTAATGTGATGTTATCACTCACTCATTAAGAGATAGAATCTATTTCTCCAATCCGTTTAGCCTGATTTGTCCTGTGACTGTGCTGACCAATGAAATACAACAGAATTGATGCCGTGTCAGTTTTGGGGCTTGGCTTTATGTAGACTGAAAGCTTTTGCTACCTGATACATCAAAGCTACTCGATTTTATTAAGTGCAATTACCCTAACACCACTATGCTATAAAAAGTCCAAAGTTCAGGTTCATGGAGAGGCTCATAAAGGGTGAGCTGTCATGTAGAGAGACAGAAAGAGGAGAAGACAGAGACAAAGAGGCACAGAGTGGCAGAGGGAGATAGAAAAAGAGAGAAAGCAAAATCATCAAGATGCCAGACATTTAAGTTTAAAAAACCATCTTATATTGTTGCTCTTTTGTACTGTATTAGTCCCTATTTTGTTTATTTATGGTCTGCTCTTTATAATCTCTTTTTTCAGGTTATTTGGCAACTGGGTTTTTCTAGTTTCTTGAAGTCTATCATTTAATTGTTTATTTGATTTTTTTTTTTTTTTTTTTTGTATATAGGTATTTATTGCTATAAGCTTCATTCATAGAACTGCTGTTGCCATATCGCATAGGTTTGGGTATGTTGTGTTTTCATTTCAATTTTTCTCAAAAAATGTAACTAATAAAAAAACTACTTCATAGACTTATTGGTTCTCATATGCATTTTGTTTAATTCCCATATGTTTGTACAGTTTCCAAAGTTCCTCCTGTTATTGATTTATAATTTTATTCCTTTTTGGATGGAAAACATACTTGATAAGATTTCAATTTTAAAAAATTCAAGATTTGTTTTGTGGCTTAATATATGGTTTATTCTGGAGAATGTTCTATGTGCTATTGAGAAGAATTTGTGTTCTGCAGGTGTTGGGTGGAATGTTCTATGAATGTTAATATTAAGTCCATTGGGTCTAGAATACAGGTTTAATCCAATGTTTCTTTATTGATTTTCTGTCTGAATGATCTGGATAATCTAAAAGTAGAGTTTTGAAGCCTTCTACTGTATTGTGTCACAGAGTATCTCTCTCTTTAGATCTGTTAATATTTACTTATATATTCATGTGCTTTCGTATTGAGTGCATATATATTCACAATTGTTATGCCTCCCTGTGTATTCACCCCTTTATTATTATATGATGGCCTTCTTTCTCTATTCTTATTATTTTTGAATTATAGTCTATCTTATCAAAGTACAACTACTCCTACTCTTCTTTGTTTTATGTTGCATGAAATACCTTTTTCCATCTTTTCTTCCATCTTTTCATTTTTAGTTTATATGTGTCTTTATGTCAAATGTAGGCAGTACATAGTAGAATCTTTTTTTTGTATCCATTTAGCAATTCTGTCTTTTAAGTGGAAAAGTTAGCTTATTTACATCCAAGGTTAATTTAGATAGTTAAAGAATTACTATTGCCATTTTGTTACATGTTTTCTGGTTATTGTATTAACTCCTCTCTTCCTTTCTTCCACAAAATCAACAAACCTTTAGTTACACCAACTATGAAAAAGGAGAGAAAACTTAAACTCAGAAATTAAAAAGGTACATTGTGACTGATACCACAAAAATATAAAGTATCATAAGAGATTACTACAATTATACACACTAAATTGGAAAACAGAAGAAACTGATGTGTTTGACACATACAATGTACCAAGTTGAAATAATGAAGAAACAGAAAATTTAAACAGATCAATAATTAATAACAATATCACAGCAGTAATAAAAAGTCTCCCAACAAAGAAAATCTCAGAACCTGATGGCTTCACTGCTGAGTTTTACCAAAGATTTAAAGAACAAATAGAGATGCTAACTGAAGTATTTCAAAAAATTGAAGCGGAAGGAATATTTCCAAACCCATTCAATGATGTCGATGTTTACCCCTAATCAGTCAAGGACATAAGAAAAAAAAAGGAAACTGTAGGCTAATATCCTAATAAACAGAGATGCAAAAATCCTTAGCAAACTATTAGCAAACCAACTTAAATAACACATTAAAGACATCATCATCATGATCAAGTAGATTTCATCTCAGGGATGCTAGCATGGCTCAATAGACATAAATCCATAAGTTTGATGCATCACATTAACAAAATCAAGGACAAAACCACAAGAGGATTCCAATAGATGCTGGGAATGATTTGATAGAATTTAGCATCCCTTTATGATATAAACTTTCAACAAACTTGGTATAGATAGAACATACCTAAACACAATACAACCAACATATGACAAATTCACATCTAACCTCACACTAAATGTGGAAAATTTGAAAAAGCTTTTCATCTAAGATCTGGAAAAAGACAAGGATGTGTCCACTTTCAGGATTTTCATTCATCATAGAAATAGAAGTTCTAGCCAGTTATTAGGCAAAATAAAAAAAAAGGGGGTATCTACATAGAAAATTAGGAAAACAAATTGTCCCTGTTTGCATATGACTTTATCATATGTGCAGAAATCCTTAAAGATCCCACTGAAAACCTGTGAGAAATAATAAGTAAATTTAGTAAAGTTTCAGGTTATAAAATCAACATACTAAAATCAGTAATGAGTTCCTATGCCGTAACAGCAAACTACCTGAAAAGGAAATCAAGAAAATAATCCAATTTACAATAGCTACCAAAAATAAGGTAAAATACCCTCGAATAAACGTAATCAAGGAGATTAAAAATGTCAACTATGAAAACTATAAAAAGCACTGATACCAAAAATTAGAGAGGGAACATATAATTGTGTTCATGTTTTCAAAGGTCAACATTGTTACAATGTCCATATTACACAAACCTCACTCCTCAGTTCTCTCAGCCAACATCACAAATTCAGATGAACTCTTTCTAAATCTCTAACTTATAATTATTTAGGAAAAAAAAAAATTTTAAATACTTACATTTCAGAGTGTTTTGTTGTTAATTATTCATATGGACCATTTTAACTGGAAGAAAGATATTACCATAATAAGCCAGTGAGATGAACTTGAAAGGGATTCAGGAAATTATTGGGGAGACTGGAAAAAAGTCAGGAAATTTTATTCAGACTAGAGAAGGATGACCACGTTAAGTGTTATTGCAAAGTTTAGTGAAGCTGGTACCTGTGGTGACAGGGAAAATAGAAAGCATTTTTAACTAATCGATAGACCTGGAGAAGGAGATGTTCAGACAGCAAGTTGAAAGTGTCAAGTGTTTTGTTAAGCTATTAAAAAACAAAAGAATTTACGGAGGTCCTGGAGGATGAAACCTTGTAGAGAAAGAACAAGTCTAAGGAGCCCCAAGGCACTTCTCATATTGGTAAAAGACTATATTGAAAGTGGATCTTCCAGCTTCAGTAGCCCCAACTGACAACATGTTCAGATATACATCAATCAACTAGCACTTGGCTCTTTAAATTGTAAACAAAAATACATTTTTTAAGCCACTTAGTTTCAAATATTTTTATAACTGGAATCTAATTATTGTTTTCTCCATGTAACTATAGTTTAAATAGATCACTACATTATTTTTTAATTGCAAAAAATAAGTGAGAACACTGGTCTAACCATACAATTTAATGTTATGGAAATCTTAAATAGCATGTAGATTTAACAACTGAATAACTGGATTTCAGGACAGTTTTGTGTTTTCCAAATACTTTATTAGTTATATATAAGGATTCATATTTTATAATATTATTGTCTTTATTTGTGTTTCCTTATATTTAAAAAAAGTTGGGTAAAATATTAGTAAGACTAACAGGTGACACATCCATTGTAAGACTTAAAATCATGTGCTCCTGCTTTATGTTTCTGTATGTTTTTCTTCAGTCCTTTGCAAATAGTTTTCTGTTTCTGCCTGGCATCCATTTTTGTTAAGTTTGTTTCAGACTATCTGTCATTCTTTTATAATCAATTTGTCTTTTCTTTGTCTAACAAGTTTAAAGGATGTTTTATTTACTATGTTCTGCAGTATAACTTCAATGGACCAGCAATGGATTCGCCGTATTTATCCTATCTAGTATTCTGTGAGTACTTTCAATGTGAGACTCAGATATTTTTTCAATTCTGACATTTTCACTTTATATAAGTTTTTCCACCTACTGTTTTCTCATATTAGATTAAGTCATATGTATATTCTCTATGACTATCCATTTCTCCTCCTTATTTTTAATTTCTTTATCATTCTATGCTATATACTAGGTGAACTTCTCAGTACATTTCTCCCATCCAATTTTTCTCTCTTTCTGTTAGTAGAATGAAAAGATGTTATACTTTTCACCACTGATCATGACTGACACTCCAATAACAAAAGATAGGTTTACAAGAGAAGGGCATAACAAGTTTATTTAATTAAAGTTTTACACAGCATGACAGCTTTCAGAAACGGAGACCCAAAGTCCTAGGGAAAACTATCTATTCTTATGCTTAAGTTCCGTGAAGAACGGCAGTCATGTAGAAATGTGACTGGACAGAGGATATGATCGAATGATAGGAGACAGATTGGAGAACTCAGCAAGCCCTATCTGTTCAGATTCTTTTTGACCTCCGTATGTAGCATTTCTACCTCCCAGGTGTAGGGCAAGATCCTTTTCCAATGAAGCTCTTCAAGAGAGAAGAATAATTTTTCTAGGATCTGTGGTTTTATTTGGGGGAGAAGAGTTCTACTTTCTGTGACCTGTCCTGCAGAGGTGGAATTCTCATTATTATGATACACTTCAGGGAAGGAAGACAGGCAGGGAACAGGAGGATAAATGAAAATCAGAAAGACTTTGCTTCTGATCCTTTTAAATTATTTTTCATTCAAAATATTCAGCACACCAAGGCATCATACTTGAGTATCGTGTTCTGAACCCCCACATGATGTCTAGTCATTATGGTATCTTAGAGAGCTTTATTTTTATACAAATTACTATATTTTAATATCCAAGCTCTGTAATTTGGTTATTGCATCTATCAGTTCTATATGACTTTGTCTTTGTTTTATAATTTCTCACTGTTTCTAAGAATTCTTTTTTCCCATATTTCTTTTAGAATCTTAAACCTTTTGTAAAATCATTTCAAACTTACTCTTACATGCATTTTATTGACTTTCTCCTATCTTTCAACTGTTGATTTTGCTGATCTCGTTATGAATCTGGAATCAGGAATTATGTTGACTCTCATAATGTAATGTTCTAGGGTATTCTAGATCTAGTCATTGAGGTAACATACAGTTCATCCCAGACAGGATCTTAATTTTGCTTCTATCTTTAAAAGTGAACAGCATTACAAAATAATAATAATAATAACGACTAAAAATGGTTTAAGTTGTTATAGTTTCCTTTCTTTCAGATATAGGGAGTCTTAATTCAGACTCCATTTTTATGCTGAGTGGCTAGTTGCTGTCCTATGTTCCAGTGGTTTCCCATTCAATATGTCCACACCCATGGGAGTTGAAATTTAATGATGGCTGCTAACTTAGACTCCTTTAGATCAGCATACTCGTGGTATCATGCTATGACCAGTAACTTACACAACAAATAATTTTTTTAAAAAATTAATTTTGTCATGTTTGAAAAAAAAAGGGAACTGAAGTATGAATTCACCGTCTTGACCAGAAATTCCCTAAGAACTCACCAATGCTTACCTTCCCCCACCTTCCCATTTAAACCTCAAATCTTTGACTTCAAATGTCAGGCAACATTCATCATTTCCAGGCATCCACATGCCCTTAAGGATTCTTAGTCGGATAATGTATAAGGACAATAAAAAGGTTCATTGAAAAGGAAATAGTTTACACACACACACTAAAAGACGTAAAGTTCCTAGTATAAAAAGCTATAAAATGAATAATAACAATAAAATGTGTTCAAATAACCTCCATTTCCTGTTTTGTTACAAAAAACAGGGAATAGTTTTTAACCTAATTGAACTAAGAGTCTGCTTTGGAATCTGACTAGCCTCAATTTTGTGCATTTGTGATCCTCTTATGCATCCTGGGCTGTCTTGCCATATGTCTTACGTTGAGTTGTTCCTCACTAATATATAGTCATTAATTTTCTTCTTAAGCTTTGAAATGACTGTATAATACTCCTCCCTCTTTCTTTCTAGCCAGATTCCTAGAATTCTGCTTATCTCTGTTGGAGACAGCATTTGTGCTCTCCTCTGGCTAGGTGAACTTCATAAAATAACTTTGGTGAAAAATGTCACTATAAACATTCACTTGAATCTAAAGAGTGATCTCCAATGGCAAAATAATCTATAAACCATGAATCTGCCTACCTAATACTATCACAGTTTCTCATAATCAGTTAGTAGTTTTCCCTCCATTACTGTTAGTTACTCTATGATCAACATCACATAGGTCAACTAAGTAGGCATGGTGTCAAATGCTGACTTAGGGGTATACATTAAAAAGCATAATTCTACTAAGGAGTTTGCAGGCTGTTTGGAAGGGACAATGAGAAAGACTTTCAATATTTTGTTGTTGCAAATTAGATCAAAAGAAGGAGACGTGACTAACAGAGAAACTGGGTAAGAGAAAAGTGTAATGGCAATATGAAATAAAAAGGGCCTAAATGATCATGAGGGCTCAGCAACGGAAAGAGCAAATCACCAAACCAACCAAAAAGGAGTTATCATATCATGAGACAGAACCAGTGAAATAAAAGAACAAGGAGTTAATCACAGAGATAAACAAAAGGGCAACAACTGTCAGAACAGTAGCAACAGGTGACATTTGCTAACTGCTGACTAAAATATTTCAAGCAAAAGAAACCAAAACCATGTTAGTACCGGTGACGGAAACTGGAAAGAGATTTATCTTAATGAGGAAAATTATTATTGAGTCACAGAAATTTCAAGTTTGATGTGATTATGGGCCATGATAAAGGAGAGCCTTGAGTCTATTGAAGAGGTATACATTTCAGGCATCAAGGGAGTCAAGATTTAAAAAGTAGTACAGTTAGGAGGGAGCAGAGAATCTTAAAGAACACTCAAAAGACAGAATAAAATGAGAAATATACTGAGTATCTTATTACCTTAAAAGATTTAGTTTATTTAAAATCAAATCTATATAAATTCTGAAGACTTAGAGAGGAAAAGAAGATTTTACATTCTCTTTATCACTTGAGCAAAGAAGTAATGGAAGAATATCTTTTTATTACATTTTATTTTCCAGATCTTTCTTAATATAAATGTTTACGCTTTAATTGTATTGCTTGATTGCTATATAGCATCTCTCTAAAGCACCAGGCTATGACAATAGTCACTATAGGGAACTAAAAATTCCTTTGCTTCTCTCTGTAAATCCTTTCTCGTTTTCATTTGTAATTTAATTCAAGGGAAAAGTTACCATTTTAGACATGCAGAAGCATACATTACATCTAAATCTACAGTGGCCTCTGAAATTATCTCTTTAAAATGTCTTAAAGTATTATGCAATAGATGATAAATTAGTCATATCATAACAATTTATCTTTTTTTTTTTCCCAAACAACGAAGATATGAAAAGAGAAGAATTACCAGTATATGAGATTGGAGTGACCATTCCATGTTTGTTTTTATTGTTGTTTATTTTCAATGGATTGTTTTCTAATAAGCTAACATGTGCAGTATCTCTAAGCAAACTTCAACTGGACATATTAATATGAAGCTCACAGAGTCCCTTTTCGTGTCCCTGTTTACCTTGGTACAATAGCCTACTGTGCAAATGCTCCATGGAGAATTCTTTAACACTGGGTGGCGCCATATACTAACAGAAAAAAATATTTATTTAGCATGAATATTTGTTTTTTAGTTTCAGTTCATTTTTGCAGTCTTAAATCAACTATCACTGGATATTATTTTGTGAGTCATTCTGATATTACACTCACACAAATGTCTGTTGCAAACTGACCTATTAGCAAGGAAATGTCAACCATCTTGCTCCAACTAGGTAACATGCTCATGATAAAGCATTATGACAAATAAACTGCAAGAAAATAAAAACATATGATAGAGAAGCACTTTTCCCTTATGTCGATGACTGAGAATATTGGTTGAAGGGAAACATTAAGTGAATTACAAATTTGCATAGCCAGTGAATTCCAAAGTAGCATCACATTTTCTACTACCTAGTTATAAACAGTGATGCAATAATTCATCAAATGTGATATGGAAGTTATTTAATTTATTGAGCTAGGTCACTTGCAGAGTCACTCAAATAAATTGAGCTATTTATTTTTTTCAGGAAATGGATACCAAGGCATTTATATTCAAAAGGGACAAATATAAAGATTTTTGGAAATGTTAACAAAGTATCTGTTATCCAGTTTAAGATTTAAAAAAAGCACATTAGAAGAATTTACTGATGAAATATTAGCACTTCTGATTAAAATAATAAAAGTCATGTGAAATACATTGGGGAAAGGAGATTTTTATTTTTCTCTTGAAAATGATATAGAATTAGTATACATATTTTAAATTACTGAATAAAGAATGTATTAGCATGTGAATTTCTCTTCCACCAGCACCCCTCCTTGCCACCAATTGCACTCCAAACTCAGAGATAAAAGTTTATCTTTACATTCAATTCTTTTTAACTGCATAAAGCCCACTTTTGTACATATGCACAGATTTTGTGTGTTAACAAGATAATACTACACATATTGATCAACACATTAGTTTTCCATTAAAAACAGACCTTAAGTATCTTTCTATGTCTTCATAAAAGTTTGATTTCCAACAGTAGCATGATATTCTATAGCGTAAGTATGCCATACATTTTTAACCATTTTCTAATGGAATTTTTAGAGTTTTGATTTTTAGGTTTTTTCTTCTTTATTATAAACAACATCACAGTAAACATTTTTGTGCACACATTTCTGTGTATGTGTATATTGCTGTTGGATGAATTTTAGAAGTAGAATTGCTGAGGCAAAGGGAATGTACACCTTCCTAAAAAGTTTGTCTAATTTCACATTTGCTCCAACAATGTAGGAAAGTGGCTTGTTGGAATCCTTCCCCAGTCCTTGGCAGCAATGAACAGTATCAATCTTTTACTCCCTCATAGTTAAAGGTAGGGGTGCTATGTCTTGGCTGTTTTCACTGTTGATTATATAGAGATTGTGCATTGTTTTATATTTTTATTGAAATTTATGGGTTTTCTTTGTAGACTTGCACATTCACAACATCTTTACATATCTTGATACTAGGTTAATTCTATTTTCTGCAGACATAACATTATAAGAGATACTTATATCATGTATACCTACTTTTTGTTAATAATAGAAAATGTAAATATTTTCCTCAGCCTGTCATTTGTCTATTAGCATTGTTTACGTCATTTTTGATGATCACGAGCTTTATGTAATCTTCACCATTTTTATTTGTGAATTCTGACTTTGTATCTTGCTTAAGAAAGCATTTTCACCTCAAATTGTTTAGGATATTTGCACTTTTAAAGTAATCCTTTCATAGTTCATGTTATTATGTTTATATCTTAAATTCTTCCAAAATTTAATTGTGTATATGGCATGTGGAAGGGAATTAAACTTTTTCTCAAATGATTAGCTAGTTTTCCAGATTATTTATTTAAAAGTTTATCCTTTTCCCATAGATTTGAAATACTGTTTTAATCATAGACTCAAGAAATCTTTCTTGAGGTTTTTATTCTCAGGCTTTATTGTATACATTTTGCTTTCTTTTCTTAAAACTTTTTGTAGTAAT
Source organism: Callithrix jacchus (assembly GCF_049354715.1). Taxonomy (NCBI): domain Eukaryota; kingdom Metazoa; phylum Chordata; class Mammalia; order Primates; family Cebidae; genus Callithrix; species Callithrix jacchus. The sequence goes on from NC_133504.1 coordinate 134,354,223, forward strand.
AATCAAATGACCATATCAAGAGCAGTCATAGGCTAATTGTTTAAAAAATTGCTTACACACGGCTATGAAAGATCAGTGTTCTTCCACTGCGTACTATTCAGCCTTTAAGAAGAGGGAAATCATGTAGTGACAACATGGATGAACTCAAAGGATGTTATACCAAGAGAAATAAGCCAGGCACAAAATAGCAAATACTGCATTGTCTCAGTTATATGTGAAATTCAAAATAATCACTCATAGAAGCAATGAGCAGAGGCTGAGGAGTTGGGGGGAATAAGGAGATGTTGTTCCAAGAGTACAGGGTTTCATTTTTACAGGAAGAATAAATGGTAACTATTTGAGTTAATGGACATGTTAATTACCTTTATAAAGTTATTCCATATTGTATATATACATCATAGCATCATTTTGTATCCCATAAACATGTTCAATAGTAACTTGCCAGTATCTAATAAATAATAGAGAAAAATGTGAAAATGACTGTTTTTCTATTTTTAAGCTTTGTAAAATAAGTTACACAGTGACTCTCTTCAATATTCAAATAAAAATTAAATTACCTTTCTCAAGGACTTTAAGAATGGATAGCCTAAACCTCAGAACATACAGTTATATATTGACCTCAGTATGAAACAATTTATATATCAAAACGTGGTTATATACTGACTTCAGTATGAAACAATTTACATAAAGATGTAACGATTATTGTAATTTTGCATTTATTATGTCTATCTTTAGTAAGCACACTAAAAGTGCCTGTATACCTTGGCTTTTTTTTAAGAGTAAGACTAGACACATGGCACATTTGTCCTAGCAATATAGATAAAACTTTTTTACTAAATAGTTTGCCTTCTGAGACATATTCTAGAGATATGATTATATGATCTTTTTTTTTATTTTTTACCCAAGTCCTCCTTTTTCATTTGGAATATCATCAATTGCAAGAGTAGTCTCCACATTGCCTCTTTATGCACAATATTTACATAAATTTAGTGTGAGATGCCATGAAGTGTTTTTACTAACAACACTCCTGTTATCAAACATGAGGGATTTTTATTCACAGCAACCCGTTCTCTAACTCTTCAGACACCAACTGGGTTTACTACAATTCAATTCAATTCTGTAACTAACCACCTGGCATTAGCACAATCCCCACAGGTTAGGGCCTCAGTTCCACAAGACTGCCCTCTACCTCATACTCCAATCCCAAGTCATGGGCCTCCTGTAGTTCTCACTGGCTATACATCAGCAGCTTCAACAACTCCCTCCTCAAGTTTTGTTCATTTGCTGGAACAATCCTCAGAACTCAAGGAAGTCCTTTAGTTAGTATTACCAGTAAATTATAAATGATATAACTCAGGAGCAGCCAAATGCAAGAAAGGCACAGGGCAAAATACTGGGGAGAGAGTGTTTTATGCCCTCTCCAGATGTTTTACCCTGACAGCACCTTGCTCTGTTCATCAACCAGAAGCCCTCTTAATATCATTGTTTAAGAGTTTACATAAAGGCTGAATCATGTAGATATCATTGATTTAATCATTGTCCATTGGCAATTGATCTAATTTCCAGCTCCTTTCCCCTCCCCAGAGGTGGAGGAGTGAGGTTGAAAGTTCTAGCTCTCTAATCATGCCTTGATTTTTCTGGCAAGCAGTCCCCTTCCTGAAGCTATCCAAGCAGAAGTTTATTAGCATAAACTCAGACATGGTTCCTAGGGACAAAGACCAAATATCTATTTCATACTGTATCACACATGCTTACACAATAAATATTCACAGTGCAATTTTCTAATAATAAATTCAAGTTTCTAGTATTATTTTTTGTGTGAGAAAAAACTAAATAACATAAAATTGTTTTGCAATTTTTAGAAAATATTATATATTTAAAAACATTAAATCTGATTCTTTACAAGCATGATCTCACTGTAGATCCTAATAAAACAATGTAACCATTTTTGTAGTAAAATGTATTGATTAAGCAATTAAATCTACCTAAGTGCTGTTTGAGTATTTTTCAAGTATGAAACACATTCATAAACAGAGTAGACTATAATCCTGTCATAATATTTATTTTACGGATTCGTAATTGAAAGTTTCCTTCAACTTAAATTCATTTTTTAAATACGAGATGTCATTAAGCTCTGCATTTTAAACAATATACATGGTAGTCGATAAGTCCTAAGAGGAAAAAAAAAATCTGCTGTATAAGATTACTTTCATTGAACTAAATACATTGTCTGAGATATACCTAATTGAAAATAGTAATTAATTTCATCACACTCATGCTTTTTATTTCTATAGCAATTTTATTGAATTAGATATTGTGGGATCTATGCACATAGCATGCAAATATCAATAATACAAACTACTCAATATATTTATTATACATTTATTATCATTATTTTCTACACTGCCATGTGTTTAATATTATTTAAACCCCAGAATATCTTTATTCCACATAGGTCTTTACAGAATCTGGACTTTCTTATATTGAATTTTTAAGTCAATATAAGTCCACTGACATTTGTATCAGTATCTCTTTTACTCACTGAGTCTGACTGTAGATTCTAAACAGGAACAACATAAAAATTTGCTTATTTTAATTCCTGCACTAACATCTAACTTTACACGTAATTATTATTCCATGAGGAAGAAGAGAAAAGATTGCTTACTGAAAATATTCGCATTAATTTTATTAATTGTTGCCAGCATATGGTAAAGAGACTTGAATGATTTGTTTGTATGTACATATAATTAGATTTTAGCAGGCCTTAACATTCATATATCTGAGGAAAACATATGACTTCAATGTGAATATGTCTACACTTGATTTTAATAAATAATTTCCACAGCAATTTATCATTTTGGCTAACCTGAAATTTGAGGATCCTTAAAGGAGAACCTTGAGGTTATTAAAGTACATTTAATATTTTTAAATATAACTTCATTTTAAAATATGCATCTTCTTACTCTAGTATATTCCCAAACACTTAAATGATACAGATAGTATAGCTACACAAATTTTCAGTTTTCAACACAGACTCTCTAATAATATTTAATATGTTACCGATACTTCATATGCCTTTACTCACAATGTTTAAACTAGTCCTATTATTCTATCTTGCCTGATCCTTCACATTTCCCATGTCAAACCATCTTGTAAAGGCCAGAGAATGTCCTATCTGCCATATGGTGTTCCCTTGGATACATGGGACTTCATATATTGATGTAATTAAAGCCAATTTATATATCTAAGCAATCTCGAGGAGTTACAATACAAAAAACTTGCAACCAATGTCCTTAGAAAATTAAGGTAAATAGAGAAGTTCATAACAGAAACTGGAAAAGACCCTGTCTGTCAACCTCAAGTTTCTTCTCCCATTGCTTAGTAGTATTTGTCACCTGTTGCCATAAGGAACTTCATGTCTGACACTGTTCTAATTTATGGATATTCTCCCCTAGGCATACCATGCCAAACAAACATCTTTCTTTATATCTGTACCACAGAATTTAAGAGTTGATTATAAATTAGGATGATAAGAGGATGAATGCATGTATATGTCTGCCTTTATGTTTCCAGGTAAAATTTTAAAATCTTAAAAGTCATGAACTATTTATTCTATTTTGGTTTTATCTCATAGGACAACAATACAAAAAAAAAACTAGATAAATTTTGTCATGTTTGCTTTTAAATATTATAAAAATATTTCATAATATTGTAAAGATTAATAATATATTTTAAGTGGGGAGAACATAACAGTGAATGGTACAGAGTAAGTACTTTTCATATTATTGCTAATTTTTTTTAATGTTTTATTTTAAGTTCTGGGATACAAGTAGAAGAGAATGTGTAGGTTTGTTACACAGATATATGTGTGCCATGGGGGTTTGCTGCAGTTATCAACCCATCATCTAGGTTTTAAGCCCTGCATGCCTTAGCTACAATTAAGAAGAAATAAGTTGATTTCAGAGGGTAGCTGTCAATAGTGTAAAGGTTATTAAAGTAGGTATCAATCAAGACAGGTATTTGATTGACTAAAGAATGCAGCACTTTGTGGGAGCTGAGGCAGGCAAATCACTTGAAGCCAGGACTTCAGGACCAGCATGGCCAAGATGGCAAAATCCCGTCTGTACTGAAAATTGGCTAGGAGTAGTGGTGCGCAACTGTAATCCCAGCTACATGGGAGGTGGAGGCACGAGAATGGCTTGAATCCAGGAGGTGCAGGTTGCAGTTAAGTCAAGATTGTGCCACTGCACTTCATCCTGGGCAACACAGAGAGACTGTTTTAAAAAAGGAGGAGGAGGAGGAAGAGGAGGAGGAGGAGGAGGAGGAGGAGGAGGAGGAGAAACAACCAAACATCTCTCTCTCTCTCTCTCTCTGGTATTTATATAAAGAACAAAAAAAGGGTTTGAATTACCTTTTATTAATTTTGGTTGCTGGGTTGTGTTCTCCTTTGAATACTAGGTTGAGTTTAATTTGGATGATATTTCCAGGTTTTATTTCAACTTATTTGCAGTAACTAAAAATTCTTGATAAAAAGAAACAACTATCTAATATATTTAATCAGGAGATACAGGAAAAATTTTGTAGAGCAGAAAGCAAAAGAAAACAAGAGGTGAGGTAATGAAAAAAAATTAATAAGAGTAATTAGAAAAGTCAGCCACAACTGAATGTTTTGTTAATTCCTCCAGTTTTATTCCTCTATAGACTGAGTACCTGGTAAATTTTCTGTTGGTGTTAATTAGTCTCTCTTCAATGGAACTGTATGCAAGAATATTCTACTGGACTTGTATGAAGAAAACTGCATATGGCTTAATAAGGCTAGCGTTTTGGATGAGTGGTAGGTACCAGACCAGTCATGAGAGACAGAATAACACAAATTAAAGAATATTTCTACCGGTAATGGGGAGCCACTGTAAGACTTTAAGCAGATAGTAAAATCCGATTGCATTTTAAAGAAGGTACTATAGATTAATTCATTTAACAAATGTTCATTGTGTTGTTACATATGCCATGTACTGCTCAAGATGCTTGAGACAGCAAGGGTAACAGGAAAAAAAAACAACCTTTTTCATGGAGCTGATAATCTATCAGAAAAATTTGACAAGAAACAAGTAAATATATAAGTAATAAGATTCTACATAGTGATAATATCATAAAAGAAATAGCAGAATTAAGTGCTACAGCCTGATTAGTGGGAATAATCAACACTAAATAGCATGGTAAGATTTTTTGAAGAGAACTATCAGATTAGAGACCGGAAAAAAGAAAAGGAAGTCACCATTTAAGGGCTGAAGTAAATGCAAACAACTGGAGGGAAGAATGAGCTAGGCATGTTAGAATAGTAAAAGTGAGCCAATGCAGTTGCAGCAAATTGTTGAGAATTTCATTTGCAAAAGTGGAGGCTAGAAGGTAATTATGTACTGTGTCATAGTATAAGACATGGGTAAGTCTACAATTTTAAGAATGTGAATCTACTGATTGATGTTTTAGAATGGAGCGCTATGATTTTTATTTGTGTTTAAATCATACTTACAGCAATTGGATGGATTGTGAATGAGCCCGTATGGAAATTGGGAAATTAAATACATAGATATCAGAGGCTTCAGGTTAGAGATAGTGGTGGTTTGTCCTAAGTGGTAAAGAAGGAGATGATTTTCATCTCTAACTGTGGTTAAGCATAAAGATAGAGCTGCAGGTACTCACTAGTAGGATTGATGGTATAGATGAGGGAAAGAGAGAACTCTTAAGATGATTCCAGAGGTTTGAAATTAGAAAGAGTAGGAATGAAGTGTGTTATTAACCGAGGAATGTAAGTAAATTTAGGTACATATAATTAAGGCCATATCAGATGTGTAATGTGTGTTTATGAAACATTCAAGAATTCAAGAGTCACTTCAGGGCTAGAATGATGGAAGATGAGTTTAGGTTGTACCTAAGACTAAAATGAATAAGGTCAGAGCAATGTCTTTCTCTGTTTCCCACGTTTCATTTCCCAAGATTAACTGTTGTCAAGTCCACTCTTCCATTGATCAAAGCTCTTGTGGTTTATAGTTTTCCCCTAATACTAATACATTCCTCACTGTGAGAAATAAATCAGATAAAAAGGTACTTTATATAGTTATAACCATCAAAATAGCCATTTTTGTAAAAATATTTATAACTTTATGTGTTTCAACATAGTAAAATATAAAGTTATTAAATGTTTATAATAAATGTTATTGCTGTTCAGAAGTATTTGTTTATGAGATAAATTTTTAATTTTCATGTATAATGTGCTAAGTACTGCTCTAGGTATGTTTAAAATAGAAGTCAAAAAGGCAGGTAGTAATTACCTTGCACTTATGGAGTATTCTATAAAGAATTCTACTAAGTTTAGATTAAAAAGCAGAACAAGTAAATAGTGTGCAAAAAATAATTCATTTAACAAAAGTTTGATTGCTAACATTCTGAGCACTGTTTTAGGTGTTAAAAATACATATGGCAACATAACACAAAAAAAATCTTTAAACTTTATGAAAATTATATTTAGGAAAACAAATAATAGATCTGATTAAATCATAGGTGATGATTTATAATATGGCCATGTAATAGACTCAAAGGTGCCAACACTGATTGCTTAGACGGCAAGTCACAGAGTCCATTTGTGCTCAAAAAGAGATCATACAAGTATGTGAATCCTTTGAGGTCATCTTAGTGTATTTCTACAGTCCTTAAACACTCAGTCTAAAAGTTGCAGATGTTCTAAGACATACAAGATTGCTAAAAAGTTTAAGTGTATTTTCAATACAGTCTTAATTTGAATACAGTTTTTAAAAATAGCGTAGTGTGAATATTAATAATAATAAAACTGAATCTTATTTCTTTAAATGAAAGATAACATTCACCATGATAATATTTGACTTTCAGATAAACTCTCTTTCATTTAAAGTGATCAGATGTTATTTTAGAGAAAAAGTAATTATTTTTGTTTACCTAAAGAGAAATTACAGTATTAAAGGCACAAAGAACCGGAACGGTCAGTAGTGTCTCATTGTCATTCATTTCCTTGCAAAAGTAAAAGGAGACATTGCAGTTAATATTTTCTTTACCAACTCTCTTTACACTGATATGCTTCAAATAGTCCTGACTGGTGACACATAAGTCATTCCACTGAGGACAACTGGGATAAAACCATCAGTCAATTACATGATGCAAATTAACATAACCTAAGTCCCTTTTTCAAGAGGAACAGTGTAGGGTGATGGAAAGTGAGCAGACTTTAAATTCAGATGGATGTGACCAGAATTATACTTGTTAGCTGAGACAGCTTGGTTAAATTCTTGAGGTTTAAATTTCTCATCTGTAAAATGGAAATAACAATATCTCCTTTATAGAGTTATGGCCAATCTTAAGTTAGATAATATATGTAATTCATTGAACATAGTGTCTCACACATAGAAATTCACCTCAATTGTTTCCTCAGTAATTAATAAAAGTATCCTTGTGCCCATTTACTCTTTATGTTTCTATGTCCTTAACATTAGAAAATCGTGATGATTAGTTAATTACCATTTAATATTAGCTAATAAATCACAGACATATTATGTCTTATCATTTTTCAATTACTATAATGGCAACATTTAAATGCATGGTCATTTGAAATAACAAACAAATAATTTTGTTTGGGTATACTTATTGCTAGATACCAAAATAAATGATTTTACACAGTTTCTTTTAAAAACACTAAATGCAAAACCTTAACTTAGCAGGCATCTCATTTTATATGATCTTGACCAATTTCATTAGCAATATTTTTCATCATTCTTTCATGCTCATAACAAATTTAATTAGATTTTTCTCATTGTGCTATTGCTTTCTATCTCTATAAATGCTATTCCCTCTTTCTCCTCCTTCCTCTCCACTTTGGCTGTTTGAAGCACACTGTTTTCTCTAAGTATAGTATATCTGAATTTGTTTGCTATCTTGCAAAACAGTGTCTACTAGGAGTTTCTTGAGATTGGCGTTATTTTTCTATCTCTATCCTCTCACATCTAGGATAAAGCCTGGACAATCAGTGCTAAATAAATAATTGATGAAATAAAATTAGAAGTGTTGAAAGTGAAATACAGAGAACTCTTCGGACATGTTTTACTAGTGTGTGTGATTACAAAGAATTTTTTGAAATCTGAAATGGGCTGAATGCTGTGTCCTTCTTAAATTATTTTGTTTAAATTCTAACCCCTAATGTGACTCTATTTGGAGATAGGACCTGTCAGGAGGTTATAGACATTAAGTGAGATCATAAGGTTGAGGCCATAATTTCTTAGGACTGATATCTTAAAAAAGAGACACTAGAGTTCTCTCTCTCACTGTCATATGAACAGGCAACTTGACTTTAGACTTCCCAGCCTCCAGAACTGTTAGAATGTAAATTTCTGTTGTGTATGCCACTCAGTTTATGGTGTTTTTTGATGGCACCCAGAGCTAAGGCAAATGCAATTAAACTTTATATAACATGGTGTATTTTGCACTCTATATAATATTCTTCATGAATTAACCCCACAATAAAATAACTCTTCTATTTGAATGTATATAATTAGTTTTCCTAGCAAAATTAATATTAATAAATTGTGGGGGAAGACTGCTTTTGGCGTTAAAGACTTAGCTAAGTGATGTGCAGATGCAAATGCAAAGTCTATTAAAAATCCCACTGGTTGCCAATGATGCTACTTAGAATTGAGCCACTTCCAGTTTATACATCCATTACAAAATTTGTTCTACTTAATATATTTTAACCAAACAGAGTGTGTTTTGGAAACCCAAATTGTATCACTTAAGAAAGCTTTCAATCACAAAAATATAGCTATACTCCTCTAAGGAACCTATGGTGAGAACAGCATGTAAGAACATGTTTCTTTCATGACACTACTTTGAGATTCAATCTTCCTAAGTTTTATGGTCCCAAGTATGGAACCATATAGAGAATTTGCTATTATTTTAATCTCTTGTCATTTATCTCTATACTGATCGAAATAAGTGAGCCAAAAAAAATTTTGTCATCTAACTGATTTATTGAAGGGAATGTCTTTTTTCATAATTTTTCAATTACAATCTGAGCCGTAAAGACCCTAATAAAATATGCATATTGAAAGGAACTCTCATACTAACTTGAGGTACATAGAAGGTAATTATACAGGTTAAATGTCATATAACCTTCACACACATATTAAAAAGTTGGTATTACCCCTGTTTTATAAAACAAATGAGTGGAATAAAGAATTGATAAGCAACTTGTTTAAGGTGTTATTATTAGTGAGTGGTAGGGCCAAAATTTAAATTACATTGCCTTTAGAAAGTTTGATATTTTTTTACAAAACTGAGGAGTAAATGATAATAACAACAAAAATAAAATAAAGATTCTTCTCTTTCTCGAAAGGCTTCATAACAATGATAGAAAAATAAGTCTTTCACCTGATCAAAGATGTATATAAAAGATACTAAGTTATGTGTTAATAAAAATAAAAAGTCAAAAAACAGAGAAAATACCTACTACTAAAGCCATGGAAATGCTCATGCATAAACCCATTGTGCCAACATTGTTTACTTTTCATCTTAAACAGCATGATATGTTATGTGCAATATATCACTGTTTTTCCTTGCATTATACAGTGTCAGTATGTGTTATGTGTTTCTATTTTGAGTATTACCTTACTCTCAATTTTAAAATGAAGAAACTGACTTTAAAGTGGTTAAGTGACATGTTCAAGGTCACTTAGCCAAAAGATGTCAGTGCTAGGTCAAGAAATTTTTCTACTGCTGTTCCAGAAACTTTTTCCTAAAAATCTTCAAGGCCAAAACAAATGCCACTTCCTCCACAAAGCTGGGCCTAAAATTGCCCTCAGGCTATAAGTAATCCATACATCTTACAATAAAAAATGCTAATGTTCATTAATCAAAGCTCTTGTTTATTGGATTTGATACCAAGGTAAAAAACATACATTAAATAAATATTTAGTTTCCTCCTCAGGGCACAGAACAAATAATACCATCTATCTTCTATCCCTTGTACATACAGGCAGAAAAAGATTTCTGAGAAATAAAGAGATTGCAAGGCTCAATTTTAGAATGTTTAGACTTACAAATTATTGGTGGTAACAATGTTAGGACACATAGCCCATTTGTCACCTTTAATTTTAAACACAGAATGGAAAAATACCTCTAACTTCCCACAGTATCTGCTGAATTATGAAACCAACAAAACTGAGATCAAATATTAAGTAAAAGAACTGACATAAACAGAATAATGGATCTAAGGTGATATAAATTTACTAAAATTTAACTTTGGAACAAAATGCAAAGAAGAAGTCACTGAAACTGTTTAATACTTTCAGAGTACAATCTCATTTTCAGTTACACTTCCAATGATAGGACTTGCATAAAGATGCCACATAAGTGTCTTTGTAATAGGTTTAAAAGGTATTTAAAGAAGGCATTAAATTCTTACACAATAAAGACAGCTTTACACACTTTAAAAGGCTGCCAGCTTGTTTTTGTATAAAATTTTCAAATGTAGAAATGGTGTGAAACATCATACAGTCTAATGATTACTGGTATTACTTGTAAATTGAAAGTTTTTTTACTAATTAGGCAGATGCTAAAAATAATTAGTAATTAGAATACTAATAAAGTTGTGCTGCTTCCAATTCTTTTAGTTAATTCATATTTTGATTAATTGCCGTTTTTTTCTTTTTGATGCTGTTACTGCCCAGAAGAATGTCTGTTTTATCAATATGTATTACTAAATAGCAGCAAACTAAGGAGAATTTATTAATGTTCTTCTTTTACAGGTTAATATTTGTACAGTTAAATAACTTACTTCTGACAATTCAATGCATTGGATTAATTATACAAGATAAGAGCAAGATTTTATTTTATCTTAGCCATTTCTAGTCATTGTTCATTGAGTTAAAAAATATATCTAATTGGTAATGATATTTGTTGCTACCAAGACAACAATCCCAGTGTTCATTAAAATCTACAATGTATTTTTTTGTTTTAAAACTAATTGTTATTTTTCTCTGTATTTTATCTACCTAATCATATTTTTTGTAAGTATAGTCATTATATCTTCCAGTGTTGCCAAAGTAAAGTTAACCGTTAAAACATAAAAAAAAAATGATAAAAATCCAGGTATCTCATTTTATTCTTCTATTTCTATAGAGCGGAAGAATGATACTTTAAATAGCTATTACACATCTGACATGCAAAAATAAGTGTATTTTAAGGTACTGACTTAGTAACAGTGAGTCAGCTTCTACTAACATTTCTTTTTTTAGCCCTAGGATTCACATTAATAAGACCTCAGGTTCTGTATATGTCAAATGGTAAAATATAAAACATTCAGGATGGTATAAAGTCAGTAAAATTCTATCAAGAAAAAATACTTAATAGATAAACCTTTCTATCATTTTCTATTTTCATTCTTAGTGAGTTAAAATTATTTTAACCGGAGATGAAATATTCTGTGTGAATTTTACGACAGAGGTTTGATTAATCAATCTACATCTATTCCCAAATTTTAACAATTTATATTTCTGTTATTTTAGGTCATTATTTCTTTGAAGTAAAAGTTTGTCTAAATGATTTGGCAGATTAAAATAATATATAATGGCTTTCTTCCATTTACAGTCATCAGTAACTACTTCTACTCTTTTAAGGGTTGCCTATTTTATTTTATATTGATTATGCTTACTAAATATATTTTGCCAAATAATTGTTTATACTTTTCAACATTATTGACTAGATTAGATTTTTCTGTCAGTTTTAGTTCTATTAAAAATTTTACCAATGCAGTTTTAAGTTTTATCAGGATTATTTTGAATAGCTTATATTCTTCATGCAATGATTAATACTCTTTGTGCATTCTTGGGGAGGATCAAAAAGTACGCCTGGAGCAAAGGCTTAGAATCCAGAAATAGTCCAAAATACTGAGACATTGTTTTCTATAAAGTAACCTAGGAGTAAAGAGTTAGTTACCTTTATATTCATATTTAACCCAACCCATTAGTTTAAATAGAAGATATATAACTTGGCCAGGCGTGGTGGCTCACGCCTGTAATCCTAGCACTTTGGGAGGCCGAGGTGGGTGGATCACGAGGTCAAGAGATCGAGACCATCCTGGTCAACATGGTGAAACCCCGTCTCTACTAAAAATACAAAATATTAGCTGGGCACGGTGGCACGTGCCTGTAATCCCAGCTACTCAGGAGGCTGAAGCAGAAGAATTGCCTGAATCCAGGAGGCGGAGGTTGCGGTGAGCCGAAATCGCGGCATTGCACTCCAGCTTGGGTAACAAGAGCGAAACGCCGCCTCAAAAAAAAAAAAAAAAAAAAAAAAAAATATAGAACTTGACATATTTTGCCCTCATGACTTATACACTTTGTAACCTTAAAAAGCATCCCATTTATTTAAAGTAATCTATTTATGCATATGCATAGCTAATTTCAGGCAGACCCTTAAGAAAACTATAAAAAATGAGAAAATCGGATGCTTAATTTTCAAAGATTTGGCTTCTCTTTTCCATGTAAGTATTTTACAATTTATAATCCATCATAGTTACAAAACTCTCATATTATTTTCTTTCTCTGTCTCATTGATGATTTTGTGTGCAATTAAGTCAGCATGAACATAAGGATATACTAATTTAGTATGAATAGCATGCCAAGCTCTGACAGGTTGAAATTATTGTTACTATTCTCACAGGAAAAGTAGATGGCTAAAGAGACACAGTTGACAATAGGCAAAACAGACATTTGAACTCGGGTTTCTTTGATTAATTTAGCTTTATCTTTGAACAATTGAATGCGTCTGTTTTTTTTAAAAAAAATTTCTAACATTGTCAAATAGTCAGTGTGAAGCCTAACAAGTCGGGCTCTCTCCTCAATATCCAGAAACATTTACAACTAACTAGTCTACACACACACACACACACACACACACACACACGGGAAAGAAACGTTATTTTCAAAATATGCAATACTGAATGATTGTAACTATTGATCTCCTTTTTATCTTAAATAAATTAGTTTCTGGCTCCTTCAAAAATAATAGCTGAAAGTATGAGAGTCTCAGAAAAAGTGGTGGCTGAGTTGCTGAGCAGCTAAACAATGGTTTCTTAGTTTCAGGCCAAAAAGGAAAATAATTAAAATCCAAAGATAAACAGGGTGGAGGATCAGTCTTTAAATTGTGACTAACAGCAAAAGCATACCTACCACCTAGGTCTTTGTGTTTTAATATTATTATTTACCAAAAGGGATTGGAACTCCTAAGAGAAATGCCTAATTCCCAGACTGGGACTGGGAAAGAACAAGATAATTCAGGAATATATATATTTTTTTATTCCTGAAATTAAGGAAATGCTTAAGAAAGATGAAAAACAATCAAAATGATTCTGAAACTAGCTAAAAGGTGAATTTATTTGTCAATTCTGAAGGAAAATTAGCTTCAGAATAGTTAAAAACAGTAACAGTTTATAGTACAATGAATGAAACATGAAAATATAAATCTATACTAAAAAGTAAATTAATAGATAAACAGAAAGTTTGAAAATAATTGAGATGCTCTTAAAGATTCATGTACCTCACAATGAGGTGAAAAGTAATTTCAAACACACACCTGTGCCATTCAGGCACTTCTATTGTTAAGCATTGATGTGAGAAGCAAATAGATCACTAAGTGAAGTTCTGGATCTCCTCCTGACATTATGAAGTGGAAACCAATTAGATAAGGCATTGCACCACATTCCCATGAGTATTTCCTTGCCTTCCTTGCCCTTTTTAAAATCACCCACAACGTTCTGGCCTTATATCTTCTTTGTAAAGCCTAAGCATTTTAATCATAGTCTCAGGACACTATAAGGCATTTGGTTTTACACTTAAAAATAAAACATACAGCAAGGAGTGGTGGCTCATGCCTGTAATCCCAGCACTTTGAGAGGCTAAAGCGGCTGGATCACCTGAGGTAAGGGGTTCAAGACCAACCTGGGAAATATGGTGAAACCCTATCTCTACTAAATATACAAAAATTAGGCAGCGTGGTGGTGCATGCCTGTAGTTCCAGCTACTCAGGAGGTTGAGGCAGGAGAATTGTTTGAACCTGGGAGGCAGAGATTGCAGTGAGCTGAGATTAGGCCACTGCACTCCATCCTGAATAACAGAGGGAGACTCTGTCTCAAATAAATACATAAATAAAAATAAAAAAAACAACTGCCATATCAACAAAGCCAAACTGAACAATCTATATATTTATTATGAAAGATTAAGGAAAAATATTTAATAAAATTCAAAATTTAATTTATAATAAAGCTGTTAACCTAATAATAGAGATAACTTTATTAGCATAATATTGCATATCTAGAAATAGGTATCTACAAATAACAGCATAGTTGATGATAAAATAAAAAAATATATTTTGTCTCAGTTGAAAGTATAATAGGGCCTATCAGTACCCATAATCAAAATTACATTTGATGTTCTGTTAAAAGTAAGATAAATAAAAATAAGAATTTCAAAGAAATAAACTGTCATAATTTGCATCTGAGATGACTATTTATACTAAAAAATTATTATCTAAGTTACATGAGTAAGACAAGCAATTAAAAGGCAATAGAGTAAGGTCATTTTACATAAGTTCAATATATAAGAAGCAACTATGCTTCCACATATCAGAAGAAAACATTTAAAATATTAAAATACAAAAGCATTTGTAATTCATTCAATGTCACAAGAATCTTGTAAATAAATCTAGTTCTTAAAAATTGAAAGCACATGCAATACAGAAAACTGAATATTTTCAGGAAAGGTTAAACTTATTTAAAAATTTAAGGAAATACTATGTCCATGGATAAAAAGATTCAGTTTTATAAAAAAGTGATCTATAGACTCAATGCAAACACTAACAATGTAGTTTTTTTATAAAACGTGTATGTACATTTATGTTAAAATTTGTTTAGTGTGTTTTTCTAAATTTATATGGAAATTAAATGAATAAAAATGCCAAGACAATAATGTTAAATTGAATATTGATAAAAGACTTAAAGTAATGTATATCAAAATATATTTTATATTATAGTAATTAGGACTGAAGCTGTTGATGGAAGAAGAGACAAAATAAACTAATGAAAGACAATATTTAGTTTATGTCAAATATGGCATTTCAGAGCAAAGGGAGAAGTCTTTACAATAAATCATATTAGTGGACTATATATCCATTAATTTCTAGCTCTTACCATATACAAACAAAAAAATTAGCCATATGTGAAATATATATAAAAATGACCAGTAAGGCATCATGCTTCTAGAAAAATAGCAATAACAAAAGAAAGTAATAGTAAATGTGTGTATATAAAATTAAATATTCATTTTTAAATATTTGTTCATCAAAACATACAATTAAGATAGTCAGAAAGCAAGTCCCAGAATGATAGAAGATATTTTCAATGGATGTAACCAACAAAGTATAGAAAAACTACAAAACCTCAATAGAAAAGAGAGAAAAAAAATTGGGGGGGTAGAGGAATATTAATGTTATTAGATATAATTTATATACAGTAAAAGTCACCATTTATACTTTTATAGTTTTGACATATATAAAGTTTATTTTTAAAACATCACAAAAATTGCTGTTTATAACAAAAATAGTGTAATAAACCGGAATATATAAAAATTTGTGAAAAACTGGACTACATAAAAACATTAATTTTCAAAATACAATATTAAAAAATAAAATATCAAGTCACAGAATGGAAAAAAAACATTTGAAATGCTCATATCCAACAAAATATTTGAATACTAAAAATAGAAAATTTCCTAAGTAGAAAACATAAGCAAAAATAAAAGAAATAATATGAGCAGACACTTCAAAGCAAACGATATTAAAGTGACAAATAAAGTATGCTCCGACTCATCAGAGAAATTCATCTTAATATCAAACATTTTATTCTCTCTTAAAAATGCAAAAATAGACAGGTCAAGTGTTAGGAATATTATAAAGTAACTAGAACTTTTATACATTGCTGACATACTAACATTTTGGGAAGCTGATGGTATGCTAAGGCTAAAATATATATAAGTTTTATAACCCAGTAACTTCACTAGGACTATATACCTAAAAGAAATACAATCCAAAATATGTACCTAAGAATGTGCATAACATCAGCAATGACAAAAAGTCTTAAAATCACTCAAATATCCATTCACAGAAAAAATGAATAAATAAATAAGGAAAGGTATGTTCACACAATAAGGCATGTAAACACAATGCCTCATTATACAACAATATAATAAGCAAACTATATATTCAATGACTTGCATGCAACTCACAAATATGATGTGAAAGAGGCCAATAACAAAAGAATATATACTTCCTCATTTCATTGAAATAAAACACCAAACAGGGAAAATTAATCTATGTTTTGAGAAGTAAAGCAGTGTTTATCATTGCAGATGAGACTACAGGGAGACTGAAGGATGGATAAGAAATTGCTTCATACAAGCCAAAGAGTGGTTCACTTTGTGATAATTCATTGTTGGGGAAAGCAGCAAAGGAGAAGACTTACAGAGTGCCTACATAAATTGGTTATGAGTGACATATGAAATGGAAACAATAAACCACAGCAAACTGCAGGAGGCCTCTGTGGAGGCAGATTTCTCCATGCCTCATGTTCTGGTGCAGGGTGACCTAGGCTCTGTTACTATAAACATCGTGCTCAAGGATGTAAAACCCCTTCATAGCACTATGATGTAGCCAGACTTGTAGGCTCCTTGTAAGTCCCATGTTCCACCAGCTGCACCTAGATAAGAAACTAAAGATAACCACATGTTCTTGTTTTGTAAAACTCTCAAACTGCCACTGTTACCAATCTTTAGAATGACACACCAGTTCTGGCTCACCAATTCACTTCATCATCATGTCACCCTATCCCCACCATCACTCCACCCCCACCCTATAGATCAAAGTGATTGTAACCAATAAATACTCTGGTGAACCTAAGCTCAGGGCCTTCACTGCCTCCAGTAAAAGGTCATGGCCCCCTGGTCCCACTTGCATTCTTAATCTGTCTTTTCTCAATCCTTTGTTGCCATGGAACTCTGTGTACCCATGAGTGATGTGGGGGCTGGTTCCCTACAATTTATCAAGCTTTATACTTAAGATTTATTTACATTTCTTTAACTATAAGATGGAGAGATATTTATTAAATTGATTGGTGTTTTAGTTTCCACCACTTTTTTAATATAAATATAACCATGTTAACCTAAGCGCCATAAAGAAAATTTGGCATTCACAAATAATGTACCAAATTTATCCTATGGTTTTTAATATTCCCTGAAATACCATCTCTGTAGTCCTGAAACTGCATGTACAACAGTTTGAGAACATGGTATTCAAGCTATCTTCAGCTAATTTGAACTTGTTAGATAATAATGTAGCAGCAAATGGTAAGAAAGTACAATGGTCACCAAGGTGAGCATCAGTCCAGCCCCTTTCCTGGGACTGCCTGTCCTAACCGTAAGGTTGATTCCTGGTATCAGTGTTTCTTCTCTGTAATTCTATTCCTGTGGATGCATGTGACTGACTATAGGTAGAAATAACACCCAGATTGGGACATTTTTATTTTATCTCTTGGAAACTTAAGTTGGAAAACAATAAACCCACCGTGAGCTGATCTTTTAAGTGAAGATAATCTAAATCTGGAAGCCATTAGTGGACTAGTTTTCATGCTTTTGGACAAAGAAGCAAAAAATGCTGGTCTGCAGAGAGAGAAAATTGAGAAAATATATAGTAAGTCCAGGGAGAAAGATTGGCTAACTTTCCAGTATAGAATTTCCTTGTTAAGTATTAACCTAATTTCTGCCTTGCATTATACAATTAATTCCACTATTCTTATAAATTTTAGCTCTTATTTATAATGACAAGCTTACATACATTATAATTTTATCTAGGATAATGTATATGTTTTATTTGTATGATGTACATGACAATTAGTGGAAAAGAGGGGTAATGTAAATTTTTTTTCTAATTTCCTTTTTACTTTATCATGTGACATAAGATTTATTAACTTCATATCAGCATTTCAGTATGGTTAACTTTATATGATAGTATTTGGGTTTGGAATTGGTGAGTTTCCAGTTGTATGAAGGATCCTTGTATTATGTTAGGCATAATTATCAACTTATTATTGTCTTTAATTGATAACCATGTATAATCTGAAAAGATGTGTATGAGTTCAAGTTGACAAGGACTAGACTTGTGATGATTAATACTGAGTGTCAACTTGAATAGAATGAAGGATACAAAGTATTGACCCTGGGTATCCTTGAGGGTATTGTCAAAAGAGATTAACATTTGAGTCAGTGGGCTAAAAAAGGCAGACTCACCCAAAGTCTGGGTGGGCGCCATCTAACAGCTGTCATTGTGACTATAAAAAGCAGGCAAAAAAATATGAAGAGGTGAGACTTGTCTAGGCTCCCAGCCTACATCTTTCTCCTGTGCTAAATGCTTCCTGCCCTCAAACATTGTACTCCAAGTTCTTCAGTTTTGGGACTAGGACTGGCTTTCCTTGTTCCTCAGATTGTAGGTGGTTTATTGTGGGACTTTGTGATCATGTTTTAATACTTAACAAACTCATATATATCTCCTATTACTTCTGTTCCTCAAAAGAACCCTGACTAATACAGCTGGTTTGCTTCCTGCCTTTGCCCATTCAGTATGATATTGGTTGTGGGTTTGTCATAAAAAGCTCTTATTATTTTTAAATATGTTCCATCAATACCTAGTTTATTAAGGTTTTTTTAACATGAAGAGATGTTGAATTTTATTGAAGGTGTTTTCAGCTATTGAGATAATCATGTGGTTTTCCTCATTGCTTCTGTTTATGTGATGAACTATGTTTATTAATTTGCATATGTTGAACCAGTCTTACATCCCAGCCATGAAGCCATGAAGCTGACTTGACCATGATGGGTAATCTTTTTGATGTGCTGCTGATTATGACTGGCAGTATTTTATTGAGGATTTTCACAGCGATGTTCATCAGGGATACTGTCCTAAAGTTTTTATTTTTGTTGTGTCTCTGCTAGGTTTTGGTATCAGGACAATGCTGGCCTCATAACAGGAGTTACAGAAAAGTCTTTTGTTTTCAGTTGTTTGGAATAGTTGCAGAAGGAATAGAATCAACTCCTCGTTGTACCTCTGGTAGGGCTGTGAATCCATCTGGTACTGTTTTTTTTTTTTTTGGTTGGCAGGTTATTTACTACTGCCTGAATTTAACAACTTGTTGTTGGTCTTTTCATGGATTCAACTTCTCCATGGTTTAGTTTTGAGAGGGTGTATGTGTCCAAGAATTTATGTATTTCTTCTAGATTTTCTATTTTATTTGCATAGAGGTGTTTATAGTATTCTCTGCTGGTGGTTTGTATTTCTGTGTGGTCAATGGT
Source organism: Callithrix jacchus (assembly GCF_049354715.1). Taxonomy (NCBI): domain Eukaryota; kingdom Metazoa; phylum Chordata; class Mammalia; order Primates; family Cebidae; genus Callithrix; species Callithrix jacchus. The sequence goes on from NC_133504.1 coordinate 134,373,692, forward strand.
GATATCCCCTTTATCATTTTTTATTGGGTCTATTTGATTCTTTTCTTTTCTTCATTAGTCTAGCTAGCAGTCTATTTTATTAATTCTTTCAAAAAGTCAGCTTGTGGATTCATTGATATTTTTGAAGAATTTTTTGCATTTCTACCCCCTTCAGTTCTGCTCTGATCTGTTATTCATTGTCTTCTGCTGGCTTTTGGATTTATTTGCTCTTGCTTCTCTAGTTCTTTTAGTTGCAGTGTTACAGTGTCAATTTTAGATATTTCTAGCATTCTGATGTGGGCATTTAGTGCTGTAAATTTCTCTTATAACACCGCTTTAGCTGAGTCCCAGAGATTCTCGTAGATTGTCTCTTTGCTCTCATTGGTTCAAAGAACTTCTGATTTTTGCCTCAATTTCATTATTTACCCAGGAGTCATTCAGAAGCAGGTTGCTCAATTTCCATGTAGTCATGGGGCTTGGAGTGAGTTTCTTAATCTTGAGTTCTAATTTTTGATTGCACCGTGGTCTGTGAGACTGCTATGATTTCAGTTCTTTTGTGTGTGCTGAGAATTGTTTTACTTCTAATTATGTATTATTTTTAGAGTAAGTGTCACGGGGCATCAAGAATACATATTCTGTTATTTTTTGGGTAAAGAGTTCTGTATATGGCTATCAGGTCCACCTGATCCAGAGCTGAGTTCAAGTCCTGAATATCTTCGTTAATTTTCTGTCTTGATGATCTATTTAATATTGAGAATGGAGTGTTAAAATCTCCCACTATTATTGTGTGGGGGTCAATCTCTGTAGGTGTCTAAGAACTTGTTTTATGAATCTGTGTGTTTCTGTACTGGGTGCATATATATTCAGGATAGTTAACTCTTCTTGTTGAATTGATCCCTTTGCCACTGTAAAATGCCCTTCTTTGTCTTTTTTGATCTTTGTTGATGTAAAGTCTGTTTTGTCAGGAACTAGGATTGTAACTCCTGCTTTTTTCTGCTTTCCATTTTCTTGATTAATTTTCTTCCATTCCTATATTTTGAGCTTCTGTGCATCTTTGCATTTAAGACGGGTTTCTTGAAGACAGCACACTGATAGGTCTTCACTCTTTATTCAATTTGCCTGTCTGTGGCTTTTAATTAGGACATTTAGCCCATTTACATTTAAGGTTAATATTGTTATGTGTATTGATCCTGTCTTCATGATGCTAGCTGGTTATTTTGCACACTAGTTGATGCAGTTTCTTCATAGAGTCATTGGTCTTTGTATGTCAGTGTGTTTTTGTAGTGGCTGAAACTGAACTTTTTTTCTTTTTTTTCCATATTTAGTGCCTCCTTCAGAAGCTCTTGCAAAGCAGGCCTGGCAGTGATGAAATCCCTCAGCATTCCCTTGTCAGTAAAGGATTTTATTTCTCCTTTGTTTATCAAGCTTAGTTTAGCCAGATATAAAATTCTGGGTTAAAAATTATTTTCTTTAAGAATGGTTAATATTGGCACCCACTCTATTCGGGTTTGCAGGATTTCTGCTGAGAGGTACACTATTTGTCTGATGGGCTTCCCTTTGTAGGTGATCTAGCCTTTCTCTCTGGCTGCTCTCAACACTTTTTCCTTCATTTTGACCTTGGAGCATCTGATAATTGTGTGTCTTGGGGTTGATCTTCTCATGGAGCATTTTACCAAGGTTATCTGTATTTCCTGAATTTGAATGTCGGCCTGTCTTGCTAGGTTGGAGAAGTTCTCTTGGATGATATCATAAAGTGTGATTTCTAACTGGGTTCCATTCTCCCCGCCTCTTTCATTACTCCAATCAGTTATAGTTTTAGTCTTTTTACATAGTCCCATAGTTCCTAAAGGTTGTGTTTGTTCCTTTTTATTCTTTTTTTTTTCTCTAAACTTGTCTGCCTGCATTATTTCAGAGAGATAGTCTTTAAGGTCTGACTTTCTTGTTTCCTTTTAATTGATTTAACTATTAATACTTGTGTATGTATCACGAACTTCTCTTGCTATTTTTCAGCTTCATCAGGTTATTTATATTCCTCTATAAACTGGTTATTCTAGTTAGTAGCTTCTATAATACCATGGTTATTAGCTTCTTTGCATTGGATTAGAACATGCTCCTTTACCTCAGCGAAGTTTGTTATTACCCATCATCTGAAGCTGATTCCTGTCAATTCATTTATCTCATCATCTGTTCAGTTCTGTGCTATTGCTGAAGTAGTGTTGTGATCATTTGGAGAAGACGCATTCTGGCCTTTTGAGTTTTCAGTGTTTTTTTTCATTGATTCTTCCTCATCTTCAGAAGTTAGGCTAGTTTCAATCTTTAAGGCTGCTGACCCTTGAATGAGGATTTTTTTGGGAACCTTATGGTTGGTCCTGTTGCTGTTGCTTTCTCTTTGTTTGCTTATCAGTTCTCTCTTCTATAGGACTGCTGCAATTTGCTGGGGGTTCACTTCAAGTCCTATTCACCTGGAGAACTCCTGCACTTGAAGATGTCGCCCATGGAGACTGGAGAACAACAAAGATGGGTGCCTTCTCCTTCCTCTGGGATCTCTGACCTGCAGGGATACCAACCAAATCCCACTAGGAATGCTCCTGCATAGGGTGTCGGACAAGCCCTGTTGAGGGGGTCTCACCCAGTTGTGGGACACAGGAACCAGGACCCATTTAAGGAAGCACTTTGCTTGTCTGTTGGTTGAGGGGGTTTGCTGCTCTGTGGGGACATCAACTCGCCTGGGCTGCCTGGATTCCTCAATGCTAACAGGGAGAAAACCTGCTGGTATGCGGACACTATGGCATGCTTCCCCTAGAGGCTCAGGTCCAGAAGATCAGAGTTTTGTCCCTAAGCCCTGGCTGGAATTCCTGCAAGGAAGCCCTGCCAAGTGTGGAGGGATAGCTGTACTAAAGAGGCAGTCTGGCCACCCTCTGCCACAGCCAGTGTGCTTTGGTTTGGGGAATAACCCTTGGGACCAAGCCATCCAGTCTCCCCAGCTGCAACAGGGGAAAGTCTTATCCTGGAGCTATAGTGAAGCTGCCACCCTTCTTCCTCCAGGAGTTCAGTGACATAGGCAGTTAGCGGCCACAGTGATGTTGGCTGCCTCTCCCTTGGGATCTCAGAGGCCCACAGGGAGCTCAGAGGGCTTAGGCAGCAGGCAGTGGCAGTGATGATGGCCGCCCCTCCCTCTAGGAACTTAGTGGTCTAAAGTAGATTTCAGCTGAGGGATTGTTGAGAATTTGTACAGCTCTGTAGTTTGCCCTCATGGGATGGGCTCATGAGTGGGATCTTCTGATCTGTAGATTGCACAGTTCTATGGAAAAAGCATGATTTTCTAGGTTAGGTAACATGCTCACTCACCACCTCCTTTGGGAGTAGGGACTCCCCTTCTCCATGTGGCTCTCAGGTGAGCTTTTCCTTAATGTCCAAGAGTCACGCCAATCACCTAGTATTCTTAATGACAGAAACTGCAGGATTCTCATTCTGCTTTGGGTCTCCTCAGTGAGAGTATGCACCGCCACTTCTTCTAGTCAGCAATCTTGGTGCCACGCCCCACAGATTTTTTGCTAGTGAAGATACTTGTGATGGCTTAATATGAATTTTTATATTAAGAATTTAGATTTTTAAAAGTTAGAATCTTTTGTTTAGCTGATGGTTTTTATAGCTAACTAGAGAAACACATTGAAATCAAAGAAAAACTTAAATAACAGAAATATAGGCATAGAAATAGTTAAACTAACAACTATCGGTCTGTTACTAAGCAATAACATCATCTGAATTGTACATGTCCACTTCAACAGACCACTATGTTGTGATGAAAGTCTGTGCCAGTATTGTGTTTATACAGAAAGTACATCCCTGAATTGTCTTCACAAGCCATTCATTACTGTGTAGAAAAAGCACTCCATAAAGTGACTTATAATTTAGCTGCAATTTTCAGTTTACAAGTAATATTAATAATTGTGTATAATGCTAACTATGGACAAAACACAAAGGTTACAGAATAATGTGCATGCCTCAGGATCAAAATTATAGCAGAAAAAAATTATTCATTATATATTTGTGCATTTGGCAATTATAAAGCACCACTTTTTCAGAAATTAAAACAAAACAAAACATGCTTCAGAGGAAGGAATTAGGGAAGTGGTGTGTGTGTATGTGTGTGTGTATGTGTATTTGTGTGTGTTTGCATAAGCAAACTTGCTGCAGATAATATACGAATTAAACATTATAAAAATAAAAATAAAATGAAAAGCATTCTACATTAAACAAAATTATTGGTTGAAATACATTATCTTTTTACCCTAGTTTTTTTTACAAAAAGACAATCAACCAAATATAAGTTTTACATCAGAATCCCATTTTAACTCTTATGCTGTAAGCACCCATGTTAATAATGAACAGTAAATTTTGCTGTTTTGCATCCCTTGAATAATTTTTACTAATGCCCAATGGCAATTAGTGGCTGAATTAGAAATCTTTTCTCTTTCTCCTTTCCCATCCAGTAATAGAGCAAATGTCATTTTCATAGGCAATAATTGAGTGCACAGGGTCCAAGTCCGTATCATTCTAAAGGTACTGAATTTGAGGTTAAAAGAATTGGGGTTATATCATTCTTCTTTGACTAGCTAGCTGTGTGACAAATGGGAACTTACTGTTTCTCTGAAAGTCATTTTTCTGATTTAAAAACAGCAGTGGGACTTTTTTATTTGCAAATCTCTTATAAGAATTAACTAAAACACTAAAGATAATGCTCCTGTCAAAAAGTATGTTTTATATCATATTTTCTTTTTATTTGTAGATATCCTGCTTGGTATTTTAATAATATTGTCATTATTCATTCAACCGTTGCCAAATATTTAATTGAATGTCTCCTGTTATTTAGGTTTTGAAAATACAGTTCTGAACAAAATCTTGTTTTCTTGAAATTTACATTACAGTGAAGCAGGTAATTAAACAAAAACAAAGATATAATTATTTATAATAAATATAGTATAACAGTAATACAGGACAAGATTATAGGCAATGAGTAAAATAAGTTGGTCAGGTATGGTCTTACTGAGTAGATGATATTTGAAGGAAAAAATACAAAGGAGTTAAACATGTGGAGACTTTGGATAAAAGAAATAGAAGAAAAAAGTTGCTCTATTATAGTAAGAGGAATTGTGGATATAATATTAAAAAGATATCAGGTACAAGCTCAGAGTCTTCTCATCCTTATTAAAGAGTATGATCATTTTATATGGAAATCGAAGGTTATGTGAAGATTTTAAAGTAGGACAGTAGCATAATTTCTTCTACAGTCAGGTTACAAGTCCTTACACAATCCGTATTTGCTGTCTTCACATATTAGAAGAAGGTGAGAAGAAAATCCAGACCAGTTACAGTATTATTCACACAAACTACTGATGAAGCATGTCTTCCAGTATTAGAAGTAGAGCAAATTAGAATGTGGCCAAAATAAGAACTTTAAAAATCAACTCAAAAAACTCAATACTTATTTTCTTCTTGTCTGCAGGAAGAAGCTTTTTATTTTTTTTTAGAAAAAGCTATACCCTAAAAAACTGAGGACTGAGAGTATACAGTTTGTTACCAATCTCAAATGGAATATCTGTCTTACACATGTTACTGCAGTAATCTGAAGTTTTATCAATTCTAAAGCAATGCTCCAAATTTACAGAGAATATAAATGCAATCAAATTGGTATACTTTGATCTTCCTGATACAAAATACTACATCATCCTTTTGTGTTAAGACAGATAATTGGTTTACTTTCTCTAAAGCTTATCCTATTTTTCAAGTCCAGAATTTCACCAGTTTTGAAAACATTTTACTATATATGAATCCTCTCATTTTGGGTTATACAAATAGTACCTCAACTATATATTTCAATAAATAAAATACCTAGTCAAAATTTTTCTGTTAGTGGCTTTAATATAATTTAGGCAAGAGATAAAAGGAATTTGGGAAAAGGTAACAGCAGTGAGAGTGGAGGGAAGTGTGTATGTACATGTAGGTGTATATACAAACACACATATAAACATTCTTATGAATATGTTTTATGGATATAGAATATATTCAATAGATATATGGATAGTACAAAGAATCAAACTTGATAAATCAAGAAACAGAAAGAGAAAAAAGGTGATACAATTCAATGTCAGAGTTTTTTTTTTAGCAGTTCTAAGAAAATAGCAGCTGCAGAAATGGAGTACGATAATACAAAGTAGAGGAAGGGTAAACGAACATAATTTACTCTTGCAAAGAAGTTTGGCTATAAAAAAGAAGTAAAAGGAAGATAAAATTAGAAAAAAGTTCTGTTGGAGTGGGATTTTTGAAAGAATAATGTTTTATTTTGCTGTTGTCAGTGTCGGACTTCAAATATTTATATGTTTATGGGAAGAAGTTGGTAGAAAAAGATATTGAAGATCTGGCAAGAGGTTTAGAGAGCTAAATTTGAGTCACATCCGTGATGATGCACACAGACTTATACGGAGAAGTGGTTGATAATATTCAGTAAGAGAAACATTTCTTTGAGTATTAAAAGAAAAACAGGAAAATGTGTGCAAGAGTAGTCACTTATTATAGATAATAGCAAAAATTTGAAGGAATTTAAAAAGGATGATATTTCAGCCATGGACATGCATAACTCAGATCTTTATTCAAAAGAGAAACTGCTGTGAGTAGTTTAGCTAGCTAATCATCTCCAGTCCTGCCTATTCCAAATTCACCAATGTTTACTCTGAAGTAACCTACTGCCTGGATTGCTTCTAGTCAAAATGTGAGCACAGAGACAGTATCACAACCTGCCACTTAGGCCCAATGCAGGCCTCTTCTAATGAGCCATCTTGGTTCTGAAGGTCTGCATCACCACTGACTTGGCTAAGATTGTCTCAAAGTTGCATTCAACCTGAGGTTCTTTCTATGCAGTTCTTCCTCCCATCCTCTCTTTTTCCACAAGTGTCGGATCTGCCTTGCAATTCAAAGATTTTCTCTATCTACTTCTGTTCACTCTCTCTCTATCATTCACAGGCACGTCCCCAACTAAATCTTTTGTGTTCTTAATTCCATCTTGGTATCTATTTCTCAGAGAGTTTGAACTCACAGTTATAGATTATCACTCTTTGATGTAGGATTGTATTTTAGAATGGCCTAGAAAAATTTAAAAGGTAAAGTATAAAGATAATTTTATGCTTACTTGAACATATCAATAAGCTATCATAAGCAAAATACATGGGAGTAAGGCAAATGAATTAGGTATTATGAGCTTTTCAGTAATAGATTCTAATATTATTAAACTTTTTCTTATGATAAAAAGAATATCACAAATGATATTGAATTCATTTCTATTTGAACAAAATTGATTTGAGCTTCAACTCAAATTACATGCTATTCAACATCACAAATGAGATAATAGAATGAAAGATATAAGAAAAAATTAAAATAAAGACAAAATGTGATGGTTACATAAAATAATTATTGGGAGGAGGAATTGTATTTAATCTTAAAGCAATGAAAACATTGCACAGAAATTTACTGATATATGCAAGTATAAAAAAATTAAGTGTCTTAAGTTTTTGCAAAATTTCTAAACAAAATTTAAAGACAATGAACAATATTAATGGGTACAAAAATACAGCTCGATAGAAGGAACAGGATCTAGTGTCCAATACCGCAATAGGAAAATTATAGTTAATAATTTACTGTATATTTCAAAATAGCTAAAAGAGAAAACTTTTAATGTTTCTAATACAAAGAAAAATAAATGTTGGAGGTGATAGATATTCCAATTACTTTAATGTGATTATTACACACTGTATAAATGCATCCGAATATCACATGCATTGCAAAATATATATAACGGTGATGTTTCAATCAAACAATCAATACACAATATAGAAAACTTCAATAAACATTCATACAAATGTTAATATTTTCAGTATAAATATTTTACTGAAATTTTTATTACAGAGATGCATTCAGCAAGTCAGAGGACAAGAAAAATTCATGCCTTTTTTTCTTCACAAGCAAACTGAATTAACAACATGCTAAGAATACCTCTGTGAAAACTTTGAAGAATAATTGAGAAGCTACTGCACCAAGACCATTTTAAAGCCAAGAAAGTATTCCAGCAAGAAAGTATAAAAATTAGATGCCTTTTCACATAGTCTGTGCCCCTCTTTCTACATAGCATAGCATGCACAAAGAAACATATTACGATCAAACTAACTCAAAAGACAGAAAGAATAGAATACTTATAAGCTCTTTCTACAAGTGAGTCTTGCCCTGAAAGAAACAATGAAAGGGAATTATCAAATACCTAATGCTAATTAAATGCCAATACCTCAAGTGTTGCATTCTTACCATCATTCAATCAAGACCACAAACCCTGTTGTTCTATACTCACATCTATTTATATACTAAAACATCATAACATTTTGTTAATCTCTTAACTTTGGCCTTGGAAATTAAGCTGAATTCCCATTGAAACGTATAGAATTTTAACCATAAAAATATCAAATTTCTGAATTGATTGTTTTTTGAAGACTATTTATGGTATTAATTTAATAAATGCACTACATCAAATTTAAAACAAAATTGTATCTCTAAAATCAAAGAATTCTAAAACACTACTAAAACTTGATGACCCCAACAGTTACATAGGCAAATATGTTTAAAAATGTTAAACCGTAAGTGGCAAATAGCCACTCACTAGTTCAATCTCCTTAGCAATCAATGAAATTTGAATTAACATTACAAATAATACATTTTAAATTAGAAATTACAGAACATTAGGAATCAGCATAATTTAAATCCAGTAAGACTGTGGTACAACAAACTCTAATGAGAATGTAATTCAGTCATATTTTTGTGGTGGAAATATAATTTGGTAATACTTTCAGGGAAGGTTTCTATTCTCCTGCCCTAGGGAAGAAGCAGAGGCTGGCAGTCCCAGACTTAATAATGCTGAGGAAACAAGACAACTATTGTACTCAGCTGGTTATATAAAGAATGAAAACGAAGAACAGAATTATATCCTGAAGCATAGCATTTGGGCCAAAGGTATTCACTATAACCCGTGTACAGAAAAGCAGGTAGAATATAATCAAGAGTAAAACATAACAGTATTTGGAGCAATACAGCAGTTAGGTTCTTTTGAGCAAGATAATTCCATTCAATATAAAGAAATCTATTTGAAAATATCAATCAAGGACATAGAAAGAGAAAGTGAATCTTCAACTGATAAAGAAAAGTTGATGTGATACAGAAGACATATGGTAGCCAGATAGCTGTCAATAGGATAGGCTACAGAATCAGAGAGTCTAGCTATGAATCAATTTCCAAAATGTTATGTTCAATAATGCCATTTTTATCTTTGTTAGGTGATATTGAGTGGCTTTATATACTTTTGTATATTCTAGAAATTTTACCCATAGACCTTATTTATCCAGGAAATGTTTTATTTTCTAAAGGATCAATATTTCAATATCTTTATTTATCTTATCTTATTTTCTTTTTGCTATTATTTAAATACTCACTTTTTTTCAAAAATGTGGCTTCTTGATAGGATTCAGATGATAATGGGAAGAAAATGTTTACGTTGGACTAAAGAGATAGCAGTTTTATATTCCTGGGAAAGGGTTCAGTGGGAATAGAAAGTTAGGGAACCTCATGAATAATATAAGAACTTTAGATTTGGTTGCATTATTTTTCTTTTCCAGAATTTTTTTTACACATTAGTAGGAAGGTTTGGAGAATTATTTGTGGAAAGGTACAATTCTCAACTATTCATTTAGAAGGCATGCATTTTAAATCACCTATGTTTTGTTTATGAATAATACTTTTTAGCAAGATCAGAAGCTAGTCCTTACATTACTTGGGGCATATATATGAGAACTTTTATGAAAAAGTATTGAATAAAACTTAGATGTGTTGCTATGGAACTGATTCTGATATTGTAAAGGTTGTAATTACATGCTAGGCTGCTATGCACAATTGTTTAATTTTTCAAACTTTAATTGAGAATCTATATTAATGTTGAATTATTAGAGGAAGGAATACATTGCTTAAGGTAAGTGTCATCCTGGGTAGACTGGAAGATTTTAATGTCCTCTCTCTAACTTCTGTCTCTACAGTCCCCAATCTACATCAGTTATTTGAAGAAATCTGATTAGATAGCCAGAAATTATAGTTTCTGACAATGAAGTGTCACTGAGTTGATTTTAAAAAAATATGTGGACGAATTTTTCTCCCAAAATCTCATGGTTGCCTCTAGTCACCCTCTAGCAATAGCCACTCTGATAGAGTAGTATTAGATAATGAGTGCTACCTGAAACTTCATTTTGAAACATAACTACCAGATATATAAAACACCTCTGTTCAAACTTTTGTTTATGCTCAAACAAAGGGAAAATATAGGGACCAAGAGAATAACATTATTATTTCTATCGACCTGAATTTTAAAGCTAGCTCTGTTATTTCCTCGTTCAATGACATTTGTCACATTACTCAAACTTTTAAATTAGCATTTTCATCTAAAAAATTAGGACAAAAATTTCTGACTTATTGATAAGTGAAAGGATTATCTTAACTAGAATAATGTAGGTAAGTTTCAGAGTAAATATTTAACGCATAATAGCTATTATTACAGTATTAGTCATAATATTCTATTATTTTGAAAATTTATCTCTGTCATATCTGAATGATGATTTATTGCACTGACGATAGCACGTTAATACCACCATTAATATGAAAGTGAATGTAGTCATTTGATTAGTGGAGGCAGAGAATTAGTTTTACTAAACCACTGAAACAGGTTAATTAGGAACCCATTATTTACTAGGAAAAAGTAAAGCTAACCTTAGTGAACACTGTCTAATGGACCAAGTACAACTACTTGCAGTGGTGACAATAGCTAAAATTTATGTTCAAGCAACTGAAAGAAATTTTATTTTCTCTACCCTTTGGTCTTAAGTTTCTAATTGAAAAATAGTAAGAATAAAAAAGAGAAATTGTTCAGCAAGAAGTAAATTGAGTTCAAAACTGTGTAAACACATCTAACATAAACTTAGCTGGCATCCAAGTCTGAGAAATGGCTTCCAGAATCTGAGAAGGAGGCAGCCAAATCATAAAGATTAAGATCAGAACAGTTTTTTATAGAAAAATTAGCCAAGCCTGCCAGCAGTTGCCTGAATCCCAGCTACTCGGAAGGCTGAGGCAGGAGAATTGCTTGAACCTGGGAGGCAGGGTTGTGGTGAGCAGAGATCCTGTCACTCCAGCCTGGGCAACAGAGCAAGACTTTAGCTCAACAAACAAACAAACAAACAAACAAACAAACAAAACACAGTTAAAAAAAAACTGTACTTATTCCAATTTGCATAAAAGCCACATGGTATGTTAGAGAATTGAAAAGTGATCTCTGTTGCTTACTGTTCTGTAAATAGTAACTGGATAAGTATATTAGCTTAATCAAAGCATTCATTAAATCCACATGTTGATTAGCTAGCTGGTGGGGATGCTGTGTTGGGCACTGTGTACAAGGCAGCCTAAAATGTAAAGAGCCTTATGCTCCTTGAAACAAACAAACAAACAAACTGTAAATTTGGCATTAAAGACAAATGAAATAGCATTACTCAAACATGGTAATAAGAAATATATATGTATTTTGTTGTAAAACAGAAAAATAAGAAAAAAATCTTTGTATCTTGAAATGATTTTATATTGAAGGTATTTTTTTTAATTATTCCTTAAAAAAAGAGAATTATCAGTGCACTTACATCAAAAAAAGTTTGATTCAATCTCAATTTGAACTATTTCATTAATTACATGCACTGTGACATATTTAACAGATGTCATTTGAACACATTTGCAAAAGCCAGAGGAAGTAGTCAGTGTAGGGTACATTCAGCAACTCATGAATGCCAAAATTGTCTTCTTCAGAATCATCAGAATACAAAGATCTCTGTATGTTCTTACATAATGGATTTTCGTATTAGTGGTTGCCTTTATTACACCATATTTTAACTGTTTTACATTAGCAGGATATTCTAGCATGTGTGTGTGTATGTGTGTGTGTGTGTGTGTTTTATAGCAGGTGTGTGTGTCTGTATTTGTAGAGAGGGATGAATCAATGTATCTGAGAACAGGAGATAATTATTCAGAATATTTGGAAGTCTGTGTCCTGCACTTAAACCTGTCTTTAAGTCAAAATGCCAAACACTACATATTATTTAGAAAACAATGCCTAGAAGAACTAAATCAAAAATCTTCATAAAATCACAATTTGTTTAAGAATATTCTAATTATATATGGAGAATACCTACCTCACCTTTTTGCATGTCAGTTTTCATGTTGTGAGATGTCATTGAAAACGTACAGAAAATGTGGAGCTGTTTTATAAATGGACACACTTTGGTTTAAAATGTTCCTTTTATCCTCAGGTAAAGAAAAGATAGCATCAACCAATCAAAAGAAGCAGCAAGAGCAATTCAAGGAGAGACTTTTTTTTTATTGCTAATTTCCAGAGGGAATTAACCAATTTTCTGTATTATGATAGAATCAGCATATTGAGGATGGGACCTATAGATAATGTCAAAGCAGAAGAGGTGCTTTCAGCTTTGTGTGCCTGCTGAATCTTAAATATGAGCAACTGCTGAGCTTCTGTTTGCTCCATGATTTCCGGTCAGGTTTCATCAGATTGGAGCCTGCTGTTTAAGCTATATTTAGGACATGACCCTAGCAGCTGGCTCTACTGAATGAGCCACTTCAAGGTGGTTATTATTATGCATGTAATAACTAAAGAATTTGGAAGAGCTAAGAAAAGCACTTATCCCTGTGTATTCCATTGAATATTTTGGTAGATTTGAAATCCAACTAAGAGAGGTCCATATGAAAAATAAAAGTATGGTAATTTACACTAAAAATAACTTTAATATTACCATCTGGATGAGAAAAATGCCATACGACTATGTCAGAGTAAGAAGAATCTATTTTGTAAATGCCCACAACTTAAAAGAAGCTTGAAAGTTTTAATTAAGTTTTATAAATTTAAAAGCACATTTCTGCAAATAGTTGATTTTTTAATATCTAACAAAATAAAAATATCAAAATACCTTTACCATTATATTTAGTGTCTATAAGAATAAAGATTATGTCTTATTTGCTATTACATTCCTGTAAAACATGCCATAATTTAGGATGTTTTATCCCTGTAAGACATGCCATGTCATAGTAACCAGTAAATGTTTCTTAAATTTAATATTGTCTTTTGACATTTGAAAATAGAAAATGAGAGCTTTGGAGAATGTCTAAAGCATGTTTAAAGCATTAAAAATGCACATTAAAATCTGAAAAATCCTGACTACTCAAGTAAACACCCTCCTGTGTTTTCTGTGAGAAAGGCTGAAAATGAAAATATAGCCTAATGATAAACATTACATTTCCAGTCTTATAGATGAAGATTATGAGCCAAATGTAATAACTATATTCTGGCTAAATCTTGTCATATCTATGCACCTCCAGAAAAAACAGGATGTGAGAAGGACAGTATCACTTTTTCATAGGGGTAATCAACTTGAAGCTTGTCAATTTAGTCATCTGATGTGTGCATGTGTACGTGTGTGTATGTGTATATGTACACCAAATACTTCTGTACCTACATATATTAGGTACCAAATACTTCTATAGCTAAATGCCATTATCAAGGTTATCAATGTAAAAGTTCATTATAACATATACTGAAAATAATTTCTAAGTATTGCCATGTAAGGTGGTAAATAAGATGGTTTTAGGGTAACATCCAAGCATTATTTAAACACTAAAATACTTATAGAAGACCGCAGGAGACAATGTGGCCCTAGAACCAGATGTGAAACTCAAATGTTGGGCTGAGGGAATGTGGAGGATTCAATAAGAAAATGTTCTCAGCACTGAAACTGGAATAAGATATCAACCATATTTTACAACATCACAATTTTAAAAAGTAGTATTGTTTTTACTATTTTAAATATGAACAATCATAGAATTTAAAATATTTCTCTCTCATTCTTTCACTAAGATGTAAGTGAATACTCTTCTGGCCTCTTTCATTCACCCTACCCTATATGAATGATATATCAGAATAATAAATTATATATATATATATATATATATGTGTGTGATCAAGAGTTGCTTGGAGTTGGTCTCTGATGGTAGGCTCAATTTCTAGTTTCACAAGTATCTCCATAATTTTGTCCTCAATCTATTCTATTATGCCAACAGTGTCACTTGAGTGGGGGTATTATAATCTCCCTGTTGGGAACTACTATAGCACAAACATTTATCTTCCCAGGAAATCTGGGGATAATATATAATAATGCTATCTCCACATTTAGTTTTACACAGAAAATTCAGAATTAAACATTTTGTATAGGAATATAAATATATAAGTACTTTGAGTTAAGCATTCTCTCTTTTGACCTGTCTCTATTTAACACAGACAATGGATTTATTTTGTTTCCACTCAATTATTTCCTATTAATTCCAATTGCTTAATGCAATTGCAGGTCATTACATTGCAATTATTCAGTAAGAAAATACTTTTAAGTAGGAGTCTATAAAAACACTTTGGAGTATTTCATTTGTAGCAAAGAAAAAACTGCATGTACAATTATTATTTTTTAAAAAGCAACAACACAGTAAGTAGAAAAATTTTTTCATGTTAGATTTCTAAAACCAAAATACAGACAGTTAATATTATTTGTTCTTTCTTTATATCAGGTTAAATGTGAAGAATGTGGTTGTCAGACAGTAATGAATTTAAACCTCATTCTACTGCAGCTTTGAGGAATTATATGTTAACATGTCTACATTTATTAATGTATTTTGATTTATTTTTATTTTACCAGAACTGAATAATGACATATAATGCTTTTCAAGGTCATAATTTTAAACAATTGTTATAAAAAGGAAGTATGACATTTATATTTAATAAATTAGTAGGCATATTTAAACAGTTCATACTCAAGATTCTGAAGATATTTATCTAGCTTATAACCTTTAAATATATTAGAATGACTATTCATAATTGCATAGCATGCAATTACATAGCATTTGCAAGCCCATGCTAACAATTAAAAAAGGAATATTTATATAAATAATAAAAAGTTATTAAAGACTGTTAAAGTGCTCAGCATTGCATCGAACACAAGTATCAATTTCTGTTTCTTTTTCTTTACATATAAATTTTCTGCATGATCCCTGATATTTTGTAATTAAATGTGTCATATTGTTAAATGACTGCTGTTGAATGTTTTAATTTTCACATTATTTCAGTATCTGTTAAGAAATAACAAATTTTCAAAACGTTGTTCACTTATGACAGTCAATTATGAGACTGTCCAGCTTAGAACCAGTGCCTCATTTTCTTTCTCCTATCCCCCAGATTTATAGGCTGGCCCTATTTGTGCTTCCTCTTCTACCCAAAGAAAAACTTATGCTAAGGATAATGGCTTCCAGTTTCATCCATGTCCCTGAAAAGGACATGATCTCATTCCTTTTTATGACTGCATAATACTCCATTGTGTAAATGCACCACATTTCCTTTATCTAGTCTATTATTGATGGGCATCTGGGCTGGCTCCATGTCTTTGCTGTTGTGAATAGTGCTACAATAAACATAGGCGTATATACCCAAAGGAATATAAATCATTCTAATGTATGATTATTCTAACAATTATTCTTTATTAGAATAATGACTATTCTAATAATTATTCTAATAATTATTATTCTTTATTAAAATGACTATTCTAATAATTATTCTATAATTATTCTATAATTATTAGAATAATCATACATTAGAATGATTTAATAATAATCATATATTATTCTAATTATTATTCTTTATTAGATGAGTCATATATTAGAATGATTTATATTCCTTTGTGTATATACCCAGTAATGGGATTGCTGGGTCAAATGATATTTCTGGTTTTAGATCCTTGAGGAATCACCACACTGTCTTCCACAATGGTAGGACTAATTTAAATTCTCAATAAAACAATGTAAAAGCGTTCCTATTACTCCATATCCTTACCACCACCTGTTGTTTCCTGACATTTTAATAATTGTCATTCTGACCAGCAAGAGATGGTTTTGATTTGCATTTCTCTAACGATCATTTATGTTGAACTTTTTTCATATGTTTGTTGGCCACATAAATGTCTTCTTTCAGAAGTGTCTGTTCATGTCCTTTGAACACCTTTTGCTGGGCTTGTGTGTTTCTTGCAAATTTAAGTTTCTTGTAAAATCTGGATATTAGACCTTTGTCAGATAGGCAAATTTCAAAAATTTTCCCCCATTCGGTAAGTTGCTGTACACTCTAATGATAATTTCTTTTGCTGTGCAGAAGCTTTTCGGTTTAATTACATCCCATTCGTCAACTTTAGCTTTTGTTGTAATTGCTTTTAGTGATTTCATCATAAAACCTTTGCCCTGCCTATTGTCCTGAGTGGTATTGTCTAGGTTTTCTTCTAGGGTTTTTATGGTTTGCAGTTTTATACTTAAGTCTAACCCATCTTGAGTTAATTTTTGTTTAGAGTGTAAGGAGGGAGTCCAGTTCCAGTTTTTGGCATATGGCTAGCTAGTTTTCCCGGCACCATTTGTTAAGTAGGGAATCCTTTCCCCATTGCTTGTTTTTGTCAGGTTTGTGGAAGACCAGATGGTTGTAGATGTGTGGTCTCATTTCTGAGGTCTCTATTCTGTTCCATTGGTCTATATGTCTGTTCTGACACCAGTACCATGTTTTTTTGGTTACTGCAGCCTTGTAGTTTAGTTTGAAGTCAGGTAGCATGATGCTTCCAGCTTTGTTCTTTTTTGCTTAGGATTGTCTTGGATATGAAGGCTCTTTTTTGGTTTCATCTGAATTTTAAAGTATTTTTTTCTAATTCAGTTAAGAATGTCAATGGTAGTTTGATAGAAGTAGCATTGAATCTACAAACAGAAAACCAATCACTCATACATAGGAGTTGAACAATGAGAACACAAGGGCACAGGGAGGAAAATCGCATACACTGGGGCCTGTTAGGGGGTAAGGAGGTTTGGGGAGGGAGAGCATCAGGACAAATAACAATTGCATGTGGGGCTTAAAACCTAGGTGACGAGTTGATAGAAGCAGCAAACCACCACGGCATATGTATACCTATGTAACAAGCCTGTACATTCTGCACATGTATCCTGGAACTTAAAGTAAATAATAATAATAATTAAAAATAATAAGTAAGTTCTTCAAAGACTTTAATATAATTAGTGCACATAGGAAACTAAATGTTAACTATCATTGTAGTTTTGATGCCAATTCTTGTGGTAAAAATAAGAATGCTACCATTCCATTAGTAGAATGGCTTGGTGGCATCCACTTATTAGTAGTTTGAGGTACTCACTGTCTTGTTTTGTGGAGGTAATATGCTGTCACTTTGTCACTGTCTTCACAGTTTGAATAGCAACAATTTCAAGTAATTAAATTTATCTGCTTAAGAAAATTACTAAAACAATTGAAGTCATATCTCTAGGAGTCAACAATAAATGGACACTACAGAGAAAAAGGAAAAAAAAAACCTTTTTTTAAGCTTCATTCCTTGCCCATCTTTCTTAACAAAATAATAATGAGCAAGTAAAATAAAGCAAAGCACCAAATAAAAAAGGGTATAATACCAAAAAGAGTAATTGAGATCAAACCACTCACTTTTGGGAATGGCATATATAAAACTCTGTTGAAATATCTCAGACCGCTACTTAACATATGTTGAAACCACATTAGGTTAACTTATCTTTAACAAAGTATTTGAAATTCAATCAGTAATCATGATCAAGTGAGATTTATCCCTAGGATATAGAGATGTTGCAACATATACAAATTAATAAATATGATACACCGCAAAAATGAATGAAGGATAAAAATTGCATGATTATCTCACTGATGCAAAAAAAATAGCAGCTGACATATTGAACATCTTTTACAATAAAAGAAAATCTGCCACAAATTGGGTATAGAAGGCATGTACTTTCAAATAATAATGTACACAGCTTTATTATATGACAGGCCCACAGATAACGTCATATTAAATGGCAAAGAACTGAAAGCTTTTCCTGAGATCAGGAACATGAAAAGAATGCCCACTCTTGCCACTTGTATTCAATATATATTAGAAGTCCTAGCCAGAGTAGTTTAAAAAAAAAAAAGCATCCAAGTTGGAAAGAAGTAAAATTGTCTCTTTTTGCACATAATGTAATCTTAATAACACCACCAAAAAAAACTATCAGAACTAATAAGTGAATTTAGTAAAGTAGAATACAAATCAACCTTCAAAAATTAGATGCATTTTTATACACTAGCAATAAATCATCTGAAAAAGAAATCAAGAAAACAATTTATTTACAACAGTATGGAAAAAAAATAAATTTAACCAGTGAAACATTTATACACTGAAACCTATAAATATGTTTGAAAGGGAACTGGGTGTGGTGGCTCCCACCTGTAATTCCAGCACTTTGGGAGGCTGAGGTGAGCAGATCACCTGAGGTCAGAGGCTCAAGACCAGACTGGCCAACATGGTGAAATCCTGTCTCTACTAAAAATACAAAAATTAGCCAGGTGTGGTGGCATGTGCCTATAATCTCAGCTACTTGGGAGACTGAGGCAAGATAATCACTTGAACCCGGAAGGCAGAGGTTGCAGTGAGCTAAGATCATGTGAGATTTATCCCTAGGATATAGAGATGTACTCCAGCCTGAGTGACAGAGTGAGACTCTGTCTCAATAATAATAATAATAATAGATGAAAGAGTTTGTTAAATACACACATGAATGGAAAGATAACTCATGTTCATAGATTCAAGATAATAACATCATTAAAATGTCAATACTACCCAAAGAGATCTAAAGATTCAATGCAATCCTTATTAAAACTCCAATGGCCTCTTTTTACAGAAGCATAAAAATAAACCTAAAATTTGTTTGGAACTACAAAATACCCTAAACAGCCAAAGCACTCTCAAACATAAAGAATGGAGTTAGCAGCATCATACTATTTGATCTCAAAATATACATCAAGTTACAGTAATAGAAACAATATGATACTCCATTAAAAACAGACATGTAGACCAAGGGAACAGAACAGAGAGCTCAGAAATATACCCACATATTTATGGACAATTTATCTTTGACAAGAATGCCAAAAGCAAACAATGAAGAAAGGGTTTGTCTCTTCAATAAATGTTGTTGGGAACCTGACTATCCATATTCAAAAAAAGAAAAATGTTGATTCTATATACACCATATGTTAGAATCAACTAAAAATGATTAAAAACTTAAATGTAAGACCTGAAAGTATAAAAGCAGTAGAAGAAAACATAGGAGTAAAGCTTTTTTACATTGGTCTGGAATATGAATTTTTGGATATGATACCAAAGCAGAGACAACAAAAGCAACAAGGGATGGGTTTAATCCCATCAAATAAAAGTTCTGCAGAGCAAGATAAACAATTCATAAAGTGAAGAGACAACCTAGGGAACAGGAGAAAATATTTGAAAGCCATAAATCTAATAAGTTGTAAATCTCCTAAACAGGAACACAAGTAATTCAATAGCAAGGAACAAATAACCAAATTAAAAAATAGGCAAAGGTCCTGAATAGATATTTCTCCAAAGAAGACATACAAATAGCAAACAGGTGTATAAAAAATGTTAAACAACCCTAATCCATCAAATAAATGCAAGTCAAAATCACAATAAGATATTAACCTAACACCATTAACAATAACTATTATCAAAAAAGATAAAAAATAGGTGTTAGCAAAAATCAGAGAAAAGAGAACACTAATGTACTATTGGTTGGAATGTAATTGGTTCAGCTATTATAAAAAAAGTATGGAATTTCTTCAAAACATTAAAATTGAACTACAATATGTGTCATCAATTCCATTTCTGAGTATATTCAGAGGAAATGAAATCAGTATGTCAAACAATATGTATATTGCAGTGTTATCCATAATAGACAAAATATGAAAACAACTTAAGTATCTTTTGATGAATGAAAGAATAAAGAAAATTTGACAAATAAGTATTTTTAAATTATATATACATAATGTAATATTTTCAGCCTTTTTTTAAAAAAAGGAAATCTTACCATCTGCAATAACATGGATGAACCTATGTTAAATGGAATAAGCCAGACTCAAAAAAAGAATCATCCCATCTACATGTGGAATCTGAACAACTCATACAGGTAGAGAGTAAAATTGTTGTCAGGGTCTGAAAAGTGAAGAAAATGGGTAGATGTTGGTCCAAGGTAACAAAGTTTCAGTTAGGATAAATAAGTTCTGGAAATCTAACTACAGCATGGTGACCATAGTTAATTATAATGCATTGTACCTTGAAATTTGCTAAGACATAGATCTTAAACATTCTCACCACACATGCGCAAAGGTAACTATGTGAGTGACTGATAGGCCAATTTGCTTGATTGTGGTGATAATTTCACTATCTGCGTGTATAGCAAAACCTAACACTGTATGTCTTAAATATATGTATGCAAAACATGACACTGGACATCTTTATTTGTTAGTTTATACCACAAAGCTGGAAAGAAAAGCCAATCAGCAAAATTTGGAGGACTATTTATACGTTTAATACAATTGAAGTTACAAGGTATGGGTATGATTACTAAATTCTTCTTAGTTCATATTTTATGTAAGCTAGTTACATAAATGAGTTATATTGTAACATAGATTTTGTAATACAGATTTTAAAAGTTGAACATGTAAGTACAAAGCATTTAAATTCAAACTTTACTTCTTTAAAAGAAATCAGTATTCACAAGTGAATCATTAGGTAAAAAGTAGCATGGAACTTTTACAGTAGTCAGAGATGACAAAGAGCTATATATCATTTATCTCTTTAGTAAAAATGTATTCGTTTAGTTACTATATCAATGAAAATCTAGTAAGGAGACAAAAACACAGGAAAAGATTAATATTAAGAATGATTAATTATAGCAGGGGATTGGAGCAACAAGGAAATGCCTAGTAAGAAATAAAGACAATGCAAAATAATAAATGAATTGCAGATATCATTAAAAATATAATAGTAGGTACAATATATAATAGTTGCAACTTCAGTGGCTGAGATAGAGCATCCAAAGTAGACTTTTCCCCCTACCTGCTGTCTACCTCCTCCAAGGGCTGATATGCAGACCTCATTGCAGAGGGCATGGCCAAGACTTGCTGAATGGCAGCGAAGTTACTGTAGTGATGTGCCAGTGAAACTTGCTGGAAATCCTCCCCCAGGAAAATGCCAGAAATCGGCCCTCAGGGGAGCCAGGAAAAGCCAAGCTCAGAGATTTGCCACTCCTGAGGTTTTGCCATGAATCAAATCAGAGATGTGCTAGGAAAAGCTACCGACTCCTGGGTGCTGCTGATTTCCTTGAACTGCAGAGCGAGATGCTACCAAAGCCCCAAGTTGAGAATCATACAGCAGGATAAGGAAGAGAGAGCCCCCTTCTCCTCCAGCATCTCCTAAGGGCACCCTACATGCAAAGGTTAACATCCACTCAGCTGGCAAAGGAGGCTTAGGAGATTGGGAAGTAATAAATTGATTACCGCTCCAGTTATTTATCTTATCAATAAGTATATCTCGTTTTACCTACTCACCTTTTCTGACTAGGTTTGTAAGACCAATTCTCCAGACAGTTTTGTATTCCTTTCTTAAGAGAACGAAAAAAAGTATCAGCTATAAGCTCTTGCACCTCTTCTTAAATCTTTGTTCAGTTTCGCCATTATGGGTAATGAAAGAAAGTAGTTTTATCTTTATAATACTCTTCAGTAATAAGTAAAGTTTAGTTTAACTATCATTGACAACTGGAAGACGGATGTAGGTCTCAAGGCTTTCTAAATTCTTCATTTTAATAATAATCAATAATACATATTTTATAGCACTATATGTTTTTAAAAGTTGAGTACCCATACTACCATTCTTTTTTATTTTTAGTACCGTATTTAATAAATATCAGTTATTCAATAAAACGAAAACCTAACAGTAAAATGGGAAAAGCTATTAACCCCATTTTACAAGAGATAAATCTGAAGCAGCCAATCCAATCCATTTCTGCATTCTTCTCACAATAAGCTCTTCCCTTCCTCCACCACCCTCACCCTGTTAGGAAACTGCTTAAAATGTACGTCATTTTTCTTCTTCTCAGGTAATGAAATCTAAACTCCTTAATTTGGCAAATAAATCTTCACATTCTGAACACAACTGACTTTTCTTTTTCATCCTTTATTTTCTTTGAATGTATCTCATTCAACATTCACTCTTACAACAGTTATTTCTCAATAAGCCACGTCTTTTTGACAAATATGTGACTTCATATGGCTTATTTCATCTTCCAGTTAAAAAAGCCAAGGCTAATAAATGGATAGATTATATCCACCTGGTGGAAATAGAAAAAACAAATTACTTTATTATTTTTAAATACAGTAAGTTAATACATGTAATATGTTCAGAACACTGGCTAGCATACCAACAGTGCTGAATCAGTGTTAGTTCTTATTATTTGCTTACCTTCTCTTTTCTTACCTCCAATATTTGTGAAGTAAATTTCTTTCTTTTTTTCTTTTTTTTTTTTGTGAGACAGTCTTACTCTGTTGCCCAGGCTTGAGTGCAGTGGCACAATCTTGGTTCACTGCAACATCTGCCTCCTAGGTTCAAGCTATTCTCCTGCCTCAGACTCCTGAATTACTGGGATTACAGACACCTGCCACTAGGCCTGACTAATTTTTCATATTTTTAGTAGATACAAGGTTTTACTATGTTGGCCAGGCTGGTTTAGAACACCTGACCTCAGCTTTTACATAGCTGCTACAGTTTCCAGTTATCCTAACTCTAGGGTGAATAGAAATGTAAAAATAAACACTAAGCAGTAGAGGAAGGAAAAACACCAAGTTAATTGCATAAATCCCACTTTCAGTTCTCATAACCAGAAGTGTCTCCTAATCTTTGTGATTTCTGCCTTCTTTCCAGTCCTTATCATTATATAGAAATGTAAAAAAGCAAATAATCTTATTAATACTGATGTTGCCTGAATCAATCATTGTGGTCAGATAACATAATGTTAAAATTGGCCAAAATTAAGCTGTAACATATCCCTGTACCTATTGAAGGTAAAGGAACTGAGTGTAGGATGATAGCCTACAGAAGACAAATCAGAATATCAAAAGAAGGCTGGATGAAAACAAGAGACATATAACCATAGAAAATTGTTTATTTTAAAGAATTTTATAGTAACAAAATACCCAATATACCTTGACAATTTAGGTACCCCGATCATCACTTTCAATCATATTTATATTTTATTTTTCTATTGTATTATTTTAAAGGAAATATAATAGTGGCCCAAAGATTATATATGTAGTCTAAGATAAAATGCTGAGTAATATCAGAGCCAGGAGTAGAACCTAGTTATTTTAATTAGGTTTATTGCTCTCAAAAAGAATTGTTCTCTAGAAAGGTACTTTAACATAACAAGCCAAGAAATGTAACCAAATTAGTAGCATCAGCAAGGAAAATAATTTGCAAAGTGCTGCATACTAAACAGTGAAGAAGGAGTATTCTGCTGAATGCTGCATCAACACTTCAAATCTAACCAAAATCAAAAAACATTCTAAAAATGCATTTTTCTAACTTTTCTCTAAACTTACTTATTTGATATTATATCTGGGCTTCCTGTTTCCCATTAGTTATTATTATTTTCATGTTATGCAGATTTAGCATAGCTATTTGTGCTATGCTCTTCGGCACTTCTCAGGAATGCTGATGTTCTTTACTTCCTGATGGCATGCTCTCTATTTTGACATTGATGATAATATTCTATAAATTGTATGAAACCAAACAAGTAATCAAAAATGCAGTAGGTATTACAGATTTACAAGTTCTCATGCAGCTTTCCTACCAAGAAAGCATTCTAAAATTCAGTAAATTTTATGAATTCCAAAGTCCTCGTATAGAATTTCTTCACCATGTTCCAGAGTAGGTCTTAAAACAGAGGCTGTTTTTCACAGGATTCAGATTTGAGTTCAAATCCCAGTTGGAATTTAGGGAAGTGGTGTGAACTATGGCAAGTTTAAAATAAATACCTTGTAACTCATGTTACATGTCTTTCAAGTTGATATAATGTTAATATCACCGGTCATGGTGGCTCACGCTTGTAATCCCAGCACTTTGGGAAGCCGAGGTGGGTGGATCACCTGAGGTTGGGAGTTCAAGACCAGCCTGACCAACATGGAAAAACCCCAACTCTACTAAAAATATTTTAAAAATTAACTGGGTATAGTGGTGTATGCCTGTAATCCCAGCTACTCAGGAGGCTGAGGTGGGAGAATCGCTTGAACCTGGGAGGCAGAGGTTGTGGTGAGCCAAGATCACTCCAGCCTGGGCAACAAGAGCAAAACTCCATCTAAAAAAAATTATTAATATCAAACCTATAATACTAATTTTAATCTTAAAAATATACAAAGTACTTGATACATTATCTTCCCCACAGGATTTACACAATTAATGTTGAGATTGTTGGTACTGTAGCTATTCATGATAGGTAGGGAAAGTCAAGGAGCACAGTGAGGCTAGTAATGTCAACACGGTCAGAAAATTAAGTGACAGAAAAGAACACAGGGACACCAGCTCTGATTAGTGAGAATGAAAAGGTCAGCATCAAATGAGCCAGATATCAAGGCCTGTAAGGTCAGAGAGAACATTTATTGTAAGGAATGACTTAAATATGGATTAATTAAAATAGCTAGAAAAATCTCCTTTTAGCAACTCATTCTCCTCTAAACCTCAGCTTCTTCTCATATCTAAAATGACATTCACAGAGGGAAATTCTTTGGAAGGCACTATTAAAATATTCGAAACAACCTTATAAGTTAAGGGTAATTATTATTCTCCTTTCACAGATGAGGAAACAGAGGCCAGAGAGGTGACATAAATTGCCCAAGATCAACCAAAAAAAAAAAAAAAAATAGATGTTGGGTTGGAGCAGGACCATGTAGTTTGGACCCAGAGATCACACTCTTAGCCATTTGCCAACTCTTTCAACTATGCCAGCATGGAAGCTACTTTGTAAGGTTTGTCTAAAGATAAAGTATAACACTGCACATAAAATATTAATCACTAAGCCTGTCCCACAGATAAACTGTGGTAAATGTTAACTATTGCCATGAATAAAACGTTGAAATAAAAAGTCCACTAGAATTGGATGGCTTTGTTATGCAAAAAGAACTTAAATGTATTTGTTTTACATGAATAAAAAAGTTAAGAGATAAGTTCATTATTCAAAGAAAACAAATATATACTTAGGTGAGTGAATACCTTAAAAAGCAACATTTTCAATGTTTTTATATTTATTATATCATTGTTAGTAGTAATATATTCATTATTATCTCTTATATATGGTTATAAAATTGCCTATCACTTATAGCTTCCATTTCATTTTTATGTCATTTATCTGTTATAAGTATAATGAAGTAATATATCCTTTAAATGTTATATTGTCTGAACTTGTTGAACCTTTTTATTATTAGACTTTCATTATAATTTATTAGAATGAACTTGTGCACTTATAAAAATTATTTAGGTTTCTTGAGCCTGGTTTCTAAATTCTATAACATAGAAGTCATAACTAGCCACTTTAGAATGGTCCTAGGCAACAAATTTGATGGCAAATGTGGAAAAAAAAAATCTTATGTGGCCAAGTGCTGTGGTTCAATCCTATAATTCCAGTATTTTGGGAGGCAAAGGTAGCACGGTTGCCTGAGGCTGGAAGTACAAGACCAGGCTGGACAACATAGTAAAACTCTCTCTACAAAAATACAAAAATTAACCAGGCGTGGTGGCACCTGCTCTAGTGGTTTCAGCTACTTAGGAGGGAGGCTAAAGTGGGAGGGTCACTTGTGCACAGGAGTTTGAGGCTGCAGTGAATTATAATTACAGCCACTGTACTTCAGCCTGGACAACAGAGTAAGACTCTTCCTTGAAAACAAGAAAAAATTGCAAACGATAAAGTTCTTTTTAAAGTAGATAAACTTATCTATTTATATTTCTACTATGATGGCTCCAAAAGATCCATTTCAAAAGGAGAATTCTAATCAAATTTGAAACCACTGGACCCATGAGCAAAAAAGATACTTTCAATTTTCAAAGTGTATAATTCTAAGTACTGTCTTAAATACATAGAAAATTTACATGAAAAGCCACAGTTAAGCAGAATCATCTCTTTCAAACCTACTTTTCTTTAAAATGTAGAAAAAATAGAAAAAAAAATACATGTTTATAAGAATGTCTTAGTAAATCTATACTTGCATGAATTACATTTGGCCCCTCCTACCTTTGAGTTCTGCATTTATAGATTCAACAAACTGCGGATTAAAAATATATTTTTTAGTAGTGTCTGTACTGAACCTGGACAGATTTTTTTCTTTTCTTTGCTCACTAAACAATAGAGTATAGCAACCATTTATATAAAATTTACTATAAAGTAATCAAGAAATAATTTGAGGTATACAGAAGGATGTGCATAGGCTTTATGCAAATGCTATGCCATTTTATATCAGGGACTGTGCATCTGTGAATTTTAGTATCCTGCAGAGGTTCTGGAACCAATCAACCAGGAATACCAAGGGACAATTCTAGAATACAGAGATTTTTAATGTAAGGACAGTGTTACATAAATAAACTAATTTTTTTATCTAAATGTCATTATTTCGAAGTGTAAAATGTTTCAGTAAAACACATTCCCCTAAGAAGCTGTTCAACACATTTTTTATTTTTTAGTTTTCATTTGTCAGGTTCTGAATGTGAATTATTGTAGCCCTTATATTTCTACGTATTTCCTAGTCTCCATAACAAAATTTAAGATCAACATGTATATTTATATGTTTGTAGATACATGTATTAAAAAATGTTCTGTGAAGCATTGCTTTACTACCATACATCATGTAGTAATATATATCAATTTAATGTTTTACAATGACAGCTCTAGCTGTTTTCTTTATTTCTGTGCCTCTGTTCTTCCTGCTCCTTCAAAATGCACACCATTGAGAAGAAGTGAAGCTATTAGAATACCCACTTTATATTAGCACTCATAGTACACAGTAAAGTTGAATAAAGAAATTGGCAAAGGATAAGAGTTTGACAGGGTTTTTTCTGTTCTTTGCTATTTTTCCTGGGCACATGCAGATGGCTGTTTAAGAATGGGCACAGTGTTTGCCCAGAGGTTTGACAACAATGTAGACTTAGAAGGTAGAATAAAGAGAGTCATCAATGAGCATAGTAATGGCAGGAAATGGTTCCAAAGAAAGCCCTGTGTTGCATACAGAAATATCCTAAAAACTGAAAAGAAACTTGAAGAATCATTAATTATAAAATGTACGTTTTCAATTTTGGCAAAGTGTGCATAGCTGAAAAAAATCAGATTTGAAGAACTTAGGTATCTAAAAGCTTTTGGAAGCTAATATTAATAACTAGGATATCCTTAATCCATTTATTTTTATTTATAACATCAACTAATATTTATAGCATGCTAATGATGTGCCAGACACTATACCAGGCACTAGAGATAAAATGTTGGGCAAGATATCTTTATGATAGTCTCATAGAACTTTCATCCAAGCAAAATAGACATACAGTTAAACACACAAATCTATTAATAATTAAGAATAATGTGTTCCATAAAGTATTTTCTCTAGGGAGCTGTGTGGTGTACTGGAGAGACCATGAGCTTTGGAGACACAGATAATTGATTTTAGGATTCTCATGGAAACACATTCTAGTTTAGATATCTTTAAAAGTTATTTAACCCCTAAAAAACTGTTTGACTAACTGAACAATATATCGGCTTTGTTCTGTTAGCTCAAATATTAAATCAGACAGTGACTATAAAAGACATCATATATGGCACAATATGAATATTTGATATTTTACGTTTGTTGTCCTACATTTTCAATAATAAAAGCAGAGATTAATGAGGTGCTGACATTTTTCCTAAATTATTCTTAGAAAAATTCTGTGGGCCATTCCAACTCATTGCTGTAGTTAAGGTGAATACTTTGTTTCTCTGTAATATTATTCCAAGGAAATTAATTATATTATTTCTCTTTATTATAAGAATGAATACTAAAAAACAGAGTTGAACTTTAATATTAGAAGAGCTATATTTTGCCAGTTTGCCTAGAGGTTAAAATTTATTTGTAAACCCCAAAGCAATGCTTTCAGCATTTTGGGGTAATTTGCTAATGTAGGGCAGAAAGAACAACAGACTTTTTCACTTATTACAAGACTCATGGATGACACTCCTATAATAAAAGACAAATTAACAAAGTAAAAGCATAAAAATGAATTTAACCAAACTTTTACATGGTATGAGACCCTTTGGAAATGCAGATCCAAAGACAAGGAAAACTGTGTATTTGTCTTCTTAGGTATGATAAAGAATGGACAGTCGTGCAAATGTATGATTGGACCAAGAGGATGTGTGACCTAAAGGAAATGAAGAGGGTAAAGGAATTTAGCAAGATCTGTTTATTTTAAATTCTTCTTGACCTCTGCATATAGGGCAAGGCCCCTCTTGAGTATAAGTCTTCTGACCTACTTTCAGATGAGGTAGTTCAGATAATTCTATTATGATCGTGTCTCAGGGAAAAAAAGGCAGGAAAATGTCAGAGTGACCTTCTAACTTCTGTAGCTTTCTCAATTACTAAGGTGCCATATTTTGCAGTAGTGTGTTCTGAGGCTCAAACTCTACATATGCAGAATGGAAAAAAATTCAACTGCCAATTTGCACTTTCCTATCTGATGTCAAATTAGGCAATCCTTGGCCTTCTTGTTTTGTTTTCACATAGAGATGACCAGAAGCCAGAGGTAGCAGAGGGAAGTGTAATGCAAGGGGCTCCTGATCTGAGTCCAGCTGGAGGATTTAAACCCCACTCTATGACCTGTGGGTATAGCAGCCTCAGGCAAGTTACTTAACAAGTCTGAACCTTGCTTTTTTCTTTCATAAAATAAAGAAAATGTAACCTATCTGTTCAATTGTTCTTAATATAATCTATGAAGATATGTGTGTGTGTACAGAAATTAGAGATGACTGATAGATAAATGATAATAAATGAAAGATATTTGATAAAAGATAGATAGATAGATAGATAGATAAACGACATATACCTCTAAAGGAGATATATGTACAAATATCTCCTAGGAACAACTATTTCAGTTCTTGCTACCTCAGTGTTTGTGGAGATTTTATAAAACATAACTACCATGAATAATTAAATAGACTGTATTTTTTTTTGTTTTTCAAATTTTATCTTAAATTATGTGCTATTAAGACAACTATAAAATAATAAACTACTTCAGAACTTAAGTATTTTGGCTCATTTCATTCTGAAATAGAAAAAGGCATAAATGTTAGTGTTAGATGACAGTGAACTCCATCCAAAAGACCGAGAAGTTTAATTTTTATTATAAGTGATTAAATGACATCCTATTTATGGTATGATATAGGAATTTAGAATTGCATTTGTTATTTCTGTGAATAAATTTTGTAAATTATGACACCTTGGGAAAATTTAATTATCCAATTTCTGAAACAAAAAATCATTGAAGTCTGTCACTTTTTAATTACCTAAGTAAACAAAATCATAAATGAAATTACAATGTACATGAGATATCCTCAATAGTCTGTCATATATATTTTGTGGAAATAGAGACAATCCATATCATCTCTCTGCTTAGGCTGATTACAAATAACTGTAATTCTGTAATCATATATGCCTATTATAATTTTTTTTTTTTTTAAGACAAAGTCTCTCTGCTGCTCAGAAACTCTGGAGTGCAGTAGCTCTATCTTGGCTCACTGCAACCTCTGCCTCCCAGGTTTAAGTAATTCTCCCATCCCAGCCACCTTAGCAGCTGGGGTTGCAGGCGTGTGCCACCATGCCTGGCTAATTTTTGTATTTTTAGTAGAGACAGGATTTCACCATGTTGGTCAGGCTGGTCTTGAACTCCTCACCTCGTGATCCACCTGCCTCAGCCTCCCAAAGTGCTGGGATCTATCAGAAATTTTAATCCCACTATTTGAAGTTTAAATATTAAAAGAAATCCTATGCAGTTTCCATGAGCTAAATGAATACACATTTTGTATCTGAAATACACTTGAACACAATACTCTTCCTTTATCTTCTATTTAAAAAACACCCCAGAGACAGTATTTTCTACTTAAACTATAAATTGCTCAAAACTGTGGTCTCAAACATTAAGTTCCAAAAAATAAGCCAGGATAACTTAAGTCTTTCTGTATTAGGCATGAGGCTCTTTTATAAAGTTCCCAATGAGATCTGTCAGGCAATGCAAACTGTAGTTGAAATTATAATCTTCAAACATACTGATGTTAAGCAAAATCAGATGCTCAGAACTAATGTTCATATACATCACTATGTATTTTAAGCCAAGCTCATAACTAAGAAACTGATAGAAGAAAATAAATTTCAATTCTCAGCGTAACCTACCAGCCTGACCCAATCTTTCTTCCTCTTCCTCTTCTGTCTCAAACAACTAACTTTCAATGTTTATTAAAATATACATACTATATATAAATATTTGTTTTAAGGTAAGAGAAAATGTATCCTATTATTTTTGGATGCTTACCTAAAATAAATTGCCATTTTCTACATAGAATAATTTGTGATAGTGTTGTGACCCTGATTTTACCAACTCATAATATTTTCAGATGTTCTACCAGTAGGTGAGAAGTGCTAAAATAATGACCTTGAAAGGGATAGAAATCATAGATACAATTCTTATTCTGCAATAATATGATTCTTATAAAAAGACATAAAGCTAAAGAGATACCTGAATTAAATTACCTCATTGGTCAAGTAATCTGAGTACCTCTTATAGGATTTCTCTTTTCTCATCTGGATGCAAACTGTTCAGGGATCACAAATACTTTCTTTTCTGAATTTTACCATACAAATAGAACTCTGTGGATATCAGTGCAGGAAACAGAACTTGACATTGTTTAAAATAGCATGAGCTACGTCTCTGGTTCCATGGATTTGCCACAGAACTGAACCAAATGAGAGTGAGAAGAAAGCATCTTGATATTAAATAAGGCTGCAACATTTCAAGGGGAAGTTCAGCATTAGCATTTCTAACATCATTAATAATAGTAACTAAAAATCAGCTTATTTGATCACTGCTGCCAGGCTTTTTCTACCATGCAACTATCCTTCCTTGAAATGGATTTGAAACACAGTTACAAATTTCATAAATATATTATCATTTCATTATAGCAGAGTTCATTATTAAATGCATTGAAATACATGCTGGGTCAAATCATGTCTCTTTAAACACAACTTCTGGCAAAAGTGTCTTATAAATAAGATGATAAGTCTATCGTTAATATTCAATTTGTAGCACCAGAAAAGAAGAATTGCAGTATTTTTTTTTCAGAATTATAAACCAGGAAATATCGAAGAAGAAAAAAAAATGTTAAATTTCCATAAAAGCAGAGTGTGTACAGTGTGCTGTAGTAAGTAGTAATGCTCTCCTCTCACCTCCCAAAGAAGTTCAGGTCTAAATCTCCAGAATCTCACAGGTTCACAATATGCAAACACATGTTGCAACCAATATGCAATATTATAGAAGGAACTTAGGATATTAAATTGAATATCCTAAAACAGAAGGGTCATTCTGAATTATCCAGGCAGGCCCAATGTAATCAACAGACTCCTTAAAAAAATGGAAGTTAGAAGTCTCAGAACTAGAAGATAGTCATATGAAAAGAACTCAACCCAAATTTGCCAGCTTGGAAATGGTGGAATGAGACCATAAGACAAAAATGCAGGTGAACTCTAAAACCTGAAAAAGAAAAGATAGAAGATTCTCTCTTAGGGAATCCAGAAAGAACTACCCTGAGAACATCTTGATTTTAGCCAAGTGAGTTCTAATTGGATTTTGGCTCTCTAAAACTATAAAAGGTGTTTGTGTGTGCATGTGTGCTAAAGCAAGTTACTTTTGGGGTAGTGGAACTGTCCTGTATCTTGATTTTGTTTGCAATTATATGTTAGCATGCGTTTGGTAAATCTCATAAAACTAGAAACTAAAAGTATCATAGGTAAATTTAAAAGTTTTTCTAAACTCTATTTGCTTTAAACTCAGGCAATGTTTCACATTTCTATGTAAATTTTCCTGATTTCCCTTTCTTGTTTCCTATGTATATTAATTTCCTTTACCATAAACTTCAGAAAGTAAATTAATGTATTCTTTTCTCATTAAACTAGTTTTGAAATATTTGTACTGATTATATCTGCACCTTATATTAGATTTTTAATACTTACGAAAGAATAAAATGAATTATATTGAACTATTTCCTATGTAAAAATTTGAGTGCATGCTCTACTTCATATATTTGAGTTCTGACAAGCATGACTAAAAAAATGATGCTTGATATGGTTTAGCTGTGTCCCTACCCAAAACTCATTTTGAATTATACCTCCCATTTCCCCTGTGAAAGCAGCTATACCCTGCAAAGCCACAGGGCTAAGCTGTCCAAGGCTTTGGAAGCCCACATCTTGCATCAGCACAATCTGGATGGAAGATATAGAGTCAAAGGAGATCATTTTGGAGGTTTATGATTTAATGATTGCCCTACTGAATTTCGGACTTTGGAGGCAGGAGCCTCTTTGTTGTGGCCATTTTCTCCCATTTGGAAAGTCTATATTTCCCCAATACCTATACCCCCATTGTATCTAGGAACTAACTAACTTGCTTTTGATTTTGTAGACTTATAGGAGGAAGGGACTTTGCATGTCTCAGATGAAACTTTGGACGGTGGACTTTTGAGTTAATGGTGAAATGACTTAGTACTTTGGGTGATTGTTGGAAAGACATGACTGCTTTTGAAATGTGAGAACATAAAACTTGTGAGGGGCCAATGATGAAATGATGTGGATTGACTGCATCTCCACCCAAATCTCATATTGAATTGTAGCTCCCATAATCCCCACAGGTCATGGGAGGTACACAGTGGGAGAAAATTGAATCATGGGGTGTTGGGTTTTTCCCATGCTGTTCTCGTGATGGTGAACAAATCTTACAAGAACTGCTGGTTTTATAAAAGGGAAGCTCCCTTGCACATGCTCTCTTGCCTGCTACCACATGAGAAGTGGCTTTGCTCCTTTTTCTTCTACCATTATTGTGAGGCCTCCCCAGCTATGTGGAACTGTAAATCCATTAAACCTCTTTTTAAAAAAAAAAATGAATTACCCAGTCTCATATATTTCTTTATAACAGCATGAAAATGAACTAATACAATGTAAAATTCTAAAAAATTCCTAGTAGATGTCTCAGTTGCAACTCAAGAATAGTAATAAACTATTCAATAATTCAGCATTTGTGGAATTTATGCACATTAAAACCCAATTAAGAATAACTAGATAGGGAATGAAGCAGAAAAATAAGACACAAAAGATAAAGAAAAATAGTCAACTGAAACATCCAGAAGTGACAGAGATGATGAAAATAACAGGCAGGAAATCAACAAAAAAATTCTGGACTTAAATTGGACTTAAGACCAAGTTAATCTAACAGACATTTACAGAACATACCACCCAACAATCACAGAATATATTCTTTATTTATTTACGTGTGAAACATTCTCTTGTCCATATGTTTGGCAAAAAAGCAAGTCTCTATAATTATAAAAAAATTATCAAGCATCTTTTTGGACAACAGTGAAATTAAAGCGAAACCAATACCATGAGGAACTCTTAAAATTATACAAATACATGGAAATTAAACAATGTATTCTTGAATAATATTTGCATCAATGGTAAAATTAAGGCATGAATTAAAAACTTTTGAAATGAATAAAAATAGTGACACACGTACCAAATTCTCTGGGACACAGCAAAAGCAGTACAAAGAGGAATATTTATAGTGTTAAATGCCTCCGTGAAAAAGAATAATCTTAATAAACCACCTAACATTGTATCTCAAGGAACTAGAAAAAAAACAGCAATGAACTAAACCCAACTTCAGTAGAAGAAATTACAAAGATTAGAGCAGAACTAAATGTTACTGGATTAAAAAAAAAAAAGTTTTAATTAATGAGTTCTTTGAAAAGATAAACAAAATTGATAGACTGCTAGCTAGTTAACACAGAAGCAAATATCCTCAACTAAATACTGGCAAACCTAATCCAACAGCATATCAGATAAAGTATACACACCATCAAGTGAGTTTTACTCCAGAGAAGAAAGGAAGACTCAATATGCACAAAGCAATAAATGTGATTCACCACATTAACAGAAGTAAAAACACACACAAAAATGTGATTATCTTAACAGATGCAGAAAAAGCATTTAACGCACTTCAGCATCCTTTTATTATAAAAACCCTCTAAAAACTAGACATCAAAGAAACATAACTTACAAAATAATGATAAGTAGACAAAACCCAATGTCATACTGAACAGGGAAAAGTTGAAAGCATTCTCCTAAGAATGGGAAAAAGACACGGATGCCCACTTCCACCACTCCAATTCCACACAGTACTGGTAGTTCTAGTTAGAACAATCAGACAACAGAAAGAAATAAAAGGCATTCAAATTTGAAAAAAAGAAAATCAAATTTTATCTGGTCACTGATGATATATATACCTAGAAAACCCTTAAAGATGTCTCCAAAAGACTCCCAGATTTGATAAACGAATTTAGTAATATTCCAGGGTAAAAAACATTGTGCCAGTATCAATAATATTTCTATACAATAATTATAATCAAGCTTAGAACCAAATCAAAAAGACAATCCCATGTGTAATAGCTACAAAAAAATCTGAGAGTATATTTAAACAAAGAAGCTAAAGATCTTCATAAGGAGAACTACAAACCACTGATGAGAGAGGTTGTAGATGACAAAAAACAAACGGAAAAACATCTCAATCTCATGGATTGGAAGAATCAATATTATTAAAATGACCATACTACTCAAAGTAGTCAGATTCAGCAGAATTTCTGTCAAATTATCAATGTCATTTTTCAGAGAATTAGAAAAAATATTATACAATTTACATGCACTCAAAAAAGACACGGGATAGCCAAAGCCACCTTAAGCAAAATAACAAAACCAAAGGTGTCACATTATCCAACTAAAAATTATACTCCCAGGCTACAGTAACCTAAATAGCATGGTACTGGTAATGAAAACATACACAGAGATAAATGGAATAAAATAGAGGACCCACAAATAAAGTCACATGCCTATAACCAACTAATTTCAACAGATTTGATAAAGATATATACTGGGTGAATGACACCCTATTCAATAAATGGTGCTGAGAAAATTGGGTAGCCATATACAGAAGAATGAACTGGATTCATGTCTCTTACCATAAAGAAAAATTAATTCAAGATTAATTAAACACTTAAATGTAAGATCTGAAGCTATAAAAATCCTAGAAGAAAACCTAGGGAAAACTTGTCTGGACATTGGCCTAGGCAAAAAATTTATTTCTAAGTCCTTAAAAGCAAATGCAACAAAAACAAAAATAGACAAATGAGACTTGGCTAAACTAAAAAGCTTTTTCACAAAGAAAGAAATAATTACCAAAGTAAACAGACAACACAATGGGAGAAAATATTCGAAAACTGCATTCAACCAAGAGCTAATATTCAGAATCTACAAGGATCTCAAACAACTCAACAATAAAAAAATAAATAAATAACTTTATTAGAAAGTAGACAAAAGACATAAACAGATATTTTTCAAAAGAAGACATACAAGTCAAAAATCAGAAAAAGCTCAACATTACTAATCATCAGATATAGGCAAAATAAACCACAGTGAGATATTATCTTTCACCAGTCAGAATGGTTATTATTAAAAAGTCAAAGAAATCAAAACAGATGTTTGCAAGGATGTAAAGGAAAGGGAACACTTATAAACTGTTAGTGGGAATGTAAATGAATAAAAATTCCATGGAAAACAGTATGAGCATTTCTCAAATAACTAGAAATATAACCATCATTCATCCCAGCAATCCCACTGCTGAGTATCTACCCAAAAGAAAATAAATCATTATATTGGTTGAGCATGATGGCTGATGCCTGTAATCACAACACTTTGGGAGACCAAGGCAGGCATCTCACTAGAGATCAGGAGTTTGAAACTAGCCTGGACAACATGGTAAAACCTCATCTCTGTTAAAAATATAAAAATTAGTTTGGCATTGTAGCACTTGCTTGTAGTTCCAGCTATTTGGGAGGCTGAGGCAGAATTGCTTGAACCCAGGAGGCCGAGAAGGCTGCAGTGAGCCAAGATAACACCACTGTACTCCAGCCTGAGTGACAGAGTGGCATTCTATCTCAAAAAAAAAAAAAAAAAAAAAATTATATCAGCTGGGCGCGGTAGCTCACCTGCAATCTCAGCACTTTGGGAGGCCGAGGCAGGTGGATCATGAGGTCAAGAGATTGAGACCATCCTGGTCAACCTGGTGAAACCCCGTCTCTACTAAAAATACAAAAAATTAGCTGGGCATGGTGGCACATGCCTGTAATCCCAGCTACTCGGGAGGCTGAGGCAGGAGAATTGCCTGAACCCAGGAGGCGGAGGTTGCGGTGAGCTGAGATCGCGCCATTGCACTCCAGCCTGGGTAACAAGAGCGAAACTCCATCTCAAAAAAGAAAAGAAAAGAAAAGAAAATATATATCAAAAAGACACACCTATTGTTACGTGTTCAGTGTAGTACTATTCACAATAGCTGAGTCATGTGGGTCATGGAATCAACTTAAGTGTTCATCAATTGATGATTTGATAAAGAAAATGTGGTGTGTGTATATATATATATATATCATGGAGTGCTACTTAGCCATAGAAAAGAATGAAATGATGCCTCTTGCAACAACATAGATGGAATTGAAGGTCATTATCCTAAGTGAAAAAGACTCAGAAACAAAAAGTCAAATATTACAGACTCTCACACATAAATGGGAACTAAACAATGTATACCCATGATCATACAGAATGAAATAATAGACACTGGAAATTCCATAATGTGGCAGAGTGACAGGGGGTAAAGTTTGACAAATTACTTATTGTGTAAAATGTTCACTAGTTGGGCAGTCAAAGATGACAACAGTAGTAATAGACAAATGAGATAGTATCAAACTAAAAACTTCTACACAGTCAAGAAAACAATAAACAGAATGAAGAGACAAATTACAAATGGTAGAAAATATCTGCAAGTCATACATCTGATAATGTCTTAATATAGAAGGAACTCAACATCAAGAAAGCAAACCAATTGAAAAATGGGCAAATAACCTAAATACACATTTCTTCAAAGAGGACATACAAATGGTCAACTAGCATATGAAAAATGCTCAATACCATTAATTATTAGATAAATACAAGTCAAAACCACAATGAGATATTACCTAACACTCTTAAGAATGGCTATCCTATAAAAAAAGATAAGAGATACATTTTGGCAAGGATGTAGAGAAAAGGGAATGCTGCCACATTGCTAGTGGTAAAGTAAATGGGCACAGCCACTATGAACACTATGAACACAATGTTCCAGTAAAAAATGTGTTTTAATAGAACACAAAGTTCTATTTAAAATAGAACTACCAGATGATCAGTGAATCCCATTGCTACACATATATCCAAAAGTAATAAAACTAGTATATCAAGGAGACACATTTATTGCAGCATTATTCACAATAGCTATGCTGTAAAAAACAACTAGGTTTCTGTCAATCAATGAATGGGTAAGAAAACATGATACATATATGTGTATGTACATATATATATGCACACACACATACACACACACAAACACATATGCAATAGAATATTATTCAGTTAGAAAGAGAATCCTGAGAAGAAGGGAAAAAGAAAAAAAAAATTAAAATGTGGAACTGAGGAAAAGGAAATACTGCCACATAAAACAATATGGGTGAATGTGGAGCACAGCATGGTAAGTGAAATGAACCAGACACAGAAAGACAAATGCCTCATAATCCCCTTTACATATGGAATCTTAAAAAATCAAACTCAGAGAAATAGAAAGTAGAATAGTGGCTGCTAGGGCCTGAGGGGCAGGAAATGAGGAAATGTTGATCAAAGAATACAAAGATTCAGTTAGACAGGATGAATACTTCTGGAGATCTACTATACAACATGGTGATTATAGTTAATAATATATATTTGAAAATTGCTAAGTAGAAAGATCTTAAATGCTCTCACCACAAAAATATTGATAAGTGTGAGAAAAGATGAATATGTTAATTTACTTTATTTACTGATTTGATAATGCATATGTGTATCAAATAATTACATTGTAAATTAAAAATGTATAAAATTTGTGTTTGTCAAAAAATATAATTTACAGTGGGAA
Source organism: Callithrix jacchus (assembly GCF_049354715.1). Taxonomy (NCBI): domain Eukaryota; kingdom Metazoa; phylum Chordata; class Mammalia; order Primates; family Cebidae; genus Callithrix; species Callithrix jacchus. Next base: position 134,412,136 of record NC_133504.1, read on the forward strand.
ATATTACACTTGTTATTTTAAAAAAGAAGAAGAAAAATTCACAATGAGATACCTTGTCATGCCAGTTAGAATGGCGATCGTTAAAAAGTCAGGAGACAACACATGCTGGAGAGGATGTGGAGAAACAGGAAAACTTTTACACTGTTTATGGAAATGTAAATTAGTGCAACCATCATGGAAGACAGTGTGACAATTCCTCAAGGATCTAGAACTAGAAATACTATTTGATCCAGCAATCCCATTACTAGGTATATACCCAAAGGAATATAAAACATTCTGTTATAAAGACACATGCACATATATGTTTATTCCAGCACTGTTCACAATAGAAAAAACATGGAACCAACCCAAATGTCAATCAATGATAGACTAGATAAACAAAATGTGGCATATATATACCATGAAAGAGTATGCATCTATATAGAAAAGATGAGTTAATGTCCTTTCCAGGGCCCTGGAGGAAGCTGGAAACCAGCATTCTCAGCAAACTAACACAAAAACAGAAAACTAAACACTGCATGTTCTCACTCATAAGTGGGAGTTGAACAATGAGAACACATGGACACCAGGAGGAAAACATCACACACTGGGGCCTGCCAGGGGGTGGGGAGCTAGCTGAGGAATAGCAGGCTTGTGGGAAGTTATGGGAGGGATAGTATTAAGAGAAATACCTAATGTAGATGATGGAGTGATGGATGGAGCAAACCACCATGGCATATATATACCTGTGTGACAGACCTGCACATTCTGCACATGTACCCCAGAGCTTAAAGTATAATTTAAAAAAAACAGAAAGAAGAAAGGTCTATAATTAATAATCTAAGTACCTCCTTAGAAAACTAGAAAAAGAAGAGCAATTTAAATCAAACTTAAGAAGAAAAATAAAAAGAAATAAGAAGAATGAAAGTTGAAATCAATGAAATTGAAAATGGGGAATTAACAGAGAAAATCAATGAGATAAAAATATGTTTCTCTGAATTATCAACTAAATCTATCAGCCTCTAGTCAGGCTAATTAAATAAAAGAGAGAGAAGACAGATATTATTAATGTCAGTAATGAAAAAGGAAATATTGCTATAGATTCTATGAACATTAAAAAAATAACTAAGGAGTACTATGAGCAATTCTATTCTAATAAATTTGACAACCTAGATGAAATAAACCAATTGCTTAAAGGCAGAATTTGTCAAAACTTACACAAGAAGAAGTAGACTATATTTGTAGACTTAATTGTGTTAAAAAAAACTTCCAAAACAAAGAACAATAAGGCTTAAATGGGTTCAGTTGTAATTCTACCAACAATTAAGGAAGAAATTATATCAATTTTTTAGTAACATTTTTTTAGAAGATCAAAGTGAATGGCACACTTACCCATTCTATAAGGCTAGCATTACTTTAATATGAAATACAGACAATTACATTAAATAAACTGTAGATCAATGTAGATCAACAAAATATTAGCAAATACAATCCAACAATATACAAGACACATGACAACAAGTGGAATTTATCCCTGGTAGGCAAGGCTGGTTTAACATTAAAAAATCAATTAATATAATTGATTATAAGAATGGGATAGAAAAAAAATACACAATCACATCGATATATGCAGAAAAATCATCTCCCAAAATCCATCACCCATTTATGGCAAAATTTCTCACAAAATATGATTTGACTCTGTGTCCCCACCCAAATCTCATGTTAAATTAGAATTCTCAGTGTTGGAAGAGGGACCTGATGGAAGGTGATTAGATCATGGGGGCAGATTTCCCCCTTGCTCTTTTCATGATAGTTAGTTATCACAATATCTTTTTGTTTGAAAGTGTGTATCACTTTCCCTTTGCTTTCTCTCTTTCTTCCTTCTGCTTCCACCATGTAAGACATGCTCTCTTCCTTTTTGCCTTCCACCATGATTGTAAGTTTCCTGAGGCCTCCCCAGCTATGCCTCCTATACAGTCTATGCAACAGTGAGTCAATTAAACATTTTTTTAATAAATTACCCAGTCTCAGGTAGCTCTTTATAGCAGTGTGAGAACTGACTGATACAGTAAAGACGGTTTTTAAAAATATGAGGAACAGTTTCATAAATTCAGAGTACAAATGAAATCAATTGACTATTTAGACTATTTAATTTAATTATTGAGCTGTGATGGAAGACAGCCTTCCAGTCAGGTGAGATTATCATTTGTTACTTATAGTGTTAACTAAAGAGAACATTGCAGAGTATGATTTGTCTTTGTTTTTGATAAAATTTACACTAACATATTACAAAATATTGTATAATTATTTTATCCAACTAGCAGAAAATACTAGATGGTTAATTACATGAAAGGAATAAATTACAAGTTTCAGCTAAAGACCTCTGAGCTACTCAAAATCCATGTAAAATGGATTTATGCTGCCAACTTTATCCAAGTTATTACCTCTCTGTGGTAGTGACTTAAGATTTTGGCAAATTCTTAGTAAGTTTTCATTTTTATGTAAGATCTTGCTTCTGTACATGTGGAGAAAGGTACTTTAACATTGTTCTCTTTCACTCTTTTCTTCAAGACTGAGAAAACTGACTTAGGATGACATCTTGGGTCAACAGAAGAAAAATTTATTGAATGTTGGTACATAGCTATGATATGTACTAACTTGATACTATTGTTAGTTTCAAGCTATGATAGTTTTTGTAGGTAACATGGGCATGTCACTGAGGTAGCCAGTAAAAAATTATTACCAGCATTATCAATACCTTTTAACTAGAAGTATGGAACACAGAAAATGAAGACAATATACAGGTTGTATAGTATAAGCACTGGTTTAAGGGAGACATCTGGCTTGGTGAGTTATCTAGGATGAGGAGATTTATTTCAAAGGCAAAATAATTCCAGAGAAAATACTTATCCCTGCTATTTCATCATTATGTTTTCCCCTTGGAGAATAGGGTTAGTTACATTAAACATTTAAAACTCTATTTAAAAAATAAGAAACCCTCTTAAGAATTGCTGAATCATGCAAACTAAAGTGAGGTAGGTACTCTATGGTACATAGTGTTGATTCATTTAGGAAGCTTAGTGATATGGTTTGGCTGGTCCCCACCCAAATATCATCTTGAACTGTAGTTCCTATAATCCTCATGTGTCATGGGAGGGACCTGGTGGGAGGTAACTGCATCATGGGAGTGGTTACCTACATGCTGTTCTTAAGGTAGTGACTGAGTTCTCATGAGATATGATTGTTATATATGAGGCTTTTCCCCACTTTATTCTGCACTTTCCCTTCTTGTCACCATGAGAAAAGAGTGTGTTTGCTTCCCCTTCCACCATGAATATAAATTTCCTCAGGCCTCCGCAGCTCTGTGGAACTGGGAGTCAATTAAACCTCTTTCCTTCATAAATTAACCAGTTTTGGATATGTATTTATTAGCAGTGTGAGAATGAACTAATACACTAAGCAAGTAAAAACTTACTGGAAGAACGTATTTCCTGAATGAAATACAACATTAATTATTACTAAACTGCATGAACGAATGTGTGGTTATAATATTTGCTATGGACTAAATTTGCTATTGACTAAATTGAGCCCTAAGCCTCAGTGTGACTACATCTAACAATAGAGTCTATAAAAGGTTATTAAGGTTAAATGAGCGGTAACAAGGTGGAACCCTAATCCAATAAGATTGGTGACCTCTTAAAAAAGGGAAGAAATGAGATTTATCTCTCTCATTCCTCTCTCTCTCTCTCTCTCTCTCTCTCTCTCTCTCTCTCTCTCTCTCTCTCTCTCTCTCTCTCTCTCTCTTCCTCTCTCTTTCTCCATATGCACATACAAAGACCATATGAGGACACAGCAAGAAAGCATCCATCTACAAGCTAAAAGAGCCCTCACCAGGAACCAAATCAGCCGGCACTTTGTTCTGGAACTTGAGTCCCCAGAGCTGTGAGAAAATAAATTTCTGTTGTTTAAGCTACCCAGCCTATGGTATTTTGATATGGCAGGCTGAGCAGGCTAAGGCAGTATTTATTTCCTAAGTCTTAATTTGCTGACAGACATGTACGCCTCACTCAGTTTCACACTAGAAGAAAGCATTAACAGCAAGATCATAATTCTTAACAGTCTATGGAAAAGAGAATCATAGTTTTTAACTCAAATGGAAATTCACAGTATGCTACAAGTTATTATCATAGCTACATTCAGTTTTCTCTTGCCTTGAATGGGTTTTCTTCTATTCTCTGGGTATAAGTTTCTTGTCCTTACTAAGCTAACATTAAATCACCAAAGGGTGTATTAGATTGACTGCCTTAAAATCAGGCTTCTATCAGCTCTTCATGTATAGAATGCTATGCTCATTTGTATTCTTCATATATAAAATAAATTTTAGAAGAATAACAATGGTTTAAACATACAAAATAATTTCTATTTTTACACAAATTATTAATGATAATAGCCAAGCACCCCAAATATTAATCAAGCAAAGTACCTGAGGGAAATGTATGTATCAATAATATGAATACAGGGGCTTAATACAAAGTGGGAATATATTCCAAATACACATCATCAATTTTCTAAACCATGTGTCTTTTATCTATATGATATGTCTAGTTCTAGGTCTGCATTAATACCCAACAAATCATCTCACTTCATACATCATTTATTGTATATTTATTGATAAATACAATTTTACCTATTTATGGGGTATATATGAGTATTTATTGTATTCACAAAATGTGTAATAATAAAGTCAGAGTATTTGGAATATCTCTCACCTTGAGCATTTAGCATGTCTATGTGTTGGGAACATTTTGAATTCTCTCTTTTAGCTACTGTGAAATATTCAACACATTGTTGCTAGCTATAGTCACTCTAGTTTTTCTTTTTGTGAGATTGGTGATCTTCATTTTTGCTAATGTAGTTAAAATTCATAAACTTTCTGTGTGAGTCATTTAATCAATAAAGATATTACAGAGGACAGATTTATACATATGTATACACACACACACACATATATATATAAATAAAATGTATTATATATGTGATTATATATGTGACACATCTATATGTGACTTTTAACTAAAATAATAGGCATAAAATTATTTTGTACCATGCAGTTCTCTAAGTCATTTTTTTCCATTCAGAATATTCAATCATGAGCACTTCACGTGATGATCCACATTAAATAACAGTAAGAAATTAACTTTCAAGAATAAAACTTCTTTAATCCTAATGATCATGCTTTCTATAAAAAAAGGTATGTTAAGAAGAGAAAATTGAGCAAAATGCTAAACACGTTAGACTCTTAGGAGCTGATTACATATATATATATATATATATATATATATATACTCACATATCTAAGTTATATATACAATTCACATATATAAATCCATAATATGTATATTATATATTATATATTAATATGTTTATATTAATATATATAACTTATATGTATACCTATATTTAATGTGCATACATACACAGAACACACAAATACTTTGTTCTTTTCTAGTATTTAACATATTTAGTATCACTATAAAAATTACATACGATAGTGCAAAGGCTTTTTAGCTATCTAGATCGCTTTCAATTTTATGTAGCATTTTCACATGAATCTGTGTTAACAAAAATCATACCATTCATCAAAAAAATTGTTCATAATTAAAAATTAGTGAAAGTATGGGGATAAAGGTTCCATATTAGCAACAGGGCTTTTAAAATTTAGATTTAACTATAAAATATATACTCTATGATACTGAAAATATTCTGTGATAATTAAGCATTTTCATTATTTTAATATTAATTCATAAAATATATTAGTAGTTAAGTAATCATTATAATTATTTTATTTAAAAACAAGGGCTGAGCTGTATTTAGCCAGGACAGGACTTTCAGATAAAAATACAATGTGAGCCACGTATGTAACTTTACATTTTCTAGTCACCATATTTTAAAAAGCAAAATTAAAAAAAGGTAAAAACTTTTAATAAGTTGGTTATTTAGTCCATTGTATCAAAAGTCTTCTCAAACATATACTCAATAAAAATGTTATTAATGAGATGTTTCATAGTCTTTTTTCACACTAAGTTTTTAAAATTCAGTGTGTATTTTACACTTTGAACACATCACAGGCCGTATACAAATTGTACTGGAATTATTTCAATTGTATTTAGAATTTTTTTAAATTTCATTTTGTTTTTTCCAGTTTAACCTTTGTATATAGCTTTCTGCTATTAGTTACCCTACTAGGAAATGAAGAGCTAGAGGCTACTGAACTAATGGCAGAATTTGTGTTATTTCTCAAGTCTACTTGGTAGTTTGATACTAATGCATTCCTTGTTTAAAATGTGGTTGAGGTGCATTAGTTATCTTTTTGGCCTATGAACCCATTTCAAAGTCTGAAGGTAAAATGTTTGCAGAAACAGTGTTGCTTAGCAACAGCAAATGAAATCTCACAACAATAGAAGTACACTGAAATCATAGTCGGAATCTAAACGTGATAAAACCTATGAATCTGGAGGAACATATCAGGAAGATCCAAAGCAAAGGGGCATCTTGAGAAATATGTTTAATACAGTATCAAGAAGTAAGAGAGATGAGTTGAACAAAATATTAAGATATTATAATATGAGATAGAAGGCTGAAATAAACCTGAACTATTGTGAGAAGAAAATAATTTCTGATACACGAATCAGGAAAATTGGAAAGGGAAAAGATAAGAATTTGTTAACCTTTTAACACGAATCCCCAAGGTAACAAAAACAACATAAAGAAATAAATGGAAGATAACTGGGTTAAAGCTAAAGTTGAGAAGAAATATGCTTATAACTTTAATATATTTTATTGACTTGAAAGTTAAGTATCTAAAAGTTAATAGTTAACATAACAATTATAGTTATGTGTTAATAGCATAAGAGACTAATTAACTTAAATAAATTTTAATTGAACATTGAAATGTCTCATTAATCTCGTAATGTTCTATGCATTGAATATCAGGATAATAAATTTTTAAAGAAATGTATTTCATTTTTAATAAAACCAACAAAAGTCAAATGTTTAAATTTTTAATACGCAGTTTAAGACCTATCGAACAATAAATCTCCTTTCCCTTTTTGTTGTTGTGGTAAAATATACATAACATAAAATTTAGTATCTTAACCACTTTTATGTGTCCAGATCAGTGGTATTAAATACATGTACAATATTGTGCAGCCGTCACCACCATCCACCTCCATAACTCTTTTTATGTTGTGAAAATAAATCTCTTGCATTTTAAACGATAACTCCAGACTTTCACCTACTCCCAGCGCCTTGTAACCATCACTCTACTTTCTGTCTCCAGGATTTAGTATATTCTAATTATACCATATAAGTGGAATAAAATAATATTTTTCTTTCTGTGACTGGCTTATTTCACATCGAATAATGTCTTCAAGATTCAACTATGTTATAACATCCAGTAGAACTTTCTTTATAAGGCTGAATAACATTCCATTGTATGTACATATGACATTTTGTTAATCTATTTATCTGTTAGTGAACATTTGGGCTGGTTCCATATTTTAGCTATTGTGAATAATGCTGCTATTAGTATGAGTGTACAAATATCCTTAAAATCCTTGTTTTCGGCTGGAGTGCCTGGGAACTAGTGATCGGGAAATTATTTCAGAGAGGAAAAAAAAAGGGAAAGGGTGAAGGATGTTGAAAAATTATTTACTGTCTGTTGTTCCTCTGGCTGCTGGCTTATGCAACGTCCAGTAATTAAAATGGCTAAAACGTTTTTCATGTTTAAGTAAACACGAAGGTAGCTCAGAGGCTCATAGCTGTAGCCAAATGGCATTCACTGATCCTACCCTGACTGCCCCTTGGCTTGGCAGAGTTGAATCATATCTGGCTCAGGGAGAGGGGATGCAGCAGGGAGGAGGGAGAAAGTTAAACGTGTCAGGAATTATTCCCACCCTTCCCCCGGGTGCATCCAGGTGCATGCCTTTAGAATGAAGATAGGGGTAAGCCACACACCTTCTGGAAGTCTGTAATAATTAGTGGCCATGCCTAGGAATGATAAACAATGTTACAGATATCCTCTATTAAGTATTTGCCATGTGCCAGATGCTGTATTAATAACATTACATATATAGCTATCCCTCAGCATCCTTGATATCTACAGAGCAGGGAGGTTGTGTAGTTCCAGAACCCTCACAGATGCTCAAGTCTCTGATATGAAATAGTGTAGTATTTCCATGTAACCTACAAACATCCTTTCATATATTTTAAATTATCTCTTGATTACTCATAATACCTAATACAATGTAAATGCTATGTAAATAGTTGTTATACGTATTGTTTTCTTTGTATTTTTTATTGTACAGTTATTTTTGTTTGTTTTTTTCCAAATACTTTTAATCTGTGATTGATTGAATTTATGGAGGCAGAGCCCACATACCCAGAAGGCCAACTATATTATCTGATGTCAAGAAAAAAATTAGATCCTATTACTCTCCTGCTCAGAACTTCATGGTGGATCCCTAATGCAATTAAAATAAATTCTAAATGCCTTGGGGATAAAAAGAACTTGTTTTCCTTGTTTTCCTTTCTTTGATATATAACTAGAAGTAGAACTGCTGGATTACATGGTGATTTTATTTTTAATATTTCTGAAGAACCACTATACTGTTTTTCACAAATCCTGTACCACTTTACATTAATACTTACAGTGTATCATGGTTATAATTTTTCAACATCCTTGCTAACACTTGTTATTTTCCTTTTTTTTTTATTTTGATAGGAATTTGAATAGGCATAAAGTGATATTTCATTGTAATTTTGACTGACATTTTCCTAATTATTAGTTTGTTGAGTATCTTTGTGTGTGTGCTTTTTGCCATTAGCGTATCTTCTTTGGAGAAATGTCTATTGAAGTTATTTGCCTATTTTTTAATTGGGTCATTTGCATTTCTGTTTTTGAGTTTTAGGAGTACTCTGTACTCTGGATATTAATTTCTTAACAGATATAAGGTTTGAAAATATTTCCTCCATTTTGTGGGTGTTTTTAAATTTTGTTGCTTGTGTCTTTTGATAAACATTAAAAAATGTGAGTCCAATTTGTTATTGTTTTCTTTTGTTACCTATACTTTTTAGTATCTCACCTAAGAAATCATTGCCAAATTTAATATCGTTAAGTTTTTGCCCCTATATTTTCTTCTAAGAGTTTTGTTTTTGAGGTCTTACACTTAGGTACTTGATCTACTTTGAATTAATTTTTATATAACATGTTAAATAGTGGTTAATCCTCAATCTTTTGAATGTGGCTATCCAGTTTCTGCAGCATTAATTCTTGAGAAGGCAATGTTTCCCCTCATTGAATGGTTTTGGCATTATTCAATGACCTTGTCAAAGATCATTTGACCATTTTGTGAAGATTTATTTCTGGGCCCTCCATTTTATTCCATTGTTATGTCTTTCTTTATGCCAATATTACACTGTTTTGATTATTGTAGCTTTGTAGTAAGTTTTGGAATCAGAAGTTGAGCCTCTAACTTTGTTCTTCTTTTTAGAGATTGATTTTGCTACCTGAGGTCCCTTGAAATTACATACAAATTTTAGGATGGGTTTTTCTTTTCCACAAAAAAAGTTGAGATTTTGATAGAGATAGTATTAAATCTGCAATTTCTTTGGGCAATATGAATATATTAATGGTATTGAGTCTTTCAATCTATAAACATAGGATGTGTTCCATTTACATATGTATTATTTGGTTTATTTTAGTAATTATTTGTAGTTTACATTATACACATCTTTTACCAACTTCTCGTTAATTCCTGTTTTCTTTTTGATACAATTGTAATTAGGATTAAGTAATTTTTTTTTCAGAATAAAAAAATTGTGTATTGACATATTTTGCTACTTTGATGAATTTATTTTTAGCTCTTTTATGTGGAATCTTTAGAGTTTTCTACATATAAGATTACATATTTGCAGAGATAATTTTATTTTCTTCTTTCTAATTTTAAAGTCTTGATTTCTTTGTCTTTCCTACTTGTTCTGGCTAGTACTTCCAGTACTATGTTGAATAAAAGTGTCAAAAAGAGGCATTTTTAATATATCAGTTGAGATGATGGCATTTTTTTTCCATTATTCTATTAATGTAGTATATTATATTAATATTGGTATGTTGAACCATCTTCACATCCCAAGAATAAATGCCATTTGGTCATAGTGTATAATTCTTTCATTATGCTGCTGAACTTGGTTTGCTAGTATTTTCTTGAGGATCTTCATATTGATGTTCATAAAGGGCATTAGTGTGCAGTTTTCTTGTAGTGTCTTTGTCTTGTTTTGGTATCATGATAATTCTGGCTTAACAGAATGAGTTATGCAGGGTTCCCTCATCTTTAATTTTTTAGAAATATATGAGAAAAAATGATATTAGTTTTTTAATTCTTGGTAGAATTCACTAATGAAGCCATTAGATTCTAGAATTTTTTTCCCATGATTTTTAATAATAGATTCCATCTTCTTTCTAATTATAAAGGTATTTAGATTTTCTATTTCTTTATAATTTAGTAGATATTGTGTTTTTAAAATTTTGCCTGTTTATTTAGGGCACAAAGTTCGTTGGCATGCAGTGGCTAATGGTATTCTCTTATAATAATCTTATTTTCATTGAGTAGGTTACTCCATACTTTAATTTCTGATTTTAGTATTTTGAATTTTCTCTCTTTTTTCTTTAGTCCATCTATCAAAAAAAAATTATTTTGTTGATATTTTCAAAAAACAAACATCTAGTTTTATTAATTTTCTCTATTGTTTTTCTATTCTTTCTTTAATTGAGCTCTACTCATATCTTTAATACATTCTTCCTTCTGCTAGCTCTGGATAAGTTTGTTTTTTTTCTAGTCCTTTGCTTCAAAAATCAGGTAATTTGAAACTTTGATTATTTTATGATTTAAGAATTTATAACTATACATTTCTCCCTTAGGACTGCTTTGTTACCAGCTTTTGTAATTTGTGTTTTCATTTTAATTCATTTCTAAGTATTGCTAATTTCCCTTGTGATTTGTCATTTGGTCCATTGTTTAAAAATGTGTTGTTTGATTTCCACACTTTGTGTGTTTTCAAGGTTTACATCTCTTAATAATTTCTAATGTCATCCTATATGGTCAGATAAGATTATTTCTATCATATATATCTTTTTAAATCTGATGAGATTTAATTTGTGGACTAACAGAACACCTGAAATATGCCCCATGCATACCTGGGAAGAATGTGCATGCTATAGTTTTTGGGTAGAGTGTTCCATATATGTCTGTTATATCTACTTGATTTATTGTGGTATTTAAGTCCTCTAATTCTTCACTCTCTTTTATCTGATTATTCTGTTCATTATGAAGAGAAAGATATTGAAGTCTCCATTATTATATTATTGTAGAACTGTATATTTCTCCTTCTGACAATTTTTACCTATATATAGCTTATCTGTTTTCAGGTGCATAAATGGTTATAATTATTATATTTTCTTGAGATATTGAAACTTTTATTAATATATAATATCATTTTGTCTCTTGTAAACCTTTTGGCTTAAAGTTTTTTTCTCTAATAGCTAGCTATTTTTTCTTTTTTATTACTAGTTGTGTAGAATATATATTTTAGTCATTTTGCATTTAATATATTTATGTATCTGAATCTAAAGAGATTCTCCTATAGACAATAAGTAATTAGACAATTTATTTGTATTTATTCTGCCACTCTGTTTTGATTAAAGAGTTTAATTTATTTACACTCAAAGTAGTTACTGATAAGGAGAAATTTATGTTTGTTATTTTGTTATTTGTTTGCTATGACTTACAGTCTGTCATTCATTTCCTGCATTATTATTGCTTTGTGTGTGTTTTTTTAATTTTTGTAAAGAAATGTTTAAATTTCTTTCAAATTTCCTTCTGTATATCCTATAGCTGTTTTCATTGTGGCTGCCATAGAGTTTACAATTCACATTTATAATTATGACAACCTAATTTAAATTTATACCAGATAAATTTCAATACCATACAAAAGTTCTTCTCATTACAGCTTCATGCCTATCCCTTCGGGTTGTTTATATCATTAATGACATCTTCATTAATTGTAGCCCCAACAATATAAGCTAGTAATTATTTTTAATGTATTAGTTTCTTAACTTATGTAGAAAACCAAATGTGGAGCTACATATCATAGTTATAATAACACTAACTTATAGAATAATATTTTTTTCTAACATCAATCCTATAAATTGTGTAGAAAGCAAAATCTGGAACTACAATGTGTGCTTACAACAATTCTAGCTTTTATAATTGTATAATTGCCCATGTGTTTACATTTATTGAGATCTTTATTTCATTTACATAGCTTGAAGTTACTCCCTCATGTCCTTTCATTTCAACCTGCTGAAGTTTCTTAAGCATTACCACAGATCTAGTGATAACAGACGCTATTAGCTTTTATCTGGAAATGTCTTAATTTCTCCCTCACATTTGAAGAATACTTTACCAGATATAGAATCTTAGTTTACAGGCTTTTTTGTTTTATTTGTTTTGATGGTTGACTATATTGGCCCACTGTCTTCAAAATTTCTGATAAAAACATCTGCTTATAATGATATTCAGAATCTCTGTGTCAAGTTGTTTCTCTCTTGCTGCTTTGAAGATACATTTTTTTATATCTGTCTTACAAATATTTGATTATATTTGTCTGTTTGGGTTTCTATGAGTTCATCTTACCTCCAGTTTATTGAGCTTTCAGATGACTATATTAATGTTTTTGATAAAATTTGGAAAGTTTTCAGCCATTATTTCTTCAAAGATGCTCTGTGCTCCTTTTCTAGTTCTTCTTCTGGAATGCCACAGTGCATATTTTGGTCTATTTGATGGTATCCCACAGGTCTCTTAGGCTTTGTTTATTTTGCTTCAATATTTTTCCTTCTTCTCCTCAGATTTAATAATTTCCATTATCATATCTTTAAGTTTGCTGATTCTTTATTTGGTCTGCTCAGATCAGCCTGTGAATCCCTCTTGTATATTTTTTATATCAATTATTTTTCTTTACATCTCCAGGATTTCCTTTTGGTTTCTTTTTAGGCTTTCTCTCTCTTGCAGTATTAACATTTCCATTTTGTTCATACAATGCTGTCCTGATTTTTCTTCACATTTTTCTTTTGTAATTTTAGCTTCTGTAGGACAGTTGTTCTGATGTCTTTGTCTAGTATCTCTATAATCACACTATTTGTGGGAAAGTTTCTCTTTATTTTTTTCCTTTGAAAAGGTCATACTTTCCCTTTTTCTTCATATGCCTTATGGCTTTTTAGTGGCAATTTGACATTGGAATGTAAAGATGTGATAACTCTGTAAGTCAAATTCTGTTTCCTAAAGCTTGCTGGGTTTTTGTCATTTATAATGTTACTTTTTTATTTATGTATTTTGCTATAGATTGTACCAAGAATAAACCTAAGAGGTAAACTTCAGGAAAGACTTCCCAGGTGTTTTCTGAGCCTGCATCTTTCCCTGGGATTGTTGAGGAGTTGGGGATGGGTAACTGCTACTGTGCTAAAAGCTAAAATTGACTAAAACTTACTGCAATTTACCTTTCAAGTCTTTTTCTGGAAGTTACAAGTCTTCAACAGTCACTAGATTTACAAATAATTATATCAGACACATTCTGCCAGTGGAATTGTTGACTAGATGGGGAGAAAAATTTCCTGTCACTTTCTATTCCACTATCTTCCCATCAACATAATTTGTCTCTTAAAATTCCTTATAATTGATCAACTATTTTCTTTATATTTCAAATTATTCAATTATCTGAAAATACAAAAAGGATAAGATACATTTTATGTAGAGACAATTAATATAGAGACTCACTAGAAGTAGACGTACACTTGATTGAGCCAGTTCTTTAGGAAAAAATGTTTCATTTCCTTTCAAAGATATTAAGGTCAATAAAATGAAAGAAGAGACACAATTAAAATGCAAAACTGAGGTTCTCTTTATTGAAGAAAGTAACAGACTGTGCAAACACTAGAATAAGAATATTTTAGCCGATAGAGTAAGTAGATTTATCATCACTCATCCATAGGAAAACACATGCTCCAACCTAATAAAAACATACTTGCAAAGGACAAAGCCTATGGTTTGGAATACTTTCAAAATAAACAAAACAGATGCAGGAAAATCAGCATTGTATCTTTATGGTTCCCAGGATGCTCTTTAGAAGTTCATTGAATGCATCATTGATCGGTCAATATCTGTTAATATTATTATACATAAAATTATATGAGAAACCATGCAAATGCATCAAACTACAGAATATAATTTTTTTTTTTTTTTTTGTTTTTCCATTTGAATCTTCATTATACTTTCTCATTTTTGTTTATTTGATTATTCTTTTTTAAGGTTTTTATTTCATCCTGTCAGAGTTACTGAGAAATAACTTTAAAACATGATTGTAAAAATATCTCATTGCTTAAATTTGCTTTTGTTCTCATATTCAGTTTTTGTTTTTAAGAGACAAAGGCATCAGTTAAAAGTCTCACAGTTATGTCCTTGTGACATTATCTCTTGTCATTAGCACAGAAAAAAGGTAGAATGTATTCTTGTAAATTTTCTCTATGTGACTGTGAATAACAGATATAAAGAGAGCCAATTCAAGAATAAACTTCCATTCACAATTGCTACAAAGAGAATAAAATACCTAGGAATACAACTAACAAAGAATGTAAAGAATCTCTTCAAAAAGAACTACAAACCACTCCTCAACAAAATAAGAGAGGAAACAAATAGTTGGAGAAACATTCCATGCTCATGGTTAGGAAGAATTAATATCATGAAAATGGTCATGCTGCCCAAAGTAATTTATAGATTCAAAACTATCCCTATCAATCTACCAATGACCTTCTTCACAGAACTGTAAAAAACCACCTTAAACTTCATATGGAACCAAAAGAGAGCTCACATAGCCAAGTCAATTCTAAGCAAAAAGAACAAAGTTGGAGGCATCACACTACTTGATGTCAAACTATACTAAAAGGCTACAGATATCAAAACAGCATGGCACTGGTACCAAAACAGAGATATAGACCCATGGAATAGAACAGAGGCCTCAGGGGCAATGCCACACATCTACAACCATTTGATCTTTGACAAATCTAACAAAAACAAGCAATGGGGAAAGGATTTCCTGTTTAACAAACGGTGTTGGGAAAACTGGCTACCCATGTGCAGAAAGCAGAAACTAGACCCCTTCCCGACACCTTACACTAAAATTAACTCCAGATAGATTAAAGACTTAAACATAAGACCTAACACCATAAAAATCCTACAGGAAAGTCTAGGCAAAACCATTCAGGATGTAGGCATAGTCAAGGACTACATGACTGAAATACCAAAGGCATTGGCTACAAAAACCAAAATGACAAATGCGAACTAATTAAACTCCAGAGCTTCTGCATGGCAAAAGAAACAATGATTAGAGTGAATCGGCAACCAACAGAATAAGAAAAAAATTTGCGATATACCCATTTGACAAAGGGCTAATATCTAGAATCTACAAAGAACTAAAACAGATGTACAAGAAAAAAAAAAAAAAACAATCCCATTCAAAAGGGGGTGAAGGATATGAACAGACACTTTACAAAAGAAGATATATATGAGACCAACAAACATAGGAAAAAATGCTCATCATCACTGGTCATTAGAGAAATGCAAATCAAAACTACATTGAGATACCATCTCATGCCAGTTAGAATGGTGATCATTAAACATCTGGAAACAACAGACACTGGAGAGGATGTGGAGAAATAGGAACACATCCTTTTGTACTGTTGGTGGGAGTGTAAATTAGTTCAACCATTGTGGAAGACAGTGTGGCGATTCCTCAAGGACCTAGAAATAGAAATTCCATTTGTCCCAGCAATCTCATTCCTGGGCATATATCCAAAGTATTATAAATATTTCTATTATAAGGACACATGCACACGTATGTTCATTGCAGCACTGTTTACAATAGCAAAGACTTGGAACCAACCCAAATGCCCATTGATGATAGACTGGGCAGGAAAATGAGGCATATATACACCCTGGAATACTATGCAGCCATAAAAAATATGAGTTTGTGTCCTTTGTAGGGACATGTATGAACCTGAAAACCATCATTCTCAGCAAACTGACCCAAGAACAGAAAATCAAACACTGCATATTTTCACTCATGGGTGGGTGTTGAACAGTGAGATCACATGGACACAGGGAGGGGGGCATCACACACTGGGGTCTGTGGTGGGAACTAGGGAATGGACTGTGGAGGAAGGGGAATTGGGGAGGAATAACATGGGGAGAAATGCCAGATATAGGTGATGGGGAGGAAGGCAGGAAACTACATTGCCATGTATGTACCTGTGCAATAATCTTGCATGTTCTTCACATGTACCCCAAAACCTAAAATGCAATAAATTACATACATTAAAAAAAAGAACTGCTTTAAAGAAAAGGATATAATAAACTCTAAAATATTTCTCAGGGCCAGCTCTATATTTACATGTATATGTGTACTCTCATGAATAAATACTATATAAGATTTACCATTACATTTTTACGACTTCTTTATAAGTATTTTTTTATATTTTTTAGGCCATTAAATTGTACTAAAATGTTGTCTTATCAGTTTGAAATAAAATGATAATATTACGATAAAAATAAGCCACCAGTATGTAATTACACTGGTATTTTAAAATCATATTGGCACTTTTCAAACAGGTAGAAAACTATGGTCCTGAATTTAAAATTATCCCAGTGCTGTCATCTGAATCTGTCGTCCATATGTTGGAACTTAAATCCCAGTGTGATCGTATTAAGAGGTAGGATCTTTGAGATTTCTGTACTCTAGCATTTTTAGTGACTAAAATAATGAAAATCCTGATTAAGCCCTTGCCTGCTTGCACGTGTTAATTACTTGCTTGTTCACACAGCACAATTATAAATCACTGCTGTACTGTTTCTTTGTCAAGCAGGAGGAGATAACTTCAGGGCCATCAGAAATTTTGCAAAAAGGAATGATGTTTTTTGTTTATTTTTGAGACAGAGTTTCACTCTTGTTACCCAGGCTGGAGTGCAACGGTGTGATCTCGGCTCACAGCAACCTCTGCTTCCTGGTTTCAAGCAATTCTCCTGCCTTAGCCTCCTGAGTAGCTAGGACCACAGGCATGCATCACCACGCCCAGCTAATTTTGTGGGGTTTTTTTGTTGTTGTTGTTGTTGTTGTTTTTAGTAGAGATGGGGTTTCACCATGTTGACCAGGATGGTCCCAATCTCTTGACCTCATGATCCACCGGCCTCGGCCTCCCAAAGTGCTGGGATTATAGGCATGAGCCACCGTGCCTGGCCAGGAATGAATGCTTTTAAAACATTTCAACCATTTGCTGATGCCCAGCAGTCTGGTTGCTCAAGATGTTATCTGAGACTGAAGAAACACAAATTTTCCCCTCTGTTCCCTGAAACTCCCCCTCCCTTACTTTCTAGCCAAATAAAAATTCCCTCCTTTATCTCTTTCTTAAAATAGAGCTCAGGAATTTTGCTTTCTTGCCTCCTCACTTTGGCCAAATCAAATAAATTTTTCTCTTATCACCAAAAAAAAAAAAAAAAAAAAAGTATCTCACCTCCTTACACATATATTGAGTTTCCAAAAAGTATCAGAACAAATACCCATTGAAATATTACAAGGCTGCATGATTACAGCTATAATTTCAGAAAAACTGGGTGCATACAAATATTTCCTAATTACAGAAAGACGTCACTAATATTTACTTTCCCGGTCTGTTGTGTTTTGTTAATTAAGCATCTTTTGCCTGACGGAGTAAAACAGTTATTGTTCTCCCTCTGGTTGGAAGGTAAAAGTAAGTAGAGATTAGGCAGCCACTGGAATCCTAAAAGCAAGTGCTGTCTGGCTAACCCCTGTCCCCACCCCAGCCCAAGGGAAATGATAGAATGTTCTATTTAAAGAAACCTATTTATTGACAGTACTATTGTTCTTTCAAAGCCTAGGAGAAGGTAAAAATTGTATTGAGAATTTTTTCCCTCCCTTCAAAATGTTGGTTATACATAAAATGATTGAGAAAAGAAAAATAACTCAGAGGAGTTTGAGCTATGTGAGCTATGCAAAATGCGTCAGTCCCAGAAAGGCATCAGTATGAGATTTCAGTCATTTATCAGGCCCAGAAAGACGCGAGTACAGGACTTCCACTTCCAGGGACCCCTGCCTGGAGGCAAGTTTAAAGGCATTTTGTTCTTAACTTGCTGCTTCACTCATAGTCTTAATGTTTCTGGAGTTTGTGATACAAAAATTAATAGCTTGTTATTTTAATGTAAATTTTTGGTTAACAATTAGAAACTCTGTCTTTTCCTTTTTTCAATATATTTTTTTTCTTTAATAGCCTACTTGTAAAATCTGCTAATAGGAGTATATATTCAGGGCAACTGGTATCTATGCTCGCAATCCTCAAGCTTGGACCAAATAAACTCTCTACTTTTATTTAAAAAAGAGAAAGAAAGAAAGACATTTTTTTCCTGAGATAGTTCATTGCAAGTGTCTCAGTGTTTTTTCCCTGTTTTTTGAGATAGACGTTTTGTGTGTGCAAAGTGTGAAATAATGGTTATTAGTTTCTGTTATTGTAGGTTTATTAGTCAGACCCCTCAGGTATATTATAAATGATTGTGCTATATGGTGGCATACCTAATAAAATAATACACATTGCCATATACTACAGCATCTTTGTTCTTTTTTGTTCATTTGTTATAATGTGCCATGCCCATGGAAGTTTGTAAAACACAGAAAAGGTAGCAATGTTTTTCATACAATAACCTTTTTAAATCACTGAAATACCAATTAACTCAGCAATATTCCATGGTAATGAACTTCTAGTGCTTACAGCAATGTACTGATGAAAGGCCCATCTCATAACTTTCATTATATATCTTAGCTCTGCTGTTTACAATGGTTAGCATTCGTAGATCTCACTTTGGTCTGTTGTCTTGGAAATATGTTTTGCAGATCACAGGAATCACTGATTGAATGAGAGTAGATAGAGAAATCTTTTCACTTGCTCAGGAAAAAAAATTAGAAAATAATAATAAAATGTAAGCTAAATTAAACCCAAAGTGAATAAATTTATCACTGCAAGCAAAGAAGTATTTTTTCCTGATTGTATTTAGTATCAAATTGTTAGTATCTTTTGTTAGAAAAACAAAACTTGCTGTGACAGCTAACCAAAATATCTTATTTTGCAAAATCTCTGGATTTTTTTTTCTTTTCTAATTTTATTTTGGGTTCAAGGGGTATATGTGCAAGTTTGTCACACAGGTAAATTACATGTAGCTAAAGTTTACGTGTATGAATAATCTTGTCATTGAGGTAGTGAGCATATCCCCCGATAGGTAGTTTTCTCTCCTCTCCCCTTTCTCAACCTTCCCCTTCAAGTAGTCCTCAGTGTCTGTTGTTCCCATCTCTATGTCTGTGGGTACTTGCTGTTTACGTCCTACTTATAAGTGAGAACATGCAGTATTTGATTTTCTGTTCGTGCATTAATTTGCTTAGGATAATGGCCTCCAGCTCCATCATGTTGCTGCAAAGGACGTTCTTTCTTGCGGCTGTGTGGTATTCCATGGTATATGTGTAGCATATTTCCTTTATCCAGTCTACCACTGATAGGTATCTAGGTTGAGTTCCTGTCTTTGCTATTGTGAGTAGTGCTAATATGAACATAAGAATATATGTGGCTTTTCAGTGGAATAATTTATTTTCCATTGGTTATATACAGGTAATGGGATTGCTAGGTCAAGTGATAGTTATGTTGTGAGTCCTTTGAAAAAATTTCCAAATTACTTTCCACAGTGGCTGGACTAATGTACATTTCCACCAATAGTGCATAAGCAATCACCTTCCCTTTTCTCTGCAACCTCATCAGCATCTGTTATTTTTTTAATAATAAGTATTCTGATTGCTATGAGATGATATCTGACTGTGGTTTTGATTTTCATTTTCCTAATGGTAAGTGACTATTGGTACTTTTTCATATATTTGCTTGCTGCATGCGTGACTTTTGAGAAGTGTCTGGTTATGTCCTTTGCCCATTTTTTGATGGGGTTGTTTGGGTTTTGCATATTGAATTGTTTAAACTCCTTATAAATTCTGAATATTAGGTCTTTGTCAGATGCATAATTTGCAAACATTTTCTCCCATTTTGTGGAGTGTTTGTTTTCTCAATAGTTTTTTGTTTTGTTTTGTTTTTCTGTGCATGAACTCTTTAATTTGATTATGTCCCATTTGCCAATTTTTGGTTTTCTTTCAATTTCTTTTGTGGACAGTCTTACATAATTTGCAAAGCTGATATCCAGAATGGTAGTTCCTAGGTTTTCTCCTAGAATTTTTATAGATTTTGTTCTTACATTTGAGTCTATAATTTATCTTGAGTTAATTGTTGGATATGCTAAAAGGAAGGGGTCCAGTTTCAAACTTCCACAAATGGCTATTTCTCCCAGCATCATGTATCGAATGGGGAGTCCTTTTTCTATTGCTTGCTATTGTCATTTTTTTCAAAGATCAGATTGCTGTAGGTGTGTGACTTGATTTATGGGCTCTCTAACCTGTTTGTTTGGTCTACGTGTCTATTTTTGTACCAATACTGTGCTGTTTCAGTAGCCTTGCCATATAGTTTAATGCCAGGTAATGTGATGCCTCTGGCTTTGTTCTTTTTGCTTAGAATTACTTTGGATATTAGCACTGTTTTTTGTTTTCATATAAATTAATATTTTTTCTAATTCTGAAAAATGGCATTGTTAGTTTGATAGGAATAGCATTAAATCTGTAAATTGCTTTGCACGGTATGATCGTTTTAACAAAATTGATTCTATCCATGATTACGGAATTTTATTTTGTTTGTCTTTTCTCTGATTTCTTTGAGCAGTGATTTGTAATTCTCATTGTAGAGATCTTTCTTCTCCTTGATTATTAATATTGTTAGGTATTTTATTCTTTTTATGGCTATTGTAAATGGGATTACATTTTTGATTTATCTTTCAGCTTGGACATTACTGCTATACAGAACTGCTACTAATTTTTGTACATTGACCTTTTATCATGAAACTTTACTGAAATTGTTTATCAGTTCAATGAGACTTTTGGCAGAGTCTTTAGGGTTTTATAGGTATAGATTATAGTATATACAAGGGGAGATAATTTGATTTCCTTTTTTTCCATATGTATGCATTTTATTTCTCTCTCCTGAATGATTGCTCTGGCTAGGACTTCCATTATGGTGTTTAAAAGGAATGCTGGGTTTGGGCATCCTTCTCTTGTTCTAGTTCTCAAGGTAAATGCTTCCAGCTTTTGCTTGTTCAGTATGATCTTGGCTGTGGATTTGTCGTTAAAAGGTTCTTATTGTTTTGAGACATGGTGCTTTGATGCCCAATTTGTTGAGGGTTTTTAACATGAAGGGATGTTGAATTTTACTGAAATATTTTTCGGAGTCTATTGAGATGAACATATGGGTTTTGTTTTAAATTATGTTTACGTGGTAAATCGTATTTTTTGATTTGCATAGGATGAATCAACCTTGCATCCCAGAAAGAAAAGCCTTTTTGATTATGATAAATTAAATTTTGATGTGCTTCTGGATTTGGTTTGCTGGGTTTTTATTAAGAATGTAGGCATCCATTTCATCAGGGATATGGCCTGAAGTTTTCTTTATTCATTGCATCTCTGCCAGGTTTTGATGTCCAGATGATGCTGGCTTTGTAGAGTTAGTTAGGGAAAAAGTCTTCCTTCTCATTTTTTTTTGGCAATAATTTGATTAAGATTGGTACTAGCTTTTTTTAATATGTCCAGTAGAATTCAGCTCTGAATCTGTCTGATCCAGGGCTATTGTTGTTGGTGTTTTGGTAGGGTTTTTATTACTTATCCAAGAGCTCATTCAATATTGTTATTAAAATAAATATACTATTATTATGGCAAGATAAAACAAAATAATATATTTATCAAAAAATCTCTCAGAGGTTGAGGATTGCTCTTCAAATCAATGCAAGCAGACAAAATAAAGGAAAACAAAATTTTTAAAGAGAACAAAAAAATCTGATAAATATGGTATTGTGCAAAGAAACCAAACCCACAACTCAATGGCCTTCCTAAAAGAGAAGGAGAGTGAGACAGGAACTTATATGATCCATGAAAACTGTCTCAATCTCACTATAGTGGTCTACAGGAAAAAATAAAGAAATTCAGAGAACCCAGTTCAGGGTTTCAATTTCTTCCTGGTCAAATCTTGAGAGGTTGTGTGTTTCCAGAAATTTCTTCATTTCTTCTAGGTTTTCTAGTTTGTGTGTGAAGAGATGTTTGTAATAGTCTCTGAGAATGTTTTTGTTTTTCTCTGGGGTCAGCTGTAATGTTACTTTTCTCATGTCTGATTGTGTCTATTTGGATCTTCTAGTGGTGTATCAATCTTATTTATTCTGTCAAGAAAACAATTTTAGGGATCCAAGATGGCCCTTTTAGGAGCAGCTCAGGATTGCAGCTCCCAGTGAAAGTGCAGAGGGTGAGTGGATGCTGCATTTCCAGATGGATCTTTATTGCCCACAGACCAGGAGATTTCTAGGCGGAGGAGCCCTACAGGTCACCAGCATGGCTGTTTTGGCCAGTGCGGCTGTTTTGCTGGCGCCATGGCACGGCAGCTCTCTGTACAAAACATACTGGTCTAGTTGCCCTTTTAAGCTGGCCAGGAGATTCCCAGGCAGCGTTGTTGTTTTAGCCGGTGCAGTGGGTTGCTGCATGGGAAATCACACAGATCCCGGCACCCTTTCAGCAGATGACTGGAACACCTAGGAGAGAGTCAACTGTTCAACTGAAAAAACAAAAAAAAGGCTCTGAGGCAGGGAGCCAGGTGATGAGGCTCAGAGGGTCCCACCCCCACAAAAACAAACAAAAAAACTCAGCAATTGGAAATGCTCAGGTTTGAAAGTTTTACGGCAAGCACGGCAAAACCCAGAATGGTGCAGCTTGGTGGGGGAGGGGTGTCTGCCATTACTCAGGCACTCCACCCCTATGGAGGTAGTCTGCCATTGCTGAGGCAACCTGCCATTGCCAAGGGAAGCCACCATGACAGAGAGTCCACCATTACAGAGGCGGGCCACCATTGTCGAGGCAGTCCTAACCACACCCATATAAACAGGACTACAGGGAAGCTCAAGGGCAGCAGGGAGAAGCTCAGCAAAGCCTCTGCAGGCAGACAGTGACTAGGCTGCTTCCTTGCTGGGCATGGCAGCTCTGAAAAAAAAAAAGGCAGCAGCACAACAGATACTTATAAATAAAGCCCTAACTCCCCAGGACAGAGCACCTGGGGAAAAAAAGGCGGTTTATGAGTTGTGCTGCAGCAGACTTAAACGTACCCACCTAGTAGCTCTGAAAGAACAATGGAGCTCACAGCTCAACACTTGAGCTCATATAAAGTACAGACTGTCTCCTCAAACAGCTCCCTGCCCCATATATCCAAAGAGTCACCTCACAAAAGACTGATTAGACTGACATTTGGAGGGCATCATTCTGTGAAAAAGATAGCAGAAATAGAAACTGGTAGCAACACTTACTGTTCTGCAGCAGTTGCAGGTGATCCCCAGGCAAGCAAGGCCTGGAGTGGACCTCAGCCGTCCTATAGCAGAGGGGCCAGACTGTTAGAAGGAAAACTAAGAAACAGAAATAACTTCATCATCAACAACCTGGACGTCCACTCAGAGACCCAATCTGAAAATCAGTAACTTCACAGACGACAGGTGGATAAATCCAAAAAGATGGGAAGAAACCAGTGCAAAAAGGAGGAAAACACCCGAAACCAGAACACCTCTCCTCCTACAAGGGATCACAACTCCTCACCAGCAAGGGAACAAAGCTGGATGGAGAATGAGTATGATGAAATGACAGAATCAGAATTCAGAAGGTGGGTAATGAGAAACTTCTGTGAGCTAAAAGAACATATTCTAACTCAATGCAAAGAAACTAAGAACCTTGAAAAAAGATCTGAGGAAATAATAACAAGAATGGACAACTTAGAGAGGAATATGAGTGAATTGATGGAGCTGAAAAACACAACACTAGAACTTCGTGAAGCATGCACAAGCTTCAACAGCTGAATCAACTAAGCAAAAGAAAGGATATCAGAGGTTGAAGATCAACTCAATGAAATAAAACAAGAAGGCAAGATTAGAGAAAAAAGTGCAAAAAGGAATGAACAAAGTCTCCAAGAAATGTGGGAGTGTGTGAAGAGACCTAATCTATGTTTGATAGGTGTACCTGAATGTGACGAAGAGAATGAATCCAAGCTGGAAAATACTCTTCAGGATATTATCCAGGAAAACTTCCCCAACCTAGCAAGGCAAGCCAATATTCAAGTCCAGGAAATACAGAGAACACCACAAAGATATTCCTCAAGAAGAGCAACCCCAAGGCACATAATCGTCAGATTCACATGGGTTGAAATGAAGGAGAAAATACTAAGGGCAGCCAGAGAGAAAGGTCGGGTTACCCACAAATGGAAGCCCGTCAGACTCACAGCAGATCTCTCAACAGAAACCCTGCAAACCAGAAGAGAGGGGGACCAATATTCAACATCCTTAAAGAAAAGAACTTTCAACCCAGAATTTCATATCCAACCAAACTGAGCTTCATAAGTGAAAGAAAATTAAAATCCTTTGCAAACAAGCAAGTACTCAGAGATTTTGTCACCACCAGGCCTGCTTTACAAGAGCTCCTGAAAGAGGCACTACACATAGAAAGGAACAACCAGTACCAGCCAGTCCAAAAACATACCAAATGGTAAAGAGCATCAACAAAATGAAGAATCTGCATCAACTAATGGGAAAAACAGCCAGCTAGCATCAAAATGGCAGGATCAAATTCACACATAACAATATTAACTCTAAATGTAAATGGGCTAAATGCACCAATCAAAAGACACGACTGGCAAATTGGATAAAAAGCCAAAACCCATCGGTATGCTGTATCCAGGAAACCCATCTGACATGCAAGGATACACAAAGGCTCAAAATAAAGGGATGGAGGAAGATTTACCAAGCAAATGGAAAGCAAAAAAAAAAAAAAAAAAAAAAAAAAAAAAAAAAAAAAGCAGGAGTTGCAATTCTCATCTCTGATAACATAGACTTTAAAGCAACAAAGATCAAAAGAGACAAAGAAGGACATTACATAATGGTAAAAAGATCAATACAACAAGAAGAGCTAATGATCCTAAATATATATGGACCCAATACAGGAGCACCCAGATATATAAGGGAAGTTCTTAATGACTTACAAAGAGACTTAGACTTCCACACAATAATAGTGGGACACTTTAACACTCCACAGTCAATATTAGACAGATCAACCACACAGAAAATTAACAAGGATATCCAGGACCTGAACTCAGACCTGGACCTAGCAAACCTGATATATATTTACAGAACTCTCCACCCCAAATCCACAGAATATACATTCTTCTCAGCACCACATCACACCTACTCTAAAATTGACCACATAATTGAAAGTAAAGCCCTCATCAGCAAATGTAAAAGAATGGAAATTATAACAGTCTCTCAGACCACAGTGCAATCAAGTTAGAACTCAGAATTCAGAAACTAACTCAGAACCACACAGCTTCATGGAAACTGAACAACTGGCTCTTGAATATTAACTAGATAAAGAATAAAGTGAAGGCAGAAATAAAGAAGTTTTTTGAAACCAGTGAAAATGAAGACAGAACATATCAGAATCTCTGGGACACATTTAAAGCAGTCTCTAGAAGAAAACATATAGCAATAAGTGCCCACATGAGAAGAGTGGAGAGATCCAAAATTGATACCTTGTCATCAAAATTGAAAGAGCTAAGAGGAGCAAGATCAAAAAAACTCAAAACCTCACAGAAGACAAGAAATAACTAAGATCAGAGCAGAATGGAAGAAGATACAGACACGAAAAACCCTTCCAAAAAAATCAATAAATCCAGGAGCTGGTTTTTCTAAAAGATCAACAAAATAGACGGACTCCTAGCCAGATTAATTAAAAAAAAGAGAGAATAACCAAATAGATGCAATAAAAAACAATAAAGGGGAAATCACCACAGATCCCACAGAATTCAAACCATCATCAGAGAATATTACAAACAACTCTATGCACATAAACTAGTAAACCTGGAAGAAATGGATAAATTCCTGGACATTTGCATCCTCCCAAACCTAAACCAGAAAGAAGTCAAAATCATCAATAGAACAAAAACAAGATCTGAAGTTTAGGCAGCGATTAGGAACCTACCACACACAAAAAGTTCAGGTCCAGAATGGTTCACAGCTGAATTCTACCAGACACACAAAGAGGAACTGTTACCTTATCTCCTGAAACTATTCCAAATAATCCAAAAAGCGGGAATCCTTCCCAAATAATTTTATGAGACCAACATCATTCTGATACCAAAACACAGAAGAGACTCAACAAGAAAAGAAAACTTCAGACCAATATCCATGATGAACGTAGACGCAAAAGTCTTCAATAAGATACTGGCAAGCTGAATGCAGCAGCACATCAAAAAGCTTATCCACCATGATCGAGTAGGATTCATCCCAGTGATGCAAGGCTGGTTCAACATACACAAGTCTATAAATGTAATTTGCCACATCAACAGAACCAAAAACAAAAATCACATGACTATCTCAATTGATGCAGTGAAGGCCTTTGACAAAATTCAACAGCCCTTTAGCTAAAAACCCTCAATAAACTCAGTATTGATGGAATGTATCTCAAAATAATAAAAGCTATTTACAACAAACCAACAGCCAATATCATACTGAATGGGAAAAAACTGGAAGCATTCCCTTTGAAATCTGGCACTAGACAAGGATGCCCTCTCTCACCATTCCTATTCAGTATAGTACTGGAAGTTCTAGCCGGAACAATCAAGCAAGAAAAAGAAATAAAGGTATTCAAATAGGAAAGGAGGAAGCCAAATTGTCTCTACTAGCAGATGACATGATAGTATATCTAGAGACCCCATGTCTCAGCCCAAAATCTCCTGAAACTGATAAGCAACTTCAGCAAAATCTCAGGAAACAAAATCAATGTGCAAAAATCACAGGCATTCCTATACGCCAATAACAGACTTAAGGAGAGCAAAATCAAGAATGAACTGCCATTCACAATTTCTATGAAGAATAAAATACCTAGGAATACAACTAACAAGAATTGAAAAGGACCTCTTCAAGGAGAACTACAAACCACTGCTCAACGAAATAAGAGAGGACACAAACAGATGGAGAAGCATTTCATGTTCAGGGTTGAAAGAATCAATATCATGAAATGGCCATACTGCCCAAAGTAATTTACAGATTCAACGCTATTCCCATCAAGCTAACCTTCTTCACAGACCTGAAAAAAACTACCATAAAGTTCATATGGAACCAAAAGAGAGCCCACATAGCCAAGTCAATTCTAAGTAAAAAGAACACAGTGGAGGCATCACACTACTGGACTTCAAACTGTACTACAAGGCTACAGTAATCAAAACAGCATGGTACTGGTACCAAAACAGAGATATAGACCAATGGAACAGAACAGAGGCCTCGGAGGCAACACAACATATCTACAACCATATGATCTTTGATAAACCTGACAAAAACATGCAATGGGGAAAGAACTCCCTGTTTAATAAATGGTGTTGGAAAAACTGGCTAGCTATGTGCAGAAAGCAGAAACTGGACCCCTTCCTGATACCTTACACTAAAATTAACTCCAGATGGATTAAAGACTTAAACATAAGACCTGGCACCATAAAAACCCTAGAAGAAAATCTAGGCAAAACCATCCAGGACATAGGAGTAGGCAAGGACTTCATGAACAAAACACCAAAAGCATTGGCAACAAAAGCCAAAATAAACAAATGGGACCTAATCAAACTCCACAGTTTCTTCACGGCAAAAGAAACAGTGATTAGAGTGAATCAGCCACCAACAGAATGGGAAAAAATTTTTGCAGTTTACCCATCTGACAAAGGGCTGATATCCAGAATTTACAAAGAACTCATACAGATTTACAATGAAAAAAACAAGCCCATTCAAAAGTGGGCAAAGGATATGAACAGACACTTTACAAAAGAAGACATACATGAGGACAACAAACATATGAAAAAACGCTCATCATCACTGGTCATTAGAGAAATGCAAATCAAAACTACATTGAGATACCATCTCATGCCAAATAGAACACCGATCATTAAAAAATCTGGAGACAACAGATGCTGGAGAGGATGTGGTGAAATAGAAACACTTTTACACTGCTGGTGGGAGTGTAAATTAGTTCAACCATTGTGGAAGACAGTGTGGCAATTCCTCAAGGACCTAGAAATAGAAATTCTATTTGACCCAGCAATCCCATTACTGGGTATATATCCAAAGGACTATAAATCATTCTACTATAAGAACACATGCACACAAATGTTCATTGCAGCACTGTTTACAATAGCAAAGACCTGGAATCAACCCAAAGGCCCATCGATGATAGACTGGACAGGGAAAACGTGGCACATATACACCATGATATATTATGCAGCAATCAAAAACCATGAGTTCGTGTCCTTTGCAAGGACATGGATGAACCTGGAGAACATCATTCTCAGCAAACTGACACAAGAACAGAAAATGAAATACCACATGTTCTCACTTGTAAGCGGGTGAGAACACATGGACACAGGGAGGGGAGCACTACACACTGGGGTCTGTTTGGGGGAATAGGGGAGGACAGTGGGGGTGGGGAATTGGGGAGAGATACCATGGGGAGAAATGCCAGATATAGGTGAAGGGGAGGAAGGCAGCAAATCACACTGTCATGTGTGTACCTATGCAACTGTCTTGCATGTTCTTCACATGTACCCCAAAACCTAAAATGCAATAAATACAAAAGTAAAAGAAAAAAAAAACAATTTTAAGGTTTGTTGATCTTTTGTATAGATTTTCCCATCTCAATTTCATTCATTTCTGCTGGGATGTGTTAAAAGTTTCTCTCCTGCTGCTGTTGGTGTTAGTTTGCTCCTTTAAAAAAAAAAAGAAAATTCCTCTAGATGCGATGTTAAGCTGTGTGAGATCTAACTTCTTGCTGTAGATATTGAGTAGTATAAACTTTACCCTTAACAGTGCTTTAGTTGTGTCTCAAAGATTCTGGTTTGTTGTGTTCTCTGTTTAATTCTGCTTTAATCTTGTTCTTTATCAAAAAGTCATTTAGAAGGATCTTTAATTTCTACGTAATTCTTTGATGCTGAGAAATCTTTGTATTGATTTCTATTTTTATTGCACTGTGGTTAAAGAGTGTGATTGGTATAATTTTGATTTTTTTGAAATTTGTTGAACTTGCTTTATGGCTCAGCATACAGTTAATATTACAGTATGTGCTGTGTGCAGATGAGAAGAATGCATACTATGTTGTTATTGAGTGATGTATTCTATAGGTGTCTATTTGATTTGATTGGTCAATTGTTGAGTTTACGTCCAGAATATATTTGTTAGTTTTTTTCCTCAATGTTCTGTTTAACAGTGGCAGTGTGTTGTTGATGTCTCCCTCTATTATGGAGACTCTTGTGTGGTAGTATCCCACTCTTTTGTGGTTATCTACTTCTCTTTATAGGTCTCCAAATATCTGTTTTATGAATCTGGATGCTCAAATATTTGCTTTGTATATATTTTTAATAGTTAAATCTTCTCATTGAATTGAACACTTTAACATTATGAAATGTTTTTCTTTGTCCTTCTTTATCATTTATTAGTTTAAAGTCTGTTTTAACTAATATAAGAATAGCAAAGAAGTTCTTTTTTGCTTTCCGATTTCATAATATATCTTTCTCCATCCCTTTATTTTGAAACTATGGGCGTTTTTACATGTGAGGTGGGTCACTTCATGACAGTGGACAGTTAGGTTTTGCTTCTTTATCAGCCATGACAGTTTACATCTTTTAAGTGGAGTGTTTAGTCCATTAATATTCAAGGCTAATACTGATATGCAAAAATTTGATTCTGTCATCATGTTTTTAATTGTTTCTTATGTAGGCCTGATTGGGTGTTGCTTTATAGTGTCAGTTGGCTATTTGCCTAAGTGTGTTTTGTGATGGCAAGTATTGTTCTTATGTTTCCATGTCAGCATTCCCTTAGAACAGCTGGTAAGGCAGGTGCAGTGGTAACAATTTCACCTAGAATTTGCCTGTAGGAAAAAGATTTTATATATTCTTCCCTAATGAAAATTATTTTGGCAGTATATCACATTCTTCATTGTTTTTTTTTTTTTAAGAATACATACTTAAAGAGAGCCAAATCAAGAATGAACTTCCATTCACAATTGTTACAAAGAGAATAAAATACCTAGGAATACAATTAACAAAGAATGTAAAGGACCTCTTCAAATAAAACTACAAACCACTGCTCAACAAAATAAGAGAGGACCAAAACAGATGGAGAAACATTACATGCTCATGGTGTAGGATGAATCAATACCATGAAAACAGCCATACTGCCCAAAGTAATTTATAGATTCAATGCTATCCCCATCAAGCTAACAGTGACCTTCTTCACAGAACTGGAAAAAAACACCCCATTTATATGGAACCAAAAGACAGCCCACATAGCCAAGTCAATTCTAAGCAAAAATAACAAAGCTAGAGGCATCACACTACCTGACTTTAAAGTATACCACAAGGCTACAGATATCAAAACAGCATGGTACTGGTACCAAAACAGAGATATAGAGTAATGGAACAGAACAGAGGCCTCGGAGGCAATGTCACACATCTACAGTCATCTGATTTTTGACAAACCTCACAAAAACAAGCAATGGGGAAAAGGACTCCCTGTTTAATAAATGCTGTTGGGAAAACTGGCTAGCCACAGGCAGGAAGCTGAAACTGGACCCCTTCCTGACACCTTACACTAAAATTAACACCAGATGGATTAAATACTTAAACATAAGACCTAGCACCATAAAAACACTAGAAGAAAACCTAGGAAAAACCATTCAGGACATAGGCATAGGCAAGGACTTCATGACTAAAACACAAAAAGCCTTGGTTACAAAAGCTAAAATAGACAAATGGGACCTAATTAAGCTCCAGAGCTTCTACATAGTAAAATAAACAATCATTAGAGTGAATTGGCAACCAATAGAATGGGAAAAAGAATTTTTGCAATCTACCCATCTGACAAATGGCTAGTATCCAGAATCTACAAAGAACTAAAACTCAAGCCTATTCAAAAGTGAGTGAAGGATATGAACAGGTACTCTACAAAAGAAGATACATACGAGGCCAACAAACATATGAAAAAAATGTTCATCATCAGCGATCATTAGAGAAATGCAAATCAAAACTACATTGAGATGCCATCTCATGCCAGTTAGAATGGTGATCATTAAAAAAATCTGGAGACAACAGATGCTGGAGAGGATGTAGAGAAACAGGAACACTTTTACACTGTTGGTGGGAGTGTAACTTAGTTCAACTATTGCAGAAGACAGTGTGGTGATTCCTCAAGTACCTGGAAATAGAAATTCCATTTGACCCAGCAACCCCATTACTGGGTATATATATCCAAAGGATTATAAATAATTCTATTATAAGGACACATGCACATGAATGTTCATTGCACTACTGTTTACAATAGTAAAGACCTGGAACGAACCCAAATGCCCATCGATGACAGACTGGACAGGGTAAATGTGACACATATGCACCATGGAATACTATGCAGCCATAAAAAACAATGAGTTCGTGTCCTTTGTAGGGACATGGATGAAGCTGGAAACCATCATTCTCAGCAAACTGACACAAGAACAGAAGATCAAACACCGCATGTTGTCACTCATAGGAGGGTGTTGAACTGTGAGAACACATGGACACAGGAAGGGGAGCATAACATACTGGGGTCTGTTGGGGGGAACTAAGGGAGGGACAGCAGAGTGTGAGGAGTTGGGGAGGTATTACATGGGGAGAAATGCCATATATAGGTGATAGGAGGAAGTCAGCAAACCACATTGCCATGTATTTACCTATGCAACAATCTTGTATGTTCTTCACATATAATCCAAAACCTAAAACTCAATAAAACATGCATATTAAAAAAAATTCTGCTCATATTTTATGTTCAATATGTATTCGATAAATTAAAGTGTACAGAATATGTTTGCTAAAAAATAAAAAATAAAAAACAATAAAGTATAGACAATTGAGTCCTGAAAGTTAACAGTCACTAGAAGGAGAAACTCACAATATTCATGCTGAGGCATCTTAGAGTCAAAGGGTCAAAAGAGAAATAAAACCAAAAATGAAGCCAAATTATGTATACCTTTATCTCCAGAATAAATGACATAACTGATTGAATGTGAATATTCATATATATGGTCTTCTTAAATTAAGACTAGTAGGCAAGATCTTCATGAAGATTCAACTAAAATGATTTTTTTTTTTTTTTTTTTTGTTTTTTGTTTTTTGAGACGGAGTTTCGCTCTTGTTACCCAGGCTGGAGTGCAATGGCGCGATCTCGGCTCACCGCAACCTCCGCCTCCTGGGTTCAGGAAATTCTCCTGCCTCGGCCTCCTGAGTAGGTGGGATTAAAGGCACACACCACCATGCACAGCTAATTTTTTGTATTTTTAGTAGACACGGGGTTTCGCCATGTTGACCAGTATGGTCTCGATTTCTTGACCTCATGATCCACCTGCCTCGGCCTCCCAAAGTGCTGGGATTACATGTTTGAGCCACCGTGCCTGGCCTTCAACTATAATGATTTTAAGAAATGATTCTGAAAACAACAAAATATCAAAATATGTCAATTACTAAAGAATTAAAAAAAAATTTTTTTAGAATGCTAAATAGCTCTATATTTTGTATATCTGATTTGGAATCAACACACATAAAGTTATGTCATCGTATTTTAGAAAATACCAATAATTTTTATACTTTTTTGCTCTTCTTATTTGTGCACAAATAAACCAAACCCCTAGAAATAGATACATCCTCTTTCTCTGTTCTTTCTCACATAACCTTGGTGAGTACTGGACAACTTTGAACACAAGGCTCAATGCCTCAACCCTTTTCTCAAAACGAATTGCTTTTTCAATGTGTTCAATCAAGTATATGCATACTTTCATCATTGTTATTATCATGGAATGATAAAAATATTTACTGTCCCTTCTCTCCCATTAAGTGTTGAGCAATGAAAAAACATAGGCTGCACATTTTAACTCTGTATGACCAGTGTTCAATACAATAATACATTTTTAAAAATCTACACAGTATTATTGAATAGTTACAATGTTATAATGTTAGCTGATGTCACACTGTAATAATAATTCACAGTATTATTGAATAGTCACAATAGTTACAATATACAATGTTACAATGTTAGCTGATGTCACACTGTTGATAGTAGGAAAGTCATCTCAATCATATTGTAAGACCAATCTTATTCAGTTACTTTAGGAGTTATAGACAACAGAACTAATCAATTTATTCCAAGTCCTATGTATAGTGATAACGTTAAAGGCCTGCACAGAAGAAAAATTTTCC
This sequence comes from Callithrix jacchus, assembly GCF_049354715.1. Classification (NCBI taxonomy): domain Eukaryota; kingdom Metazoa; phylum Chordata; class Mammalia; order Primates; family Cebidae; genus Callithrix; species Callithrix jacchus. The sequence continues at coordinate 134,445,749 of NC_133504.1, forward strand.
ATGCATTTCTGGCTTGGTCTTCGGACATAAGTGAAGGTTACAATTAAGACTGAGTATCTGCTTAATGCTCTGGATTAATTTTTTCCCACCTTTTTAAAAATACTTTCCAAACCTGTTTAGTTTTTCACTGAGCCTGCCTATTTTTCTTAACATTAATAAAAACCTAGCTTTTCCTTGTTTGTTTTGTTGTTTTTCTCATAGTTGTTGCTGTTATTTTATTTGTTGCTGCTGAGTTCATGCTTGGAAGGTTCTTTGGTAAGAATACAATCTTCTCGGCTGGAAAATAGGGATACACACTTAAACTATTAGGAAACATTCTAGTACTTTTTATCCTATGCTTTAGAGATGTTTCAGCTTCTCCGCAATCCAAATTGATTTGTTTTTTTTTTTTTTTTCTATGAGGGTGCTTATTTAAGGGCAGTAATACACTAAACTGCAGTGTGAAATAGCACATTAACAATTAGCACTGGGTTCGGTTTTCACACAGCCAGTGATACAATTTTAAGAGGTCCCCAAAGCATTTTAAAGCCTGAGAAAAAATTTCTGTTATTGCAAAGCCATAGCTTAAAGCTTATGGACATTTTACCATACTAAGAAAAGCTTTAAAGAAAGGGCAGCACAAAAATAGGTGGATCTGTAATTACTAGGAGCATTCTAATGCTTCGGCATACAAAATAAGATCACTATTTTACCAATGCATATTTAATGACAAATTATATTTTCTTTAAGAGGTAGCCACCAGTTGTCAGTTTTTCTAAGCTTATCATGCCCTAGAATTTTGACTCAAAAACTTTGTTTATGAGGCATGCAAACTTAACTATTTGGTCCGTTTGAACTTATTTTTATTTTTCAAGCAAAATCTGGTTTAAAATAGCATTTCTGATAAATGGTTTTTGCCTTACTAAAACATTGCGTTCAGATTCAACCATTCTCATGGAACTTTTGTTACTAGTATTGCCTATGGGTTAGTTTGTATTTTCTCATTTGGACTACTGTAATGCCCACCTGCCTTCTAATCTCTCCTTCCTTAAATTCACTCTATTCTAAGTGAAGCCTTTTTTTTTAATAAAATACAACTCTGACCATGTTAAAAGATATTGTAGTATAGATTTTTAGATTGGAAGTTCAGACCTTGGTGTTTCCACATATTATTAATATGTTTAAAACATCTATGACTAAATTTCTCCCTTTTGAATTGCAGATAATAATAATAATATAAATTACCCCATAGGATTGCCAAGGGGATTAAAAGTTAATTAATATAAGACACATATCAGGGTTGGAAATTTTTAAGGACCCCAAAAAATGTTAGTTATTAGTGATAATACCCTCTTTTAAAAATATGCAATGCTCCCCACTGTATACAGAAGTAAATCAGAATTCCTGTGTGGAATTTTCACAAATTTACCTTAACCTACTTTTCAAATGTATCCCAAAATATGGACTACACCCTTTCTACTACAATACCAGACCATATTGAAATATTTTAAGTATACTGAGACATAATTCCAAATATCTACATTGATATATATTTTGAATAACCTAAAGTCAACTCCTTTGAAGTATACAATTTTGCTGTTTGTAGTATAGCCACAAATTTGTGTAACAATCACCACCATCTAAAAATGTTCTAATTTTAGAACATGTTTTATCATTCTGTAAAGAATCTTTTATTCTATTAGCAGTCATTCCATTCCATGTTCTTTATTTCCCCAGCCCCAGCTGCCACACACACACACACACACACACACACACACAGCCTGTGGCATTCACTAATATACATTCTAGATTTGCCTGTTCTGGACATTTTATACAATTGACATAATATAAGACATCATCCTCTTTGCCGGACATCTTTCCATTGGCATAATATTTTTAAGGTTCATCCACGTTATAGAATGTTTGAGTAGTACATGCTTTTTTATGGCAAACTAATATTTTATACATTCACCTACTAAACATTTCCAAATCCACTGTTTTCAGTTTTTAATCATTATGAATAATATTGCTATAAATACTCATGGATAAGGTATTTGTATGGATGTATTCTTTTGAGTATATGCCTAGGACTAGAATTTCTCGGTCATATGGTAACTCCATGTTTAAGATTTTGAAAAATTCCCACGTTTTCAAAAGTAGCTGCACCATTTTACAATCCTGCTAGCAAGATATGAAGGTCCCAGTTCCCCCACATCCTCACCAGCATGTGTTATTGTCTGCCGTTTTAGTTTTAACCATCCCAGTGGGTACAAAGTGGCATTTTATTATATTTTTTAAGTCACTCTGTACTTTAAAACCTCTGGCCATTAACTCCTACTCTTCTCTGTTTACAACAGCTCCAGTCCCCTTTCTCCCAGCTGATTTGTGGCAAAACTCCCATTCTTCCTTGAAGATGAACAGTCGACCCTTGAAAAACATGGGTTTGGACTACGTGAGTGTCCAAATATATGTAAATTTTTTTCTTCCTCTGCCACCCCTAAGATGACAAGAGCAATCCTTCCTCTTCCATCACCTCCTCAGCCTATTTGACATGAAGATAAAGATGAAAATTTTGTGATAATCCACTTCCACTTAATAAACAGTAAATATATTTCCCTTCTTTTTGATGTTTTTAATAACATTTTATTTCCTCTAGCTTACTGCATTGTAAATATATAGCATGTAATGCATATAACATACAAAATGTGTTAATTGACAGTTGAAGTTACAGGTAAGCCTTCCAGTGAACAGTATCTTATTAGTAGTTAAGTTTTTGAGTAGTCAAGATTTGTATGCAAATTTTTGACCATGTGAGGGGTTTGATGCTCCTTTTCCTTGCATTATTCAAGGATCAACTGTAGTTAATCATTTTACTACTCTAAGACATAGTCTATTACTAAGAAATCTCCATCTTCCACCTAAACCTACAGAATATTAATTTGTGTCACCACACATGAAATGTTTTGCTTTATGACTGTTTTATTTTTATCTATTTCTTTAACAGACTCTGAAATTCTTAATAAAAAGGGTAATTGCATAACATAGGATTTTCAACATGTAAGATACTCTGCCAAATTTACATTTGATCAGGCATTTATTTAAATAGAGAAATTAACAAACTGGCTATGTGTGGTGTTCCCTGCCTATAATCCCAGCACTTTGGAAGGCCAAGGTGGGCAGATCACTTGAGGTCAGGAATTTGAGACCAGTCTGGCTAACATCGTGAAAGCTCATCTTTACCAAACTACAAAAATTAACTGGGTGTGGTGGCACATGCCTGTCGTCTCAACTGCCCGGGATGTTGAGGCTTGAGAATTGCTTGAACCCAGTAGGCAGAGATCACAGTGAGCCAAGATTGTACCACTACACTCCAGTCTGGGCAACAGAGCAAGATCACCCCCCAAATGCCTCAGAAAAATAAAGAAAGAAAAGAAAAGAAAAAAATTAACACCCTTTTCTCCGAGGCACCCCACATGTTTTCCAATAAAATACTAATAGTTCTAAAATAAACCTGCTTCTTAGATTATCTAAAGATAAAATGATTTCACATTTTATAATTTTTATTAATAATGTGTTGGCTCTCTTGAAAGCCCTATGTCTCCCTTGGATTAATTCCTAATGTCATGGATACAGCCAAATATCTGGAATAGAAAATAAAAGCAACGACTTTTAGTATTTGGGATAGTTCAGGACTTCATCATTAGAACAAAAATACTTCATTTTCTTCCACTCACTGTCCACTCATCTCCAGAAACTCAGATTTCTCATTTTATTTTAAATATATGATAATTAAATTAAGTTTTAGTGCTTTACAGTGTTAACTGTAGCAATTGGTTACTCATGCATTATCTAAAAATCATAGCTAAGAATTACTTGAAATTTTACAAAAGTCATTATGACACATGACACACAATAAATATAGAAACTGAAAAATATGAAGGACATCCACATCTGTATCAGAAAGGGAAACAGAACTATTAGCTAGGTGCTATAGTTCAATAAAGCAGATCACATTTTCACTAAATATAATGAGTTCCATATTATAGTCATCTATCTTCAGTCCTTATTGTGATAAGCTCCCTTCACTTGGTATGACTCTGTAAGCTACTAAATATATAACCATTCTTGAAAACTTTTAATACTTGAAAAGCTAGTGAGTCTGGCAAGGTTTTAAAAAAGGTGTCAGCATTTACATACAAAAGTTTTCTTCAAAGAATACTGCATTAAAGTGTATTATGGAGAGGAGGGTTGAATTTCAGTTTTTATTCCCAGTATTTGTTCTTTGCTTCTTTGGAACAGTAATGGTGTCACCATCAATAAGAACCACAGAATCAGTGTGGATGTGAGAAATGAGCAGTATTTATTTCTCTACACATTACTCCCTCTATCCATATTTTTAGCAGAATCTTGAAAGAAATCACTGCCATTTAATATCTCATAAATTTGGTTTGAACATACAGATGCCTAATATAAATATGATAGCATAGTTTTTAGATTTTTTAAAGAAAAAAATGTACTGTAAATTGTCCAGAGGCTTAGAAAATGGATATGTTTGGGTAAACCACACTACTTTGAAAAATAGAGCAATGTAAACATTGGCAATAAAGTTGTTTAGCAATTTGTCTCTACACGTTTTTACAGTAATCATTCACTTACTGCAACCACATTTATTATTTCATCCCCTTCCATACTCCAACTGCCCCTTCTGTTTCCTTACATAAACAGTTTCTCCTGGTTTACCTAGATTGATTTTCTTGCTTTAGGTTATTTTCTAATATTAGTGCCACTTTTTCTGAATATTGAACAAAATAAATGCCTGACAAATATCAAAATATGGAGCAAACACTAACTTTACAGGGTTCTAGATATTTTTGGAATGCAGAATTGGTGCATCAATACAAGCATTAATTCACTCAATCAATCAATATTTATTGACAGTCTACTATATGTCAGACATGTACGAGATACTGGAATTCCTCTCAGAAAAAAGACATAATTCTGTGTAATTTACTAAACTTTGAAAATTGTGTATTTCCACCCCCACAGCGTATAGTTAGTTATCCCCCTTTTTGGTCCAACAATTGTTCTCATATTTTAGTGCAAGTCTGTACGAAGACTCATGTTTTAATAATCTAGTACAAGCAGGATATACAGTCATAGGGTGGAATGATGTAGCAATAAATTTAACTTTTTAATTAGCTTAGCAATCTAGTCACCAAGTTTTTTTTTAAATTGTGATTACAGATAATTTTAGCACATTGGAATTATTTTTTAAACTGATTATTTAAAAATAATACAAAAACTTTATTGCAAAAGACCTAGATATTTTCAGCACTTGAAGATTGTATTGGCTGCATTTTGTGGCATCATGGCAGATGGTATTTTTCTTTAAAGAGCTTTCTTTTAATATGAAAATGGGTGCTAAATGTGGGTAACCTGCTTATTCTCCTTGAAATCACAGTTTTATAAGCTTTCTGTCGAACGTTTAATTAGCTCTTCCGCACTCTGTCCCTTTTTCAAAATTGCAGTTATTTCCATTTTTATTTGGGTTAAGGAAAAGGTTGAGATGTATGTTTAAAACATTAGCTAGTCACCAAAGAGTAGAACTGCCTTCTATGTTCTGCCAAGGAGAGTAAATTACTTGGAAACATATTAACACTGAAAAACTGTCAATAACTTTTTTGGCTGCTGTTGTTCAAAACATTTTATTAGTATTTGATTGGTGTTTTAAAACAGACTAAAATACACTCAGAATTTATAGACATGAGAAATTCTATGGTAAGCCAAAATTCTTTTGTTTCCCATTGTATTGTTTCTATTCAAAAGTATGAATCCATATTTGAGCCCTGGCATTTGATATGAAGCATGTTCTATCTGAATCCCATTCAGAGAGCATTAATAATTAAAGGCGACTGATTCAATTTTCACTTTACTAGTATCACAGAAATATTTCAATGATGTAAGACATCATTTTATTGGATATTATTCAAAAAAAAATGGCACAGAAAGCTAAAGAAACATGGCACCCTCAGTGAGAAAAATTCAGATCAATAAAGGCTAATCACATGTAAAATCAAATAGAAGACACAATGGAAATTTTTGTGTATTATAGGAAAGGGAAGGAAAAGAAACAATCTTGAAAGCTAGTTTTTAAAAACAATGTAACATATATAAATATTACACTCTTCATTTCTTAGTGGATGGTGGATGCAGATAATATATTTAAAAGAGAGAAGTGAAGAACCTACAGTGAAGCATCAATAATATTGAAAAAAAAAGAACATGCAGCAAAGATTTAGGAGACCTCAATCCAACCATCATGACATTTAAATTTCCTAGGTATCAGTTCTGAAAAGTAAAGAGATAACAGTTCCTGCAGTATATATTTCAAGGGGTAGTTATTGACATAAAATAAAATAAATAACTAAATAAACTTTTACAAATAAGAAACATTCTATAAATATTGGTTCTTTTGTGTTATAGACACCTGGTACCAATAATAATGTATGAGAGATAATTTTACAATTTTATTAAATTCCATAAAAATGTATTGTTATGAACGGGATAGAAATGTATACATATAGTGCAAATTCAACTGTGTAAAAAAGATGCTTAGACATTACAGAAGGAAAAAGTAAAATGTTAACTACAATTTTCTCTGGGTGTGGTTACTATGGGTAAATATTTTCTTTATAAATTTTATTTATTTTTTTTCAAATTTTCACTTAAAGTATATGTTAGTTTTATAAGAGAAATATAAAACTTGAGAATTATCTTTTATTCAATTATATTTCACTTATTTGACTAACAGTGAATATTTAATTTAAATTTTGTCATACATTACTGATAACTACCTAAAAAATCAAGACTTAATTTTTTCATACTAAAGTTTTCACAATTCTTGTCCTGGATCTCTCTTTTAAATATATTATCTGCATCCACCATCCACTAAGAAATGAAGAGAGGAATATTTTTATATCTTGCATTGTTTTTAAAAAATAGCTTTTAGGATTGTTTCTTTTCCTTCCCTTTTCTATAATACACAAAAATTTCCATTGTGTCTTCTATTTGATTTTACATGTGATTAGCCTTTATTGATCTGAATTTTTCTCACTGAGGGTGCCATGTTTCTTTAGCTTTCTGTGCCACTTTTTTACTACTACCCAAAAAGAATAATGAGATCTTACATTATTGTTTGAAATATTTCTGTGATACTAGTAAAGTGAAAATTGAATCAGTCACCTTTCCCATATTATTACACCCTTATAATGTCACATATTGAATATTTTAGATTAAAGTCTTGTATGCACAATTTAGGACTCCTCTTTTTAACCTTATGTGAGGAGTTCAAGATTTCAGAGGCAAAAATTAGAGTGGGAAAGGGAATTTTTGTTGGTGAAAAGCTAATTTTTACCCTTATATATCAGAAAAAATATTTTTGAACAATTAAAAAATAGAAATGTAGATCATGCACACATTTTATCAGTACTTTTTTTCCCTCCCATGTAAGTTCCACAAAGGAGCAGATTAATTATTTCAGTGGTACCTGTGTTATTCACACTAAGGTAAATTGAACTTAAAAGACAAGTCAGGCCGGGCGCGGTGGCTCAAGCCTGTAATCCCAGCACTTTGGGAGGCCGAGGCAGGTGGATCACGAGGTCAAGATATTAAGACCATCCTGGTCAACATGGTGAAACCCCGTCTCTACTAAAGATACAAAATATTAGCTGGGCATGGTGGCGCATGCCTGTAATCCCAGCTACTCAGGAGGCTGAGGCAGGAGGATTGCCTGAACCCAGGAGGCGGAGGTTGCGGTGAGCTGAGATCGCGCCATTGCACTCCAGCCTGGGTAACAAGAGTGAAACTACGTCTCAAAGAAAAAAAAAAAAAGACAAGTCAAGTCCTTCAATAATCTCATTCAAAAGTTATAAAGTACACTAAGTAATGAATAAATAAAGCACTTTGAAAACGAGCTCAAGTATGATATATAATTATCCACTATTAGTGTAACATATAAGAGTTTTACTTTCATTTTTTAAACAGCTGACTTCAAGGCAATTTCTCATTTTGTTTCATTTTCCTTTTCTTCCTCTTGCTTGCATTCAGAGCTCTCATTGACTTCCAAGAGTATATTTACATCTGGCTCAGCCTTGATAGTAGAAAACAAGCTATTGAGCAGGCCTTTACTGATGCTGAGTATCTCTAAGAGAACAATGCTGCACCCACATATTGGCTACTGCACAATTTATTTCTTATCATGAACTTCAAACAGTTCAAACAACACTATGTGAAACATTTTTATAAGGTGAATTCAAAGAATATATAAGTCTGCTTGCCTTTTTATGAAACTTTTTTCATTTTCTAAAATATTTCAAAGGTATTACTTTGGGTAATCTTTACATTAGTCTGTGAAATTCATAGGATAAATACAAGATTCTCCACTATTCAGAGGAGAAACATGGAACAGAATTATTCACTGTTTAATAATAACTCCTAGCTGTAGGCATTTTTGATTAGCAATCTCTGTACTTCAGATTCCTGAAAGGTTGTGGCATTATTAAAGGGAGTTTTACGTATCAGTATAGTGCAGCATTTCCTGAAGAATAGAAGTATTTCTTACACATATATGTAGTATAATTTTAAACTATATTTATGTGCTATGGAGGCCAAAGCAACTCAATATTGGATGTGAATAAACTATGTTGACTTCTGATTAATACCATCTCTGGAAAGACCTCTAAGATATACAGTCTATCTGTTGTTTCTAATGTAAGAGCAAGTACTTACTGTAAAACCTGCCTCTATATCAAACAACCTTGATTGTCCTTCATATACTTTCTGTATTACATTTCCCTCTGGTTTGCGAACATAAGTCCTGGATTTGGGGGGAAATGGTATAGGGATCCACCATCTCATCTTGCCATTGCCTGAGATACAGACATGCTTCTACTTATAAGCTTCTACTAAATGTTTCTTTCTAAGAAACTGGATTTGTCAGCCTGTTTATTAATCCTATCAGCCTCCGTGGACTTTTGGGGGTGGGTTTACATAGATTGGTTCACCTCATAACAGGGGGCCATGTAAAAATACTACATATGCTAGCAACATAGTATTTCTAGAGTCATAACTTTGGGTCATTATATATTTCATTTCATGGATATAAAAGAATAATTGCTCTTACATACTAACTCATCAAAATTTCTTCCTGATATTAAAGAGGAGTCTTAGGTGTAAAGAATTTGAAAAGCTTTGAACTTGCTCATTGTGATAGTAAAGTTATGCTATGGATTAGGACATTATCAAGCCACACAAATTGCTTCTAAGAAACTGTATTAGTTCATTTTCATGCTTCTGATAAAGACATACCTGAGACTGAGAAGGAAAAGAGGTTTAACTGAGACTTACAGTTCCACATGGCTAGGAGGCCTCAGAATCATGGCAGGAAGCAAAAGTCACTTCTTACATCATGGCAGCAAGAGAAAATAAGAAAGAAGCAAGTAAATTCCTGATAAACCTACCAGATCTCCTGAGACTTATTCACTAACGTAAGAATAACACAGGAAAGACTAGCCCCCATGATTCAATTACCACTCCCTGGGACCCTCCCATAACCCATGGGAATTCTGGAAGATAAAATTCACGTTGAGATTTGAATGAGGACACAGCCAAACCCTATCATTCCACCCCCGGCCCCTCCAAATCCCATGTCCTCACATTTAAAACCAGTCATGCCTTCCCAACGGTCCCCTAAAGTTGTAACTCATTTCAGCATTAACCCAAAAGTTTACCGTCCAAAATTTCATGTGAGACAATGAAAGCCCCTTCCTTCTATGAGCCTGCAAAATCAAAAGCAAGCTAGTTACTTTGTAGATACAATGGGGTACAGGTGTTGGGTAAGTACAGCTGTTCCAAATGGAAGAAGTTGGCCAAAACAAAGGGATTACAGGGCCCATGCAAGTCTGAAATCCAGTAGGACAGTCAAATATTAAAGCTCCAAAATGATTTCCTTTGACTCCATGTCTCAGGTGCATGTCAAGCTGATGCCAGTGGTGTGTTCTCATGGTCTTGGGCAGCTCTGGCCCTGTGGCTTTGCAGGGTACAGACGCCCTACTGGCTGCTTTGGTAGGCTGGTGTTGAGCGTCTGCAGCTTTCCAGGCATATGGTGTAAGCTGTTGGTGGATCTAATATTCTGGGGTCTGGAGGTTGGTGGCCCTCTTCTCACAGCTTCACTAGGTAGTACCCAGTAGGGACTCTGTATAGGGGGCTGTGACTCCATACTTCCCTTCCTGACTGCCCTAGCCGAAGGTCTCCATGAGAGCCCCACCCCTCAAGCAAACATTTGCCAGAGGAGCATCCAAGTGTTTCCACATATCTCCTGAAATCTAGGTGGAGGTTCCCAAACTTCAATTCTTAATTTCTGTGCACCAGCAGGCTCAACACCATGTGGAAGCTGCTGAGACCTGGGGCTTCCACCCTCAGAAGCCATGGCCCCAGCACTCTGTTGACCTCTTTCAGCCACAACTAGAGTGGCTGGGACACAAGACATCAAGTCCCTAGGCTGCACACAGCATGAGAATGCTGGGCCTGGTTCACTAAACCATTTTTTTCTCTTGGGCCTCTGGGCCTGTGATGGGAGGGGATGCTATGATGGTCTCTGACTGGCCTGGAGGCATTTTCCCCACGGTCTTGGGGATTCATATTAGGCTCCTTGCTATTTGCAAAAATTTCTGCAACCAGCTTGAATTTCTCTTCAAAAAACAATGTGTTTTTTTTCTATTGCATCCTCAGGCTGCAAATTTTTAGAACTTTTATGCTCTGTTGCTCTTTTAAATTGGAAAACTTTTAACAGCATCCAAGTCACCTTTTGAATGCTTTGCTGCTTAGCATTTTCTTTCACCAGATACTTGAAATCATCTCTCTTAAGTTTAAAGTTCCACAATTCTCTAGGGTAGGTGCAAAATGTTGCCAGTCTCTTTGCTAAAACATAAGAAGAGTCACCTTTGCTCCAGTTCCCAACAAGTTCCTCATCTCCATCTAAGACCAACACAGCATGGACTTTATTGTCCATATCACTATCAGAATTTTGGAGAAAGCCATTCAACAAGTCTCTAGGTGGTTCCCAACTTTCCCTTATTTTTCTGTCTTCTTCAGAGCCCTCCAAACTGTTTCAACCTCTTCCTGTTATCTTGTTTCAAAATCTCTTCCATATTTTCAGATCTCTTTTCAGAAACACTCCTCTCTACTGGTACCAATTTACTATATTAGTTCATTTTTATGCTATTGATAGAGACATGCTGGAGACTGAGTAGAAAATGAGGTTTAATTGGACTTACAGTTCCACATAGCTGTGGAGGCCTCAGAATCATGACAGGAGGTGAAAGGCACTTTTTATACCCCAAGAGCAAAAGAAAATGAGAAAAAGCAAAAACAGAAACTCCTGATAAACTGTTCAGATTTTGTGAGACTTACTCACTATATTATAAGAATAGCATAAAAAATGGCCTCCATGATTGAATTACCTCCCCCTGGGTTGCTCCCATAACACGTGGGAATTCTTGGAGACACAATTCAAGTTGAGATTACAATGTTAACACAGCCAAACCATATCAAAACCAAATATATTTATATCAAAATTCTATATATAGAGAGAAAATATATTCAGATATATTCTAACTATTGAGGCAGTCAAACCCTAACTTAAAATGTACTTTTATTGATTTCCATATTTTTGGATTGTACTTTGGGCTCTGGGGTACATGTGCACATCCTGCATCCTGCAGGATTGTTGCATAGGTACATACATGCCATGGTGGTTTGCTGTCTCCATCACCCCTGTAGCCTACATCAGGCATTTCTCCCAGTGTTATCCCTCCCCATCTGCTCCACCTCCCCACTGTCTCTCTCCCCTCCTCCCCTCCAGCCCCCTACTTATACCAGTGAGCATTGTTCCTTTCCTTGTGTGCAAGTGTTTTCATTGTTCATTACCTGCATATGAGTGCAAGCATGCAGTGTTTGGTTTTCTGTTCTTGTGTCAGTTTGCTGAGAATGATGGTTTCTAGATTCATCCATGTCTCTACAAAGGACACAAACTCATCATTTTTTATGGCTGCATAGTATTCCATGGTGTATATATGCCACATTTTGTTTGTCCAATCTATCATCCACAGGTATTTGAGTTTGTTCCAGGTCTTTGCTATTGTAAACAGCGCCTCAACGAACATACGTGTACATGTGTCTTTATAATAGAATGATTTATAATCCTTTGGGTATGTACCCAGTAATGGGATTGTTATGTCAAATGGTATTTCTAGTTCTAGATTCTTGAGGAATCACCATACTGTCTTCCATAATGGTTGAACTAATTTACACTCCTGCCATCAGTGTAAAACTGTTTCATTTTCTCCACATCCTCTCCAGTATCTGTTGTCTCCAGATATTATGATGATTGCCATTCTAACTGATATGAGATGGTATCTCAATGTGGTTTTGATTTGCATTTCTCTAATAACCAATTAAAATGAGCATTTTTTCATATGTTTGTTGGCTGCATAAATGTCTTCTTTTGAAAAGTGTCTGTTCATCTCCTTCACCCACTTCTGAATGGGTTTGTTTGTTTTTTTTCTTGTAAATCTGCTTTAGTTCTCTGTAGATTGTGAATATTAGCAGATGTACTACGTAACATATCAATTCCAATTGAGACATACTCCAGGGATAAAGAACCTCAAATTCTTAACCTTAGGGGATTAACCAAGTTTAACTCTAGGGAATTAATCCAAAAAGAAGAAGTTATAGGACTTACATTTCAGCATAGTATTGCAGAGATTAATCAATAAAGTTTTCAAAGGTGCCATTCTGGGAGACATTTTGCAATGTCTCAAAGTTAGACCATGAAAAGAAGGAGACTTTCTCATTATAATAGTAGCATCCATAGCTGTGTCACTATGATAGTAACACAAATAAGAAGCTATTGCTATGTGTGAGGAAATAAAACACATTTGAATTCTCTAATATATTAATAAAAAATGGTTCAACAAGCTATTCTAGTTTTCACATCTAATGTTAATAGTATACAGTATTGTCTTAGAATTACGGGGAGAAAAGATGACATATTAAATGGTGGCAGATGACAGAATATGAAAAAAAAAGTATTTTTAAGGAGTAAATAACAAATGTGGTATGAAAAGAAGGTTGCAATCAGAGTCCAAAAATCACAAAAGAGAGATACCTATGAATGAAAGGCAACAATAAAAAGGAAAGAAAATATTGATTATATTATTTGACAGATATATTGTCTTATATATATACATATAGCTATAAATACATATATTATATAGTCATAATATATAGTCATATATAAATATTGCTACATATTATATACTTATATATTATATATAGTTATTAATTGTGCATATCTGTGTTGTTATACATAACAGATAATTATATATAAGCATGTATATACATTTGTATATGTATAGATACATATAAATGCATATAGGTAATATATATAAAAACACAGTTATATACACACATATTAATAACAATATAATATATATGTCTATAGAACTCCTGTATGTGTTTATCATATAGGTACACATATGTATATAGGTATATACAACTCCTGTATATGTATATCAGAGGATATATCAATATCCTTCAGAGGGTAATAACACCACTCTCCCTTCAACTTGGATACAAGTGTGTCCTCTGGTCCTAGTAACTTTTCAGCATTAAACATGGTTCTGACTCTACCAATCCCTGGAGAAAGACAATGTAATACTCTAATTATTCCATGCTGCTGACAAATATTTTTCAATTTCAAGTATTGTTACAATATTACAAATTATTTTTTCTTTCTTCAAGACTTGACAGAAATAATATAATAAGCTATTCATGTTTTGATAAGAATCTTTATCAGATGCATGAGATTTAGATAAAATATGTTTTTATATTTAAGGTATGCAAAAAAAAAGCCCATCTTCTTTTGTTTGGATAAAATTTAATGTCTTTTTTCCTAAGGTAAAAATTTAATTTCATAGAAATATAATCAATCTTTTAGGTCTGAAAACTACTGCCGAACATTCAATCAGTGCTGAAAAGATAAAGGTGACTTTTACAGTGCTTTATTAAAAGCAGTATAATTATCATTATAACACATCTATTACAAGATATATTTAGGCACTACAGCTGTATAATGAGGTCATAATGACTAATAATAATCACTATAGTTAATATATGATTTCAGATTATATTCATGCATCAGATCACACTGTAGCATTTTTATTAAAAGGAAGTGCCAAAATAATTTAGAAATTATAAGGTATATTTGTAGAAATAAAGGGGCATGATTTACTTTATTGTATAAATACATAGAAATATACTTAATTGTGTGTATATGTACATAGATATATGTATATATATCATGGTGTGCAAACACACACACAAAAACATACACATCCCATACCCCTTACTGCTTCTATTCCTCTATAGAAGCTTGCTGAATACACTGGATAAAAGGTATACAAGAATTCCCTTGTGGTATCTTTGTATCTTTAAATCTAACATTTTTCTAAAAAAAAAAAAAACCTTCAAAAATAAACTTAAAAATGTGATAGTTATATCCTCATAAGTTTCACTTGACTTAACAATTTTGATAATTTCCCATTGCCAAAGACTGGAAAAACAAGACCATTTATTTACTGTAAGTGAAATTTTGAAATTACATTAATTTTTTAGAGTAATATAACCATTATAAATATATTTGCCTTCAAGTAACAAGATTTTAATTAAGAGGAATTTAAAATTTATAGATTTATTTAAAACCTGTATGGTAAACCTTAAAATATGTCACATGGATCTCCAGCTACTGCTGTAGTCACCAAGCTTGTTCAGAGATATGGTAACCATGAAATAAACAAAAGACAGATTATACCTGGATTAGATGAGATGAGACTTCTTTGATGAATTAACTTGCTCAAAAATTTTACATCAGCCCTTGACCAAACTTTCTGAGAACTGCATTGAACTCTACAACTCCCTTTCAGCCAACTTTTCTTTATTCTTTTTTTAAGGTGATGACTTTTTATTTTATTTATTTTTATACTTTAAGTTCTGGGGTACATGTGGAGAATGTGTAAGTTTGTTACATAGGTATTACACATGCCATGGTGGTTTGCAGCATCCATCACCCTGTCATCTACATTAGGTATATCTCCTAATGCTAACTTTCCCCTATGCCCCCTCCACCTGCTATCCCTCCCATAGCCACTTACCTTCTCACAGGCCTCAGTGTATAATGTCCCCTCCCTGTGTTCATGTGGTCTCATTGTTCAACTCCCACTTATGAGTGAAAACATGCATTGTTTGGTTATCTGTTCTTGTGTTAGTTTGCTGAGAATGATGGTCTCCAGCTTTATTCATGTCCAAAAAAGGACATGAACTTATCCTTTTTTATGGATGCATAGTACTCCATGGTGTGTATGTGCCACATTTTCTTTCTATCAGTCTATCCTTGATGGGCATTTGGGTTGGCTCCAAGTCTTTGCTATTGTAAACAGTGCCACAATGAACATATGTGTGCATGTGTCTTTATAATAGAATGATTTATAATCCTTTGAGTATATACCAAGTAATGTTTTGCTGGGTCAAGTGGTATTTCTAGTTCTAGATCCTTAAGGAATTGCCACACTCTCTTCCACAATTATTGAACTAACTTACACTCCCACCAACAGTGTAAAAGCATTTCTATTTCTCTACATCCTCTCCAGCATCTGTTGTCTCCAGATTTTTTTAATGATCACCATTCTACCTGGCATGAGATAGTATTTCAATGTGGTTTTGATTTACATTCTCTAATGACCAGTGATGATGAGCTTTTTTTTCATGTTTGTTGGCTGCCTAAATGTCTTCTTTTGAGAAGTATCTGTTCATATCCTTTGCCCACTTTTGATGGGATTGTTTTGTTTCTTGTAAATTTGTTTAAGTTTTTTGTAGATTCTGGATATTAGCCCTTTGTCAGATGGTTAGTTTGCAAAAATATTTTTCCATTCTGTTGGTTGCCAGTTCATTCTAATGATAATTTCTTTCACTGTGCAGAAGCTCTTTAATTTAATTGTATTTCATTTGTCAATTTTGGCTTTTGCAACCATTGTTTTTGGTGTTTTAGTCATAAAGTCCTTGCCTTTGCCTATGTCCTGAATGGTATTACCTTGGTTTTCTTCTAGAGTTTTTATGGTGTTAGGTCTTATGTTTAAATCTTAATCCATCTGAAATTAATTTTTATTTAAGGTATAAGGAAGGGATCCAGTTTTAGTTTTCTGCATATGGCTAGCTGGTTTTCCCAACACCATTTATTAAATAAGGAATCCTTTCCCCATTGCTTTTATTTTTTTTCCAGGTTTGTCAAAGAGCAGGTGGTTGTAGATGTGTGACATTACTTCTGAGGTCTCTGTTCTGTTCCACTGGTTTATATCTCTGTTTTGGTACCTGTACCATGCTGTTTTGATTACTATAGCCTTGTAGTATAGTTTGAAGTCAGGTAGTATAATGCCTCC
This sequence comes from Callithrix jacchus, assembly GCF_049354715.1. NCBI lineage: Eukaryota > Metazoa > Chordata > Mammalia > Primates > Cebidae > Callithrix > Callithrix jacchus. The sequence continues at coordinate 134,462,278 of NC_133504.1, forward strand.
TGCTCAACCAACTTTCCTTAATTTTTTTCTCTATTCTAGAATACTAGATCTGCATTATAATCTGGTATCTCTCCTGGCTCTCTTTGAAGTCAGGTAGCATGATGCCTCCAGCTTATCTAACTTTTCTTAAATACTAGACTTCCCTAAAACAGTAGACTTCTCATTGTAATCTGATATCTCTCCCATTTTTCCTCACAGGTGCTTACTCTAAAATTTATTTTTTCTGTTTTGGCAAATCCAACCTTGGAGCCTCCTTCTCACAGGACTCAGAATAATGCAGCCTTATAGAAATAATCATTCAGTGGCAATAGGCATATCTAGCATCCAGTGGTTCTAAATGTCATATTTTATTAAAAGAAGCAGTAGCTCAATGGGAAAAAAGTGGCTGATTTCAGGTATGCAGCATTGAAAACACAGAAATAAATAAAAAACTGTGAAACATCTTGCCAGAAAGCAAGACTATATATCAAACCCTCAAGAGAACATTTCAAAAAGAGAGAGTTATGAAATTGGATAGGCTTTCATTGAACAATCTACAATCTGAGACAAGGTGATTACCAAAAAAAAGAGGCAATAATAGGTTGCAATACCTTGACTAATAAAATAACTTATGAGCCCATAGTAATAATCAAACATTCAAAAAAACACATAAAACTGAGGCAAAAAGTTAGATTTTTACTAAAGAATGTCAATTAATAAATGAAGCAAAATTGATCATATTCAAAAGTGACTATTTTTAGCCATAAATAGAATAAAACAATGATACAGGCTAGTTTTCTTAATGGATGCTAAAACTATTTGGTGAAAAATAATTGAGCAGAAAATTAACTTCTGCAAAGAGCTCTACAGAGCCATGCCCCAGTAAGATCAGTAGAAATTTATTTTAAAAAACCCAATGATTTAAAGCCTATGGAAATGGTCCTAAGAGCACACAGCAAATAAAGAAATATCTATTCAAGAAAATACACAAACAATATAGTAATAAAAGTTAAAGTGTGTGGTATTTGAAGAAGACTGTTCCCTTCTTTCCCTGTCCCATGTCACTGAGATGAAAACTCCGTTTTAGACTGGTACAAAAAAGATCATAGGATTCCCTCTTCCTCAAGATTCCAATTAGAGAGTTATTTCCCAGAGAAAGCATGACTTCAACATTTCTCGTTCTGCTCTGCATTGCTGAGGCTAAGTTCTGGGCAAATGCAGTCAAAAGGTGGGGATTTCCTTCTCTGCCCAACCCACTCTCATAAATTAGGGGTTCTATTTTGGGTGCAAAACATCTGAGAATATGAGAATCCCCATTTCCTTTACCCTGGTTCAGAAAGCAGTGTTTCCATGTCAGTGGAAATAAATTAAGAAGACCCCATGCTACTATTCCACACTCTATACTGAGCGTTCAGCTACTAAAGCAGAAATGTCACTCAGAGAGAAATGTAGTATTGTCTTCACCCCAGTTCCAGAGCTCTGGCTCAGAGACTTGGCCTGAAAGAAAAATCAAACTGTAAAATATATAGCTCTTAATATTTGCCCAAAAGGAATTGATATTATTTGCACCAGAAGTTTAAGCTGTGTGCTCTTTAAAATATTGTAGGCTGTGGAAGTGAGCAATTATAAGGAAATTCATGGATTCCATGAAGATACAGAAGAAACTGTACATTAGGTAGTTGGGGGAGAGTCAAGGTAGGAGACAGCTGGGAGGAGCACCTCTGGGTTCAGAACAAATATTAAACTTTGATCTCAGAAAGTATTCTTTCAAGAAGCCTAAGTTTGATTGAAGAAATTTGTCAAGCAATTTATGCCCCAGGATATTGTTGAAAGCAGAAAATTATCCAGCAGTTACTGGAGGCTAACAGGGAAATATATGAGGAGAAACTGGTCAAAACCCCCTATTATTTCAGGGTGACTGCATATACTCAAAGATATACCTGCTTCTGAAGCAACATCAGAGGGTTAACACTTCAGGGGGTGGGTGAAAAATATATAGACTTCAGTTTAAAAAAAACTATCTATTTAATAAATAAACATGAACATAACACTAATAGGTTCTGGAGATGAGGAGTATTACCCATAGTTCTATAACATACAAAAAACACACAGGAAAGAATGTTCCAAACTCTAGAAAAAACCTTTTTTAAAAAGGTAATAGAAAATGTCTGTAGTGGTGACCAGATATTGAATTTATCACAAACAAACTTCAAATTAGTCATTATAAATATGTTCAAAGAAGTAGAGGGAATCATGCTTAAAGAAGCAAAAGAAAGTATGATGACAGTGTAATATCAAACAGATTATATAAATAAAGGGTATTCAAATAGGAAAGGTGGAAGCCAAATTGTCTCTATTTGCAGATGACATGATAGTATACCTAGAAGACCCCATCACCTCAGCCCCAAAACTCCTGAAACTGATAAGCAACTTCAGCAAAGTCTCAGGATATAAAATCAATGTGCAAAAATCACAAGCATTCGTCTACACCAATAACAGACTTAAAGAAAGCCAAATCAAAAACGAACTGCCATTCACAATTGCTACAAAAAGAATAAAATACCTTGGAATACAACTCACAAGGAACGTAAGGGACCTCTTCAAGGAGAACTACAAACCACTGCTCAACGAAATCAGAGAGGAAACAAACAGATGGAGAAACATTCCATGTTCATGGTTAGGAAGAATTAATATCGTGAAAATGGCTATACTGCCCAAAGTAATTTACAGAATCAATGCTATCCCCATCAAGCTACCATTGACTTTCTTCACAGAACTGGAAAAAACCACCATGAACTTCATATGGAACCAAAAAAGAGCCCGCATAGCCAAGTCAATTCTAAGCAAAAAGAACACAGCGGGGGGCATCACACTACCGGATTTCAAACTATATTACAAGGCTACAGTAATCAAAACAGCATGGTACTGGTACCAAAACAGAGGTATAGACCAATGGAACAAAACAGAGGCACCGGAGGCAACACAACATATCTACAACTATACAATCTTGATAAACCTGACAAAAACAAGCAATGGGGAAAGGAGTCCCTGTTTAACAAATGGTGTTGGGAAAACTGGCTAGCCATGTGCAGAAAGCAGAAACTGGACCCCTTCCTGACACCTTACACTAAAATTAACGCCAGATGGATTAAAGACTTAGACATAAGACCTGGCACCATAAAAACCCTAGAAGAAAATCTAGGCAAAACTATCCAGGACATAGGAGTAGGCAAGGACTTTATAAACAAAACACCAAAAGCATTGGCAACAAAAGCCAAAATAGACAAATGGGACCTAATGAAACTCCACAGCTTCTGCACGGCAAAAGAAACAGTCACTAGAGTGGATCAGCAACCAACAGAATGGGAAAAAATTTTTGCAGTTTACCCATCTGACAAAGGGCTGATATCCAGAATTTACAGAGAACTCATACAGATTTACAAGAAAAAAAACAAGCCCATTCAAAAGTGGGCAAAGGATATGAACAGACACTTTGCGAAAGAAGACATATATGAGGCCAACAATCATATGAAAAAATGCTCATCGTCACTGGTCATCAGAGAGATGCAAATCAAAACCACATTGAGATACCATCTCACGCCAGTTAGAATGGCGATCATTAAAAAATCTGGAGACAACAGATGCTGGAGAGGATGTGGAGAAAAAGGAACACTTTTACACTGTTGGTGGGAGTGTAAATTAGTTCAATCATTGTGGAAGACAGTGTGGCGATTCCTCAAGGCCTTAGAAATAGAAATTCCATTTGACCCAGCAATCCCATTACTGGGTATATATCCAAAAGACTATAAATCGTTCTACTATAAGGACACATGTACACGAATGTTCATTGCAGCACTGTTTACAACAGCAAAGACCTGGAATCAACCAAAATGCCCATTGATAATAGACTGGATTGGAAAAATGTGGCACATATACACCATGGAATATTATGCAACAATCAGAAATGATGAGTTTGTGTCGTTTGTAGGGACATGGATGAATCTGGAGAACGTCATCCTCAGCAAACTGACACAAGAACAGAAAATGAAACACCGCATATTCTCACTCATAGGTGGGTGATGAAAAATGAGAACACATGGACACAGAAAGGGGAGTACTAAACACTGGGGTCTACTGGGGGGAAAAGGGGAGGGCCAGTGGGAGGGGGGGTGGGGAGGGATAGCCTGGGGAGAAATGCCAAATGTGGGTGAAGGGGAGAAGGAAGGAAAAGCACACTGCCATGTGTGTTCCTACCCAACAAATGAAAAGTCTATATTTGAAAAGTATAATAAAGGAAATAAAAATTTCACTTGAGGGGCTCAACAGTAGCTTTGAATTGGTAGAAGAATAATTTAGCCAAGTTGAAGATAGAGTAATTGAGATTATGTAATCATAGAACAAGGAGAAAACCAAATGAAGAAAAATAAATAGAGGCTCAGAGAAATGTGAAATATCATTAAGTGTAAATGTGTAATAGAATACAAGAAGGAAAAAAGACAACGAAAGTAACAGAATATATATTAAAGAAATAGTGACTGAAAATTTGATAAATTTCTTGAAACACACTAACCTAGACATCTTGAAATCTCAACAAATTCCATGCATGGGAAATAAAAATAAAACCACAAATAGACACATAATAGTAAAAATATTACATGTCGAAGTGTCAAAGATAAGGAGAAAACCTCAAAAAGAGCTATGAAAAATTCATCATTTGCAATGCAATTTCAATAAGCTTAACATCTTACTATCAGAAACAATGAAGGCCAGAAAGTAATGGAGTGACACATTCAAAGGGAAAAGAAAGAAAATGAAAGCAAGAAAGCAAGCAATAAGAAAGAAAAAAAAAGAGAGGGAGGGTGGCAGGGAAAGAGAAAGAAAGAAAAGTAGGGAGGGGAGGGAGGGAAAGAAGGGAGGGAAGGACTGTGTGCCAAAAGTCTCGTATTCAACATTTGTCCTTGAAAACTGAAGATAAAAGGTATATGAGACTGCTTGCATTTTCTCAACTTCCTATTTCAAAATTAAGAGATTTCAAAAATAATAAATAATTTAAAAAACATTTTTTTCTTTAAAAAGAATTTTCTTTAAAAAAAATAAAAAGACATCTGAAGATCAATAATTTTTGCTAGCAGGCTTAGGTTATACGAAGTGCTAAAGAACATTCTTTAGGCCTAAAGCAAGTAACACCAAATGGCATTTCAAATTCATACACACAAAAAAGGGTGACTGGTAAAAATAATCATGCAGTTTTAAAACAAAGCATCAGTGTATACCTTTTGTCTTTCTTCTCTTAACTGATGTAGAAAACAATTGTAAAAAAAAGTATATAAAGTATTGTTTAACTGTTGAACGTATATAAAAATGTAGTGTACTTATCACGTTTATCAAAAACAGCTAAAAGAAATATGAAGTAAAAGTATTGAGCTAAGAAAATGTCTACGGATTATAAAGTAATAATAATAAAAACATATTGTCATGTTTGTACCATTAATACATGTAACATGTGTTACTATAATATACAACAATGGTGGAAAATAGAGCTGTATAGTAGTAATGTTTCCATATTACACTAGAATTCAGTATAAACCTGAATTTGGTATAAATTCAGTATAAACCTGAATTTGATTCAGATAAATTAATATGCCCTGGTAAGTCCTAGAGAACCCACTAAAAAATAACTCAAAAACCTAGGAGAAAAACACTGGACATATTTAAAATTCTTCATTAGAAACTCTTCACTGAATTCAGGCCAGGGGCAGTTTCTCAAGCCTGTAATACCAACACTTTGGGAAGCCAAGCAGGAGGATCCCTTGTGCTCAGAATTTTTTTTAAAAAATGTTTAATTAAGATGAAATTTCACTTTGTCACTCAGTCTGGAGTGCAGTGGTGATATCTCCATTCAATGCAACCTTCACCTCCTAGTCGTGCCTCAGCCTCTGAAGTACCTGGGATTACAGGTGTGAGCTAGCACATCTAACTAATTTTTGTATTTTTAATGGAGACGGGGTTTCACCACGTTGGCCAGGCTGTTCTCAAACTCTTGACTTCCAGTGATCCACCCACCTCAGCCTCCCAAAGTGCTGGAATTACAGGTGTGAGCTACCACACTCAGCTGTGTCCAAGACTTAAGACAAGCCTGAACAACATAATGAGATCTTGCCTTTACAAAAAATAAAAAATATCCAGGCATGCTTGTGCATGACTGTAGTCCCAGCTACTCAGGAGGCTGAGTTTGGGGGATCACTTGAACCTGAGAAATCGAGGTTGCAGTGGGTCATGCTTGCACCACTGTACTCAGCCTGAGCAACAGAGTGAGGTCTTGTCTGAAGAAACAAAGATTCAGCTGATGCAAAAGAAAACAATAAAGAGAATTAGAACAACAACAACAAAAAGACATTACAAATACAAAAAAAAATAAATAAATGTAAGACATAAATCCAAATGTATCCAAATGTATCAATTATGGCATTAAATATAGATGCTTAGATAATCCGAGCAGAACTGAGAGATTGTCAAACTGTGTTAAAACAAATAACTCAGACATGTGTGTCCTACAAGAATCACACTTCAGATTTAAAAATTCAAATAAATTGAAAATAGATGGTGGAAAAGACACATCATTCGAACAGCCACCACAAGAAAACAATTAGTGCCTACAGTAATAACAGACAAAAATTACTTTAAAATTTAAAATTCTATTAGAAATATAGACATTTTATAATGATAAAAGATGCATTAGCCAGGAAGATAAAACCAATTACATGTGTTCCTAATAAGAGAGAAACAAAATACATGAAGCAAAACTTATACACATGAAGATGATGGTTAATGCCTCATATTCAATAATGAACACAACTAGACAAAAGAGAAGCAAGAAAATTGAAGGCTAAAACATCAATATAAGTCAACTAGCCCTAACAGATATCTATAACATGCTGCATCCAGTCACTACAAAATATTAAAAGATTTGTTTTTCTCAAGTGCACATGGAGCATCCTCCCAGCTCAAGAACATGCTAGGCCATAAAACAAAATTCATTAAATTTAATAGCATTAAAATTATATGAAGTATATTCTTTAAAATCTTTGAAGTAAAATTAGCAATCAATAACAGAAAAAAAAATTTGAGAAACACACAAATATGTTTTCATTAAATAACATTCCTATAAAAAAAGGGTGAAAAATAAAGTAAAAGGGAAATCAGAAAACACTTTGAAGATTAATGAAAATGAGGATACAACTTGCAAAAATTTAACATTCAAAAATCAATTAATGTAACGCATTATGTAAATAGAACAGAAACAAAAATCACGTGTTCATCTAAATAGATGTGAAAAAAAATTGAAAATATTTACCATTGTTTTGTGATAAAAACACTCAACAAACTAGAAATAGAAAGAAAATTTTGAATCCTGATAAAGTCCATTTATAAAAAAACACACAGATAAGGTCATAATTAATTGTGAAAGAGTGGTTACTTGCAACCAGGCAAGAAAAATTTAAATGGCATCCAAAGCAGTATAAAAAAAACTATCTCTATTGGGAGATGGCACTGTCTTGTATATAGAATATCCTAAGGAATTCACAAAACAACTGTTAGAATAAGTGAAATAAGCAAGGTTAAAGGATACAAGATCAATGTACAAGAATCAATTGTATTTCTATACAGTTGCAAGGAATAATCCCAAAGTGGAATTAGAAAAAACAATTCTATTTACAAAAACATCAAAACCAATAAAATACTGAAAAATATTTAATAAAGTATATAATTTATGCTCTAACAATTACAAAACACCATTGTGAAAGGCTACTAAAAGACATGTAATTAACAAGGTATCCTCATTCCCAAATTAAATGATTTATTAATTTTCATATGGCAATACTCACAAAATTGATCTAAATTCCTATAATAATTTCAAAATACTTATTTATAGAAATCAATAATTTGACTCTAAATTCATATGGTATTGTAAGAAACCCAGAATAGCAAAAGAAATCTTGAAAAAGAAGTAAATAGTTGGAGGAGTCACACTTGCCAATTTGAAAACACTGCAAAACAACCGTGTTCAAGATGGTATAGTACTGACATAAGGACAGAATTAAAAATCCATAGAATAAGATTGAGAGTCCAGATGCAGATGCTATGGAAAACATACGCTAGCAGTTGTTCAAAAAAGATAAACAAAGAATTGATTTATGACTAAGCAAATCTACTTCTATGTATATACCCAAGAGAAATGAAAACATATGTCCACACAGAAACTTATGTCAATGTTTATAGCACCATTATTCATAAGATTACATGTGTTCCTAATAAGAGAGAAACAAAATACATGAAGCAAAACTTATACACATGAAGATGATGGTTAATGCCTCACATTCGATAATGAACACAACTAGACAAAAGAGAAGTAAGAAAATTGAAGGCTAAAACATCAATATAAGTTAGAAAACAACTTATAGAAAAAAAAAGTTAGAAACAACCCAAATGTCCATCAACTGATGAGCAGATGAACAAAATATGGCATATCCATATAATGAAACAGTGTTCAGTCATAAAAAGGAATTAATTACTGTAATATGCTACAACATAGATGGATTTTGAAGCATTCACAAAAGACCATAGGTTATATAATTTCATTCATATAAAATGTCCAGAATAGACAAATCTCTAGGGACAGTAGATTAATGATTGATTCAAGTGGGAAAGGGAAAAGGAGTCAATAGCTAAAGGGCATGGGGTTTCTTTTTGAGGTGATGAAGATATGTTTTAATTTACTACATATCTGTGAATATACTAAAAATTATGTAATTGTACACTAAAGGAAAATTGTATAATATGTGAATTACATCTCAATAAAGTTTTAAATGATTAAAAAAGAAGATATTTACATGGTAATAAAATAAAACATTGCAGATAATTTATTACAGAGTAAAAAGTGTTTCTGATATTTTAGCCAATTGAACAAATATAGCAATTCTTCCAGCGAGGCAAACATATGTTTCTGACGTAATAGAATGGGAAATATAAATTACCCATATAGTGTTGTTAAAAAATATATTCAATATGAATCTAACCAAAATAAGTAATGAGATAAATGCTGCTTTGTGATATTTTAAAGATAACTTGACTGACATTTTCAAAATGATCAATGTCATAAAAAATATTTTTAAAAAGTGTCAGAACTGTTCTAGTTTTAGAGAAAAAAAACATGACCTCTGATAAAAATATAAGGAAAAAGACACTTGGAGACAAATTAGGGAAATGTAAATATGTTCAATGTATTAAATAATACTATGCAGCATCATTAAATTGCTTGAGTATAGCAAGTGTTGTGGTTTTATAAAAAGTGTCCATATTCTTCAAATGTAAATGCTGATATGCTAGGAGTAGTGTGTCATGATACCTGAAATTTACTTTTAAATACTTTATAATAAGGACAATTGTATGTATGTATGCATTTATATCCAAAAGCAAATTTTCAGAGTGAGCCTGTATGAGCTAGATAGCAAGCAAATTTTGCTGAATTTAAAACAAAATGTATATTTGTTTTAGCTATAATATATGCAATATACATGTTTTCATTTGTAATACTTTTAACTTTTTTATAGATTTAAATGTTTTAAATAATAACTTATGGGGGAAAAGATTTATTCTTTCTTACAGTGTAAAAAGTCTATCAGGTAGCTACTAATGAGATTAGTTCAACTGTTCAATAATACCTTCAAGAGCTAGTATTTTCCCATCTTTCTATTATATCAAATGTAGCATGTTGGCATTTTGTCCTTATATTTGATGCCTAATAGCACAAAGATGGCTCTGCACAGTCAGGCATCACCAGTAACTTCTATTCTTCTCATTATCAATGGAAAAAAAAAAATTGAAGAAGTTCCTATGGACTTCCTCTTACATCTTACTGGCTATAACCATTTTGTGTAATCTTGCTTAGCCATAATGCTAGAAAAAAATAACTTTTTTTCTTAGCCTCCATTATGAAAGCAAATGAAAAAATACCACATTGACTCTGGGTGTTTGCTTAACATATTGTGTCTGAGCTGAGGGTACTTGAATCTTTTTGTAAGAAGCAGTAAGCATGCTGCCTTATGCTCTAGAAAGAGACAATATCTTTGTCTTCCAAGAAATTTTTGCTATAAAAAATATCCTGAATAGATAGTCTAGCACAAAGGCAGACAGTGCCTGTGCTCACAAGATATGCAGGAGATTGAGAGACCCATAAAGGATTGGTTCCCAGGAGTTCGAATTTGCATGTGTCATGTAATGGTTATACAGGTAGTCATAATATTATAAAATCATTCTCTGTATAGCTATGAATGTCTAAAATATTTCAACTTAAAATAATGTTTGAAGCATACCATTGTTTTAAAGCAATACATTGTCTGTAACTTCCTAATAGGTCAGTAGTGCCAAAATCGAGATACTTTTCTATGCAGTGCTAGAATTCCTATGGTGAATGAAACCTGAAGTCCATGTAAATACATAATCTTGAGTCACTGGTGCTTACTGGTTAGCTGGATCAAGTAAGGTGTTCTTGGATTCAATAAAAAAAAATTTTATAAAACTTGAGCACAATTTTTGGAAGAATTTTGGTATCTCTCACACTTGACAAAAGATTTTGAAGCAAACTCTTAGAAGCCAATGCCAGATAGATAGATAGATAGATATAGAAATATATGTATAAATAATTCTTTAATAGCCAGCTAATATTTGCTAAAAATAGAGGCATATTTATTGTTTTTATTTATATAAAAGATGCAAAAATGCACATGAAGAATGGTTTATATATTGTTTGTAATCAGAATGCATCATGAATATAAGCATATGTGTGTGTAATATAAAAATGTTTTGTATGAATGAGCAAAATATTTAGATTAACAGAAATGTTGTAGTTTTAAACTGTCACTTGACATCATTCAAATTATATATATTTTCTCACAAATTTTTAAAGTAATTTATTTTTATAACTTTAAGATCTCTATATTTAAAGAGTTATATTTGTAAATTTTACATATATTAATAGGTATATATGTAAATTTTAAAATAATATGAAATCAAGCCAAATGCCCATTAACGGAGCGCAGATAAAGAAAATGTTGTATATATACACCATAGAATATTACACAGTCATACAAGTTAACAAGATCATGTCCTTTGTAGCAACATGCATTTAACTGGAAGCTATTATCCTTAGCAAATTAATGCAGATACAAAAAAAAAAAACTAGCATCAAATGTTCTCATTTATAAGTGGGAGTAAACATTTAGTACCCATGGACACAAAGAAGGAAATAATAGAGACGGGTCTACTTGAGGGTGAAGGGTGAAGACTGAAAAGCTGCAAAGGTACCATACTTATTATCTGCATGATGAAATCGTCTTTTCACCAAACACCCACAACACACAATTTTCCTACGTAACAAACCTGCTCACGTACACCCTAAACCTAAAATAAAAGTTGGAAAGAAAGTAAAAGTCTGATCTTGACATTAGACAAATCAGCACAACATCTCACTAATTTTGTATGCATACATTCATCACTCCTATATTTAATACACTTAGAGTAGGCCTCTGTTAAGAATAAGATACATGAGGCATATTTTCTAGTCAATACTCTTTTATCTAATTATAATAGAGTGAGATAAATGCTTAATAATAAAAGATAGTTAAAAACAAGGTACTATTGAATATGTGTGACTATTTCCATACAATACATTTTGAGGACTCTCACATAAGTACTATGTGAGAAAACTTTAAAGTTTTTAAGGCAAAGAGAGTGGATGTTATTCTTGAAAGGGAAAAACATGTGCTCAATAACAGTAAATATAAATTGTCCACTGATGCACAGCACGTTTTCATCATCTCTAGCCTAAGCCCGACAAATACACTCAATCTGTCACCAAATTGCATTGTTTTTACAACCTAAAGCTACAATGTGTTATTTTCCAAAAGTGGGTATTTCAAAATAATGTTAATATCACTGTAAAACTGTTATTTAGTATCAGTTGCACTCATAATTCCTTGTATATAGGGTTTTAATGAATCATTGATAAAGAAAGATTTAAAACAATAAGAAAGACTTTTGCTATAGTAAGGCAGGATGAGTAATTTGTACCAACTCTCCCACTGAGAACAACTAAAAATATGAACAAAAGAAAATTTATCTTTTTGAAAGTTTTAGGAACCTTAAAAATGAAGTGAAAAACAAGGTCACAATTCAGAAGAATAAAATGCAGAGAGGAGAACCCAGCATTTCTCACATCCTGATACTGCAAGTTCACTGCTCTCATCTATAATTACTTCCGCTCTGCTCTCATGAATGTATTAATGCCATCACTCAAATGGGCTTTTTGCAGGAGTTTCACCCCTTTTTTCTGTCTGTTTTATGCACTCACTTTTACCCTTCCACCATGGAATGACCCTTTCTAGACACCAGCACTATGCTCTTTGGACTTCCAAGTCTCCAAAAAGCCTAAGCCAAATAAACTATTCTTTTTTATGTTACTCCACCTGTGGTATTCATTTACCACAGTTCAGAAAATAAACTAAGACATGCCTGAGTAGAGTGAGCTTTTATATCCTTAATAGAAACCCTCTATTAAGTAGCTGTCATATGCTATTTTACTGGCAGAGAAAGTTGGTTGATGTTTGAGCCCATTTGGATTATGCTACAACTACAAATACCTACCTACATCTCTGTTATACCACCAACATTCTCTACTTGCAAATCAAAATTTGAAAAATGGAAAAGTTTCACCACCTTTCTTTGTTTAACTCATGTCTCATATTATATTTAGCACAACAATATTCAATAAACGTACTCATTGGATACCCTATTTTATTTTATGCTTTCCTCTGAGCTACCAGGGCTATAGTTCTCTATATTAATTCATGAATTATTTAAAATACATCACAAAGAACGTTTCTTATGCTATTATGTCACAATCTATTAACTTTGTGAAGTGTTACTTTTTCCTCTTCTATTTTTCATTCATTTGGTTTGTATCTATGTTGCATCCTAATTAAGATTCTTAGTAATTTCTTATGAAATATTTATTATTAACTCAAACTACTTAGGTATCAAAAATTAAATACAGAGTCTACGCTTACAGAGTTGGGTTTTTTCTTCTTTCCAAAACAACAACACAAATTGACAGAGAGAAAGACACACATACACAAACACACATGGACTGGGGCGGGGTGGGGGAAGAGAGATTAGATCAAGTATATAAAGAAGAAGACAATTTTTAAAATAATTATTGGCCTAATCCTGATTTCTAATTTGTTTGTGCTGTGGTCTGAGAGACTGTTTCTTATGATTTCCATTCTTTCGCATTTGCTGAGGAGTGATTTACTGCCAATTATGTGGTCAATTTTGGAGTAACTACAATGTGGTGCTGAGAAGAATGTGTATTCTGTGGATTTGGGGTGGAGTGTCCTGTAAATGTCTATTAGGCCTGCTTGGTCCAAATCTGTGTTTAAGTCTTGGATATCCTTGTTGACTTTCTGTCTCGTTAATCTGTCCAATATTTTCAGTAAAACCGCACAATCACATGGAAACTGAAAACTTGCTCCTGATAATGAATCGATAAACAATGAAATGAAGGGAGAAATAAGAATGTTCTTTGAAACCAAGGAGAATGAAGACACAATGTACCAGATCCTATGAGACACATTTAAAGCAGTGTCTAGAGGAAAATATATAGCAATAAATGCCCACATGAGAAACAAGGAAAGATCTAAAATTGACACCCTATCATCAAAATTGAAAGAGTTTAAGGAACAAGATCAAAGAAACTCAAAAGCAAGCAGAGGACAAGAAATAACTAAGATCAGAGCAGAACTGAAGGAGATAGAGACACAAAAAAAACCTGCAAAAAATCAATAAATCCAGGAGCTGGCTTTTTGAAAAGATCAACAAAATAGACAGACAACTAGCTATACTAATAAAAAAGAAAAGAGAGAAGAATTGAGTAGATGCAATAAAAAAACAGTAAAGGGGAGATTACCACTGATACCTCAGAAATACAAACTACCATCAGAGATTATTACAAACAACTCTATGCACATGAACCAGTAAATCTGGAAGAAATGAATAAATTCATGGACACTTACACCTTCCCAAGACTAAGCCAAGAAGAAGTTGAAACCCTGAATAGACAAATAACAAGGTCCGAAGTCAAGGCAGCAATTAATAGCCTACCGATAAAAAAAAGTCCAGGTCCAGATGGGTTCACAGCTGAATTCTATGAGACATACAAAGAGGAGCTGGTACCATTCCTACTGAAACAATTCCAAACAATACAAAAAGAGGGAATGCTCCCTAACTCTTTCTGTGAGACCAACATCATTCTGATACCAAAACCTTGCAGAGACACAACTAAAAAAGAGAACTACAGGCCAATATCCATGATGAACATTGATGCAAAAATCTTCAATAAAATACTGGCAAAAAAAATAAAATAAAATACTGGCAAACTGAATCCAACAGCACATCAAAAAGCTTATCCTCCACAATCAAATAGTCTTCCTCCTAGATTTACAAGGTTGGTTCAACATACACAAATCTATAAACATAATTCACTACATAAACAGAACCAAAGACAAAAACCAAATGATTATCTCAATAGATACAGAGAAAGCCTTCGACAAAATTCATCAGCTTTTTATGCTAAAAACTCTCAATAAACTAAGTATCGATGGAATGTATCTCAAAAAAATAAAAACTATTCACGACAAACCCACAGCTAATATCGTACTGAATGGGCAAAAATTAGAATATTTCCTTTAAAAACTGGCACTAGACAAGGATGCCCTGTCTCATCACTTCTATTCAATACAATATTGAAAGTTCTAGCCAGAGCAATTAGGCAAGAAAAGGAAATAAAGGCATTCAATTAAAAAAAGAAGAAGTCAAATTGTCCCTATTTGCAGAAGACATGATCGTATATTTAGAAGACCCTATCATCTCAGCCCAAAACCTCCTTAAGCGGATAAGCAATTTCACCAAAGTCTCAGGATACAAAATCAATGTGCAGAAATCACAAGCATTCCTATACACCAATAACAGACAAACAGAGAGCCAAATCATGAGCAAACTCCCATTTACTGGACTGGTACAAAGAGGATAAAATACCTAGGAATACAACTAACAAAGGAGGTAAAAGATCTCTTCGAGGAGAAATACAAACTACTGATCAAAGAAATAAGAAAGGACACAAACAGATGGAAAAACATTCCATGTTCATGGTTAGGAAGAATCAATATCATGAAAATGGCCATACTGTCCAAAGTAATTCACAGATTGAATGCTATCCCCATCAAGCCACCATTGACCTTCTTCACAGACCTGGAAAAAACCACTTTAAACTTCATATGGAACCAAAAGAGAGCCCATATAGCCAAGACAATCCTAAGCAAAAAGAACAAAGGTGGAGGCATCACACTACCTGACTTCAAGCTATACTACAAGGCTACAGTAATCAAAACAGCATGATAGTGGTACCAAAACAGAGATATAGACCAATGGAATAGAACAGAGGCCTTGGAAACAATGCCACACATCTACAACAATCTGATATTTAACAAACCAGACAAAAACAAGCAATGGGGAAAGGATTCCCTGTTTAATAAATGGTGTTGGGAAAACTGGCCAGCCACATGCAGGAAGCTGAAATTGGACCCCTTCCTGACACCTTGTACAAAAATTATCTCCAGATGGATTAACACCTTATACAATAATTAACTCCAGATGGATTAAAGATTTAGATGTAAGAACTAACACCATAAAAAACCCTAGAAGAAAATCTAGGCAAAACCATTCAGTACATAGGCACAGGCAAGGACTTCATGATTAAAATACCAAAAGCAATGGCAACAAAAGCCAAAATAGACAAATGGGACCTAATTAAACTTAAGAGCTTCTGCACAGCAAAAGAAACAATCATTAGAGGAGATCAGCAACTAACAGAAAGGGAAAAAATTTTCATAGTCAACCCATCAGACAAAGGGATAATATCCAGAATCTAGAAAGAACTAAAGCAGATTTACAAGAAACAAACAAACCCATTCTAAAGTGGGCAAAGGATATGAACAGACACTTTTCAAAAGAAGACAAATATGCAGCCAAGAAATATATGAAAAAAATCTCATCATCACTTGATTTGAGAAATGCAAATCAAAACCACATTGAGATACTATCACCCAGTTAGAATGGTGATCACTAACAAATCTGGAGAAAACAGATGCTGGAGACAATGTGGAGAAAAGGAACACCTTTACACTGTTGATGGGAGTGTAAATTAGTTCAACCATTGTGGAAGACAGCGTGGCAATTCCTCAAGGATCTAGGACTAGAAATATCATTTGACCCAGCAATCCCATTACTGGGTATATACCCAAAGGATTATGAATCATTCTATCATAAAGACACATGCACACCTATGTTCATTGTGGCACTGTTTTTGGTAGCAAAGACCTGGAGTGAACCCAAATGCCCATTGACAATAGACTGGACAAAAAAAAATGTGGCACATACACACCATTGAATACTAGCAGCCATAAAAAGTGATGAGTTCTTGTCCTTTGTAGAGACATGGATGAACCTAGAACCATCATTCTCAGGAAACTGACACAATAACAGAAAACCAAACACCACATGTTTTCACTAATAGGCAGGTGATGAACAATGATATCACTTGGGCACAGGGAAGACAGCAACACTCACAGGGCTAGGTAGAGGGGTGGAAGGGGGACAACAGGGGGGCAGGGAGGATCTGGAGGGATAACACCAGGAGAAATGCCTGATGTAGGCAACATGGGGTGGGGGAGGATGGAGACAGGAAACCACCATGGCATGTCTATGTATGTACCTATGAAACAATCCTGCAGGATGCAGGACATGCGCATGTACCCCATAGCCCAAATACAATAAAATAATAATTATAATTATAATTATTATTAATGGCCTAGTTACTTGAGTAACACCAAGGCAAAGAAGCTGAAAAAAGACACACTACAATAATTCAAGATAAAAGGTTTTGTGAATCTGTTCCATTCAGCAGAGGATTACCCATGATTTGTATTCTTTCAATTGCATAATAATGAAATGGTAATGACTATTTGTTCTTGCTTTAGAATTGTCTTTATTTTCTCCAAGTAGAACTTAAGAAAACATCTCGCCTATTTTATTTGGGATATGGGCTATTCTCTTCTCCCTTTTTCTCTCTCTCCCTTTCATTGCTGTTATCCTCTCTTTAGCTCTCTACTGGATATTTTTAAATGAAAATCAACATCATTCTATTTTTAAAATTCCATGTATAAAAACCCACACTCCCAAGCAAAATATTCATCTTAATCTAAAGTAGATGTCATTACGATGAGAGTAGAAAATAGCAGTCCTCCGCATTAAATATCTCAATCGAATAAATAAATGAAAAGTGAATGAATAAAACATGAATTCTAATCCCCATCCTGCAATGATCTTAGCTATCTATGTGATCCTGAAAAAGTATCTTAGAGTCTTCATGCCTTAGTTTATCTTCCAAAAATAGAAATATCATTTTCCTTTTTCTCTTTAAGATGTTTATAAAAATAAAATGAAATAGTGCAATGGAAATCTTTTGTAATTTATAGGTCATTTTTTTCCCCAGATTCTGAAAATATTCAGCTTGAATTTAAAGAAAAAAGGGACTCCACAGGATAGAATGTTATTGGAGTCATTTCTTACTGACAACTGGTTTTGAGAAAAAATATATATAATATGCCATTTCTAAGCACTATGTATTTGACTATCTTCTTTCCCTTAAATTTTAGCACTTCAATTATCAATTCTACTGGACTATGTCAAAGGTAGGTATAACAACAAATAAAAAAATGCAATTTAAGTTATTCTCATTCAGTATTATATTAATTTAATTGTGAACATCATGAAATACCACTGACTTTTGACTGGAGATCTAAATGAGCCTTTCAATACAAAAGTAAAGTGGTAGCATGATAACATTATGTTATCCTCATGAATCCATTTTCCTAAAATGTTATTTCTAAAATAGATCTACTTGGAAAATAATTCTCTAAATTATATTATCTGAGGAAGAAATTTGGTAAGTGTTACTATCATCAAAACTCCTTTACAAAGTAGCTTCAGAAAATAGCATGAATGTTTACAATAACCTCTAGGACTAAAATTAAAGGTTATATTCCTAATAAATCTTCATGAAAATCAGTTGGAATCATATAAATGTAAAAGTTATTCATTGCACCCATTATCAGGATAATTATCAAGATAAATTTAAACAACACAGTGTATAAAACATAAAAATTATCCAAAGGAAAAAAAGATATAGATGATGGGGGGATGGAGGCGCAAACCACCTTGCTATGTATGTACCTATGCAAAAATCCTGCATGATCTGCACACGTACCCCAGAACCCAAAGTACAATTAAAAAAAAATTCTGAAAATGATCTGCATGAAAAAAATGCCAACTACCCACAGTCCCTTTGGCAACTTGATAACTGCTGAGTGGTGGAAGAGGGGGACAGGGCTTGGAAAGTTTTCATCTCTGCATCTTTTGGCACTCTAATAATTATTGTCAATCAAACTTCACTAAAACCTGGTATAAAGTTGCTAAATCACAAACACCAACTATATTTATTACTCTTGCTATTTTACCACAAATTTCAGTCACCTCAGTTAGCAATATCCTGTTGCATTCAGGGTCAAGGAGACCCTTTAGATATATGGCAACTTTGTAATTTCAAGGAGCCATTTCCCAAGCCAGCACCATTGCTATTTCTGACTCACTCCCAAGTTCTTTACAGTCCAGAATTGTTGGTTTATATTATCTGAGAAGGACCAGAGAGACACTATAGCCAAGCTGATGAAATATATTTACCTCCTCATCAGGCTATGTCAAAGGAAGTGGTTACAACAGGGTACATTAGTTTCCTAGGGTGGCTGTAACAAAGTACCACAAACTGAGTAGCTTAAAACAACAGAAATGTATTGTCTTATAGTTCTGGAAACTAAAAGTCCAAAATCAAGGTGTTGTCAGTTCCATGGCTCTCTCTCTCCCTATAGGGGAGAATCCTTTCATGCCTCTTCCTAGCATCTGGTGGTTTTCAATAATTCTTAGGGTTCCTTGGCTTGCCCGTGCTCCACTTTAATCTCTCTGTCTTCACATGGCATTTTCCATTCCTTATAAGGACACAAGATATATTGGATTAGACCCTACTCTAATGATGCCCTCTTAATTTATTACAGCTGCAAAGATCCTATTTGGAAATAAAGTCATATTCACAGGTACTTGGGATTAGGATTTCAACACATCTTGGGGGGCACAATTTGGCCCACAGCAAGTAGCTGAGGACATTTTCTTCAGCCCTTGGTGCCATGTTTTATTTTGTTTTTCTTTTTTATTCTCTTGCTTTTCTTTTCTGTCTTTCTCTTTCTTTCTTTCTTTCCTTTCTTTCTTTCTCTTCTTTCTTTCTTTCCTTCTTTCTCTCTTTCTTTCTTTCTTTCTTTCTTTCTTTCTTTCTTTCTTTCTTTCTTTCTTTCTTTCTTTCTTCTTCCTTTCTTTCTTCTTTTTGAGTTTGCAAACCTCAATTCTTATGAGACAGCCAAATAACTATACTCCTCAATGATTTTCTTTTGGGATTGAAGAGAGAAGTATATATTCTTCACCTCCATGCACTAAGAGTACATATCCACAGCCTTTGCTATGTAATTGTGCAGTATATACCCCTTTGTGGGTAACATATACTTTTCTGCCCTATTGAGCTAAGGTTTGGCCATGTGATCTGCTTGGGACAATTAAGTTTAGTGGGTACACTACAAGCATTAGACCAAAATGTACTTGCTTCACTGAGTTTGGCTCTTGGACTTCTTCCATAACCCGTGAGAATAGTATGTTCCAGGTAACAATGGTTAAAAAATAATAATAATTAAAAATATGTCTTCATCCAGTCCTCAACCTTTAAACAAGCCCAGTGAATCTAGAGATTGAATTCTGCCAACCCACAAAATTCTGAGCAAGGGAAATAAGTACTTGCTTTTGTACGACGTTGGATATTAAATCGGTTCCTTCCACAGCATTATTATGGCAGTAGGTGACCAATATGCTGTGCTGACTCAAGGTCTATATCCACTGCATCACTTCCTCATCCCTGAAATTGTCCTGATTATTTTTGCATATTCTTTATATTGAAATTTATGTGTGGTTTAAATTATTAAGGAAGCTAATCAACATTAAAATAAATGTATCTGTTTTCTGTCATTTATTTCAGAAATCACATTTCTTAACTCATTTGATATTATTATGCCTGGATTTTTATGTTGAAATTACCTTTTCACATGATGCCAAACACAAGATTCTAAAGCCATGGACATGTGAAAAAAGTTTACAGATCTCTTATAGGTAAGATGACCATATATAATTAATCATGCATTCAGGGAAACATTGAGGAATAAAAGGTGATTTTTTTTTAGATGGACTCTTGTTGTATTGCCAGACTGGAGTGCAGTAGCACAGTCTCAGCTCACTGCAACCTCTCTTCCCAGGTTCAAGCAATTCTCCTGCCTCAGCCTCCTGAGTAGCTAGGATTATAGGCATGTGCCACCATGCCCACCTAATTTTTGTATATTTAGTAGAGTTTGGGTTTTATCATGTTTGTAACACTGGTCTTGAACTGCTGACCTCGTGATCTGCCTGCTTCAGCATCCCAAAGTGCTGGGAATACAGACGTGAGCCACTGTGCTCAGCCAAAAGCAGATTTCTTAATTATGCCAGGATCAGGCCAAAACCAGATGTCATGAAAACAATGGCTATGTGATCACTGTTCTTTCAGTAAAATAAAATTAAAGCACATAAGTAAGGTTTATTTTTTGTTTTGTTTTGGTCATTGTTCAGTTTAGCTACTTAGTGCCTCCCCTTATACATGGGGATACATTCCAAGACCCCCAATGGAAGCCTGAAACTACAAATAGTACTGAATCTCAGATACTGCAATTTTTTCCAATATTTATTGTGAAAGGAAAATTAGTCTCAGAACCTGAAAATTAATAAGCCCAAGAGAAGTCAAGCTGGGAACTTCATCAGCACACTTGCCTCCCATTCTATTCCTAAATAAGATTCACAATCTTCTCACAAGGAAATTCCTTGTGAAGAAAGAATAGACAGAACTCAAAGTCATTCCTCTGCTCATGTGAGACAAATGCATATCTGATTGCTTCTTCTGCTCTATTGTCTCACTGAGCCAGAGTAAGGCTTAAGTGACTACTCCTCTACCCTCCTCTCACATGTAAATCATGCATTCAGTGAAAGTCTAATCAGACATTGAAAAATAATTCAACCTTTTGTCTTTTACTTGCCTATGATCTGAAAGCCCCTGTCCAGCTTCCAATTGTTCTTCCTTTCCAGACAGAACCAATGTACATCTTACACATATTGATGGATGGATTATCTCTCCCTAAAATATATAAAACCAAGCTGTGCCCTGACCCCACTGGGCACATGTCATTAAGAATTCCTGAGGCTATGTCATAGGTGCATTCTTAACCTTGGCAAAATAAATTTTCTAAATTGATTGGCATCTGTCTCAGACACTTTTGGGTTAACATTACATACCAATAATAAAGTTTAATTTATAATAGGCACGGTAAGAAATTAACAACAGCAACTTATAATAAGTTAAGTATAAAAAGATGCCAGTAACACTCCTCTTGCACTTTGAGGCCGTTATCAAATAAAACAATGGTTTTTTGAACATAAGCCCTCTGATAACACCACAGTTGTTCTCATACCAAGAGAAGTACTAAGGGCCTAATGGGCAAGGAGCATAGATGATGTGGATACACTGTAAAAAGAAATGATTTATGACATGGTTTGGTTCTGTGTCCCCACCCAAATCTCATCTCAAATTGCAATCTCCATATATCAGGCAAGGAAACTCATTGGAGGTGATTGAATCACAGGGGCAGAAATTTTCATAAGTAACAAGGAGCTGAATGTTAATTGCCAAGACAATGGGAAAAAAATGTCTCCAGTTAATTTCAGAGATCATCACAGCAGCCCCTCTTGTCGCAGGCCCAGAAGCCTAGGAGGGAAAAATGGTTTTGTGGGCCAGGCCCAAGGCCCCACTGCTCTGTGCAGCCTCTGGGCACCCTGACTCCCAGCTGCTTCAGTTCTAACTGTGGCTTAAAGGGGAAGTGGTACAACTCTGGCCATGGCTACAGAGGATGCAAGCATCAAGACTTGGTGACATCCACATGGTGTTTGTCCTGCAGGTGCATAGAAGGCAAGAGTTGAGGTTTGGGAGCATCTGCCTACATTTCAGATGATGTATAAAAATGCTGGATAGCCAGGCAATACTTCACTGCAAGGGCAGAGCCCTCATGAAAACATCTACTAGGGAAATTCAAAGGGAAATTGCAGGATTGGAGGTCCCAGAGTCACCACTAGGGCATTCCTAGTGGAGCTGTAAGAAGAGGGCCACCATCCTCCAGACCCCAGACTGGTAGTTCCACTGACAGCTTGCACTGTGCATTTGGGAAAGCCACGGGCACTCAATGCCAGTCTGTGAAAGCAGCTGTGGGAGCTGTATTCTATAGAGCCACAGGGGCAGAGCTATGCAAAGCCTCGAGAGCCTAACCCATGCATCAGCATGCTCTGAATGTGAGACCTGGAGCCAAAGAAAATTATTTTGGAGTTTTATGATTTAATGACTGTTTTGCCAAATTTTAGATTTGCATGGGGCCTGTTGTCACTTTGTTTTGGCCAATTTTTCCCATTTGGAATGGGAGTATTTGCCTGTACCTTTATTGTATTTTGGAACTAACTAACTTGCTTTTGATTTTACAGGCTCATAGCAGAAAGAACTTGTTTTGTCTCAGATGAGACTTTGGACTTCAGCTGTCGAGGTATTGCTGAAATGAGTTAAGACTTTGGTGGACTGTTGGGAAGGCAAGGGTTATTTTGAACTGTGAGAAAGACATGAGATTTGGAAGGTGCTGGGGAAGATATGGTTTGGCCCTGTATCCCCACCAAAATCTTATCTCAAATTGTCATCTCACTATATCAGGGGAGGGATTTGATGGGAGGTGATTGGATCATGGGACCATTTTCCCCACGCTTTTCTCATGATAGTGACTTCTAATGGGATCTAATGGTTTTAAAGAGTGGCACTTCCGCCCAGCTCTCTCTCCCTCCTGCCACCATGCAAGACATGCTTTGCTTCCACCATGATTGTAAGTTTCCTGAGGTCTCCCTAGCCAGGCAGAACTGTGAGTCAATTAAACCTCTTTTCTTTATAAATTACCCAGTCTCAGATAGTTCTTTACAGTACTGTGAAAATGGACTAATACAAGTCACATCCCAGACAAGGAGCATGGCAGCATAGAATTTTATCATCTATTCAGAATGGTTTGAATTTCAAACTTATGAATTGTTTATTTCCATAAGTTTCCACTTAATATTTTTTAACTGTGGATAACCACATGAAAATGAAACCATGGAGAAAGTGAAAGTGCAGATAGGGGAGAATACTACAAATGGTGTATAAGGTCTTTACATTTAGATTTCCCAGGTATTTAATATTGGAAAGTTTACTCCAGAAAACTCCTAAGAGGAAAAAAAGGTATTTAACTTTTTGAATACAGATTAATTAAGTCTGAATTTACTGTTTTAATAATTCTTCCTGTTGAAGACTCATAAAATAAAATGTTTAAAAAGTGTTCAATCTGTTTAGAAAATAGGTTCATTTCCTGTTGATATTTTCAACTCCCTGGACTAGATAGAATTAATTTCTTTGGTGACTAGAGGATAAAAAAATCTAATTCAAATAACCCTAGTTATTCTCAAAGGCTTCGACACAGGTTTTTAGAATGAAAAGATGATTTGAGATGTTGATCTTTGTTCTCCTGCTCTAGTCCACAAATTTTAGCAGTGTAGTTTGGGATTCCTAGGGATTCTTTAGCCTAGTTTTTTGGGGGGAGGGGTGATGTAGAGAAAAAAAAAGATAAAACTATTTTAATAATAGAACTATTAAGAAAAGATAAAACTATTTTCACAATAATGGCAGGCATTATTTATCTTTTCAATGTGTTCACAATACATTAAGGATGAAAAGGCAAAAGCCCATAAAACTACTGGGATCTTAGCAAAAATCAAAGCAGTGACTCAAAACTGTGTAAGTAGTTATTGCCTTCTTCAAAATCATGCTCTTGCAATTAACAAAAAATAAAAATTTCAACTGAGGATGTCTTTGATTAGATTAAGCAGTAAATATATTGACTTTAATAAATCTTAATCCTTGAGCATATACCTCTTAATTCCCTGTGCAATTAAATGGAATTTTTTTTTTTTTGCTGTAATTTAAGCATTTTTGCTGTTGTATTAGTCAGGATTCTTTTAGAGGGTCAGAACCAATAAGACATATATATATATATATAATTATATTATATAATTAGTTTATAAAGGGGAGTTTATTAAGTATTAACTTAAACTATCACAAGGTCTTAGAAAGCAGAGGAGCAAGGAGAGCCAGTCTGAGTCCAGAAATTGAAGAACTTGAAGTCTGATGGCTAAGGGCAGAAAGCATTCTGCATGGGAGATAGATGTAAGCTCAGAAGCTAGGCCCATCTCGTCTCTTCACATTTTTCTGCCTGCTTTATATTTTCTGGCAGCTGATTAGGTTGTGCCCACCCAATTAAAAGTGGGGTTGCCTTCTCCAGTCTGCTGACTCAAATGTTAATCTCATTTGGCATCATACTCACAAACTCACCCAGGATCAATATTGCATCCTTCAATCCAATCAAGTTGACACTCATTTTTAACCATCACAGCTGTATAGCAAAGTACAAGGTTGTCTCATAGAAATCTTGTATAAAAATTTGAGTACTTGTGTGATTGTTTAAGCCATAGCAAGGGAATTTTTTTCATGAATGGCTGTTATTACTTGATAGAATGACAGACAAACTATGGTGATTCAGACTTGTGCCTCTGATAGACATTTTCTCAGAAATGAACAAGGTGAGGTTGGCATGTGAAATAAGGCAAATGACAGGGTTGTTGCTATAATTTCAAGCAAAAAATTGAATCTAGGAGAGTGTTTACTTATTGCCATGAGCATAACAGTTTCTTAATAGATATAAAACATTTTGATGAGATCAGAGGTTTTATTAATGAAGGTGATATTCTGATATTTGATTTATATTATGAAATGTATCAGTATTTGGAATATTTTTATAACTCAGTGAACAAATATTTTCCAAATGACCAATGCACGATATAACAAAATACTGCATTGGTAAATAATAAAATTCAAATAAAAAAATAAATACAGGACTTTCAATTAACAGTGTATGGAATGCACATTGATATTACTTCATATTCCATATATTAATTGACACAAGAATTGCCACTTTTGCATTCTGATTTAGAATCAAAGAAGAATATTCTACAAAATATCTAAAAAAAATATTGAAATAATTTCTCCATTTCCAAATAGATATCTGTGTAGGACCAGATTTTCTTCATGTTTTTCGGCCAAAATAACATGTTACAGCAGGTTGAATCCAAAAACAAATAAGAATAGCCACATACCTTTGTTCATTTGAGTTACTATAATAAAATACCACAAACTGAGTGACTTATGAACAACAACAAAAAATATTATTCACATTTCTGGAGTCTGGGAAGTCTGAGATCAAAGTATGAGAAGATTTTGTGTCTGTTGAAAGCTTGCTCCTCTTAGAAACCACCTTCTAGCTATGCCCTTATGTTATGGAAGGGGAAAGGGGTTTATCTGGGGCTTCCTTTATATAAGTATCAATTTTTCATTCATAAGAGCTGTGGATAAGGTGATTAGGTGATAACTTAATCACCCTCCGCTGTTGTGAACTGAACGCGAGCCCGGGAATCTCGTCCAGGGAGAGGGTCCCAAACCTGGAAGAGAGCATGCGCCGGAAAAAAAGGAGAAAGAAAAAGAGTGAGGTCTGGAAGGCCACATGCACTATGCCCATGCAGCAATTTTATTTTTGCAATAGGTTCCATTATATAGTTTTCTGCTTAATGTTGTTTACATCATATCAAAATACTTAAGTCAAGTCACAAGATAGGCAAGTTGAGCCCACTAAGTAAGTTACACCCAGTAAGTAAGTTACGTCCAGTAAGTAGGTTATGCCCAGTAAGTAGGTTATGTCCAGTAAGTAGGTTACGCCCAGTAAGTAGGTTATGTCCAGTAAGTAGGTTACGCCCAGTAAGTCAAGGAAAGTAAGTAACACCCAGTAAGTTACAGTAAGTAAGTTACGCCCAGTATATACTTAAGTTAATATTTTACAACGAATGTAACAAGGGTCCAAAATGAACACAATGAAACAATAAACCATAAGGAGCTGAAAGTGGACACAATGCCTCCCAAGTCCTCATATCCATAAAGTAATGTCTGTTAATTATTTTGAATAGCATAGTCCCTCTTTCGATTCCTGAGTTACACCCAGTAAGTAGGTTAACAAAACCTCATACTACTATTATGTTGGGCATTAGTTTTCAATAAATGAATTATGTGGGAAGCAGAAACATTTAGACCATATTGCCATAGGCTATGATGCCAGTTATAAAAGAAATTTGCAAAAATATCCTTTTTTGGGGGGGTACAGAGTCTTACTCTGTCACCCAGGCTGGAGTGCAGCACCACAGTCACATTTCATTGCAGCCTTGACTTCCTGGGCTCAAGTGATCCTCCCCAATCAGCCTCCCAAGTAGCTAGGACTATAGGCACACATGTCTCCACCCAGCCCATTTTGTATTTTTGGTAGAAATAGTTTTAACCATGTTACACAGACTGGTCTGGACCTTCTGACCTCAAGGCATCCACCCATCTCAGCCTCCCAAAGTGCTGAGATTATAGTCATAAGTCACCACACCAGGTAAATATTAATGAAGATAACTCATTTGAATAAAAGCTTTTGGTACTCAATAAAGTGTTAAGACTATGCAAGAGTCCTAAAAGCAAAAGTTGTTACTATAACTGCTCTAGTCAAAAGATTACTGCTGCCTCTTTTTTTTTTTTTAGTTGATGAAGATACAAAGAAAAAAATCACCATTTATTTCCTAAAAGCCCTGCTGCACATAATCCCAATTTTAGCCATCTCCTATTTAATTCCTATTTTAAGATGAACATTAATGAAACCCGCACCATAAAGCTTTCTTTTTGAGACTCTGAATGGCAGTAGAAAATCAATTTGTTGAGGTGTATGTAAAGTACAGGCCAAACTAAAGGGGCGGTGATATGATTATGATTCTTCTGTTCTGTCTTTTCCTTGAAGTATTATGTTAAATTAGAAGAGTTACACTGTGAATTTCTTCTCTGGATGACATTATCCACCCATTTCCATCTCCTTATCTATTCTGAGCTGCTTTCAAATTACTAAAGTAATGGGTTGCATAGCTAATGTATTTGTTCTGAAAAAGGGGAAATTGTTTTTGACATAAATGAAGAGAAATAGTTCTGAGTTTTTCTCAAAATTAAACTTTATTTGTTGTCTTCCGTATTTACTGATAATGACTTTTACCTATTTGAGTTTTTCTTTTTTGTTTTGGTCTTTTTTCCTTTTTTTTTTTTGGAGTTTAGAGACTATGTGACTTTCAAATTATTGATTTATTTATTTTTAATTGACAAATAATCATTGTATATATTTATGTGAACAATGAGTGTAAAATAACTCTCAGTTTCTTTGTGTTTTGATGTAAAGCTTAAAGATTTTATTGACGAATTTACTATATCTTAATTACTTACTGCAGAGTCAGTTTCTGTGAGAAATGAAATAACTTCTCTTCCCTAATTTTAAGCATATCCTATTCACTGTACTCTTCACATTATAACTCACTGTATTATAAATGTAGCTGGCAAAAAATGCCTGTAAAAACATTAGAAAAACTAACAAGGACATGGTTTAATTTAAAAATATGATAGTCAAATATGAAACCCAAGAACAACCCTTTCACAGATCAACAAGTATATTTGAGCAGCTGAAAGGTTAAAAGCGGCTGGGATGTGCTCCTTACATTGAAAACTTCAGCTCTGACGTTCAAGGCAACAGATCTTGGAGGACTTAAAACTGGGTAAGTCTAGTAAGAGTAATAATAGTAAATGATTTTTTTTCTTACCTTATGATTCAAGCCTCTAAATTATATTACAAATTAGTATCTATAAGAATATTTGAGGTAATGATCTTTCTAATTTTTATTCAGTATCTATCAGACTTCCTTGCACATAGTAGACCTAAAATATATTTTTGTTGAATAATCAATTAGTTTTAATTTCATGTCAGTTTTTAAAATAACATTTATTATGCCAAAAATAATTTTTCCAATATCCAGACTTCTTACATTTTTTTCAAGAAAGCATTGACAGTCCATTTCTACTAATTCTAACTCTAACCCCAAAAAATCCTCAATATTTTTTTGTTCCAATTCCAGTTATTTGAGTAAAAAATCAAATGCTTGTGTGATCTGGAAAGATAACAGCAACAAACTTTGGCTGTTCTACCCAGACATGGGAGAATTTAAGTAATAAAATGTTAACAGTGTGCCAGAAAGACGAGGGCTCTTTTCTTCCTCTCTAGTATAGAATGACAGCATGTGGTAGGGTACAACTTAGAAGAAAATGTGTGCCAGAGATTTACAGAATAAAATATCCAAAGCTCCAGATGTACAATAAAAGCTGCCTAGAGAAAGAGGAGGGGGTATATATTTCCTCTGAACCCTTTGAAAGTCTGCCCTTTAAGTCCTTTGTGGGATGTTTGGCTGTCAAAATGGCAAAGGAGACAACGTAAGGGGAGAAAATGATGGAAGAGTTGTATTTTATACCTGCAACTTGGGGTGCCATAGATGCTTTGGTAAAGAGTGAACTTCACAACAGTATAGGGTAAGCATTGCTTGCTGTGAGTTTCTCACATTTCCAAGCTCAGCTGGAGGTGACTATTGGAATAACAGTGCAGTGTTATAGACACGATGTGCAAGATTAGAACAACTCATTCAATATCCCCATTCAGAAGCTATGAAAGTGCATTTCTATGTCTTGCAATTTCCTTTTATAAAGTAAAGATAAAAGGATACAGTTGATCTTGCCAGTGTGGTTGGCAATTTATATCAATTCATTCAGATCATAATGAAAAAAGTTCTACTTTAATTGGCCTGCACATATAATTTCAGATTAGACTAATACCCAGCAGAGGGGGATCTGGAAGGAGTTCATCTTGGACCCTAGGAATAGAAATCAAGAAGTATTGAAATGCAAAATCTGGAATATTCTCAAGATCAAAATAACTTATTCTATCTAAAACTCAGGGCCTAAATAAATTATTTACATAAAAAATAAATATTAAAATATAAAATTATTTTGGAAAAAACTAATTTTAATTATCTCCATTAAGTACAAAAAAGAGTATTACTTTATACTAACAAGTCTAGTCCAGTTTTAATTGTCACAATTCTAATTTTGAAATTCTCCTTTCTGAAAGGTTTCTGAAATTTTTCAGATTTTGTTTTTGTTTATCAGTGTGTACTGTTGGGAACAGGTTTGATTTCCCTCATCTGGCTTTATTTTGTTTAATCTTTGTAATCAGATGCAACATTTATTTCACATTTTATGAGTTCTCAATGTTTATTTTGTGTTGTTACTAACAGTCTCATAAATAATTATAGTGGAAATTCATTTTATTTTTACAAATAAATATTTAAAACAGAAATCACCTAATGTATTTTCCTGAGGAAAGTACATGTAGTAATAGACTACATTTTGCTTAACTAAAAATTTGATTAGTCGGTTAAATTTCTTTTAAGCACAATTTTATATATCTTGAACTGCCTGGTATATTTAATATACTCTAAAATATCTCTTAATGTAAATCAGATAGCACCTTATTTTTATAATATCTTTCCATATAACACACAATAGTTTATAGTATTTACTAGTGTGTGCTAGTAAATACTAGTGACAATACAGATATTATTAATCATTTACACAAAAAAGAAAGAAAGACTGGAAATGGCAGTATAACTTTTACTGGACTGACTTTTGTGTGAATAAGTATTACCTCTGGATCAAGTATAAAAGGCATCATTGACTTACCAAATCAGTTAGTAATTAAGGGGGATTTAACTCTTGAAAGAAAGAAACTGCATTGAATTAGATCCATGTCTATACATATTTTCCCTTGAGGGCATTCCCAATTCTGAATGGTAGAGAGAAGCTAAAATAAAAGAAAAACAGCCACAGACTTATTAAGTTGAGGTAATACAAAACAAAGTTTGGGGCTGCCAGACTTCTGATAAAACTGAAAAAGAAAAGCACACAGTTGGCAACCCTAAAACCTGTGTATAAAAGTTCAAGAAACTGTACATTCGTTTGGGAGACTTCAAGGGCCCCAGCAAATAGCAATCTGCTGGCTGGGTGTGGTGGCTCAAACCTATAATCCCAACACTTTAGGAGATTCAGGAGGGCAGATCACCTGAGGTTGAGAGTTAGAGACCAGCCTGACCAACATGGAGAAACTCTACTAAAAATACAAAATTAGCCAGGCATGGTGGCACATGCCCGTAATCTCAGCTACTTGGGAAGCTGAGGCAGGAGAATCTCTTGAACCCAGGAGGCTGAGGTTGCAGTGACCCAAGACCATACCATTACACTCCAGCCTGGGCAACAAGAGTGAAACTCCGTCAGAAAAAGAAAAGCAACATGCTGCCACTCAGCACTAGAAAGACAGAAATTAGTACACATTTGCTACTTTGTAAACATGTTGGTGATTCCACTGATACCCAAGAATGACCATTTCTGTCACCCAGGTCTAAGAAATTTACTATGGAAGTAAGGGCAAAATGAAATAGATCTGCTTTAAGAAACCATAAAACCAAAATTTCAAGAATTCAAGATAGTCAGCTAGTTATTTAACTATTATCTTGAACACAAATTTTTCAGATTAAGGTGACAGAAAGCAGTGCCTAAAATAAATTATCCAGACAGCATAAAAAGGAATAAACATGTGGAGAAACATGAATCAATTTGAGAAGAAACTATTGGAAAATCTAACCTGTAGCAAAGAAAAGAAGTAGCACAAAGTAATAAAGCCTTAGATAACATAGATGTTAGATTAAAAGCATAAACTTTAGCTATTATGAATGTTCAAGGAATTACACGAAAATCTGGTCACAATAAACAGATAAATAATTTCTGCAGATAAATGGAAATTATAAAAAGAAACAAATAGAAATTCTAGAATAGAAAGTACAATATTTTAATTTAAAAATTCACAATCTTAAGAGAATATTAAAGTTGGAAGAGAATGAAAAAGAGAGAGATGAAATATAAAGAAATTGAAAAAATATACAGTAGAGAAAACAGAAAGAAACAAAATTGAGAAAAAATCAAATGAAGACATCTGTAATGTATATTCAGAAGGACAGGACAGAGAATGGAAATTTAAAATAATAATCATAATATTTGAAGAGATAATAGAATATATAACTTACATATCTAAAAAGCTCAGAGAATTCCAAGTTTTATAATACAAATAAACCCATATATGGTCACATCATAGTCAGACTGCAGAAAGTCAAACATGATAAAAATTATGGAATATGCTAAAGAAAAAAAGACACTACAAAAAGGAGAATATTCATAATAATGCTGGCTAAATTCTCATCGAAAACATAAAGGAAAGAAAACAGTGGTATATTCTATCTAGTCATGTAAAATATATATACATATGTATCTTAAACACTTTCCAAAACGAAGAGTAAGATATGTTCAGGTAAACATGACCAGAGAGAATACAACCTCATAAGGCCTAAAGTACTAAAAAAAAACTAAATGAAATTCTTGAGGCTGAAATAAAATGGCACAAACTATAATCTCAGACTTACAAGAATAAAGGTCATAAAAAATAGAAACCATTTTTATCCTCTTTATCATTAAAACAAGTAACAGTTTAAAATTATAACACTTTAATGTGGAGTTATACATAAATCCATACATATATTATATTATATTATATTATATTATATTATATTATATTAGATATAACATGGATAAAAGTGTCACTAATATTGAATCTACTGCATAAGCTTTCCATTTTTACATTCATTTTACAATATGAGCTTTGAGTAGACTGATAAATTATAAATATGTATTGTGATATCTAGGCCACCAATAAAAATATGAAAACTAGAATTAAAAAACAATAGACACAACAAAATGGACTAAAAATTATATTTACCAGATAAAAGGCAGAAAAGGAAGAATAAAAAGCAGAAACATGACAAATATAAAAAACAGACTAGAACTAAATGCAACTACAAAAATAATTATCATAAACTTCAACAAATCTGACAAAAGGCAGAGATTATCACACTGAATTAAATAAGAAAAAAATTGTTTCTATAAGATAATTGATAAAACAACATGATGCAACATCAATAAATGTATATAATACTTAATAATACCAAGAAGCTTGACATTTATAGAACAATGCTGAACTACAAAATATCTTACTACATTTAAATAATCAGATTTTAAGGAGTATGTTATATGACCACAGGGAATTAAATTTTGAAACAGTAACAAGATATTTTAGAATTTTCCAAAGATTTAAAATTAAATAACACACTTCTAAATAATCCATGGGTGAAATCAATCACAAGGGAAGATGGAAAATACTTGTAAATGAATTATATCTAAAATGCAACATATCAAAATGTATGGATTTGAGCTAGAACACTACTAAAAGAAATATTTATGTGCTGATGTTAGAATACAAAAAGTGTTTTTTAAAAAACCGAATTTCTGACTTGAAACCCTAATTAAATAAGAGTAACTGAACACAAAATAAGAAGAAAGTTAAAGATCATGAAGATTTTTAAGATCAAATCCAGAAATTAGACATATAAAGGAATATATTAACAAAGCCAAATTTTGGTCATTTGAACCCCTAGTACCCCAAAAATTAAAAAAATAAAATTTGTAGTTAGTGGAAAGAAGAGAGGGCTAATGAGTAAACATTTGATCTTCAATATTTGTGGATCGATATTTGTAAATTCACTTATTTGCTAAAATTTATTTGTAACCTCAAACCAATACTCACAGCCTCCTCATGATAATTCACAGACATGTATAGAGGAGTGAAAATTGGAGTCAACCAACTTGGACATTCTAGCTGAGATTAAACAGGACCATATTCTGTCTTCTTATTTTAGCTTTCATACTGCAAACAATTGTTCTTTTGGTGGGTCAATTTGGTGCCACCAGTTTTGCTTTTCTGTGCTTTTTGTTAGTGATTTCACTTTCTAAATGGCTTTCACACTTAGTTTTGGTTGTTTGGCATTTTAAGCACAAAGTGTGATGTGCCTTATAGAGAAAATATTTATGTCAGATAAGCTTCATTCAGCCATGGGTTTTAAGTCAACGTTAATGAAGCAACAATATATATTAAATAATGTGTCTTTCAACATAAACACTTAAAAAATATACTTATGTATTCATTAGCTGATGAAAATGTGACCAGAGGCTTGTAAGAATCTAACCATGCATGAATCTTAGGAACAACAGTTCAGTATTTGCTAACTCAGTGTTTCTGGATAATTTAAACAGCAGAAAAATCACGAATAACAATTATATTATGAAAACATTTATAGCAATAAATTTTTATAACAAGTATAATAATAAATTAAAAATTTGCATTGCCTTATATTGATTTAATAAATTTAATTTGTTTTATAAAAGGAAACATCCCCCAAAGAGAATCCCAGGCCCAGATTATTTTCGGGTGAATTCTATCCAACATTTAAAAAAGAAAATAAAGGCAGTACTAAACGATTTCTTCCAGCAATAGAGGAGTGGGAAACCCTTCAAGACTTGTTTGTTAACAAGTTCAGTGTAACCATGATAATAAAAGCTATCAAAACCTTATATAGAGACACAAATTCCATGTACATAAAAATAAATTTTTTTAACAAACAATTGAAACATCCAATCCATCACTACATAAATGACAATTTTTCATGACTAAGAGGAATTTATCTCAAGATAATTAAAATATTAAAGAAGTTTAGCATTGAGACAGAAGGCTGGTTTAGCATTCAAAAAATAAATAAATATAACTATCACATGAACAGAATCAAGGAGAAAGATTACATCATTTTTCATTTTTAGCAGAAAAGTTATTTTGCAAAATTTAACACATGAAAATTCTCAGCAATGTAGGAATAAAAGGGTATTTCCTCAATTTGATAAAGTGCATTCACACAAAAAAGTAAAGGTAACATTATGTTCAATGGTGAATGAGCGATATGTTCCTTCTGATATTCAGAACAAGGTAGGAATGCCTGTTTACTTTTACCTTTTCTACTCAAAATTGTTCTAGAGATTCTACTTCCTGAAATAAATGAAGAAAATAATAAAAGTTCTACATATTGGGAAGAATAAAATTGTCTCTACTCACAGACAACATATATGATTACATAGAAAATCCAAAGGAATCTATAAAAGTAATGACAAAAATAAATAAGCTTATAAAGTTTGCAAAGACCAATAAACAAAAACAATTGTGTATTTACATACTTGCATCAGACAATTATAAGTGGAAATCTTAAAATAATATTAAAAACATACTCAAAACTAACTTAGTTAAAAGTGTACAAAAACTCTACATTGAAACTGAAAATTATGGAGCACTGCTCATAAAAATTAAAGACAAGTAAAGAAATTATCTATTACTTAATAAATTGGAAATATTAATACTGCTACAATATCATTTATCCCCAAACTGATCTATAGAGTCAATGCAATCCTGAGAGTTTCTGTAGAAAATAGCACTACAAAAAGTATATTCTCAAAAGGATACTAAAATATTAACAATGCAAAGGACCTGTAGTAGTTAAAATTATATTTTAAAAAGGGGACCAAGTTCGAATGCCCACATTATGTAATTTCAAAATTTAGTAAAAAGATGCCTTTGTAAAGACAGCATGTCACAAACAGAAAAATCAAGTGAATATAATAGAGTCCAGATATAGATCCACACATTAATTATTTTCAACAAGATAGTAAGATGATTCAATTGAGGAAAGGATAGTGTTTACAAAAAATCATTGTGGAACAATAAGATAAACATGTAAAGAATTAACTCGAGTCCAGTCCCCACGCCATGTATAAAAATTAATTTGAGATAGATCATAGGCCTACATGTAAAACTCTAAAGACTCCATAAGTAAATGTGGGAGAATTTTTATGTGATCTTGATATGAGCAAAGATTTCTCAGGACCAAAATTGCAATGTAAAATTATTGTTACTTTTGCTCACAAAAAAAAATAAAAGAAAGGAAAAAGAGAAAGAGAGAATGAGGAAAGAAGAAAGAAGGAAATGAAGGACAAAAAGAGAGGGAAGAAGAAATTAAGAAGGAAGAAGGAATGGAGGAAAGAAAGAAGGAAGAAGGGGAAAAAAAGAAAAAATAAACGAAAGGAAAAAAATATTAAGAATGTGAAAAGGCAAGTCACAAAAGTCACAAACTAGAAATGACCACTTATGATCCATGCTTCTGAAAAATAACTTTTATCCAAAATATATAAATAATTCTTATGAATGAATAACAAAAAGTAAAATTTAACAAGTAACATCCAGATATTTCAATAGGCACTTCACAAAAGATGAGATACAAGTGATTAATAAGCATAGAAAGCATTCTCAGCATCATTAGACATCAGGGAAAATAAAATTAAAGCCATAATATAATAACATTTTACAGTCACAAAAATGACTAAAATATTTAAGATTGACAATAGCAAAAGTTGTACAAGAATATAGAAAATATGTTGGTAATGTCTTATAAAAGTCAACATATATGTAGGCTTTTCTAGAGCAATTCCATTACTAGGTATTTACCCAAGAAAATTGAAAACACTAGCCACTCAATGAGTCATAGCAATCGTATTTATTATATTTCAAAACAGAAAACTCCATTTCTAAAAAAAGAGGAGAATATATCAAAAACATAAATATGAGTATTTTAATCAGAAATGAAAAGGGACGAGCTATTGTATGTGCAATCATTTATACATAAGACATAAATATAAGTGCACACATATATTTGGCTTTTCTTGATAGATAAAAACACACAATTATGTGCAAGTGTGTGTGTTTGTGTCAAAATAATTCAAACAAAAGAGAGTACATACTGTTTCATTCCACTTATTGTTTTACTATGAAGTTCTAGAAAAGATAAAAATAAACTGTAGTGATGGAAATTAAAACTATATTTTCATATAAAAGTGAGTATTGACTGGAAAAGTACATGAGAAAAATTTCTGGAGTAATAAAAATATTCTATATTTAATTTAGGTGTTTGCTATAGTTTTTATAAATTTATTGAAGCTTTTTGATTTGTATACTTAAGATTTCTCTATTTAACTGCATGT
Source organism: Callithrix jacchus (assembly GCF_049354715.1). Taxonomy (NCBI): domain Eukaryota; kingdom Metazoa; phylum Chordata; class Mammalia; order Primates; family Cebidae; genus Callithrix; species Callithrix jacchus. The sequence continues at coordinate 134,498,741 of NC_133504.1, forward strand.
AGATTTTACCACAACAACAACAAAAAAAATCAAAGGTAGCAAAATGGATCAGAAACAGTTACACACATGACAAGATCTCACTTATTACCTGAATCTATATTTTTAGCTAGATATCATTACATTTTTAATGTGAAGAAATTTATTTTAAGAGAGGTTAAATGATTCTTTCAAGGACATAGGATTAGTTAGTGACAGAATCAATATTCAAACTTAGTTTGGTATTTTTCTACTATACCATACTCAAATTAAAAGATCCCATGAAATAGAATATTATAATCTATCTTATGAAATCATGTGCCATTAATTTTTTTGTTTCGCATTTTTGTTTTTATTTCCTTCATTAGCTATCACTGAGCATGCAGCTGCTGTAAAAAGGTTTATGTCTTCAGCACGGCCATGTTCAAAGGATCTTTGTTAGAAGTGGAAAAGCAAAGATAGTAGAAATAAGCTTTTCAGTGATCATTAATATGTGGAGCATTTCAAGAAACAAGTTCTACCAAACACTGCACTAATTAAGCGGAAATGAGTCTTAGGAGCACGATAAGCCAAACACAGAAAACACATTTCAACATTACTATTTTCCCAAAATACTAATAAAAATTTCCTTTTGTGAGGTCTCAGGGTGCTTTTTCTTTCTTCTTTGCTCTATATTTTTTTTAAGTAACAAAGATTCTTTTTTTTTTCAAAAGATTGTATGTTTTTAAACTGATTCATAATAATAATGTAAATTCAGTGACTTGGAGGTTTAAAGTTGAAATCTTTGCCTTATTTGAAACTCACTTCTGAGAGAAAAGGAAAGATTCACCCCAGTAACCGAGCCTTATTTCTGAATACAATCTCTCCCATGGGAACTATCTCTCCCATGGGCTATATTTCTATAGCCTTAAATAGCAGAGAATTGCTAGTCATGGATTTAGCAAAATTTTTAACCAGAATAGAAAATTCTATAGTTTAATTGTACTGACTAACCTTATTGACTCATAAATCTCTTGAGAATCGTACAATATGTCAGGGTCAATCAGATTATAAACATTGTGATTATCATTGTCTATCACAGACTAACTAATATTTGAACTTTCAGTTTGCTGAAATTCTATATTTAAAAGGTCTATTATTTTTATGAAAGACTTACATTTTAATTCAATTGATAAGTCTTGCTTTGCATTTATCAGCACTTTATAGATTGCTCATATTGTAATACTTTGTTTTCTGAATTTATTGCATTATTTCAACACCCATCACTGATTTAGTATTTGTTCATTCAGTCATTTATTCATTCACTTTATTCACTCTCAGATGAGGACATTATTTTTATTTCACTGCAAAAACAAAGCAATCAATCAGAGATCTTCCCATCTTTCCTCTTACACCAAACACCAGAGCAGCCAATGAACCCATATTAATGTTTATATATTCCACCTGCACTGCAGATGCAGCAGGCACTCACTCCCAGAAATGATTTGGATCCTAAGAGCAACCTCAATGGCAATGCTCCTACAATTTTGAGCTTTCCACATCATTACAGTCTTTGCCTCCACATCTGAATCACGGTTTAAAGATAAATCATATGTTATCACCTCCCATCTTAAACCACAAACTCTTCCCTGGTCTTATATACTTCTGCAGGTAATAAGCTTTTTTCCTCATCTTCCCTCACAACAAATCTTCAAAAAATTGTCAATACTTGTTTCTACTTCCTGTCATTCTGTTGTCTTTTGAATTGTCTCCAATCATCACTTGCCACCACCACTCCCTTAATACCATTGTCATTGTCAAAGTCACCGAGAATCACCACTGTATTGAATTCCATGGTTAATCCTCCATGTTGATTTTACCAGACCTATTAGCATCGTTTTACTAGTTTATCACTTTCTCTTTCTTGAAATACATTCTGCTGGGATGCCAGTTTTTCTTGGTTTTCCTTCTTTGCTTCTCTGTGGTGTTCTGAGCTATATTTACAATGCACAAAAGAGTTACTATAATAATGTATACATTCAATACATATTTTTGGAATAAATACTTGTGTTTTAAAAACCACTGTTGCTCTCCAACTAAAGGCAATCAGAGCAGGGGCAAATTTGAGCATTAAAAAATTAATGCCAATAATTTGTCCCTTCTAACAACAGTATAACATGAAGAGAAATGCTAGCGTAAAAACAGAAAACACAGCCTAATGACAATTGTCATGCATATTTATATCATGTAAAAACACATATTTTTTATAGTTTAATTTTAGTATTGACTTTTCAATCAGGGCATAATTTACACTACTTGTACATAGTGTTAATATTAACATATACATCTATATTGTGGTTCATAAATGTCACAAATATTCTTCTTCCTCTACATGTAAGAATATCTGTGCAAATCACATTTTTGTCAAAAAGGACTCCTCAAATTAAATAATGAGGACAAACAACTACACAGAAAATTTCCATCTGCGGACCATTACAAAACCTTTAGATTTCTATTTGTAAAACAGCAAATAAAAATGAAACTGCTCACTGTCCAAGAATTATTAGTTAGTTTCTTTAACATAACCTCTAGGGACACAGTAGAATGTCTATGAAATAAGAAGTAGGGCAGAAAAATGTAAAATACTACACAATTTGGAATGTGTATTTATATTTTTCTTTAGTTAAGTAATAGCTTGATTATAGCAGAGGATATTATTCTAACAAAAGTATTTTAGAGGCACTGCCATCTAAGAAGACATGAAATTGAAAAGGAGAGATTATTACTTTATTTTTTAAAGACAGACATACTTGAAGTATGCTCAAGTAACATAATTATATCATTTAAGGCTGACACTGTTTTACCTAGCAAACTTAGTCTCTTTTAAAAAAATCATCACATAATGATAATCAGACAGATATGATTTAATAAATATTTGAGAGTAAAAGCACTGAACAATTTTAATAGATCTGTAATTGTAATTCCCAAGTACCTTTCCTTTCTCAACTAATTGGGTAATGACACTGCTAGAATTAATTCAAGGTCATCAGCGTGCACACAGTACAGATGGTTTCACCATTTTATGGGTGTACAGGGGATTCAACATTACCATTGCCTGCTGCTTTTCAAACTAATTTTTATTCTTAAAAATCCACATTTTTACTGCAGCTGAACAGTTAAGCCATATGTTGCATTGTGAATACTTTAAAATATCTGGTGCATGTAATTGTTACACTGAAACTACCATGCATTGGTAGTTTTCAATTTTGTTGTAAGGAAAGGACACTTATAGTACTGGTGTGTGCGTGTGTGTGTATGTATGTGTGTGTGTGTGTGTGTGTGTGAACTTTTCCTCTAAGTATCAAGCTTTTGTTTCAGTTATGGTCCCAGTGAGAATTTCAACCTGAAATACATTGGATTGCTGATCTGCCTCCTGGTATACAATCTACTGCAGTATGCTTCCATATTGCCTATGCTATTTGAGATACTATGCTAATCCCCCTCAAACTAAAAGACCTGGCTCTGAAATATGTTTCCTCTTTTCCTTTGTGGTAATCGTGAGAAGTAGGAATGAGAAATCTCTGTGTTTTTGTCAGAATTCTGATATGTCATTGTCATGTTTGCCAATCTAGAGCTTTGAGGAGCCTTCTTACACAGTGTGACAGATGAAATGTCCTTATAAAAAGTAGTAATAGCTATGACAATTTTTATCTGTTAATATTTAGCACTCACCAAAATGTTTGCCTATGAATTGAGGTAGGACTCTCTGTTGCACTGGTTTCTCCAGAGCCTATCTTGCCCCAGCAGATAGGTCCAGTGTTCTGATATTTTCATGTTTCCCTTACTCCATTTATAGGATAGAAACAAGTCAGACAAGGCAGATTGGAAAAATAAATGTGTATTATAGAGTTCTCCAGAGAAACAGAACCAATAGGAGATTCACATCATGTGAAAAATGATGTATTTCAAGGCTTACACTGTTAGGAATACTGACAAGTCCCAAGATCTTTGAGGTAAGTCAGTTAGCTGGAAACCTAAGCAAGCCAATAGTCTACTTTCTGTAAAATGTAGGCAAACTTGAAACCTATGAAAAGCCAATGTTTCAGCTTAAGTTTGAAGGCAGTCAGGAGAAATTCTCTCTTACTTGAGAAAGGGCAGACTTGTTGCTCTATTCAGGCTTTCAGCTGATTGCATGAGGACTACCCACATTAGGAAGGTCATCTGCTTTATTCATTCTATCTATTTAAACGTTGATCCATTCAAAAGCACCCTCACAGTAACACATAGAACAATGTTTCACAAAATATCTGGGTAACTTGCGGCCCAATAAAGTTGACACATAAAATGAACCATCAAAAAAACAAACTAGATTTTTGCTATCATTATATTATTTCCTATCTACTTTCTTAATACCTACATACTTTGTTAAAATAAACTTTTATAAATCAGTTTGTAAGAAGAATAAATCTGTACATCAACAGAAACTATATATGAGTTAAAAAGTCACCAACATAGTGAAGCGAAAAAAACATAAAACTAAATGTTTATAGCATATTCTGTACAGAATCTGAAGAGTGGCAGACAAATAATTGATCCGCTGTGCTCCAAGAAGGATTCATCAGAGGACTTGAGTGTAGAGATAGAGTGTGACCTGAGCTGAACTCTGAAAGATGGGTGGTGATCAGTTAAAATGGATTAAGAAGGCTATTCCAAGCCTAAAAAAAAGACACCTGAGTTAACTGAAAAGACACAAATTTGGTAAGCAAATTCGACAAACTTGTTGAGGACAACAAATAATCAAATAAAAGAGACAAATTACTTGAATTTTAGATATTATCAAAGTCCTGAAATAGGCAGGAGTTGATTCAGAGAACAACAAAACCAACTGATGATTTTGAGGCAAAGGTGATGTAATGAAAGTAGTCGGGCTTCTGAAAATTTTCCTTGAGGTAATGACTGAAATGGATTAAAAACAAAAGTGTAGAGGGAAAAAGTATGGAAAGTGAGAATTCAGATTTCCTGGCATAAAGTTTTGAATGTATGTAACAGGCTAGTTGCAGAAGTATTAAAAAATAAGGGATTAAAAAGTATTTAAAAAGGGATTACTAAAAACACTAAACATAATGGATTGTTTGAAACTGTAAAAAGGAGAGTTGGAAGATTCAACAATACCTCAAGCTTTTAATACAACATAGCTTAGAAAATGATGGAAGAAAAATAAAGAGTTTGGAACGAGTCAAGGAAATGGTGACATATACGTGGGTTAAACACTCAAAAGGTAATTGAACACACTGGGAGCAAGAGATAGAGATTTTAGTATCATTTAGTGAAAATGAATGAATTCCTCCAAGAGGTTGCTTATACAAACTGAAAACCAGGGACTGAGATTTGTCCTCACTCTCAATTGAGTGTCTGTGAAAAAATAAAAACCATATAAGAAGGAAAGTAAAAAAGGATTATAAGAAAAAGAGGAAAAAACCGGAACATTAACCTTGTGATCTAGAGAGGAGATTGTGTGTAAAAAGAAGATGTTTTAGAGGAAAAAAGAAGAGTACATAAAAGACAGAGCAGTCTGGAGTTCTGAAAAGAAAGTAATTGGTGGAACTGATTATAGCCTGTCTACTAATCAATTGCAGAGGAAAACATTGTCACTGAATTCTAATTGCTAACTTTTACTACTTAATCTCTCTGTGGAGATGAGAATTAGTTATGGAGTGTTTGTGTAGATGGAAGTCATCTTGTTTGCCACAAACTCATTTGCATGGAAAAGCCCATATCAGTTAGACTCCTGTCAAAATAATTAGCTAAGCATGGGATAAGACCTTTTAGCTTTTAGGACTTTCTAAGCATTAAATATTTTTTTTATATGAGGGCACTCAACATGTTTTACAGAAATTTTGCAGAAATAATAAGCATTGCGTATAAGTCTGCCTTTCCCATCATGTTATCTTTTTCTTTTTTCTTATCTATTTAATAAAGTACCTAATTTAGTAAAATATAAAATTAGCAACTGGTAATCACTGAGATAATGAGAAATAGAATTTATTCTCGCTTTTCTCATTTCTTTCATTCTATTTAGGCATTATGAAATTAAAATAAAATCCATTTCAATTAAAAGAGATCTGTTCTCTTAGTGTAGAGCTTGATAAACAGCATTACTGAATTCAGGTCAGGCATAATTTAATCACCATGTATCCAATACCTAATACAGATTCACAAGACAATATCCTTTTCATTCCTAGATGAAGTGAAAACCCAAAGCTGAAGTGTAGATGTTTGAAAGCTGCTTGTTATTAAGAGCATTCTCTATCTTGCTCTTCCCAATGAGCAAGAAAAGGGGAACCAGAAATCAGGGCTGATGTTTCTGGGACATATTATGTGATAGGTTGATATCTGCAATAAGGTTATTTTAAAAATATTTTGTCTGATTCTTTTAGTAAATTTACTGTCCTCAACCAAAAGTTTGGAAAATACGAAGTTGACATTAATTCCTTTCATTGTTTGTGTTTTGGATTAATGCATATCATGGAACCATAGTCATTTTAGCAAATGAAGTTCCCTGCTTTCTATGTCTTCTGGTTATTTTAAAAGTCAAGCAAACTTTTCTGGAGTCTACTATTCTAAACACCATGGATGTGAACATGAATGAGAAGCAGTTCCCATCCTCAAATGTGCTCCACAGTGGCTAAAGCATTTGTAGTTAATGCTCAACTAAATAAAAGAAAAAATTATTTTAATGTTACTTTACACATAAGTGTTTACCTTTCTGACTTACACAGTGTAAGTGAAACAGTCCTGAGCACACAGATATTATACTCCAATGCCAGGTGTCTCAACTTAGATGTTACTGACATTTTGAGCCAGAGAATCCTTTGTTGTGGGAGCCCGTTCTGTGCAATGCAGGATATTTAGCAGTGCCCCTGGTGTCTACTGAGCAGATGCCAGTCATACATCCTGAGGTATGACAATAATAAATGTGTCCAGACATTGTCATGTTGCTCTTTTTGAGAACCACCACTATAACTGTAGAAGAGAACACCATGAAAAGGGCAATTAGAGGAACAAGAGCCTTCACAGGAGACTCAAAAAGAAATAGAAACACAAACAGGAGAAGGTCTGATAAACTAAGAGACGGAAGAATTTTGAGACAGGATCTGGTTAGTGGTATTACATGCCATGCCCAGTAATGAAGATTAGGTCTGAGAATGGAGTTCAAACCAAGCATTTTAGAAGTGATTTTTAGATAGCAACTTTTATCAAACAGCATCCTTCTCCAGCCTACTAGTTCTCAAGTGGCTATGCCCAACTGAGTCACCTGGACTTATCTACTGACAGAAATTCAAATTCATTCACTCTGTAGTGTGTCAACAAGTATAAAATTATCTATGTGATCCTGCCATACATTTCTGACTAACTCCTACTACTCTAACCTCATTTTCTATTTCCTTTGTATTCCCTGTAATTTTCTCCCTGTCTCTAGCAGTGAAGGATAGTATAAGAAATTTTGAACGGACTTGTTCTGGTCAGAGTTCTAGTTCCTAATTTGACACTAAATTAATGTGTTCACAAGACAATGTCTCTTAAACTCTTAACCTCAATTTAATCACCTGTAAAATTGAATTGGACAGTCCCTCCAACACTAATTTTTTTATAAGCTGATTTCAAAAAAAACACACACAATAAACAGACCTCTAGTGTAAATATTAGTTGATTCATTCTAGTAGATACAAATGTATGTGAATAAATAAGTAACAGATTATAGCCACATATTAAATATTTAATAATATTTCACACTATAATATATTCTGGACACAGTTGAAAAAAATCATGTACTCTATGTCCAAATATAAAAATTAATTCTTAAATTAGTGTTTGAAGTGGCTATATATTTCTATATTCTAAAGAATGGAATATAAAAATTTGTGTATTTTATAGATTTTCCCCACACATGAGGTAACACTACACATTTAATGTGAAATTTTGCTTTTCATGTACATTGACTGGGGCTATTTTATCATTATGAAAGCTGTCACCTCTGAGGTGACCAGCAGAAATATTCAAGAAGCAAGAAGCTTCTGCTGTCCCCGTTGCCACCACCACTGCTTCTTGAATATGGGAGTCTGGAGAATAGGCAACCAGAGCTGCAATTTATTGATTCATAGGTCCCATTAACATTTGCTGTAGCCACAGCTTCTTAGCAACATGTAAGTGGAAGAATCGTTGCCTAAATCATGATACTAGAGACCTGCACACTTTCAAACTTTTTTCAAAGAACCAAGAAGATCCGAAGAAGGATTCTGCCTTAGACACCCTCCAAAACTCACAAAAGTGAATCTTGTCAGTGAAACCTAATTTGTGTCCAGATGAGAGGCGTCCATAAGCTTTTAAACATCTCCCAAAGGAAGAAGAAAAGAAAAGAATGAGATTTGAGATAATCGAAAGAATTCACCACAATATAATTCTTAATTTTTCTCTTTAAATGGGGTATAAAGAGCAACAGTAATCTCTTTGAGTTAGTAAACTTTATTCTTGTTCATGATGCTATACTGGCAAAAACTTAGACTATTTTTTAAAACAGCTTTGTTGAGGTATAGTTGGTATACAAAGAATTGCATGTATTTAATGTGTACAACTTGAAGAGTTTGGACTTATGCAAACACCCATGAAAAAGGCTATTTTAAGGTTTAATGGATGTCAATGTGATTGATTTGACTTGAAGTGTGGCAGAATATGCCCTCTTAAATATGGCACTTCGGCATCAAGATCATTTTGAGTTAAAGGCACTTATAAATGCAGCTGCAAAGGGCACTCTGATCTTCCTTTTTCTTCCTAAAACAGGAGAAGAAAATCCTAGGGGAAAGTTGCCCTTCCTATACCAAGAGAAGAGTAATATTCCTATTACCAAAGATGAGGAATCAAGTCTGAGGGAAATCTGTACAATCAAACCTTGTCAAACTGACCCTTATCTACCTAATTATTTCTCAGTAATTAACTGACGTAAACCAAGACCCTTTGTCTTACCATGCTTTCAAAATTGTGTGCTCTTTGTCCAACTTAGGATATGAACGTTCAGTTCCTACTTCTTCTTTGGGTCTTTATTTTTCTAGGGGATCCCCATGTAGATGTAAAAATCTGTATGTTTCTCTCCAATTCATCTGTCTTATGCCAATTTAATTTTTAGGCACACCCAAAATTCCTAAGAGGATAAAGGTAAAGTTTGCTTCCTCTACAGACTATTTAATAACTAATCATAAAACAGTTTATGTAGGATTTTTTTTTTTATTCCAAGAGGGCAGATTACAGGCATTGCTAGCATATCTCTCCTACTTGGAAGAACAAAATATTGTGTAGAAATTTACACTCAGAACTTTTTCTTAAAGAAGTGATGCAGGAATTGAACAGAAAAACGGAAGGAATCCACAAATTCTCTGTAGGAAGCAGCAGGCTACAGCCTACACTATAGTAAGGCAAGGGGCTGTGAGTCCTCAGAGTGTGAGAAGAGGAGAGACTGCCTCCAGAATACATACACCCACCAAAGACCCTGAAAGCCTAGGCCATGGGGAAAGGCCTTAACCCTACCCAGCATGGCTACTGACTTGGAGAGGGTCATAGAATATAAAAGTTAAAAGTAGGAGCAGAGGTGGGAAGAGCCTTGTGTGCACGCCCAACCTCCAGCACAGACTGAGGGAAGCAATTTCTTATTGCTCCTCACAGGGAATCCTGCAGAAATCACTCAGATAGTTCAGGCAGTGATTTCAGACTGAAAGAAGCCCCAGCTAGGTTTCATAATATAACTTCAGGGGAGATGAACTTTCTTGGCCAGGAATGGCGGGAGGGTGCAACCACATCCACAGGCAGTGGGGAGGGATGTGGCCTGAAAACCACAGGTCTTATCTCTGAAAGCCACTGTCTCTATCTTTGACCTGGGGCAATTGTAAGTTTTGAGTGCAGACTGCCTGGAACTTAGCTCACTGCTTTCAGTAAAACACTGTGGGAACGGATCTGCATCATCAAGTGTGTGGGAACTGTGTGGGTCTACTGTTGCCTGCTACTCCCTACTCCTGTGCAACTTGTCCTGTGCAGCACAGGAAACAAAACTCTTTTCTGGAAAATCAATTCAGTGGCCCAAGAACCATCCCTATCCCCTGGCACTCTCAGGGGCTCCTGCTTGCCCTGCATGCAGAGTCAGAGGCACTAACCCACTTGATGTAGGCCCCACCTGGCTTTGCCTCATCACCTGCCCTAGAAGCATAACCATTTATGCAGGGGGTTGCAAATATTGTGTGTGTGTGTGTGTGTGTGTGTGTGTGTGTGTGTGTGTGAAAAATAAGACCTTGGTGATGACCTTGAGCAGTAGGATATAAATAACTCCCGCAAGCTTAGCATTCCAATAATGGAACTCAAGGCATAAATGGGTTAACATAAAGGACAAAAACTATGAGGAGCTATATGGTCCCATCCATTGTCTGAGAAACCAAACTACCCCACCAAGGGCAACATAAGGCAAGTAAAAATCCCACTGCTACTACCATAGATGATGTTCTTTTTTGCAAGTACCCACTTCTGGCTAGAGGAAAATCGATATGATCTATTGTAGCATTTCCTCATAGAATAATACTGCACCTACAAAGGAGAAAAAAGATGCACATCCTCAGCTATTACTACTGCCTGCACCACTCTGTCTAATCAAAAGGTCCTGAGTCTATCTAAGTGACAGTTCATTAGTGCTAAAACTGGTATTCTCGAATATGCTAAGACTAACTATAAAAAAGGAATCTTACAGAGTCTATGTCATTTTCCTGCCACCCACATTACAGCTTTTTCTATTGCGGGGTGGGGGGGGGTTCCCACGTACTTGTAACAATCTGTATGTCAAGCAATTTAGTGCTGCTACTCACTGCTCGGAGACTTGAGGACAGGCCACATCTCTAGAATTCCTGCAGACATTTCCCAGTATCAGCCTGGAGTGTGGCAACTTCACTGAGTGGCTAGACTCAGAAGAGCAACAACATTCAGAGTATTCTGGACCCTAAGGGAAGGAAAAGTGCACAACATCAAAGAGATACCCCATGGGACAAAATAATACAGACAGAGGGCCTTGAATAGCAGATGTTTCCATTGGTTGGAAAGTTTCTTTAAGCAGAGACACAGTTGCAGTGCTGGGCTCAGCTAGGAAAGTCTGCAGTTCTAACCTAACAGTCTGACATATCATAGAGACAGAAAGTCAACAAATAAACAATGGACATAAATGATATGCTACAAAAATGGGCATAAAAGATATTTACAGAATATTCTACCCAAGAACTACAGAATCTACATTCTTCTCATCAGCACATGGAACATTCTCCAAGATATGACATATTATAGGCCACAAAACAAGTCTTACTAATTTTAAAAAATCAAAATCATATCCAGTATCTTCTCAGACAACATCAAAATAAAATAAGAAATCAACTCTCTTTGGGTTTCTTTAAGAAACCCTCAAAACTATAAAAATACATGAAAATTAATTATCTGCTCCAGAATGATTTCTGGCTTAACAATAAAATCAAAGTAGAAATTTAAATATTATTTGAATTGAATAATAATAATAAATATTGATGAATATTATTTTGAATTGAATAATAATAATGATAAATTAATATTTGAATTGAATAATAATAATGGTTTATGTTATCAAAACCTCTGGGACACAGCAAAAGCAGTGCTAAGAGGAAAGTTTATATTGCTAAATGCCTACAGCCAGCAGTCTGAAAAAGGAAAAATTGACAACCCAATGTCACACCTCAGGAAATAGAGAAGCAAAAACAAACTAAACCCAAAGATAGCAGAAGAAAAAAAATAACAAAGATAAAAATAAAACTAAATGAAATTCAACAAAAAGTACAAAAGATAAATGAAGGATAAAGTTGGTTGTTTGAAAAGATAAAACACAATTCATAGGCCATTAACTAGATTATCCAAGAAAAGAGCAAAGATCCAGATAAGCTGAATCATAAATGAAACTGGATACAGTACAACCAACACCACAGAAATACAACAGTCATTTGTGACTACTGTGAACATCTTTATGCATACAAACTAGGAAATCTAGAGGAAATGGATAAATCAATCCCTAGAAACATACAAGCCTCCTAGATTAAATTGGGAAGAACTAGAAACCCCAAACAGGTCAATAACAAGCAGCAAGATGGAATCACTAATTAAAAATTGCCAACAAAAACAAAAAAGCCTGGGACCAGATGGATTCACAGCTGAATTATACCAGACATTCGAAGAATCAGCACCAATTTTGAAACTACTTCAAAATATTGAGAAAGAGGGAATCCTCCCTAAATCATTTTATAAAGTCAATAGCACCCTGATTCCACAACCAGGAAAGGACACAACAAAAAGAGAAAACCACAAACCAATATCCCTAATGAACATGCAAAAATCCTCAACAAAATACCACCTAACCAATTTATACAACACATCAAAAAGATAATATGTCATGATCAAGTGAATTTCACCCCAGGGCCGCAGGGATCATTTAACATATGCAAGTCAATAAATGTGATACATCACATAGACAGAATCAAAAACAAAAACTACATGGTCATCTCTCAGAACTGAGCTCTCAGGAACTACAATCATTAGAGTCTGAATAAACAAGCATTATAAAAGAGAAAGAAATTGTTAGCCAGTGAGATAGTAGGTACATCAAGGAAGTATTAAACGTTGTAAACACATTAGAAAAATTAGCAAATAAATAAGAAATGAATACCTAACTAACTCCATCAAGAATGATTAAGGGATTGAGTGAGGTAAGATGACCATGGGCTGGGTAAAATGAAGTAATTAAATACTGTCAAGAAGCTACATTAAAGAATGTTCATTTTTTTTTCACTCTTATTTAATACAGTTTTGGATGTTCTAGCCACAGTAATTAGGCAAGAAAAAAAATAAAATAAAGGGCATCCAAATTGGAAAAAATGGAAGTCAAACTATTATTGTCTGCAGATGATATGATATGATTCGTACCTAGAGAATTCTAGACTCCTCCAAAGGACTCCTAGATTTGATATGACAAATTCAGTAAAGTCTCAGGTTATAAAATAAATGTATACAAATTAGTAGCACTGTTACATATTACCAGAAACCAAGATGAGAATCAAATTAAGAACTCAATCCATTTTATAAACTACACAAAAAATAAAATACTTAGGAATATACTTAACCAAGTAGATGAAAGAGCTCTACAAAGAGAACTACAAAACACAGCTCAAAAATATTGATAACACAAAGAAATGGAAACCCATTCTATGCTCATGTACTGGAAGAATCAATATTGTGAAAATGACCATAGCACCCTAAGCAATCTACAGATTCAATGCAATTCCCATAAAAATATCACCATTATTTTATACAGACTTAGAAAAAAATCCTGAAATTAATATAGAACCAAAAATGAGCCAAAATAGCCAAAGTAATCCTAAGCAAACAGAACAAATCTGAAGGAATCACATTACTGGAATTTATACTACAGGGCTATAGTTGCCAAAACAGTATGGTACTAGCATAAAAGTATGCACATAGACCAATAGAACAGAATAGAGAACCCAGAAATAAAGCCAAATATATACAGCCAACTGATCTTTGACTAAACATACAAAAACATAAATTGGGGATTAGGCAACTTATTTATTTATTTTTTTTGAAATGGAGTTTCACTCTTGTTACCCAGACTGGAGTGCAATGGCGCTATCTCGGCTCACCGCAACCTCCGCCTCCTGGGTTCAGGCAATTCTCCTGCCTCAGCCTCCTGAGTAGCTGGGATTACAGGCACGCGCCACCATGCCCAGGTAATTTTTTTGTATTTTAGTAGAGACGGGGTTTCACCATGTTGACCAGGATGGTCTCGATCTCTTGACTTCGTGATCCACCCACCTCGATCTCCCAAAGTGCTGGGATTACAGGCTTGAGCCACAGCGCCTGGCCTAGGCAACTTATTAATAAATGGTTCTGGGAAAACTGGCAAGTCACCTTATAAAAAAAATCAACTCGAGGTGGATCAAAGACTTAAATATAAGACCTGAAACCCTAAAAATCCCAGAAGACTATGCTGGAAAATAAATAAATAGGACCTAAATAAACTAAAAAGCTTTTACACAGAAAAAGAAATAATACTCAGAGTAAACAAACAACCCATAGAATAGGAGGAAATATTTGAAAGCTATGCATATGACAAAGGACTTGTATCCAGAATCTGTAGGAAGCTGAAACAAATCAGCACTAAAAAAATAATAATCCAATCAAAAAATGGAAAACATAAATAGATATTTATCAAAAGAAGACTTACAAATACCCAACAAACATATGAAAAAATGCTCAACATCAGTAATCTAGGAAATGTAAATTAAAATTTCCAAGAGATACTACCTTACCCCTGCAAGAATGGACATTATTAAAAAGTCAAAAAACAATAGATATTGGCATGCATGTTTGGAAAGGGAACAATTGCATATGGTGGTAGGAGGGGAAATTAATACAAGCTCTATGGAAAACAGTCCGTAAAGAGCTAAAAGTACATCTTCCATTTGATCCAGCAATTCCACTGCTTGGGATCTACCAAAAGGAAAAAAAGCCACTATATGAAAAAGACACTTCTACTTGTATATTTATAGCAACTCAATTCATAATTGCAAAGATGTGGAACCAACCTACGTGCCCATCGGTTAATGAGTGGATAAATAAAATGTGCTTTATACACACCATGGGATACTACTAAGCCATGAAAGCAACAGAATAATGTCCTTTGCAGCAACTTGGATGAAGCTGAAAGCCATTATTCTAAGTGAAGTACGAAAGGAATGGAAAACCAAAACTGTATGTTCTCACTTACACGTGGGAGCTAAGCTATGGGTATGCCGAGGCATACAGAGCAATAACGGACTTTAGAGACTCAGAAAGGGGAGGGTGGGTGAGGAGCTAGGGATAAAATACTACATATTATACCATGTATTAGGTACCATGTGCACTACTCAGATGACAGGTGAACTAAAATCTCAGCAGATAAATTTATTAGTTAAATGTTCAAGCTCTGGGGTAAAAATGCTGATGAAGATATCATCTCTATCATTTTACCAATTATGTGACTGGGTAAATTATTTAAATTTCCTGTTTCTTTGTTATTTTCCTATTCATAAAGTGAGAGTTACAGCATTAACTCCCTCATGTTATTGTGAAGAAATGAGAAAATGAGAAAATCTAGCATTTAACTCAAAGATTGGCATTTGGTATAAACATTGCTAATGATACTAATAATTAAGTCAAACATCGTATATTCAACCATATCCAGGACACTCTGAAGAACTTTTGAAATTATATAGTATCTACCCATCTATATACATCCAATTTGTCAATAAGTAATAGTTCAAATGCTGTGTATTTATATATGCATGTGTATATGTTTTATTCTCAGGATAATCTGCTATATGATGGTGGCCATATTTTATAGCTTAAAATTAACTATATTTTGTTATGCAATGGTATCTTTGGCAAGAAAAGTCCATCATCCAAAAAGGTAATATAAAAGCAATTTTTTTAGTGATGTGATAGATGTATGATATCTCTATTGCCATTTATAACTTCTTTCCATAGCGTTCCAGGACCAAACTCAGGGTCGGGCTGCTCTTTCTCACAGCTCAATAAGGAGGTGGAGATGAACTGGAAAAGAGGAGAGTTTTTATTTCTGCAACCAATTATATGGAGAAGGCCTGGAAATCGCCAGATCAACTCAAAATTCCAATGTTTTCCAGAGCTTAGATACCTTTTCAGCTATATCTCTACATGTAATTGTGCATTTATCTAAAGACATAAGTGATTAACTTCTTTTAATCTATAACTAAGATCTGAGTCCTGAAGACCTTCCTCTGGAACCTCAGTAAATTTACTTAATCTAAATGGGCCTCAGTGCTGGGGAGATTACCCTCATATTGTCTCCTGCTAAATCATGGAGGTCTGGTGAGTTCCTTCAGATCCCCAATAAACTTGTTTGTGGAGGCCTGGGGAGTTTCTTCAGACCCTCAATAAAAATTGTTTAATCCTCAATGAGTCCTGTTAAGAATTCCATCATTATTTTGTCATGTGGCTCAGGAAAGGCCTAAGCAAAACACTTGATGGGCTTTTGTTACATTCCAGCCTTTGTGTAAGGGCACTGGCTCTATCAGCTTTAATATCCAAATTGACAGTCACTCAGTCAGTCAGTGCTGAAACAGTTGTTATGGAGGCTTGCATTAGTGAGACCTGGCCTGCCACAATAGTACTTGATTTGAATTTCTAGAATAAAATTTAAACTGCTTAACGAATTTCAGACTGTGTGAAGAGACCTTTATTCCCCAGATTACTAGCTCTCTAGTATGATTACTAAGTACGGGGAACTTCCTAAGGTGGTGCTTAGTATAGAGAAAGTCCTAAATAAATATTAGCTTCCTTTTGTTTCCATAGTTGCACAAAGGCCTGGACCATGTTTGTCTCCATCTTAGAATTAATAAGAATATTCAGTGAAAATGTGCTATGGTAGAAACAAGCAATATGATACAATAAAAAGAGCATGAGTTAAGTTCTTCAGGTAGATTACAAAATTCTCACAAATGTCCCCCTTGCTATATGTATGTTCCTTTGTGGTGTCATTTGGCCTCTCCACCTATTAAAAAGAACATTTATCTTTTCTTTAAATTTGGGCCTGGCCATATGACTTGCTTTACCCTCTGGGACATTAAAAAATGTAGTGTAGAATCACAGAAACTATGGACTGAGTTGTTACTGTTTCTTGCTATTAGAAATGCTCCACCAGGTGAACAGTTGGAGACAACTTCTCAAATGATGAAAAACCATATAGAGGGAGCTCCCAAACCTTCCCAACTACCCTCTCCCATCTAAGATATGTGAGTGAGATTGCCTAGGTGATTCAGTCTCTTTCCAAACAAACTGCTCAAGCAGACCAGAAGAACTGCCCAGATAATCCACAGAACCATGAGAAAAATAAATCCATATGTATTGTTTTAAACCACTTACTTTGGAGGCCACTTGCGGAACAGAAAAATGAAACAAAATAAAACAACAAATAAACCTAACTGAAAGGGCTCATAATGTCATTCTACCATTTAACATAGGTATATAAACTTGAGCAAGTTACTTACTGTATTAAAAATTCAATTACCTTACTTGGAAAATTGAAACAATAACCTGCTCTTTTAATTGTGATGAGAATTAAAAGAGAAAATTTGTTTAAAATCCTTAACAGCAGAGCTGGTACATGCCAGGGATTTAGTAGCATTCACTGGCTTTGCTTTCCTCCCCCTGACAGTCTCTTTCATAAACTGTGTTTAAAGCTCCATTGTATGTTTGTGCAAGAGGTGCCAAGCAGAAAAGTACCATGTCTACAGAAGAACTCGGATCTATAATAAATTCCATTCTGTTCCTAAACTGTGCACTCTGGCTTGAGGATTTTCTCTGCCCGGAGAAAGGGATGCCTTTACCTAATTCATACAGAGAGGTTAGAAGGCCTAATTGTACTTGGGTTTTATACTTAACACATTTCTGTTGAATTAAATTGAATTGTGTTAAGTTATTCCTTAGTGAAAAGTTGAGTTTTAGAAAATAAAATAGCAAAAGTTTTCTTGACTGATTTCAAAGTCTAAAAGAGTCATCCAAACACAGTCACATTTCTTTGATCTCAAGTGAATTTTACATCTATTCCATTTCAGTACTTAGAAACATGGCTAAAGAAATGTTTCAGCTTCAGGAAAGTTAAAATGTAATACACTGTACTTTGATAGTGTCTCCTACCTTCTGTTATTTTAACTTCCTTTATTGTACTACATTTGGACGTCACCTCTTGATTCCTTCATTTTCTGCAGTCTATCAACAGCCTCTTGTAGCACTCAGTTTTTTATGGGCTGTATTGTAAATGACCTAAACTGCTTGCTCATAAATACCTCAATTTCCTTAATTCCCTTGCACTTTTTTCTTTCACCTCATCTGCATATCAAAAAAGCCCTAATGCTGGATAAAGACCATGCCTCCTTTTTTCTTCTTATGCCATTCTCTAGCTATACTAAAGCGGAAAAAAAAAGTGCAAGTATGTAGAAGTCCTAGACATTAATATTCTCCAGCCATCGCCGGCCCTTAAGCATTGCTTGAAAAATTCTTGCCCATTTTTCTCTGCCTTTCCTCTAACAGTATCAAATCTTCATCACACTTCTCAATTCCCTAACCCAATCCCATTCATCTATTTATTCACTCACTCATTCATTCAACAGTGTGCATGGAGTTTCTACCATCCAATGTATATTTTGATGAGACCTGGAGATAAAACTGTGACCAAAATATGAATGATCTCTGCTATTATGCAGTTTATATTCTAGTCATGGGAAGAGAAAATAAACCAATAAATAAAATATCATAGTTGTTGGTAAGTTTATAGGAAAAATGAAAAGGATCCTCTGAGAAAATTACAAATTTGGATAGAACAAGAAGGATGGTTAGTATTCTTAAATGTTAGATAAGGACACTTTAAAAAAAAAAAAATTTAAGTGAGAGACAGTCTGAAGAAGAGCTGTGAAAAAATGCCCTGGCAGATAACACAGCATTAGCAAATGCAAAAGGCAGAGCAAGAGAAAGAAAGAAAAAGAAAGTTAGAATATAGTGTAGCAAATTAAAGCCATGAAAGGTCTTATTGCAGCTTATTAGCTAGCTCATTGACTTTTTGGAAGGGCAGAGGAAAAAGGCTTGGAAGCCACACAAATGATTCTACATCCAAAATACACTGCAGGATTGTGCCAGTGAAGTACTTCTGTCACTGCTTCTAGGATCAGAGACTTTACCTGGCATCAGTGACCATGGGCACTGGGTGTCTGATGTCTCATCATTGCCCCTAAAGGTCTCCACTGCCATTCTCAACTAAACACAAATTTCATGTGTCACCTGATTCCTCACATTTATTACTTCTTAATTGAAGTTCATTGTGGATGAGCCTCATTCGTTTAGCAGACACTAGTTTACGAGTCTGAGCCTGTGCTGTAAGGTAGCATAAAAAGTGATTTCTTGATTTATACATTGGATTGGGGGAACTCAATTGGTGAGAAATTCTTCAAATATTATTTAGCAGCTAGATGCCATGATATGTTAATACTGAGAAATCTATATGCCTCAAATTTCAGAAACTTGCAACATAAGTTTATTTCTTGCTCATGCTGTGTGTGTGTATATATATATATATATATATATATATATATATATATATATATATATATGGAGATATATATATATATAGTGGATTCTCTGAGTCTCTACCTTTTGTTTTGTTCCATGCATTTTCTCATTCATATTGAAAGAACAACCGGTATATGAGTCACACCTTTCTTATGATAGAAGCACAACCAAGAGGCTAAGCTGTTCCATGCAACCATATTTTATGCTTCAGTTTGCTAAAAAAAAAAAAAAAACATGGCCACCTATATTCTTTTGACCAAAATTAAGTCTCATGGCAAGGTAAAAAAAAAAAAATTTAAAAATATACCACGGGGCAGGTGCGAGTGGCTGAAAGGGTAAGAATGGTTGAATATTAATAAATGATAATCTATTAACACACTATGTCCTCTTGGTCACAAATATTTATTTACTACTGCATAGAAAACACACCTGCAAAAAGATACGGCATCAGACTATAAGTGCATCATTTTGAGATAATCTCTGCTTTGAGTCTAGATGCTGTTACTCCTCTGACTCATGTATCCATCATAAAATGGAGGAATATTCACCAAAAACGCATTGCTGTTTGAAAAAAGAATAATGGGAGACACAGAGCAATCAACCAGTGGTAGAGAAAAATCTGAAATTCAGCCAGATAATATAGGGGAGAAAAAATAATCGTTTTCTCCATTACCTATTGCAAGGTTTACAGATGACCCCTGTAACAAAAGATGGACTAACAAGAGAAAAGCATAAAACACTCATTTAACCAAAGTTTTATCTGACGTGGGAGAGTTCAGAAATGAAGACCCAAAGACCCAAGGAAAACTGCATATATTTATGCTTAATTTCAGTGAGGAACAGACAGCTGTGTAGAAGTATGATGGAGAAAAAAAGGCACGGATCTAATTATAATAAACTGGGGAGAACATAGTAAGGCCTAAGTCAGAGTCAAGTCTTGGCATCTCTGTATTTTAATTCCTTTCCTCCAGGTATAGTGCAGGACGCCTGTCTTATGAGGGTCTTATCTTCAGAATCTTGCTAAAAGCTGCAAGGTGACGTCACACACAGTGCAACACACTTACATTTTATGAACTGCCCTAAGGCTTGGATACATGTGGTTCACATTCCAAATACTTTGTTGTAAAATAATAAAAATTTTATTAGGACAACAATTGCAGGTGCCAATTTTTATGTTAGTTAGCTCCTCAGAGTTTATCTTGTGTAACAAACAAACCCAAATGCTCAGTGGCTGACAGCATCATTGGCTTGTTTCTCTCATTCCCTTTCTGTGTATGCTGCAGGATGGTTGTGCCTCTGCACTAGTCTTCAATTGTTCTTTTAATTCTATAGACTGTGGGAAATGGACACCCTCAATGTAGAATGTGACTTTACTCACAGAAGGGGAAAAACAAGAGCAGCTAGGCCAAATTACGCTACTGTATTTGTACTCTTGCTCAGACACAGCATGTGGCAGACCTGCTTACATTAAGCTAGAAAAAGTGTCATTTGACCAATGAGATAAAAAATTATATTTCATTAGAAAGTTGATAGTAAAAAAAAGAAAAAGTAAAGGAATATTGGTGTACGATAATACAACTTACCACAGAGGGAATATAGGAACAAACCTCAGAACCAAGCCCTTGGGAACTATAATAATTAAAGTATGAGTAAACAAAGAGTAAACAAAGAGAAAGGAAGGTCAGCCAATGAGATAGTAGGTGTATCAGGGAACTATGAAATCATGTAAACAAATTAGAAAAATTAGCAGTTAAATAAAAAAGTTAATATCTAACTCCATCAAGAACCATTTAAGATTGAGTAAGATGAGGGCTGAAAGATATCTGTGGGCTCAGGCAAAATGAAGTAGCAAAATCAGTAAAGTAGGTACGTAAATTTAAGCAGAGCAAAAAAGCTACTGCCTTGATAAGAAGCCACATTAAATAGCCACATTTTGCAGTTACAAAATTTATTCATTCTTTAATGTGGCTTCTTAACCTGGCAGTACCTAATTTATCAGTGTAACTGATAAATTACACTCTTTTCTTCCCTACCAAACTCAGAATCAAATGATGAATAAGCACAGGAGTAAGATATACTGAGATCAAAATAACAAATCTATACCTAGTAAAACTAAACTGCAGCTAGACCTTAAGCCAATATGTACTTCTTAATTATTTTTGCTTTTATTACAAGACTAGGATACATCCATAGGGTAAATTGGGTCTACAGAATTTCATTTCTCCAGCCAGGTGCAAGAAAAGAAATGGTTGCCTCAGCCACTTCCATCCAATAGAGTGAGTATGGAGATAAACTTGCTTCTAGGAGTGATTCAAAGACAGGCCCTTCACCTTATGCCAGGCATATTTTCTACACAGAGAGTATGAACAGTAAAAAGATTGCATCCATGCTCTACTTAGACGCGACGGAGTAGAATGATTGTCTCTCAATATCACATTTCCTTTCATAACATTAGAAGTGTGCCTCCTCCCCATGGAATTTCAGCAGGGTAGATGGATGCCAAGCTAGAGGCCAAGGCTTTCTTGCTTCTTCTATCATCCAGATGCAATGATAAATAAAATGATATGAACAAATTCCAGGTCACATCCTTAAAAAGAAAATAGATCGCCATCTATGTTGTCTTTCTTCCAGTTTGGATTCTAGGACTTGGCACAAAATAGTACATTAGACACAGTCACTACTTTTTAAGGATAGCAGAGTGATTCTAGCAGCCTGGATCTCTCGATCACCTTTTGGTTTAGAGTAACCAAGACATTATAAAACCTTCATATTCCTGTTTGACTGACTGTATTTGGGGGTCTAACAGATATAGTAATTTATGCTACATCATAATGAATATATGATTTGGAACCTACTAATATAATGCTAACATAATAAAAATTGCAAATTAAGCATCAGCTTCTCAGGTGGGCTGTGCGAATCAGGACATAAAATTTTAATTTTTAAAATCTGGTAACCTTTCTTATGTCATGACAAAGTATTTGAAAAGTGAACCACATGCTTTACAAGACTGAAGACACTTCTGAAATGGTAAGTGTGTTGCATGGTGTGTGACTTCACCTTGTGGCTTTTAGCAAGATTCTGAAAGATACAAATGAAGATAGGAATAAACAGCCGAATTGCAAACAGAGTTAGAAAGGAATGTATTTTGTCAAAAGAAAAGATTTTTCGTTGTCTTAGTCTATTTATGCTGCCATAACAAAATACCATAAAGTGGGTAGCCTATAAACAATAGATATATTTATCATAGTTCGGGAGGCTGAAGTCCAGAATTCAGGTGTCAACAGATTTGATGTCTGGTGAGGGTTCACTTTCAGGTTAATATATTGCCTTTTTTCTGTGTTCTCACATGGTGGAAGAGGCAAGGGGGTCTCTCTGACCCTCTTTTATAAGGGTGCTAATCTCATTTGTAGGATATATCCCCATGACCTAATCACTTCCCAAAGGAAGAGATTATTCCCCAACTCCTAATCACTCCACACCTCCTAATGCCATAACCATGGAGATCAGAATTTCAACATATCAATTTTGGAACCATAGCACACACAAACGACAGGCTACCTACACTGAGACCATAGCACTTGTCCTGTGACTTGCAAATTAAATTGATTTAGTGATGTACTAGAATCACCAGTGTTGTATTTTTTTCTAGATGCCTCTACCCAAAAGGGACAAAACTGAATTCCAGTAACTTTTCCCAATGTTTCTTCCTAAGATTTTATAACCAGGTTTTTTCTTGTATGCCGGTGAGGCACAGTGACTTTGAGAGAATATTGTGGATTTTTGGCTTTTAACCTCTTAATGAATAAGCGACGGGGCCACTGCAGGTGCACTATATGCTTGTAAACTAAAACATTGGACCCAAAAAAGTGTTTCAGAAAGGTGATTTTATTTAGGCAGAGAAAAGAGAAGGAAAGGAGAAGAAGAGAAAGGCTTCCACAAAGAGTGTGGAAGGGGATTCCAGTGGGGAAATCCCGGAGGGAGCTCCCACCATGTGGGAAGGGATTCTAGAAAGTTGGGAATTTGGTGCATGTGAGGGAGCACAGACTTTTATCCTGGGAGAAACCCCAACCTTCTCCAAGCGCCTGGGCCAATGAAAGGAGTCCCTTAGAACATCCGCTGGAGTGACTGACTTTTAGTTTTTTCCCGTGCCTGTGAAATTCAAACATAAACCAGATAGAGAGAGATGGGAGTGGGGCATGGTGCCGGGAAATTCTTGCCCTTAAAGCTACACCCCCTCATGGACCCAAAAAGAGAACACATTCCCTCATTCCCCCTTTTGAACAGGAAATTTTAAATTCTGTTGGAATAGGGGTGTTGATCCTTTTTAACTACTTCCTTCTGAAATGGGGTATAGAAGGGACCCTGCAGTTGAGGGTTTTCCAGAGGGAGACTTTTAGGGGTGCAGATTGATTTATAGGTCCATGATAGAGCTTACGAGCCAAAGACATCTGGGGATTTAGTAGCTTTAACTGTGACCTTATGGTTTTATAAGAAAAGAGTATGACCAGGTGGTTAAAGATGAGAGATCCAGAGTTATAAAAAAGCTTAGGAGAGAACAGAGCCAGATTTTCGAAGGTTTTTACCCCTGTTCTTGATTGGTTTTTGAGTTTTATATTTAAAATAACACTTAACTGGTTTGCAAAATAGCAGCTTTGTTTTGTTTTGTTTTAGAAAGAAACAGGATTCTCCTCTTTTTGTTGTTAGCAGATTTATGGCTTTTATATTTTTAAAGCTATGGCAGCTAAAGAGTTAAGCTGGTTTGCAGAGAGAGCTGCCTTTTGCAGAGAGAAGTAGCAACTTGTTTTTGTTATTAATTAACTTTTGAGATAGCTTATAGTAATTGAATAGAGGTAGTAACTTTTTTAAATACTAGCACCAGGTTTTTAGGGTAGAAGAGAAATACTGAGAAGGCTGTGCCAGCGCCCAGGGAAATATTGGCTTTTTGGACTTTTATGGTTACCATTACCTGGGGCTTGTTGAGGGTGATGGCTTGTGCTGGCACTGGTTCCAGGCATTCTTAGCCCTGCCATTGGGTTATTTAGTTAGACACCTTAGGCTCAGGGGACCTTAGTTTCCAGGGACAGTGTGCTTTTTAGTGATTTTTCCTGGCACAGTGGGCATGGATGGAGTGGTGGTTTATTTCTTTGGGGACACTTTGCTATAACATGTCCCTTTAGACCACACTGGTAACAAGTTTTGCCGGATCGGCAGCTAACTGGAGCCTTTCCCTTATTTGAGCCCCTGGGGTTTGCTTGCCTGAAGGCCATAACCAAGGCAGCAGCCTTTCTCTGATATTTCCTGTTCTTTTTGGTCTGTTTTTCCTGGTTTTTATCATAAAACACTGAGGTTGCCTGGTTTAGCAATAATTTTAGACTCTGTTTTGGTCCCAAGGCCAGCTTCTGAAGCTTCCTCCTGATACTTGCTGCTGACTGAGTAATAAACTTGTTTTTTAGTATTAACTGACCCTTAATAGAGTTTGGTGACAGGGGAGTATACTTTTTAAAAGCTTTTTTCAATTGCTTAAGGAAAGCTGTTGGTTTTTTTCCCCTTTCTTGAGTTATGGTGGATAACATTGCATAGTTTATTGGCTTATTTTTTTTTTTTTTTTTTTTAGTTTGCCTAAATGCCTTAAGTATGCAGGTTAGAAAATGCTTACAGTTTCAGTCCCTTGTTTTGGATTCAGATTCCAGTGAGGGTCTGTGGCAGGGACTGCCTGAGTACCTGTGGGATATTTGTTTTTATCCTCTGGTGCTATTAGGTTGTGTACATGACTAAGGTACTAAGTGTTCCCAAACTTTTGAGCTGCTGCTAGAACAGCCTCTTTTTTATTGCTGGTTAGAATTTGATTAAGCAAAAGCATGACATTTTCCCAGTTTAATTTGAAGGACTGACCCAGGCCCTGAAGAACGTCTATGTACTTGCTGGGGTTATTTGAAAACTTTCTTAGGTCTGCTTTAATTTGCTTTAAGTTGGAAAGTGAGAAGAGGGTATGTACCTTAGCTGGGCTAAATTTTCCTCCCACTGCCTGTAGGGGGCAGAGTTTAGGCATCTGGGTAGCCTGAGATGCAAACAGAAACTCAACCCATACCATAGCTAATTCAATAAGCCATCTGTGTATGTTCTGCTCCATCTCGCAAAATCAATAATCAAATAGGTCACTCATCTTAAGTGGAACATTGAGTGAGGTGAGCTGGAAGTATAGACGTTATCCTCCCAACATCGTTCTCTTCTAGGTAGTGGAGCAGGAGTATTGATCTTATTTAATTTAGGTGAAGAAGACACTGGATATGCAATAGCACTCTCAAGAATCAGTGACAGTAAGAGAAGTAAAGGACTTAGGCAGTTTCAAAAATGGTGAGGTATTTTTTAAAAGACTATACGGTATTTGTAGGTAATGTTATGATAGCAATTCTGATAGGTAGCTCTATAGAACTGAAGATGAAAGTTAAAAAATTCAAATATTTGGTTGTTCCTTCCTAGATAATACTAAGTCAAATTTGTTCAGGAGAGCTAAGCAAGGGATGAAAATTTTTTTTTGTTGTTGTTTTGTTTGCTTTAAATAAATATTTTTTAGAGCAGTTTTAGGTCAAAGCAAAATTGAGTAGAATGCACAGAGGTTTCCCATATGCCCTCTGCCTCCATACAAATATAGCCTCCTCCAATATCAACATCCCCCACTGGAGTATTACATTTTGTTATAACTGATAAACATACATTGACCTATGATTACCTAAAGTCTGCAGTTTACATAAGGTTTCCCTCTTGGTGATGTGAATTCTGTGGCTTTGGACAAATATGTAAAGACAAGTATGCACATTCTAGTGTCATTTCAGGGTAGTTTCACTTCCCTAAAATTCCTCTGTGTTATACCTATTCATCCCTTCCTCCTCCCAATATTCTGACACCCAATTATCTTTTTGGTAGCTTCATAGCCCTGCCATTTTCAGAATCCTATAAATGGAATCATATATTATGTAGCCTTTTCAAACTGGCTTATTTCACTTACTATGCATTATTTCCTCCCTGTATTTTTATTTACTCATTTCTTTTCAGTGCTGAACAATATTCCATTGTCTGCATGTACCTCAGCTGGTTTGAACATTAACCTACTGAAGGACATATTGGTTGCTTCCAAGTTTGTGCAATTACAAATACAGTGCTATAAGCATCTGTGTATATGTTTTTGTGAAGACATACGTTTTCAAATTCTTTGAGTAAATACCATGAAATTTGACTGTTGGATCAAATGGTTTTTTGGAATAAATGCTTGGAGCAAATTCATTTTTAGATAAGAGTATGTTTAAATTTGCAAGAAACTGCCAAATTGTCTTCTAAATTGACTCCCATTTTGCATTCCCACAAGCAATGGATGAGAACTCCTATTACTCTTCATCTTCACTAGCATTTGGTGTTTGGTTAATGTTCTGGATTTTAGCCATTCTGATAGGTGTGCAGTGACAACTCATTTTAATTTGCATTTCCTTAATGACATATGATGTGGAGCGTCTTTACAAATGTGCATTTACAACCTGTATTCCTTCTTTGGTGAGGTGTCTGATAAGGTAATTGACCCATTTTTAATGTTGTTCATTTTTCTATTGTGAGCTATAACAGTTCTTTGCTTATTTTGGAAAATATTCTTTTATAAGACGTGTATTTTGCAAATGTTTCTCCCTGTCTATAATTTCTCTAATTATATTATTGGCAGTGCCTTTAATAGAGCAAAACTTTTAATTTTAATTTTAATAAAGTCTAACTTATTAGTTATTTTTAACATGAATGTTGTCTTTGGTGTTATATCGAAAAACTAATTGCTACACCCTAGATATCTAAATTTCCTCCTATATTATCTTCCAGGAGTTTCATATTTTGCCTTTTACATTTAGATTTATGATTCATTTTGAGTTACTTTTTGTAAAGAGTGTAAAGTCTGTGTTTAGATTCTTTTTTTTTGTACATGTGTCCAGTTGTTTCAGCATCATTTCTTGTAAAGATTACCTTTGTTTCATTGCATTGCCTTTGCTCCTTTGTCAAAGATTAGTTGCCTATACTTATATGGGTCAGTTTTGGAGCTCTATTCCGCTCCACTAAGTGATTTATTTGTTTTGTATTTTGTTCCTGCTGCCAGTTCCACACTGCCACGATTGCAGTAGCTTTGTGTTAAGTCTTACGTCAAGTAGTGTCAGTCTTTATTCTTCTTCAATATTGTGTTGGCTATTCTGGGTCATTTGCTTTTCTATATAAACGTTAGATCAGTTTGTTAATATCAACAAAATAACTTGCTAAAATTTTTATTGGAATAACATTGAATATATCTATTAAGTGAAAAGAACTGACACCTTCATAATATTGAGTGCTCCCATTCATGAATATAAAATAACTCTTATTTAGTTCTTTAATGCCTTTCAATAGAGTTTATAGTTTTTCTCATATAGCTCTTAATATCTTTCTTCAGAGTTTTGTAATTTTCCTCATTTAGATTGCTCACATATTTTGTTACATTTATACATGTCAAATTTTTGAGGTGCTAATGTAAATAATAATGTGTGTTTAGTTTCAAACTACACATATAGATTGCTAATGTATAGGAAGGTGTTTGTATTAACCTTATATCTCACAACTTTGCTTCAATGTTTATTAGTTTCAGAAGATTGTTTTTTGTTTTTGTTTTTGTTTTACCAGTTCTTTCAGATTTTACACATCGAATATAAGATCATTATGATCACAGACAGTTTTACATTTTCTTCCCAATATAAATACCATTTATGTTATTTTCTTCTTCTACTGAATTATATAGTATTTCCTCTACAATGATGAAAAGGAGTGGTAAAAGAGAACATCCTCATCTTGCTCCTGATCTTAAAGGAAAAAGCTTCTAGTTTCTCATCATTAAGTATGATCTTAGCTGCAGGTTGTTTATAGATTATTTAGCTGAGGAATTCCCATCTATTCCTAGTTTACTGAGAGTATTTTCTAATCAAAAGTGGATGCTGGATTTGGTAAAATACATTTTCTTCATCTATCGATATGAGCATGTAATTCATCTTCTTTACTTTGTTGATGTGATGGATTGTATTAATTGTCTTTTGAATATGGAACCAAGCTTGAATACACTGGATAAATCTTGCTTAGCCGTAGTATATTTTTATTTTTATATATTGGTGGATTTTATTTGCTAATATATTGTTGAGAATATTTGAATCTATATTCATGAGAGAAGTGGATGTGTAGTTTTATTATAATGTCTTCATCTGGTGCTGGTGTTACCGTAATGCTAGCCTCATACAATCAATTAGAAAGTATTTCCTCTGCTTTTGACTTCTGTAAGAAATTACTGAGAATTGGTATAAATTCATTTTTAAATATTTAGTAGAATTACTGGTACATTTAGGCCCAGGGCTTTCCATTTTAGAAGCTTACTAATCACTAACTAAATTTATTTAATAAAATTAGACCTCTTCATATTCTTTATTTTTTCTTTTGTGAGTTTTGGCAGAAAATGTCTTTCAAGGAATTGGTTCATTTTGTGAAGGTTATTAAATTTGTTGGCATACATTTATTTATAGTATTCCTTGGTTGTTCTTTTAATAGTCATGAGATCTGATGTGACATCACTCCTTTCTTATTAACATTAGTAACTGTGTCTTGTCTTTCTTTCTTAGCCTGCTACAGGCTTATTCATTTTATTAATTTTTTTGAAAAAAAACTTTTCTTTTTTTTATCTCTATTGATTTCCTGTTTTTAATATTATTGATTCCTACCCTAATTTTTATTTATTTTATTTTGCTTACTTTTTATGTAATTCATCCTTTCTAGTTTCCTAAGTAGAAGCTTGGATTATGGATTTTACATTTTTTTTTCAAATATATGGATTCTATGGTATAAATTTTCCTCTAAGTACTGTTTTTGCTGCACCCAATACATTTTTATAAGTTGTGTTTTTAGTTTCATTCAGTCTAAAATACCTTTCAATTACTCTTGTGACTTCTTTTTGACCCATGTGTTACTTAATAGTGTAGCTTAATATCCTAATATTTTGAAATTTTCCAGCTACATAGCTATTATTGATTTCTAGTTTAATTCTACTGTGGTCTGAGAGCAGACATATAATTTCTCTTATTTTTAATTTGTTAAGGTGTATTTTATAGTCCAGGATGTACTCTATCTTAGTGAAGAGTTCACATGAGTTTGAGAAGAATGCGTAATCTGCTATTGTTGCTATTATTTGAAACAAACTGTTATCTATCAGATCAATTAACAGTAAGCTAAAACGTAAAAGGTTTTTATTGTTTTTATTTATTAGATGGAGTTTCTCTTCATTGCCTAGGCTAGAGTGTAATGGTGGGATCTCAGCTTACTGCAACCTTCACCTCTTCCGGGATTCCAGCAATCTCCTGTCTCAGCCTCCCTAGTAGCTGGGATTACTGACACACACCACCATGGCTGGCTAATTTTGTATTTTTAGTAAAGATGGGGTTTCACAATGTTGGCCAGGCTGGCCTTTAACTCCTGACCTCAAGTGATCTGCCCACTTTGGCCCCCCAAAGTGCTGGGATTACAGGCATGAGCTACTGAGTCCAGCTTAAAGTTTTATTTTACTTGCACTTATCTATTCTCTGATGCTCTTCCTTTCTTTATGTAAATCTTCTGCAGCCTGAAAGTTAGTATCCCCTGCAAGTTCCTCCGTTGACATTCTAACTCCCAAAGTAAGAGTATTGGAGGTGGGGTCTTTTGGAAAATGAGTAGCTCATGAGGACAAAACCCTTATGAGGCAGGATTAGTTCCCTTATAAAACAGGCCCAAAGAAGTTCATTTGCCCCTTCCACTATGTGAGGACACAGAAAGAAGGTGCCAACTATAAGGACAGAGCACTCACTGGACACCAAAACTTCTGGTTACCTGATCTTGACCTTTTTATACTCCAGAACTGTGACAGACTAATGCTTGTTGTTGAGTTTTGTTGTTGTTGTTATAGCAGCCCAAGTAGACTAAGACAAGAATAAACTGTCTGACCTTCATGCCTTTCCTTCTCTCTGAAGGAAATGAAATCTCTTTGGATATTTCTAACAAGGCAACACATCCCTCAATTTGTTTGTGTGAGAAAGTCTAGTTCTAATTTACTTTTGAATAATAATTTTGCAGGGTACAAAATTCTAGTTAGGTGGCTTTTTTCTCTCAACTCTTCAAATATTGCATTCAACTTTCTTGTTGTGTGAATAATCTCTAAGAAGATATTGGTTGAAATGCATATCTTTTCTCCTCCATAGTAAGGTGCTTTACTCGCCCTCTGGCTTCTTTCAAGATTCTTTTTCTTTATCTTAGATAATCTGAGGTTTCAATAGGACATTTCTATCTGTAGTTTTTGGGCATTTATCCAGCTTACTGTTTTACAAACTTCTTGGGTCTGTGGTTTGGTGTATGAAATTTATTTGAAAAGATTCTATCATTATTCCTCTAAATATTGATTCTATCTCTTCAGTCTCTTTTTGGTATTCTTATTACACATAGTGTACTTTTTGCAGTTGTCCTACAATTCTTAGCTATTCTACTCTATGTTTTTTCATTTTTCTGTTTGCTTTTAAGTTAGATTTCCATTGCCATATTCTCAAGCTCAGAGATTGTTTCCTTAGCAATGCCTAGTGTACTAATGAGCCCATCAACTGCATCTATTATTTCTGTTGCAATGTTTTTGATCTCTAGCATTTCTTTTAGATTCTTTCCTAGAATGCCCATCTCTCTTCTTATATTGCCCATCTGCTCCTTTACACTATCTATCCATTAGAGCTCTCAGCATATTAATTATTGATGTATTAAATTTCCAGTCGTATTATTCCAATATTCCCACCATATCCAAATCTCGTGCTGATGCTTGTTTTGTCTCTTCAAATTGTGTCTTTTTGCCCTTTGGTATGTTTGTAGTTTTTTCCTAATAGTTGGATATAAACTGTTGTTTAAAAGGTACTGCTAACAAACATATGAAAAATGCTCATCATCACTGGTCATTAGAGAGATGCAAATCAAAACCACATTGAGATACCATCTCACCCCAGTTAGAATGGTGATCATTTAAAAATCTGGAGACAACAGATGCTGGAGGGGATGTGGAGAAACAGGAACACTTTTACACTGTTGGTGGGAGTGTAAACTAGTTCAACCATTGTGGAAGACAGTGTGACAATTCCTAAAGGACCTAGAAGTAGACATTCCATTTGACCCAGCAATCCCATTACTGGGTATAGAGCCAAAGGATCTATACTCAGTATAAATTATTCTATTAAAAGGACACATGCACACATATGTTCACTGCAGCACTGTTTACGATAGCAAAGAACTGGAACCAACCCAAATGCCCATCGATGATAGACTGGACAGGGAAAATGTGGCACATATACACCATGGAATACTATGCACCCATGAAAAAAGATGAGTTTGTGTCCTTTGTAGGGACATGGCTGAGGCTAGAAACCATCATTCTCAGCAAACTGACACAAGAACAGAAAATCAAACACTGCACGTTCTCACTCACAGGCAGGTGTGGAACAATGAGACCACATGGACACAGGGAGGGGAGCATAACACACTGGGGTCTGTGGGGGGGAAATAGGGGAAGGACAGCTGGGTTGGGGAGTTGGGGAGGGATAACACGGGGAGAAATGCCAAATATAGGTGATGGGGAGGTAAGCAAGAAACCACACTGCCATGTGTGTACCTATGCAACAATCTTACATGTTTTTCACAGGTACCCCAAAACCTAAAATGCAATAAAAAAAATAATAATAATAAAGGCACTGCTATAGATAGGTCTTTAGTAATGTGATGGCAAGGTGTGAGGAGGGTCTTTTGATTAAGTCTCTGTTTTTTTCAATAAGCCTGTGCCTCTAGACTGTGAATGTTAGACATTCTTCTTGTTATTTTCCTCCTCTTATGTAGAACAGGGTGGCTAGAATGGGATGTCATTGTTTATTTCTCTTCCTTCATGTAGAAGGCTGGAGTGGCTGGAGTTGGGTATTTCCCTTTCCCCAGGTCAGTTAGGCTATAATTAAATAGTTTTTCCTGAGGCCATCCCTTATTAAGTATAATATAATTTTTTGCTGTATTTCAAAATAGCTACCTTTTCCCTTCTTTTACTGGAAGCAAGAGGGGATTTTTCTTCAATACTTACTCTGAGAAACTTGTCAAGTGTCCAGAGGTAAAACTCAATAGTTTGGGGAACCCAATAATCCCCAAAACGAGGTTCACCTGGAGCTTCTAAGGCTCCAGCAATTTATCATTTACAGCCTAGATTTCCCAACTTGGCACTGGTTCCTGGAGAAGTTTCTACTTGTCAGTTTCTATTCCAGTAAGTAGTAAATCTATGTATTCACTTATCTGTCTCTCCAATTTGGGGGACAGCATTTTGCCTTGTGACCTCACTTCTCTTACAGATCTAAGATGCATTGATTTTTCAGTTTGTTCAGCTTTGTTACTTGTCATTAGGATGAAGTGGTGACTTCCTAGCTCCTTACATGCTGGAACCGGAAAAGAGATTTGTCGTTGTTTTTGTTTAATGGTACAATGGATGATGACTTTAAAAAAAAAAAGAAAGAAAGAAAGAAGGAAAGAAAGAAAACAGTTGATTAAGAGATCCAGGGTGTCAGAAATTAAATTTAGGTGTCACTGGCACAGATATAGGAAGCTATTGCCAGTAGGAAGGATCTGGAAAGCATCATTGAGATGGCTGGTAAAACTTAAGAAGAGACATAACTCACCAAATGCCAGGTTGAATATCAATCAAATTGAAGACACAACCAGTTATCATGTCAGGGGCAAGAATCAACTGTCCATAATCAGACAGAAATCTTGTTTTCCTTGGCTGAGTAAGGGAAGAATTGTTTAATTAGTAAGTGCAGTTGTAACACCGACATGAAAGTAAGAGATAATTGAATAAACTGCATGGAATTGATAATTTATCTCAAATCATGTGTAGACATAATGATAAGCTTAAAATCATTGAAATATATTGTCAGCATCACATCTTTTTAAATATATTTTTTTGAGATTTTTGAGAGAATCAAACATATAAAATTTGTAATTTAATAAATTGAGTGAAAAATACGAGAAACACTTTCTTTAAAAAAAAATACAGCATGGAAGTGAAAATGTATTAAAAGAAAGACATATATTATAGCAGAAAACCAGAAAATAAAAGAGATATATTCTACAAAAGCAAGAAAGAATAGGATCAAGTGCACATGTGGAAGAATTAGGCTTAGAGGACGTGAGATACTTTCGCCATTTTAATAAAAATGGAGTGTGTGGTGACATTATTATTTTGTAAAAGGAGGAGAGTACGTGGTGTAAGTCAGTTAAAAAGGGCTGGACATGGTGTCTCTTGCTATAATCCCAGCACTTTGGAGGATTGCTTGAGGGCAGAAGTTTGAGACCAGCCTGGTCAACAAAGTAAAAACCCATATCTAAAAAAATAAAAATAAAATTAATGAGCTGAGCGTGGAGTTATAGACCTGTAGCCCCAGCTACTCAGGAGGCTGAGGCAGGAGGACCACTTGAGCCCAGGAGTTCAAGGCTGCAGTGAGTTATGATCATGCTACTGCACTCCAGACCAGGCAACAGAGCAAGTCTCTAAAAACTAATAAATAAATAAAAGAAAATGCAAAAGAAAAATTATAATTTTAGCAGATGAGCAAGAAAATTTTCAAGGTAAAAATAGTTGGGTTTCTGCTAAGTGTTAAGTTACAAATTGAATTTATATTCATAAATTTAAAATGAAATCATGCAACCTTGCCCAGTGATATTCTCTCCTAGCATTCAGTAGCATTAATACATTATAAATAAAGAAGATAAGTATGCTGAACTAATGTTGTTTCTTAACAGTCACATGTAAAAGAAGCATAAGGAACCTAGGGAGTTGAGAGTATTTGGCAGCAAGTAATTACAAATATAATGCTATGGGGTAAGAAAAGAAGAGGAGCAAGTAGGGGACTGATGGATGACAAGACAACAACAGTGTAAGTGGGTTAGAGCTCTTGTTGAGACTGAAAAAAAAAATTGTACTATTGTATGAAATTGTAGATACCAATCTCTTTATTCGGATCCAATACGTATTTTATAATCCTCAATTTCTGGCAATGATTTACTTCTCTTTTATTCATATTTCTCTAGAGAAAAAAATGCATTCAAAAGAGAAAGTTCACAAACTTCTTAATTATCACTCCCACATCTACTGGCTGACCTGGCTCTGTACATATATTTTATTAATTCACTCTTGTTACAAGAGATTAACTGTTCAAAATCCTACCCAAGGCCAAGCCCTTCACTTTTACACAGGATGCCATCCCTGCTGTGGCTCATGTCTTCTCTCCAGCAGTGGTAACTCTCTCTTCTAACCGTCTAACCTTCATCACCGCCAGCCAAGAACATGCACTATTATTTTTATATCAAAAAATAGTTGTTGTTGTTTTTAATTCATCTTACATCCACTTCCACCTACCAACACATTGCCCTGCCTTTTTTTTTTTAACAATAAAATCTTTTGAAAGTAGTCTCTACACCCATCATCTCCAATCTGTACCCTTTCCTCTCTTGAACCTAATCCAATCACAATTTTATTCGGGCGGACCCACATTAAGTGTTACCTTGAATGTCGCTATAGACCTTCAGACTGCCAGAACCAGTATTTGCCTGGGTTTCTCATTCACTTGAATATGGTTTAGATATTTGTCCTCTCCAAATCTGATGCTAAAATGTAGGAGTTGAGGCCTGGGGGAGGTCTTTGGGTCATGGACATGGATCCCTTATGAATGGCTTGACACATTCCCAGAGGAATGAGTAAATTCTCAGTCTATGAATTCACACTAAATCAGATTGTTTAACAGAGTGTCACCTCCCTCTTTCTCTTGCTCCCTATTCACCATATAACACACCTGCTCCCCTTTCACCACCAGCCATGGGTAAAGCTTTCCGGAGCTTCACCAGAAGACTATGCTGGTGCTATGCTTGCACAGACTGCAAACCCATCAGCCAAGTAAACCTCTTTATTTTATTTTATTTTTTTTTAAGATGGAGCCTGACTCTGTTTCTGAGGCTGGAATACAGTGGTGTGATCTTGGCTCACTGAAACCTCTGCTTCCTGGGTTCAAGCCTCCCTACTAGCTGGGACTACAGATGCCCACCACCACGCCTGGCTAACTTTTTTATACTTTTAGTAGAGACAGGGTTTCATCACATTGGCCAGGCTGGTCTTGAAGTCCTGACCTTGTGATCCACCCACCTAGACCTCCCAAAGTGATGAGATTACAGGAGCGAGCCACCTCACCTAGCCCCTCTTTTCTTGTCAGTCTCAGATATTCCTTTATAGCAATCCAAAATGGACTAACATACACTCCAAAATGAAATTCTTTCTTTTCTTGGTTTCCAGTATACATGCCTATTTTGGTTGTTCTTGCTTCCTTGTAGTTAACTTTTTCCCAGGCTCCTTTGCTGGCTTCTCTTAAACTTCTGAGATTTGGAAATTGGACCATCCTGCAGCACCATCTGCAAATTCCATCTCTCCTTCATCTACACTTACTCCCTTGTTATCTCATCTAATGCATGACCTTAAAAGACACCTGCATGCTGAATAAACATACACCTGTATCTCCAAATTGGATTTTCCTTAAACTCAGGCTTACCCTTCCTATATGATGTCTCCATTCAGAGGTCTACTAGAGCAGCCATCCTTAAACTTTTTTGCACCAGGGACCAGATTCATGGAAAAGGATAAAACTGTTCTACCTCAGATCATGAATCATTAGATTCTTACAAGAAGTCTGCAACCTAGAGCCCTCACATGCACTGTTCACAACAGTGTTCACACTCCTCTGAGATCTAATCCATTGCCCATCTGACAGGAAGCAGAGCTCAGGCAGTAATGTTCACTCACCTGCCTCTCACCTCCTGCTGTGCAGCTCAGTTCCTAACAGACCATGGGGAACAGTACTGGTTGAGGACCTCTGTACTAGAGACTTTAAGCTTACTATGTCCCAAACTACTTTGCTATGTTTCAAGCCCAAACCCTGTTGTGAACGACTTCTGGTAACTAAAATAAAAAATTTTGGAGTTAACTTTGATGTCTCTATTTCTTCACATTCCACTCACATCAACATATATTCTCCCTTACCTTTAAAATATTCATCTAATCCTATCACATCTTACATCTCTTGGACTTACACAGTAATCCAATCTAGCTTAATCTTTCCTGGATTATTGCAATAGACTTCTGTTTTCACTGCTGATATTCCTAACGTGTTTAGTCTTCTGTCTGCACCACATAGAGTGATAATTTTAAAATACACATTGTGCAATTTCTATAAACCCCTCACTGATTTTCCATCATAATCAAAGTTCAAAGTCCTTGCAGTAGATTACAAGGCACTGTATGATGGAGCTTCCTGCCATCTCACTAAACTCACAGCTACCCAACAGTATAGAAGTTTTCTTTTATTTCATTTAAAGGATTTAATATTTTGCCCAGAGTTATCACTCTTAATACTGTGTGCAGTAGGGATTTTGAGGCTTGACTTCTCTAAGTCACATGAAAGAAGCATTTTTCTCACTCCCAGCCGAAGTACTAGTGCACTTCACTGGGAAAAATAGCATCATCAAGCATGGTCTACAACAAGCATGATTTAGAACAACAACTCTGATCTTTTTAATCCATAAACATTTTAACCTGGAACATAAGCATCAGCCCAAGACTCTGGCTATTACTATTATTGCTATATCAAATATATTTTTGGCAGGGTACATTCACTCACACCTGTAATACCAGCATTTTAAGAGGCCAAGTCAGGCAGATCACTCGAGCCCAGGGGTTTGGGAACAGCCTAGGAAACATGGTGTAACCCCATCTCTAAAAAAAATATATATACAAAAATTAGATAGGCATGATGGCACATGTCATTAGTCCCAGCTACTCAGGAGGCTGAAGTGAGAAAAATAATTGAGCCTGGGAGGTCAAGTTTGCAATGGGCCATGATTGTGCCACTGCACTCCAGCCTGGGAAACAGAAAAAGACCCTGTCTCTAAAAAAGTTTTTTAAATTAAAAAAATATATATGGATGCACACACACAAACATACACATATGTATTTATACATTTGACCTAAAATATAACAATTTCATGTTTTGTTATTTTATAAAATATTTATATGAAAATATAAAATCAATGAAATTAGTACATTGTGAAAAAAAAAAAACCACAATTCCTTTGACTCTATTTCCCCTACAGCTTTACTTTTTTTTCTACTCACTACCAAGGTCCTTGAATGAATATTGGATCTTCTTTTCCTTTTATTACATTCATTTATCTATCCATTGTTTGCTGTATTCTCTAACACATTCAACCCAAATTGCTTTAGAAAAAGGTTACCAATGATACCTTTATTACTTAATGCAACAAAAAATCTTCCTTCCTTCCTTCCTTCCTTTTCTTTTCTTTTTTTTTTTTTTTTTTTTTTTTTTTTGACAAGACATGTTACTAGTTCCTGGTAATAGAGTTTCATGTCATTTGATTTTATGTTGCATCCAATGCAAACTCACACTCTGTGAAGGTGTTTTCAAAACTGATGGGTATACTGACTGGCCAAAGGGTCATGATGATGTTTGGGAAGAATCAATGGCTGTAAAGTTGAGGATCTTAGTCAATTTTAGATCATTCATCAACATGCTTCATAGCAATTACATCCTATTGGCCAGAGACCAAAGTGATTTGTTGTTGTTAGAAAATACATGCCAACACACAGTGGTACTTCTGATACCTCTATGGGCCACTGAGAGAGTTCTTGGAGAGTAAAAAGTTGGTTGTCATGGAAACAAGATAGGTCCTTGGGAACAGAGAGAGCTTTTGAAGAAGGCCTCTGTTTTTCCTTTGTCTATGTGGAAGGGAGAGACATCCATATTCCAGATAGCTCAGGAGGGTTTTTATAGACACACAGTCTCAGGCAGAAACCAAAGTTTTTTTTATAAAAAGGAAGGCACAGATAAACTTCCTCTATAGAACTTAAATTTCACCAAACAAATTTACAAACAAAACAATATTAACAATTATAGATTTTCATCCAACCCTACCTGGTACCACCTGCTCCATCAGCACGCATTGCAGAAGAGAGAGGCAGCATTAAGTGTTCCTTGAACAGCCACACTCTGCCTTCTGGTTACAGCCTGCCTGTCCCATCTTCTCACCAGCTGTTTGCCATCAGAAATCAGTTGTTTAGAGCCGGGGGCAGTGGATCACACCTGTAACCCCAGCACTTTGGCAGGCCATCCTGGCCAACCTGGTGAAACCCTGCCTCTACTAAAACCATTAAAATTAGCTGAGTGTGGTGGCATGTGTCTGTAATCTCAGACACTTGGGAGGCTAAGAGGCAGGAGAATTGTTTGAACACGGGAGGTGGAGGTTGCTGTGAGCCAAGATCACACCACTGCATTCCAGTCTGGCAACAGGGCAAGGCTCCGTCTCGGGGGAAAAAAAAATAGAATAAAATGAAATCAGTTGCTTAAGCCAAACTCAGCTATTCACCACAAATCCCTAGCTCTTTGTTGTTCCTGGAAGGTTGCCCACCTCCTGTAGCACTCTCTCCACCTCCTCTCTGGGAATATTTTCTTCATCTTTGAGGATGCAATCCAGTTTTGTAATTTCCTAGAAGGCTTCTCCAACTACAACTTCTTTTGCTGATGTCTTTAAACTCTTAAAACTCTGGTAGTCTCTAAGTACCATCTTGCACTCAAATGACTTTTCTTTTAATCTATACTATTATCCTCCCACATTAGATTAATTTCCTTAAAGAACCAAACTGGCTCATGACCACCCCAGTCTCCACTTAAGTCTGTACCACAGACAGTCCATGCTTATGAAAGACAGAAGCATAAAACACTATAAATTAATAACAAATATGATATAGTACAATCATTATTTTTGGTGGAAATTTCTGTTTTTATTACTAATTCTCAAACATGGGTCATGAGTGTTTAAGATTTTCTTCTGACTCCTGTGGTCTATTCAAGATTCATATATGCTGTATCTTCACCTTCATATGAACGTTTTTACCTGTGGCCTCATTTTATTTTTTTATAATAATCTGAAAGTGGTTAACCAAAGACAAATTTTCATAGGTGGAATAGTTGGAATGGTATAGGTCCTAAAGAATTCAAAACTATTAAATTACACGTGGAAAGTATTTAGCAACAGATATCTTTCTCCAATTCTATTTATTTAAGGTGATTCCTTTGGGTAAAATATAATATTTCTTATAGCAATGCAGAATAGCATTGCTTTGATAAATATATGTTATAGAAGTGTTCATATTAGAATGTGTTCTTGTTAGAATGTTATATTTTCTGTCTACAGTGGTTCCATTATGAAAACCAAAAATAAAATTCTAAGCCCCCCAACTAACTGCATAGACCCCTTCTCTCAGACAAGGGCTTTCTAAAATAAACCTGAAACACTAGTTCAGGCCATGGTGGGAATCAGTGGTCAAACACATCTGATTATACCTTCCTCTCTTCGGGATTCAGGCACAGCTGGTCAGCAATAACATTAAAACAGAGAACTTAAGACTGACAAAACAGACTCTTTGTAGCAATAAGACACCAATGTGACAAGATAGCAGGCCTGAAAGAAATTGAAGTATTTTACAACAAAAATATATTTCTTTGATGTATTTTGAAATGGCTCTGCAAAGCTGTGTTTTGTGGAAAAAAAAAATACATTCTATAGATAATTCCTTTCCTTTTCCAGGTCTTTTTCCTGAGCAGAGAGAGAATTAACTAAGGGTCTGGCAGCTATTTTTTCTTTCTATTTACGATACTTTAAGTTCTGGGGTAGATGTGCAGATCTTGCAGGATTGTTACATAGGTATACACATGCCATGGTGGTTTGCTGCCTCTATCCCCTAGTCACCTACATTAGCTATTTCTCCTAATGTTATCCCTCCCTAAACTCTCCATCCCTTGCTATCGCTCACCTAGACCCTCACCCCTCAACAGACCCCAGTGTGTGATTTTCACTTCCATGTGTCCATGTGCTTTCATTGTTCAACATCCACTTATGAGTGAGAACATGCGGTGCTTGGTTTTCTGCTCTTGTGTCAGTTTTCTGAGAAAGACAGTTTCCAGATTCATCAATATCCCTGCAAAGGACATGACCTTATCCCTTTTTATGACTGCATAGTATTCCATGGTATATATGTGCCACATTTTCTTTATCTATTCTATCCTTGATGGGCATTTGGATTGGTTTCAAGTCTTTGCTACTGTCAACAGTGCCACAATGAACATATGGGTGCATGTGTCTTTTTAATAGAACAATTTATAATCCTTTAGGTGTATACCCAGTTATGAGATTGTTGGGCCAAATGGTATTTCTATTTCTAGATCCTTCAGGAATCACCACACTGTCTTCCACAATGGTTGAACTAATTTATACTCCCACCAACAGTGTAAAAGTGTTCCTATTTCTTCGCATCCTCTACAGCATCTGGGGTCTCCTGATTTTTTTAATGATCGCCATTCTAATCAGAATGATTAGTGAGGACTCTAGTTTCATTTTACTGTTTATGTTAGATGTTCATTTTTTTACACAGAAACTTAAAGCACTAGAGTTGACTACTGGTCTCCTAATTAAAATTTTTCTTTACATATTAAAGTTCATTTTTTTCTGCCAAAATAACATTTTAATAATAATTTTGATACAAACTTGCTGGATAGTTCTCATAGTTCAAAGAGATATTCCAAGTGTTTCTGTCTAAGAAAAGTTTCAAGGATCTTGAGGTAGAAGCTTACATGAAATAGGCAGGAAATATGACTATGTATAATCAGTACAGGGTGATTTTCATTTTTATGAAAACCATACTTAGAGCTATGTGAAATAAATATATTTGGGTAGGGAAGAGTCAAACCGAAAAGAAGCTTGCTTTATACTTTTATGTATTACTGAACTTTATTATTGCTGATATGAGTTTTTTAGAAACAACAAAAAGTAGACAATTTTGCAGCAAATACAGGTGATTCCAAAAATAGCTGCAATATTATAAGTACCTAGCAATGGACAGCATCTATTTTCCCCTAGTTATCAGAACAGAAAATTCAAAATGTTATTCTGTTATTTAAAAGCCTCTGGCATTAACCAGAGATAAGGGACGGGAAGCCATTTCTATTGATCTATGGATAAAAACAAAATAGTGTAGTATTGAGTTAGCAATATTGTTGAGAAGATAACTTATTATATTGGAGAAGGGAAAAATATTGAGTTCCATGGGTAGATAAAAAGTAGGTTAGATTAGCAAATTGAGAAATGAGTGTTAGCATCAATGTGACCTTTGTGTAGGAACAAGGAAAATAGTAAAGAAAACGTAATTCTATCACATTTTACTTTCTTTAGAATGCACAAGGGAAGGGAAAAGAACATGGCTCTGGTATAAAAAAGAAATAGGGATTTTAAACTAAACAGTACAGTCACAGCTCATTGATGAATCGGTAACCAATTTCTCCCGTCTTATAGGAATTATATTATAATGAGAAATATTACATGTAAATTAGGTAATTATGACTCAAGTGAAAAATGTGCCTAGCTAATTCCACCTTAAAAGAAAGTCTATCTGGTAAAAAAAAGTTACCTTTGAGACTTCTTTATGTCATGGCCCATATAGATAATGCATACGTGGTATACCTAGAAAATATTTTTTTTTCATGGTGCTCTGGTTTCAATGTGTCCCTTCCAAAATTGACATATGAAAAGCTTAATTATCAATGTGGTGGTATTTGGGGAGGGGCCTTTCAGGAAATGGTTAGGTCATGCGTGCTGCATCCTCATGAATAAATTAATGCCATTGCCTGTGATCCCAGTACTTCTGGAGGGCAAGGTGGGTGGATCTCTCGAGCTCAGGAGTTCAAGACCAGCCTAGGCAACATGATGAAACTCTGTCTCTACAGAAAATACAAAAGATATAAAGTCATGGCATGGTGGAATATTCATAGCTACTTGGGAGGCTGAGGTGGGAGGATAGCTTGAGCGCAGGAGGCAGAGGGTGCAGTGAGCCAAGATTATGGGACTGCCCTCCAAACTGGGCAACAGAGCCAGACCCTATCTAAAAACAAAACAAAAAAAGTTAATGACGTTATACAAAAAAAGGCTTGCAGAAATGGTTCTATCTCTTCTGCTTTTCTGCCATGCAAGGGCACAACATTCATCCCCTTTTTTCCTCCTGCTTTCTGCCATTTGAAAATGTAGCCAGAAGGTCTTCATCAAATACCAGTGCCTAGATCTTGGACCTCCTAGCCTCCAGAACTGTGTACAAAATATTCCTAATTTTATAAATTACTCAATTTCAGGCATTCAGCTACAGAAGCATAAGTAGGGTAAGAAACATGACACACTGGCATAAATGGACAGGCTGAGCAATTGGCCCAGGCTTACTGGCTCCCTAGGACTTGCACAATCTTTATGTGTCGTGAGGGGATCAGTATCTCCTTTATTAGTCCATTTGCATGCTGCTGATAAAGACACACTCCAGACTGGGAGAAAAAGAGGTCTAATTGGACTTACCATTCCACAAGGCTGGGGAGGCCTCAGAATCATGGTGAGAGGTGAAAGGCACTTTTTACATGGCAGCAGCAAGAGAAAATTAGAAGATAGAAAAGTTGAAAACCCCCAAAAAACCATCAGACCTTGTGATACTTATTCACTACCATGAGAACAGTATGTACGATACTGCCCCCATGATTTAAATTACTGCCCACCAGGTCCCTCCCACAACACATTTTGGTGGGAATTATGGCACTACATTCCCACATTTTGTAGGAATTATGGCAGTACAACTCAAGATAAGATCTGGGTGGGGACACACCCAAACTATATCATTCTGCCCCTGGCCCCTCCAAAGCTTATGTCCTCACATTTCAAAACAAATCATGCCTTCAAAACAGTCCCTGAAAGTCTTAACTCATTTCACCATTAACCCAAAAGTCTACAATTCCAAGTCTCATCTGAGACCAGGAAAATCCCTTCTACCTACGACCCTGTAAAATTAAAAGCAAGCTAGTCACTTCCTAGATACAATAGGGTACAGGTATTGAGTAAATATAGCCATTCCTCCTGGGAGACATTGGCCAAGACAAAGGGATTACAGGACCCATGCAAGTCCAAAATCCAGCAGGGTTCTCAAATTTTAAAGCTCCTAAATGATCTCCTTTGACTAGGTCTCACATCCAGGTCACACTGACGCAAGAGGTGAGTTTCCATGGTCTTGGAGAGTTCCTCGAACAGTGGCTTGGCAGGGTACATTCTCTCTTCTGGATGCTGTCACAGGCTGGCATTGAGTGTATATGGCTTTTCTAGGCATGTGGTGCAAGCTGTCAGTGGATCTACCATTCTGGGATCTGGAGAATGTGACCCTCTTCTCACAGCTCCACTAGCCATTGCCCCAGTAGGGACTATGTATGGAGGCTCCACTCCACATTTCCCTTCTGCACTGCTCTAGCAGAGGTCTCCATAAGAACCCCAAACCTACAGCAAACTTCTGCCTGGACATCCAGGCATTTCCATACATTTTCTGAAATCTAGACAGAGGTTCCCAATCCTTAATTCTTATGTTTTGTTCACCCACAGGCTCAAAAGCATGTGGAAGCTGCCAAGGGTTTGGGCTTGCACTCTCTGAAGCCACAGCCCGAGCTCCAGGTTTGCCCCTTTCAGCCACAGCTGGAGTGGCTGGGATGCAAGTCACCAAGTCCCTAGGCGGCACACAGCTCCAGGACCCTGGACCCAGCCCACAAAAAACAATTTTTCCTCCTAGGCTTCCAGATCTGTGATGGGAAGCTGCTGTGAAGACCTCTGACATGCCCTGGAGACATTTTTCTCTTTGACTTTGGTGCTAACATTTGGCTTCTTATTACCTATGCAAATTTCTGTAGCCAGCTTGAATCTTGCCTCAGAAAATGGGATTTTCTTTTCTATCACATTGTCAAGCTTCACATTTTCTGAACTTTTATGATATGTTTCCATTTTAAAATGGAATGCTTTTAACATCATTCAAGTCACTTTTGAATACTTTGCTGCTCAGAAATTTCTTCTGCCAGATACTCTAAATCATCTCTCAAGTTCGAAGTTCTACAACTCTCTAGGTCGGGGACAAAATGCTTCCAGTCTCTTTGCTAAAACATAACAAGAGTCATCTTTGCTCCAGTTGCCAACACGCTCCTCATCTCCATCTGAGACCACCTCAGCCTGGACATTATTGTTCATATCACTATCAGCATTTTTGTCAAAGGCATTCAACAAGTCTATGAGGTTCCAAACTTTCCGACATTTTTCTGTTTTCTTCCGAGTCCTCCAAACAGTTCCAGTCTCTGCCTGTTACCTAGTTTCAAAGTCGCTTCCATATTTTGGGGTATCTTTTCAGCAGCACACCACTCTACTGGCACCAATTTACTGTGTTTGTCTGTTTTCATGTTACAGATAAAGACATGCCCAAGACTGGGAATAAAAAGAGGTTTACTTAGACTTATAATTCCACATGATTAGGGAGGCCACAGCATCACGGCAAGAGGTGAAAGGCACTTCTTACATGGTGATGGCAAGAGAAAATGAGAAGATGAAAAATCAGAGACCCCTAATGCAACCATCAGATCTCATGAGGCTTATTCACTACAATCAAAACAATATGGGG
This sequence comes from Callithrix jacchus, assembly GCF_049354715.1. Classification (NCBI taxonomy): domain Eukaryota; kingdom Metazoa; phylum Chordata; class Mammalia; order Primates; family Cebidae; genus Callithrix; species Callithrix jacchus. The sequence goes on from NC_133504.1 coordinate 134,543,655, forward strand.
GAACCACCACCATGATTCAAATTATCTCACACCAGGTCCCCCCCACAAAATAGGGGAATTATGGAAGTATAATTCAAGATGAAATTTGGGTGGCGACACAGAGCCAAACCATATCAGGTACCTACAGTGCCTTCACTGCAAATCAATACACTCTGACTCATCTTCACAGAGTGAGTAAAACCAGTAGGAAATAACTTGTGTTTTTAGTAAGGGAGTTAAATTGGGCCTGTGTGCTCTGGAATTTCTGGATCACACCTGTGGAATCTCCTACTGTTTTAGTTGCAAACAGCTTGAATATATCAAATAATTGCACATTAATATTGCCTGACTAGTTAAAACTTGGCATTTCCTTTAAAATGGGATTTTGGATTGAAGAGCAGAAGTCATCTTTCTGTGTATTTTGGCTTGTTCTGTAGACATTATAGCAGCTTGTTTCTTGGATGGATTTCCCTACCCTATACTGTCAGCCAAAAGATTAGAGTTGGCCTAGAGCCCCAGAGGAAAAGTATAGCAAAAATTCAAAATATAATAGCTAAATTCAAGTATTTACTTTCATAATTTTCCAGTATTTTCTTCCATATCATGTTATCCATCCTTCTGAAAATCAGAAACTTATTAGAGCTTTGAGTTGAATTTTGAGTAAAAAGTTAATTATGACACTTGTAAATTACCTTTACAATATAATAAAGCATAGGTAAAACGTGCCTTAATTCAAGAATAAAAGATGTTAACACAGATCATAAAACAGCAATCTGTTGCCAAAGCTTACAGTATACTACAGGAACCATAAACTCCTCTTTTATTGTCCTAAATGTCTTGAGATACTTTGCCCCAGGCTGAGCTCTGTGACTGACAATATCTCAGAATTCTTGTCACTGGGTAGCTTTCTCTTTTCTTCTAAGCCTATACCAGAAGATCAGGCAATTGACAAGTACAAAATCGTTTCACCAGAGGTCTTAAATTATAATCAAATATGTCATAAGAGGTCCAATTTGTGACTAGCAACCAGTTTAGTCATGTTTATTACAACCAAAATACACTGGAACTTACTAGATGGAGATATGACAGTTTGTCCCTTTGCTATTAAAAACATAATCTGTAACTCAGACTCAGGGTCTAGGACATTTGTAGGTTCACAGTGTGAAACTGTACAGTTTGAATATGGCAGGTATTGACATCATGAATTGGGCTTTAGGCAGGTTATTTCCATCTTTGCATTGCTGTCCATTAATATTATCTGTGCTGTACACATTTTTCTCTTTTTTATCCACCTTTCACCTTTTCAACTTCATCTTTTTCTTTTTTTATTTAAGAGAGGGATCAGATTCAGTATTTGCTGTGCCAAAATACTGGCATCTGAGAAAGCAGCAGAAGCAGGAAGATTACTCTCAGCCCCCACTCTTTTCCCCTGAAGCAGGTCATAAGATCCTCATTGTGAAGTGCCTTCCTTGTACTCAGAGGAAGGAAACATCCTTACCACTGAAGGAAACGGTACACAGAAAAGAATCCAAATAAGTCTTATTTTTATTGTCATTAGTTCATACCTTTTTATCTAATTGAACTTCTCCATGGCTATTCATTTTTTCATCAAAGTTAGCATTAAAAACACACAGGTTTACCTGTTTATTTTGGTCTTTATTTCCTTTTGAAGGTTCGTATGTCACTTAAAACAAATATTAAATAAATGTGTATGCTTCTTTTCTGTTAAATTGCTTTATGTTATAGTAGCCCCAGCCATAAACCTAGTGATGGATAAGTAAAATAAATATTTTCTCTTCTACATAAGCAAATAAACTAGTACTCACTTATATGAAAGAACTCCTTTTTGAACTCTATAATTTATTTTCCTTGAGGAGTGGAAGTTATTATGAAATTACTGAGGCTTAGAAAAGAACTGAATGAAAAATTAAGCATTTTCTGCACAAGCAATATGAGAAAGATATTTTCTTTGTGATTTTACTACTAATTCTTAAACACAACTCCAGCCTGGTAATGTTTCCTTCCTCATTAATATTAACTTACTTTTGGGAGCCACACTAGAAATACTGAGAAAATATATATACTCAGCCAACCCTATATGTATTTGCTTCCACTGTAAGCTAACAAACCAAAACCAAAAACTGAATATCTGGATTGTCTGAGGTACCAACATAGATTGAAAATGGCATATAAGACAACTGAAAGATGTACTATATATTAAAAGAGCCTCTCCAACAAGAAAAACAAAATACTCATTATGTTTTGGGCTTAAAAGTCAGTCACAAGATGTCTATCTAGTGCTATATGAAAAATCTCTACTACAAAGGCAATGCAACTTCGCATAAACTCTCAGTGGTGCTGATAGAACCAGATATGCTCAGGGACCATAACAATAGAACAAATCACAAAGTGAGCAGAACAATGGCTCTCTGTTGTTGAAAAGGAAAGGGAAGAAAAGTGAAGCCAGAGACGGGATGGGAAAGGATGACATGGTAGTCTTGAATACAGTGAATTGGTGACAAAAAGATACTTAAAACATGATGATAAATTAAATTGAACTGTGATCAATATTTTTCTACTGTTAAAACTGATAACTTGTTTCTCTTGTTACATATTATATATATTATTAATCAGAATTATATTGTTTTAATCATATTGGAATCATATTAAGTTTATGATGTTTTCCAAAATAAAATATGTAGGGGGAGCTGTATTGCAAGAAAAAAAAAAAAGAAAGAAAGAAAGTCAATACAAAAGAATAGAATTTTTTTGGTCTGGTGTACAAAGTAGTCATATCTTTATGTAATCACTGACTGGCTCAGTATGATTTCCTTAACAAAAGTGATAATTTAAATTTTTAAAAATATTTTAGATATAACGTTTTTAGTTATCTATCTGCATGAAAACTATTCAATATTAGCTCTTCTGCCACCCTCTTACACTGCAAACTTTAAAAAAAGCAATGTTCTAATGTCTTAATACTAGATCTTTTGATACTTTTAAAGTAGTTTTATGCTTGGATAAAATCCATTGAAAATAAACAACATAAAATTTACTCTAAAATTATTCTTGTCTTTTGCAACAAGTACCACTGAGTTTTTGACATTTGAAAATTTTTCTGCTGACCCTAAAATGTCTCTTAAATGAGTGACATAATATTTGCAGGTTTTTAAGAAAGCTCTCTATTCAGAAGGCACAAATATTAAAGTGTGAATTGAGAAAAGTAATGAAATCCAATTACTTTGTGTCTAAGTACTAATACATTTTCAAGTTCACCAAAGTTTTGCAGTTTCAAAACACAAAAATGAAATTACTTGCCATAGTGAAATCTGTGTTTGTTCTGGCTCTGTTCTATTTGGGATATTTTTTATACCTCCGGGTCCTTTACTATAATTCTTCCAAATGCATACTCCTAATACAATTTTTTAATATATAGAAATTTTGTAGCTTAATCATTTAATATTGTTACAAATAGTCAAGTACTAGCTCTGAGAATAAAAAAAAAATGCACCACAAATGTGAGTACCTTGTTAAAACACAATAACAGATATATCCACCATTAATAAATGCATTAAATTGGTAGCAGAGAAGTTTTTTATATCACAACCTGAAATACGTATGTCATAAATGCACAGTTCTGTGTTTTGCATCATAGAAAATAGACTTCTGAAAATTCAAAAGAGATATATCCAAAAGAAGCATTCTTTTGTATTCTACCCTCTTGCCATGATATCCTGTTATGGCCAGCTTCATCCATGATTTCATGTGTCTGCAGCCATACAGTACAAACCTCATCATTTCCTTGCAAGGAGTCATTCTCTTTGATGTTAATCCCTGATGTGACAGCTTATTAAAAGTATTATTTTAATTATTAAATATACTTTCAAAAATTGGAACCTAAATTTTTCAGAAGATTTATTCATTTATGAAGCCAGGGCTTGTATGTATTGTGTTACTTAAGAATTGACCAGTGCCCTACTTATACCAAAACATCTTCTCTGGTAATAGTGTCTGTATTACTTATGTTAAAATCAGCCTTATGTTATGAGACACAGGATCTCCAATATATCACTTCAGTTGATGGAAGTTTCAATTTATTGACGGATTAATATCTAATTTATAATAAAGAAAGATGTAGTGGAGTTGACTATAGGTGGTAAGAATTTATTTGAAAGAAAATTATAATAAAATTTAGGAAAATTGAGCTCTACAAGAAGTGCAGGGCACAGTGTCTAAGGCAATGGAATGAAAACACTGAGAGAATGAGGTAAAAGAAGATGGAGAAAAGTGTACTAAGGAAGCTGGAAAAGAGAAATGCATTAAGTTTACTGAATAAGTAAAAAGTAAGTTAACTTAATAAATTGGAAAATAATGTTCATGCTAACATGACTGTCATATAGAAGCACACAATATAGGAGAGAGACATACAGAAGAGTAGACTGTTTTATAGTCTTTTGACTACTGAAATGAGAGTAGGGGTGGGTTCCACTTTGTCCCCAGTCCCCAACTTGTTCTGCAACCAGTTTATCAATCTGCTGACTTCACCAAACCAAATCAGCCCCCAAACTACCACCGCATACTTGGCAGCAGCTTCCACAGATGCCTCCATGACCACTTTCTTCATGATCTCACTTTCATGGGCAGATGATCTTACCTTCTCAGACATTCCCACAAGCTGTCACTGTTCACTTGCCCACCCATGAGTAATTTGAGCTGAGATGTTTACTGACTAGTTCTCTGTTCCTTCAGCTTCTCACTTCCCCACTTCCTCCCACATTTGTATCACTTTGATTCCTATATTAAGCCTCTCATTTCAAATGCAACTCACAATAATTCTGTATTCTTAATTGAACACTGACAAAGACATTGATACCTGTGATGGGCCAGTTTTTTAATTAGTTCCAATTTTTCATGTCTCACTGTATCCACTTCTTTCACAGTACACTCCCACACTTAGACTCAAGTCATTATGACTTGCTTTGGTCAATGCACAGAAGCAGTTTTGATGGAAGCAGAGGCTTGAAAAGACCTTGAATATATCTGCATTTTCTCAGGAAGCCTTTACCACTGCTTTGTTAATATGCCAGTTCTCCTGCAGGAGAATAATGTGGAAGATACCGAATTTATTCAAACCAAGGTTATCCTAGGCAAGTCAGCGCCCAACAAAGCCACCAGCTAACCACACATGTATAAAGGATGAGATTAGCTGAGCCTCATCTAGATCATCAGGACAGCCAGCCAACCAGTAGAACTATGAAAAATTACAAATGGCTGTTGCTTTAAACCACAAATTTGTATGCAGAAATAAATAACTGATACAATAAAAGAAATAAAGTTAAAGAGAACACAGCTTTAAGTATAGGTATCTGAAAATGAAGAATGTATATAGAATTAAGGGCACTGACAAATGCCTCATCTTGTTGATTGGGACTTGGGGGAAAGATCCTGGGTAAGGAAGTTTAAGGTAAAGGCATATGTATGAACTTACAAAAGTAAGCCTAAAGTACGACTATGAAAGTAAGCATGAAGTTGCATGTTGATATCCAGGAGTGAACAATCACCACATAAAAAGCCTGAAAAGACAAGAAGATCTAAGGGCATAGCCAGGTGATCTGAGCCATCTTCTGACATCAGTTGATATCAGGCATCTTCTGATATTAACTACCCTATTGATGAGACACTGGACTTATGAATAGACAACCTATGTTGATGAAGTTACGGCATATGCCTGGGCCCTACAGCATGGATTTTTACTCTCCAAGGCTGTTCTAGCTACTGTTAGTGCCCAATATCCAACATACTATCAGAGCCTGAATCAGAGCCCCTAACAAAGTGCTGCCTGGGGTGACCAATAATCCCAGTTTGTCTACGTCTGAGGATTTTGCCAGAACAGAGGGCATTCAGTGCTAACTCCAGTTCATTCTCAGGTAAATTATCCTTCAAGGACATCCAATTGGTGTCCTTGAAATTAACTAACAACCAATTGGTGGCAAGTTAATTTCATTGTAACCCTACAATCCTGGAAAGAGCAGTGAGTACTCTTAACTGGAATGATCATAAATCTTTGGTTAGGTTTTTCTTTCCTACCCATAGAGCCTCAATTAACTTGCAGAATATTTAAACAAATGTCACATCATCATGTATAACACCATCTCAAACCAAAAGAGCCATTCTGTAGCAAAGGAGGTGTGATGATGGGCATGTGGACACAGAATACACTGGTCCAATCACACCACTCAGATGCTGCCAGCCTAAGGTAGCATTGAGACAGCATTTTGATCATACAGCTGAGGTATTAAATTGGAGATGTGACTCTGAAAGGATGGGACACCAAACGCCAGATGTGTTTTATTTTTACCCTAAATTAAGAACCATTAAATAGTGCCATGTCCACAATAGATAAAATACATATGTCTAGGACAAAGGTGGAGTTAGGAGTGACTTGGCTCATTGTCGATGCTATCAATCTACTGAAAGAATTCATGCTTCCTATTCTACAACATTAGATTCTAGAATTCTTCAGGCATTCTTCTAAGAGATAGCGGATCAATAACATAAATAAAATTTAGGCTACAATGTTTCTCAATGACTTTGGACTCCTGATGCCTAGGAAAGTAATTACCTGTCTTGCAGAGATTATTGATTCTGCTCACCAAAAGGAAGCAATGAAGCTGAAAAAAGTATGTTGAGTACGCAGATGATCTAATAGGGCATCTATTAATAAACCTTTCCACAATTTTGATAATAACAAGTGCAGCAAACCACCCAAAAACATCTAGAGTATGTTGCCCCTCTGCACAGAAATTTTCTTTCCCTGCTTAGAAACCTAGTGAATTAATATTCATTTTATATATGTTTTCCTTGAAAGTCTTAGTAAAGGATTTCTCCACTACCCTGACAACCTTAAGCACTTGTGCTAAACATTAACACTGCCTTATGTTATTTGTATGTGTGTTGCTCTTCTATAATTGTAAGCAATTTAAATTGAGAACATATGCATTATTCTCCTTTGTATCTTCAGGATTTAGAGTTGTTCCTGATAAATAGTTGATGATCAGAAAACACTTGTTAAGGGAATAAAAAGGAGGAAGCACTGTCACTTTTCCTCTGAAATGCTTCCTTTACCCCAACCCTACTCTAGATCAGGCATGCAAAGCTCTATTGTTATCTTTGTGGTGAAAAAAATCTTCTCTTCTGCTGAATTCTAAGCAATTGGCATTCAAGGGATTTTTTGCCTTTTATCTCCTCTGCTTAGGAGAGTGCATCACTCAGAACAAATGCTCAATACATACTGAATGAAGTAATAAAAATATTAAACTTACTACTGTTACTGCCTTAAAGCAAAACTAAAAGCATAACATAGTAATATCAAAAAGACTTGTTAGAAAACCCATTCAAACTTGACTTTCTAAACGTATCTGTCAAGATGGCTATTTTAAAAGAATCTGAAAATCTTAGAAATAAAGGAAAAGATGTATGTTCTAAGCCATTGAGAGTTGTTTGAACTTCAGTTTTGATGCTAGTCCTGTGAATTCTGGATTTCATTATACACTCTATGCTTCTCTTTCTTCGTTTTTAAAACAAAGATAAAATCTACTTCACAAGAATTGTATGAAACTTAAATGAGAAAATGAATTCTAAAACAGGTTAATATACGGTAGACAATTGGTACACAATAGCTGCTACTATTTTTTCATTATTTTAAAGATAGTCATCATCAGCATTAATATAAACGTACTTGGAGCTCACATTCTACCATAGTTAATATTGCTGTTTTTAAAAGGATTCTCCTTAAATTCAGACAAGTGAAAGGTCACATGGATTGTGGTCATGAGTGGATTTTAAACAGGCTACTGTGAATTCTTTTCCCTCTTACAGCAATCACATTTTCATATCTTTCTAGTACTATCAAGGAAAAGTATTTTTTTCTCGTTGAAATCTAAGCCCTTCACTAAATGTCCTTTTAAGGTATATAGTTAAAGATTGACCCATTTTGAAAGTATTCTTTCCCTATTTGTCTAGGAAGAAGTAAAGATTCTTTTTTTTTCTTTACTTTTTCTGTTCTTTTTTTTTTTTTTTTTTTTTTTACTATTTTAGAGAACACTAACATATCATATATAAGATATTCCTGGATTTTATCTCATAGATTTTCTGGGACACAGAAAGCACCCTTTGTCCATTTACTTACTTGTATTTATTTGAATCTAAACGGATTCAGAACATATCATCCCCCAAATATGCCATTTTGGCACATTAGTTATTTTGAGCTTAAAAAATTGAGACCCAGCCAACACAGTAAGACTTCTTTACCTCCCCCTCAAATGCCTAAAATATAAATTTCCCCTTTCAAAAGGAAATGTACATATATTTTAAATTTTTCATCAGTAAAAATATCAGTACCAGGAAAAACCCTATTCTGAGATAAGTTTATCACCTGAAAGACTTTTACCTTTATAACAACACAATTTTTATTCATCATCTTCCTCCCTTCACCCTCCTGAAACTTGCCTTCACTGCGTTCCAGAAGCACCAAACCACAGTTTTCTGTAGCCCAGGCTGCTATATAAGCCTCAATTAACTGGCCATTTCTCATATGAACTTCTGTGCATATATGCATAAAATTGTTTTTCTCCAGTTAATCTATGTATGTCCATTTAATTTGTAGACCAATTAACCATTTTTCCTCCCTTTCAAAAAACCAACAAAAATATGTAACTCCTGTGAAAATAAATTAAAACCATCCAAATGAGAATACACGAAGACTGTTTATTTAGAGCTTGCCATAAAGCAAAGGAGTCAGCCACCATCACTTGCGTTTGGCAAAGATTCAAAGTCTGGCAGGGGAGTGGGAAATCTTCAAAGTGAAATTTAAGCTTGTTGGCCTTGGGTAGCTGCAGGCAGGCTAACTAGAAGTGAAGGTACCTACTTGGTTTTCTCTGGTTAATCCTGAATTGGAGCCAGAAGCGAAATTAGGAAAGCTGTTATTTACTGAATAAGTCATGGTCATTTTGTACACTTTGTGGTTTGGCTTCCTGAACCAGTTGTGACAGAGTTTGCAGATTAAAATTTTATTTTTACATACAGTCTGGCCATTGTTGGTGTGTATATTCAATTTCTCCCTCTTTTTCTGACATGGAGTACTCACTCAGAATACTAAAGTTTATATGCATGTTGATCCACACATAAAAATGAGTTTCAAAGTGTATTTATAAACTCAAATATATATCTACACTAGAATTAAAACACACTGGTTTTTTTTTTTTTTTTTTTTTTTAGAATTGCGAGCATTGACATCTCTGACAAACCCTTCATTCTGAAGTTCACCTTAATCAAATACCACCTAAATTCAAAGTGCATCAGCCTAATGGCTAAGGTCAGCACGATCATATACTAAAAATAACATCTCCAACCAGAAACACTCCAAACTCCTCCCCAACCACAGACGTGCTAACCCAGAGATAACCCCCGTCTGGCAAGGAAAATATTAGCCCCAAGATAACCTCCCCTCCACCCAGAGATATTCCAACTCCTCCATAAAGCTTCTCCCTCACACAGAAACATTCCAAGCTTGTGATAAGCCCCCTCACCCTAAAACCAATATATAATCATGGTCTGTAGGAGAAAGTGCTCCTGACTAAAATCAGAAGCCCCTATCAGGTTTATTTTCTCTAAAATAAATCTGTCTTTAGCTGTCAACCTGCATTTTGTGTTTCTTCCCTCTTTCTTTAACACAGTTCTCACAGGGAAAGCCATAATCAAGGAGTGATTTTCTTTAAGAAACAATTCTACTACAAAATATGGGAATAGAAGTAATTTAAAATGTTCAAGACATTAAATGCAGGACTGACTCCATACTGCCATTTAATACGCTTTGTATTATGGGATATGAAAACTACCCTCCCCATCTACGGAATTTTAAGGACACCCAAGACAGTCAAAGCATCCCATAATTCAACATCCCACAGTATTTTCTGGCTGTACCAAAAATAAACAGCCAGCAAATGATTTCACCTCTTAAAAACAAGCATTTACACTTAAAAAATGAGATGAGGTGGGATTCCCTCCTTCTTAAAAATGTTTCTAGAGTTACCAAAAAAATTACATTTACAAAATAGTTGATAAAAATATTCCTCTGGATGTTCAAGAAGGGAGACAGGGACAGCTGAAAAGACATGGTATATGGTGTTAATCAGACTTGGCTTCTTTCTTGCTCCGTCAGAGGCTGGACTCTCCTCGGTTTTTGTTTCCCTGTATTCTGCAGATAAATGTTCTTCAGTTTTTTGGATAGCCGCTTTGGGTTGCTTTCCCTTTGCTCCCCTTTTCCCTTTTGCTTGCACCTTTTTGTCTGAAGATTCATCCTTCGCTGCTGCCTTTTTCAGCCTCGCTTCCACTTTTGCAGGAGCAGGTTTAGCTGACAACCACACAGATATCCTCCTGGGCTCTTCCTTGGCGGCCCCTTCGACAGAGCTGACCTTCCTCCTGGGCATCCTGACGGCAGGGCGGGCACGTGCCAGGTGCCTGTGGGTCCGGGCGCACCTAGAGCCTTTGCGAAGCTGGGCTGCCTGGCCGCTCCCAACCACTCCCCAATGAGACTCTGCCTCTCTCAACTGTCTTTTATCAGAGCCCTGCCATCATTTTTATCTCCAAATAAATATTGTTTATACCTCCATGTCTATAAAAAATTAAAAAGCAAAAGACAGACCAATAAAGTATCACATTTTAAGAAAAAGAGAAAAATATATTTTTCATTTTAAGTTTCAACTACTTCTTTAATTTAAATTAAATATGCAAAGACTTTATGTAATAAAGAAGACAAAATCCAACGCACTTCATTGCTTATAAAGTTAGAGTATTAGACAGTGTTTCACATTTGTAATCTCAGCACTTTGGGATGCTGAGGCTCCAGAGGAGCACTTGAGCCCAGGTCTTCATGACCAACCTGGACAACAAAGCAAAACCAAATAAATACATAATAAAAACAAGAAAGTTATCCAGGCATGGTGGCATGCACCTGTGGCATCCTACTCCAGAGGCTGAGGTGGGAGAATTGCTTTTGCCTGGGAGGTGGAGGCTGCAGTGAGCTGTGATCCAGCCACTGCACTCCAGTCTGGGTGACAGAGTGAGAGCCCATCTCAAAAAAAGAAAAAGAAAAAAAGGTTAAGTATTTCTTATTCAAAATGTTTGAAACCACAAGTATTCCAGGGTTTCTTGGATTTTGGAATATGTGTATATATATGTAATGAGATATCTTAGGAATAGGACCCAAGTGTAAACACAAAATTCTTTAGTTTAACATAAACCTTATAAACACAGACTGAAGATAATTTTATACACTGTATTTTATTTGTGCATTAAACATAGTTTATGTACATTAAACTATCAGAAACCAAGTGTCACCATCTAAGCCACCCATGTGAACAATCTGTAGTTGTTTGGCACTGCCATCACTCTTGACTCTGAACCTGTGGTCCCGGCTACTTAATAAGCAATCATTTTCTTATTCACATGTAGGTGTTTAAGTAAAAAATATGACATATTTTTAATATAGTGAGAAAATAATGTGTTTGGGGTAACTAAACTAAACTAATAATGCGTTTGGGGTATTCTGATGATGCACAGTAGCATCATTAGAATACCTGTGTCAGCTGTTAAACAACATCAGCTACTAACAACGGCAGGCTAAATAAACTATGCATTGTGCACCTATGGTTTCACTGCAACCTGTCACAAGAGGCCCAGTGTGGAATTTTCTACTTTGTGGCATTATGTTTACTCAAAATATTTCAGATTTGGGAGCATCTTAGATGTCGGATTTTTAGATTACGAATGTTCAACCCATATTATTATGCTGGCGCCTGCAAATTTTTCAGTAGGTCCCCTAGTGTGTCATGCCAGGGACTATGCTAGTTCCTGGGAATAGCATGTTAGCATTCTTGAGTGGGCCCTTGATTTCACTGAGTTTATAATGTAGCAGGAAGAAATCTATGAAGAATTCTAATAAAGTAAAACTTGCAATCACAATAAAGCTTCTTCTTTATCAAAAATGGAAACTTTGAAGAGCTACTCTTCAATAAGTCTTTGTAAAGCACCAGGAGGACCCAGGTGTTTTGACTCAGCCTCTTTTCAGACTGAGATCTGAGGCCATGATAACTCAGGTGCCTGTAAATGCTGATAATCACCATTCCCATAAAACTCTACATACTCTCACCTACACAATCATCTTCAACTCTCTCTCATGTATTTCAGTCTTATAATTTGTGACCAGCAAACTCCCCTCTAACTTCCCCCTCTTCTCTGAATGTTCTTATCAGTGGTTGAGTTCCATTAAGTCTGGTTTCCTTCTGTGTACATTCTTCTACTGAATTGCTTTGAACAGAAAGTCTCTTTGTTCTTTCTCAGCCTATAAACCTTAGGACAATGTGATGTCATAGGTGTCCTCCTTTCTTCTTACTGCCATATCCAATTCATTAATTCCCCCTTGTACTTTTGAGAAAATTAATGCTAAAGCCTATGTATCCATCTATAAGAGTGACATCCTTTCTTATGTCTTAATTCCATCTACTAAGCTAATACTCTTTAGCATTTGTTGAAGACTTCTCTCAGGATAAAGAATTCCTCACTACTTCATTATCAGCTATTTCAATGTTAACATGGATGAATTAGCCAGACCCTTATCTCTTTGGTTCTGGAACTCTCACCTCGACCTTACACACCCATTCCCACACTTAACTTTGATTTCATTAGTAGTTGAATCAAATATAAAATGTGGACCTCAGACATTACAATATTCAACCCTTCTCCAGCTCTCTTGCTGTAACTTCTAATTGGCCCTTTCCTGGTTTTGTTTATTTTACCATCCACTTTAATTAAAGTATGCCATTATAATCACTTATTTGCAAATACTCAACTCTTTCGTCCTTTTTACCACCATTGTATACTTTAAGAAAATTCTTATTGAATAATCTATGCCATTTTTCTCCATGTAGTTGAAAACCTGAAAAAGGAAGGAAAAAGAAAAAGAAAAACATACAACTGGGCATTTTCACATTAAAGTCAAAATCAAAGACTTCAGATGAGCACAAAACAAGTATATTAGAACTCCTATGATGTCTCCCTAGTGCATTTGTTTTCCAGCATTCTGAGATGATGTACTATGCCCTCTCTACACTTTTCTTTCCTTTTCCTTTTTCCTTTCTTTCTGTTTCTTTCTTTTTCTTTCTTTTTGTTCTTTTTTCTTTTTTTGAGACAGAGCCTTGCTCTGTTACCCGGACTGGAGTGAGTGCAAGTGCAGTGGTGCAATCCTGGCTCACTGAAACGTCCACCTCCTAGTTTCAAGCAATTTTCATGCCTAAACCTCCCAAGTAGCTGGGATTACAGGCATGCACAACCACATCTGGCTAATTTTTGTATTTTGATAGAGATCAGATTTATTCATGTTGGCCATGCTGGTCTTGAACTCCTGGCCTCAACTGATACGCCTGCCTCATCTTCCCAAATTGCTTGAATTACAGGCCTGAGCAACCACACCTAGCCCTCTCTCCCCATTTTCGTCTCCATTGTGTTAAGTATTATTGATCTACTTAATATTTTATTGAGACAATTGAATGTATTAAACATAACCTCGTCAGCAGAGACTGCTAGTAACCATACAATATACATTTAATCCTTATTTTTAATAACAGAATTCCATTCTTTAGAAAAGCACATTGCCACTTCATGAAAAGATTATTTCTCATCCTTCCATGAACCTAAGTGTAGTTATATGGCTCATTCCTGGCCAAGGAGATGTAAATAGAAACTTTGTGTAATGTCTTCATCATTAGAAGTTTCATTAGAAGGTATGCATGTGAACTTACTTTTCTGGTTTCTCCAACTCTCTGCCTGGATTTTTTTTTTTAAGTTTGTAGTGTGTTTTATGCTAACAGGCAGAAATTCACCAAGAACACCAGAAAAGAATCAAGTATGATGGAATGGAGTATGAAAAGCTCTCACTGCATGTCATGATGAACAATGATTGGGGTCCTTGTCAAATATGGTTCCAATGCAGTGCAAGAATTAGAAAATGTTACCATATATAAAGTGATTGAAAAGACAAGAATTAAAGATAGGTAAGTAATAAAAATCTTTCAAGAAGTTTGATTATGAAAGGGATGACAGAACATCAGGAAAAAACATAAGAATTAGGATTTTTTTTAATGAGAGATGCTTGATCATTTTCAGTTCATTTTTATTTACTGAAGACATATCTGTTGATTTTAACAAGTTAATCAATAAAAGTAACTAAAAGAAGGATTAATATTCTCTCCACACCTCTCCCTTTCCTTTGGCCCCCTAAACAACCTGTTATTTATTCTTATGAGCATTCTTTTAAACATGACATTGTTTTAGGTTTCTCTCCTCTAAAGTGGGAATAATAGTAGTACCTACATCAAAGGTTGGTAAAAATTATGTTTTTGTCCCTTGGCTGTTGTACCTGTGATTAATTTGTTTACTCTTGAGTTCACTCCCTGATGCCCATTGCTCTGCTTGACACCACAACTGTCTGACTCCTTCATTTCCTAGGACCTTTGTCCATTTACCGAATTGGTTTCAGGATCCTGAATGCACTAGCAGAACACTAGAGTGAAAGAAAAGGAGAAATCAGGATAATTATCTTTCTTCCTCTCTCTGTCTGTTCCATGCTAGATCTCAATAAGACCTGCCCCTTCTCCAAGGTTTGAGCTCTCCTTGAAGACTTTCAGTCTTTGAACTTCAGAAGCATCATCAGGTCTCATTTGTACTTCCAGCTATAGGGGCGATAATACCTTTCACCTGTTGCTAAGTTCTGGGTTGTCCTACTATGGCCTATTTGGTTTTTCATCTCTTTTTTTTTTCATGTTTACAACTGGTTTCCCAGGTTATATATAACCTCTACTGAACCACCTGGCATGGGTCTGTCCTCCTTTGTCCTGACTGATACAACTACCGTTGTCATAATCGTCATCATCATCAATAGAATAAGTTAGTAAAATAAAAAAAAAAGTAGTTAAATGTGAAAAAGAAAAAGAAAAATGCCTCAGAAAATAAGAGATGGAATACAAAGCCTAGGTAAAAGGAAAAGCCTGCAACTGGAAAATGGAAATAATTTCATATTAAAAGAAAGAAAAAAAATGTATCTAAAAGCAGGTAAATAGTCAGTCAAGATTAGTCTGTATTTTACGTTTTGTTATTTTTAATCCATCCATTTATGTTGCAACTAAGTCCAGAGTGCAATTGAATCCTGTCTCCCAGTAGCACCTTAACAAGGTAGTGAGTGTCCAGAAAAAGGTGGTAGAAGTATGTGTTATACAAACCTGAGAAGTGTCACAGAGCTCTTTTTGTCCCAGAGTGCACAGAGACAGCAGAATAAAATCCATGCAACACAAGACAGAGCAAAAATAAAAACAGTTACATGGAATTTCTGAGCAGACTGGAGATTAATAGAGCTCAAAAAGTCCCTGAGCAGAATTTGTTGTGGGAGCAACAGAAGAATTTATCTTTGCCTAAGAGTGGTACTAAAGAAGAAAAATATTTGCTGAATTTAATGCATCAGATGAGAACCTGTAACAATTTAGTAGCAATATGCACAGACTGATCACTAAAAAACAAGTAAGACAATATGTGACTCAATAGAAGTCAATGTGGACAGAGTGCATTTAGGACTAGATGCTCCACCCCACCCTCCAATATCTTTAGACTATGTACAACACACAGACCCTTGACACAGTTCCAAGAAATGTAGAGGGGAGACTGAGTCATAATAATTGGGATTATGGTTTTGACCTTCTGACAGAATAGGGCTAAAAATAGAAAATAAATTCAATTTTAGAAAAATAATTTTTGCTTATTATACATCTGAATTAGAAAAATGAGATTTCTACGTATGACAAACAGAAAATAATAGTTGAAAGTTCTTAAAAGATTAGTTTTAATGTCATGTTGGAAGAATAAGCTCATAAAATATTTAGAAATTTTATGAAGCATAGTACTGCATTAAAAATATGAATGAATCTATTTTGCTCTAAAAGAGAAAGCCAAGGTGGAAAAAGTCTTTATTTCAAAATGTTTAAAAATGTTTTTGAAGAATTAGTTGAAACAATGAAATCACCTAGAGAATAATACTGGAACTGTAGGAATGAACCAATTAGCATTTTGGTCATCTAGTAGTTTTGTTTCTCAGTGTATGAAAAATTATTTATGAAGACAATTAATGGTAAAATTACTTATAATAAAAATTTTAAATATTTATATTAGCTTAATTTCAACTGGAAAAAAATAGAGATATATACTTATATGGAGCTAAAACAATAGCAGGTAAAAACATAAGTGTGGGGTTCACTGTGCCCATTTCATAACTTGAACCCAGAAACAGCAAGCCATCTTTCAGCTTAAATATTTGTACTGTAGTTTTTTGGGTATTTTCAAATGAATGCTAACTTGGTAAATTAATAAATAATAATTTTTAAACTTTTTGGCCAAATTTATAATGGATTTTGAACTGAAGTAATTTTTTTCATATAAGAGATAAATCATTACTTGGCGTGTAAAAGGCATTGGTCAAAATTTATTTGCTGCTCTTCTTCAAAGATAAAAATAGTGATGTTCTGGAGAGGAGTAAACATGACAATAAACAGAGAAAATTCATTGTTTATCTAGCAAGTTGCTCACAAATTCGAATTACTTAGCAGCTGTCTTTTAAGACTGAACACACATTCAACAACTGTAAGCAAAACTGTGAATTGTTGTACTGTATTGACAATAACCTTATAATGAGAATTAAGTTTAAGAATGAGAAAAAGTGAAATGATCATTGGCAATATAAGTAATTTCTCATCTTAAATTACATGTGACAAAAATCGTGGTGTTAATAGTTTAAGGAAAATAATGAGTTATCTTTCTTTACTGAGCATACCTTTACGTGACATGACAAAAAAGATGAAGGAGTTAGTCAGTGACTCTTTCATGAATATAAGACACAATTAAATTGTCCAGTAATAATATTTATTTATTGAAAATTTCAACTTTGTATGGTACCACTTCTTTGGAAAATCACATTTCTATAGAGATTCTTCTGAAATGGCTCATTAAACAGACAAATATTGGGTCACATTTATATTTATATATTTTTGTGAGTTCAGATATTTTTTCACAAAAAAAATTGTCCAAAGAAGCTGATATGTGGTGATATTTCTCTATCCCACCCACTACTTCAAGACATAGAGACTCACTTTAGCCATTAAGTGAAAGAGAAAAAAAAGAATTTTGTATGTTAAGTAATGTGAAACATCATATTTTTATGATAATATAAAGTCAAATGTAAAATTTTCATGAACTTTTAAGAATGATTCAGCAGTGGGCACCAAGTAGTCTATTAGATTTCCCAGTTTTGTTCTATGGCGTTAGAAACACTTTGGCAAAACTTTGAGAAACATAGCTTACCCTACAACTTTTTGGCCACTGATTTCACATCTTCTTGATAATTTAAAGTTTTTGCCCAGCTTTTGCCATTAGATAACAATATTCTAGAGGAGCCATGCGCCTTAACCCTTCATGAAGATTCTAACAACAGAGACCCATGGCCTGGACCCAGATCCAGATAAAAGGGCCAGACACTGTATCAGCTGTATCAATTGGTAATTCATAAAGGTTTTAGTGGGGGTCTTTGCTAAAACTGGCAGAGAGTACCTCTGCCTCTCCTCCCCTCCCCTCTCCTCCCCTACTCTTCCCTTCTTTCCTTCTTTTTTTTCTTTCAGTAACCTGGCTCTCAGAGAAAGAAAAAGGATCTTGCAAAGTGCCTGACTGCAGCATACTAATAATCATGTAGAGTCAGTAGCAGTGCCACAAATCGCTGATAAGTGATGAAAATTTAAGCATGGTAATTATAAAGGGCTTAGATCAAAGGACAACAAGCTATTTGAGGATGGCTTTTAATTTTCCAATGAAGAGAGAAGAAAATTATTTCCTCTCCAAGAACTTTGGATACAGAAACAATCTGGAAAGTGACTTTATCTTGCTTCTTTGAGCTGTGCTTCCACAAAAGGATAATATTCTGATTACCAAGCTGGCTTTTAGAAACTCTAAAACTAAGTAATTTTAGAGATTAATAACTCTCTGGATATGGAAGAAGAAGCAAGCCTTGTCAAAAGCAGAAGTAACCATCTCATTTATATCACTGCAGTGGGGGTTGGTATTTTAGGCCTGTTTTGCATTCATGGCCATAGCATTTTGTGAAGCTTGTCATGAAAGAAAGCAGTATAGGATTTCCTGCAGATTTATCTCATTGATTAAGTAACTGAGCTATACAGTGGTTGTGTTATCACATTGATCACTATGATGACCTAGAGAATAATTAGCTCCTAAGACTGATTAGAAAAGTAATTTTAAATATGAAAATAATAATATTTGATTATTAATAGTCTGCATAAGCCAGTTCTCTCCTTTCTAGGGATCTGTACTAGCAGAAGTTGTCAAGCAATGTCTTAAATACTCATTCAGGGTGTTTAATATAATTTAAATCAGTGGGAGAGTCTAACATTATCAACCTTGCATTTTCTAGAGTTTTATCTTAAATTTTCTGGATCCACAGAAGTAGATGATAGAACATCACCAGATCTTGCAACAATATGATCAAAATATTCATAAATTGGTCCTAATAAGTTGCATATTTTTTAAAAAAACACATTAAGTCTCAACAGGAACACAACAAACTATGATTTTACCTAAAAGGTCTTAATTGGTGCTGTATAAATACAACCGTATATTATTAAAGGGAAATATTACCTAAAATCTATTTTGAATCGCTTTATGGTTAGATGAACTGAAATTAATATTGATATTGTGTGCTTCACTCTTAGCTAGAAGAAAAATAATATTGCTAAAAAATATTAATATGATGATGGTACATCAGTTAAGCAAATAACAGTGGCCTTTTGCCTTTTAAGCAAATAACAGTGGCTTTTTTTTTTTTCCTGAATGTTCAAATCATATTTTGGTGTGGAAAAAAATGTATTATTTAACAACTATTTTCATTATGTAGAATGTTCCAAAAGTTCAAAGTCTACAGTAAAAACTTCTTTATGCTTTTTTTTTTTTTTCTGGATCAATAGTACCTCTGGAAATTAGATATCTCCATGGAGACTTTTCTCTTTTCCTTGATTTACCTTTATCATTTTATAAATATATTCTCCCCCACCCCCATTTTGGAGACAAGAGACTGAGATAAAATACATATGTTATAGGGAATACATCTAATATATATTTGTATTTTCCAATCCAGCATTCTAAAACAGTTATCTGCGAAATACATAGTCAAGAACTCTTACTGTTTCCATATCACCACCAACTGTAAAAATCCACACCTCTCTATTCTTTCTTTGAACATGGCCACCGTGATACTACCGGGGGAGTGGGCAAAGATGCTCCCATTCCCTGATCTGGAGAGATTCTTGGCCTCTCTTACCCAGAATGGGGAAAGGGCCCCTGATGAGTTTGCCATTCAAATAAATATTGTGGACCCAAAGAGTTTTGCAGAAAATTGATTTATTAGAAGGAAAGTGAGAAAGAGAGAAAGAGACACAGCTCCCAAGCTGTTGTGGAAGGGGAGCCCAGAGCACAATGTCCCTTCAGGTAAGGAGCAGCAGGAGTTTTAACCCTTGAGTTATTCCCTCCCCATTCATGTTCTCATCCAATGAGAGAGAGAAGTTCTTTCTAACTTCTTCTGGAGTGATTAATCTTTGACTCTGATACCAGATTGGCTACTTGATCCACAACAGAGCCCCCTTCTCCCCGTGTTTTCAACAGGCTTTTTGGGTAAAGGAGCACACCTGGATTTCTCTACATAGCCCCTCATGGGAAGCCCAAAGAACTTACCTCCCGGATGGAGGGATACGTGAAGCCGGCAAACTCCTGCCTTTAAAACCATGCCCCTTGTGGACCCAGGAAGTGTCCCTCAATACTATGGACCTTTTAATGGCAAGACCAGAGCTTACAACATCATAGCACACGTTGACCAAACAGGACAGTTTTCTTTTTAATAACATGGCATTTAATAGTTTTCATTTTTGTCATTCATTTTATTGTGAGTTCTTGGTTTGAATGTTTTAGGAATTTGGACACTTGAAAAAAAGGTTTCCCTCTGTAAGAACACAAGAGCTCTATTTTTGCCAGATGGAGTTAGAATTTACGGTTTTCTGTCTCCTCGTTCTTCACTCCTTGCTTCTCTTCTTCCTTCCTACTTTCCTTCCTTCCTACTTTTTTCCTTGTTGTTTGCAGACAAAATCCTCAGAGAATCTTATTCATATCTTCTCAATGAATTTTATTACACTTCCTTAGGTAAATAGCATTTCAAGTGATGTTGAAGCAAAATGTGCATGAACTATAAAGACAGCATAGTAATAATTCAATTTTACCCACATAGTCCTGTTTTATTTGATTTTTGCTTCCTTTGTTGGTACTGGTAAATATACTACCTTATAAAATATCATGAAACCTACACCTCACAATAATTTTTTCCTCAAACTATGACATGTATCTTATTTGCTTACATTACACTTTTTATAATTTTGTATTAGAATGTAATAATCAGGTATATTATAGGGAATCAAAAGTGATACAAAGCATATTAGTAAAATGGTAAGTTATATAATTAGTATATCAAGCAAGTTTATTTTACATTATAAATGTTAGCTATGATATTCCTTAATGGATAAATTATATTTATTATTTTAATTATATAGTTTCAAAATGTCCAAACTGCAACATGATAACACTTGTAATGCTAATATTGAACACACATTTTCTAGTAAAACTGAGATTACAAAAATTTAACATTAAAAACTTAAAATTTGTTCTCACACCAATTAATATTAAAATTCTATCTTCTCCTAAGGTAATTTTCTCAAAAGTTAGTTACATATTAATTATTCATTGACTTTGATCATAATTCATATTAGACTTGATTTACTAAGAGAAAAGTACAATTACATAAAAGAACACTATGGCCTATTTTCCTATTTTAAGAAATATTGCGGTTTGAGGATAAACTACCATACCGAATGTTTTTTGGTATGGAGTATAAAAAAGTTTCTCTGAGAAAATGATAATAATCTATTAGATTAACTTCTAATAATCATTATATGTTTAGAAATATTTAATGTGAGTGATATTTGCAACCTTAAAACTTTGTTATTGAGATAGTTTTATTTGATTGGTTAGTAATCTCTTAATGTTAAATTCTCTATGAAGTTTAATCTGGTATATATCATACATACATATATAACTTTCTTATAATTAGCTGTTATTTCTGTAGAAAATATAAGTAAATAAAAATGTTAAGGTTGAACTAAGATTGAATTACCTTGCTACCAACTAACTTCAGGAATTATTAGAGGTTTTTGTCATTTTTCTGTAGCACAGGTTTTTATAAATTAAAGGAAAACATAGATGAGACATGTATCTGTTGCCTTCATTATGTTGGGTTAGAACTGACAGAACAGTGAAAGCCAGGGCTCTGCTTCTAGTATGAAGACATAAACAAAGTATAATAATTCAGCCTGAAATCCAAGTAGTGAGTTAATGCTTTATATTCAATATTTTTGGTATTTAGCCAAGGGCAGATTGTTACTTTGGACAGAAAGAAGAGCCAAACATAGAGGAAAAGGGAAAACTCAGGATGTAGAAAGAAAAAACTAAAGTATTTGACAGCATTGATACCGCCTAAGATGAACATATTTGACAATATTTACATCCCCAAGAATGAAGCAAGCACTGAGCTTTGCAAAGGATATTGAAGACAGGAGTTAGAAGAGGCCCTTCTAGAAAGAACTATGCAGGGGTGCATCAAGAGTGAGAATAAGAGTCCACTGCAAGTGATTAGCCATATCAAGAGGACAGCAGGGAATGCTTGAAAGATGTCTAGCAAAAACATAAATAATCTTCACTAAATCAAAATAAAAAATTTTCCTTCAATTACTAAGAACTGTTGGCTGGGTAGAGTTTATTGCACCTGTAATCCCAACACTGTGGGAGACCAAAGCAGGAGAATTTCTTGAGGCCAGGAGTTCAACACCAGCTGGGGTAACGCAGTGAGACCCCTGTCTGTACAAAAAGTAATTTAAAAACATTTAGCTGGAAATAGTACTACATGATTATAGTACTATTAGTTACTTAGGAAGAGATGGCTTGAGCCCAGGAGTCCAAGGCTGTGTGAGCTATGGTAGCACCATTACACCCCAGCCTGGACAACAGAACCAGACCCTGTCTCTAATAACTGGATAAATAAAAATAAAATATAAGAAGAATTGTACATTGACTATCAGAGTAGAATAAATCGTGACTCTGCTTACTTTATGTATTTATTTTAATTATGTATATATAAAATTTTTGGGTTTCCCATAATAGAATGTGATATATTTGCCATAAATCTGTTTGTAATCTATAAGACATCATAATTTTTAATCCCTACAAGTATATTATATATAAGCAATTGGGGAAAACTTATTACAAATGCCAAAGTCAAGTGAGCCAAAAGACATAAGTAGCACCACTTACAAAGTCCTGTCACTGCAGGATTTCTGTTTGGATCCCTTACAGTGCCTATTTAGAGACTATGACTGATTTCGGTAAAAGAAACACTGTGCAGATAATAAATGAAAGTAGAAATGTGTATAGACACTGATAACAAAAGTATAATTATACTCAATTCTAATTATTTCATTGGCTGCCCTTCAAAGTAATTGCATTTTATTTTCTTCTTCCTATGTAGTCTCTACAAATTGATCTTACCAGTGACACCATATCACACACACAAAAAAAAGTCTGTGAAAAAAAGTTTGAAGAATATGCCTTCTTTGGTTATGAATTAGCTCTTTTCAAATAACTATTGACAATGATAAGAAATACAAACTGGCCAAATGAATTGTGTTATGCCATATTAAGCAAATAATTCACTTACAGCCTTACTTAACTGTCTTTTCATTCCCTCAAAAAACTTGATTGCTTGGTAATCAGCATTTCTGACACCTTCCTGAGAAGAAATAACAATGTATCAAGAAAAACACATGATGTACATTTATCTTTTAATGGGCTGATTTAATGTTCTGCTTTTTTCTGATTGTAGAGAAGAAAATCAAGTCTAATGCTCTATTCTGGTAATCAACTTCCCAAAAAAAAAATCTCACTTCAGTTAAGTTTCCACTCAGGCAAAGGTGAGTTAAAATCTTTGAAACACGATTCTTCTTCTTTCCTGACAAAAAAGACACGCAACAGCTGAGTTCATCTCTCCTGCAGTTTTGGGAAGAGAAATCTTCTCTTTATGTATAATTAAAGGGGTTCCTAAAATAGCAAATAACTAGAAGTTTTCACAGTTACTATTGCACTATTATGGCTAATATTCAATGTTTTAATTGAAATTATTCAAAAGTTAAAAATAATTAGTAGATAAATAAGAAAACACGGAAACGAAAGCTTGTAAATCATCTAGGAAGAAATGATAGAAGACATTTCAGAATACATGTTTGAATTTATTGCCTATAAGGATAGGGAAACTTGAAATAGAAAAAAATTATGAAGTAATGAAATTTGGCAATGATATTTCAGAGGCACTGAATGTTCCACAACAATAGGGACACCAAACTGATTTGAAGTACTTTGAAGATGACTTGGTAAGTGTGTCCTCCTGAGATAACATGAAGTTTATAAAGAGAAGAGGTAAAAGAGGTGATCCAGCAGGGAACAATGATGTATGCACGTAAACATGCCCAATGTTGTGTTGGATTTGTAGAGAAAAATGAAATTTGTGGGGGATATTACAATAAAATTATTATTCATTATCTATTATTTACTATACTAGAACTTATTGATAAAATATGGGCAAAGAAAAACAGCACTCATCATTTATTGTCCAGTAAGAGGAGAAAGCAAACAAATAACAGAAGTAAACTCATGCTTAGAAACTAATAATGTCTGTGAAATAAAGGAAGGCAGCACCCTGGGCAAAAAGCAACTTATTTCAATTGGAGGACCATGGGATATTTTTTTCGAGAAATTGACTTTAAAGCCCAAACCTCATTGATTAGTATAAATTAGCTGGGCAAAAGAATATTGAAAATGAGCCAGGCATAGTAGGTAGCTGTAATCCTAGCTATTCGGGAGGCTGAGGCAGGAGAATTGCTTGAACCTGGGAGGCAGAGGTTTCGGTGAGCTGAGATTACGCCACTGCACTCCAGCCTGGGCAACAGACTTAAGACTCCATCTCAAAAAGAACAAAAGGGAAAAAAATTTTGAGCATGAAGTAGAGGGAGCTGAACAATGGAGAGGTGTACTTCCAGCACAGAGAGATGAAAATGTAAAAGACTGAAGGAATTTTCCAGGAACCACATAGCAAAGAGAGAGGGTAAGACATACTGGAGATTCAGAATGACTAGAAAGGCATCATGAGGGCATGGTCAAATTTCAAAATTAGTCTGAATGCAATGCAAAGCCTTGGGAACATGTAATCAGAGAAATAACATCACCTGATTTATTTTTTAGAATTATTTTGGTTGTTATAAGAAGATTGAATTAGTTGGGAGAGAGAGTGAAAGCAATTATTACAGACGATAAGAAATTAGAATGACTAAAAAAAGAGTGTTTGGGTGGAAACTGAGATAACATAAAATTTAAGATATTATTTTCAAGATAAAATTAGCAGACTTTGGTGTATGGTCATATGGGAAGACTACTCTGCTTCATTCCTTGAGTAACTAGTGAATGGTAAATGTCATTTAATGAAACAATGAGGAGTAGCTGTGTTTGCAGAGATAAGACAGAATAATTTTAATTATGGTAGAACTAACATGCTTAAGATATATTAAAGCCAAGAGAGATGAAAGGAAAAAGATCTAAAGGAAATCTTAGATGTCTAGTAGATTGTTGCTTATAGGGTCTGAAACTCAAAGGTAACATCAGGACTGGTGATACTGGTGATATACTTCTGGAAAATGTCAACATCAAAGTGGGGGCTGCCACCCCACTTTTACCTTCTGCACTGCTCTAACAGAGGTTTTCCATGAGGGCCCTGCCCCTGTAGCAAATTTCTGCCTGACTGATATCCAGACATTTTCATAAATCCTCAGAAATATAGGCAGAGGTTTCCAGACCTCAGTTCTTGACTTCTGTGCACTGCAGGCTCAACACCATGTGGAAACTGCCAAGGCTTGAGGCTTGCACTCTCTGAAGCCACATCCCAAGCTGCACCTTAGCCCCTTTTAGCCATGGCTGGAGAAGATAGGACACAAGGCACCAAGTCCCTAGGCTGCCCACAGCACAGGAGCCCTAGACCTGGTCCACAAAACTATTTTCCCCCCTAGGCCTCTGGGCCTGTGATGGGAGGGGCTGCAGGAAAGTTCTCTGACATGCCCTGCAAACATTCTTGCCACTGTCTTGGGGACTAACATTAGGCGACTTGTTACTTATAAAAACATTTGCGGCCGGGCGCGGTGGCTCAAGCCTGTAATCCCAGCACTTTGGGAGGCCGAGACGGGTGGATCACGAGGTCGAGAGATCAAGACCATCCCGGTCAATATGGTGAAACCCCGTCTCTACTAAAAATACAAAAAATTAGCTGGGCATGGTGGCGTGTGCCTGTTATCCTAGCTACTCGGGAGGCTGAGGCAGGAGAATTGCCTGAACCCAGGAGGCGGAGATTGCGGTGAGCCGAGATCGCGCCATTGCACTCCCGCCTGGGTAACAAGAGCGAAACTCCATCTCAAAATAAATAAATAAATAAATAATAAAAAAATAAAAATAAAAACATTTGCAGAAGACTTGACTTTCTCCCCAGGAAATGGGGTTTTCTTTTCTATTGCATTGTCAGGCTGCACATTTTTCAAACTTTTATGCTCTGCTTCCTCTTGAACACTTTATCATTTAGATATTTCTTCGCCAGATACCCTAAATCACCTCTCTCTAGTTCAAAGTTCCACTGATTGCTAGGCTAGGGGCATAATGCTGCCACTCTCTTTGCATAGCAAGAGTGAGCTTTACTCCATTTGCCAACAAGCTCTCCGTCTCCATCTGAGGCCACTTCAGCCTGGACTTAATTGTCTATGTCACTATCAGCATTTTGGTCAAAGCTATTCAACAAGTTTTTAGAAAATTCCAAACTTTATCACCTCTTCCTGTCTTATGAGCCCTCCAAGATTCCAGGAAGTTCCAAACTTTCCCACATTTTCTTGTTTTCTGAGCCCTCCAAACTGTTCCACCCTCTGCCTGTTACCCACTTCCAAAGTTGCTTTCACATCATTGGGTATCTTTATAGGGGTGCCCACTCTACCAGTACCAATTTACTGTATTAGTCTGTTCTCAGAGTTCTACATGCCTGGGGAGGTCTCACAATCATGGTGGAGGATAAGGAAAGAGCAAAGTGATGTCTTACATGGTGGCAGGCAAAAGGGCATGTGCAGGGGAACTCCCCATTATAAAACCATCAGATTTCATGAGACTTATTTATAATCATGACAACAGCATGGGGAAGACTTACCCTTGTGATTCAATTACCTGCTTCTGGCCCTGCCCTGACATGTGGGGATTACTATAACTTAAATTGAGATTTGAATGGGGACTTTATCAATTGCCATGTAATTGTTCTTGAAAAATAAAAATATTTGCATTTTAGTAATATTAGAAAAAAAATGAATAAAAATTAATAAATACTTGCAATACAAGGATTTTATACATTTTTAATTCTTCTTATTTTACAGATAAGGAACTTTAACTACTAGAATAACAGCCTCTTATTAGGCCAGATTTTGCAAAAATAAAATAAAATTTTCAGTGGTATTCTAGTAAAAAATGAACTCTTTGAGTTTAATAAATATTAATAATAATGCTACCAAAAAGGTAGACTTTTCATTTACAAACATTAAAAAATTACAACAATAACTTGTTTTTAATGAGAGTTAAAATACTGATTAGTAACTATTAAAATAAATGTTAATAACTGAGTTATCTGTCTCAGAATATTTGGGCAGTTATAACACACTACAACAGACTAGGGAATTTATAAACAATAGTAGTTTATTATTCACAGTTCTAGAGGCTGAGATGTCCAAGATAAAGGAACCAGCAGATTCAGCATCTGATGAGGGCTCACTCTCTGCTGCAAAGATGGGATCTTTTTGCTTGTCCTCATATGGCAGAAGGGCAAGACAGGTTTTTTGGGCCTCTTTTATCTGGACATTATTCCCATTTATGAGGGCTCCTCCCTCAGGACCTAATCACCTCCCAAGGTCTCTGTCTTTTAATACCATCACCTGGGGGGTTAGGTTTTAACATGGATTGTGGGCAGACAAAGGCATTCAGATTATGGCACCATCTACAGCATACTTAGAATTTTGATTTCAAAATTGGTCACTATAAAAAGCAATTATTTATTTACCTATTTGACTATAAAGTTTAAAAAGTATATATTTTTTACATGTAAGATAAAGTTCACAATGAGTTCTGGTGACCTGGAATTTGCCAGTTTACTAGGAAGGAATAGTCTCCTTGCCTCTGGTTTTCATTTATTTACAACAGAAATGCTTGGGATGAAACCTGATAACACTCCATGTACTGAAGCTTTTCAATAAATTATGTTTCAGTTTTAACAAGATCTTGCTCTTTGCTTTGTCTGTTGTCATTATGGTCAACCAGATTTTTTTCTACATTCGAGGAGTTCTTAGGTAGACTTTCAACTACCAAATGTAATTTATAGAAAAGTACATGTTTGGTCTGCTGAAGTATATATCATTGTTATGTATTACTTATCACTTAATAATTTAATGTTTAAGTATTCCTCATTAAAATTCCTATTTTCTAGCTTATACTTGGTAGTTATAAGAAAAATAACAAGGAAATAAACCTATCAATATTAACAATAGAAGTAACACTGTTTCCACAAGAAGTTAATTCTTCGTACATCAAGGAGATTGTATTATTGAAACAGGAAAAAAAGGGAAAAGAAAGGAAAAGAGAAAGGACAAAAGAAACACCAGCGCAAAAAATATATATTTCTCAGAAAATTCTTTTTAGTTTCCCTTCTTTGTTGACCCTTTTTATGTTAAAAAAAATATTGAAATAATAATGAAATACATGTGAAGTACTCCTGAAACTATGATTGGGAAACATAGGTTAAACATGGTTTCACAGAGGATCAAAAGATTGCCTTTGAGACCTTGAAGGTGAAGGATGAGAAGAGCTTTAAAGAGACTGAAGTATAGATGAAAAAAAAAAAATACAGAAACTGCAGGATGGCATAACCATTTCAAAAGGCAACATCATGATACACAGCCAAGAGAGGGAAGATCAAAACTGATATGTCCACAATGACAAAAAATTGATCCTTGTACAACTGGGAGAACTTAAGCCCAGGCAGCATCCTATAACTTAGTCAAACTCACCCTGGAAAGCAACAAGGCCAGAAAGATGGTTGAAAAGGGTGAAAAGATCCTTAATCTTGCTGAAATATGTAGGACATTTGAAACCAAGACAGAAAAAATGCTGCGTTTTTGTCAGTATTGACTCCTAAGGAGCAGGAGGGTATTGAGGAGAATAATCCAGAAGAGCTTACTGAGGAGTTTGCCAAGGTGATGGTGGACCACATAGGGACCGAGAATTTCTGGAAATAGTATGACACAGTGAAAATGGAGCAACTAAGCCTCCAACACAGATGAGCCCACCTGTTAGAAATCAGCGGGAATCTGTGGGAGATGCTGAAGCAGTACTTGAATGGCATCTCACTGAGTGACGAAGTGCTGAGCTGGATCACCCCACTGCTCATAGTCACCCATGGACGAAACTTACCCCAGCCCTTGTCCACACCTATAGTCCATCCAGGTGACAAACTACATCCAACCACTTACCACGTCACTGAAGCAGCCCACATGATCTCTCACACCCTGTGATCTAAGGAAAAAAATATTTTCAACCCCCAGAGATATTTTTTGAGGGACCTAAGGAGTTTGCTATTGAAAATTTCCAATGGGGCAGGGGTGAAAGTCTGCTTGGTAGCTGGGTAACTTTGAACAGTAGACACTTTCTTTTAATTTGAATTTAATTTCCTCACAATGTGTAAGAAGAATAAACACCTTGTAAACATGAACTATTACATTCATGTAAGGTATAGATTACTATTATTTTTTAAAATTCCCTATTGATTGGAAAGATAAGAAAAGGACTTTTTAAAGGAAATTAATTAAAACTAAATTTGACTGACTTGCCTACAAAATATTGTCATATTGATTCATGACTATTCTAATGTTTATTTACCAATCTAAGAATTTTTCATGCAAATTGAGCAAAAATATTTTTGTTTCAGGTAATATTGATATGAGACTAATTTTTTAAAATCATTGTTATAAATAAAAGTTGATACAATTATTATTATCTATATTTATTTTCAAAATTGTTTATGTCTTCAAATGTGGCTGTGCTGGGGTTGGGTAAATTCTAAAATGGCCTCAATAATTTCCACTTTCTAGCATTGGCTAGAATTCATGCTTTTGTATAATCCCCTCCTCTTGATTATGACTTATTTATTTTTTTTTTATTTTTATTTTTTTTGGGGGGGGGAGGAAGGCAGGAAGGAAGGGAAGAAGGACGGTAGGGAGGAAGGAAGGGATGAAGGAAGGAAGGAAGGAAGGAAGGAAGGGAGGAAGCGGGGAGGGAGGGAGGGAGGGAGGGAAGGGAAGAAAGGAAATCAAGCAATGAAAGAGACATTGCCGACCTGGATCTAGAGGTTTACAAGTTGATTTCTTTTTTTTTGAGAGAAGGAAAGAAAAAAAAAAAATAAGTAAAGGAGAGGAAAAAAGAGGAAGAGAAAGAGGGAGAGTAAATGGAAATATTGCTTTATTTTGAAAAAAATTGGGTATTAATAATGGCCAATCAATGTTTCATTTAAACTAATGGGTAGGTGCGATGTGGTATTGACAAGAATGTATATTTTGTGTATTTGAAGTGGAGAGCTCTATAAATATTTA
Organism: Callithrix jacchus; assembly: GCF_049354715.1. Classification (NCBI taxonomy): domain Eukaryota; kingdom Metazoa; phylum Chordata; class Mammalia; order Primates; family Cebidae; genus Callithrix; species Callithrix jacchus. The sequence continues at coordinate 134,573,648 of NC_133504.1, forward strand.
TTAAGTTTACTTGTTCTGGATCTGAGTTCGAGTCCTTGATATCCTTATTAATTTTCTGTCTCATTGAGTCTAAGTCTCCTATCTGGGTGTTAGGATCGTTAGCTCTTGTTGTTGCATTGATCCTTTTACCACTATATCTTTGTTGCTTTAAAATCTATTTTATCCGATACAAGAATTGCAACTCCTGCTTTTTATTTATTTATTATTTATTTTTGCTCTCCATTTGGTTGGTAAATCTTTCTCCATCCCTTTGTTTTGAGTCTTTGTGTATCCTTGCATGTGAAACAGGTCTGGATGTAACATGCCGTTGGGTTTTGGCTGTGTCTTTTGATTGGGAATTTAGTCAATTTAAATTTAGGGTTACTGCCATTTGATGTTGACTGGCTGTTTTATCCATGTGTTGGTGTAAATTCTTCTTTATGTTGGTGCTCTTTACTTTTTGGTGTATTTTTAGAAAGGCTAATACTGGTTGTTTCTTTCTGTGTGTAATGCTTCTTTCAGAAGCTCTTGTAAAGCAGGCCTGGTGGTAATAAAATCTCTGAGTTCTTGCTTGTTCATAAAAGATTTTATTTTTCCTTCCGTTGTGAAGCTTAGTTTGGCTGGATATGAAATTCTGGGCTGAAGGTTCTGTTCTTTGAGGATGTTGAATATTGGCCCCCACTCTCTTCTGGCCTGTAGAGTTTCTGCCGAGAGATCTGCTGTAAGTCTGATAGGCTTGCCTTTGTGGGTTATCCGACCTTTCTCTCTGGCTGCCCTTAGTATCCTCTCCTTCGTTTCAACCCTGGTGAATCTAACGATTATGTGCCTTGGGGTTGGTCTTCTTGAGGAATATCTTTGTGGTGTTCTCTGTATTACCTGGGGTTGAATGTTGACCTGCTTTGCTAGTTTAGGAAAATTTTCCTGAATAATATCCTGAAGGGTATTTTCCAGCTTGGATTCATTCTCTCCGTTGCATTCAGGTACACCTATCAAACGTAAATTTGGTCTTTTCACATAGTCCCACATTTCTTGGAGACTTTGCTCATTCCTTTTTATCCTTTTTTCTCTAATCTTTTCTTCACGTTTTATTTCATTAAGTTGGACTTTGACCTCTGATATCCCTTCTTCTGCTTGAACAATTCGAGTGTTTAAACCTGTGCATACTTCTCGGAGTTCCTGTATTGTATTCTTCAGTTCCATTAATTCACTCATACTCCTCTCTAAGTTGTCTATTCTCAATAGGATTTCATCAAGCCTTTTGTCAAAGTTCCTAGTTTCTTTACGTTGGGCTACAACATGGTCTTTTAACTCACCGAAGTTTGTTATTATCCATTCCTTGAAGAGTGATTCTGTCATCAGGAGGCGCTCGTTCTCCATCAAGCCTTGTTCCATTGTTGATGTGGAACTGTGATCATCTTTAGAGGGAGAGGCGTTCTGACTTTGAGTATTCTCAGCTTTTTTACGCTGGTTTCTTCCCGTCATTGTAAATTTATCCTCCTCTCGTCTTTGAAGTTACCAACTTTCAGATTAGGTCTCTTGAGTGGACGTCCAGGTTGTTAGTTCCCAGGGCCAGAGCAGCGGCGTTAAAACTGATGGTGCTTTTCCGCCCAGGATTCTCCTGTCGGGCTTCCTTCTTGTTTCCGTAGTAGGCGACTCTGCCTTCCCGGGGCTCCAAACCTCGGTCAGAAGGGGAACCCGTCCCGTTTACTCTGCTCCGAGAGCTGCCGCGCCGAGGTGCCAGCGGAACCGCTGCGCCGACCACGAGAGTCGCGCTGGCGACCCGTGTGTTTCCACCACTGGGGTATCTTCTGCTCCGTGAGCGACCAGACTTTGTCTGAAAGTGTGGCGTCCTCTAGTTCTCCGCGCCTTCCCTGAGAGCTGCAATCCCGGGATGTTAGCGATCGGCCATCTTGGATCGTTCTTTATGACTTATTTATAACTATAGAATATGACAAAAGTGATAAGTTATGTCCATGATTAGGTTAGTGCATGAAAATGAAACTTTCCTAGATTTCTCAATGTTCAGGTAAATAGTTCTATCCTCTATGACATGTTCACATATCATGAAAATTAGATCTATAGCAATTTGTCTAGTTAAGTGCTCTCATTTAAAAGAGTAATAGAACTTCTCTTATCTTCTTATGGGGCTAAATGACTGTAGCTAGGTGTAGATTTCTTACTTGAGTTCCTGAGGTGCCAAGAAAGACTGCAAAAGCTATAATTCAAAGAACTTACATTTCAATTTGAAATAAGACCCAGGATCTTGGATCTTGGACCCATTTTTCTTCTCCACTCGTTATGCGGGTAGATGTGGAGTTTAGGCTCTTCTTTCCTTAGAACAATTTGACTGGCTCTCAGCTTGCAATTCTAGGAATAAGAACTAGGACACATGGGTGCCAACACTACCATTTACTGTGCAATACTTAACATGAAATTTGTCACTGATTTAGAACACCTCATGTACATTTAGAATGAAATCAAGAAAGATGACTATTAAAAACTCAACAGTTACATAAGATAGTAACTTTCATCTTGCTGGCATTCATTATTATTTTCCTTACTCGCACACTTTTATCAGAGGTGTTTGAACCAGAGCAACACCATCTTGATTAGGGGCTAGGTAATAAAAAGCTGAGACCCGCTGAGCTGCATTTCCAGTAGGTTAGGCATTCTTAGTCACAGGATGAGATAGGTGGTTGGTTCAAGATATAGACCCTTCTAATAAAACAGATTGTGGTTAAAAAAAAAAAAAGTCAAACCCAGGATGATAATGAAAGTGACCTCTGGTCATCCTCATTGCTCATTATACACTAATTATAATATATTAGCATGCTAAAAGGTAATTCTACCAGCACTAGGACAGTTTATGGATGCATGGCAACATCCCAAAGTTACCCTATATGGTCTAAAAAGGGGAGGAACTCTCAGTTCCAGAAATTGCCCACCCCTTATTCCCAGAAAATTCATGAATAATCCACCCCTTGTTTAGCATATAATCAAGAAATAACTATAAATATACTCAGTGGAGCGGCCTGTGCTGCTGCTCTGCCTATGGAGCGGCCATTCTTTTTATTTTTTTTAATATATATATATTAATTGCGTTTTAGGTTTGAGGGTACCTGTGAAGAACATGGAAGATTGTTGCATAGGTACATACATGGGAATGTGGAGTGGCCATTCTTTATTCATTTACTTTCCTAATAAACTTGCTTTCACTTTACTCTAGGGAGTTGCCCGAATTCTTTCTTGCATGAGGTCCAAGAACCCTCTGTTGGGGCCTGTATCAGGACCCCTTTCTGGCAACACTTTGATTAAGAATGAAACCATATTGGAGAGGCCTAGCAAGAAGAAGGAAGTCTCCAGGCCAATGTCAGCTAGAAACCGAGAAGAGCAGTTCAACAGACTGCGAGGAATTTAGTTTTGTCAAAACTATAGAGCTTAGAAGCAGACCTTAGACTCCAGCCTTGGACAACACCTTGACTGCAGCCTTGGGAGAGATCCTGAAGCAGAGAATATAGTCAAGCCAGGACTAGAGCCCTGACCCACAGACATGGTAAGATAAGAAACACAAGTTGTTTTAAACAGCCAAGTATGTGACAATTTGTTACTAAGCAGTAGAAAACGAATACAATGACCTCAAAATCTAAAGTACAGATATCAACTACTTTCATTAGTGAAAAAATTGTTATATAGAGTATTATACAATGTGAATTTGGTACTTTACCAATTTTTTTTTTAAATAAGGAAGCTACTGCTTTGGAGAATAAAAAACTTCCCACTTAAAAAAACGTCTATGAAATACACGATTTTCTAAGAGCATGTAAGTGCAAACTAATATGAGAAGTAATGTTTCAGAGTGAAGACAATTTTTAAAAATTTGAAAAACACTGAAACACCTCATTAAAAAAAATCATTCATTTTCAAAGGGCCCAAAATTTATTGAGGTCAGAAAATCTCTTCAAAAGTCATTTGCTTTATGAATAACTTAAATACAAAATGCCTTAAATTAAACTAAAATAATACACAAATGTATGAGATAGCTAAAGAATTATTAGAAGGCTATCAGCTGAAAAGGGGTAAAATCTCACTTGTAAATTTAGCATATCTGTGCAGTTTTTGATCATCAAGCAGGAACAGTCCACATATTGCTGAAAGGCATACATGTATGCCCCAGGCATACACAATACATACTATTTCACAGTTTGGAAGAAAATTAAAAACTGTCACTAGGAAGCCTGCCACTAGCAAAAGAGAAAGAAAAGAAAAATAACCCTTTATAAAATATAAATCACACTGTTTTTAAACTCGTGTGAATTTCATTACATAGAATATGAAATCACTGGAGAAAAGAAAGTGTAGCAACCAAAAATTCTTGCCAAAGAAGTGTGTGTATAAATAAATACAAATTTATAAATATTTTATGCATTTTGTATCACAGATTACAGCTTATAGATGATATTTGAAGGGATTTTTTATTGTGTAAATGTATTAATACCATTGAGCATAAGGAAAATTAAGCATGCAAAACAGATAAAAATATAGAGGGTTTTGAGAACATGGAACAATACAATAGAAAACAGCAAATAATATATAAATAGTCTATGTATTTTCAGAATGGCTACTTGTCTTATGCAATTATACACTGGATATAAAATACATAAAATATTAAATATGCATATAATACATATAAAAAGTAAATCCCATAGGGCACAGTGGCTCATGCCTGTAATCCCAGCACTTTCGGAGGCCAAGACAGGTGAATCACAATGTCAGCAGTTCAAGACCAGCTTGAACAATATATTGAAACTCCGTCTCTACTAAAAGTGTAGAAATTGGCTGGGCATGGTGGTGCACACCTGTAATCAGGAGGCAGGAGAATTGCTTGAACCTGGGAGGTGGAGGTTTCAGTGAGCTGAAATGGCTCTATTGCACTCCAGCCTGGGCAACAGAGTGAGACTCCATCTCAAAAAATAAGTAAAATAAATAAATAAATAAGCTATAAGATCCATTTTAAAATGGTGGTTAGAGAGGGAAAAAACTTATAACCTGTATATTTATTTATAGGAGAAAATACCATCACTTTTTGAGAGTGTACAAAAATACACATTTTGAGAAATACAAACAAAAGAAAACATGGTTTTCCGAGTGTTTAAAAAACACATCTAATCTTTTTTTTTTCATTCATATTATTTCAAGACAGAAAGCAACTGAAAGTATTTTCTGCTGATCTTAAAACAATCAGTTGTTTGAGATGGTACTCTTTTCCACTCTACACAAGCAATACCTTCTATATACACATATCACACTTCCATGTGGAAAAACTAAGAAATACTTCCTTCTTATGTGTGGCAGTTTTAAGCAAAAAAAGTGACATTAGCTATTTTTCATTACTTATGCTAAGTTGCATTTATGTGAAGAATAAATTTAACAGGTCCAGAAAGTAGTAGCAGGTCATGTGTTAGGATTTTGCTGGTGAGATTTAGAGGGAAAAATAATATGTTGGTATTTGTAAAGGACAAAGAAAAAGGAGAGAAAGAAAAGGATTCAAGGTACATAATACAGTTGGCCATGGTAGGTGCACCTGTAGTCCCACTACTCCTGAAGCCAAGGTGAAAATACCACTTGAACCTACAAGTGATTGGGCCACTGTACTAGTTTGGGCAACAGAGTGAGACCAGTTTCAAAATATATATGTGTGTGTGTGTGTGTGTGTGTGTGTGTGTGTGTGTGTGTGTGTGTGATTAAAACAACTGGACTTCTCATGTGAGAAGTCAAAGAAAAAGGAAAGATAAAGTCCAGTTGATTCCTTGGTGTTTGTACTGAGCAAAGAGGAAGATGATAGTGACATTTACTTAGATTAGGATCATTGACAAAGAAACTGGACTTTGTTTTTTGGTTGTTGTGAAAGATTGTATGTATTTTCCAGCATAACTATAGAAACATTTCTGATCACACACCCATTTCCAGAATCTTGCAACTCCACATGTAGAAAAAGAGTTTATTTCTCCACCTTTGAACCCAGCTGGATCATAGTGACTGCATTAACAAATAGAATGCAATGTGCAATGTTCATTAAAGACAGTCTTTATAGGAGACTCACTGTTGGAAGCCAGCCATCAGTTTATATAGAAGTTAAGGCTACATAGAAGGCTGTGTAGGTGTTCAGACTGACAGCCCCAGTTAAAACTGCAGACGAAAGCTAACAACCAAATGACAAGACAGTGAATGCTTTCAGGTGATTCCAGATCCCAAACTTTGGAATGGTCCTAGCTGACAGCAAATGCAGCAGAAAACAACCATCACTGCCAAGCCCTGCCTAGAATGCACATATATCAGCAAGATATGTATCATCATTCTTTAAGACACCGAGTTTTGGTGTTACTTGAGTTGTGTTTTATTAAGCCACAGTAACTGGAACAGTGGATTAGTGTTTTTGTTACTATTGCATGTGGGTGTGCTCATGTGTTTTTAGAGAGAAGGGAGTTTATGCATCTGATCAAAAGTTCAGTTTTGAACATAGGCATGAAAGATACACAAGTTGGTTTGTCACATATGCAGTAGAATACTTGCCTTACATAGCAGCCCTCCCACTTCTGAAGTTCAAATTAGTGCCTCAGAAATGTAGAATTCATTATTTGTCATGTTTTATTTTTTTTTTTAGCATAGATTGAGATCAGTTGAACTCTTAAATCCTCAGATGCCAGGGGTCTACTGTAGCATCAGTAAGTATTTAGCAGAAATTAACTCCATAATGAATGGAATTCAATTCCACACATGGTTTGTTCAAGCACACTTAAAAAGTAGCCTATTTTTTTTTAATGTCTTTAAAAAATGTAAATATTTGGATGAAATTTTTCTTTGTTTTGATATATTCATTTGCTACACCAACTATGTTTTCAGAATTCATCTTTTGAACAACTTGGTTTCAGAATATGTAAAATGACTTTAAGGATCTTGTGTATCAAACCTGTCGCCCAGATGTGTGAGAATAATGTGTTCATAAAGCATGGATCTTGCAAAAAAAAAAAAAACATTTAAAGGAAAATTTTAGTACAGAAACATAAATATAAAATATGTTTGTACAGATTATAAATAAAATCTATAAAATGAGGATTAGGAGGAAAATAGTGTAGATAAGTTAGATTCTGAAATGCTAAAACAATATAGAAAGTGACTGCTAAATCATCAAAATTAATGCTTTGGTCTTCAAATTATCAGGTCTCAGGTGTTAGGTATTAGCACTCAGTATACTTCTGCATTGAGAACAATAATAAAAAAAATAGCAATCATTTACTTAGTTTACTATATGTCAAGTATAATACTATAGAACTAAATTAAACATATATACAATTTATTTTTGTCATCAGATTAAACCCACAAAAGTTTTTGTTGTTGTTGTTAGTTTTTTGAAAGTAAGTAAAAAAAATAATCCCATGAAAGTTTTATTAAAAAAAATTATCTCATTTAAGAGATGCAAGATAATAACCAACCTATAGTCACATAATCAGTGCCTGATAAAAATCTTAGTTTCGGCTTAAGTCTTTGTGACTCCAGCTAAACTGTTTTTTCCTCTTATAAATGTTTTAATCTGTTCATATCTAGAATGAATTTCCTATGGCCTATTTAAGTATATGTTCATTCCATAATTTTCATAGAATAAAACATAAAATATCAAAACCACAAATGAAATAGAGTATTTTATAGCCTATTCCTTGCTCAGACTATCCAGAATTTTCATTTTCTCCCAATTGCTTCATCATTTTGAAACTTGGGTCTCCTAATGGCTAATTGTTTTTTGTTTTGTTTTGTTTTAATTTTGAAATAATATCTTTAGGGAAGTTCAGAATGCATAGGTAGTTTTTAAATAATAAATAAAAACAACACGAATGCTTCTATCTTGACATTATATTGCATTTTTCCTCTACTGATTAAAGTAGAAAAGGTAATCTTACATGTTGTATACCTAAGAGTTTACCAGTGTCATAAATGATTTTAAAAATGTAGGGAAATGTACTGCTCTGAAATTGGACAATTTATGGTTCAAAACAAAAATTATAGATTTGATGTTCAAATACATCTGAAGCATCTACTGTGTTAATTTATAATAATAAAATTTTAAATGAAAAAACACAAAAATTCACATTTTTTTACATCATTTCAGATAATTAAATCTCCAACCACATTAAAAGTGAGATAAACAGGGAAAGTATGACAGCAACCCCTCCCCATTTTTCTTACATGCTCCTGGTTGTGCTGGTCTCACAGCCTTGTGGCCACAAACACTTTCTCTCATCAAATCAACCAGTCAGACACGAGGGAAATGAAGCACTCTAACCACAAATTTCCTGGCCATCAACCATAGGGATTTTTCAAGAGACTCTCCACAAGTACACAAACAATGTAATATCACAGCTCATCCTAACCTAACTTTTGCTTCATTTTAATAGTCAAAATCACATCCCTGGGTGGAAATTTGAGACGCTAATGAAACATGCAATGCATATAGCAGAAGCATGACACAGGTCTATGAAGGTACAACCAACAGACACACCCCAAATATGCAATGGTGCCACCTGGGAAGATTCAAGAAAGCATAAAAGCCAGAATAACTTGCTTTTGGGGACCCAGCAGCATGTCCCTTCCTGTGGTTTCTCTTTCTGCTAGAACTGAAGGCCACAATAAACTGCCCTTTTCAAGCCCGTTTCTCACTCTTGATCAGTTTTATTTATTGAGGGTTGAGATCCCACCACCAGTAACAGTAGACAACTCTGAAAATTCTGAGTACATCCGTCTCTCTTTTCACTACTGATCCACTGGAATTGCCAAGGACTCAAGAAAAACTATAACTGCTTTTAAAATGCAGAATCTCTTTTTATCTTTTTCTTTCTAAACACAATTTCATATTCTAATCCGTGGTGACTTTAAGAATTTTTAGGCTTTAGCCATGTGCAAACATAACACTTACTGACATGTTGAGGACAATCAATTTCTGCTCTTATGGTTCAATTCGTTTAAGTATTTCACCCCTCCTTATAAGGAAATATCAAGGGTTAAGTATAAAATCAGCTTCACTGGAAAAGGATTCAAACTTCCTGAGTTTGACTTTAGAATTTAAGCCCAAGCCACTCAACAATTTATATTGTTCTTGAACGGCACTAAAGGGTTAAAAATTTAACTTTTACACAAGTTAAGGTCTCTGTGCCTGAAAAATATTTGGATTTCCAGTTACAGTTTTATTTAGTTCTGCATTTTACTCTTTCAGATTTTGATTTGAGAGCAGCAATGCAAATACTCGTGAATATATTTGATTTACTTGTATTTTTCAAGAAAAGTACTTTTGGTAATTACTCTTTTATTCTAACATATTATTTTTATTTCTACTGATGGTTTATTTATACTTATCATATATATAACCTTCCTTTATGTGAGATGCTAAAGTCAAGTAAAAGAGTCACGAATGTAGTAACATTCTGGAAAAAATGCCATAGTGTTTCTCCTTTTCTATTTTGTTATAGTCATTGGGAAACAGCAGTGGATGTTAAATATTCTCAAGGAGAGGAGAAAAATACACAGAAATGTTTTTGCTGTAGTGCTAGACTGTAGCAATATAACACTGAAATGAATATTGACAAACACATTTAAGAAACATATTGATTTTTCTGCATGATGTCATATGATGTTATCGATGCGTTTTTTTATTAAATTATCCAAATTTGGGTTCATAGTCATAATAGCTACCATGTTAAATAGAACTAGCATCAATTTGCTTAAGTAGCTATTAAAAATTAAGCTTAGATATAAACAAAATATAGTCAATTCATTTGATTTTTTGAAAAAAAATTGTCAATTGATAAAGTCTAAAGATCTATTTAACATTTTTCAAATTTCCACTACTTATTTTATATATTCATCATAGTGTATTCTGAACTATTTAGGTAATAATAATTAGCCTCATGTTTGCAATAATCCTTTCAATGTTTTCGTATTACACTATTATTATCTTTCTCTTTTTTTATTATTTATACACATACATAATTAGCTTGGAGCCAAGAAAAAAAAAAAAAAACAATACACCAAAAGATCACAATATAAGGAAGCTGTAAGAAAAAATAGCTCACAAAACCAATAAACAAGTTAAATTGTCTAATTCAAAAAATTAATTCCACAGAATTGGGTTCAAACAAAGCTAAAATATTCTTGGGGAAGCTTCATAATTTCCATTTGTTTTGAAATGTCTAAACCAGCCATTTCTGAAAAGGAATGTGTGATTTTGGTTCTTAAAACTTTAGCTTGTCATTTTCATATCCCAGTCGGTGCAAGGAGGAAGTCAACCAACAGTTCCAATTAAGAGCAAAAACGACTTGACCGATTCCCCACACATGGAACCCACGTTGTGCTTTATTTCTGGCAATAATATGACTTGTAGAAGTACAACATGATGTTAGAAATTGTGGATTTTGGAGCTACTTAAACTTGAGTTTCAGAGTCATTGCTTCAACTTTCTCATTTCATGTCTTTAAGACAAATCACGTATCCTCAGCCACCTACTCAGTCACCAGTCTTGGTACTTCATAGTGATTTGAAATAATTTCCCCAGATTCCTGACACCTAGTCAGGCAGCAAATCCTGTTCCTTCTCTACTAGGAATACCTCTTGAATTCTTCCCTTTCTATCCATATTAATTTCCTCTGTCACTACACTAGTCAAAGCTCTTGTCACTACAAGTCTAGATTGCTGCAGTAGGTCCTTAAACAGTCTCTTTCTATGTGGTAGGTTTCATTCTTGTTCCCAATTCTTCAGCCCCTCCCTGAATCACAATTATGTTGCTACACCCTTTGCCATGTGAAGTTGTATTACCACCAGAATGAGCAAAGAAAATTTTCCCACCTCATTGATGCTTAGCTTGACCAAAGAAAGGTGAAAGGAAGTGACAATAACTACCTCTCTATTGAGGCTTTATGAGTCGGCAGGTGTTTTTTCTTGTACTTATGTCATTGCCATGAGAAAAGAAAAAAATGTCCCTTGTAAATTCTGGTCCCTGGATGAGATACTTGTAAGCAGATCTGAACCCAACCTGTAGTCAATAGCAAGCCCAGAAGATTTGCAAGCTAAAAACAAGCTGCCTCAGCTGACCTACAAAACTATGAAAGAGAAGCTATAAATGTTTATTGTTTTGAGCCACTGATATTTTGAGGTTCCTTGTTATATTACAAAAACTAATAGTCTGCCTTTAGGCTTTCTTTCCTCTGATAGAATGCACCCCTGCCAGTTTTAACCTCTTGTAATACTACTCGAACTCTCACTTTAACTGCTCAAGTGTTTTATTGTTCCCAATCACCTAATGAAAAATCCAAACGTTTTAACCCGATCGTTCACAACCAAGCTACTACTTACCTTTCAGGACTTATGTTCAAATACACCTAAAATTGAACCTATTCATTTTAGCGCAAAGATGCATTTATTTTCCAAAAGCATTTGTCATCAGTTTTGCATCAGGGTTAGTAATAAACCCTATAGTTCATTACTAACTTCCTTTCTTAAAGCTCCTTCTTTATCCTTTCCTTTGAGTAATAAATATTTCAATGTTTAAAATATATTTATGAAAGTTGCTGCAGAACATCAAAGATATTTTGTAACTTTGTAGGAGACTTAGGCTGTTGATGCCTGTATAAGAACTAAGATGTTACTCACTGCCTCTTTCTCCTGAAATCTTGTAAGCTGCAAATGCTGAGTGACTTTTTAGATCCTTTAAAGAGCTTCCACACACATCACATGTTTAGGCTGCTCCAGGAAAATGCCAATCCCATAACTGTGTTCACCAAGTTACCTAAATGTTTAAAATGCTCTAACATGGCTGTACATCTGGAGTGAAAACAGAAATAACATAGAAGATAAAGACTGCATATTTAATCTTAGTCTAGAAAATAATTTAGCATAGCATTTTCTGTTTCAACTTATAAATCTAAATATTTTTGTTTTTGTTGTTTTAGTGTTTGGATCCATTCTTGAGACTCTCAGATCATTCAGCACTTACTGCAAATCTTGCTTTAAATTATTATACTTGAAGTTCTGGGGTACATGTGCAGAATGTGCAGGTTTGTTACATAGGTATACACATACCATGGTGGTTTGCTGCATTCATCGGTATTTCTCCTAATGCTATCCCTCCTCTATCCCCCTACACCCTGCTATTTCTCACCTAGCGCCCCAGCCCCCAACAGGCCCCAGTGTGTGATGTTCCCCTCCCTGTGTCCATGTGTTCTTATTGTTCAACGCCCACTCATCAATGAGAACATGCAGTGTTTGATTTTCTGTTCTTGTGTGAGTTTACTGAGAATGATGGTTTCCAGCTTTATCCGTGTCACTGTGGGACAGTGTGGCAATTCCTGAAGGATTTAGAAATAGAAATACCATTTGACCCAGCAATCTCATTACTGGGTATATACTCAAAGGATTATAAATCATTTTATTATAAAGACACATGCACATGTATGTTTATTCCAGTACTGTTCACAATAGCAAAGACTTGGAACTTACTGCAACTCTTAATCATTTCCTTCTAAACCTCAAAGACCTACCCAACTGCCCCAGTCATGAATATGCTCTCCTATAAGATTTCCTCCCTTATTAGAATAATTCCTTTCATAGTCTACCTTTTATACAAATTTGCTGTTTATATATCCTAGTCTCCCAGCTAGACATCAAACTTTAAGAAGTCAACCTAGACATTTATAACTTGAAAATATAATTGAAATCCTACATATTGTTAGCAGAACAGTAAAAAAGAAAGAACACAGTATTTGTACCCATGAAGACCTGAGGGAAAAATGTGACTTTACCAGTCACCAGTTATAATAGTGCTATTTATTTAACTCTTCACATTATAGGTTAACCTAATTTAAAAAAAGAGTGGGAAATAGGAACAATGTCTATGAAGGTATTAACCTAAGAAATCTGGGAGGGAACATTTGCTTTAGCAACTAATAAATACTACGTCACTTACCTCGAACTTTAAAATGTATAAAGGTTTTCACATGCATCTGGTTTATTCTGAAAGCTCCAACATCTACTCAGTTGCTCCAATTTATAATTCAGATCTATTATGTGCATTACTTTTGGAACTGCTTTTCACTGCTTTTCAATGGCAGATTTTAGTTTCCCACGGCTAACTCTACAAGCCCAATCAAAGAACTCAGATCCAACTGGACTGTCCCTAGAAATGTAGAACAGATAACCTAGCATCACAGCACAGAGCTTTGCTATGTATCTTCCAGACGTAGAGAGTGAAATATATTCTAAATTGGAAGAAAGATTGAAAGGGAAATGAGCACACCATTTTTGTTAGATTTTAATTTAGATGTTCTTTCCCAGTACAGATTAGAATTGACAAAAGTTATATTTTATCTAACTAGGTAACAGCCTGAAAGTCCAATTTAAAGATGGCTGTTTTAAGAAAGCTCTGTTAAATTGCAGAACTCTGAAATTCATAGTATGATGCCACAGTGGAGGTTTGATAGCTCAGACTGCCTGCTAGGCACTCAATAAATATATGACAACAATTGATTAAACTACAGATGTGGTTAAGTGATTCAGCACCATACACCTCATATGCCATATCTATAACAAACAGCTGTTTTTTTACTTTCTCAAAAGTCACCAAATTTAGCATCAATATGATGACCATAGAATATATGTCATTTTCTAAAAATTTGATGTTAGGTTTTCAGTTTGAAAATGAAGTCTGACTAGCAGTCTCTGATCCAACTTTTTAACTTTCCCCAAGATGCCTGTAAGTGGAAAGAAGAAAATAATTTTATAAAATGATGTCAAAACCAAATCACTAAACTCGCTGCCAAAATTAAAGAGGAACTTAAAGTAATCGAAGCCATAGAGCTTCATTGGCAAATTTAATTAAACCACATTTGTAGCTCTATCAAGTGAAACAAAACAAGATTGCTGTTTCTCAGAAGTAGGTAGGCAGGAAGTGACTCCAGTCCGCAGTTGATTTCTTGATCAGAAGGCAGCAGAACTGTAATCATCCGTGTAGATGTATTTTGGTGTTGGCTGGAATACCTCATAACCGTTTCCTATTAGCAAAATCTTACTTTCTAGATTCATTTGGAAGCTTTCATTCTCAGTCAACACTATAAATTATAGAACACAGTGCCTCCTGGGCAGCATAGTCCCCCAAAAGTAAAGCTCTAGAAAGAGGATAAAAGGAAAAGAAAAGAAACAAAAGGAAACAAAGCCTATTTATTCGGGGGATTTTCATTTTCCATGTATTCGGTTGGTTTGAATCAACTAATCTGAAAAGATCAGGAAAGACATAGCCTCTGCCAATGAACACCAAATGAAATGTCTGCATGTTATATAAGCTGGGAACTGTCCTAGTATTTCTGTAATACAGCTTGCCTTCTAGTGGTAGCAATAAAATGATAAATTTACCAAAACCATAAAGAACAGTAAGCAAAACTATGAGTCACATGCATGCTTCCTGAGTGCAAATGTGAATTCTAAACAAAAATAATTTAAAAATAAGCAAATTTTGGGACACTGAAAAACACATACAGCATGGAGTAAAAAGAACATCATCCAGAAACTCAACAGAAAAGTTTTTGTATCAAGAAGAAATGTTGTAGTGTAACCTTAACAAATGTTAGAAAACTTTTTAAATTGTCCTCAATATGTTATAAGGAGATATGACCACTATGAAATAGAAGCAAAAAGCAGGACGAATTATACACAAAGGCAAGACAACATATGAGATTCAAAGGCAATACTCTGAACTTAGAAGATAGCACTTTGTCTTGAGGAAGTATGAAAGCCAAATCTTAAAATACCAGTGAAGCAGTAAAGAAATTATTGACAAAAAATTATCATCAAAGATCTGACATAGAAAATACAGAAGAAATGAAAAAGAAGAAAGATTTTGAAAGAAATTATAAGAACTATGAAAGACAGAGAATGGAAATCTGATATAAAATTATGTGTTTATAAGGAATGAGCCAAAAATATTGGATGGAAGAAAATTTCAAGATAGATATAATTAGAAAGGGTTCTGCCAACACTTAAGATATTTAAATCTGAAACAGAGGGTCACTCCAAACCTAACTATGAGAAAAGTCTGGATAACCTGTAATCCTTTTTTTAGCTCCTTGGGGAACTGAGATTGCAAGGTAATAAGGAAAACCTAATTCCAAAGGGTGACAAACCCTTCCATGGGCTAAAGTTATTATATAGAATACATGGTACCCCCATATAGAAGAGTTTGTTTCCATTTTGCAGCCTTTTTCTAGAGGCCTCCACCAGGTATTAATGATAAAGATGGGAGGGCAAGAAAACTGGATGATCTCCTTTGTGACACTGGCTTTCAGGGCCTGCCAAGGTTTGAGAATGGAATGGTCATACTTAGAGAAGGACATCAATGGTTCAGGCTGCCCATAAGTGCAAGATGGTAATAAGCTGCTGCCCAGGGACAGGGTAGAAACCTGTCATACCACTTTCTGAAACAAAACAAAAGCAAACTGCTCTTAGAGGAGGGGAAAATTATCCACTCTTTTCGGGAACTTAATGGTACTTTGACAAGAAAAGTTGACTGTAGCAGTGGAGGGGAAGAAAATCCTCCCTTTCCCAGGTCCAAGGCAAAGACTGCCTTCCACTGATGTGAGTGGGAGAAGCTAATGCTATCTGCTGGTTGAAGTAAGAGTGAATATTCTTTCACCTTTGGCTCCAGAAAAAGGTTGGATGCCTCTGAGAGAGCAATAGAAAACCTGTCACTTCCCCCCAGTTCCGCCCTGAAATAACAATCCAGAGCCATCTCCTACTGGGGCAGGCAGAAAATCTGCTTGGGCCCCAGAACCCTACATGGATAAAACAAAAAAGCCATTGCTACTGGAGCAAAGGCAGGAAATGCACTCGGAGCCAATATTTTTCTCTAGCACAAGGGAGAGTTTGGGTGCCATGGCTGGAGAAGTGAGAAACACAACTGCTATATTGACCCTGCAATATATATATATATATTATATATATATTATATATAATTTATATATATTATATATATATGTGTTATAATTATGTATTATATATTATAATTATATATATGTATTATATATAATCTATCATATATAATAGTATATATTATATATATATATATATATATATATATATATTCTATTATATATATATATATATATATATATATTCTATTATATATATATATGAGAGAGTTTGTCTGCCATGAGGGAAGGACCAAAAATTACGAGATGCCTCACTCCTGATTGTCAGGCACATGATACCTGCCTAAAACCATCAGCAGCAGCAGAAAAGAGAAACACACCTGACCCCTAAATAAGCCTTGCATCATATAATAATCAGCAGCAATCTACCACTTCTGAAGAGCCAGGAGCACATAGTGAGAATTCTGTGTACACAGGTGTGCAGCATTTGCTGAAAGCAGAGGATGGAGCACAGAGTAAACCACCTCTCACTTCCATATTCACTGTTATGGGTTAAATTGTATCCCACCAAAACTCAAATGTTGAATCCCTACCCCAATTACCTCAGAAAGTGACATTAGAAAATAGGGTTGTTACAGATATATTTAGTTATGGTAAGGTGATATAAAACCTTAACAAGAGCTCCTAACCAATATAACTAATAACTTTACGAAAAGAAGAAATTTGAAGACGTACCAACAAGGAAAGACCACCATGTAAATATTAGAGTTACGTTGCCATAAGCCAAGGAACTATCAGAAGCTGAGAAAGAGAACTGGAACAAATCCTTCCCTAGTGCTTTCAGAGGGAACATGGCAGGCTTCTAGCTTCCAGAATTTTGAGACAATAAAATTCTGTTATATGAATCATTCCATTTGTGGTACTATTTTCCATCAGTCCCAGGAAACTAATACACCCACACTAAGCAGAAACCAGAAGTAGCCACTACTGGAAGAATTTGAATTTCACGGTACCCTAAGGGTAGGTATATATACCAAGAACAAAACTCCAACCCAGCTCAACTGCTGACTAGTTTAACACAACCAACCGTAGTAATGGCCTGAGAAGAAGGGGCACACCCTTGCCAATCATAAATCTTTTTACCCCACATTCCACATTTATTTTGCACATATCAGCCAGTTTTCAATTAAGTATTATGAGACACATAAAATGAAACAAACAGTATCAATTTTTAAGAAAGAAAACCATCTACAGACCCTATGAGAGATAGCCCAGGTGTTCAAACTATGAAACAAGGACTATAAGATAACTATGATTAACACTAAAATAATCTAAAAAAAAAAAGTGAAAAAAAAATTTCTTAACATATGGGGAATTTCAGCAAAGAAACAGAAACTATTAAAAAATAAGTAAGATCAGGCATGGTGAGTAATCTACCTCATAACTGTAATCCCAGCATTTCTGGAGGCTGAGGTGGGAGAATCACTTGAACCCAGTAGTTCAAGACGTGCTTGGGCAATATAGCAAGACCTTTTCTCTGCAAGTCATAAAAAATAAAATAATTCAAATGGAAATGTTAAGAAAAATCAGAGAAGATAAATGTATTAACAGGTCGATTATAAATCTTAGCATAGCAGTGCAAAGAATTAGTGAACTTGAGTTAGATTAATAGAAATTATTCAAGCTGAAATACAGTGTTGTATTGGTTAGAGACAGAGATATGTTCTGAGAAATGCATCGCTAGGCAGTTTTGTCATTATGAGGTCATAGAATTCACTTGCCCAATAGCCTACTACACACCTAGGAAGTATGGTATAACTTACTGCTCCAAGGCTTCAAACCTGTACATCAGGTGACAGTAATGGACACTGTAAGGAAATGTGACACAATGTATATATATATCCAAATTATCTAAATATAGAAAAGATATGGTAAAAATACACTATTATAATCTTTTGGGATCACTGTCATAATACATGCTTTGTTGTTGACCAAACTGTCATTCTGCAGTGCATGACTGTACAAATAAAAATAGAAACAATCAGCAACAGAAGAAAATGAAAAAATAAAAAGGAGCAGAGGATCTAAAACCTGTGAGAATATCAAATGGTCTAAAATATATGTGACCAGAATGCTGGAAAGACAGAAAACTGGAGAAGGAGAATTTTATGAAGAGATAATGGCTGTCTGTTTCCTCAATTAGAAAATGATCACCTGCTGTACCAGCTAATTGGGAGAGTGAGGCAGGAGGACAGCTTGAGGCCAGAGATTGGAGTCTACAATGAGCTGTGATGGCACCACTGAACTCAAGCCTGGGTAGCAATGTGAGAGACTTTCTTTGAAGAAAACAACAACAACAACAATTAAAACAAACCAGAGATTCAAGAAAGAAACTCAGAGAACCCCAAGAACAATAAATACAAAAAAAAAACCACACCTGGGCATATCAAATTGCTGAAAGCCAAAATCAAAAGTAAATCTTGATAGCAGAAGGGAGGGGAGGGGAGGGGAGGGGAGGGGAGAGAAGGGGAGGGGAGGGGAGGGGAGGGGAGGGGAGGGGAGGGGAGGGGAGGGGAGGGAAGGGGAGGGAAGGGGAGGGGAGGGAAGGGGAGGAAAGAAGATGTACCCAGTAACATCAGTATACTCATTCAAGTGTACATAAAACATTCACCAATACAGACAATAGCCTGGAACATAAAACAAATCTCAGTTCATGTCAAAGGGCTAAATCTTACAAAGTATGTTTTGTGACCCCAGTGAGATTAAACTAGAACTCAACACCATAAATATAACTAAAATTACTAAATAATTGGAAATGAATCAATATACTTTCAAATAATTTATGAGGCAAAGAACCAATTAAAAAGTAATTTAGAAAATATTTTGAACTACATTTAACTCAAAGAAAACCCTGGATACCAAAATTTGTGAGACATAACAGATCTTCAAAGGAAATTTATCCATTAAATATCTATGTTGTAAAATTAGGTCTCAAATCAATAATCTAAGCTTCCACTTTACAAAGAAAAAAGGATACAAAGTTAAAAACAGACAGAAGGAAAATACAAAGATAAGAGAAGAGAAAATAAAAATTGAATATCTATACACACACACACACACACACACACATACACAAGAAGATTAATAAAACCAAAGGTGGTTCTTTTAATAAAGCAATGAAATTGATAAATCCTTAGCCAAACTGATAAAAATAATTACTAATCAAATAATTCAAAATATTGGGAATGAAAAAGGAGATATCCCAATTGCTTACACAGACAATCAAGGGAAAATATGGAAATGTTAACAGCTTAGATAATATGTTCAAATACTTTAATTAACACAAACAAATAATGCCCACTGCATAAGAAATAAAAAATCTTAATATAGCTGTGTCTATTAAAGAAATTACATTTTTAGTTTAAAACAGAACCTTCTCATAAAGACATAATTTTAAAAACAATATTCTAAACTTCCCTAAACTTTTTAAGTATACAGATTTAAAACACTATTCATGCTTCTTCTTAAACTACATAAAAGGGTTACAACTACCTAAGACAAAAAAAATGTACATTGCAATTTAAAGAACAAAAGAGAAAGGTACATAAAAATGGTTGCCTAAAAGCAAAATCTAGATAATCCCAATGCTTGTCCTCTGCAATACTAAATATTAGGCATACATGAAACAACTTATAAAGAATTTTAGAAATAAAATTAGCTTGTGGCTTAAGAATTTTATACAGCACTACAGCAGAGATTGCAAGTTACATTCTAATACCATTTTTTCCTTCTTCTATAGTGTGGTAGATAGTAAAAATATCCCCACATATTTATCCTCTTTATAGCCTTGCCTTTCACCATATAACTTACTAATGCCCTCCCTTTCTTATTCTGGTTGACCACATAACTTATCCCATCTATCGTTGATGAGCCTGTAGTTTGATTTCATGTATTTGCTATTGTGAGTAGTGCTGCAATGAACATATGCACATGTATATCTTTGTAGCAGAATGATTTATAATCGCTTGGGTATATACCCAGTAATGGGATTGCTGAGTCACATGATGATTCTGGTTCTATATCTTTGAGGAATCACCATTCTGCAGCCATAAAAAGAAACAAGATCATGTCCTTTTCAGGTATATGGATAGAGTTGGAAGCCATTATCTTCAGCAAAGTAATGCAGGAACAGAAAACCGAACATGGCATGTTCTCACTTATAAGTGGGAACTCAACAATGAAAACACATGGACACAGGGAGGGGAAAAACACACACCAGGGCCTGCTGGGGGGAGGGTAGAGGGAGGAAGAACATTAGGAAAAATAGCTAAGGCATTCTGGGCCTAATACCTAGGTGATGGATTGATAGGTGCAAGCAAACCACCATGGCATACGTTTACCTAAGTAACAAACCTGCACATCCCAGAACTTAATAATAATAAAAATATTTTAGCATATTGTCCCAAAGAATAGTGAACATTGCTTTTGGATTATGGAATTGACTCAAACCAGATAAAGAGAATCCCACAATATTTTTGAAGAAGCTATAAAGGCAAAAGCATCGGGAGCCTGGACTAAAAAAAAAAACTGTGACTATTAAAAATATAAAAACACACTTGGACTCCCAACTTGCTAAGAGCAGATGGCAGGCTCAGAAACCTACTCAAATGCCGAGAGCAATGTCTTTAAAAGTAGCCAAGGAGGGTGATGAAAAAAAGGAATGCATGAAAGGGGATAACCAAGAGCAATGGAGCGAGATGAACTGAGAAGTCAACCACAGGAATCAAAAGCAGAGACTAATTTGTCATGGTTTAAACAAGAGATATTATGTGTTGAATACATCAGGTAGCAAAGTATTATGGTAATAAGTAACAAGAGCCTTAAAAATGATTTTTTTCCAATAATTGTTTTATATGTTTTCTAAGCTAATAGCCAATAAAAAATGAATTATATGCAAGATTTTAAAGGAGAGAGTTCTATAATTCTAAAATTTTTAAATTTACACATCATCTATAGGATTAAATATTATTCACTTAAAAACTATTATTAATATTAATTGGTAAATATGCCTATAATGCAATATTAAATGATAAAACCAAGAAGAAAGCAAAATTGCTTATGTGGTATGACTATTTATTCCTTTAAGAATATTGTAACATAAAAAATTTAGAA
The DNA here is from genome assembly GCF_049354715.1 of Callithrix jacchus. Lineage (NCBI taxonomy): Eukaryota > Metazoa > Chordata > Mammalia > Primates > Cebidae > Callithrix > Callithrix jacchus. The sequence continues at coordinate 134,594,755 of NC_133504.1, forward strand.
GACCAGAGAGAAACATGCATGTAGTTACATTTAGTAGTTATCTTTACCATGCCCGTGTGTATAAGTACTGGAAAGATCCCTACACCTGCTTGCTATTCCTAACTGACTCATAATGTGCCATGGCATTTTGCTTTAAATTCAGTTCTTTAATGTGTCAGAAACAATTTTTTTTAACTTTATTTTCACCTTTACCTGTTGTGAATACCTAGAAAAAAATAATTTCAGTATGTCAAATATTTAATGTGATAAGAAAGAATTTTAGCTCAACTAGTAATTAACCCATTATTTTTAATTTCATGGATAAAGTTGGTCGTTTTGTTGTGGTGGTAATTATTTTGTTTTGTTTCTAAAAGTCATCATTAAAAAGATAGAGAGAACCAGCCGGGCGTGGTGGCTTGCTCCTGTAATTTCAGTATTTTGGGAAGCTGAGGTGGGCAGATCATGAGGTCAATAGATCAAGACCATCCTGGCCAACATGGTGAAACTCCATCTCTACTAAAATACAAAATTAGCTGGGCATGGTGGCACATGGCTGTAGTCCCATCTACTTGGGAGGCTGAGGCAGGAGAATTGCTTGAACCCAAGAGGCAGAGGTTGCAGTGAGCTGAGATCGTGCTACTGCACTCCAACCTGGCACCTGGCAACAAAGCAAGACTCTGTCTCAAAAAAAAAAAAAAAAAATGAAGGAGAGATCCTTTCCCACTGGAAAAAATAGAAGGTGTGGTTTGCTTTTGTGTTAGACAATGAGAAAACAACCAACTGACTTTTGTAAATGGAAAAGGAGTTCTATAGAGTAACTTATTTGTGATTATATACTCTAAAAATTATTAAAAGTTCATAAGTTTTACATTTAAAGACTGAAATGGAGAAGTAGACTTTTAAAAGTAATTAAAAGAGCATCAGTTTTTAAGATTAACATGAAAGGAACAACAGAAAGAAATAATGAAGTACTGGGGGAAAATGAATAGAATAAACATGGGAAGAAAATTAAATCCCAACAAAGGTAAACACAAGATCGATCAAATTTTGTAAAAGCTAGGACAAAATTAAAATGAGAAGCATATGGTAACTTCCATAAAAGTTTCATTTATTAAACTCTTAGCAACTGTCATCACAGGGAAAAATCTCATTTTTTTCTTCTTTTTCAACTTTTAGTTTTTAAGGGAACATGTGCACATTATTACAAAAGTATATTGTGTAATGCTGGGATTTGGAGTATAATTGAACCTGTCACCTAGGAAGTGAGCATAATATACAATAGGTAGTTTTCAACCCTTGCGTCTCTCTCATTTTTTGTACTCCCCATTGTCTGTCGTTCCCATGTTTATAACCATACATTGCCAATGTTTGGCTTCCACTTGTGAGAACATGTAGTACTTGGTTTTTTGTTTCTACATTATTCACTTAGGATGATGGGCTCCAGACACATCCACGTTGCTACGAAGAACATAATTTATTAATTTATTTGTTTGTTTGTTTATTTATTTATTTATTTGGATGCATGGTTTTGATGGTGTATATTTACCACATTTTCTTTGTCCAATACACCATTGACAGGAAACTGGGTTAGCTCCATGTCTTTGCTATTGTGAATAGTACTGCAGTGAACACATAAGTGCCTATGTCTTTTGGGTACAATGATTTTTTTTTTTCCTTTGGGTATATAACTAATGATGAGATTGCTGGATCAAGTGGTAATTTTAAGGTATTTGAGAAATCTGCACACTTGTCTCCACAGTGGCTGAACAAATTTGTATTTGTACCAGCAGCATATAAGCATTCCCTTTACTCTGCAGCCCTGACACCATCTGTTATTTTTTGACTTTTTAATAATAGTCATACTGACAGGAATGAGATGGTATCTCATTTGGGTTTTGATTTGCATTTCTCTGATGGTTAATGATGTTGAGAATTTTTTCATATGATTTGTGGCCACTTGCATGTATTCTTTTGAGAAGTATTGGTTCATATCATTTGTCCACTTTTTAATAGGGTTGATTTTTACCACTTGATTTGTTTAAGTTCTTTACAGACTCTAGATATTAAACCATTGTCAGATGGGTGCAAACATTGCAAATATTTTCTCCCGTTCTGTAGATTGTCTGTTTATTCCATTGACAGTCTATTGCAGAAGCCCTTCAGTTTAATTAGGTCCCACTTGTCCATTTCAGTTTCTGTTGCAATTGCTTTTCAGGACTTACCCATAAATTTTTTGCTAAGGTCAATGTTCAAATAGAATCTAGGTTGATTATTTCCTAGATTCTCTTCTTGGGTTCATATAGTTTGAGGTTTTATATTTAAGCCTTTAACTCATCTTCAGTTAATTTTTGTATATTATGATAGGCAGGGAGGGGTTCAGTCTCATTGTTTTACGTATGGATAGCCAGTTATCCCAGCTAAAAGGGAGCCCTTTTCGCAAGACTTATTTTTGTCAACTTTGTTGAAGACCAGATGGTTGTAGGTGTCTGCCTATATTTCTAGGTTCTCTATTCTATTTCCTTGGTCTATATGTCTGTTTTTATACCAGTGTTTGTTTTGGTGAGGGTAGCCTTGTTTGAGGTCAAGCAATGTAATTACTTTTGTTGTTGTTGTTGTTGATGTTGTTTAGGATTGCGTTGATCATTAGGAGTGTTTTTTGGTTCCATATAAATTTTAGAATAATATGTTTTTGGATTATGTGAAGAACTACATTGAAAGTTTGATAGAAATAGCACTGAATCTGCAAATTGCTTTAGGCAATATGGCCATTTTAACAATATTGATTCTTCCAATACATCAATACATGAGTATGGAATGTTTTTCCATTTCTTTGTGTCATCTATTATTTATTTCAGCAGTGTTTTATAGTTCTCCATGTAGAGATCTTTCACTTCCCTGGTTATGTGTATTCCTAGGTATTTCATTTTTTTTATAAGAATAAATATTCTAAATGATATTGCATCCTTGATTTGTCGCTTAGCTTGAATATTATTGGTGTATAGAAATGCTACTGATTTTTTTACTTTGATTTTGTATTCTTAAATTTTACTGAATTGATTTATGAGTTCAGGGAGCCTTTTGGTGAAGTATTTAAAGTTTCCTAGGAATAGAAACATACTGTTGGCACAGAGAGATAGTTTGACTTCTTTTTTTTCCTATTTGGATGCCTTTTATTTCTTTCTCTTGCCTAATTGCTTTACTAGGACTTAGAGTATTATGTTGAATAGGAGCAGTGAGAGTGGGCATCATTCTCTTCTTCCAGTTCTCAAGGAAATACTTTCAGCTTTTGCCCATTTGGAATGATGTTGGTTGTGGAGAAACTGAAAAAATTCCTGGAAATACAGAATCTCCCAAAACCAAACAGGAAGAAACAGAAATCTTGAACAGACCAATAATGAGTTCTGAAATTGAATCAGTAATAACCTACCAACCAAGAAAATCCTTGGACTGGATGGATTCACCACCAAATTCTAGCAGACTTAAGGAGAACTGGTAGTAATCCTACTGAAAGTAGTTCATAAAACAGAGGAGGAAGGACTCCTCCCTAACTCATTCTATGTAGCCATTGTCATCCTGAAACCAAAATCTGGCAAAGACACAGCAAGAACAAAAACTACAGAACAATAAACCTGATGATGCACATAGATTCCTAAATACTCAATAAAATATCAGCAAACCAAATCCAGCAGCACATCAAAAAGTTAATTCATCATAATCAAGTATGCATAATTCTGGGATGCAAGACTGGTTCAACATATGCAAATCAATATAAGTGATTTACCACATAAATAGAATTAAAAACCCAAACAATACGATCATCTCAACAGACACATAAAAAAAGACTTTGGTAAAATCCAACATCCTTTCATGATAAATAACTCTCAATAAACTAGAAATTAAAAAAAAAAAATCTGAAAATAAGAAATATTTTTTTCAAAACACTCTGAACTCTTGGTTCTCAAGAAATTCAACCTCCAAGCTTCTTTCTACCTCTCCATAAGCCTATTCCTCTGGAAAATCTCTTAATCTATCTACTTCTTTTCACCTTTATCATACAACATTGGTCCCACCATATCTCCAAGCCTCTGAATTTACCTCCTATTTAATTATGTTGCATCAGTTCCTCACATGGAAATCAAAATTACCTTTCTGCTTTAAAGAAAATCAATAAGCCCCTAGGAAATATTCCAGGTGTTCCAGCATAGAATAAAATAATTTCATTTGGGATAACATTTGAAACCTTTAACATGGTATGTGAGGCCTTTCATAGTGGCTTATACTTTAAGACTGTCTCTTGTGACTACTCTCATACTCTCTTCTCTTGAGACTGCAGCCATTTTCATTTCTGAAACTTTCAGAGTCTGACCAGCAGACTCTGTCTGAGCAATGGGTGATGGAAGTACACAGGCACAGGTGTTTTTTCCTGAGTGCATGCGGCCAGGGGACCCATGACTCACAGACCCCAAAGACACTGGAGTCCAGCCATGGAGCCCCAATATGTCAGAGATATTTCTCATTTATTTAGTACAGATCAAATGACAAAGGTCTCAAGCAAACACAATAGTGAGTAATTAACATTGCTGAACCCTCAAGTAAAGAGCATTTCTGCATATGGTTTATCTAAATAGCTTGTTTACTGATGTTGTTCTAAGGTCAGTCTTAGAACAACATCAGTAAACAAGCTATTTATCTAAATAAAGACTGACCTTAGAACAATATCAGTAAACAAATTATTTAGATAAACTCTCTCACATTCCTTTGTACCTACTCCTCATCTAATTGTCTCTGGGTAAGGATAGCTGCCTTTGACTCATTTCTTCCCAAGCTTTGCAAAACCTCTTAGCATTCCAAGAAGGTTTACATCTTTCTCATAATTTTTTCCACCACCCTGAACGATCTTCTACATCTCCCCCTTTTCTGTTTTATGCACCAGGTTTTGTTGATTGAACAGTACAGATGTGCACAGTAACATATTTGTTAGGTGCAGCAGTTATAAGCCATCTTCTAGCTTTGCATCTTAGAATTGGTAAATAACATAAGACAAACATGAGTACAGTCAGTAACATTATTTTCCAATCAAGGAGTGACATGTAGTGTTACTTGCACCTCAGTCCAATGTGTGACATTACTGAGGAACCCCACTGGAGTCATGGTAACTCCTCCTAGCCAAGCAGTCAGGTCATTAGAGTCTGGGAAGGGAGTGTCTGCCTAAGTAACAGGTGGAAAAAAGTTAGATTTAGAAGATGGGTTCAATAGTGTGTATAAGGTACAGGTTACAGGCAGAGTGAAAAAATAAAAAAGAAACAGATTATCTATAGTTAATGGTGTTTGTGTTTGGAGCAGGATTTGCTCAGTCCCTTGAATTGCTTTCTTCAGCATACCCCAGGTAATGTCCAGGGCTTGTGTTGTCTGAGGAAGCCACATTGTCTGCATTGTCCTGTGGGTTCTGCAGGGTTATTTTCTTCATCTCTGGTTGGATCATAGCCATTCCATGGTATGGTTTGATGCATTGTTCTGGAAACCAAAGGGGGCCTGAGAGGGTGTGAACACAAATATATCCTCTTCTCAATGTTAACAAATCATTTGGACCATTCCATTCATTACTATTTACATCCTTCCATAAAACTGAGTGTTTTATGCCTTGAGAAGTTTCAGCAAAATGCTTTCCTAAAGCTGATTGAATCAGAGTGCTATTCAAAGATCTAGAAATAGGGGCAATACTGCTTAAAATTGCTTTTTACTCAAAGGAATTCTTATATCAGGGTTATAACCTAGCAACTGATTGCATTGTCTGCAACCTGTATAGATGACTTTACTAACTGGTTGGATATAGGGAGATAGTATTTTAGTCCCATTATGTGAGTCAAAATCCTATTTTAGGAAGTGCAGTCCTGGGGCCATTTGTCCTTTTAATCCTATTGGGGAATAGTTAGTGGGAAAAATAAACAACTGAACTGAAAATCTTGTGTCTAAGTGATCTAGTTGCCTTTGACAGATAGCTTGCTCTATTTCTTCAATTTCCATTTTTGCTGCAGGGGTTAAACACCTGGGAGAATCCAGGGCATCATTGCTTTTCAAGATAGAAAACCGGCTTCACAACTTATTAGTAGTTATGTCTAAAGTGGGGCAAAGCCAGTTAACATCACCTAGTAGTTTTTGATAATCATTTTAGGTATGCAAGTTACTAGTATTTAATGTAAACTTTGGAGGCCTTACTGATTGGAAAGTTAGTATGTATCAAAGATATTTCCAAGTAGAGGATATTTGTACTTTTTCAGGTGCTATGATTAAACCTCTTAACTGTGTATTCCTTTGGACAGAGGCTCATAAACTTAAAAGTACTGGCTCTATTAGGGCTGCCCATAAAATATTATCTATAAAATGAACAATCTTGCAATTAGGATATTCTTTTCTACTAGGGAGCAAAGCCTGATTTACATAACACTGACACATGGTAGGGCTGTTTGGCATTCCTTGAGGAAGTATTTTCCAATGAAATTGGTGAGCTGACTTTCATTATTGATAGCTGGTACTGTAAACGCAAATTTTTCTCTGTCCTGTTCTGCAAGGAAAATAGGATAAAAGCATTCTTTTAGGTCAATAACAATTATAGGCCAATCTTGAGGAATTGGCATAAGGGAGGGGATCTCCTGCTGAAGAGGTTCCATAGGCTACAAATTAGCGTCAATATCCTGTAAGTCATGCAAAAGTCTTCATTTGCCAGACTTTTGGGGAATGACAAAAATGGAAGAATTCCAAGGACTATTTGATGGTTCTATATGGCTGGCTTTTAATTGCTCCTCAACTAATTTACAGTCTCACTGTAACTTCTCTCCCTTTAAAGGTCACTGTTTTACCCAAATAGGATTTTGAGAGAGCCACATCAGGAGTAGGGGAGGAATAACAGTGATAATTGTTAGAAAAAGTGTTTGCCGTTCACATAATTCATCAAATTCTTCTATCCAGAAAAGGTAATGACTTGTGTCTAAAGTTGTTTTAGCTAGCACTGAGCAGTCTCATGGGCTCATATGGAAGTTGCCTGCTACCACCTCAATTAATTCTTTCATAAATGGGCTAGCAGCTCCATTTTCTCTGTCTTTTCTCATCTCTTTATAAGCATCAAAATAAATGAGTTTATATACCTGATGGCCCTATTGATTTTGCATTACCTGGTAGGCCAACAGCTCCTCTTCTAATGCCACTTGCCTAAGACGAGGTCCCATAGCTGTAGTGTATCCCTTGCCTTTTTTCCAATTTATTGGGAGAGGGGGCTCAGGCAAAATCTTCATTTCCTCTTTAATATTTTTAACCAGTAATTGCTGGGCTGAGGGAGAGGGAGAAGGCAGTAAAGAAGATAACGGTTCCATCTCTCTTGCCTTTTTAGGGTCTTCTGTGTATAGCGGGGCCAGAGCAGTCCTAACTAAGGCCCATAACATTAAAGGTGTTACTGGGACCCATTACCCTTGCACATGATGCTGTTTAAGATTTCTTCTCACTTGTTCCCAGAGTTCTATGTCTAGCATATCTACTTCCAAGAACCATGGGTTGTGGGAAACAACAGTTTGCATTAGGTTCCTTAATTGAGCCTGTGAAACCGTGGCTCCATTAGCTTTAAGCAGCTGTTTCAATACTTTTATATACTGTTTCTGTGGCGCTGATAGCTGTTGTCCCATGAGGAAACCCTAGCCTGGACGATTCCCTGGAGCATGGAAATCCTGAGGGGGCACCTATGACTTACTGACTTACTGACTGTGCAGTCTCTTCACC